>NC_137785.1:20259837-21459837 GCF_963455305.1 Plecotus auritus
CAGCAAACTTTTTTTTTAATATATTTTATTGATTTTTTACAGAGAGGAAGGAAGAGGGATAGAGAGTTAGAAACATCGACCAGCTGCCTCCTGCACACCTCCCACTGGGGATGTGCCTGCAACCAAGGTACGTGCCCCTGACCGGAATCGAACCCGGGACCCTTCAGTCCACAGGCCGACGCTCTATCCACTGAGCCAAACCGGTTTCGGCTACAGCAAACTTTTTAAATACATTTTTATGTATTTCAGAGAAGAAGGGAGAGGGAAAGAGAGAGAGAAAAACATCAATGAAGAGAGAGAATCACTGATCACCTGCCTCCTGCACACCTCCTACTGGGGGTTGAGCCTGCAACCTGGCATGCGCCCTTGACCGGAATTTAACCTGGGGCCCTTCAGTCCACAGGCCCATGCTCTATCCATTGAGCAAAACCAGCTAAGGGTACAGAAAGCTTTTTAAAGTTGAAAGTGTACACTCTAAATTAATGATTTTTAAAACTGTAGTGTAGTAAATACATAAATCAGTAACTTGGTCATTTATAAGCGTTGTTAAATATTAAGTTCTGAACGTAATTATATGTGCTATACTTTTATACAACGGGCAGTGCAGGTTTGTTTACACCAACATCATCACAAACATGTGAGCAATGGGTTGTGCTATGACCTTACCATGGCTATGGCATCACTAGGCAATAGGAATTTTCCAGCTCCATTATAACCTTGTGGGACCACCGTTGTATATGTGGTCTATTGACCTAGACATCGTTATCGGTGCATGTCTGTACAGGGTACAGTTTTCAGGGGTCATGGGCCCAGGAAGATTCAAGAATGCACTCCTACAGGCCAAATTAAGATGGACCCGAAGGTGCTAAGGGCTCAGAAAGTGCACCTGTTGGCCAAGTGTAATGTAATGACACAGAAATGCTGGTGCATGAAAGTTGCCAAATAGGCAGACTGGGGCTGGTACAGAAAGACCAGGCAGCCCTGGCTGATGTGGCTCCATTGGTTGGAGCGTGGTCTGGCACATCTAAAGGTCTCGGGTTCCGTTCTGATCAGGGCATATACTCAGGTTGTGGGTTCTATCCCTGGTCAGAGCTCATATGGGAGGCAACTTATCAATGTTTTTCTCTCACATTCATGTCTCTCTCTCTCTTTCTCTCTCTCTCTCTCAAATCAATAAAAACATATCCTCGGGTGATGATTAAAAAAAATTTAAGGCCCAGCAGTGTGGCTCAGTGGTTGAGCATCAACCCATGCACCCAGGGGACAGTAGTTGTATTCCAGGTCAGGGCACATGCCCAGGTTGCGGCTGGATCCCCAGTAGGGGACCTGCAGGAGGCAGCCCATGGATGTTATCTGTCATAGATGTCTCTCTCTCTCTCTCCCTCTCCCTTCCTCTCTCTCTAAAATCAATTACAAATAATAATAAAAATAAAGGCCAAGTGTAAGATACAGCAGTGCTAGGGCTGAGAGGTGAGATGCCCTTAGATTGGGGAATCGGGAAGGAGCAGTCACAGACGCCCCGCCCCGCTCTCCTGCCCCCCCGCCCGCCCCCCTCAGACCAAAGGAAATCAAATAGAGGCAGGGCGCAGGCACTGAAGATCAAGGGCACGGTGACCACAAGAAGAATCCCAGCGCTGCTGTTGCTACTCCTGCTGCTGGCGCTAGGCAGGCGAGGTTGAAGTGCGAGCACTGACAGAGAGCGCCCTCCCCCCCACAACCCCCTCGCCCCGCCCCACGCTTCTTCCCCTGCTGGGGAACTTGCAGCAGCTGGAGCTCGGACAGACCTTGCCCTCGTAGAGGCAGTCCTGGCAGTGGGTGCTGGTACAGAATTCTGGATTCGCGGAGGTGGGGCTGGGAGCTGGAACTCCTGGTTCTCCGAATGAAGAGAGCTGAGGGATGAGTCCTGGGGAAGGTTGCGGCCTTGGAATCTGGCGTTCAGAAAAAGGTCACTGGGTGGGGCCTGGACTTCTGGTAGTTTGGGAAGAGGAGCGAGGTGAGGTGGGGGGAGTCGGCCTGAGCTCCAGGTTAAAGGCGGAGTTGCACTACCCTATCCCCAACTCCATTCCTGGACCCTGAGGGAGGAGCCTGAGCAATCGGTGGAAGAGAAGGGAGCAGAGGTTCTCCTGGTTCAAGGCTGGGGTGGGGAGGGGGGGGGGAAGGGGTGGATACTGAGGGCCCAGATGCCTAGTTCTGTGGGTGCAGGGGACTGGGGAGCTGGACTTCTAGATCCTGAGGGAAGAAGAAAGAGGGAGCCTGGACTCCTGGGTCTGAGGGAAGAAGCTGGCGATGTGAACTCCTAAGCCTTGAATGAGAGGCTGAGACGGGAACTCCAGTGTCTGAAGCAGGAAGGAGCTGTGGGCGGGCTCTGGGGTCTGGGGGTGGCGGGGGGAGGAGCTCCCAAGGACCCGCTGAGCGCCGCTCCTTGTGGCTCTGGCCTCAGGCCCGGTTCACAGTGCGGCTGGGCCCGCGCCCCGCAATGGTGCTGTGCGGCCACGCAGCGCTGGGGGGCGCATTAGTGCTGCCCGCGGGTACCTCCTATGGCCGCAGGGCCATTGCAGTCTTTATTTTTTTGGTTAATCCTCAACCGAGGCTATATTTCCATAGATTTTTACAGTGGAAGGGAGGGGAGACAGAGAGAAACATAGACACATCTGTCGGTTGCCTCCCACAGGAGCCCCCACCAAGGCCAGGATGGAGCCTGCAACTGAGGACTGTGCCCTTGGTTCGGGACCCTTCAGTCCGCAGGCCAATGCTCTATCCACTGAGCAAACTGGCTAGGGCCATAGCAATCATTAAACGCTTTGCAGAAGCGTGAGGTTCAGGAGGCGGAAGAGCAGGCCTGGGCATCCGGTCAGGGTGATAAAGGGGAGGGGGGGGCGCGGGAGAGTGGGGCGAGGCCTAATAGAAAATCAATGTTAAGGAGCGCAAATGGTGAGAAGGTGGGGCGGAGCTAAAGTGTAGGGTCCAGTCCGGGGGCTGGTTGCTCCAGCAGCAATACAAGAGCCAGAGAGAGCAAGCTTCGGTCAGGGATCGGGACCAGCAGAGGTGGGGCCAATGTGTAGAGAGGGCAGGGAAGGCTGGGATGGCAGCCAAGGGGTCTGGAAAGCAGCTGAGCCAAGGGATACCTGGGAGTCCGCCTGGCTGCCAGAGGGTCAGGGTCAGCTCCCAGCCCGCCCCCTTCTGTCCCACCCCCAGGCATCCGGTTTCCTTTCTTTTCAAATATATTTTCATTGATATCATAGAGGAAAGGAGAGGGAGATAGAAACATTAATTGGCTACCTCCTGCATGCCCCGTACTGGATAAGAGCCAGCAACCCGGGCATATGCCCCAACAGGGAATAGAACCAGTGACCTTTTGGTTCATGGGTTCATGCTCAACCACTGAGCCACACCTGCCAGGCTAGGCATCGTGTTTTCTATGGGGCGGCCCTGGAGGACACTGAGCAAATATGCATTAGAAGTGCTTAAACGAGTTGGGTACCCGTGATGGAGGAGTGTGTCCTGGAGGTGGCTTGTTTGCTTGGCGAATTTGAGCCACCATTGCTGCAGCCTGTTCAGAGAGGAGATGGGCCTGGTGTAAGTGTAGCCAATGGTCGGAAGAGGCTGCTGAATGGAAAAAGCCAGTTAAGTCCAAGAGCTAGCTGGAGGCAGCTTTATAATCTGGTTGTGTTCTCACTACCAGGAGCCCTGTTAGAACCTGGCGGCTACTAGATAATGCCTGGGTTTCTAATGTTATGTTTCCTGCTCTTGGGGAACCGCTATGACTACAAAGACCCAGTTTCTGAGGCTCCCGGACTTCAATGACAACTTCTGCATCATGAGTTCCAGATGGGCGAGAGGGCCAGCCCAACAATCCTCGGGAGCCCAACCTATGCCAAATCCTGAGCACATAAACCTGCCTAGAGTGGATCATTAGAATAGGACTGAGAATCTTGGAACAGGAGTTACAGAATGTATGACATCAGATCCAATCTCCCTGGAGGGAAATTAGTTTTCTTGCTCGTCCTATTGAGATCCTGTCCCCGAGGTGTACATTTTACCCTCCCTCCTGGACTGGCTCCCTGGCCTACACCACCGGAACTTCAGGTCTTCATCTCTGAGCAAACCCGGTGGCACCTGGGGGACACGGCAGCCTGGGGAGCCCTATGATTTCATGGATTGCTTCCTAGGCCAAATGGATAAGGTGCAGGCCCCTGCTGTCCTAAACTCCATCCATGCCACCCACAAGGAGGCACCTAGCACTCAGCAGTACCCCTCTCCTCTGTTCGCAGGAACAGAAAGACTCAGTTACTTCCAGGAGGAAACTTTGTTGATGACCACACATAACCTTTTCTTCGGCAGCACAGAGACCACAAGCACCACCCTGACCTACTGGCTTCTCCCCTTCTCTAGTTCCCAGAGGTGGCATGTATGCCAGCAGGAAAGCCCAAGTTGAGAGGGTTAGGGTTTAGGAATGGCTAGGGGTGGAGTGGGGTGTGTGTGTGGCTCACACTTCATTGGACCCAGCCCACGTGCAGGGGAAGCTGGACACATGGTAGGTCTGGCACACTTCCCAAGCCTGCCATACACCAACACATTGTTACAGAAGAGCAAGGGCCACCCTTGGGACTGTCATGTGCCTTACCTGCAACACCCACCTGCACGGCCACTTCCTGCCCAAGGTGTTCACCGAGCCTGCGGATTGTGCACAGGGCTGGGGAGCTCCTGCTGACTGACAGCACACGTGAGCCTATGTGCAGCCCTGGGAGCAAGAAATAAAGCTCCCCTTCCCAGTGGCTTCTACATGAAAGGCTATCGCACCAAGTTCATGGGCACTTGCACATTCCCCTTAGGGCACCTTCATGATTTCTCTGCTTGTGTCTGCACAGGGGACCTTATCCAATTTGAGTCCATACTGTTTCAACTCCACCAACTTTCTGGATAAGGGCGTTTCTTCATGCCCTTTGCCCTAGTTATGGGCCACACAGAAAGGGGGCCAGCTTGGGCAGAGCCTAGATACATGGGGTGTTTACCCTGAGTCTGTGTTCCCAGGAAAGTGGATGTACTTGGGTGCAGGCCTGGCCTGATCAGAGATCCTCCTCTTCTTCACCACCATTCTGCAGCAGTTCTTCTGCTCCTTATGGGGAGCCCCACCAACAAAGACCTCACCCTGCAGTGCATCAGGCCTGGGTAATGTCCCCCACCGAGGCCCGACTCAGCCACTCTCAGACCTTCTTACCCCCTTTGTTTAACAAAGGCCCTGAATTACAGATGGAGACATGTCATTGCCAAGAGGAAGAGGGGGAGTCAGATATGTGCAGCTCTGAGGTAAACTTTTATTTCTTGGCTGACAGGACTTTAACACCCATACTCCTCCCAGCACCTTTTACCTGCCCAAGCAGCGGCAGCCTAGTCCAAAGGGTGCCATGGCCAAGAGGGTTGGGAGTCATTTCACATTCTAAGCTGGAGGAGTGAGGGGGCTTGCAGATACTCCCCCCACAAACCTTTGCCAGCAAGAGGCCATGACTCACCTCAATCCCAAATCCTGCATCCTGGTGGGAGGTGACAATGCCCCCTTCCAGCTCTCCCCATCTGAGAGGGGCACGACTAGACAGGGCAAGACACAGGTCCCAGCTCCAGTAATGGTAGCCCCCCGGCACTGGCCTTGCCCAGGTCACAGCCCCAACTCCCATCACAGGGCAGCACAGGTCTCTCCTCTGCTTGGTCCTCAGCAACTAAGGGAACCCTTCACACCAGGCAGGACATAGGCAAAGTCGGAAGCAGCAGCGGTGGCGGGGTAGGAGCAGGCACCAAGACTGGTAGGCCGCTGGCCAGGGAGCACCAGCCCAGGGCTCTCCTGAAATCAAGGCAAGTTGTCTGTCCATGCAGCTCTGGGGCTGACCACTAGGTGGGTGTAGTCGGCTGAGATACAGGTACTTGAACACCTTTCAGTCCCGATGCTGGTGGGAGGGAGGGGGACAGGAGATAATGAGTCAACAGGGATAGGACTAAGAGGCTATGAAAAAGCTGGGAAGAGGAGGAGAGGACCAGAAGAGATGGGGCTCATGCAGGAGAGTGGCTGACTTGGGAAGGTGGGCAGAGGTAAGGAAAAAGGCAGCGGAACTTAGTAAAAAACGGAAGTGGATGAGATAGCTTAGAGCCCTGGTGAAGTTGTGGAATAGGAAGGACTTTTGGGAGGGGACACCATTTGGGAAGCAGGTACCTAGCTGATACTTGTCTTTGGCTGCAGCTCGCTCCTTGGCGTCAAAATACCAGACAGTGATGGCGTACCTGAGGACCAGAGCAGTGCCGGAAGGCAGTTAGAGATCACTTTTCTTCAGTTCCAGCCACCATATCCAGTGACACTAGAGCCTACCCTGAGCCTGGTTCTGTTCCCACCTAGGTCCCCTCTCAGTACTTCACCATGTCCTAGTCATTCGGGGGTATTCCTGAGCATATCCCAGAAGTATGGGTCATACCTGGTGGCATAGGCTGGTTTCACCTCATGGGGGTTCCGCCGGTCAGACCAGAAAATGAGCAGCCGGTCAAAGAGTGGCTCAATGTTGGCTACCACAGGCCGGCCCTCAGGGAAGATCTGCAGCAGGCCGCCATGCACCTGAGGGCAGACCAGAGGTTGAGGCAGGAGGCTGGCACTTACTGTCCCAGGAGCCCACCAGGGGCATAGCAGTTGCACACAGCACTCCCTCCCACCATTCAGCCTCTTAAACATGAATGCCAACCTAGAGTCTGCATCACCATGGAGATGGGCAGGAAGCTACTAAAGAAGACAGGAAATAGAGGGGAGGAGTCATTATGCCAGGGCCAGGGCCGACTGCACCATTCCTCGAAGGAGGGGCCTTTGCTACCACACAGCTGGAAAGGAGGTGCCATTCTCCAGGAGGAGCCAGGGGCCAGATTGCCCCACCCCCATGTGGGTAGAGAAGAGGAACCAGAGAAGGTTAGAAGCTGAGCTGCAAGTGGAAACCCAAGTGGATGCACACCATACCACCCCCATCCCCACCCCCACACCCTACCTTGATGTCCCAGTTCTGATTCAGGTAATAGATACATGTGATGCAGCGCCCATCACCGTGGGGATTGTCAACGTGCCTCACGTACCCCAGCCCATTGCCTGGATAACACGCCACCATGGCCTGGCAGAGACAGATTGAAGTAGTTTACTGGGGCTAAGCAGAGACATTTGGGGAAGCAGCCATTACCTCCTCTTTCTCAACTCTCCCTGCTCCTCATCTCTGATTCAGGTGTCCAAACTTTCACCTTTTTTAGCCAAGCCCCCATCCACCAGAAACCACAGCTCCAGGGCTTCAACAGCCCATCACACACACACCACCACACCACACCACACCACCACCACCACCACCACCCCCACCACCCCCAGAGCTGGCACCCAGAAGGGCTTAATGAGGAACTGAGGGTTTCATTTTTAAAGATAACCAGACCCCACCTCAGACATTTCAGCAGAATAAAACCAGTGTCAGCGTTTTCTGGCGTGCAGCGAAGTGGCCTCATAGCCCACACCAGGGGTTCTCGCCCTTGGCTGCAGTGGAACCACCTGGGACACTGCCAGGCCTACCTTAAAAGTTCTCATGTATGCGGAGCCTGGAATTTTTAAACGTTCCCCAGGTAATTCTAATACACAGCAATGCTGAGAACCACTGCGCCTGACCACAAAGAATGCCTGCTAAGTAAATTATGTCTCCTACATATTTAAACAGGTGTTAAAACCTAGAGTGTGACTAGAACCTGAGATCTAATCCCAACTACAAGGATAACTTGCTGGGCAACCCTAGATAGTCCTATCACCTTAGCAGGCCTCAACTGCCTCATCTATATAATGGGGCTAATAATACCTGCTCTGTTTACAGCACAATGGCATTAACCCCTCTGAGAATCTAACTTTGGAGGTTCCTGACCACACAGATCTAATAGGACTAATTCAAGGTCTTGTACAGGTTTTTGTGTGTACAGGGCTAGCCACAAGGTTCTCACCTCCTCTCCCTGACGGCTGCCCCTGCCCTGGCCAGCCCTGACCATGCTGAGCCCTGAGCCAGCCACTTAGGGCCTGTTTTTCTCATCAAGGAGCTGAGGAAAAAGGTGGATGTGGTGTGAGTAAAGGGCCCAGGTGTCCCTACAGACCTAACACACAGGTTCATTTAGAGCTGCCACACGAGCTGGGATGTGAGGGGAAGGGGGAAGGGAGAGTGGTCTCAGGTTCCTCATCCATGACATGGAACTGACAGCTCCTTCACAGGTTGTTGTGGGAACTGAACAAGACATAAATGAGAAGGCACCCAGCATGGTGCCTGCCACATGATAGAAAGCCAAAGCACAGGCTGAAATCACATTTAAAAAAAAAGTCCCAGTCCTACCCTCTGCCCAAAGCCACTAAAAGGGCTGGATGAGGCAAATAAGGAAGCACTGACACGAAGACCCTCCAGCTCCTCCCCAGCTCGGGACCATCTGTCTTGACATCTCGACTCAGAGGCCGGGTGAGACTGCTGGCTGCTACTCCCACTAACACTAGCTGAACCTATAGGCCACACAGGGGAAGACAGCCCTGAGATAAACATTCCTGATCAAAAGGATCAGTGGTGCCCTGGCCGGTTTGGCTCAGTGAATAGAGCATCGGCCTGCGGACTGAAGGGTCCCAGGTTCGATTCCAGTCAAGGGCACATGCCCAGGTTGCAGGCTCAATCCCCAGTGGGGGGCATGCAGGAGGCAGCCGATCAATGATTCTCATCATTGATGTTTGTCTCTCCCTTCCTTTCTGAAATCAATAAAAATATTTAAAAAAAAAAAAAAAAAGGATCCGTGGCTAGAATGTCGGCCTGTGGACTGATGGGTCCCAGGTTGGATTCCAGTCAGGGGCATGTACCTTGGTTGCAGACTCAATCCCTGGCCCCGGGTTAGGGTGTGTGCAGGAGGCAACCAATCGATGTATCTGTTTCTCTCTCTGTGTCTCTCGCCCTCACTTCCATTCTCTCTAAATATCAGGTGAGGATTGTCAACAACAAAAAAGGATGTGTCTGATGCTAAAACAGCTTGCCGAGGCCTCCTCCCAACACATCATTCCCAGGGCGCACCCAGCATGACTGTAAACCACTCTGCATTGAACATATGCACCTGATCCACCACAGCACCTGCCCTAGAAGAGGCCAGAAGAGCTGCCACCAGGTAGGGTAGGCCATCCAGCAGTGGAGAGCACTCTTCTTTCGGGTGGCACTGGGGCACAGCAGTGAGCAGGCCCAGGTTCAGAAGGAGTACCTTCTTTGCACTGTTCACTCCACACACATGGGTCAGCGCTCTGAGCAAGCACCTCACCAGGAGGAAAGAGCAAGCTGTGGCCCAGGTGGCCGGGAATCAGTGAGTCACTGTTTCTATTTCTCTCTCCCTCTCCCTTCTTCTCTGGAATTAATAAAGATATATTTTTTAAAAAATACAAATTCCTGACCACAGCCTCCAAAGACACCAACCTCAGCTCACTCTGCTCCAACCTCTCCGGCCTCCTGACTGTTCTCTGACCAGGCCAACCCTGTCCCCAAGGCCTCGGGCCTGCCTGGAGTACTCTAGCTAAAGGCACCTGGGCTGATTTTCCACTCCATCCCTCCGGAGTGGTACTTGTTTACCTAGTACTGGCCCAACAGGCAGCCCCGTGGAAGCCCCAGGGCCAGCCTGTCTCCCCAGTGCCCAGAAGGAAGCTGCTGCCTGAAAGCACTCCTCTGGGCCTCAGAGCCTTCATGCCTCCTGCCTTGTGCACCTCACACAGGACCTCCCACCATGGAGCAGGGACACCCCCTGGAGTCTGGCATGGAATAGGACTTGTACACGAAGGCTGGGCACAGAAACAGGCCCTTTAAGGCCCCACCCTTCTCCCCACATATACACACACCATAGGGAGTGGAGGATGGAAGCCTACTCTGGCCCCAGAGAAGCATCTACTTCCTCCCCCACAAGGGAAAGGGACAACAAGCAAAGTGACATGGAAATGTGGAAATCTGTTCCTCACCCTTCCACCTCAGGGAAGGGACAGCTGGGATCAGAGCCAGGAAACTGAAGAGTTCAAGACTATTGGTAACCACATGCCCAGAGCCCCTCCACACACTCACACACTCAAATCAGAAGCTGGAGACTGAGCCAATGACAGCAGGCCCCACCCCCAAGCTGCTCTTAAAGGGGCAAATCAAAGCGGCCAGGCCCTCTCTGGTAGTCCCTGATGCCAGTGGGAGTCAACTCTCTCCCACCTACAGGCCAACTGAGCAGAGGGACCAGAGAGGAAGAGGAGGGAAGACCGGAGAACACAGGAGCTCCACTTAGAATGATCCAGAGCAATCAGTGCCCCCATCACCACTGTGGCCACCCATCCCAGCACCCTACACCTCTTTCTGCAGAGCCTGGGGAGGGAGCCCAGGTATTGTCCTTGAAAGCTGGAAGCCTGCAGTGGTTGTCTCTTTGGGGCAGGGGAGGGTCTGAGAGGAGCTCTCCTCCCCTCCCTTCTCAGTCTAGCCTGGTTTACCTCCCAGGATAAAACTTCCCTGGTTTACCTCCTGGGAGTCACCCACCCACCAATTCTAGCCAGGGCCCTGTCTACAATCACATCCAAGGCACCAAACGGGAAGAGATCTGTCCTTTCTACCCCGCCTCCCCCCCTAAAACATCACAGACTAGCTGGAGGCTTAACCTCGTTTTCCTATCCTGTGGATGAGAAAAGGCTCCCAGCAGTGTCCTACCCTGGGCCATTCAGCTCTTATGGTTTAACCCCCAACCTGTAAGGATGGGGAAACCTGATGTGAGGCTGCTGAGCACCCTGTGGTCAGGGAAACTCCTGCTAATCTCTTCTGCGAGCCCAGGGAGGGGCCGCCTCTGGCTCTCCAGCTATCAAGTAACAGGAGGGAGAGGGAAGTAGGACAAGTTCCAGCTGGGGTGGAGAGGATACTGGCCTTGGCCCCAGGGGAGCCCTGATTCCGGAGCGAGCTCTAGCCTGAGAGGGAAGCTGCACAGAGGCAGAACTGGAGATGGGATCTAAGAAAGAAGGGAGGGGACATCAGGAGCACAGCCTCATGCCCAAAGGGCAGAATACAGCCAGCCTGTGCCATCAGCCAGGCATCACTGGTATTATGCAGTGGGCACTCCCTACAGAGCCTTTTCCAAATGACACCAAGACTTGGGCTCAAGGCCAGGGCCCTCACACCCTCCATGAAGAGAACTATCGTGTCAGCAGGCCTGAAAGGCCCTATGGACCATTGTCCAGTGCAGAGCTCCTGGCCCAGATTCCAGAATGGGCAGCTGGAGGCCCAGGAGGCCCTGAAAACTGCCCATGAACTCCAACCAAATCAACATTGTTCTTAAGAAAATAATGTAAAATGGCAGATTCTCAAAAAGGCTCAGGGCGCTAAAAAGTGTTAACTACTACTCTAAAGAAAAGAGGACCAAGAAGAGACACAAAGGCAGGTAGTCAAGGAACAGATCAGAGCCAGACAGGGATACAGTGATGGGCAGATAGGATGAACAGGGACTAGGATGGGGTGAAATGGGAATGATGGGGCAGGACCTCCATCCCAGTCAGCACATAGCTACCCAGTGCCACCTCCAGGAAGCTGTCCTTGATGCAGATACCACACTATGGCACACAGAGCACAATGCAGTCCAGCACCAGGAGCAGCAGGCAGCACCTCCTCCCTCAGCCTGGCACTGACCTCACTACCTACTGCCACCCTCCACCCTCCAACTCCTGGTTCTCCTGGCTGGGAGACTGAGTGGACGGCCAGAGACAGATGGGGACAGAATGGATGAGACAGACAAGCCAGCGGATAGTGATAGATGAAAGGATGGGGGACCAGAAAAAGATGCAGACAGGGACAGGTGTGGATAGACAGACGAAGGCAGGAACATCTATATGGACTGTTCTTGGTCTGGGGCCCATGAACAGACATCAGGAGCCTGTGAACCCCACCAGGGCCCATGCACATGTGTGGGGCTATGAATGTTAGCATCTCTCAGGTTCTTTAAGAGAATCCCTGGTAAGATCAAAAAGCACTGCGGCTACAGGCCAAAACCCTGGTTTATAGGTGCACAGCTATGGCCCACAGGAAGAAAGCACACAGATCTCTAGAGTCCCCATAGGGAGTGAAAGCCCAAAGCAAATTCTAACACCCCCTCCACTGAAGCTGCCTAAACCCTTCTGTGACCCCAGAAGTGTCCCCAAACGCACTGGTGCTCAGAGGATGAGGCATCCAATCAATGTGTGCTGGGCAGCCTTACCTTGGTGCGCCCATTGATGACGTAGTTGCCCAGCCGCCCAGTGCAGTGTCGGATCACAGTGTCCACATGGGCCATGAGGGCCCCAATGCTTCGGCAGCCTGGCTCGTGGCCTTCCACCCAGGCAATCTGGTCCCCACGGATGCTGCGTGGTGGGATAGCCCGCTGGCTCACTAGCTGCCCATCACGCAGGCGCCCACCCCGCTTCAGGGCCTCTACCTCAGCCAACACTCGGCCACCCAGTGCCGCCCCCAGGAAGCTGTCCTTGACACAGATGCCATAGTACCGCATGCAGGGCACGATATAGTCCAGGGCCAGGCGCTCAGGTGCAGCAGGAAGCTCCTCCGCCCTCAAGCGGGCACTGGCCTCACCACGGCCATGGCTATTGCCATTGCTGCAGCCCAGGCCACCCTCCCCCTCTGCCTCCTGGTTCTCCTGCCTGGCCCAGGGCCGCCTGCTGGGTGCGGGGGCATCCCCACCATCCTCTGCCCATTTCCGCTTGGGGGCCTCAGGCCGGGCGCCCTGAGCTGCCAGTCGCTGGCACCCCCTGGTGACCAGTGCCGCAGCACCCTCACTCTGCAGTGGCTGCAGCTCGCCACCACCCTGCCCACCAAAGCCCTCCAGCAGGGGGCTGGCTGAGGTGGAAGTGGCTGTGGCTCTGGGGATCCCACTCCCTGCTGAGGCCTCAGGAGATGCTCCTGGACGGTGGTAGGAGGGTAGCAGGGGACATGGCAGGTAGCTCTCCACCCCCATCCTGGACCGGCCAGGCTCCAAGGGCTCTGACACAGAACCCGACAACTGAGGGAGAGCCTGACTCAGGGACTGGTGCTGGCACGGGCTGTCCATGGTAGCAGCGTCTTCATCCCCCTGGCATGGAGGGCACGGCCTGGGCCCATGATGCCACCCTCCTCCGCTGCCTCCTTCTCCTCCACTTGATGCAGCTGGGGGCCGGGGCGGCAGGGCCGGCCGGGCCTGGCGAGGGGCAGGGTGAAGCAGGGCAGGTGGCAGCAGCTCTTCTTGTGCCCTGGGGGTGCTCGCTGGTCCCCAAGTCCTCTGCTGTCCCTAGGGTCTTGGGAAGGGACCTGTCAGGGTTACTGGAGAGAGATAAAAAAAGAGAGAGAGAGAGAGAGAGATATTTGAGGAGCTAGAGGCAGCGGCTGGGGAAAGGGTGAAGGATGGAGGAGCAGTAGAAAGGCAGAGAAACTTGACTGTTGAGACAAAAAAAACTGAGCCAACTAGGGGGGGAAGACCCTAGGAATTTGGGGGGAAAGGCGGGTCACTGACAGATAAGAGTCAGTGAGGACAGGTGGAGGAGTAAAGCTGGGTGGATGACCCAAGACAGAGGACTGCGGTGGGGCAAGGGGAGAGAAGCTCAGACTGAGACAGACAAACAGAAAAGAGGGAGGGGCCTGAAGTAGAAAAGGACCGTGAGAGTGGGGAATAGAGACCGATAGGGGTGATCTGCCGGGCAGTTCCAGAGAGACACACAGGGAATGTGGGGGTACACAGGCAGAGGAAATTGAGGAGTCCAGAGACAAAAAAGTACAGGAGGGGTGGAGGGGAGGGGGAGGACAGAGAAAAACCGGAGAAAAGCTGGGAGGGAGGGCCTAAGAGAGCCGGACAAACCGGGGTGGAGGGGTCGACCTTACCCCAACGAGAGGAAGCCTGTTGGAGGCTGACACACATCCAGACGGAAGGGAGGTCCTGAGACTGACGGACGGAAGGGAGTCGCAGGAGAAGGGTTCCACAGCGACAGAGAAGGGCGGATAAGGGTTCACGCACTCGGGGACCGGACTAGGGAAAAACGAGCGCCCCCTACCAACCAACTCCCGTCGGTGCGAGCACTGAGGCCCCGTCGGGGCGCAGCTGGCGACGGAGGTAGGGCCTGAGGCCGCTCGGACCCCTGCCCACTCCCCTCCCCCTCCGCCAGGCTCGCGCTCCCCGCTGCCACCTCAACCACCGCCACGGCAGGCACTCAACGTGCCTGTCGCGCGATCCCTCCCCCACGCCCCACCCCCATTCCTCCCTCCCCAGGGTCGCCTAGCTCCGCCACCACTGGCCGGAGCACGCCCCCACGCCCTGCCCGGCTCGCGCCGGCGCCCCGACTCCAGCGCCCTCCCCGCCCCGCTCCCTTCGGTCCCCGAGCTCTCCTCACCGAGCTTTTTCCTCCGACCCCGGCGCCGCCGTTTGTTCCAGCCGCCCTGCGCCGCACAGCTCGCCATACCCCGCCCCCACCGCCCCTGACGCTCCCCCACCGCCCCTGACGCTCCGCCCCCGCCTCTCCGGGTGGGTACGTGACCGCACCCGGGCCGAGGAGACGGTGCGCAGGCGCGAGCCGCGCGAGGCGGGGCATGGGCTTTCAGAACAGCCACACTCTAAAGAGGGGAGGTGGGCCGACCGACACGAGGCTCATTTGAATTCTACGCCCCGCCCCTTTTGCGAGAGCGGAGGCACAGGATTAGAAAGGGCTGAATGGGGAAGTTTCTGCAAACATTATGCAAAGGACACGGGAGGGGTATGCAAATAATTCTATTTACATGGACAAGCCCATCTTCTCAGAGCCGAGAGCGCTGCGGAAGGAGTAGCGGGGTGGGGATGTGCCACGCAAATCATCGATGTCATTTACAGCTCCACCTTCTCACAGCTCAAGAATAGGGATGAGACATTGAGTAATGTCGGCGCAGGTAGTTGGGAAATATATGTAAATTAATACGCCAGCAATAATTTACATAAGGCCTTTATATAACGGAGGAAAACTGCGTGCGGAATGTCCTTGAGAGGAGGGAGCTCGGACTAGAAGGGATGTGCAGACATATGCCCCACTCCACCCTGTCCCCTCGAGACAAGTGTTCGAGTCAGAATAAAGTAACCTAGGAAAGCCATGCAGCGAAGATATTTGCATGACAGCCTCGTCTTTCAAGAACATTTTAGGCGACTGAGCCTGGGAGGATTGTGTTGGGGGCTGTCACCCACCCAGACGGAAGGGAGGTCCATTTAAATGCCCCACCCCCTCCGCCTCGCCTAGGTGGAACAGAGACGCAGGCCTTCCCAGTGTGGGTGAAAGCAGACTTGAGTGTGGCTAAGCAGTTGGGAGTGTACGGAAGGGACTTATCTCTGGCAGAGCATGAGGTGTCCTAGGTTCACCTGAACACAAGATAACATACTGGACTGGATTCAGTATGCACGTTAGTCCAGGTTGCACAAAGCCCCACATACACACAGAAAGGGTTCATGGTCACATATAGGTGTATCAAAGGAGTCAAATTCACATCAAAACACACAAAGACCGCCGGGCATGGCTCAGTGGTTGAGCATATACCTATGAACCAGGAAGTCACCGTTTGATTCCTGGTCAGGGCACATGTCCAGGTTGTGGGCTCCATCCCCAGTGAGGGGCGTGCAGGAGGTGGCCAATTTTCTCATCATTGATGTTTCTATCTCTCTCTTCCCCACCCCCCCTTCCTCTCTGAAATCAATAAAAAATATATTTACACACACACACACACACACACACACACACAAAGACCTAAGAGGCACACGTGCAAGTCAGACACTGCCCAGGCTTTCAGGCATCAGGCATGTATAGGTATCACCCACAGGCCTGAATTTTTTTTTTTAAATATATTTTATTGATTTTTTACAGAGAGGAAGGGAGGGGGAGAGTTAGAAACATTGATGAGAGAGAAACATCAACCAGCTGCCTCTTGCACACCCCCTACTGGGGATGTGCCCCCAACCAAGGCACATGCCCTTGACCGGAATCGAACCCGGGACCCTTGAGTCCGCAGGCCGATGCTCCATCCACTGAGCCAAACCGGTCAGGGCAAGGCCTGAATTCTTATTCATTTTGTTCAATGTCCCAAACAGTCTCATGAATACAATCACTGAGGACACAGAATTATCACAAACAGTGTCACACACACAAGCAGCACATATTCTGACAGATACCATCAGTAATGGCACAAACACAGGGACATCGGTGTTATTTATGTAGGCCTCCAGTGCACACCGTCCTAAAATGTGCACACAGTGACAGACTCCCTCTATAACAGGCACCTACCTGAGTCATGGAGTCATGGTGTATCCCCACACCATGTCTGACCCAGAAACATGGCCTCAAGCACCATGACACTCATTCTTCCATCAGATATCTCTTCTGCCTCCCCTCCCTCCCTGCCATCCCAAAATGATGGAGGCCAAGACACGGGTATAAACAATGCTTTATGGGAGTGGAGAAGCCTTCAGGTAATAAATAACTCGTACTCGCAATGGCAGGGCCGGGGGAGCTGGGGCCAAATGGCCCTGGTCACAGGCTTTGGGAACTCTTTGAGAGTGGTTAGGAGTTTGAGGGGGGTAGGGGGTAGCCAAGACAGAGGAAGCAGCAGCAGGTACGGATTCCCCCTTCCCCCGTGGCTCAGTCTTGCCCCTTAGCCAGGCCCAACCAGGCCAGGGAAGGGGAACAGGTATCAGGGCAGCTTCTCTGGGGCCAGGTGAGGGACTTGGCCTCCCGGGGCCTAGGTCTGGACCCCAGTCAGAAGGACAGGGCTGGTCCTGGAGAACAGGTGAGCTGAAAGAAAAGTGTGAGGTGAACTGGAAGGATCCTGGCTCTGCCCAGCTGGTGGGTCTGTCTCATTTCTGGGTATCTTTCTGCCCTCCTATCAGTGTCTGACTCTCCATACCTTTCTCTCTCTCTCAGAGTTTCTACATTATCTGACTTTCTATATCTCATCTGCATGTAATTTGTGGCATTCTCTATGAGGGTTTCTCCTTGTTTCCTCAGAGAGCTCTCCCCTTGAGTCTGTAAAAAGGTAGTTCAGTGTCTAAATTTCATGTCCCCACCTTTGTATCTATGTAACTCCTACAGTCCTGGATCACCCAGACTCCAGGTCTTATTCTAGAGCTTTCTAAACTGAGGAGACACATTCAGTCAGTGGTTCTTGCTCTGTTATAGATACCAATGCCTGGGAGCTTCCAGGAATCCTGTAATCACTTCAGAATCTTTGGGGTGAGGCCCAGGCATCAGTAGCTTTTACAGATCTCCAGGTGATTAATCCAATGCTGCACATTGGATTAATGGGATGGGAAATCAGTTTGGTGGGCCTTGACCAATCTTTGATTGAAAAAGAATAAAACAGAGCCCTAGAGCCCAGCCGGTGTGGTCCAATGGTTGAGCATCAACCCATAAACCAAGAGGTCTCCATTTCGATTTCTGGTTTCAGGCTCAATCCCCAGTAAGGGGAGGTGCAGGAGGCAGCCTATCCATGTGTTTCTCTCATTGATGTTTCTATCTCTCTATCCCTCCCCCTTTCTCTCTCTAAAATCAATAAAAACATTTTTTTAAAGAATAAAATGTAATACACAGAAAATATCAGAGTGCATCATATGTAATAACTAGAGGCCTGGGTGTACCGGTGGGGTCCCTCGGCCTGGCCTGCAGGGATCGGGCCAAACCGGCTCTCCAACATCCCCCAAGGGGTCCCGGATTGTGAGAGGGTGCAGGATCCCCACCAGTGCACGATCAGGCTGGGGAGAGACAGCGGGAGGGCTCCAGGGTGTGTTCAGCCCATCTTGCCCAGTCCAGATCTGCTGGACCCCAGCAGCAAGCTAACCTACCGATTGGAGCGTCTGCCCCCTGGTAGTCAGTGCATGTCATAGCAACTGGTTGAAAGGTCGGACACTTAGCATATTAGATTTTCATTATATAGGCTTGGTCCATGGAAATACAAAGCAGATGAGTGGGTGCCAGAGGCTGGAGAGAATAAGGAGTGACTGCTTAATGGGTAAGGAGTTTCCTTTTAAGGTAATGAAATGTTTTGGAATGAGACAGAGGTGGTGGTTGCACAATCTTGTGCAAGTACTGAATGACACACTTTAAGATGGCTAGATTTATCTTATATGAATGAATATCACCTCAATTATTTTTTTAAAAAAGAATATTGGTGCTAAGAAAACATGTGTTTCAGTTTTATATGTGTGTGACTGTATTAGATCAACATATATTTCCTCCAGCAGATTGCAGTCAACAAAGTGAAAAAGCATCATCTTACTATATTTGTTTCCCTGAGAGCAAACCCTGAAACAGACCCTGGGCTAAGCCCTGGGGGAGGGAGGGTGAAGAGTATACTCATTCATTTCTGCATAGAGTCTTTAAAGCAGGGGTCCTCAAACTACGGCCCACGGGCCACATGCGGCCCGCCGAGGACATTTATCCGGCCCGCCGGATGCCGCTGCCTGTCCTGCTTAGCAGCCAACTCGTCCTGGGCCCGCAGTGCGCATAGGAATTTGTTCATAGTTTTTTTTTTAAACTATAGTCCGGCCCTCCAACGGTCTGAGGGACAGTGAACTGGCCTCCTGTTTAAAAAGTTTGAGGACCCCTGCTTTAAAGGGATAAAAGGAAGAAAAAGAATAAGCAGCCTTGTTTATGAGTCTTTACTAAGTGTAGGTCCCTGTTCTAAACACTTTACATGAATTAACTATTTATCTTCTTAACATCCACATGAGGCATATACTGTTACTGAGGAAATGAGGGCACAAGGTTAAATCAGAGTCACCTAGCTGTGAAGTGACAGAGTTGGAGTTTACATGCAGGCAGCCTGGCTCTGGAGTCTGTGATGTGTCACCTCCTTTCCTTCTCAGATGGAGAAGACAAATGCTGTACAAATAATAAGTTGAGACCACCAGCCAGAGGGAGTGACCCTGTCTGGAATAAAGGTTCCTGCAGGACGAGTCATGTTAGCAGAGACCAGATGATGAGGAGGAGCTGGTGTAAGAAAGGAGGCAGGAGGACAAGGCGCGCACAACCGAGGCACAGCAGATGGAAAGGCCTGGATGGAAAAAAGAACTTACCCAGACTCCTCTCTCAAATTCCATACGCATTCATCAGGAAATAACGTTGGTTTTGCCTTCAAAGCATATCCAGTATAACCCCTTTTCCCCACAGCCACTCCGGAACTGCCGATGGCTGGGAGTGGAAATGGGCATGAAGTACAGAGGGGAGCACTGGGAAGACATTCACACCCCTAGAGAAGTCAGGATGGGACCAAATCCTGTAGGATCTTGCCAGCCTGTCAAGTCGTTTCAAACAAACAAGGCTTCCTGAAGGAGAGGGAGGAAGCTAGTATGCAAAGGAGGAAAAGAACAGTGTTCCTGGCAGAAGGAGCAAAATGAGCAAAGACCCAGAAATATACAAAAACTTTAGTGCGGCTACAGTGGCCTGAGAGGTGGAAAGAGATGCAGAGTCAAACATCAGGCTGAGGAGCTTCAGCTGTGTCCCATGGACCCTGGGAGCCATGAAGGTTTTAAGCAAGAGGGACAGGATAGGATGTGCTTTAGAAAGACCCAATGGCTACATCAAGAGGGCACAAGACTGGAGACAGAAACTAGGGAGGATACAGAACCTATTCACACCTCAACACCTCCTCTGCTCCCCTCCCCCCCAGATGATGGTATTGTCCACCATCATCTCTCACCTGCTCACTGGTCTTCCAGGTCATGCCCTCCACACAGTCCCCCTCTATATGCAGTAAGAGGGACCCTATGAACACCCAAATCAGATCCCATCCCTCCTCTGCTCAGAGCCCTCCTATGGCTCCCACCCTATCCAGCGTATAAGCCAGAGTCCTCCCTGTGGCTCATAAGGCCCTAATTGATCTGCTTCCCTCCACTTCTGACCTCATCTCCTGCTGTACCACCCCCTCAACACACACATGCGCACGCGCTCACACACACACACACACACTCCACTCCACTCCAGCCACATTAGCTTCCTTGGTCTTCTTCACTCATGCCAGGCATAGCACTGCCGCAGGGCCTTTGCACCAGCTGTTTTCTGCCTAGAACACTCTTTCCCCAGATCCCCATATAACCTTCTCCCTTACCTTCTTTGAGTCTTTGCCCAAATGTCACCTTCTCGCCCTGGCCGGTTTGCTCAGTAGTTAGAACATCAGCCCAAAGACCAAAAGGTCTTGGGTTTGATTCCCAGTCAAGGGCTCATTATCTGGATTTCAAGTTCACTCGCCAACCAGGTTGGGGCGTGTGAGGGAAGCAACCAATCACTATCTCTCTCTCACATCAAGGTTTCTCTCTCTCTTTCCACCCCCTCCTCCCTCCCCTCCACTCTCTCTAGAAAAATCAATGGGAAAAATACCCTTGGTTGAGGATTTAAAAAAAAGTCACCTTCTCAGTAGGGCCTTGCCTTATCTTCCTGTTCAAAATTCCATTCCTCCACCCCCCACCCCTCCTTGCCCTGCATAGTTCTTATCTCCCTAATGACTATATAATTTACTTATGTATCTTGTTCATTGTCTGTCTCCTCCATGAAGGCAGCGATTTTTAAAAATACATTTTTATTGATTTCACAGAGAAAGGGAGAGAGAGATAGAAACTTCAATGATGAAAGAATGCAAGAGAATCATCGATCAGCTGTCTCCTGCACACCCCACACTGGAGATCTAGCCCACAACCCGGGCATGTGCCCTGACCGGGAATCGAACCATGACCTCCTGGTTCATAGGTCAATGCTCAACCACTGAGCCATGCTGGCTGGGCTGAAGGCAGGGATTTTGTGTTTCATGAGTGGCTTAAACAGGGCCTAGCACATAGTAGATGCTCAATGAATATTTGATGAACTATACTCCCCCTTGCCAGGAGACCACCCCTGCAGTCCCTGAGTCCCCAGTATCCCACCTGGCTCCGCAGGTCTCAGCAGCCACAGGGCTGAGGGGCCACGGCCTGGGCACTCCGAGGCTGCCGCAGCTGGCGAAGGGAAGCATCACCGTACTGAATGCCTGAGCCCATCCTCTCGGGGTCGAGCTCACCTGGAAGCGAGGGGAGAGATCAGGATGGGTCCCTTGGAAACCTCTGGCCCCTATCTTCCACTCCCACTCCCACTCTGGGCCTCACCTGAGTCGATCTTGTTCAGGATGGTGCGGGCACACTTCAGGAAAGCCTCTTCCACGTTCTCCCCTGTGAGAGCACTGGTTTCCAGGAACATTAGTTCTGGGGGCAGACACTCAGAAGGTCAGGGCCTCAGCCAATCCCCATCCTCCACTCCAACCCTGACCTGCTGCCTCTCATTGTTCTTCACACGTGCCACCTTTGCCCTCACTCCTGGCCTTTCTACACACCATTCCCCTGCCATGAGTGCCCTTCTCCCCAGGTGCTCACCTAGCTCTTCCTTCAGAGCTCAGATCACACATCTCCTCCCCCAGAAAGTCCTCCCTGACCTCCCAGGATGGGTCAGGTGCCTCCTCAGGCTCCCATGGGCCCCTGTGTCTCCCCCAGCCTGGTTCTGATCCCTCTGGGTTATCACTGTCTGGAAATGTGCCTGCCTGCCCACTACCCCACACTGGACTGTGAGCTAGGCCCACGGCTGTCTTCATCACCATGTCCTTAGCACCATCTAGCAAGGCCCAGGTCCACTATAGTTCACCCGTCAGTCATATGACAAGGCCTCAAAGTAAATTAAGAGCCAGGACTGAAACTCGCATCTTTCTGATGGCAAAACCTCCTCTAACCCTGGAGGTTACAAATTGGAAGAATATGAACAGTCCCTAAGCCAGCAGACATTGGGCCAACACAATATTTTCAAATGGGTTTGTACTTGCATACCTTTATTTAAAAAAAAAAAAATATATATATATATATATATATATATTTTATTAGTGTTTTTTTTTAATATATTTTATTGATTTTTTTACAGAGAGAAAGGAAGAGGGATAAAGAGTTAGAAACATCGATGAGAGAGAAACATCGATCAGCTGCCTCCTGCACACCCCCTACCGGGGATGAGCCCGCAACCAAGGTACATGCCCTTGACCGGGATCGAACCTGGGACCCTTCAGTCCAAAGGCCGACGCTCTATCCACTGAGCCAAACCGGTTAGGGCTATTTTATTAGTTTTTTACAGAGAGGAAGGGAGAGGGATAGAGAGTTAGAAACATTGAGAGAGAAATATCGATCAGCTGCATCCTGCACACTCCCCACTGGGGATGTGCCCATAACCAAGATATATGCCCTTGACCGGAATCGAATCTGGGACCCTGTAGTCCGCAGGCCGACGCTCTATCCACTGAGCCAAACCGGTGAGGGCTTGCATACCTTTTAACAGGCTGTCAGTCTTGTACACTCCACTGATGCCAGTGCCTGCTAACGTGGGTCAAGCCCAACCTATCTCCTTTAATCACAAAACATGCCTGTCCCCTAGGACCATTGGAGTTTGCAGTTTCTAGCTTACACCAATACCCTGTGCCCTCGCCATGGTGGTGGAAACCTTCTTAGCAGCCAGCATTATCAAGTATCCACTCCATCCAGGTGGTGCTAAAGGCTTTCCATGAACCATGCCCCTTAACCATCATGCTCGATGTGAGACAGAAACATTGTGACCCCACTTTCTAGACAAGAAAACTGAGGACCAGAGCAGTCACATGATACACATGTGGCAACACTCAGATTTGAACTCAGACCTCTCTAAACCTCAACATTCTCCTGCTGGACACGGCCACAGAGAGCCAGAAGGTCCCCGGCCCCAGGGGACTGTCCCCACCCCTGTCGCTCACCCTATGGCTCTCACCGTTCTCCTGGGCAAAGCGGGAGGCCTCCAAGAAAGTGACCTCACGCTCCAAGTCCAGGTCCTTCTTGTTGCCACAGAGGATGACCACAATGTTGGGGCTAGCCAGTGTGCGGGCGTCTGTCAGCCAAGCAGCCAGCGAGTTATAAGTCTCCCGGCTGTGGAGAAGGAAAAAAAGGGAGGTAGGTGCAGGAGAGGGGCCACCCAGATCCTACCCCATCCATTTCATACACCTACCTGGTGATGTCGTACACCAGCAGGGCTCCAGCCGCCCCTCGGTAATAACTCCGTGTCACAGACCTGGGGGGCCAGGGAGACCCAGTCACCTCACAAGCTGGGGTCTGCCCCAAGACTGCCCCCCTCTGTATAGAGACTGGTGGTTTGGAGGCCCCCTTCACTGCTAGCCCTTCCCCCAAAACCTGGCATGATCTGGTCTCACAATGCCTCTCTGTCTCACAGTCACTATCTCCCTCAACCTCTACATCACTAAGCTCTTTGTCTGCCTCTGAGTCTTTCTCTGTCTTTGACTTTCCTGTGTCCCTGTCTTTCTGTATTCCTTCATTGGTCTGTGTCTTTCTCTCTGTCTCTGTTGTGTGTGTGTGTGTGTTTAAATCTCTATTCTGTCTGTCTCACTCATGCTCACCATTCATTCATTCATTCATTCAACATTTTCTGTCATCTCCCTTTTGCCTAGTCCTGGCCAGATGCTATGCAACTACATCTGCTTATCCCTCTTCTGCTGTGTCTGGGGGAGGCCCCCTTCCCAGTGTGGCCAACGGTCTGCATCTCCCTGTGCCACCAGTCTGGGTCCTCTAGAACTCATGCAATCATTCTGCAGCATTTATTGAGCACTTACTGCAAACCCAGTTTGTGTCGCACACCTGCCTTTCCTTCGCCCGCTGTCTCTGGCCTGGCGTCTATGCGGCTCACACAGTACACTAACACACGACTATTAACTTAGCAGCTCTTCTTCATGGACTGCATTCCCTTGTTTCTCTTCTGTCTCTTCCTCAGACTCAGGGTTTCTATATGTCTATCACCTTTCTCCACACATTTCCTGAAGACACTGTGCACCGAGCTCTATTCATTACCCTCTCTGCCCCAACACAGAGGTTTCTCCATCTCTCTGCTATCCCTGTCCCTCTTTCCCTGTCTTTGTTCTCTCTGTCTCTATCATCCTCTCTCCAGGCTCCTCCTCTCTTTGGCTGTATATACCTGCTACTCAGTTTCTCTCTCCCTCTGCCTTGCCTGCCCTCTCAGTATCCCCTTGCTCCTATCGTTGTTGTATCTCCAAGTGTCTCTGCACACCTCTCTCTCCCATTTCCTCTCCTCTCTCCTCCCCCACCCCCACCCCTATTCTCTCTCTCCTTGGGAGCCCAGCCCACTTACCGAAACCGCTCCTGGCCAGCTGTGTCCCAAATCTGCAGTTTCACAGTCTTCCCACCCACGTTAACTACCCGAGATCCGAATTCCACTCCGATCGTGTGGTTGGAGTCCTGTTTGACTGGGAGTAGTGGGAGGGCAAAAAGAGGCAGTGTAGGGGCTCAGAGGATTCCCTGTCCTCCAAGGCCCCCTCAACCCATTCTCATTGCTAGGGAGACTGAGGCTCAAGGAGGAACTAGCAAAGAGCATACACTATAGCAAAGACCAGGCAGCCAGCACTGGAGTTGTATCTATGGGCAGTTCTGCCCCTGCCCATCCAACCGTTGCCCGCTTATTCACACCATGCCCATACCCATCATTCAGTGCTCCCGGGACCACTCCCAGACACTCACATTTATTCTCAATGAACTGATGAAGAAGACATGATTTGCCAGTTCCTGCACTGCCAATCACCAGGAATTTGAAGAGGAAGTCTGAGCAGATGGAGCCAAAATCAGGAAAATCCAGACAAAGAGAAACATACAGGAGAAAATATGGAACCCAAGAGACCATTACAGTTACAGGGAGAGAAACAAACACAAGCAGAGTAGTGGGTAACAACAATAATACAAAATTCTTATATAATGTTTACCATGTACCAGACACAGTTCTAAAGTTCTTTACCTACATCAACAACTCACTTAATCCTTGGGAAAATTCTATGAGGGAGTTGTACTAATAATTATCCCCATTTGCCAGATGAGGAAACCGAGGCCAGAAAGGCTAACTCTTGCCCAAGGCCCCCCAGCTAGGCAAAGCCGGTATCAAACCCAGGCCAACTGGCTCCAGAGTCCAAGATCTTAGCCATTACATTGCTAAGGCCTCCTTTATCGAGGACTACAATCTCACCTTTGCCCCTCATGACTTCACCTCCTACCACTCTGACTCATTAATTCCACTCTAGCCTCTGGCTTTCAATCTACTCCCAGAAGATGACAAGCTGCTTGCCGCCTCAGGGTCTTTGCACTTGTTGCCTATGCTTCTCTCTATTTGTTAACTGAATGCTGCTCCCTCTGACTCCTAAACCAGTGATCTTTCTACTGCACCCTGACCCTCCACCTCCTATCCATCCATCCTGATTTTCCAATTCTAAGTCCCTCCTTCCTTTCCCTCTACCCAAGGCCCTGCCCCTATTCTCAAGCTTGAAGCCCACCCCTTGCCACTAGTCCCACCCCATAATTCAAAGACAGCTCACCCCCAACCCCATTCCAGACCTCTCAAGCCAGAGCAGTCACAGGGTCCAGAGCATCCCTTCAGGAAACCCTTAGCCCATCAAACTCGATCCCTGCTATTCAGCCCTGCCCCAACCACGGAGGCTCCGCCCCGACACTTTAAGGCCCACCCTCTCCCTCAATGCCCACCCTGATCCATCATGACTGGCCTCCCTCAAATCCCGCCCCAAACTATTAAACACATAACCAGACCCGCAGGCCCCGCCCAAATCGATTAAGCTCAGCCTCAGACCCACTAAACCCCTCCCAGCACCCACTAGGCCCTGCCCCATAATACCAGACCCCGCCCCCTGACTGAAGCCCCGCCCCATCCCGAAGGCCGCATCCTTCCTGGGCCCGGACACCCGACCGCAGCTTACGCCCAGAATCCTCACCGTAGGTCTCGGCCATGACTCGGTCGTGGCCGCTTAGGGCCGCAATATGGCGCCGCGACCGCCCCTGCTCCAGTCGCTCCACTCCGGCTGCAGCCCCGGCTTCTTCCTACTCCTGGAGCCCGGCGCCACCACTTCCGCCTCCACCCGCCTCCGGCGCGACCCCTAGGGCCTCAGGATACCCGGCCACACTTCCCAAAGACAGGGATTGGCGGATTCGGCGGTCAGGGGGCGGGACATTAAGGCACGGATTGACGGTGTGAGAGAGGACGAGCCGAAAGAGGCGGGACCAAGACAAGCGATTGGCGGAGCAAGTGGGAAGGGGCGGTGCAGAAGCTTAGCCGAGCGAAGAAACGGATTTGGTCAGGAGTTGGGGGTCCAAGTCGAGACTCCACATTGGGTAGTAGCGGACTTGGGGGCGGGGATATGGATGCAAAGAAGGGGGTAAGGACCGGATTGACTAAAGAGCCAAGCAAGTACGATTTCTGACCTCAAAGGCAGGAAGTATGAATATTGGGGGATACGCGCAGGTTAACCACCTCCCTCCTCCCTTTGCAGATAATCTTCCAAGAAGACCTCTGCTCTGCGATTGATGTCTTCCTCAAGATCCAACTGGCTCATTCCCAATAGTTTCACATCGTTCCATTTATTGGTTTAGAAGACACAATTCCCTATTGGGCTGTTCAGATTGTGTGCGACATCTAAATTTAGGAGCCCACCTCGGGTACCCAGCTTAGAGCAAAATGCTTTTAGTCAGTGAAACTCTACCTAGCAACCATTGACGTTACCGCAGTCAGTGGGTGGTTGGCCAGACTCAGGAACCTGGGGACCCATTTTCTTTATACCAGTAGATCCCCACCACAAAGACCACAGAGACTCGCAGTTTGTACTTGGTTGATGTATTTGCATAAAGCTGGGAGAAATAAACAGCAGGGACAGCGGTAGGCTGAGCTCACTGGCAGTAGAAATCCCATTTCTGGAAAAGAGAAAGGGAAAACAGTGGGGACAAAACCAGTGGTCACACCACAACGGATCGAGGGGTTTTAGCAAAGGCTGTAGCCTTAGGGGCCAATTTTGGCCACACAAGTGCAATGCAAAATAGCCCGGAGCCCTGTAATCTTGCACCTCTCAACTGCAACAGGACTTAGAAATCATGCCCCATTTTACAGATGAGAAAATTGAGGCAGAAAACTTGTCTCAATATATACAGCTAGGCTTCCAGGCAGCCAAAGGCAGAAGCCTTTTTGCCCATTATCAAAACCCAAGGATCCTCCCTCCAGATCTCTGCCAGCCCCTAACACACTCACATCTGTCTTCACATCGATTTTGCCAGGTTTCAGGGTCTGGTCCTCCCGTACAATGCTACTGGGGAAAAAGCCCAGGCGAGCAGCCACGTCTCCATAATAATCTCCCTGAACCTGGGGAAAAGGGGGTTAAAAGCCTGGGTCTGAGAAAATGGCAAGCTCGCAACTGCTAAAGATCTTTGTACTAGCTCTTCAGGGATCTCCACGTGGTTGGCTCCATCCTTGTCAATCAGATCTCAGCTTAAAGTCACCTGTTCTGAAGCCTCCCTGACCACCTGATGTAGTCACCTATTCACTCACATTCATTTTCAAAGAAGCACATTTGCTGATATCTTTGATGATTTGTCTTCTTCCATTAGAATAAATGGGATTATTTGCACCTTGGCCAGTAAGGTCAGTGGTTAGACTGCCTTGTGCCTGGGAGGATCAAGGATTCAATTCCTGATCAAGGACAGGTACCTGGGTTACAGGTTTGATTCCCAGCTCTGATCAGGGAGCGTTTGGAAGTCACCTAATCTGTTTGTCTCTCACATCAATGTTTCTCCCTCCTCCCCACCTCCTCTGTACTCCCTCTAAAAATCAATGGAAAAAATATGCTCACTCCTTGGATGAGGATTATTTGCTACTAGGGGCCCGGTGCAAATTCATGCACTGGGGGGGAGGGGGGTTCTCTCAGCCTGGCCTGCGCCCTCTTGCACTCCGGGATCCCTCTTGCAGTCTGGGATCCTTAGCACAGCCACAGAGGGTGGAGCCTCTCCTGCCGCTACACTTGCCAGCCATGAGCCCAGCTTCTGGCTGAGCAGCACTCCCCCTGTGGAAGCACACTGACCACGAGGGGGCAGCTCCTGCATTGAGCATCTGCCCCCAGGTGGTCAGTGCGCATCATAGCAACCGGCCACTCGGGTCATTCTTCCAGAATGGTCACTTAGGCTTTTATTAGACTAGAGGCCCAGTGCACGAAATTCATGCACTCAGGGTGGGGTGTGGGTCCCTCATCCTGGCCAGCACCCTCTCGCAGCCCAGGAGCCTTCGGGGGATGCCCAGGGAGCGGGCCTAAGCCATCCTTGGCACTGCCATGGAGGCAGGAGAGGTCCCCGCCACCACCACTGTGCTCACCAGCTGAGGCCAGCTCAGTGCTTCTGGCTGAGCAGCGCTCTCCCTGTGGGACCGCACTGACCACCAGGGGGCAGCTCCTGTGTTGAGCATCTGCCCCCTGGTGGTCAGTGTGCATCATAGCGACCAGTCGTTCTGCTGTTTAATCAATTTGCATATATTAGCCTTTTATACATGGGATTATATCTTCAGTGCCTAGAACAGAACTTGGCACCATAGGAGGTGCCCTATAATTATTGCTAAACAAAGTAAAAGTAGATCACAATAGTACCCCTAAACTCTATTTCAGTTCACCTCTCAAATTTTTCCTTTATGTGGAAAATTAGGGTGCACTCCCACACCAGTCCCATACCCCTTCTTCTATTCTCCCAAGACTCACGCTGCCTCCCCAGAAGAGCCGACCACGGCCCTTCAGTTTAGAGAAGACATACACAACTTGGCCCCTGTGTATGGTCAGGAAACGGCAGTCGGGGGCTACGTAGTCCTGAAGAGCCACAGCCATGGAGATGGGGTCTGGGGAAGGAATATAAGGGAATGATAACACCCTCCACTCAGGCTGGCAATCCAAGCCCCCCAACCCCCAACCCCAACTCTTACGGCTGCATTCCTCATCAGCACACAGCTTCCAGTCAGCCAGCTTGGGCATGGGGCGGCCCCCAACAGTAGGTCCTGAGAAGGCAGACAGCAAGATGATGACACCGAGGAACCTGGACCAAGTCATCATGGACTATGAGCCGGAGAGTGACTAAGCAGGGAATGGGGTCTCCAATATCCTCCTGCCCTCCCTCTTTACAGCAGTACAAGGAATCCTGTGTTCTCGGTCTTGTCCCTGCCCTAAATCAGTCCCAAATTTCACCCACACCACCTACAGGCTGCTACCTAGCCAGAACCATTTCAAGGACAGGGTGAGGGTTTCCCACCCAAGGAAATGCCTAGAGATCCAAAGCTGCCCAGGCCACTCTAAGTGATAGCTACCCCCTCAGCAGTCAGAGGCCCAGACAGGCAGGCTGAGATATTCAATTCCATCTTCTCCCGTTGGCTTGGGTACCTAGCTTGGAATTTCCTGTGCTGAGGGACAGAACAGGCAGCCCTTTGATTGCCAGGAATAGCGCCAGCTCTCAAGTACTGAGTGAACCTTGTATGTTGGACCTTAGGCTAGATGTATGCTGCCATGACCATTAATCCTCACCAGTCACTTCCTGACTGAGTGACCTGGGCTAAGCTATATTCTCCTTTTGAAGCCTTACCTTTCTCATCTGTACAATAGAGATAATAAAAGCTAATAGTTCTTTATAAAGCATTCACCATTTAATTACCGTATTTTTCCGTGTATAAGACACACACACCCCTTTTCCAACCCAAAATTAAGAA
Organism: Plecotus auritus; assembly: GCF_963455305.1. NCBI lineage: Eukaryota > Metazoa > Chordata > Mammalia > Chiroptera > Vespertilionidae > Plecotus > Plecotus auritus. The sequence goes on from NC_137785.1 coordinate 20,289,473, forward strand.
ATCAGTATTTTAAACATTTTGCTGGTCTTCCTCTTAAGGCCTTCTTTTTTGGCCTCTTAAGGAGTTGTAATTCTTGCTTTCTCCACTGTCTGATCATACACTCAGTGGGAGGTCCAAATTGTCTCTCTGCAGCTCTCTTTCCATGCTCTTTTGCATAGCTAATTACATTCAGTTTGAATTTTGCCGAGTGACAATCGCTTACCGGTATTTATGCACCCACATAGCTCTCCTCGACTAACTTCCATGTATAAAATGCCCCTTGATTTTCAATCTAACGATTTTAGAAAAATAGTGTCTTATACACGGAAAAATACGGTATGTACTTTTATTGACTCCAATGAATACCCCATTTTGTGTGAAAAAGCATAGAGCCTTAAAGTTGTCCACAAGGTTATAGAGCCAGGAAGTGCAGGGGCCAGATTTGGCTCCAGGCCCATACTGAGTTTGGAGTTCAGTTGCCCAGTGTTAGAATAAGAAGGTGGAGAATTTGAATTCAAGGCTCACTTCTAAATTGTGCTTCAAATCAGACAGCCATGTGGTGAGATCATTCTCCTGGGCATCCATCTCTTTCCCCAGGCATTCTCACCTTTGGGACAGCATGTCCAAATTTTCTTAGGGGAGAAGAGGATAAACAGTCTCGAGTGGAGAATTCATCAGGGCATGTAAAACATACCCATCACCGAGCAACAAGTATCATGAGAACATTCAACAGCTCTACTTAAATGTCAGCTCCTCCAAGGGGCCTCCCTAATCACCCAGCAATCAGTTCCCCAGCCTCACCCTCTCATCAATCTATGACGTTTTGCTGGTACACAGTGCCTGAAATTAGCTTGTCTATTTTATTCACCACTGTATATCCTATACCAAGAACAGTATTTAGCACGGAAAAAGTACTCAGCAAGTATCTGCTGAATTGAGTGCTTGCTAAGTGTCTGGCAGTGGAGAGGGACAGTACAAACAATATCCCAGTATTAACATAGATTCCTTTACACAAGAAAATGACTGAGTGGGTGAAGGGATAGCTAGGAATGTCTGCATGTCCCCATGCAGACAGCAGAGACTGGGATCTGCTGACCACAGAACCAGTGTGGTGGGCAAGATTTTTCCACTTGCCATCTGCAATAACACTGTGTCTTACAGAAAAGGGGACCATCTCTTTCTTCTTCCAATCTTTCAGATCTTACTGGGAGAAAGCCTGCATTTGATGTTACAGGGCTCATCACTTCACTGATGTTCTTCTTTAATGATAAGACCAGAGGAGAGACAGGTGTGGGCTAGCCTTGGCAGGAAAAATATTCAGAGAATGTAAGCCTATGTCCTATTGCACTTGTTTTTGTGGTTCATTTTGTGCTTCTGTCAAATAATCTTATTTTCCCATCTATATGGTATGAGAAAGGGTCTGAAGCAGTATTTTTTTTTTTTAGTCAATATAAAATTCTCCAGATTAGGTGTGTAACAGAGTTAAGGAAGACCCCTCCATTCCATCTTCCTTTATCCATAGCTTCAGCTGCAAAAATGATTGTCTAGCCAGAGACTACATTTCCCAGACTCCCCTGCAACTAGAGCACTGAAGAGGAATTTGAGTCTTCTGGCTGGCAGCAGCTGACCAACAAGGGAGTCAGCTGTGTTTGTGCCAACATTTGGTCGATAGCTTCCCATGTGTGATCAAGTCCGTCTAGGCCTCCTGTTAGTAGCAGTGGCATCTTCCTGAATTCTAGACTTGAAGCTCCATCAGGGGTTACAAACTTGAACTCAAGTGTCTCAAACCCAGTGTGCCTCTCCTACTATCCTTCCGATGATTTCATGAGCACCTAATTAATTCCCTTCTTTCTTCCTGAAGTACCCAGGGTGGGACTGTTGCTGTAACAGAAGGCACTTTGTGAAGATTAGAAACAGGCAAAGAAAAACGTCTTCCTTAACGCTCTTATCACGTTAGAAAATTAATGGTCTACAAAGTGAGTGGTGTGCCATTAAGGTGGCATCCTGGTGCAGTATAGAACCTGTCCAACTGTACATGGTAGCCTGGGTTTCAATTTCCTGCACTGAATGCTGACTGAGACAAAACAGAAATCTGCCAAGGCAGTAAAGGTGACTTCAACTCGGACAATATCATTACATACTCTGCTTTCCCGAGGTTGCAGATGAGGTCTAAAAATTCAGGCTACTCTGATATACAGAAAAGGGAACCATAGAGGACAAGAAAATAAAAACAACAAATTGTTGTAGAAAATCAAACATAAAAAACAGTTTAATTCCAGCCTAACAGCGCCAGGTGCAATGTCTGGGGACAGACTCTGGGTACAATGCTGTGTGACCACTCACTCACACACATGGCTCCAAGAAGGCCCCCTAGGGGGACTTACCTTCAGGGGGCCGAGCCAAGGGGAAGAGGGAAGGCCCCCAAACAGGAAGTAGGGGCAAGCATGGGGAAAAGGTGCTACTTCTTGGCAAAGGAAATCTTCATGGCGTTGTTCTGGGTGATCTTAAAGCCCTGTAGGGCATCGCGAGCAGCCCCTGCCTGAACCTCATTGTCAAACTCCACAAAGGCGATGTCGTGCCGCCCTGGGACCAGCCGGACCTCCTTGAAGCCAGGGAACCTGAGAGAAGGGAACAGATCTCAGGGATCTAGAATCAGCAGTTCCTCCTAACATTTTGGCATTTGGTGGGCAGAGGCCAGGATGTTGCTAAACATCCTACAATAAAGAGGATGGCCATAATAACAAAGAATTACCCATTCCTAAATATATATAATGCTAAGTTGAAAACTCCTAATATAAACAAGTGCACACACTGTGAACATATCATTTAATGAGAAATTTTAACAGGAACTCCTACACAACCATATCCTAGATCAAGCCATTACTTCTTCCTCTCATAACCAACCTTTCTTTGCTCCAGAAATAACCACTCCCTTGACCTTTAGGATCTGCTGTTTCTTTCATTTCCCTCTTCTCATTCCCTACTTCCTTCCCCATTAGGCAACCATCCTCATGTTGACTGGGTATCCTTTTACCCATCAGTATTCTTATGTTTTGTTCTGTGGACATGGTAAACATGTGGTATTGCTTGTTTTATCCAGTTTCTCAAAATCTCCTCTCAGCACTATTTTAAAGAACCATGCCTGCGGCACTCTGTTCCTTCTAATGCTGCACAGACACCATGGTGAGCATCACCTTTGACTTCTCCTTTTGCACAGGCTAATTCCCCACCATGACCATTGTGAGGTATGTCCCATCTATACCCCTTGGGACTCATGTTAAGAATTTCTTGCCCTAGCTGGTTTGGCTTAGTGGATAGAGCATTGGCCTGAGGACTGAAGAGTCCTGGGTTTGATTCCAGTCAAGGGCACATGCCTGGGTTGTGGGCTCGATCCCCAGTAAGGGGTGTGCAGGAGGCAGCCAATCAATGATTCTCTCCCATTATTGATTGTTTCGCTCTCTCCCTTTCTCTCTGAAATCAGTAAAATAAACATATATACATACATACATACACATACATACATACACATACACACACACACACACACACACACACACACACATAAATAAAAACAAAAATAATTTCTTTGGGGACCTGGCTGGTGTTGTTAAATGGCTAGAACATCAGCCCACTGACTGAAGGATTTCGGATTCGCATCCCGGTCAAGGGCAAGTACCTAGGTCGGGGCGCATGGGGAAGTCAACTAATCAATGTGTCTCTCACATCAGTGTTTCTCTCTCTCCCCCCATCCTCCTCTACCTTGTACTCTCTCTTAAAAAAAAAAGGAAAAAATCATTGGAAAAAATATCCTTAGGTAAGGATTAAAAAATATTTCTTTAGGGCCTTTCTGGCAGTGACAACCTCCCCATAACATGCCTTTCGTTAAAGATCTTCTTCATCCCTCTCCAGAAGAGAGGAGGAAACACAAGAAGTGCCTGGTGCAGAGCCCAGTTCTTATTTCATGGATGTGAAATGTCCAGATGCTGTAAAATCACCACTGCCTTTAGCCAGTGTGTGCGCTGGCTGTTCCACTGTGCTGTCAACATATAGGAGGAAAAGCAAGGCTGACAGAGGAGGCTCCTCCAAAAGAGAGCAGCACTAAAGCACCTAAATCAGCCCTGGCCAGGGTGGTTCAACTGGTTAGGCATCTCCCCGTGCACTGAAAGGTTGCTGGTTCAATTCCAGGTCAGGGCACACACCCAGGTTTCAAGCTGGATCCCCACTGGGGTTTGTGCAGGAGGCAGCTGATTGTTATTCTGCTCTCACATCGATGTTTCTCTCTCTCCCTCTCCTTTCCTCTCTCTCTAAAATGCAATTAAAACATTTTTAAAATAGAAATAAATAAATAAATAAAAGCATCTAAATCAAGATGAGTGGGGAACCACTCCAATAAACACATTTTGGATGAAGACACACCCCTGAACTTCACTAAGCAGTGAATGGTTACCCTGCACAATGATTGCAGAGTCTACATGATATCAGCAGGGCATGAGGTTCAAACCTCCCCACCTCCCAAGCTTGCTGGCATACTGATTTTTGCAAGTCTGGCCAGGGTTCAATGAGGTCTTTTTTACATGTACCTTGAATTCTACAGATAGAAAGCTTAGGCCCAGAGCCTCTCCATCTCCACGAAGGGGGAGGACAGCACACACACTCTGGCCACTGATGACCCTAAGCCTTATCATCACCACACCCCATGGGCTGTGGGGCCTGACCTCAGCCTCTTCTTTCTCTATATCCGGTCCCTGTCCCACCTGCAAAGCCTAAGCAGACACAGGACTCCGCTAGCAGAATTCTGAGGCCTGTCCCCATGGTACCACTTTCTGGCCATCACCCTCTGGCCCCTGCCCAACCACAGGCCCCACTTACTGATTGAAAAGCATGGAAAGCATGAGCTCATTGGTCTCCTCTGGCAGGTTGGTGAGGAACAAGATGTGATTTGGTGGGTTTTCTGAAAGCTACAGGGAAGAGACAGGAGCCCGTGAGTCCAATGGGGGAGGGGGGTGTCTGCTGACTTCTGCTCTCCACCCCCACCCTGCTTGAATCCTTTCTCTACTTCGCACCCTCTACCAGGGGTCCTCAAACTATGGCCCGCGGGCCACATGCGGCCCGCCGAGGACATTTATCTGGCCCACCGGGTGCTGCTGCCTGTCCTGCTTAGCAGCCGACTCGTCCCAGGCCCGCAGTGCGCATAGGAATTTGTTCATAGTTTTTTTTTAAACTATAGTCTGGCCCTCCAACAGTCTGAGGGACAGTGAACTGGCCCTCTGTTTAAAAAGTTTGAGGACCCCGGCAACCGTGAGCCACATGAAAGCACTGCTATATCCAGAGCAGGTGCTTGTCATAAGATCACTGAGCATGAATCCAGGTGCTGGCTGCTGCTCCAGCCTCACCGGACCTTCCAAAGCTCCTCCAACAAATACGCCAATCCCTTGCTGCTCCAGGGCCTCATGCTCATCCTCCAACAGCACCTCCTCAGGGAGGCTTTCCCAGACCACCCACACTAAAACAGCGCCCCTTCGGTTCCCACGTTCTATTTATACGAGACCCCAGGAGGACTAGACACTTACAGGCTGAGCAGGTGGCATCTGCCCTGGCATAAGCTGCTGTGGGGGCATGGCCCCCGGTGGTATCTGGCCAGGTGCGAGGCCTGGAGGTGGGATCATGCCAGGGGGTGGCATGTAGGGAGGCTGGCCTGGAATGTGGTGCATGATGCGGGGCGCCTGAGTCATCGGCGGCATGCCCTGTGGAGAGGGAGAGCTGGACTGAGTGGGTGGTTGACAGGGGGAGGAAACTTGCTTTCAGTGTCATTAGGAAGCACAGTGGAGAAAAGATCGTTAGAGGAAATGCAGGTGTAAGACACAGGGAGAAAAGCCCAGACTTAGGAAGAGGTAAAAAAGGCAAAGGACACCAAGAGAAACAAATGGAGCAAAACAGACCCAGCGTCAATGGGAATGTCAAATAAGAAAGTTAAAAGAAAGTTTTTTAATATAAAAAAAATTAGTGCAACCTAACTTTGTCTATAGATACAAGCATGGAAAAAAAAGAAACAGGAAAAATTCAAAGTATTAACAATAGTTAACTAAAAGAAGTGGGAATAAACACTGTAATGAGAACGCTATATTTTCGCATCTAAGAATAAACTTCAAAGAAAAACCAAAGAAATAGATCCAGAATCCCACAGAGAAAAAAGAAACAATGGAAGGCAGGGATGGTCAAGGCAGGTACAGAAAGAAGTGAGAAGGGTGGCAGCGAGGGGAAGAAAGCAGACAGCCGGATGACACAACACATGCACCCAGGGGACAGGGCTGCGGGAGCGGGAATCACACCTTGACAGTGAAAGATGGACAGAAAGCTGGACACAGAAGAGGGGACAGGTAAGAGTGGGGAAGCTGGACAGTAACCAAACACCATTCCTGATGCCATCGGTGCACACAGGACAAATACATGATTTGGTGACAAATGCATCAGTGAGCCACCAGGAAAGCTCACGTAGAGACTTGAAGACCTACAGTGGATGCAATTCATCATCTTTTCTTTCATACTATGTGCTTCTGTATCCTGTTTAGAAAACAGGATGCTTCTATTTTTCATGCCTCACCAAGGTCATGAAGGCATTTTCCTGTTTTCTTCCAAAACCTTATTGTTTTAGCTGTCACATTCGGGTATATGATTAGTCTCAAATTAACTTATATCTAGCTGAGGTAGAGTAATTTTTTCCCCTTACAGATATCCAATTAGTCCAGCATCATTTACTAGGAAAAAAATCCCTTCCCCACCAATTGCAGCATTAGCTTCATATGTTAAGTAAGCAAATGTGTGGATCTGGGTCTGCACTTTACTCTGCCCCACTGGTCTTCCAATACCACACCACCTCCCCCAGCTTTATTCTCCTCGCCTATCTTGCTTTGCCTTCCCACAGACCTTGAGAATCAGGCTGTCAGTGTCCCCAAAAATTCCTATTGGGGTTCTGATTGGAATTGTTGTCTTTTAGATCAATCTCGGAAGAAGTGACATCTTAACAACAGGGAGCTTCTCCAGCCATCTGCTGAGACCGTCTCCGATTTCTCTCAGCAGTGTTCTGTAGTGTAGTGTAGTGTAGTGTGTGTGTAAGGGGAGGGTTGCATACCTTTTGTTGGATTGACTCCTCAGAGCTATTTTCTGTTTGAAGTCTACATGTGTGTGGCTAGCATATAGAAATAAAGCTTATTTTTTCCACATTGACTTTACAACTGTCAACCTTGCTAAATTAAATCCACTTATTAATCCCAACTGTTGCTTAGTAAATTCCTCTAGATTTCCTACACAGAGAACATCAAGGTCATGGAGAGAGAAACCAAGAGCCTGAGACACAAAGAAAGAAAGATCCTAAGGAAGAATCTCGCAAGCAGGGACGGTATTTCTGAAGTGGAAACACCATCATCTAGAGACAGGCACGCAACCTACATAAGGAAATGGAAGGGGGGTGGTGTCTGAATCCCCAAGTGGAGATCCCTCCCCTACTCCTCCCCCAGACAGGCTACATAGCAGAGAAAGGCCTGGTGATGAGGGGGCCTTTGCTTACCGGGACAGGCCCCGGGACGGCCCCCACTACAGGAGTGGCTGCCCCGCCCTGCACGGCCTTCTTTGCAGCTGGGGTCTCCTGGCTCTTGGGCTTCCTCTTCTCCCGCTTACGATCACGCTCCACAAAAGTGCCCTTCATCTTGGCAATGATATCCGAGTCGGTCTTGGCATACTGGATACGCTGCCAACAGAGAGCCAAAGGGTTAAGAGAGTGGACTTTGGAGTCAATTGCCTGGGTACAAAATTAGACCTTACCAGGACCTCAGTAAATAACGTTAAAGAAATTATTGGGCCCTGACCAGTTTGGCTCAGTGGATAGAGTGTCGGCCTGCGGACTCAAGGGTCCCAGGTTCGATTCTGGTCAAGGGCATGTGCCTTGGTTGCGGGCACATCCTCAGTGGGGAGTGTGCAGGAGGCAGCTGATCAATGTTTCTAACTCTCTCTCCCTCTCCCTTCCTCTCTGTGAAAAATCAATAAAATATATTTTTTAAAAAAAATTATTGGGCCCAGTTGGTGTGTGGCTCAGTGGTTGAGCGTTGACCTATGAACCAGGAGGTCACGGTTCAATTCCTGGTCAGGGCATATGCCTGGGTTGCGGGCTTGATATCCAGTGGGGGCCGTGTAGGTGAGAATCAATGATTCTCTCTCATCACTGATATTTCTCTCTCTCTCCCTCTCCCTTCCTCTCTGTAATCAGTAATACATTTTTTTAAAAAGAAATCACTGGGCTTCAACCCTCGATCTGTAACACAGGGTTGTGGTATTTCCCACTTCAAAGAATGACTGTGAGGACTACATGAATTAAAGTGCTCTGAACACTACTTGACTCATGTTTAGCATTTAGTGGGATGCTAGAATTCTGAAGGAAAAATGTGACAGCACTGAGCATCAGGCCACAGGTGGCAGCTCCAGGTGACAAGCCAGGACAAGAGCACTCTGCAGGGGTTTCCAGCCAACTCCCTACATTTAGTCCCCAAGCTAAACCACATTCACTCAATGTTTGGAATCTTTAAAAGCCCTGCCCCTCATCTAGCTTCTTCAGTGGGAAAGAGAAGACGGAAGATTAAGAAGTGAACTGGAGCCCTGGCTGGTGTGGCTCGGTTGGTTGGGTGTTGTCCTGTGCACCAAAAAGATTGTGGATTTGGGCATATGTCTGGGGTTTCGGGCTCCATCTCTGGTGAGGGTGTGCAGGAGGCAGCCAATTGATGTTTCTCTCTCACATCAATGTTTCTCTTTCTCTGAAATCAATAGAAACACAAAATAAAATTAAAAAGAAGTAAATAGGAGTAGTAAGAATTCAAATTTTCAGAGAGGGTGTCCAGGAAAAGAAAATGAAGTGACACTGGTATAGAGACGCAGAGGAGAGAGGGAGCCTTGTGGGACATCTAGGGAAAGAGTGTTCTAGCAAAGGAAACAGTCATCAAAGAACTAAAGTTTGAAAAAAAAAAAGAACTAAGGTGTGCATGAGGTGTTCAAGGAACAGCAAGGAGGCCAATGTACATGAGGAGGGAAGAGAAAAGGTCACAGAAGCAAAAGAACACTGAGGACTGTAGGGAGGATTCTGTCTTTTCCTAAGAAAGCTAGGAGCTATAGATATTATAAGCATGAGGCGCTTCACAAGGAGCAGTGTGGCCATGGTACAGCCTGTGGGGAGCAGGGGTTGGAGCAGGGAGACCTTCGGGCAGGCCACTGCCACAGTCCGAACTAGGGAGAGTGGTGGCTGGGCCCAGGTTGGGGACAGCTGGTGGGTGTTTTGAAGGTAGAGTTGAGCCCTAACCGGTTTGGCTCAGTGGATAGAGCATCGGCCTACAGACCAAAGGGTCCCAGGTTCGATTCCAGCCAAGGGCATGTACCTTGGTTGCAGGCACATCCCCAGCAGGGGGTGTGCAGGAGGCAGCTGATTGATGTTTCTCTCTCATCAATGTTTCTAACTCTCTATCCCTCTCCCTTCCTCTCTGTAAAAAAAAAAATCAATTATATATATATATATATATATATATATATATATATATATATATATATATATAGAAAGTAGAGTTGACAAGACTCCCTGAAAAAACTCACACATGCCTGAGCGCTTGATATGGTCCAAGCAGTTAGTACTTGAGAAAAAAAAGAGAAGGGTCAACACAAAAAGGTTTATGGTTTTTATATCTCACAAATTCCTAGCTGCTCCAGAAAGGTAGCTGGAAGATATGGCAACTCTGGACCCACAGACCCAGAGGTGAAAACAGACAGGAGTCAAAGCAATGGAGATGAGGGCTACAGGCTTCTCTGCTGCCCCAGCAGACACTCTTCCACATGACCCACCTCCCCCACTGAGGTCACCTGCCTGGGACCTGCAGGCACTGACACATGCTGTCACCTCCCCAAGGAAAATGGCTCAGGGAGGCACATTCTAACCAAGTCAAACTGAAAAATCTATTAAGGAACAAGGAAAATGGCCCAGTGAACCAAAGATGTCTGCCAGTAATCTGGCAGAAATTGCAGCTCATGCCACTCCTTACCTCCCAGACTGCAGCCTCCTTGGTCATCCACTTGATCTTGTGAACATGTGCAATCCAGCCACCTTTCTCTCATCCCAGCCTGCCTGGGAGCCTGACCCAGCCTCTCCTTCACACTGGACCCTAAATTCTCTCCTCCAATCTACTCTATCCAAGAGCCACAGGCATCTCCCAGCCTAAACCTTTCCATGGCTCTGCAGCACCCTGGGAGTCACTTCCACTTTCAGGACAAACTTTGGTCATGGTCTGCAGGCCATGCCCTCCCCACTCCTCCTGCCATCACTCCAGCCAAATGAACTTGACTCGCTTCCTCAATTACATATGCTCTTGGTTATCTCTGGGCCTTAGTCCACATGATCCCTCTGCCTAACACTCTTTTTCCCTCTACTTCCCCTAACACTTCTTCAAGTCTCACCTCATCCAAAAAGCCTTCCCTGAACCCCCAGCCTGGTTGCGGTGCCTCTCCTAACCTTGTCTAGCTCTGTACACAACCCCAATTCCAGCCGACTCCTGAGTTGTCACCATCTGGTGACAGACTTGTCTCTCTCACAGCACTGTGAGCCTGAGAGGGCAGGGCTAGGGTTCCCTTAGGTACTGGGTGACCCACACCCTAGCACAGTGAACAGTAAATGTGAGGAACAGCAAGAGAAACTCCTGTCCTTAAGGAACTGGAATACAGGTGACAGGAGATCCAGGCCCATCCTGTCTCCTCTAGCACCTCACACACAAGGGCACACACACCCTCCATACCCACAGTGCTCACCATAGGCTTGTCGTAGAAGGGGAAACCCTGCATGGAACGCAGGGCGTTGGTGGCACTGCTGACCTCCTTAAAGATGACAAAGGCTTGGCCCCTCATCTTCAGGCTCCGTGACACCAGGATATCCAGGATCTGGCCAAACTGGGAGAAGATAGCATACAGGGACTTCTTCAGTTCTACAGTGGGGGGAAGAAAGGTCCATGGGTGACTAGAGGCCTTGGTACCACGCCTGGGTCTTAAGCTCCCGTTTTCAGAGGAAAGTGCAGCCCAGAAGGGAAACATCAGCCAACAAAGAATGCCCAGAATACCATGGGTCAGCAATCCCGCAAGAGCCAGCAGCAGGGGCGTGCAGGAGGCAGTTGATCAATGAGTCTCTCTCGTCATTGTTTATCTCTCTCCCTCTCCCTTCCTCTCTGAAATCAATAAAAATATATTTAAAAAAAAAAAAAAGAATCAAGTTCCTAAGCAGAATTCCAGTGGTGACATCAACTACTTTTCTTTACTGAGTGACCCCTGGGCAAGTCACATCACCCCTGAGTCTCAGTTCCCTAATCTGAGAAATGGGAACAATAACTACTTCCTGTAGAGTTGTGAAAATTAAATATAATTAAGACATGTATCAGCACCTGGTATAGAGTGTTATTCACCATTATTCATTTCATTTTGAAATGAAACATTTTCATTGTGGGCTGTTCATTGAAAACACGACACTGTCTAAGCCAGTACCAGTTCTTGCTTTCCTGTAGCTCACAGGCCAGTGGAGAGACAGCTCTCTAACAGCCCAGAACCATCAGGGCTTGGGATGTGGGAAGAGGAGGCAAGGCCTATAGGAAATCAGACAGCATCTGAGGGGAAAGAAGATGGGGAAGGGCTCCTGGGGGAGGGGTCCTTTAAGGATGAGCGACAGTGACAAGGTTAATGGACAGAATGGAAGATGAACTGGGGGAGTGTTAAAGCAAGAGGAAGCAGCATGTGCAAAGACAGAGGTGTTAACCCTAGTATTTTGCCTGAAAGAGATGGCTGCAGAAGATAAGTAGATGCTGGGGATGAAAGAGGGGCCGGCTCGTGCGAGATAGCCTGGAGTCTGGTCTCCTTGGAGAACTCACCATCCTTCTTGATCTTCTCGTTGAGGTTGTTGATGTAAATAGTATGGTTGGGTCGGGTCTCGGGAACTGCCATGGAGGGAGGTGCCGCGGTAGGGCTGAAAGAATGAAAAAGGTAACTTCAGTCCCGGGTTTCTCAAAATCCTTTGACCGAAGGCGGGCTTAACAGGCTCCCCGGGGAGGAGGGAAGACAAGAGCACAGTTTGGAAAACAAAGCGAAAGCAGGACACCTCTTCTCCCGCGTGTTGAGGGGAAATATCGAGGTTTACTTCCAGTCCCAGGATGCTCTACGCGACTTAATAGGCTGAGCGTACTAAGCGGTGATTCCCATTGGCCCAGGCGCTCCCAGGAAAAAGAACCCGGATGTAAGCGCCAGTTAAAGGAGGGGCGATCTTGTGGTGCCTTGGCCACGCGCAGCAGGAAAATAATTTCTCCACACGAGGTGCAGGAAGAAACGGGCGCCAAGCGCTCCGCCCGCCCACAATGACCGCCTGCGCCCTCAATTACTTACCAATGGAGCTACAGGTCCGGCTAGTGGCTGCTTCTGCGTTTCTGAATGCCGAGCGCGACGCTTTCTCTCCTGGCTCCGCCTTTATCGTTCTGCAAGCCAATCCGCGCGCGGAAATTTGGTAGCTTGACCAATCAGAGTAAGTCGGGCCCGACCTTGCCAATCAAATCTCGGGACAGACCTTGACAATCTCGACCCAAAATTTGCCAATCAAAAGGGCACTTGTTTTCCCGCCTCAGGAGAAAAACTCCGCCATTCCCCCCGCAAGCCCTCAGACCAATCAGTGAAGAGTGCGTTTCTGGCCAATAGTGTCGCGGCTCGCGCGGTGGTCTCTTCGGAGGCGTCCTTTGGAAGCCCCATCTCTCCCCAGCGGGCCTGCGCTCTGTCACGTGGTCGCTAAAGGGGCGGGGACCCACGCAAGGCCTACACGTGAGATGGGAAAGGCTGTGTGCGACGGCCGCCATTTTGGGAAAGGGAAGTGCGCTGTACTTTCTGACTCCATTCCCTATCCCACCGGAATCGCGGCTCCCGACGGCCTCCGATCTCTGAGCCTTCCCATCCCACCACAGACTTTTCCTGTTGCGTTCTGACTCCAAGACCTTCTCCACAACTAGGCCATTTTTCCTGCCTGGTGTCCTTCTGACCTCTTGACCTCTGACTCAAAGGTCAGCTGGAAGGTTCCAAACTCGGGCCTGGGATGTGAGGGGGGACTGAGCCTAAATTCTTACCTGATCTTTAGCCTTGGGCCTCTAAATCCCACCCTTTAGGTGCCTCACCCCAGGTCTTCACATCCCAAAACTGACCCAAGTTTCCAAACCTAGCAACGAATAATAAATTAACTACTACATCTCCCTCTTTCAGCCTTGCAACCCAACTGCATGCCACAGATCTGGTTCCGAATCAAAGGACGTCGCCCTGTTACCCTCAGAGCCCTCCTGATTTGAGTCAATCCCAATCCTTGCTCCCATGGTTCCAAGTTTAGCTCCGGTTCTTTCAACCCCCTTGCTCTACCTCCCACTTCCGGACCTCCGTCCTAAAACCTTCAAAATCTCCATCCCTGAGACCAGCCCATTTTGAAGGATCATTCTCTCTCCCATTCTTCCAGCCCCTGCCATGGACTCCAAAATGATTTCTTCATGCTCTTCCCCGCTAGAGTCCCCAATCTCTCCTACAAGGACCCCTTCATCCCAGGCCCCCGTCGTTCCGCCTCCGCCCCTAGCCCCACATCTTCCGGGCCTAGCCTTTCCACCCTCTCCCTCAAGTCTCCAGGCACCTATTCCCCCACCACCGCCCCTGCCACCTCCACCCCCTGCCGCGGGTGCCGCTCCCCCTCACGTCTTCGGCCTGGAGAAGAGCCATCTTCTGAAAGAGGCCTTGGAGAAGGCCGGCCCGGTCCCCCGGAGCAGAGAAGACGTGAAGAGGCTCCTAAAGCTTCACAAGGACCGGTAGGGTCTCTGGGCCCCACCCCTCCCGCCCCGGGTCTCACCAGACCACCTGCCCCCAAATGGCTTCCTCTCTTTCTTCCTGGGGTTTTCCATTTCCTCAAGGCCCCACAGCCTACTACGTAAGCCCCCTATTGACACGCCCTCCCTGGGGTGCCTTCAGCCGCGAAGAAGATGCTGCCCGCACGGGCACCTAGTCAGTGAGGGATCCTTCCCTCCACCCGATGTGGCGGCCCCAGGCACTGCTGAGGGAGCCCAGAGCCAGTGCGGCGCCCCGGCTGGGGCTGGGAGTCGGTGGGGCTGCCTGGGAGGACCCCTGTGTGCTCCGGAGCAGGTACCCTCAGGGCTATGCGGGAGAGCAGCCTGTGCGGGGCCCCATGGTGAAATGAAGAGGTGCTCCTAATGTGACAGGGAAAGTGGCAAGAATGGGGTTTCACAGGTGGGCAGGGCGGGCACTGAGCACGGAGACTGCCCTGTGGTCCTGGGAGAGCCATGGTGGAGGTAGTGAGTCTGGAGTTCGGGGCGGGAGGAAGCGGGAACACCAGGGACCTGAGCAGGGGAGAGGGCTGGACCTGGCTGGGCGGTGGAGACCTTATTTGACAGGTGTCCGGCTGAGGGGAAGAGGGGGAAGTGACTAGTCCAGATTCATAAAAGACTTCCAGCTTTCTAGGCAAGTTGATAATCTGTCCTAAATGCCCCAACCATAGTGAGACAAATTTAATGCAGAGGAAAACACCCGTTATTACGTGCCTAGCAAATGTCCAGCATTGTGTTTTTAAATACTTATTTAATCCTCTCAGCAAGTCCAGGAGGTAGGAACTATCATCCCATTTTCCAGATGAAGAAACTGATGCTCATAGCAGTGAAGTCAGCCACAGTGCTTAGCAGAGGAAGAGCTGTTTGAACTCTGGCAGTGTGGCGCCATGCTGTGTGTCATCTCCTGCCATCAGGAGGGTACCCCACCACCACCACCAGCCGCCCCTTTCACTGGCCTTCAAATAGAAATTAAGCACACGTGCATCTCCCTGCCCTCCTGTGGAGGGGAAGAATTGATTGGATCACCACCACTCTGAGTGACCTCCCAGAGTGGAGGGTGGGGCTGGTAGTCCTTCAAGGGCTCTTTATCAAGGTGATCTCTAGGCCTGGAGCATGTTACCTGGTTTTAGTCAAGGCTGAGTTAAGGAATTCTCACCTTATTTAACAGCCTGAGAAACAGGTTTGAGGAGGGTATAGAGACACTCGAGAAATTTCCTCGAATAAATCACTTTGGCTCCTAGTTGCAAAACTTGAGCACATCTGCTCTTTGCCCCTTCAGTAACTAAGAGAAGGAACAGGGAGCAGTAGTTGGTTGGGTCATTCCCACTGAGCAGATGAAGAAACAGGCTGGGCAGGGAAAGTGCCCTATCAGGGGCGAAGGAAGTCAGTGACCGAGCCAGGAGCCATGCTCGGGCCTGGGGACTGCTGGGCCTCTATTCCTCCCCTTCACCTGCAGCCAGACCTCAGGGGGGACTCTATTCTTCCCCTTCACTTGCAGCCAGACCTCAGGGGGGACTCTAGGAGCTGGCTGGCTGCTGGGTGACCTGAGTTCGGCTCTTACTCAGTTTCAGAAGTGACTTGCAGTGGATCCTCTTCTGTGCAGACCTGCCCTCCCTCATCCAAGAAGGCCCTCAGTATGTACCTTGATCCGGAACCTCAACCCCTTGCCAGCCGTGTGTCCCAAGCCTCTGCCTCTGCTGCACTTAAAGAGGATTGACCCAGGAGGGTGGGAGGAGTGGGTTCAGCAGCCTGGGGAGGATGCAGGGGGGCGGGGGGGGGGGGAGGAGACTGGGAACTTACCAGGGCAGGGTCCTGAGCACATGCACAGTAAACTGAGTTGGAATCAGTGAACAAGTGAGTGAGGAGATGAACCTGGTCCATTATCTCTAACTCTACTTTGGCAACTACTCATCTTGGAATCCCAGGTGACATCTCCCCCCACCTTCCCTTTCCCTCATCTTCAGTACTTGGTCAGCCTCCCTGCCATGAAAGAGTATCAGGTCTCCCTACCTGGCCTTGGAGAGGGGAGGGGAACTCTCCCAGGGCAGCCATCCTGTTCCCCACACTCCAGCTTCCAGGGCAGAGGGGGCCAGTAAAGACCTGACTTAGGGATTGAGGGGCTGGGTCTGTCTCTTCTAGGTGTGGGCTGGTGGCCCTGTGGATGGCAGGCACTCTCTTGGTACCCCCCAGCGGCATCCCCTTGGAGAGACTCGTGCAGATGGCCGTGGAGAGAGGCTATACGGCCCAGGGAGAGATGTTCTCTGGTGAGTTGGGTGCAGAAGGGTCACAAGTCTGGCCTTCTTCACCAGGAATGGACTGGAGAGGCTGGGTGAGACACTGCCAGGTGTATGGGAGGGCCTTCTTCCATTCTTCAGGTCCTTCCCCCACCCAGTGTTACAAGGTAGACTCTGGAGCAAGGCTGTCTGGGTTCCCAGCCCAACGCTGCCACTTCCTACTATGTGCCCCTGGACCCTGACCCTCTCTATGCTTTTCATGGTCACAGGAAGGATTAGAGGCATCGATCCCCAGGGAACCCTTGACATGGTGAGAAGCACAGAGTGATCCCTTGCTCTCTCTGTGCTCTGTCCATGCAGTGGCCAACATGGGCAGGCTGGCTGAGGAGGCACTGGGCTGCCAAGTTGAGCTGCTCCGTGGAGGCCTGGGTGGTCCCAACAGAGGCCGTGTGCTGCAGCACCTTGTCTCTGGACATCCCTTGCTCATCCCGTATCCCAGGACAGGAAGGGAACAGGGTGGGGTGGAGAAGCGTGGGCCCCAGCGCCACATCACAGCTTTGGCCTTAACCCCAGCATCAGCTACGATGAAGACTTCAACCATGAACCATGTCGGAGGAAGGGCCACAAGGCCCACTGGGCAGTGAGCACAGGTGGGTCCCCTCTCCTGTGTCCCTGTGTTCTCACCCTGGATCTCCCCAGCTCCCCCGTCACCCCCCTCACAGTCTCACCCTGGCACTGGCACCTCCCCAGTACTCTTCAAGACAGGACCTGGCCGGTAGCAGGTACCTCAGTATCTGCCAACTGGGGTTTCTAAAAACAAGCTCAGTGTGCAGACTTTTGGATCAAACATCCTGGACTCCAGGCCCAGTCCTGCCACTTCCAGCTCTGACTCTGGGCTTCCATGTGCCAATCTAGGAATTGAAGTGACAGTAGTACCCACCTCATAGGGCTGCCTTGTTGGCAGAGCACGGGGAACCCTTAGAACGGTGGTACCTGGCACGTTGCACATCTCAGTAGGCTTTAGTTGTGACTAGCACTGTCATCATCCCACCTGCCTGGAAAAAGGGATGGATTTGTGTCCATCAGGTGGCCTGGATCAAGTCTCTGCTCAGCCCTCTCCTGGCTCTGGCCTGAGAGCTCCACTCCCAGCGTCTCCCACCTGGACAGCTGGAGACGACTGGGTGACAATGTTTGCTCTGTTTAATGTCTCCTCTCCACCTCCTAGTGCTGACAGGCTGTAGGAGGCAGGACTTAAAATGCTTGAAGCTCTGGAGCCAGACATACTGGCTCCAAATCCCAGCCCATCTGTGTGCCCGATGGCCCCCACTGATTTCTCTTAGGCCGCACCTTCCCTGGAAGGCTGTGGGGGAAAACACAGTGAGCCCCAGCTCATCAGGGCTCAGCCCCCACTCACAGCCTCCCCCTCTCCTCGCAGGGGTCCTGTTGGGTGTTCAGGGTGTGCCAAGCCCCGGCTATGCTGAGGACCCTGAGCTGCCAGGCCTGTTTCACCCAGTGCCCAGCATGCCCCACCAACTACCATCCCTGCCAGAGGAAGGCTCACTGGGAGCAGTCTACCTTCTTTCCAAGCAGGGCAAGAGTTGGCACTACCAGCTGTGGGACTATGACCAAGTCCAGGATAGCAACCTACAGCTGACGGACTTCTCACCCTCTCGGGCCGCTGATGGCCGGGTGTATGTGGTTCCTCCTGGTGGGGTACGAGCTGGCCTTTGTGGCCAGGCCCTGCTCCTCAGACCATAGGACTCCAGCCCCTAGCCTGCTGCTGCCCTGAACTGGGGGTGATAGGGCCCAGACCCCAGCTTCTCCCTTTGTGTAACCACCCCAGGGTTTGGGCTGGATCTCTTGAGGACCTTCAGCCAGAGGTCCTTTTTGCAGGATCCCCTCCAGTCCATTTTTAAGCCTCCCAGCTCCTACATCCCCTCAGAATTGAGCACCTACTGTGTGGGCTGGGTTTAGAGCCAGAAGCAAGACAGACAAGCTCCCTCTTCCAGGGGAGAGACTGACAACAGCTCAGACCCTGTGTCCTGTCCACCCCACCTGAAATGTTGCATCCATTCATTTCTCATTGGTGGCCACCCTCTTTTGAACCATCGACATCTCTCTGGACATCTGCAAGAGCTTCACTGGGTTCCCTGCTGCCCCCCAGAATCTTCACATGGGGTCAGGGCTGAGGGAGCACCAAAGAAACAAACTAGTTCTCCAGAGAAACTTCTAGCAGCTTCTTGTTTCCTCACAGAATAGGAACTAAACTCCCAGCCCCAGCTCACCTCTCCTTATCCCAGGCTGTTCCTCCTCACACTTCCTGCCACCAGCCACACTGACCTCTCAGGTCCCTGGTGCAACCCCACTGCAGCCCTCTGCTGACCGGAACTCAACTTTGCAGTGTGGGAGAGGAAGACACTTTCCCCTCAAGGTTCCTTCATCTGTTCTTATGAGGTTACATGAGACAGGTTAACAACAAAGTAACCAAATTTAGTACATACACATGGCAACCCCACATACACGAGAGATACCAAGTGTGGACAAAAGGGGCCACATGCTAACCTGACGAACTCTGTGAAGGCCTGCATGGCAGTCTTGCAAACTCAGAGACCTAAAGTAACACAAAGATGGCCTGAAATTAAACGTTAAGAGCAATTATGGTGGGTAGCTATGTCCTGGGCAGGTATGTTCACTCACAAGGTCAACCTTTACTTTAACAGCCTATCTGTCTTTTTGCATCTATGATAACATATCCTTGAAATGTCAAAGTAACTTGTAACTTCCCTTTTTTCTGGACCCCTCAGGCCACAAACAAATGCCCTGGGTGCCAGGACAGGAGACCATAAATTTCTTCATTGTTATTGTTATCATGTTAATTGTTGACTGTTAACTATGCTGCACCCACCTAAGTGTCTTTATCATTTTACTTTTTATCCAATCCCAGAGGTTTCCCTGATTTGCTTTCTCCCGCCTCTCTAATCTATCACCAGTGGATTTCATGTAACCCACCTACGTCCCCTCCTGTGACTGCAATGTATAAAAATAGATGAAAAACTATTCTCTGGAGCATTATTCCAATCTGTTGAAATTCTGCTTCCCAGCAATTGTCTACAGGTTGGCTCAAATAAACTCACAAAAATTCTTTACAGATTTGAATGTTTTTACGTTAAAACAAGACAGGGAAAATGAAGTATATATGCCATTCTGAGCTAAGGATAATCTTGGGGCTTCAGAGGGAGGAAGGTCATTACAGGATGATAAGAGCAGATGTTCAGCAATTAGTTTACCCTGCCCTGTAGTTAGGTCAGAAAAGGTTATCTCAGTCTTTATGAGCAAGACCTTGAATTCAAATTCTTCTAGGTAGTTAAGGGTGGGTGGGGCAGAGGTTTCATTGAGCTTGTGGTGTCTTGGTTGCCCTAGCTCACAACAACCCACATACCACAGAGGCACATCTTGGGGTGAGTTGGTCTGAACCCCTACACCATCTTGGCTCATTATCACTTCCGCAAGGAAGGTTCCCTCAGTCAGGACTAAGCCCCTCCCCCACCTCTGTTCTTTAAAAACAAAGAAGAAATGTTTCTAAGAACAGTTAAATGTGCCAACCCCTTTACCTGTGTTAACTCACTAAATCCTCCAGTCCTGTAAGGAAGGTACTAGGTTCTCCCCATTTTACAGATGGAGAGACTAAGGCTTAGAGGAGTGAAGTCACTGGCTTAAGGTCACATAGCTTGGCAAATGGCAGGGTCAGGATTCAAATCAGACAGTACCTACACAGATATAAATCCTCCTATATAATAAAGAGGTAATATGAAAACCCTCACACTGTCACAAGATGGCTGCGCCCACAGCGGAGGTGGGGTTCCCGTAATGAGTGATAAGCAGGGACCTGAGGCTACATGGCACTGGGCCAGGGTGGGGGGCCTCAGGCCACACCCCCTGCCCCAGTGCCAGGCCCGGGGACCTCAGGCCACGCCCCCCACCCTAGCACTGGGCTAGGGGACCTGAGGCTATGCCCCTTGCCCTGGTGCTAGGCCGGTGGGACCTCAGGCTGTGCCCCCCACAAAGCAGGGCTTGACGGGGGACCTCAAGGCACGCCCCCCCACCCCGGGCCGGGGAACCTGAGGCTGTGCCCCACGCCCAGCAGGGATTGACAGGGGACCTGAGGCTGCGCCCTCCTGCCCAGTGGGGCTTGACGGGGATGGGGCTGGCCAGGTCTGGATCTCGCCCAATGGGGGTAGGGCCAGCCGGGTTTGGGTCTCATGCATTTTTGAGGTGCACGTGGGTGGGGGGGACTTGACTCTGGGTCCCGTGGTGCGCCCCAGAATCTGACAGGAGGAAGGTTTTCACATACATTTTACTAATTTTCTTTCATCTCTGACCTATTATAGAAAAAGGGCAAATAGCAATATTAAAATATTTCCTCTAGCCCTAACCGGTATGGCTCGGTGGATAGAGCGTCGGCCTGCGGACTGAAAGGTCCCAGGTTCGATTCCGGTCAAGGGCATGTACCTTGGTTGCGGGCACATCCCTAGTAGGGGGTGTGCAGGAGGCACCTGATCGATGTTTCTCTCTCATCGATGTTTCTAACTCTCTATCCCTCTCCCTTCCTCTCTGTAAAAATCAATAAAATATATATTTAAAAAATAAATAAATAAAAATAAAAAAATATATAAAATATTTCCTCTAATTAATTCCCTTTTAATGGGCACGAGTAGCTAGATAAGTAGATCCGTATTTTTAGAGAGAGATTAGTTTAATGAATACCTGTTGCCTCCCCTCGGAAAGGGGAGGAACAGATCTGCATTGATAGCTGCTGTGTCTTCAGTGCAAAGGGACTTTAGAGAGACTATATAGTATAAGTATAGTGCTTTTTGTTTTTGTAGTATAGTGTTTCTAATTAGAAGAGGGGAATCCTCCATCCCAGCCCTAATCCCTCCACCTGCACTTCCCCTTTGCAGCCCTGACAGCAGTGACTGGCACTCTGGTGAACTGTCCAGGGAGGGCTCAGCACTTGTCTTGGTCACCAGTTATCCTGCCTTATCCAGCAGTGAGGCACAAGAGGAGAAGCTCAGTGAACACTCCAAGCCTTCATCTGTACCCCAAACCAATCACTGTCCTGAGCTTTGAGCCACACTCGCCAGATTAAAAAAAAAAAAAAAAATTCCACAAAGTTGGCTTTGAATGTCCTGTTTATTAGGGGGTCGTTGTCGGGGGAAGGCAGTGAAGCGATGTTGCCTCCAGTTCCCGAACACTGCCCCATCTAACAACTACCTGTCTCTCTTGTATAAATAAGTATAAAGGTCCATAGAAAAGGAACAGGCCTCCTGAGCCCTGGAAGACTACTTTAGAGTTTTGACTCAGAAAGAGGGAGCTGCCTGTCCTCCCCAGCCCAGCCCTGTGGGCTAGGAAGCCAGTTACAAGTACAGGAGGAGAGGGAAGAGGGGCTTTGGTTTGGACCAGGTTGTGAGCCTGGGGTCACAGCCAGCAGCCCCACCACCCTAAGCCTCTGACTCAAGCAGGGCACTTCTCACTCAGGGGCCGCAGTGCAGGCCACCAAAGGAAGGCAGCTCTGGTTCCCGAGCCAGCTTCCCTGCCCCTGCCACCTCAGTCAGCTGGGAGGAAGGGGACCTAACAGGGTAAGAGGAGGAAGTCCCAAAGCTGAGGTGGTGCCAGAGGAATGAGGTTGTGCTGGTCACAGTGCTGGCACAGGATGTGGCCGTGGTTTTGGCCGGCAGGCGGTCAGCAGAGCTCTCCCAGGAGCAGGGAGGATCCCATGGGGCCATGGGAGGGCAGGACAGGGTGAATTGGGCTCTGCTCAGCAGCGTCAGCTCTCAGCCTGGTCCCATGGTGTCACACCCTTCTCAGAGCCTCTGTCAGCACCTGAAGGGCCCCCAGAAGAGATGGGGCCATAATGCTCCCAGGCAGACAGGCAGCTCCTGCATTGGCTCACAAATGAGGTCAGGTCCTGGGGCACCACAGATGAAGCTGCTTGGTCCCTGGCATCAGAGCCAGCTTGTAGCCGGAGGGGGCTGACAAGGAGTAGTCATCAGTCATTCCTGTCGTGACAGGCATGTGTCAGGCCTGTAGCCTACAGCATCTGAATGGTGTTCTTTCAGGATGTATGGTTTAGTTGTGGCCTCCAGCAGCCCCTCTGGAACCTTCCTGGCTGGTCAGAGGACCCAGTCTGGTTCTGACCCACAGTGGGACCCAGCCATGTCATGTCCCCTCTCCAGTCCTTACAACCCCTGGATCATGAAAGGGCTGGATGCTACTTGGTCTCCAGGGCCCTTCAGATCTTCCACACTGGGCTTGAGTGGTGTGCAACAACCTTTCCTGTCCCAGAGGTCAGTGCCTCCGTGGCTGAACTCAGGCCCCTGCACCCCTCAAGGCTCCTCCAGCCAGCTGGGTACCATCCAATGAAGAATCCTCACAGAAGGCAAGCGGGTCAGCTCTGGGCCAACCCCTGAAGAAGGTGAATCATGTTGTCCAGGCCCCAGAGGTAGCCGTCCTCACGATTACCCTCAGCCCAGGGCAGCCGGTGGCTGAGTGTCTGATGGTCAGGCAGAGCCACTGTCTTGCCAAAGTCGATCATCCAAACCTTGGCCAGGCCAGTGTGGTCATGCACAAAGAGAAGGGAGCTGCCCACCACCTGCAGGGAGACAGGCAGGAGGTTAGGGGCAAAGCAAGCACTGGCCAGTGTCTCCTCCCCAGGGGGCATCTGAGCAGGGTGGCTCTAAGCATATACTGTGGAACCAGGCTGCCTGAGTTCAAATCCTGACTCTGCTACTTATAGGCTGTTATGCCTTGGGCAGGTGGCTTAACCTCTCTGCCTCTGTCTCCTGATATACGAAGTGGGAATAATGGAATAATAGTACCATTTACCTGTAAGGTTGCTGTGCATATTACATGTATGAATTAATCATATAAAGCACTTAGAACACTTGCAAAATAGCAAATGTACAACAGATGTTAACTAGTATTGTTTTTCAAGCTGAGCATAAACTCGAATGCCTGCAGGATCCTGAATGGATCAGGGGAGCCCAGTGGGGACTAAGAAAGTAGATCATGCTTTCCACTTGCGAATTGCTGCTGATAACCCCAGGCAAGTGGCTTCCTTTCTCCAAGCCTCGGTTTCCTCATCTATAGAATGGGGGTGGTGGTCACAACCCTACCTCCTGGGATCACTGGCAGCATTCTATGATTTACACACTTGCCTGTGAGGTTGGAATGCAGCCTTCAGAGATGCTGGTTTTGTTTTTCTAATGAGAAATAGCAGTTTGCTTGCCTTCATCTAACTCCAAATTTGCACACCCTTCCCTTTTCCTAAACGATTGCAAACTGCACTCTCCCCAGGGAACCTAGATGATGGGGCAGGCGAGTGGGCGCTTCTGAGGAGAAGCAGATGCTGCTCTGCTCTAAACGGCTGTTGGCATGTGGCAAGTGGCCCAGTGTTGCCACATCTCCCAATGTGCCAAGGGAAACTGGAAACTCTGATTTTGGTGGGAAGGTCCACGTTTTAAATGTTGGCAACTCATCTTTTAAAATGTAAAGTCATGCCCTAGCTGGCTCAGTGGATAGAGCATTGGCCTGTGGACTGAAGGGTGCAGGGTTTGATTCCGGTCAAGGGCACATGCCTGGATTGCATGCTAGATACCCAGTAGGGGGCGTGCAGGAGGCAGCCGATCAATGATTCTCATCATTGATGTTTATCTCTCTCCCTCTCCCTTCCTCTCTGAAGTCAATAAAAATACATTTTTTTTAAAGTTAAGTCACCAAGCGGGTGAAACCAAACACCAGGACAGATGAGATGCGCTCCCCAGGCCTCCTCTTTGCGACTTGTGTGTAAAGCCCAAAGGCAGTGACAATGACGATGAGGGTGACGTTTGGTAAGAGACCTGACAGTAACAGCTGGCACATACTGAAGGTTTACTATGGGCTGCACTGTCCCTGTATTAATCCACTTAACCTTCATGTTGCCTAGGAGGCAGGCGCTCCGTTATTCCATCCTGCAGGTCAGTAGATAGGCCTGCAGAACTGGGGTCCAAACCCAGACCAGCCTGACTCCCAGATCAGGGCTCTCCCAGAAGTTAGTGATAGCCAGGAGAAGGTGAGAGGGCTTGGGCGTGGGGAGGGAAGAGCTTGGACAGAGGAGGGGAGGAGAGGATGCACAGGATGCTGTCACCACTTCCCAGACTTTCTGAGACAGCCCCAAAGAGATGAATGCTTTCAAAGAGACAGGCTGCGGAAGGGAGGAAGAGCGGGAGGGAGAGAGCCACTGAACAAAGAATGCAGGTAACAATAAACCTATATAATAAGAGAGGAATATGCTAATTATCTGTTACGCCCTGAAGCTTAACGACCAACCCGCTAAAGACCAGATCAGCAGGAGTGTGGGGCGGAGAGCTACAGGAGGGGGCAGGGCAGCAAGCTATGAGGGGGGTTGCGGGGGAAGGTGGGGAGGGAGCTACAGGAGGGCGGGGCAACGGGCGGAGAGCTACTGGCGCACGGATTCATGCACAGGGCTACTAGTTGTAAATAATTATGATTATAAAGTAATTGTAAGAGCTAGGGGTTAAATGTGCTTTTATGCTCCAAATGGTGTTCAACAGTTGCTAGTCTCACACCTGTAAGGAAGCAGCCCTTTAAGGAAGATATTGTTCCTCCCTATCTTAGGAGACAACTGAGGCCTGAGAGGTCAAACAGCAGAGCCAGCCTCATCCCAGGCCGCCTGGCTGAGTCCATGCTCCTAGCTGTCCCACCTCCCTGAAATCCCCTGTGCTGCCTACTCTGAAAAGGCAAACCCCAAAACATAGGTCTCCTTTTAAATTGCTTTAGCCTTAATTCTGCCGGTGATTTCTCCACAGTGCAACCTGGACCCCAACCCACTCCCACCTCACACATACACAGGGCCCTCTGCTCCCCTGGGGGCCGGGGCTCACACCTCATGGGTCTTGAAGAAGGGGGAGTTCTCCAGAGCTTCTCGGAGTTCTTCTAGGCGTGCCACGTACTTTCTCTGTTTGAGAGGGAGAGTTTCTTGGTTAGCAAAGGGACTTTGTGGGTCCTTACCCACCTTGAGATCTGACCTCGTCCTCTACCTGGCCAGGATGGAAAAAGGGGAGCCATGGGGAAAATGGGAGGTGAGGTTGGAAACACAGGGGTGGCATAGACAAGGGTAAGGTTATTAGATTACATGAGTACCCATAACTCCCAGCAGCTCCTCCCATAAAGAGGTGGAGTCTGTGACCCTCTAATCTAGGCTTGGTCATAACTTTCTTTGGCCAATAGAACATGGCAGAAATGAGGGTGTCTTAGCCATCAAGAGGCCTTGCATTTTCATCTGCTCTCTTGGCCACCAGCTTCTACTGTGAGAACAGCCCAGACTAGCCTGCTGGATCATTACAGACAAGGGGAGGAGTCATCATCTGAGGCTACCAGATACAGGAGCAGGCAATCCTAGAAATCCAGCTCTGGCCCAGCCACCCGCTGACCCAGATGGTGAGCAACACCAGCCAGTACCAGCCAACCTCAGCCCTAAGCAAAACACAGGGGCAACAATGATGGTGGTGGCCCTGAACTGCTAAGTTTGGGGCACAGGTGTCCCACTCACCAGGATTCCATGGTTCCCATCCACAAAGTCCTCCAACACCTTTGTCACTTGCTCTAGCTTCTGTGTCTTCTTGAAGTTGGTGTTGCAGGTCCCATCGGCTTTCTGCAGGACAAAGATTGAAGGCCCAGTGTCATAACTTTCCTTCCCATGCCCAACACCAATCAGCCCCAGGCACTTCCTGGGGCCACCTGCCTGCCTCCACATTCACCTGCTGTTCAGCAGAAGCCAGCCCACCTGCCCAGCTCAGATCAACGCAGCCCCAAGTCACACTCCTGAGCAGCTAGTCCTTCCAAGTCTAACCTGAACCCCCTAGTTGAGCCAGTCTAGCCAGATGTGCTCTGGAGGGGGGTAAATCTGGCTTTGAATTGTGACTCTGCTACTTCCTAGCTGGGTGGCTTTAAGCAAGTCACTTTACCTGTCTCAACCTTAGTTTCCTCATCTAGGAAATGGGAACTGTACTAAAGCTGTTTGGAATAAAGGAGATCTGGTATGTAGGATGCATGGCACAGTGCCTGGCACATAGTAAGCAAGCACTCAATAAATGAGACTAATGCTATTTTTTATCTCTGAGAGGATCACTTGAGTCGTACTGTTGTGCTGTGCCAGGTACCAGGTGGGCACTGCTAACATGGAGGTAACAGGATAGACACAGTCAGATGAGGGGGACAGATATTGAATAAGAGCATCACAAAGGGAGATAAGAATAATGAAGGAGCCGAAACCGGTTTGGCTCAGTGGATAGAGCGTCGGCCTGTGGACTGAAGGGTCCCGGGTTCAATTCCGGTCAAGGGCATGTACCTTGGTTGCGGGCACATCCCCAGTGGGGGGTGTGCAGGAGGCAGCTGATAGATGTTTCTCTCTCATCGATGTTTCTAGCTCTCTATCCCTCTCCCTTCCTCTCTGTAAAATATCAATAAAATATATTTTTTAAAAAAAGTATAATGAAGGAGTACAGGGAGTTATAAGGAGGTAATGAGGAAGTGGAAAGACAGAAAAATGACTGGAAGCCAACTGGGGGAACAGGAGAGGGAAGAACAGTCCTGTCAGAGGGAACAGCATGTGCAGACGCTCTGTGGCTGGGGAGCAGGACCCTTTCAAGGAAATGAAGCTTCACTGTAGCCTGAAGGTAAACAAGGAGGAAGAGAGGGATGAGAAATGAGGCTAGACAATGGAGGGCCCCCTAGGCCAGGGAACATCTCTTGAGGGTTCTAGGGAGCCATTGAAGGGTTTCGAATAGGAAAATGACACACCCAGATAGACTTCTATCCGGGGAGGCCATGGGGAAACAGGCACTCTCAAAAATTGCTGGTGGAATGCACAATAATACACTTATGGAAGGGGTTCGGCAACCTCTAGCCACATTCCCAATGCATTTCATCATTGACCCAGTTGTCCTGCTTCTGGGAATCTAGTCTACAGCTAAATCTCAAGCTTGCAAAATGTCTTACTGGTATGTTCAAAGTGATCCATTGAGGCGTTGTTTGTAATGGCAAAAAATGGAAGCAATCCAGGTGGCCATCTATAGAGGACTATGGCACATCCACAAAAAGCTATTACAGTTCAAGAAAGAAAGAAAAGGAAGAGGAAACTCTCTATGGAATGATATGGAAATTATCTAAGACTATGCCACCTTTTGTGTAAAGAAGGGTGGAATTTTTAGGATATGCAATTGCATTTGTTTGCATTTGCAGGAAGAAAAATAAGAAACTTATAAAGTGATTCCCTGTGAGTAGGTAGGGGGTGGAGGGACAGAATGGGAAGGATAGCCACAGGGTAAGCAGAGAGATCTCCTCTGCACACCCTTTTATAACATAATTTTGACTTTTGAATGGTGTGACTACTTATTTAAAAAATTAGATTTAATTTACAAAAAGAAAAAAAAGGAAGGAAGGAAAGAGAAAAATCTTTCTCCATCAGGGGGAAAAATTGGGCTTCCTCACAGTATGGTGAGGAGGGCTTATGCACGCTCCAGCTGCTGTGTTGGATGATGGATCAGAGGAGGCTGAGGCAGGAGAAGACAGGGCCAGACTAGGACAGGGCCATGGGGAGGAAAGAAGGGGAATCGAGATGCTCAGGCAGAGGGATAAACAACACTTGGTCACGGATGGATGTGGGGGTGAGAGAAGCAGGAGTCTCCCAGCCCCATCTTTTCATCTTCTGCAGTTTCCTACTCTCTTTCCAGATCTCGCTTCTTTCCTGTTTTCCCTGACACCCGTGTTTCCTGAGAAGCCCTGCCTAGATATAGTCCTCGAGCGACAGGCTAGCAGCTCCTGGACCTCACCTTGATGCCCTCAATGCGGAAGCCCAGGGTGGAGGTTGAGCTCACAGTCTCCCTCCACTGCATGTAGCGAGGCTTTGTGACGGCACCCTGGGCATGCTCCTCAGGGGTGGGGGCCCTGGGGTCCACAGCCACCATCTTCTCATACATGTCCTTGCGGGGCCGGGGCCGTTCTCGAGCCTTCACCAACTCCTCCTCCAGGTAGGTCCTGGGACACAGAGGATGTGACAAAGTAGGCATTTCTGAAACAAAAAGCGCTCCCTGGCCAAGTGTGGCTCAGGTGGTTGGGCATTCTACCATGCACCAAAGGTTGCTGGTTTGATCCTTGGTCAGGACACATGCCCGGGTTGTGGACTGGATCTCCAGCAGGAGGCAGCCATCATCAATGTTTCAATCATCAATGTTTCTTTCTCTTTCCCTCTCCTTTCCTCTTTATAAAATCAATAAAAATATATTAGAAAAACAACAACACAAAGCTACCAACCATAATGAAAAAAGTTGACAAACTGGACTAAATTAAAAGTATTCTCTTTATCAAAAGACAGTACTAAGAGAGTGAAATGGGAGGTTGGAGAATGTGTGTGTAGGTGTGTGTATATTTTTTAAAAAATATATTTTATTGATTTTTTTACAGAGAGGAAAGGAGAGGGATACAGAGTTAGAAACATCGATGAGAGAGAAACATCGATGCCTCTTGCACACCCCTTACTGGGGATGTGCCCGCAACCAAGGTACATGCCCTTGACCGGAATCGAACCTGGGACCCTTCAGTCCGCAGGCCGACGCTCTATCCACTGAGCCAAACTGGTTAGGGCTAGGTGTGTGTATATTTCCAACAAAGGACTTGTATCCAGAACATATAAAGAATTACACAAACAAAAAAAGAATTACAAGTCAAAAAGAAAAAGATAGCCCAACAGAAAAATGGGCAAAGTATTCAAAAAGGCACCTTTCAAATGGCCAATCAAAACTCAGCTTCTTTGGTCATGTAAAAAATTTTGCTTCTCAAGGCCACCAAATAGAAATAAAACCATAAAGTGTTGGTGAGAAGATGGAATAACTGGAACTCTCACACAGTGCTGGTGGGAATGTACGTACAACCACTTTAAAAGCTGACTTGGCACTAACTTAAAAAATGCCCACCCTTGCCCTGACCGGTTTTGCTCAGTGGATAGAGCGTCGGCCTGCGGACTGAAAGGTCCCAGGTTCGATTCCGGTCAAGGGCATGTACCTGGGTTGCAGGCACTTCCCCAGTAGGAGGTGTGCAGGAGGCAGCTGCTCAATGTTTCTCTCTCATCGATGTTTCTAACTCTCTATCCCTCTCCCTCCCTCTCTGTAAAAAAATCAATAAAAAATATTTTTAAAAAAATGCCCACCCTGCCCTGACTGGTGTTGCTCAATGGTTGGAGCATCAGCCCACACACCAAATGGTCTCGGGTTCGATTCCCGGTCAAGGGCATGTACCTAGGTTGCAGGTTCAATGATCCCAGGTCCGGGTCAGGGCAATGCAGGAAGCAACCAACCAATGTTTCTTCTGTTTCTTCATCTCCTTCTCTCTCTCTCTCTCTCTCTCCCCCGATTCCACTCTCTCTAAAAATCAATGGGGGGGGGGGAAATGCCCACTCCTGACCCTCCACCTCTGCCTCAGGGCTGTCCCTGACCTCACCTGCTGCCCATCTTGCAGTCCATGATGGAGGGGCCCTCGAAGTCCGCCAAGAGATCTTCCATCTGGTTGAAGGCCTGGTCATCCCTTTGCACCACACCATAGTAGGTTGGCACAAAAGGCCGCAGGGGGTCGTTCATCAGCTGCTCCAGGCTGCGCTGCTCACACTGACAGAAACGCTTTAGAATCCGGCCATCCTCTCCCGCCTGGAAGTTCCCTGTGAGCGGCACAGTCAGTGAGAGAGTCAGAAACTGTATCAGCAAGAGAGCCCCCCATCTCCTGCATATATCAGACCCTGGACACTGTCATTTTGCCTGGCAGTTCTGCAGCACTTTCTCTCCTTCCCTGCAATTCTCAAAATCGTGGCCAGGGGTTACAAGGGAGGAGCCTATTTCTGCTCTTTGTTTAGACAAAGTCCTCTTCACAGCAGACTGTGTCCTCCTTTGTCTTGTAATTTGGGACTATATGCTCACAATAAGCTGTGGGAATTTCTGTGAGATCTGAGTCCAGAACCTGACTCTCCAGAGCAGATATGCATTTGCTTCTGGGGCCTTAAAGTTAATTTACAAATCTGACATTTCTTGGACCATGCAGATACTTGGTATAGATTAGAATTACAATTCTTACTGAGGCAGATTATATTTTCAGGTTATATTTTCCAAAGATGGTACAACAATAGTTCCTGTCCCACATACTCTTCTAGAATGTTGCCAATACCTAGCAAGAAGTGGAATCTCATTCTTCTCCCCTTGAATCTTGGAGAGCTTATGGCAGAAGCAACACTGTGTGACCTCATAGTCCAGGTCATGTAAGGAGATGCAACTTCCACTTTGTTGGCAGAGACACTTTGCCGTCCTGAGCTGTCATGTAAAAAATTTTGCTTCTCAAGGCCACCATACTGTGAGGAAGCCCAAGCAGCTACACGAAGAAGCCACAACCAGGCTTTCCAGCCAGGAGTCCCAACTGAGACCCAGCCACTAGTCAATATCAACTGCCAGGCATGTGAGTGAATAACCCTCCAAAAGTTTCCAGCTTGCAGCCTTCAAGTTGTCCTAGCTGAGCTCCCAGATATCACAGAGCAGCAACAAGCCATCCCTGCCATGCCCTGTCTGAATTCCCAACACCAAAACCTATGAGTGTAATAATATGGTACTTTTATTTCACTAATTTTTTAACTACCACTAAGTTTTGAGTTTTGTGGGTTTTTGAGTTATTTTAAAGTCAGTAATAGTAACTAGAACACATACTGATGGCAAGCCAGTGTTTACAGTTTGAAGGGGGCCTTGCCTTTCTCTGACTCAGATCTAAGGATGAATAAGGTAGATGAGTTCTCTTACTGTCTCTCTTTGCTGCTGGGTAAGGTTTGTTTAATCGAGCTCACTGCCCAATTTTGTAAATAAAGTCTTATTGGAACACAGGCACACATGTTAAGCTCTGGACACCGGGAAAGGACAGGGAATGATAATTTCCATACATGAGGGGTCTGTGTCTCAGTCTCAATATACATTTTTATTTTAACCCTTCTGTTAACTCTGCAAGGGAGGGACAATTATCTCCATGTTACAGATGAGCAAACTGGGCCCAGTGACGGAAAGTAACTAGCCCAGGGTCACTCACAAATAAAAAGCAGAACTAGGATTTAAGTCCAGGCCCACTTGTCCCCAGGGTCAAGGACACACACACACACACACACACACACACACACACACACCAATATTGGGATAACAGGGAACAGCCCTTAACTCTGATGTATAAATCGCCCAGCCCAGGCCTAAGCACTTCTAATAACAACCCCATGAGATGGGGGCTGTCACAAAGCCCATTTCACAGATGGGGAAACTAAACTACAGGGAGTAGCTCTGTAGCTTTCTGTCCCCAGTTAGGCGTCGTCTCTGCCCAGCCTTGTCTGCCCCCTGCCCTCCACTGCCCCCTGCTCTCACCAGCATGTCCGGACAGCTGGACCCAAGGGTAGTGTTTTCGGAAGGAGACCACGAAGGGCGAATACTTCAGAACTGTCTTCAGCTTCTTCCAGGGTTTATTCTGTGTGGGGCAGAGCAGGGTGGGGTCAAGACTGAGGCCGAGAAGGGAAGGGAATGCAGATATTGCCATGAAAAGGAATGAAGGTGGACCTGGGATCTTTCCAAGGCCAAGGGGCTTCCTGAGATTAATACCCCCAAGATGGTTGGGGTGAGCCAAGCCCACTTACTCCAATAATCACAATATCCCTCAAAGGCCTCCACAAAGGTGGGGAAGAGTCTCTGTCCATTTCTTCCTGTCATCACTTCCTTTGTATCTGTGTCTCTCTGTCCTCCAAAGAGTAAAGATAGGCCTGTTTTTGTTGCAGTACCAAGCAACCCCCAAGCCTCCCCCCACATACATACACACACCAAAAGCTCAGAAGCCTCATTTCTGTCCAAAAACCAAGTGAGACCTTACAGGGAAAATGACAGAGGCAGGGGCTGGTGAATGGAGGCCACATCACAGAGAGAAGAAACTGAGACAGATGACAAAGTGATGACAGAGACAGAGAGACATGGACAAAGACAGAGACTGCAGCAGTCATGTGCTGCTCACCCAATAGCTTCAGCCCTTCCCCTCACAGGCACATCCCTGCCCTCTTTTTTTTTTTTTTTTTAAATGACTTCAGAGAGGAAGAAAGAGGGAGAGAGAGAGAGAGAGAGAAACATCAATGATGAGAGAGAATCATTGATCAGCTGCCTCCTACACACCCCACACTGGGGATCGAGCCCACACCCGGGCATGTGCCTTGACTGAGAATCAAACCATGACGTCCTGGTTCACAGGTAGATACTCAATCACTGAGCCATGCTGGACATGCTGTTCCTGTGCTTTTTTTTTTTTTTTCCCCTCCCTCTTGAACTTGGAGTTATTGACTTGCTGTGGCCAATGAAATATGAGCAGAAGTGTCACTTTTGGGTGGAAGCCTTAAAGCCACTGTGTGACTTTCTATGTTCTTTTCCCTATTGTAGAAAGAGTGGAAAGAGAAATGGAGACTTCCTCAGCCCCCTCATCCACCACTGACCATGGTCAACATGAAGGATGAACAAAAATAATCCTTTGTTTCTCCAAATCACTAAGTTTTGGGTTGTTTGTTACTACAGCAAATCCTGACCTATTCTGAATAACACAGAGACAGGCACTGAGTTACTAGAAGACACAGAAAGGGAGACAGATACGAAGTAATGGCAGAGAAAGAAAAAGACAGAAGCAGAGAACAGAGAGTAATAGAAAATCAGAGAAGCAAACAGTTCTGCTCTTTATGTGGGAGTGACCCTGGGCAAGTTACTTTCCCTCACTGGGCCCAGTGTCCTCATCTGTAACATGGAGATAGTTGTATCATGTTGCCTCAACTAAGCGCTTCTTGAGACTGTGTGTCTGATTCACTTGTGCACGCACACACAAATGCATTCTTTGCTCCAAGCACACAGCAGACCCTTAGCAAGTATTGGGAGAATGGAGCATCTCCAGAGAGGCTGTGTGCTCATCCCTCCTATCCCCCACCATCCCAGGGTCAAGGGCATGCTCTCTCCCATCCCCTCAGAGCCCAGCTCCCTAGTAGACATCTAATTGAGGTGGGAAGGTCAAGCAGAGTCAGGGTGTTGGACTGCAGGATTCAGGAAGACCTTTTCCCTAGCCCCTACCCCCTCCAGCTCACAGGAGTGGAGAGGAGGTGATTAATAAAGGTTCCTGTTTACTAAGCACCTGGAACATTCCAGGCATAATGACAAAGACTCAGTGTGCCATAACCTACTTAATCCTAAACATACAACCCCAGGAGAATTCTTGACTCTGTTACAGAGGAAGAAACAAAGGCTCAGAGGGATGTAGTCACTTGCCTAAAACACACAGTTCTATCTACCTCTGGTCTGACACCCCTCTGGATTACAAGATCCCCCAAAGGCCTGTCTGCAACCCTGCTTACAAGCTCTGAGGGCAGGGACTGGGTTGTCATGATTATGACTGTGTCCCAGCCTATGGCCTGGTACACAACAGGCGCTCCAAAAATGTTGCTTGGATTGAAGGAGGTTGGTTGCACCCATTTATTTTTATTTTTTTTTATCATAAGCAGATTTCATATCTTCTCTTTTTTCTTAGATCTGATGGCTAATCTGAACTTTCTCAGATGGTTTCATGCCCCCTCCTTCAGGAAGCCCTCTCTGATACCCCAGCTCTGACCAGTCACCTCCTCTGGACTCCCACAACCCTCTGGGCTTTCTCTATCCCAGCCCTGACCACTTTGAGCTGTCACAGCCTGGTGGCGGGGTCTGTCCCCTTCATGGCCCTGAGAGCTCCATGAGGTGTGTCTTGATCACTGCTATGTCCCCAGCAAAGCCAACATAGGGCCTGACACATTGTAGAGGTTCAGGGACTGTTTGTTGTCTGAGTAGGAGGATGGAATGGATGTGAGAAGGGAGGAGGGAGGAAAAGAAGAAAGTAGCTGGACCTTTAAGGTCAGATGGGATTTCAAAATGAAGAGAGAAGGAAGCAAGGGTATTCTGCACGGCAGGAACAGCTTGAGCAATGAGTGGAGGCAGGATGGCGGCAGGGTGTTGGAGGAACAGTGTGTACTTCGGCTTTGTTACAGCAGGGGGGTGGGGGGAGAAGGGAAGCTGAACATGGGAAGGAGCCTGGAGACAGGAAGCTCTGAACACAGTACTGAACTCCTGATCGCTATCAGGAAGGCCCTGGGGAGCCTTCAGAGGCGCCGGAGCAGGCAAAGTTCAAAAGTTGATCATCGGTGAGCCATGGAGGAAGATTCTGGAAGAATGAGAAAAAGCTGGAGACAGGAGACCTGGAGGAAAGTAAATTAGGGAGGATCCACACACCGCAGGGGTTAAAATGACTCAGTTTCAGCCCTGGCTAACATGGCTCAGTGGTAAGAGCGTTGGCCTGGGCACCGGAGGGTCTCAGGTTCTATTCATGGTCAAGGGCATGTACCTGGGTTGCAGGTTCGATCCCCACTCCTGGCCAAGGCATGTATGGGAGGCAACCAATCCATGTGTCAATCTCAGATTGATGTTTCTTTCTCTCCTCTCACTCTCTCCCCTTCCACTCTCTCTAAAAATCAGTGGAAAAAATATCCTCACTCCTTGGGTGAGGATTAAAATAGATAGATAGATAGATAGATAGATAGATAGATAGATAAAACTGAGTTTTAAACTCAGCCAGAATTGAGTTAAAATACTAAGGTCTTGCCCTAGCTGGTTTGGCTCAATGGAGCCAAGGGCACATGCCTGGAATACAGGCTCGATCCCCAGTAGGGGGCATGCAGGAGGCAGCCAATCAATGAATCTCTCTCATCATTGATGTTTCTATCTCTCTCTCCTTCTCCCTTCGTCTCTAAAATCAATAAAATATATATTTTTTAAAATCCTCAGGTCTGGCTCCAACCAGACTTGGCCAACCTAAGCAAGTGACTTCACCACTCTAGGCCTCAGTTTCCTGATCTGTAAAATGGAAATAATAATAATCCCAATCTTATAGTGCTGT
Organism: Plecotus auritus; assembly: GCF_963455305.1. Taxonomy (NCBI): domain Eukaryota; kingdom Metazoa; phylum Chordata; class Mammalia; order Chiroptera; family Vespertilionidae; genus Plecotus; species Plecotus auritus. Next base: position 20,324,661 of record NC_137785.1, read on the forward strand.
TATAGGGATTCAGAGTTAACACACAGCCTGGCCAACATGGCTCAGTGGTTGAGCATCAACCTATGAACCAGGAGGTCACAGTTAAATTCATGGTCAGGGCTCAATCCCCTGTAGTGGGCATGCAGGAGGCAGCCAATCAATGATTCTCTCTCATCGATGTTTCTATCTCTCCCTCTCGTTCTCTCTTCATCCCTGAAATCAATAAAAAATATATATATTTTTAAAAAGAGTTAATACATATAAAGCACTTAGAAAAGTGCCTGTATTTAGTAAGGATCTGAATCTCAGCTCTGTGTCTTCCAAGGTGTGTGACTTTGGACAAGTGTCTTTGACCTCTCTGTGCCTCAGTTTCTTCATCTATAAAATGAGACGAGAATAGCATTTACCTCCTAGGGCTGCTGTATGAGAATTAAATGAGTTAATATGAGCAAGAAACTTACTATAGGGCTGGACATGAATGGGGTTTTTTTCACCCACTTCCAGCTCAGGTGTTCTGAGATGCCAGAGGTGAGAGTAGGCAGAGGGAACAGCAATGGCAGACAGCCCATGGGTCAACTCCTTTGCTCTGGCATAGGCAGGCTGAGGCAGGTCTGTCTTTCACATCTGTGGCCACATGTGTGAGCACGTACTTCAGGGAGGCATGTGGGGTGAGGGGGGCTCGGGTGGACTCCCGCCATGGGCCCCAGAACAATGGGACTACCAAGTGGGCGGACCCATGGGAGGCTCTCACACCTGACTCTTTGCTGACTCTCTCCTGAACCTGCCCTGCCAGCCCTCCTGATTCATCAGCAGAGAGCCGCACCCAAGCTGGGGGTGAGGGCAGAGGATGTAAACAAGAATCTGCCGGGGCCCCCTGGGGACAATGGGGAGACTGAAGGGTCCCTGGCTAGGTTGGGTGTGTGTGTGTCCCTGAGCATTTTGGGTTTACATAGCCCTTTGAAAATCTAATAAAAGCTGGGTGGGGGTTCACACCCTACAAAAGTGAATGAGCTAAGGGTGGTAAAGTTTCAGGACACCTTAAGACAGCCCCAGACTAAGAAATGTGGGGTAGAAAGTGCACCTTTTGTCCCCCTATACTATTGCTGTTCAGATTTTGGGGTCACACATCACAATTCAGAGGATCCAACAGAAGTCATGGACCCTTGCTGGGAAAAAAAGTGCATATACACACCGACTCACACCATCATATGATTCCTGGGCAACAAGTCAGCCAGTGGCTGTCCATTTGAGACTTCAGGACTGGAGGCAGTGGATGAGCGGGAAAGGGGAGACAGTGGGTGAGGGGGTGAGAGGATTAGGAGGGTCCCTGCAGAGGGTTAGTAACCCAGCTGTCAGAGGGAGAAGGTAAATGGATGGAAGAAATGAAATTGGAGATGAAATTGCTGATAGGTGCTAGAGAACTTCTCAAAGCAAAGGCAGGGGAATAAGGGGTTTGGAGGGATGTGGCTTAAGGGCAAGATGGGTCCCACTCACCCCAGACCTGTCCTCAGGGTCGCTGGCACCTCCACCCCCGGCCACCACGTCATCCTCAGACTCGTCGAAAGAGGAGGCGGAGGAGAAGCCTCCACTGCCCACTTCAACCCGGGAGGGGAGTCCCACTGGCTGAGCCTCAGGCTCAGGGGTTTCAGGAGTGATGATGAGGCGGGGCACAGGGGTCAGGGAGTTATACCCCAGGTGAGAGTACAGGTGAGTCACCAACTGTCCAGGTTCTGGTTCCGCTAATGGGCCATCTTGGTTGGGCTCCCCCAAAAAGTAGTCTGTCCCAGGCTCTGTCTGGGGTCTTTGAGTATCTTGTGTCTGTGCACCATCAGTGCCAGGCTGTGTCCAGGAGCCATCAGTAGCTTGTGGTGTTGGGAAACCATCAGTGCCAACCTGTTTCCAGGCTGTTTCAGTATCCTGTTGTATCTGGGAGCCATCAGTGTGAGATGCTGTCCAGGGGCCTTCAGGATCCTGTTGTGTCCTGGAGCCATCAATGTATAGTTCCCGCCAGGCCCCCTCTGGCTGAGTCTGAAGGCTAGAGCTCTTCCGGTGGGTCCAGAGGTTATCCGTCCAGGGCTTGGACCTCTCTGGCTGGGTCTGTGACCCATGTATTTCTGACTCTGTCCAGGCCTCATCAACGCTTGGTTGTGTCCAGAGCCTGGCCCTCTGTGGCTGAGACTGGAGGCCGGGCCTGCGTGGGTCAGTACAAAATCCCTCTGTGCCAGTATCCTCCGTCCAGGGGCCGGGTGTCTCTAGCTCTGACCAGTGGCTGCTCCTTTCTGGATGTGTCCGGAGGCTGGACCTGCCTGGCTCCGTCTTTTGACTGGGCCGCTCTGTCTCCGCTCCGAGGCCGGCTGCTTCAGGCTCAGTCTGTCTGTTTGTGCCCGATTCAGGCCCGAGGCTGACCTTCTCGCGTTCAGAGTGGAGGCAGGACCCCATGGTCCGGGCCCGGGGCCCGCCCCCCTCCGGCCGCCCAGCCGGGCCCCCGGCGCCGGGCCCAGGTCGCTGCTGCCCAGGCTGCCGCCGCCGCCCCCCTCGCGGCGCCTCCAGCCCCATGCGGGCCGCTGCCGGCAGCGTCCCGGGCTCTGCCTCGTTCAGACCCCCCCGGCACGGACAGCGTCTCATGCCCGCTCCCTTAGTTCGGACTTCGGCCCAACACAGTCCCTCCTGGCCCTTTAAATCCCAAGAGGGGTGTGGCGGGGGAGCCCCGACACGCGGGTTCCGGCCCGCGGATCTCCAGTCCACACAGTGGTTAACCGATACTCCACCTCCGGGGAAGCCCGAGGCCCCGCCCACAGGACGTGGCGTAGGGGGGCGGGACCTTGCCTGTCTCTGCCCTCCTCCCGCGAAGGGATGGATTCCCAAGCGCCGCAAGCTCGTCCTGGTAAAGCGTAGGCCCCCTGGGATCCTGCTTGCAGGGCAGTGGGGCCCCTCCCTAGAACCCCGCGACTAATCTAACCTCCCTACACTTTGAGTGACCAATTAAGCCGCCTATAACTCTCGGGGACGAGTCCAGCAGCGTGCTTCTTCACGCACGCAGGGACTGCGTTCCAAAGACTTGGGGATCCCAGGGATGTGTGAGTTTGAGACCCACCTCTGCCAATTCCCAGCTGTGTTACCTTGAACGAGTGACTTACGCTCCCTACCCGGGCTCATTTTGTCACCTGTAAAATGAGGGTACATAATATTATTTGATTGTTTTGAAAAAATGTGTTCAATGCCACAAAAGCCAAGCACTTTACCAACAGGGAAATTGAGGCCCAGAGTAGTGAAAGAATTTGTCTAAGGTCAAAGGGAGGTTAGGTGAGGGACAAAGCAAGGGCCTTAACTCTGAAGCTAGCATACCTAGCCAAATCCTGGCTCCAACAGACTTGTATCCTCTGAGCTTCAGTTTCCTCATCTGTAAAAAGGGGATAGCAATGATAATTTCCTCACCGGGTTATGGGAATTTTTATTTATTTACAGCAACATAATACATTTGTGTACTTGCTTTGTGCCATGCACTGTACTTACCCCATACCTTTTGAGGTAGGGATTACCATCATCCATGGTCAGGGAAACAGAGGCACAGAAAGGCAAAATCCAAGATCACATATCTAAATTGTGTAGATTTGAACCCAGGCCAACCTAATCTGAGCTTTTGTTCCCTACTGGGTGATATAACTTACTTTTGAGGCTGGGGTGTTGGAGGAGGAGCTGGAAGTAAGAGTATTTTCTCTAAATCAGATCATAACCCTTCTCTGTTCAGAACACTCCATGTTTCCCATCCCACTAGGTAAAAGCCACAGTCCTCCTCATGACTCATATATTCTACATGATCTGGCTCTATCATGTAGATACCATGTTATCTCCCAAACCAAATCTCCTCTCTTTTCCTTTATTCTGCCCATTGGCCTCCGCTATTTCTCGGAGACATCTTCCACCACAGGGCTTTTGCACTGGTTGATCCTTCTGCCTGGAACACCCTTCCCTCGGGAATAGTTCCCTCCTTCACCTCCTTCAAGTCTTTGTTTCAATGTCATCTCCTCAGTGAGGTCTTTCTGAACATCCTATTTAATCTCACATTCTTCCTTCCTCTCCTTGACCCCCTTCCCAGGTTTATTTTTCTCTTTAACACATGTCACCTTATTAAACATACAGGCATACCACAGAGATATTGTGGGTTTGATTCCAGACCACCACAATGAAGTGAATACAGCAATAAAGTAAGTCAAGGAATTTTTTGGTTTCCCAATGCATGTAAAAGTTATGTTTACACTATATTGTAGTCTATTAAGTGTACGATAGCATTATGCCTAAAAAAAACAATGTACATACCCTATAAAAAAGTACTTTATTGGCCTTGTTGCAGAAGACCAAAGAAATACCAAGCACGCTTCCTAGAGAAAGGGAGGGACCCCGTTTATTAACACTAGTGGACTCTGGGAATAATTTCCAAATCAGAGTGAAGAAACACGCAGAGGGCTTCACTTTTTATAACCTTCTGGGGTCTTTGTCTTGCAGATATGGTTCCGCCCCCTTTCGTGGGCTTACAGGAAGGCCCCCAGGTATTGGGGGTCCCCAGGCCATATCTGATGATCTGTCCTGGGGCCAGGGATAACGACCCCCCCCCAGGGCAGTGCATTGTTCACAGTTTTCATGGCCTGACATGCCTTGCAAGACCAGTTTCCTCCTCAGCCTGAATGGTATAGCTCAGTTGGTTGGGCGACATCCCGTGCACCAAGAGATTGCTGGTCCGATTTCCCAGTCAGAGTGCTTGCCTGGGGTCGTAGGCTCGATCCCCAGTAGGGGACATGCAGGAGACAGCCAGTTGATGTTTCTCTCTCCATCTTCGTTCCTCTTTCTATAAAATCAATAAAAATATAAAAAAGAAAAGAAAAAAGGCAATATCATCAATGAACAATAAAGCAAAGCACAATAAAACAAGGTATGTCTGTACTTATTTATTTTGTTTACTAGAGGCCGGGTACAGGGGATTCCTGCACTGGTGGGGGCGTGGCCTGCAGGGATCCGTCCACTGTGGGAGTACTGCTCATCTTAGTCAGCTGAGACATGGGAGCGCACTGACCACCAGGTGGCAGCTCCTGCGTTGAGCGTCTGCCCCCTGTTGGTCAGTGCACATCATAGCAACTGGTCGACTGGTCATTCTGGGCTTTTATTATATAGAATAGGATTGTGCCCTCACCAGAAGCCAGGACCAAGAGGGCAAAGATTTTTGCTTGTTTTGTTCCTTGCTATGTCCCCAGTGCCTAGAAAAGCACATGATAGGTGCTTAATAGAAATTTGAAAAGAATTTCTCCATAAGAAATTGCTCTTGTGTATAGATTCTCATTCTGTACCAGGCCGTCTGTTCTCTCTCTCTCTCTCTCTCTCTCTCTCTCTCTCTCTCTCTCTCTCTCTCTCTCTTCTCTTAAATATGTTTTTATTGCCCTAACCGGTTTGGCTCAGTGGATAGAGTGTCGGCCTGTGGACTGAAGGGTCCCAGGTTCGATTCCGGTCAAGGGCATGTACCTCGGTTGTGGGCACATCCCCAGTAGGGAGTGTGCAGGAGGCAGCTGATAGATGTTTCTCTCTCATCGATGTTTCTAACTCTCTATCCCTCTCCCTTCCTCTCTGTAAAAAATCAATAAAATATATATATAAAAAATAGTGATAATAATTTTAAAAAATAATAAAAAATATGTTTTTATTTTATTTATTTTAATCCTCACTCATATTTTTCCATTGATTTTTAGAGAGAGTAGAAGAGAGAGGGAAAGACAGAAATATCGATGTGAGAGAGACACATTGATTGCTTGCCTCCTGCACAAGCCCCAACCAGGGCCCTGGCCAGGGAGGTGCATGCCCTTGACCAGAATCGAACCCAGGACCCTTTGGTCCACAAGCCAACGCTCTATCCACTGAGCCAAACCAGCTAGGGCTGTTTTTATTGATTTTAGAAAGAGAGGAGGGGAAAGGGAGAGAGAGAAACATGGATAAGCTGCCTCCTGCAAACCCCTTAATGGGAATTGAGACCAAAACCTGAGCATGTACCCTGACCAAATCGAACCAGTGACCTTTAGATCATTTGAATGGCGCTCAAAAAACTGAGCCAGGGCAGGGCGCTCTGCTCTTTATGGACACTATTTCACTGCATCTCTCTCTCTCTCACTAACACTGAGCAAGAGGTGCTGACACAGCCCCATTTTACAAATGGGGACCCTGAGGCTCAGAGATCTACCAGCCTCTAGCCTTTGTTTATATGACCTTGTGCATGTGGCAGCAGGCTTGGCACCACCTGCCACAACCATGTGAATTAGTTATTGTCATAGGTACTTTTACATATTTTTACCTTCAAGCGTGAACTGTCACCCAGCTCCTGAGTCAGACCCTCATGTCTGAAGGGGGACAGGAGATGGTTTGTCTTGAAATTGAGTCACCTGTGGGAGGGGCATTGGGCCCAGGCCCAGGAATCTAAAATGAGTCATCTCTTCACAGACCAATGACAAGTCATAGCAGAGACCCCCTCACACATCATACAGGCTGGGAAAGAAGTCCAGAAAGGGTCAAGGCTCTTCTGAGGTCACATAGCACAGGGACAGAGACATGAATATCTGATTCCCGACAAAAGGTTAAACAGGGGCAAGGGTTCTGTGGGGAAGTGTCATATGTCCTCCCAGCAGTGGAAGAGAGGACCCAGCCAGCTGCTTCTATTCCAGACTGTGAGAAGAGGGGTGAGTCAGCCTGTTGTGGGGGGAGCAGGCTTTAAGCCGGCCTACACACCCCCACCCAAGACACACACACCCAGATGGGATGGGAGCTGGTTTTCTGGAATGCCAAGTCTCCTGACTCAGCACTGGGAATTTTGGCTCAGTGCGTTCTGGGAAATGTCAGGCCTACGGGAAACAGAGGGGTCTCACTCAGGCTATCCTGCAGGTGGGCGGGGAGCAGAGAGAGCAGGGAATATGAGGGAACCAGGGCCAGTGTGCAAGGAGCTGAGTGTGAGGGGTTTATGTACAGGGGTGAGAGCTGAGGGAGACAATTACCAAGTAAAGAAGGGAGTTTATATGTGCAAGGGAGGAGGCTGGGAGCCAGGATGTGAATGCTTGAAGCAGAGGGTGGATGTGCAAAGTGGATGGGCTCCATGTACATGGGAAATGTTTGCAGGGAAGACGTGTGTTCAAAGGAGAGATGTTGAACATGCTGGAGGTAGAAATGAGATTCGCAAGATGTTCGTGCAGAGGAGAGGTGTGAAGTTTGTTAGGGAGAGGGATGTTTGCAAAGAAGCCGGGGTACGAAACAGAAAGGTCCGCCGCACAACAGGCACTTTGAGATGAGTGGAAGTGCAAAAAGCGCACGTGTGCGCTCCCCGCTTTGCCTGGGTAATCTCCCAACGTCCCCAACGTCCCCGCCCTGGGCCCGCCCCTACGCATAGCGAGGAGTCCTTTGTGCCAGTCAGCGAACTGCTGCTCCGCCATTGGTTAGCTGACCGGAGAGGGCGGGCGTGTGGAGGCTCCCGGAAGTGCTAGAAGCCACCACGCATTACTGACCCGGAGCCCCGAGCTGTGGGTGCTTAGCAACAGGGGGAGGTGCCCAATAACGGGGTGGTGGGTACTCGGGAGGTGTGTGTGTGTGTGGGGGGGGAATTGTGGGTGCCTAGCAACAGAGGTGAAGGCGGTGCCTGGCGACGAGGGGGGCTCAGAGAAGGGGAGAGGTAGCCTGGAGGATCTGTGGGTGTCTAGCAATGAGAGCGGACCCTAGCAACGGCGGGGAAGTGGGACAGGGAAAGTGAGCTTTGGTAGGAAAGCAGGAACAGCTATGGGTGCCTAGCAACCAGAGGGAACCAGGAGAAACTGGAGGGGCCTTTATCAGGGGAGGAAGTCTGCTGGGTGGGAGTCTTAGGGCAGACACGACGACTGTGAAGGCTGGGGTGGGTGGAGCAAAGCAAGAGGTCGGCCCCACAACTCCTGCCCGAATAATTCCTCCTCTTCTCCCCCAGGCGATGTGGCTGGAAGTGGGGGGCCTACTGCGGGGGACCTGTGGACAGCTGGGCCGGACTGTTGGTCTGCCTTATGGGGCCCTGGGGTCTGGGCCCCACTGGTGGGTAAGATACTGGGGAGAGGTCTCCAAGGTGAGGAGCCCGAGGGAATCGTCAGTAAGTAAAGGGATAGGGAGGAATCCAAAGGGCCAGGCAGACCCCATGTCTTCCACTCCTTACCAATGTCCACATCTCTTGCAGGGGCCACGTAAGGGTTCTTGGGCCCAAAAGCTTCATCAGGGTGGGTCTGGCCGAGGCCTGAGTGAGGAGGACATTTGCAAGGCCCGGGAGGCCCAGCTCAGGAAGACACCTCGGCCCCAGGTATCATTGCCTCCCACCTTACCAACAACACCCCATTAAGGCAGCTGGCCCCCCGAGCTTGGGGAATAGTGTGGTGGCAGGTTGTTTGGACTTCCTGGGCACTGTACCCACCTTCCCACCCTCAGACCTTCTCCCCATTTTCCAGCTGAGTGACCGCTCTCGAGAACGCAAGGTGCCTGCCTCCCGCATCAGCCGCTTGGCTAACTTTGGGGGTAGGTGTGACTGTGGGAGATTGTGACTCAGGTCAGAGGAAGCAACATTTACAGAATTAAGTAAGGGAGAGGGTGAATCAGAGACAGAGAGGCGGGAGAGATGAAAAGAGGACGAAAGTAAAGGCCTGCAAAACCAAGAGAAATAGAAGGGAAGGGAATATTTATTGAGAACTCGGTGCAAGGCCCCCCCATACATGTGATATCGGCACCGAGTTGATGATTGCGTATTTCCATTCTATAGATGAGGACATGGAGGCTAAAAGAGGTGAAGTGACTTGACCTCAGGTTAGCAGCAGAATTGTTCACACTTCAGGTCACAATCTGCATGAAATAATTAAAAAGGGTAGAATGGAAAACAGTTCACCTTTACTCTAGTAAAGGAAAATATTTTTTCATGAAACTTTACAGGTATATTGGTACCTACCGGTTATAATGCAAATATCTTCCTCCTGGTTCAAGCTTTAAAGACAGCAATTCACAGTATAAAGAGGAAGTTGAGTGCAGTGGTTAGAGCTTTGGCACTGTGCTGCCACGGGGTTCAAGGGGTGATTCTGCTACATCCTCACTTTGTGACTTTGAATGAGTTACTTAACTTCTCTGAGCCTTGATTTCCTTTCCTGTAAAATGGAAGTTTTTCTATAAAACTTATTACATGAGGGTATGGGGACAACATGAATTAAAGCATATAACCCACTAGGAATGGTTCCTGGCATGTAGAGAGTGCTCAGAAAATGCCAGCTTTGGTTATTTGGTTATGGTGCTAGTGAAAGAGGCAGAGAGACTCAAGCTATCTTTAGGGACAAGGAGACAAGAGGACATCAGTTGTCCAGAACATCAAAAGGAGGAAGAGAGAGAAAGAGGCCTAGATAGATATGTCAAGTGTAGGGGAGGGGGAAGATGAAGAAATAGCTGACTTAGGAAAGGTGAACATGAAGAAGAGGTGTGGACAGAGAAACAGGAATCATAGGAAGTCACAGAGAGACTTGGGGGGACCATTTTGCAGTCTTCTTACCCTTGGCTGTACACGGGAATCATCTGGGATGCTTAATAAGAAGATAAATCCTGAGGCCTCATCTCAGGCCAGTTCAGTCAGAACCTCAGGGGTGGGACCTGGACATTGTATTTACAAAAGCTCCTTACTCGACCCAAATGTGCAGCGAGTGGTGAAAACTGCTAACACAGGAGACAGACCTATAGAGAAGAATAGAGAGAGCTGGCCTCGCCTTGAAGGGAAACCCAAGCAGAGGGAGTAAGTGACTGAGCTAAAGACAGAGAGTTGGGTACAAAGAGCTGGGAGACACCTGTGCTTAGAGACAGAGGAGAGAGGGTCCGGGAGAATGCCCCGGGCAAGAGGGCATTCAGGCTCTTCTCTCCTCAGGACTGGCTGTGGGCTTGGGGCTGGGAGCGCTGGCTGAGATGGTCAAGAAGTCCCTGCCAGGAGAATACCTGCAGTCAGGTGAGTTAGCCACACTGCCTGGGTTCGGGCCCTGGCCTGGCTGTGTGCCCGGGGACAAGAGGCTTCGCCTCTCAGAGCCTGTTTCCTCATGTGGACAGTGGAGGTGATGATAATATACCCACTTCCAGGGTCCCTGTAAAGTGCTCAGAACAGGGTGGAGCCACTGTCAGGGTCCTGATGGATTGAAACGGATCATGAGAAAAAAATTTAAGCCATCCGGAGCTGAGTTCTTCACCCTGAGCAGGAGAAGGCTGAAAATAGGCATGCTAGTGGGAGTCTGTGTCCAACAGAGATGGAACAAGGTGTATGGAGATCAGCTTCTGTAGGTAGGATTCCCCAACAAGTCGATGGCCGAAACAGAAATGGGGGTGGATATTCTAGATTAAAAAGAGACTTGAGATAACTGACAGATGGAATGTGAGGACCATAATTGAATGTTAATTGGAAAAAAAGTAACTAAATCGTGTGGATATAAAGTACAGCACTGGGAATATAGTCAGTAATATTGTTACAACTATGTATAATAGGCAAGTACTAGCCTTACGGGGTGATCACTTCGTAAGTTATGTAAATGTCTAACCACTAAGCTGTGCACCTGAAACTAATATAATGAATGTCAACTCTAATTGAAAATTACAAAATTAAAAGGAAAAAAGAACTAAAAGAATTTTGGGGACAATTAGGAAAATCTGAATATGGATTGGATAGTAAATATTAGAGAATTAGTGTTAATTAGGGGTGATTATGGCACTGTGATTGTATAGGGGAATTTCCTTATTTTTAGCACAGGTTGAGTGGAACTCCATGCAAATGGGTCAGCAAAAAAAAAATAAGTGTTTGGGTACACACACACAGATAAAGCAGAGGAGGCAGAATATTAAAATGTTTGAATCAGGTGTGCATGTGTTCACGATGCAACTTTTTTGTCTGTTTGGATTTTTTTAAAATAAAAAGTTGGAAGTAGGTGGAGGATTAGGCTTTCGGGTAAGGCCAAACTGAGTCTATACCCCGCTCTGCCAGTTCTGTGCTGTGTGACCCAGGGCTGGGCAGTGTACCTCTCTCAATCTCTTGCTTCCTTGCCTTGAAAATTAAGACATTGGTAGTTTTTATTTCCTCGGGTGATTGTAGGGATTCTGCCAGAGAATCCAGAGAGACACTTGGAATTTTGCCTGGCACAGGGTGAGCCCTCAATAAAGAGCTCAATAATTTTTTAAAAATATGTTTTTATTAATTTTAGAGAGAGAAGAAGGAAGAGGGAGATAGGGATAGAAAAATCAATGATGAGCTCGCCAGGACAAGCTCAATAATTTTTTAATAAAATAAATAAAAGTATATTGGCACTTTATTAAATAATAATATAATTTGCATGTAGACTTGCCTACACATCACAAATGTACAGCTTGGTTCATCTTTCACAAAGTGGACACATTGATGCACCCAGATCAAGAAACTCTAGAACATGCCCAGCTGGTGTGGCTCAGTTGACTATCATCCCATGCACCAAGAGGTCACTGATTCAGTTCCCAGTCAGGGCACATGCTAGGGTTGCAGGCTTGATCCCCAGTAGAGGTTGCACAGGAGGCAGCTGATTGAACAGCATTTCTTAAGCTTTTTGGTCTCAGGACCCCTATGCTAGTACACCCTTAAAACTGAGGAATGGATTTTTTGTTTTCAAAAGAGCCCTGGCTGGTATGGCTCAGTGGGTAGAATGTTGGCCTGAACAACAAAAGGTCACAGTGTGGGAGGCAACCAATACACGTGTCTTTCACATGGTTGTTTTTCTCTCTCTTTCTCTTCCTCCCCCATCCCTTCCTCCTTCTAGTCTCTCTAAAAATCAATGGAAAAAATATCCTCAGGTGAGGATTAACAATAATAATAATAATAATAATAATAATAATAATAATAAAGAAACCCTAGAACAGCATTTCTCAAGATTTTCAGTCTCAGGATCCCTATATACCCTTAAAACTAAGGAATGGATTTTTTAAAATGTGGCATATCGCCCTGGCCAGTTTGGCTCAGTGGATAGAGCGTTGGCCTGCAGACTGAAGGGTCCAGGGTTCATTTCTGGTCAAGGGCACATGCCTGGGTTGTGGGCTCCATCCCCAGTAGGGGGCGTGCGGGAGGCAGCCAATCAATGATTCTCTCTCATTGATGTTTCTATCTCTCTCTCCCCCTCCCTTCCTCTCTGAAATGAATAAAAATATATTTTTGAAAAATAAAATAAAAATGTGGTATATCCATACAATGGGATATTATTCAGCCATTAAAAAGGAATAAAGTGCTGTTCCCTGCTACAGTGTATCCTAAGTGAAAGAAGCCAGGCACAAAAGGCCACTTATTGTATGAATCCATTTACATGAAATGCCCAGAATAGCGAAATCTGTGGAGACAGCAAGTAGATTAGTGGTTTCCAGGATTGGGCATGATTGCTAATAATAGGGAAGGGGTTTCTTTTGGGGGATGAAAATGTTCTGGAATTGGTTGTAGTCATAGTTGCACAACTCTCAATATTCTAAAAGCCATTGAGTTATATACCTTAAATGGGTGAATTATATGGTATGAGAATTATCTCTCAATAAAGCTGTTTAAAAATAGAATGAGGATTGACTTGGAGTGGTGAATACACAATACAATATATAGATGATGTATTATGGAATTGTATCCCTGAAACCTATATAATTTTATTAACCAATGTCACCTCAATAAATTCAATAAAAAATAGAATGAGGACCCCAAAGAGCTTGTTTATGTGGGTTATATTTATGGATATTCACTGTATTAGGGATTTTTTTAAAAATGTGTTTTTATTGATTTTAGAGAGAGAGAGGAAGGGGGAGGGAGAGAGAGAGAAACATCAATGTGAGATAAATATCAACATCAATCGGTTGCCTCCCACATGCACCCCTATTGGGGACCAAATCCACTACCTGATCAGGAGTTAAACCAGTGACCTTTGAGTGCAGGGGACGACGCTCTGCCAACTGAACCACACTAGCTAGGGCTCACTGTATTAGAGATCAAAACTGAGAAATTTTAAAACACAGGAACACACACATTTCGTCAGCCATCGGAGCAGTGGTATCATCATGGGTCATGGAGCTTCTGGAATACTCCACAGAACATTTGTGGGAGAATGAGAGTAAAAAGGGGCAAATAACTTTAATATTATTATGATAGCATTTTTGATCCCACAGACCCTCTGACGGATCTCGAGGATCCTCAGGGATCCCCTGAAAATACCTTCTCCAGAAGCTTCTCCAATACCCCACCCTGGGCACTTCCCCATCAAGGGTAACCACTGTTTTGGCTACTAACCCCAAACTTACTTTTGCTAGTTTTTTGCTCTTTACACCAATGTAATGAGTGTATTCTCGTAGGCATCTGGTTTTTTGAATCCATGCATTGTTTGGGAAAGGCATCCATTTTGCTGTGAGTGGATGTAGATGGCTTATTCCTTGTTGCAGTAGTCATTCATTGACTGTTCTACAATTCCTTTGTTCACTGTATTGATGGTCATTTGGGATGTTTCCAGTTTGGGACTTTTATGAGCTTTGCTGCGATGACACCTTTTGGAATATATGTCAGTGGACACATTGATGCATCTCTCTTGGGCATACGTAGGAGAGAAATAGCATCCAGTACAGGCATGTGCTTGACTAGAAACTTCCCCACTGTTTTCCCGTGGGCTTTTACCGTGGCACTGTCATCACCCATCAGCAGTGTTGGCAGTCAGGCTGCTCCACATCGTTGCCAACACTTGATAATGTCTTTTTCATTTGAGCCGTTTTGGTGGGTGTGTAGTGGTGTTATACTGATTATTTTTGTGGTTGTAATACTAATAATCATTCTCTCTACCCCAGAGGGCAGCTTCCAGCCTGGCTCCAGCCCTTTCTTGTCGGAGGCCAATGCTGAGCGGATTGTTCAGACCTTATGTACAGTTCGGGGGGCCGCCCTCAAGATTGGCCAAATGCTCAGCATCCAGGGTACAGCATGACCCTTGACCCCTGATCTCACTTCTACCCTACCCCCTCACCAACAATCCCAGACTTCAGGTACTTCCACAGGGGCCCCCCTCACCTCCTCCCTCACTGCTTCCCTTATTTCTTGTCTCCCTGTCTCCCAAGACAACAGCTTCATCAGCCCCCAGCTTCAGCGGATCTTTGAGCGGGTCCGCCAGAGCGCTGACTTCATGCCCCGCTGGCAGATGCTGGTGAGTGCCCAGTGGGAGAAGGGAGGTGGGCTCCACCTGCCTGTCTCTCCTGGCTTTACTGCTCTACTCCCTGTCAGACTCTGGGCCTTGGTTTCCCCATCTGTAAAATGGATCGCCAAAGCACACTCCTCATAGGATTGTTGTGATGATTAAATAAGGGTGGTGCAGAGCACTTAGTCCAGTCCCTGGCAGGCTCAGTGAGCTGTTAAAGTAGCAGTGAGCACAGTGGTTAGGGGTAAGGCTTCTTGAATTCAAACCCTGGCTCTGCCACTTCCTACCTGTGTGATCTCAGACCTGCGGCCTGACCTCTCTGTGCCTTAGTGTCCTCATTTGTGAAATGGTGATAGTGATAGCTGCCCCACATCATAGTGTTACATAAATTAGTATACAGAAAGCACCTAGAAGGGTTTGCATGAGTGACATGCAAGTTTTAGCTGTCATTATTAACTGTGTTTTTTTTAATTAGAGGAGAGTGTGTCTGTCAATCGGTAGGCATAGCACCTGGCACTAAGAGCCCAAGACAGGCGCTGTTCTTCCAATTACTGTGTAAGGGTATGGAATCCAGAATCCAGCCCCCTGCCTTCTGATCTTTGTTCTGCTCACTCACCATGTGACCCTGGGCAATTATTGCTGCTTTCTGAGCCACTCTGAACAGCACCCAGCCCACAGGAAGTCCTTACATTTTAATTCTTACCTATCTCATTAACTTTGAGTTAATACCAGCTGGGCTGGGCCTCCCTGTCTGCCAGTGCCTGGTTCACCTTGGCTGAGAGACTTCTCTCTGAGCCTCAGTTTCCTCATCTGTAAAGTGGGGTAGCAGCCAAGAGCTTAGCCCAGGGCCCAGCATGTGGTAAGAGTTGGAGTTATTAACTTGTAAAGTGCTTGACACAGGGAATGAACTCAGTTGCCTATAATCATGGTGATGATTGTTACCACTGCTCTCCCTAGAGAGTTCTTGAAGAGGAGCTCGGAAGGGACTGGCAGGCCAAGGTGGCCTCTTTGGAGGAGGTGCCCTTTGCTGCCGCCTCAATTGGGCAGGTGCACCAGGGAATGCTGAGGGATGGGACAGAGGTGGCCGTGAAGATCCAGGTGAGAGGGGGGATGGACAGGTGGCGGTGGGCATCCTGCTGTCCCAGAAGGATGACTCCTCTCTCCCCACCCCTCCCCTCACAGTACCCAGGTGTTGCCCAGAGCATCCAGAGTGATGTCCAGAACCTGCTGGCGGTGCTGAAGATGAGCGTGGCTCTGCCCGAGGGTGAGGTGCCCATGTAGGACTGGTACCCTGAAGAGAGGAAGTGGGGATGAATGGAGGGAGAGCCCAGAGAGTACCAGCTGGGGCAGGGTGTGCCTGTGTCTGAGTGGTGTGAGTGTGTGTTTGAGACGGAAAGAAGGGATGCCAAGGCAGGGAGAGTGTAGAGTACAAGCATGTAAGAAAAGGAGACTTAGAGATTCTGACAGAGATACTGAGAGTCAGAAGCCCAGACCAAAATCCAGAAACAGACACACAGAAGGTACGCAGAGAGGGACTGTTGGTCTGAAAAAGAGCCACAGAAGCAGAAAGAGAGTGTAAGTGGGGCCTCATGTGTTAAAGAGCCTAAAGAAGGTGGATCAGGGTGTGTGTGTGTGTGTGTGTGTGTGTGTGTGAGAGAGAGAGAGAGAGAGAGAGAGAGAGGCAGAGGCAGAAGTAAGATTCAGACAGTATGAAAAAGGTGGAATAGGTGGCATGCGTGACTATGAAAAAGATGCCTCGGGACTGGTGTGCATGCCTGTGAAAGAGACCCCAGTAGAGAGACTTCAGAAGAGCCTGGAGTTATATGAGGACTGAGGGGAGGTGTGTGGACAGACACTGGGGTAAAAGGCTTGGAGCAGAAGGCCTGAGGGACAAGTGAGAGACAGGATCGGCAAGAGGAGACATTCATGAGTGGAGCTGAGGGGCTGGGCGGTGGGTGGACAGCCTGTGACCTTCCTTGGCTGACACGGCTGCTCCCCTCAGGCCTGTTTGCGGAGCAGAGCCTGCAGGCCTTGCAGCAGGAGCTGGCTTGGGAGTGTGACTACCGTCGGGAAGCGGCTTGTGCCCAGAACTTCAGGTGAGCACAAGACTTCAGGTGGTTGCAGGCCCCTCCAGGACCCCTTCCTTCCAGCGCCCCTCCTTCCCTCCCTCCCAGGCTGAGTGGAAGTGGAGCCCTGAAATGAAGCTGGCAAACTCTTTTTCTCTTCATTCGTTTGTTCATCCATTCATCCTTTCACTCATTCCTTCACTTATCCGCTGTGTTCTCTGTGAGCTTGGGCATGTTGCTTCCTCTCTCTAAGTATCAGTTTTCTCATCTGTGGAATGGGTTGGGTAACCTCTTCAGTCCAGTGAGGGAGATGATCTTGTCAGTAGACACTTAGTCACAGAATGAGTTACACCTGCTGCACTGACAAAGCTAGAGCAATCTGACAGCGTCAGGAGTTGGAGAGGACAGGGCTCCAGGGCATTTCTTCTCCGCCAGGGCAGGAGGAGATTTGAGATAAGCCTTTTGGAGACCAGTTTGGCATCATATAATAAGGCTGGATATTCACATACATCCCAATAGTCGCCCTCCTGGCTAATTGCTCTAGGGTCACTAATGCCAGTATACACCATCAGACTTTTCTAGAAAGCTCAGAGTAGTAATAGCTCCACATTGGAAACAACCCAAACCTTTGAAATTTATCCAGTGGGGTGGTTAAATAAATTATGTGATATTCATCAGTGGAATATCATACAGCAGCGAAAACAAATGAATCACAGCTACTGGGAACAGTGTGGTTGTCTCTTAGAAGCATCGTGATATGCAGCAAATACCTCAGTGAGATCCTTCATAGGTTAGTCCATGTGCCGCACCAGCACGGCCAAGGGTGAACCTGAGGAGGGGCGGTGAAGGATTGAAGAAAAGACAGACAAGAGAATACAGCTGGGGCTTGGTGGATCTCCTGTGCCTGGATGAGGACACAAAAGACCCAGCCTGCAAGCTGATGCTTTATTTTGTAGTCCGATTAAAACAAGGGTAGATTAACATGTATACAAATGTTCTTGTATTGGCAACACTTGCTGCACCTCCCACAGCCCATTAGCTACTTAGGAAGGAATTAGGGAGGACTATAAGGTCAGGCTTAATTATGCTAGGAGAGCTCTGCCCTCCAGGCTGGGACTCGTTTGTGGCCCTGCCACAGGTCAGCCAAGGCTTGACCCTAGAGCCCGCTCCCTACAAGCCCACACATTTATTGAGCCAAGCTCTATAAATACAGAGTGAGAGAAAAGGTGGTGGAAGGTAGTGGTTAGGGGCATGGGCCTGGAAAGACGGATGTGGGATCCAGCCCCAGGTCAGCCCTTAGGCTGGTGCCCTGACTCTGCACCGTGGCCTTGGGAGAGTGTCCTCACAGGGCAGTGAAAAGGGAACTGTGCTGATTAAATGCTCAGCACAGGGCCTAGCCCACCAGGAGTGGTTCAAACATCAGAGATTTTATAAACAAGGACAAAAATACAAGCCTGAAGCAGAACCCGGAGGAGGGGGGTGCGAGGTGTAGACTGGGCCAGAGTGCTCCTTGTGGGATCTGGGGAGAGCACTCTCCCACAGGATTTCTTAGTGCCCTTAGAATAAAACCTACATCATTTCCTCTGGTCCCTCCTCATCTCCCTGCCCCCCAACTTACTCTACTCCAGCCATCCCACAGGTCCCCAACCAGAGGCCTCACTCATTGACTCTTATCTCAATCTACGGGTCTATTTGTTTGTTCGAGTTTGGTCTCTGGTGTATGTCAGGGGCAGGCCTGGAGTTCATCCACTGCTCTGTCCCCAGCATGGCCCAGCACAGGGACAGACACTGAGGACTCTTTCCCCTAATTAACCAGTGTTCCCAGTAATGACTTCAAGGAGTAGCGATGAGTATCACTGTAGACTCGAAGATTTGTATATCAGTGACTGTTTTTGTTTTTTTTTTTGGATGAATTAATAAGTTGATGAAAAAAATAATGTTCATGGAGCTTAACACATTAAACTCATCATGAGGCAACTGCATATCATGGAAGTATTTCTGGTAGGGAAGTGGTAACTGGGTCTGTAGCAGCCAGCTTAGGGGCAGGCACAGAGTAGGCCCTATGGAGATGTTTGTTGAATGAATTAATGAATAAAGTGTCTGAATGAATGTCAGTCCAGCCAGGTGTTGGCCATCACTCAGGGCACACAGAGGCAAGAGGAGAGCAGGAGGGAAGGCGAGACATAGATTGTGCATGGAGGACTTCTCAGAGGAGGAGGAGTCCTTGAGCTGGGCCATAGTGGCCTGAAGCCAAGTCCCATCCCCACCCCTCCCTTCTGCCCCAGGCAGCTGTTGGCAGATGACCCGTTCTTCCGGGTGCCGGCAGTGATTAAGGATCTCTGCACTACACGGGTGCTGGGCATGGAGCTGGCTGAAGGGGTCCCCCTGGACCAGTGCCAGAGCCTGAGCCAGGACATCCGAAACCAGGTACATGGCCTCGTAGGACAGCAGGGAGGGTGCTGCCACAAGGCAGGGCCACCAGGGCTGGCCAGACCCATAGTCCCTCTCCAGGCCATAGAGGGCTTGACAGGGGCAGAGGACTCCGAGGTGTCTGTTACTCCTTCTCTCCACCCCAGATCTGCTTCCAGCTGCTGAGGCTGTGTCTGCGGGAGCTGTTTGAGTTCCGATTCATGCAAACGGACCCCAACTGGGCCAACTTCCTATATGATGCCTCCAGCCACCAGGTTGGTTTCCTGTGATGTGTGACAGGGTACATTAACTGCTGTGGAAATACTTTCCAATATTTCAGTAGCTTAGCACAATAGTAGTTTATTACCCACCTGACAGGCTGGGGTAGTTCTCCAGATGGTGATTTGGAGACCCAGGTGCCTTCCCTTTTGTGATTGTGCCATCCCAGGAAAGGAAAGAGATTGAGAGTATAATCCCCTGCTAACTGCTTTGAGCAGAAGTGACACATCATTCCTTTTACCATTCTGCTGATAGCTGTTTACACAACTTGTCTAGGTGCAAAGGATGCTGGGAAAAACAGTCCCTGGCTAGGCAGTGGCTTCCTAGTGGCAATGTGACAGTATAGAAGAGGGAACACAACTTACAGAAGGCAGTTAGTCATCTTTACCGCACTTCTCACTCATTTGGAACACACCAAGCAGCCGCTGCCTCTTGACAACAATGCCAAGACAATCCTGATCCTCACCTTCTCAGAGTTCCTGGCCCAGTGGCAGGACCTGTCACCAGCGGTGACCTAGAGTACTTAGTACCATGATGGAGAAACACAGGCCAGGGTTGTCAGTGGTGAGGGAGGTACAGGGGGTTGTGGGAAGCCAGGTAAAGTGGCTGACCTGTCTGGGTATGTAGAGTCAAGGAAATTATATATATATATTTAAATTTTAAAATTATTTTTATTTAGAGAGGAAGGGAGAGGGAGAGAGAGATAGAAACATCAATGATGAGAGAGAATCACTGATCCGCTGCCTCCTGCATCGAGCCCGCAACCCAGGTGTGTACCCTGACTGGGAATCGAACCATGACCTCTTGGTTCATAGGTCAGTGCTCAACCACTGAGCCACACCAGCTGGGCAAGGAAGTCTTGAAGAAAGTGTCGTTAAAGCTGAAACCAGAAAGATGAGAAGAAGACAGTCATCTGAAGGGCAAGGAAAAGCGTTCCTGGCAGAGCAGTGTGTCCAAAGGCCTGGGGATGAGAGTTTGGATGGAAAGACTCTCAGCGTGCGTGGTTGCCAAGTGGCTTTCCAACGTGGTCTGTCCCCGTTTTATCCCAAGAGGGATCTTTCTCAAATACAGATCTGGCCACACTGTCCCTTCCAGAGTGCCCCAGCGCCCTCAGGATTAAGTCTAAGTCCTTTGCCAAATGTGAAGTGGCCCCCCTGAGTCTCCAGCTTCAGTCCCTTGCCACTGCCTTACCCCCAAGTACACTGTGCACCCCTCCTAGGCTGGTACCCCAAGGAGGGGTTTTCTGACCTGGTAGGTAATAATACATGTCCTGCATCCTGATGTCAATTTATTGGGTCTCAACTGCATTTTTTTGTTTTTGTTTTAAAGACATAGAATAGAAAATATCACTGTGTCACACATGGGAGGGAGCTCTGTTTTAGGACACTTTTGTTTGTTTATATTTATGTGGCATTGGCACTGGTACCCAGTATATTCTGCATTTCTTACTATGGGTTGTAATCAATAATCCCAACTCTACTGCCTAGAGAAACTCCTACACATGCATTCATCGAGCACTGTTTTTAATAGCAAAACCCAGAAACACCCACATTGTCCATCAACCAGAT
Organism: Plecotus auritus; assembly: GCF_963455305.1. Taxonomy (NCBI): domain Eukaryota; kingdom Metazoa; phylum Chordata; class Mammalia; order Chiroptera; family Vespertilionidae; genus Plecotus; species Plecotus auritus. The sequence continues at coordinate 20,345,172 of NC_137785.1, forward strand.
AAATGCTCTGATATATCCACACAGTGAAGTCCTTTCACAGCAGTGAGAAATGAATGAATGAGAGAGCTGCACGTAGCAGTGGGGATAAATAAAAAAATCACGTTGGGCACAAGGAACAAGTTGCAGGATCACTATCATAAATACTACTTATGTGAAGTTTAAATACACAAAACATGACTATCGTTTATGGGTGCAAACATGTAGGAGAAAATGTAGAAATACACACATGGTAATTTCAGGAAATAATAATTTAATAATAATTTCAGGAAAGTGGTGACCCTAGAAAAGAGGGTGGGGATGTGGGGCTGGTAGGATCAGTCCAGGGTATATGGGAGACCCCACCTGGATTGGTATTATTTTATATATATATATATATATATTTTTTTTTAAATATATTTTAATGATTTTTTACAGAGAGGAAGGGAGAGGGATAGAGAGTTAGAAACATCGATGAAAGAGAAACATCTATCAGCTGCCTCCTGCACACCTCCTACTGGGGATGTGCCTGCAACCAAGGTACATGCTCTTGACCAGAATTGAACCTGGGACCCTTCAGTCTGCAGGCCAACACTCTATCCACTGAGCCAAACCGGTCAGAGCTATTTTATATTTTAAGCATGGTGAGATTTGTGTTCACTCTTCCATATATTTTATTCCCTGTATTTTCTTTCTGTGCCTAAAACATGTTATTATAAAAACCATTAGGGCCCTAGCTGGTTTGGCTCAATGGATAGAGCATTGGCCTGTGGACTGAAGGGTCCCGGGTTCGATTCCGGTCAAGGGCACACGCCCAGGTTGCAGGCTGTGCAGGAGGCAGCCAATCAATGATTCTCTTTCATCATTGATGTTTCAATTTCTCTCTCCCTCTCCCTTCCTCTCTCTGAAATCAATAAAAATATATTTTTTAAAAAAATAAACCATTAGGAGCAAAAAAAAAAAAAAAAGCCAAGTCCCTTCAGCTTTGTGTGGGGGTGGATTGGAATTGTAGTGACAGGAGATTAGGAGCCCAGGGACACAGTGGGCGGGGACTCTGGCAGGAGGAGACGGGTGTAGGGAGGAAGGGTGACCCTGGCCACTCCAAATAGACAATGGGGAGCATTACTAGACTCCTAGCATCCCTTTCACCATCCTTGTTCCCAGGTGACCCTGCTGGACTTTGGTGCAAGCCGGGAATTTGGGACTGAATTCACAGACAATTACATTGAGGTGAGTGCCCCCAACCCTGGGATCTGAAGGGCCATTTACTGAGGCAAGGGTGAGAAGGAAAAATATAGTATCTCGAATTAAGAAATAAAAAATAGCTTGGCCGGTGTGGCTCAGTGGTTGAGAGTTGACCCATGAACCTGGAGGGCACATGCCCAGGTTACAGGCTCAATCCCCAGTAGGAGGCGTGCAGGAGGCAGCCAATCGATTCTCATCATTGATGTTTCTCTCTCCCTCTCCCTTCCTCTCTGAAACCAATAAGTAAATTAAAAAAATAATAATAATATTAATAGCAGTTAACAAATACCAAGCACTTAATATTATGTCAGGTGTGGTTTTAAGTGTTACACATTTGGTAATTGATTTAAACCATACAGCAACTGCATGGGGTAAGGACATTCTTAGCTTTGTTTTATCGATGAAGTAACTGGGACTCAGAGAGGTTAAGTCACTTGCCCAAGGTCACAGCAGTCCTGGGATTCAAACTCAGGATGACTGGGTCCACAGCTCATGCTCCCCACACTGACTAGCCTTCTCCTAAGAGAAAGGCCCATGATACTCTTCCTGTCACCATCCCACACCCCACACTGTCCAGGATCTTGGTGTCCAGCCTTGCCCTCACATAACTTCCTGGCGCTGCTTCCGGGGGAGCTGTTCTGTCCTCAGAAAGTGCTTCCTCGCCTGTTGTCTGTCCCTACCACCAACTGGGGTTAACCCTTTGTACACCATAAGCATCTATAGACGCAATTAAATTCAAAATACCATGGCATGTGGGGATAGTTTCCGTTTTGGACGCGTGGCAGTTAACTGGGTAATTTGTCTTAGAGGCCACAGAGAACACTATCTCATTCATTAATTGGTGAGATTGGACAGTCAACCTGGGTTTTCTAATCATTTAGTCATCAATTTGATACCATATCTGTTCCCAACCCTATTCTGGGTAATATTGGGGACAATAGTGACCAATCCAGGACCCCACTTTCAAAGAGTTTACAGTCCAGTGGGGGAACAGGCAGTGAGGACCGGCAGTGAGGACCCAGAGTGGTCACGGTTGGGAGGGGGAAGCACAGGGCATTGTGGGAGCTCAGAGGAGCCTGGCCCAGCCTGTGGAATCAGGAAAGGCTTCCTAAAGGAGACATCAGAATTGAGACCTGAGGGATGAGGAGACCAATCAGGAAGAGGCTAGGAGGGTATTCCAGATGGACATGTACAAAGGCTAAGAGGCAAGAAGAGATATTCCCATTAAAGCAGCACTTCTCAGACTTTAGAGTGTGTGTGAAACCCCCCGTCCCATGACATTGTGAAAATGCAGATTCTGGCCTGGAGTTAGACATAAGATGCTGCATTTCTTTTTTTTTTTTTTTTTTTTTAATATATTTTATTGATTTTTTTACAGAGAGGAAGGGAGAGGGATAGAGAGCTAGAAACATTGATGAGAGAGAAACATCGATCAGCTGCCTCCTGCACACTCCCCACTGGGTATGTGCCCGCAACCAAGGTACATGCCCTTGACTGGAATCGAACCTGGGACCCTTGAGTCTGCAGGCCGATGCTCTATCCACTGAGCCAAACCGGTCAGGGCAGATGCTGCATTTCTAACACGCTCCTTGGTGATGCCAAAGCTGCTTGTACAAGAACCGCACTTTGAGAAGTAAGGTCCTAGGGACCAAGAGGAAGTTCATGTTCTACCTGGGTGGGTAGGTAAGCGGCAGAGCAGGAGCCAGGGATGAGATTGGAGCCAAATCATTCTGCGTCTCAGAAGCCATGCTTTGTAGCTTGTACTTTATTTATTTAATATATTTTTATTGATTTCAGAGAGGTAGGGTGAGGGAGAGAGAGAAACATCAATGATGAGAGAGAATCATTGATTGGCTGCCTCCTGCAATTCCCACACTGGAGATCGAGCCCACAACCTGGGCATGTGCCCTGACTGGTACTCGAACCATGACCTCCTGGTTCATAGGTCGATGCTCAACTATTGAGCCACGCCGCCTGGGCTATAGCTTTTACTTTATATGGGTGCCCTGGGGAGCCATGGGAGGGACTTGAGCAGGAGAGGGGCACAGCCAGAATTAGGAAACCCCCTCTGAATAATGAGTGGTCTTTATTTTTTTTTTAATTGACTTTAAAGAAAGGAAGAGTGTGTGAGAGAGAGAAACATTGATCAGTTACCTCCTATACATGCCCCGACCTGGGATGGAACCTGCAACCTGAGTATGTGCCCTGACCAGGAATGGAACCTGCCACCTTTTGGTATAGGGGACAATGCTCCAACCAATTGAGCCACACTGGTCAGGTCATGAGGGGTCTTTAAGACTGGAGACTGGGAGCCCAGGGAGGCTGTGGGGAGGGGAAGAATAGTGTCTGGGACAAGGCCCAGTGCTCTGGCTTGGGTACTGGGCATAGTGGGGCCACCCTTGAGATGGGAACAGGAAGGAGCAGCTGGACCCACCCCTGGCTACCACATATATAGGCCCTTTGGGTTGAGCCCTCTCTGCAGGCCACTTGAGGCACCACAGGGCGGCCTCTCTGGGTATTTGGGACATCTCATTACCCCGCCCCCTGACTTTAGTATGGCCTTCTTGCCACCTCCCCAGCCGTTTCCAGTTTTAAAAACCCTGTCACACCGGCCCCAAGGACCATAAGTCTGACAGATGGCCAGACAGGCTTGGGCAAGGAAGCCAAGACAGAAAGGAACTGCCAGATTTAACCCCGTGTTCCCCTTCTTCCCAAGAAACTCACTGGTTAAAGGAACGCCCAGGTTCCATTCCTCACCTTTCTATTGCCCACTGTGAGCCTGTTTTCTCTTCTATGAAGTTGGGATCCTCATGTCCACCTCTTAATAACAATAGTAGTTTATAATATTTATGGTGCTTCCTACATGTTGGCATAGTGCTCAGCACTGCACAGCTGTTGGCTCCTCTATCCTCACAACTTCATAAGGAAGCTATTTTCATCATCCCCACTTCACAGATAAGGAAGTAGAGGCCTGAGGCAAAGCAACTTGCCCAGAGTCAGCCAGCAAGTGGCAGAGCTGGGACTGAGCCCAGGCAGGCTGGCTTTCGCCTCTGTCTGCCCACATGCCCTCAAGTCACACTGCCACGTGCACTCATGGCTGGAGGGGTGCTTAGCTCCACACACTAATGTGCCAAACAAAGGTTCATCAAAGGCCTCCTGGGAGCCGGAGCTCGTACTCCATGGGACTGAACGCATCTGGGATCCCTGCTCTCTCAGGGCTCCAATCCGGTGCAGGAGACAGACATCCATCAGATGACCAGAGATGGCCCAGTGGCAACCTCCAATGCCGTTTTAGGTCATGGTCACATCCTTGGCCACATGAATGTTTGGACCCAGGGGAAGCACTTGACATTTACCCTCCTGTGCTGTTTCACTGTTTAGCTTCCAGCAGCCTCTGTGTTCCCAGCCAGGTGGGCAGAACCCCTGGCCATCCCGACCCCCCAGGCTCTGGAACAGTTTTGAGACACAGCTGGGCAAGGTGAGGCGAAAGAAGCCTAGGCAGATGAGAAGGGAACTGGGTACAGGGAGGACCTGGCTACCACCTCCTGTCTCTAGTCCTCCCAGACCCCTCCTTGAACCCTGCTTGCCCTTTGACCCTGTGTTCCACACCTGTCTCCCTAGGTAGTGATGGCTGCAGCCAATGGAGACAGAGACCGGGTCCTACAGAAATCCCAGGACCTCAAGCTCCTCACAGGCTTTGAAACCAAGGTTGGGAGACATAGAGGAGTAGGGGCTGGTGTCTGTTGGGGGGCATGGGGGCTGCTTAACTCTCTGGGGGAATTAGGGAACTGCTGATCTATACTGGGGGACTCTGGGGAGGACTAGGGGAGAATGGGGACTACTTGGCCTGTCAGTAATCCTGGGAAAATGGGCACCACTTACCTATTCTAGATGGAGGGAGTGGGGGAATGGAGGCTGCTTCTCTGTACTATAGAGTGAAGTCTGCTTGTCTATTGGAGGCTCTGAGGGAGTGAAGGGCCATTTTGGGGGGGAGGAGTAAGGGGCTACTTATTTTCTGGGGGCTCTGGAAGGAGTCTGGGGCTTGTGTTTACACTCCAAACTGGGGAGCTAAGTGCTGCTTGTTGGTTCTTAGTTAAGAGAAGGGCTGTGCCTCTGTTCTCCCCCACCCCTAGGCATTCTCCGATGCCCATGTGGAGGCTGTGATGATCCTGGGAGAGCCCTTTGCCACCCAGGGCCCATATGACTTTGGGGCAGGTGACACTGCCCGCCGTGTGCAGGGCCTCATCCCAGTGCTGCTGCAGCACCGGCTCCGCCCACCGCCTGAGGAGACCTATGCCCTGCACCGTAAGCTGGCAGGGGCTTTCCTGGCCTGTGCCCGCCTCCGTGCCCACATCAACTGCCAGGACCTCTTCCAGGACACCTACCACCGCTACTGGGCCAGTCGCCAGTCTCAGCCACTGCCTGAAGCCTCCTGACCAGAGGGGAGGTCTGGTTAGACCACTCAGACAGCTTCCCTTTGGGGAATCCCGCCAGTAGAGGGCCATCCTCCCAAGATGCCTCCTTCCCACTCTGCTCTAGTCTGGGGACCCCACCCAGGCTTCCCATTCTTGCCTAGCACCCTTCCCTGGGAACCCTGGGGCTAGGGAACTCCCCATTTCACACTCCCATATCCTGCTCTCCCCACAGTGGGCATCTGGGAACTCTACTCCAGGGATTGATTTATTTCTGCCAACATTTGAGAGGGCTTCAGGCTCTCTGCATGCCACAGTGGAGATGCAGAATCATTTAGAGGGGAGCCCTTCGCCTATGCCTCAGGTCTCCCCCAGATCAGGCCAATGAGAGGGTAGGGGTGGTGGTTGATGGAGGCAGCCTCCCTCACCCCTTCACCAGCTGCCTTCTCCCTGTCCATCCTCTCTGTGTTAGGGAGGGGTTGGGGGTGTTTGAACCTTCAGTCTGAATAAAAGCAACCCTCCCCTTCCCCAGCTCTTTTCTCTGCGCTGGGGCGGAGGGGAAGGAGTCTAGGATGAGAACGGCCTCCAGGTGCAGATGGCCAGCCCCTTCCTACCCTCTTGTCTGAAAGCCCCAGTTCTGCCCGGGCCATCTGTTGCTAGGATCCTCCTTCTCCCCTTTCTCTCCCACCCCCAACTCCTCCCGCACGTGCTGACCACCTGCTCACAAGACTGTGGCAGCTGAGAAGGCTTTCCCCCACACCACCACCCCGACGCCCCAACCTCGCCTTTGCTAATGGGCCTTTATGCCCCTGCCAGCTGCTTTGCCAAACCCACAGGATCCGGAGGGAGCGGAGGTCGCAGCGGCGGCCAGAACCGCGCCCTAGTCCCAGCCGGCGCCCCCACAGCCTTTGCAAAACGGATCCGCACTAGGACGCAGGGGTCTGTTCATTTCCCCTCCCATTCCTGGCAAAAAGTGCCTCGTCACCGCTTCTTCCTGCCCCCGTTGGGCTGGGAAAACCGTGGGGTTAGCTGGAAGATTTGAGGATGTGGGGCGGGAGGCGTTTCTCGAAGCAACTCTTTCGGACGCGGAACTGAAGGAGAGCTGAGGTCAGTGGTTAAGGAGGGGAAGGGAGTGCAGGCCTCGAAGGACCTGGAGGGAAAGTCGGCGAGGCTACTGTGCACATCCAGTCAGGTACTGGTTAATGGGCGTGGCGGAGCGGTGGCCGCACCAGAGAAGGCGGGGTTACACTTGCGTGTGGGCGTGACTTGGTGGCCAAGGGGCGGCGCTAGTGCCGGCCTAGGCGCAGGGCCGGGGCGGGGTCTTTCTGTGTATCCAGCCGGCGGCGGGCCAGTGGGCGGGGCCGGGGCGGGGAGGCAAGGCGGGAGGGGCGCTCCCTCCGCCCCCGGATCGGAAATCAACGGGAGCGGAGCGAGCTAGAGAGTGTGCATCCCGCACCATCCGCGGGTCTGCATCCCGGGCCAGCGTCCGTCAGAACTGCCGCCGCCGTCACAGCAGCAGCAGCAGTCGGGGATCCGGGCCCAGCCGGGACCGCGGGAGGCGGGGGCGCCCGGGCCCTGGATGTCCCGCAGCGCGGCAGCCAGCGTGAGAAGGGCGGGAGAGTGAGGCTCGGGTGGGGGGCGGCGCCGCTGCTGATGTGGCGGAGGGTGGGATGCACCCCGGTGGAGAGAGGGTGCCAAGGCTGGAGAGTGTGGTCCTGGGTGGGGGTCCACGAACAGGCCCCCACCAAGTCAAAGCTTGGGAGACAGGGGTCTCGCCACAGGCCCTCCTTTACCAAGGCCCTAGAGATAGGGGTCCCGGACACAGAACTCCACCTCAGAAAAATCAAGGACAAGACAGATTCTCGGTACAACTCCCTAGGCAAGGTTTTGGGGATAGGTCCGGGACACAACCCCCAGATGAAGCCAAGGCCCCCTGGAGGCGATTCCAGACCAGACGCCATCCCGACTCCTCCCTGCCTGAGGGGATCTCTGAGCACAACAACCCTCTAGGCAAGGTCTTGGTGGGGTCCCTGGGCACCGATTCCCCACCAACCCAAGACCTGGGGGGATTCCAGGCACGATCTGTCCCTCAGAGGCGTCCTGGGCACAGCATCCCTTACCCCCTCCCCCAATCCTCGGGCAGCGTCCCAGGAACAGCCCCTTCTCAAAACAAGGTCCCAGTGCCTGGGACCCCACCCCCACCCCAGCCTGAATAAAATTAGAGAAATTTCAGGCACATCCCCTTTCCCCTCTCTGCTTGGTCAAGGGTCCCAGGGCTCAGGTCCTCGGGGCCACCCCCTTTGTCCCTGAGGCTGCCCAGCTGCCTGGGAGTGGCCCCACCCTCGGATAATGCGCTGGTCCCCCAGGCTCCAGGATTCATGCTGGAAGGGGTGGGGGCAGCTTCCCAGAGACTGGCTCTAGTCTTGTCAGTCTGCAGCGTCTGAGGTGATGGCGGCTTTGTGTGTGGTACCTGGGGGGAGGGGGAAGCAAGCGATGGGGGGTGCCCTGTGACCCCCTGTTTACGTGACTGGCTATGTGTATCTGTGCTGGTGACTATGAAGAATCCTGTGTGTGTCTGTGTTTTGTGCTTGTGGTTGTGTCTGTGAGTGACCCCAGCATTTGTGTGACTATGTGTACTGGTATATGACAGCTGCTCTAAAAGAACCCTGTACTTTTTAGTCTATGTTTGCGTGTGTGCATGGTTGTGACTGTGGGGTTGTGTCTGTGGTTCCATCTTTAGTGACCCCGTGTTTGTGTGCCTTGGTAACTATAACTGGGTATGTGAAAGTGCATATGTTGAGTCTGGGGTTGGACTTGTGTGTGGTTGACTGAAGATGTGGGTGGAGTTGCGATTGTGTGTAAATGGAGTTGTGTCTATGACTGTCCATGTGCAACTCTCCCAATGACTGTGAACGTTTGTGGTTGTGTCTGGTTTTATATTTGTGTCACACATAGGTCTGTGGCACACAATGTTACTGCCATTGTATATGAAGTCAGTCACGTTGTGCCTATGTGACTGGGTTTGTGTGATGGCACTGTGACTTGTATGTTTGTATGACTGGTCTGTGTATGTGACCAGGGTTATATAAATGACTGTATCTAGCTGTGTGTTGATACTCAGTGATTGTGTGTAGTTACAGTTGCGAATATGTGATTTGGGTTATGTACTTGACTTGGGGTCTGAAACTCTGGCTGACCATTAATAGTGGGTTATTTCACTGTATCTGACTCAAGATGTAGGTGTGTCTGTGTCTGATGGCACCAGGCTACGGTGTGTGTTGGAGGGAGTGTAGGTGACTGGGCTTCTATATTTGTGTGACCTGCATGTTTGTGACCCTGGGTGACTATAAGTACTTGTGTCTGTGTCATGGGCTGTGAGAGCATGTCTGTAGCTTGTGACTATTTGGTGTGTGTGTGTCTGTGTGTATGCTCGACTGCTTGTGTTTGAGTGTGATTTGGTGACAGCATGACTGTCAGGAGCTGTGTCTTCTGCATAAACGCAGCTGTAAATGCTATGCCTGGGTCACTGTATTTCTGAGCATGCACCTGACTGTGTGCGTGTAGTGTGTAAAGTGGAAATTGTGTGCTCATGTCTCTATGTGTGAGATATGTGTCTGACTACATGGGGCTGTGATTGTATGTGGCCATGTGTCTGTGTTACTTGTGTGTTTGCATGAAGAGAGACTGTGTGTTTCTCTGTGATGCTATGATATGGTACAGCTGGGTATGGGATGTTGGGTGATGAAATTATGACTGTGATATACTGTATGGTTGGGTAATATGGACACTGATGTTGTGTGACTTTGCATACATGACCAGTTCTGAAATGTGTATGGCTGTGACTCTGGACACCAGCTGTCTGGCTGTGTCTGAGTGTGGCCATCCTTGGGGACAGTTGTCTCTGGGTGGTTGTATGCATGTCTTGAGTGTGCCAGCCTGTTTCTTTATAATGCATGGGCCACGGCCATCAGTGTCTCTGTCTGATTGGGGATGGAGGACTGTCCATATAAGTTAGTTGGTACTGTGACTAAATGTGAGCCCCTATGACTGGGTATGTGTCATTGTGTGACAATGTGTGTGTGACCAAAAAGGTGTACCGGTGTGACTGATACCAGGGGTTGAATGTTTATGTGCAGCTGTGTGCCTATAGATGATTAAACACAAGTGGCTGTGACTGGGTGTGGCTGTGTGTATGTCTGTGTGACTTGTGTGTTTGCATGAAGAGAGACTGGGTGTTTCTCTGTGATGCTATGACCAGATGTCAGATGTCAACACATAGCAGTGGAGCTAGGTGTGATAAGTGTTTATGTCTGTGATTTCATCTGTGTGACTGGGTGTGATTCTACGTGAGTGGGTCTGTGATGTGAGTATCTTGGGTGGCTGCCTGAGGAAACGTAACTGTCACTGGGTGTGGCTGTACGTATGCCACTCTGGTGGGTATGCCTGGGCTCAGCTCTTTGTATGTAGCTGAAAAAAGAGAAGTGGCCAAATATCAGTAGCTGGCATAACCAGGTGTTTGTGGCAGTGCCTAGGCAGGCTGGGACTCTATATGCATGTAGACATATGTCTGTAGTGGAGACTGTGTGTATCTGTGAACATGGCTATGTGACAAGATGTTTGTGGTGGCTGTGACTGTTTAGGTAAGTCTGTGTGACCTGGTATGTATAGTTGTGGTTGTATCTGTGTAAAACTAAATGTGCAGAGTTGTGACCCGGTCCTAGGGATAACTGTAGGCATGAGTTGCATCATACACGTGATTGTGTATCCCTGAACACATGTCTAGAGGACAAGGCTACTCCCCTACTCACACCATCCCTGTGGGTACTAAGAGCCTCATGAGCCCAGAATATCCCCTAAGAAATGTCCCCAAAACACAACCAGGTGGCTCATTTCCCTTGTAACAGTTGCTATGACAACCAGGCTATCAGCAGGAGCCTGAGATGGAGGAGGGATAGCTGATGCCCAAAAAGGGGGTAAGGTAGGGGAGTATGCCCATCCCAAGCCAGCCTCTCACCTTTTCCTCTGTCCCTTGGGCAGGGCAGACCCAGAAGGCCTGAGCAGCATCTGCCCCCAGCCCCCTGTGGGGCCCCGGGGCCCCCTGAAACCTCCAGGACGGAGTCAGGTGAGTGAGCAGCTAAGAACAGGACCAGGACTGAGTGCGTGGGTGGGTCTGCCTAGCATGCCTAGCAGAAGTGTCCCTGCAGTCACACAGGCCTAATCACACTCATGAGCAGATACCCTCAAACCTCTTCCCTGTACACGCAGTGACCATCCAAGCCCGACTCGTGCACAGATACACGTACCTGGACCATGTTATACACACTGAGACACTCAGACACACATCGACCTCCCCACACACACAAGTGCAGGGTCACAAACATTCAGACACATTCCCAGACTATACCTAGACTCCCTCAGACAGGTGACTACAAATACCAACTCTTAGATACACACTTTTGCACACAGTCAGCCAGACTGCATGTACAGACCCACATTTTCATAGACAACAGCCAAACTTTCTCAAGGAGACAGACACTGCCTCACAGACAGTACCTGTGGACCCATTCTCTCATAAAGGTTACGCTTTTACATACAGAAGTCTCACAATAATACCCAGCACTCATCGACAACAGCTATGTTCCCACGTAGTCACATCCTCATAAATAACAGTCACAAACAACTCTCAAAGGCAACAACCTCATGGGTGCATACTGGCATATCCTCAGAACAACACTCCTGGACCCAATTCTATAACAACCACATGCTCTGACACAGACCTACCTTTCCAAACAACAACTGCAGTCTTGGACATAGACATGGTTTCTTGGGTAACTGTCATACATATGCTGTCAGAGGCAGCAGTCATCAATGACAATAGCCACACCCTCATGCAGACACACAATTCAAAGACACCAGCTTCTTGCTCAGAGACACTCACAGGCAACATTCCCTAACACACACTCACAACCACTCTCACACATAGATCCCCTTCAGCAACAATCTTTGAGGACCTGCACTGACAGACAACCACCACACTCTTGGACATAGATCCCCTCGTGGCCAGCCTGCACAGACACATACTCTAGGAAACAGCCATTCTCAGACCCACTTCCTTTTGTACAGCCTTCAGAAATACAGTGCCTAGGCAGGCTGGGACTCTCTATATGCATGTAGACACCCTCACAGACACCATTCAGGAACACCACCTGCATACTTGCTTGCACACACACACAATCCCCATCTGCTGGTGCTCTGTCCTCGGTGTGCCTTCATCCTCTTCCTGGGACTGCCACTATGGCTTGTCAGTCAGTGAAGACTGTCTTAGTCAATGAAGACTATCTTAGTAGCTGGCTGCCTCCACCCTCATCCCTATCTCTGACAGTCACAGGTGCACACTGCCCCAGGGTCTCCTGCCTTAGACTAGACACCGTTGTTAGAGGGGTGGTATCCCTGGGGCACAGAGACAAGCCCTTGTTCTCCATACCCTCTGCCTTGGCTCTGGACCTCAATCGCTGGACCTTCTAAGGCCCCCACACATTGGACCCATGCTGCACGCATTGGACCCATGTAACTCCCAACTCCTGTTCCCTCTGACCACCTCACCCCCTGACCTCATTCCCCTAAAGCCATTGACCTCATGACCCCTGGCTCCATGCCCTGTAATCCTGGGACCTTCCAATGCCTTGACTTCCCATTACTTTGGATTCTCATGATTCTAGACTGTCACATCCCCAATCTCTAGAGTCGACCCTTAAACGCAGTGACCCCTATCCCAGACCTCCCTATCTCTTAGCTCCATGTCTTCTGACTCTTGCACTCCCCTGCCATACATCACCCCCTTTCCCTGTCACTGCTGCTGGTCCTAACCCAGTGACCCCCTAAACCTACTCCCTTGTTATCTCACCCCCTTGCTCCCCGAGCTCTGTGTCCATCCTCCTTGAGCCCCATGCTTCTGGCCCTGGCCCTTGACCCACTCCCTGTCCTGTGTCAGCAGACGGGGCTGGCACAATGAACAAGTTAAGGCAGAGCTTGCGGCGGCGGAAGCCAGCCTACATGCCTGAGGCGTCTCGCCCGCACCAGTGGCAGGCAGACGAGGACGCGGTGCGCAAGGGCACGTGCAGCTTCCCGGTCAGGGTGAGTGAGCAAGGGCGCGGGCGCGGGCGCGGGCGGGGGCGGGGCGCAGCGCATGCGTGTCCCAGTTGGCTGAGGAGGTTCTGTCCTGTGTGGCGGAGGCAGCGTATCCACAAAGAACTGTGGAGCCTGCCGAAGCGTGACCCTACTGCCTGAGTCCTTCACAGTCGGAATTAAAAACCTAGCCCTGGCTGGTGTTGTGCAGTTGTAGGTGCACCAAAGGTCCCTGGTTGGATTCCCGTGGGTTGTCTGCTAGATCCCCAGTAGGGGGCGTGTAGGAGGCAGCAGGTTGATGTTTCTCACATCGATGTTTTTGTCTCTCTCCCTCCCTCTCTCTCTAAAATCAATAAAAACATATTTTAAAAAACTACACGCGTTCTCTTGTACCAGGAAAGTGTTACCTGGGGGACGTCATGCCTGGGTCCCCCCATTTTGTGGGAGCTCACAATTTCCAGAGGGCACTGGAGAGTCACAAAGATTTTGTAGCATTTTCAAATCCTTTTATGACCCTTTACAATCCACACTACACATTTATAAGGGAGACAGCAGGTTCAGGTTTAAATACCAACTTGGTCCATTCCCCTAGATGCAGACCATTGGGCGGTATGGGAAATGCTGGTGGAAATGAGGAAGGGAAGGCAGCCAATCAATGGTGTGTTACTAAATTGCAGCTGTGGGCAACTGTGCTTAATGCCAATGGGGACTCTGGGAAATAGAGCCATCTACCCACAAGGGGAGGGAGCTAGAGCATGTGTACCCCAAATCCCATCAGTTATTGCTGGGGCCAGTTCTCAGGCTCAGATGCAGATGCTGGCACTCAGGACAAGAATGATGTTGTTAAGGCCCAGGAATAGAGGCAGGATGGGAATCACTGCCGCACACTCTCGTTTGTGTATTTGCGATGGGAATGCGGTACCCATCTTGTAGAGTTGAGGTGCAGAGTAAATGAGTTAATACATGTGTTGTGCTTAGGACATTGTGTAGAGCATCACAGCTGCTCAGGGAACACTAGGAATTATTGATTACTCTGCTTATTTCATGTCCTGTTTCCTCCCTCCAAGTACCTGGGTCACGTGGAGGTGGAGGAGTCCAGGGGGATGCACGTGTGTGAGGATGCTGTGAAGAAGCTGAAGGCGGTGAGTGAGGGGCTGGCGCAGAGAGGGGGCAAGGTCAGACCCCAAGAGGCAGTCCTCATCCGGCCCTCTATTCTCACCTCCCCACCAGATGGGCCGGAAGTCCGTGAAGTCGGTCCTGTGGGTGTCAGCCGATGGGCTCCGAGTGGTGGATGACAAGACCAAGGTAGGAGGTCTTTAGGGTTAGGAGAGGGCACCAGAGGGCCCCTCTCCTCATCCTGCTCAAATGGGGCTGAGGATGCTTTCCCACCCACCTCTAGGACGTCCCTCTCTCAGGGACCTTCTAGACCAGTGGTCAGCAAACTCATTAGTCAACAGAGCCAAATTATCAACAGTACAACGATTGAAATTTCTTTTGAGAGCCGAAAACCGACTTCTGTGCATGGGCCACAAAGTTTCAATCGCACTGTACGTGCGCACCCACACGTGGTATTTTGTGGAAGAGCCACACTCAAGGGGCCAAAGAACTGCATGTGGCTCGCAAGCCGCAGTTTGCCGACCACTGTTCTAGACCATGTGCTCCTGCAACATCATGGCACACCCCAGTCATAATTCAAGATTGAGTCCTGTGGTTATTTGTGAGCTGGCATAGATAGTGGGCAAGAGCACAGACTGTGGAGTAGCTGCCTCAGCTCCCATCCCAGCTCACCCACTTACCAGCTTGGTGACCCTGGGTATGAGATGTTACCCTTCTGTGCCTCAGTTGTGTCATCTGTAAAACGGGCATAATAAAGACCCTGCCATTACCTGAGAAAGGGTATCACACAGTTTAAAACTGTGCCTATGTCAAATGAAAAATAATACCGATTGGTTGTTTTGTCACCAAAAAGGATTTATTCGGGAAAGGGAAACGGTTGCAACCCAGTGCTTGCAGACAAAAGAAGCCACATGCACAGGCTGGCCTGCGTGCCAAGATGGAGGGGTATTTATAGAAGGGAAGAGGAAGTTAAGGGAAGAAGTTAGAATATAGACTTTTACTATAAACACTAGAGGCCCGGTGCACGAAATTTGTGCGCAGGTGGGGTCCCTAGGCCTGGCTGGTGATCAGGGTCAGGCCAGTCGGGGCCTGAAGGCCCTGGCAGGGTCGGGAGAGGAGGTGACGGTTGCCAGGCTGGGCATGGAAGGAACGGACACTTGCTGCCAATGCCTCCCCTCTTCCTCTTTCCCTCACTGCCTGCCACCACTTCAGCGGGCGGCTGGCTGATTGGGGCCTGCCAGCCTGGGGGAGGGACAAGGTGTGGGAGGTTGGCCACTGGCCCTGAGGAGGGAGCCGGCCTTGGCCCCTCTGGGAAAGGGGCCATGTCCACCGCCACCCACCCCCAGTTCCCCGTCCCAGCTCAGGGTGCGATAACCAGACGGGGCCTGTTGGCTGGGGGCGGCGGGGGTGGGGGGGGGCGGGCGGGCAAGGAGGAACTGTGGGAGGTTGGCCAGCGAGGGGAGGCTGGCTGTGGGGAGCGCACTGACCACCAAGGGGCATCTCCTGTGTTGAGCGTCTGCCCCCTGGTGGTCAGTGCGCGTCATAGCGACCTGTTGTTCCGGTTGCTTAGGTTTTTATGTATATAGGTAGGGTTCTTGTGATTACATAGAGTGTGAGAACTTCCATAAGCCCTAGCTCCTCCTATAGGCCCTCCCAACTAAGTATATGTGCTTAAAGCTGCTATTGGTCTTTATCACCTGGTACAGCGTAAGTGTTCAGATCAATGAATGTTAGCTGTCCTGTGTTTGTTGTCGGTCTACCCAGCCAGAGAGGAGTGCCATGGAGCCAGGATCTGGGTGGCTGTTTGCTCACTTTTGAATTCCCTGCCTCCAGCCCAGAGACCACCAGAGGAGGCAGCCAGCACACGATGAGAGTTAGTTAATGACAGAACAGTATTGACACTTTTGCACAGGCAGCCCCTCAGCCTGAAATACTGTTCCCTGCTTTTTGCTTCTAGGAAGCGTTGCCTGACTCCACCCCCTAGATATATCCAAGTTGGGTCAGGCACCTCCTCTTGGCTCCTGCAAACCCCTGTGCCTTCCCCATCCCATCTGTGATCTCTCTGCCTGTACCTCCCTCATTACAGCCTAGTTCTCTCCTGGTGATGGGTCTGGTTCTGCGATAAACTGGGGGCCCCATGCCCGTAGGGTCCACAACAGAATGCATACTGCCTGCCCGGTGCCTACCCCAATCAGAATGGGATATAGAGCAGACACTAAGGGAATGTTGAATGAATACATGAAAGACAGTTCACATTCTTCTCGGCCTCCCCGGCCACTCCCAGGACCTGCTGGTGGATCAGACCATCGAAAAGGTCTCCTTTTGTGCTCCTGACCGCAACCTGGACAAGGCTTTCTCTTACATCTGCCGTGACGGGACCACCCGCCGCTGGATCTGCCACTGTTTCCTGGCACTCAAGGACTCCGTGAGTATCGCCAGAGCCCAAAGCCTGCTGACTCCTCTCCCAGTCCCTGCCATCCCAGCCCCTTCCCGGGCCTGCCATTCACCTCTCCTCTCCAGGCCTGCTGTCCTCATCCAGAAAAGGGCTGTACTCAGAGCCCCTAACTGAGAGGACATTGTAGACTTGAGGAGGTTTTATTTTTTTATTTTTTTTTAAATATATTTTTATTGATTTCAGAGAGGAAGGGAGAGAAAGAGAGAGAGAGATAGAAACATCCATGATAAGAGAGAATCACTGATCGTGGATCGGCTGCCTCCTGCACGCCCCACACTGGGGATCGAGCCCACAACCCCGGCATGTGCCCTTGACTGGAATCGAACCCGGGACCCTTCAGTCAACAGGCCGATGCTCTATCCACTGAGCCACACCGGCCAGGGCTTGAGGAGGTTTTAGAATAATGACTGGCACATGGGAAACACTCAGGAAAACACTGGTTACCGTCCTCCTTACTATCAGTAGTTCTTCATGTTTCTCTGACTTTTCTAATTGAGGACCGTATACATACATGTGCACTCCTTGTCCAGCTCCATGAATTTTTGTTTATGGATAAGCCCCACCCAGGTCAAGTTTGGGGTTTCCTACCCCCAGCAGGCTCCCTCAGGCCCTTCTCAAACAATATCCCTTCCTCACTCTTCCTTCAGCCTTGATTCATTTCCCCTGGGTTTCTTTATATTTTGGGGGGGGGTCAAGGTCCCCTCTGAGAATCAAGTGAAAGCATCAAATGGGCTGTTTTCTCCGTCGTATTTTCTCTGAGGCTAGTAGCAGAAAACCCCCAGATACCAGTGATTTCAGTGAAATGGACGTTTCCTTCTGTTTTACGGGAAAGACCCAGAGGCAGGCAATGCAGCACTGGTGTGGCTCCCCTCCACTCAGCCGGCCACAGCTCCTTTTATCCTGCTGCTGAAGGAAGTCTCACTTCCTGACCCAGGACGGATGCGCACGCTCCAGCCTTCACATCTTCCTCCACCCGCAGCATGGAGAGGCGCGTGAAGAGGGCATGTCCTCTCCTTTGTGGGAGCTGCGTGTCGTTTCTAATTGCATCCCACTGGTCAGAACCTAGTCACATGGACATCCCTACCTGCAAAAGACAGTGGAAAGTAGAGTCTTTATTCTGCCCTGTCACCTGGACCCTGAATTCAGTCCCCCACCCAACTTGGGAGAAAGCCACAATCTCAGCCTCCTACATTAGCCAGTTCTTCGGTTGCTGGCAAGAGAAACCAATCTGGCTAACTTAAGCCTAAAATAAAATTCTTGGAAGGCTATGGGAATCTCACAAAATCAAAGGGCAGTCAGAGCAGTAAGTAACAGAAGGGCAGAGAGCAGGACATCCTGGGGACGTGGCAACAGGGGACAGGTCCTTCAGGGAACCATTGTGAGGTGAACCCAACCCCTAAAGCTTTGGGTTCACATTCTGATGAGAGGGCATGGGATTGGCCTGGCTCGGGTCACCGTCTTCCCGTTGGCCAGGGGAAGGGAGGGCACCCAGGTTGCTTTACCCAGTGTTGTAAAGGAGTTCCCCAAACGGGATTCTTGGGTAAACTGGACAAGTAAAATAACACCTGTACCTTGCAGACCTTAGCCATCTCCACTCAACGATTCCTTCATATTGAGAAATTCCCACTGCAGAGAGCTCTGAGCCCCCGGAACGAGTCAATACCCAGATTTCCTCACACACACAATTTTAGACCTGAAACCAGGAGTATAGAAAACAAATTTGAGGGTGTCAGTATTGATTAGTCAGTACTAATTGGGGCTGGTACTGCCAGGGACTAGCGTGGAGATATTTGAAATGCAGAGCCCATAGCAATGGCTATTTCCGGAGAAATAGCAGAGTAGTTGTATCAGTTATCTGTTGTGCGTAACGAATTTCTCCAAAATTTAGCGACTTAAGATATCAATCACTTATTATGCCTCACGTTTCTGTAGGTCAGGAGTTTGGGAAAGGCTCAGCTGAGTAGATCTGCCTCCGGGATCTCACACAGTGGCAACCAAGTGGTGTGTGGAGCTGTAGCACAGGAGACCGGCCAGACGTCGCTCTCTTCATGTAGTCACAGGGTCTCTACAGCAGCGGTTCTCAACCTTCCTAACGCCGCGACCCTTTAATACAGTTCCTCATGTTGTGGTGACCCCCAACCATAAAATTATTTTCGTTGCTACTTCATAACTGTAATTTTGCTACTGTTAATGAATCGTAATGTAAATATCTGTGTTTTCCGATGGTCTTAGGCTCTACAGCAGCGGTTCTCAACCTGTGGGTTGCTAGCAGGGTCGCCTAAGACCATCGGAAAACACAGATATTTACATTACGATTCATTAACAGTAGCAAAATTACAGTTATGAAGTAGCAACGAAAATAATTTTATGGTTGGGGGTCACCACAACATGAGGAACTGTATTAAAGGGTCGCGGCGTTAAAAAGGTTGAGAACCACTGCACAGGGTCTCACCGGCATGGAGGCTTCAGAAAGCTGGATTTCTTACACAATGGCACAGGGATCCGAAACAAGGGGGGCGGGGGGCGGGCGGGAGAGAAATTGCTTCAGTGCAAGTACTAGCCAGGAGGAAGCTGTGCTGCCTTTCTGGACTTGTTCTTGGAAACCATAGCATTGCTTCCATGTTACTCTCTGTGTCCAAACAGTCATAGAGGTCTTCCCGGACTCAGGGAAGAGAACATAGGCCTCACCTCTGATGGGGTAATTACAGGGTCTGGAAGGGCATGTGGGGCCAGAAATTTGTTGCAGCTGTTTGTTTGTTTTTTAAATACACTGCCATCTGATTAGTGTGGATTTGGTGTCAAACCACCTAGCTTTGGGACCTTAGGCACAAGTGACCTCTCTCCAGGACTCAGTTTTCTCCTTCATAGAATGCGGGGTCATAGCAGCACCTCCTCACAGGTTTGTTGGGGAAGCTTTCTCATTACGGCCACACACAGAAAGTTCTAAACAGAATCTTGTAATAAGGGGCTAGTAAATAGGAACAGTTGCTGTCATCTGAAAAGGAGTCAGGGATGAGAATCAAAGCAAGAAAAGGGCAGGGCCATCTCCTCTGG
Organism: Plecotus auritus; assembly: GCF_963455305.1. NCBI lineage: Eukaryota > Metazoa > Chordata > Mammalia > Chiroptera > Vespertilionidae > Plecotus > Plecotus auritus. The sequence goes on from NC_137785.1 coordinate 20,364,555, forward strand.
GTAGAGTGTGGCCTTGGGCGAATCCTTCCTGCTTCTGAGCTTCAGGTTATAAACATTAAACAGTGGAATTCCCAGGATTCCCCAAGTTTAATTCTTTTTAGGTGAAATTTACATTAAATTAATAATTTTCAATTCAGTGGCACTTAGTACATTCACAATGCCGTTTAACCATCACTTCTATCTAGTTCCAAACATTTTCATCACTCCTCAAAGAGACCTCATGCCCAGTAAGCAGTTACTCCCTGCAACACCCTCCCTGCCCCGTCACACACAGTAAGCCTCTGGCAACCTCTAATCTGTTTTTTGTCTCTGAATTTACTTATTCTAGACATTTCATACAAATTGTATCATACAGTACATGGTCTTTTGTGTCTGGCTTCTTCCACTTAGCATTGTTTACAGGGTTCATCCTTATTGTGTTTGTTTTTTGTTTGTTTGTTTGTTTGTTTGTTTTTTTAATATATTTTATTGATTTTTTACAGAGAGGAAGGGAGAGGGATAGAGAGTTAGAAACATCGATGAGAGAGAACCATCCATTAGCTGCCTCCTGCACACCTCCTACTGGGGATGTGCCGGCAACCAAGGTACATGCCCTTGACCGGAATTGAACCTGGGACCCTTCAGTCCGCAGGCCGACGCTCTATCTATCCACTGAGCCAAACCAATTAGGGCATTGTTTTTTGGTTGAATAATATTCCATTGTATGGATTAGCCACATTTTGTTTATCTATTCGTTCATTGATGGAAATTTGGGTTGTGTCCACCTTTGGGCTCTTGTAAATAGTGCTGCTATGGACATTTGTGTGCAGGTATTTGTTTGAGAACCTCTTTATAATTTTGGGGGGTATTACTGGGTCATAGAGTAAACTTATGTCTAACTATTTGAGGAATTACCAAATTGTTTTCCACAGTGACTGCACTATTTTACATTCCTGCTAACAATGTACAAAATTTCTAATTTTTCCACATCCTCATCGACACTTTTTAAAAATTTTTTTGTATTATAGCCATCCTAGTAGGTATGAAGTAGTTATCTCATTGAGATTTTGATTTGCATTTCCCTAATGACTAATGATGTTGAGTATCTTTTCATGTGTTTATTGGACATTCGTTTACCCTCTTTGGAGAAATGTCTTTTCAAATTCTTTACCCATTTTTTAATTGTATTTTTATTTATTTTTTATTTTGTTAATCCTCACTGAGGATATTTTTCCATTGACTTTTAGAGAGATAGTGGAAAGGAGGGGGCGAGACAGGGAGAAACATCGATGTGAAAGAGACACATCCATTGGTTGCCTCCCACATGCGCTCTGATCATGGCCAGGGATCAAGACGCAACCGGTATGGGACCCTTTAGTCTGCAGGCTGATGCTCTATCCACTGAGCCAAACCAGCTAGGGCTGTCTTTTTATTTTTGAATTGTAAAAGTTATTCATATATGCTTTATACTAGACTGTTATCAATTATATGATTTACAAAAATTTCCTCGCATCTGTGGGTTGTCTTTTCACTCTCTTGATAGTGTCCTTTGATAAACACACATTTTTTATTTTGATGAAGTTCAATTTATCTGTTTTTTTTCTTTTGTTGTTTTGTGCACCCGTTGTCATATCTAAGGATCCATGTTTTATTTCAAAAACCTCATGCTTTATTCTAAGAGCTTTATAGTTTTAGCTCTTATATTTAGGTTTTTGATCCATTTTGAGCTAGTTTTTGTAAATGGTTTGAGGTAGGGGTTCATCTTCATTTTATCATGTGTTTATCTGTAGTCCCAGCACCATTTGTTAAAGAGGCTATCCTTTTCCCACTGAATAGTCTTGGCACCCATATTGCCAAGAAAATCAATTGACTATATATCTCGGTGCTCAATTGTATTTCATTGGTCTGTATTTCTGTCTGCTGCTTCGTGCACACCCACTGCTGGGATAGAGCCCACAACCCCAGCATATGCCCTAACTGCGACTCAAACCATGACCTCCTGCTTCTTTGGTCAATGCTCAACCAATGAGCCACAATGGCCAGGCAGTATGACACTGTTCTGATTACTGTAGCTTTGGAGTAAGTTTTGAAGTTGAAAAGTATAATATTTTGTTCTTTCTCTAAATTGTTTTGGCTATTCTGGGTCCTTTGCAATTCCATATAAATTTTCAGATTAGCTTTTCCATTTCTGTAAAAGTCCATTGGGATTTTGATAGGGATTGAATTAAATCTGTAGATCACTTTGGGAAATATTGCTATCTTAACAAGGTGAAGTCTTCCAATCTATGAATACAAGATGTTCCATTTATTTAGGTCTTTATAAATTTCTTCCAGCAATGTTTTGTACTTTTCAGCTTATATGTCTTTCATGTCCTTGGTTATATTTATCCCTAACCATTTTGCTCTTTTAGATGCTATTATAAATGAAATTATTATTTTTTAAAATTATTTTATTATTTACTTGTTTGCTTTTCAACTTTTTTTTTCTTAAATCCTCACCTGAGGGTTTTTTTCCATTGATTTTTAGAGAGAGGGAAATACAGAGAGAAATATCGATGTGAGAAAAACATCAATTGGTTGCCTTCTGCATGCGCCTTGGAGCCTGCAACCAAGGTACATGCCCTTGACTGGAATCGAACCCGAGACTCTTCAGTCTGCAGGCTGATGCTCTATCCACTGAGCCAAACTGGCTATGGCTAAATGAAATTATTGTCTTAGTTTCATTTTTGGATTGTTCACTGCTAGTGTAAAGAGGTATAACTGATTTTTGTCACTTTTATATCCTACAAATTTGCTGAATTCATTTATTAACACTAATAATTTGTGGATTCTTTAGGATTTTCTATATTCAAGATCATGTCATCTACAAATAGAGATGATTTTACTTCTCCCTTTCCGATTTGGATGCCTTTTATTTCCTTTTCTTGTCTAATTACTCTGGCTAGCACTTCCAGTATTGTGTTAAATAGAAGTGATGAAAATGGGCATTTTTGTCTTGTCCTGATCCTAGGGAAAAACTTTCAATCTTTTACCATTGAGTATGATGCTGTGACTTTTTCATAAATATCCTTTGTCAAGTTGAGGAAGTTCCCATCTATTCCAAGTTTGTTGAGTTTTTTTTATCATGAAAGTGTTGCATTTTGTCAAATGCTTTTTCTGCATCAATCAAGATGATCATGTGGGTTTTTTTCTTCATTCTATTAGTGTATATATTACATTGATTGATTTTCATGTGTTGAACCAATCTTGCATTCCTGGGATAAATCTTACTTGATCATGGTGCATAATCATTTTAATACACTTCTGGTATTTTAATACACTTGCTAGTATTTGGTTGAGGATTTTTGTCCCCAAGTGTAACTTTAAGAGGTGGCTGAGCATCTTGATTAGGAAACAGAAGTCTGACAGATATCATGAGAATCCTAATTCTGCCATTCATTATGATAGGTGTATTAACTGAGCTGCAGTTTCTTCATCTGTAAAACAGGTTCATTAGAGTGCACACCTAACCCTGGCCAGTGTTCTCAGTGGTTAGAGCGTCGGCTCGCATACCAAGGGGTCATGAGTTCAATTCCCAGTCAAGGGAAGGTACCTGGTTGCAGCTTCAATTCCTGGCCCCAGTTGGGGAGTGTGTGGAAGGCAACCAATCTATATGTTTATCTCACATCAATGTTTCTCTCCCTCTCCTTCTCGTCTCCCTTCCTCCCTTCCACTATCTCTAAAAGTCAATGGAAAAAATATCCTTGGGTGAGGAGGGTGGGGATTAACAGCATCAACAAAAAAAGAGTGTGCACCTCCTGGCATTGTTATGAGGATTTCATAAAAGGATGCAAGTCAGGGCTCAGCCTGGGCTGGATACATTTACACTGATGATCATGTGGTGGTTCTCTGTGCTGCAGACCTTGCATATATTAGTTTACCTGATTCTTGCAGTAACCCTGTGAAGTAGGTGCTGTTAGCAAGCACCTCATTTTACAGATGAGGCTCAGGCACTGAGAATGAAGTGATACTCTTGAGACCACACAGCTGGGAAGTGGAAGCCAGCATCAATCCAGGCCGTCTGGCCTTGGAGCCTCTCAAGTAGACACTCAGGAAATAGTGACTGCAGTTTTTTACTCCCAATGTTTTATTAGAAATTGTTTTCAAGCACGCAGCAAAGTCAAAAGACTTGTACAGTAACCAGTCACCTGTACACATACCACCTAGATCCTGCCATTTACATTTGCCTTTGTCACTCTAGTGCCTATCTGTTCATTTCATTTTTGATGCATTTAATTTATTTATTTATTAAAATATATTTTTATTGATTTCAGAGAGGAAGGGAGAGGGAGAGAGAGATAGAAACATCAATGATGAGAGAGAATTATTGATTGGCTGCCTCCTGCATGCCCCCTCCTGGGGATCGAGCCCACATCCGGGCATGTGCCCTTGACTGTAATCGAACCCAGGACCCTTCAGTCCCCAGGCTGGCGCTCTATCCACTGAGCCAAACCAGCTAGAGCTCATTTTTGATGCATTTTAAGGTTGCAGATACCTGAACACTTCCCCCATACTTCAGCATGCATACCATTAAGTAGAATTTATATTTTTCCAGCTCTTTTTTAAAGTAAAATAGCTACTTATTCAGTCTCTTGTCATGACAAAATGTTTTGAGGGTATACCGCTGTATGAGCACATCCTCTTAACAGGCAAAATTGTACATCAAATTATATTACATGTTACCTGAGTATATAAAAATGCAAAGTGAAAATTATTTCAATTCCTTTTAACATTACTAGTAACCAATTCAGCAGGAGACATGAGACACAAAATCTTAGTAAAATGACACAGAAAAAGTAATAATGTAATTTTCACATAAATTTAACTTGTCATACTTTGTTATGAATATACAAAGGCAATCTTTTAAAATGTTATATTTGCTAAGATTCTGGCAACAGCTTTATGTAACAAGACAGAGCATACCAGGCCTGCCACTCAACTTGTGTGTGATGTCTCAGCTTCAATATGAAGCTATTAAAAAAAAACCCACAACCTAAAACCTGCTTTTCACATGCTAAATATCTTGGCAAGAATGCTGTTAAATGCAGTAAGGAATTTAAGATAGCAAGAATTAAAGTTAATAAAAAGCTAAACATCACAACCTAAATAAAATTCATACAAAAAATAACTATTACTAGTTATATAAAAAATTTCCTGACTGGTGAAAACTTAACAGTATAAAACATGCACTTTAAAATCTTTAGCTGTCAAGTTCAAAAGGTACCAGTGTCTAGGTCCTGACCAGGTTAGTAGGTTGTAGCATCTTCCCGATGTGCTAAGGTTTTGGGTTTGGTTCCCAGTCAGAGCACACAGGAGTCAACCAATGCATGCATAAATAAGTGGAACAACCAGTCTCTTATCTTCTCCAAAGCCAAAGTGTAGTCAAAATTAATTCAAATGTTATAACACATTTTAATGCTAAAATTCCTTCAGTATTTATTGAATTAGAGGTAAATCCCAGAGCTTCTGGGCTTTCTTATGCTGTAAAAGGCTGTTTCACTCATGACAGAGACCAAGGATGTCACTAAGCTGGGCGAAGCACCAGACTGCCGTACCCAGCTCTGACCTCCCAAAGCATGGCTACTGTGTCCCCAGAAACAGGCTGTGTGAGGATAAAAGGCACAGTTACAGAAATAGCAAACCACTACCACCCAACCCTAAAAACTCCTTCCCCAGGTAAATAAAAGTATGCAAGGTGAAAAAATTAAAATACACTTATCTACAGAGTAAGGATTTTGAAATGACAATGTAATCCCTACTTCAGAAATGTTAACTGAAATCACCCGCTCAATTCTGTTTACATGTTAATAATGGGTCCAGACTAGATTTCTGTTGATTTGTCATTAGACTAGAGGCCCAGTGCACAGATTCGTGCACCAGTGGGGTCCCTTGGCTTGGCCTGCACTCTCTCGCAATCCAGGACCCCTTGGGTGATGTTGGAGGCCCGGGACACAGATTCGGCCTGATCCCCGTAGGCCAGGCTAAGGGACCCCACCAGTGCACGAATCCATGCACCGGGCTGGTTTCAGCCCGATCCCTGCAGGCCAGGCCAAAGGACCCCAGCAGTGCACGCATCTGTGCACCGGACCTCTAGTGTGCATATGAGATCTTTGCTTAATTTCTTTCCACCCTCCCCCTCCCCCCTTCCCTCTGAGATTCATCAGTCTGTTCCATGTTTCCATGCCTGTGCATTGAGCATCTGCCCCCTGGTGGTCAGTGCGCATCATAGCTAACGGTCAAATGTTCACTTGGGCTTTTATATATATAGATACTTCTTGTCAAAATATTAGCTTATTCCCAACTATCAGTCACTAGGTATGACTGCAGTGCATTATCTCCCAGAATTATTAGGAAATAGAAGAGAAAAAGACAGATATTCAAGCCCCTGGCAACTTTTATGACCCTTTCACATGGCAACATCTGAGTGGCTACAGAGCAGTCCAGGAATAATTCTAAAAAACAAAAAAATTTATGCATGTTGGTAGATACGTTATAATTCTCACAGTTGAAATTTCCTCAACATTACACTTTCTTTATAAGGGAATCCTGATTTTTCTCTTTTTTAAAAAATTAAATCTTTATTGTTGAAAGTATCACATATGTCCCCCTTTTATCCCCATTGACCCCTTCTAGCCAACCCCTGCGCCACCACCCCCTCCACACACACACACACACACACACACACCTCAGGCCTTGCATCCCTGAAATAAATCCCACTTGGTCATGGTGTATAACCTTTTTAATATATTGCTGGATCTGATTTGCTGTGCTAATATTTTGTTGAGGATTTTAGCATCTGTGTTCATGAGGGATGTTGGCCTGTAATTCTCTTTCTTTGTAATGTCTTTATCTGACTCTGGAATTAGGGTAATGCTGGCCTCATAAAAAGAGCTTGGAAGTGTTCCTTCCTCTTGGATTTTTTGGAATTGTTTGAGAAGTATAGGTGTTAGTTCTCTTTGAATGTTTGGTAAAACTCCCCTGTGAAGCAATCCGGACCAGGGCTTTTGTTTTCTGGGAGTTTTTGGATTACTGCTTCTATTTCCTCTGTTGTTATTGGCCTATTCAGGTTTTCTGATTCTTCCTGATTCGGTTTTGGGAGATTGTATTTTTCTAGGAATTTATCCATTTCATCCACATGGTCCAGCTTGTTGGCATATAGTTGCTCATAGTATTTCCTTCCAATCCTTTGTATTTCTGTGGTGTCAGTTGTTACTTCTCTGCTTTCTTTTCTGATTTTATTGTATTTATTTGGTCCACTCTCTTTGTTTCTTTTTTTAAAATATATTTTTATTGACTTCAGAGAGGGAGAGAGAGATAGAAACATCAATGATGAGAGAGAATCATTGATTGGCTGTCTCCTGCACGCCCCCTACTTGGGACTGAGACCACAACCCGGGCATGTGCCCTTGACTAGAATCAAACCCGGGACCATTTAGTCCACAGGCTGACGTGCTATCCACTGAGCCACACCAGCTAGGGTTCTCTTTGTTTCTTGATGAGTCTGGCTAATGGCTCATCAATCTTGTTTATCTTTTCAGAGAGCCAGCTCTTGGGTTCATTGATTTTTTGTGTTTTTTTTTTTAGTCTCTATGTCATTTATTTCTGCTCTAATCTTTATTATTTCCTTCCTTCTACTTACTCTGGGCTTTTCTTGTTCTCTTTCTAATTCTTTAAGTTGTAGGGTTAAATAGTGTATGATTAATTTTTCTTGTCTTATGAGGTAAGCCTGTAGTGCTATGAACTTCCCTCTCAGAACCGCTTTTACTGTGTCCCAGAGATTTTGGGTTGTGTGTTCATTTTCATTTGTTTCCAGAAGTTTTTTATTTCTTTCTTGATCTCATTGGTAACCCATTTATTGTTTAATATCATGCTATTTAGCCTCCATGTGTTTGAATGATTTTCACTGTAGTTGGTTTCTAATTTCATTCCACTGTGATCTGAGAAGATGCTTGATGTAATTTCAGTCTTCTTGAACTTACAGAGACTTGTTTTGTGTCCTAACATGTGGTCTATCTTTGTGAATGACCCATGTGCACTTGAGAAGAATGTATATTCGGTAGCTTTGGGGTGAAATGTTCTATAAATGTCAGGTAAATCCACCTGATCTAGTATGTCATTTAGAGTCACTGTTTCCTTGTTAATTTTTGTCTGGAAGATCTATGCAGTGAAATCAGCAGGGTGTTAAAGTCCCCTACTATGGACTGTGTTGCTGTTGATCTCTCCCTTGAAGTCCTCTAGAAGTTTATCTGTATATTTAGGTGTTCCTATATTGGGTGTATATTTGTTTACCAGGGTTATATTCTCTTCTTGGAGCAATCAGTTTAGTATTATGTTGTGACCTTTGTTGTCTCTTCTCATGGCCTTCATTTTGAAGTCTTTTTTGTCAGATGTGAGTATTTCTACCCCAGCTTTTTTTGTTTCCATTTGCATGGGGAATTTTTTACCATCCCTTCACTCTCATCCTGTGTGAGTCTTTTGTTCTGAGGTGGGGCTTTTATAGGAAGCATATAATTGGGTCACATTTTTTTATCCATTCAGCTACCCTACATCTTTCGATTAGAGCATTTAATCCACTTACATTTAAGGTTATTATTGATAGGTACTTATTTATTGCTATTTTAATTCTTGATCTCATTGGTAACCCATTCATTGTTTAATATCATGCTGTCATGCATATATATTTCTTCTTCTCACTACAGCAGTCCCTTTAGCATTTCTTTTTTAAAAAATATATTTTATTGATTTTTTACAGAGAGGAAGGGAGAGGGATAGAGAGTTAGAAATATTGATGAGAGAGAAACATCGATCAGCTGCCTCCTGCACACTCCCTACTGGGGATGTGCCCGCAACCAAGGTACATGCCCTTGACCGAAATCGAATCTGGGACCCTTCAGTCTGCAGGCTGACGGTCTATCCACTGAGCCAAACTGGTTAGGGCTTTAGCATTTCTTTTAGTGCTGTTTTTGTGGTGATAAACTTCTTTAGCCTTTTTTTGTCTGGGAAGATCTTTATGTCACCATCTATTTTGAATGATAGCCTTGCTGACTATAGTCGTCTTGGTTTCAGATCCTTGCTTTTCATTACCTTGAATACTTCATGCCATTACCTTCTGCCTGTAGAGTTTCTGATGAGAAATCAGCTGACAGCCTTATGGGAGCTCCTTTGTAGGTAACAGTTTGCTTTTCTCTTGCTGCCTTTAAGATTCTCTCTTTGTCTTTAATTTTTGTCATTTTAATTATTATATGACTGGGCATGGGCCTGTTTGGGTTCTTGCTTGGGACTCTCTGTGCTTCCTGGACTTGTGCAACATTTTCCTTCACCAGGTTAGGAAGTTTTCTGCCATTATTTCTTCAAACATGTTCTCTATCCTTTGTTCACCTTCTTCTTCTGGTACTCCTATTATGTGAATATTGTTACATTTCATGTTGTCCCACAGGTCCCTTACATTGTCCTCCTGTTTCATAATTTTTTTTTCTTTTTGGTTCTCTGAGTAATTTTTTTCTACCCTGTCACTGATCCAATCCTCGGCTTCCCCTAGTCTGCTGTGTATTTATTCCATTGTGTTCTTTCTTAGTGCTATGTCATTCTTTATTTCCGACTGGTCTTTTTTCATAGTTACTATACCTTTTCTCCTTTCTTCAAGGGAGAGATCAACAGTAACACAGTCATAGTAGGGGACTTGAGCATCTTGCCATACTTATTCTGAACTCTATATCAGATAAATTTCTTATCTCCATTTCATTTAGCTCTTCTTCAGGGTAATTCTCTTGTTCTTTCATTTGGGGGTTAATTTTTTATGTCTCCCCATTTTGGCTGCCTGTTTGGATTTGTGTCTATATTAGGTAGATCTGCTACAACTCCCAATCTGGTGCAGGATAATGTCAGACACTGTTTCTGACTGGCCCTGAGAACCCTGTTTGGGGCTATCAGCAATCCACAGCTATGGCTCCCTCTGCTGGGGCTGAGTGCCTTTGGAAAGGAACAAGATTCTACACCAGGATCTGCTTTTCCTAGACCTGGGCCCAGAAGATCAGGCAGACTCAAAGTCTGCTTGCAGTTCAGTTGACATTCAGTCTTGATTTGCCTCAAGCTATAGACCACAGGGTGGGGCGAGATGTCTTCCAACATGGTGGGGCAATTGTCTTCACCCCAAGCAAAAACTTGTATAGGTAAGACCTGTGGGAGAAAGCTGTCCTCTGCAGTATGAGGGAATGACTCAGTACATGAAATCGGGGTTGTGCTCTGAGCTCCACCCCCAGAGTCTCCAACCCTGGACTCTACTCACACAGCTCCAGTCCACTCTGCCCTCCCTCTGCCAGAGCCCAAGGTGAGTGGCTGCACATGAAATTTTGTGTGCTGGCCCTTTAAGAGGGTGCCTACATTTCTAGACGTCTCTGGTTGGCAGACAGCAACCCTACTGCTTTTCACAGCCCGATATTCTGTGTGCACCTTTCTCAGTTCTGGTTCTCTGGGGTGGTGAGCCCAGCTTGGGGTTTAAACCCCAGAGTTCTCAGTGGGAGCTCCCCAAAGCTGAGATATCCCTCCCTTTAGCTGCTGTCTGTGGGAACCTGGCCAGCCCTGTGGCATCTCTGTACTTCTTACCAGTCTCTATGGGTCTCCACTTTCTACCCTTGGTTATCAGGGTTCTCTCCAGCTAGTCTTCAGTTGATATTTTAGGGTAGTTTTTCAGTATTTTAGTTGTACTTCCAATTTGGTCCTGGGATAGTGTCAGTGTAGCTTCCACCATTTTTTCAGGGGCTGTTTTCTAATATGCAATCAGAATCCTGATTTTTCATAATGTTACCATAGTGAGTCAGGACTTGAACTAGCAACCTTCTTTTTCTTACTGTGTTTCTTATGCTTCTCTCTCTCTCTCTCTTTTGCTTTTTCTGTCTTCACCACTTTTCTTTTCTTTTTTTTTTTTTTTGTTAATCCTCACCTGAGGATATTTTTCCATTTGTTTTTAGAGAGAGTGGAAGGGAGAGGGAGAGACAGAAAGAAACATCGATTGGTTGCCTCCCACACGTGCCCCGACCGGAGCCAGGGATAGAGCCTGCAACCAAGGTATGTGCCCTTGACCTAAATCAAACCTGGGACCCTTCAATCCACAGGCCGAAGCTCTATCTACTGAGCCAAACCAGCTAGGGCCTTTCTTCTTTTTTGTTTATAGCTCCTCAATATTATCTGATTCTGATAAGGACTCAGATGATAAAGGTTTACCTTCAGGATACATCTTTCTCTATTTGCCAAGTCCTTGAATGTCCTTTCCTTTCTCCGTTGCATCTTTTTTTTTTTTTTTCTTAAGATAGTTTATTGATTTTCTTTTTAGAGAGAGAGGGGGAGAGAGAGGAACATTGATGTGAGAGAGAAACATTGATTGGCTACCTCCTGAACAACCCCACTAGGGATGAAACCTGAAACCCAGGTATGTGCCCTGACCTGGAATCAAACCAGCAACCCTCCAGTGCATGGGACAATGCCCAACCATCCAAGCCACATTGCCAGGCTCAGTTGCATCTTTTTACTTTTTTTTATTTTAAACTATCCTTTCTGTCTGACTCACTCTCTAACATAGCACTTTCTATAGATTAATGTGAATGGTTGCTCTTTTTATTTTTTTAAATTCACATCTTCAGAATCTGGAGAACTGCTGGAAGAATCAGAGCTTGAAGAAGAAGATGAATACCCACCAGATTTCTTCTTTTCTTTTTTCTTGCTCTGTCTTTTTTTGGCTGAGCTCCCATTTCCACTTAATTATTTCTCCCTGGTCTTTTTCTTGGTCTTTCTTCCAGTTCTCATTCATTTTTTCTTCAAATTCAGCCAATTCCTTGGAGTCTTTCTTTCTCTTTTCTAGTAGTTGTTTCACTTCTTTCCAGGTAGGCCTTGGTTGATTCCGGTAATTAACTTGGATCGTTGACCCTGAAGACTGGGTTGAACCCTTTGAACTGGCCATAGCTTTTGGGACTCTATAAGCCTCATGATTGTCCCATTTCTCCATGGTGCTGGGCTCAGCACCCAGGGAGACCAGGCCAGTGGAGCAACCAGAGAGGCTTCTCAGCTCTTTCTATTTTGAGAAAAAAAAAACACACACACATTGACCATAAACCTTAGGTAGACTTTTGCTGAGTTTTGACAACTGCATACACCTGTGGAACCCAAACCCCTGTTAAGCTCTGGAACATGACAACCACTTCAACCAGCCCTGCCCTTCCCAGTCCATCCCCACCCCACCCCCTCAGAAAGAGCCACTGTTCTGACTCTTTTCACCATAGATTAGTGTTGCCTATTTTAAACCTTCATATAAATGGAGGTATCCAGTATTGCACTCTTTTTTTATTCCCACCCCCACCCCCTTCTCTTTGACAATCATCAGCTTGTTCTATATATCTATAGGTCTGTTTCTGTTTTATTTTGTTTGTTTGTTTTCTTTGGATAAATAGCCAGAAGTGGACTTTGCTGGGTCGTATGACAGCTCTGATTTTAATTTTTTTGAGGAATCTCCATCGTCTTGAACCCTTGTTGCTGGCTTTTTGTTTTCACTCAGGGCTGTCATTTGTGTCCCTCAGGGCAAGTGTTCACTGAGGTCGGAGAGGCAGAGGGATTGTCCGGGGTCACCCAGCACCTGGGAGCTGGGACCCAGGGCTCCTGGTGTCCAGGGTGCACAACTCAGCGTCTCCAACCCTGTCCCCCCCACCCCTCTTCTCACAGGGCGAGAGGCTGAGCCACGCTGTGGGCTGTGCGTTTGCTGCCTGCCTGGAGCGGAAACAGCGGCGGGAGAAGGAATGTGGGGTCACGGCTACCTTCGATGCCAGCCGCACCAGCTTTGCCCGCGAGGGCTCCTTCCGCCTGTCTGGGGGTGGGCGGCCCACTGACCGAGAAGCCCCGGACAAAAAGAAAGGTGGGTGCTGCCCAGACAACAGGCACAGAGTGGGCCCCGGTGGGGCGAGGGGTGCGGTTTGCAGGGAAAGCTGCAGCGGCTCGGGGGCTCCACAGTTTACAAAGCAGAGCGCCAACCACAACGTTTGGTTCCAGTTTCTAAAGCTCATTTAGTTTAGAGAGTCCTTTGGGCAGTGTTCTGTAGGCACAGATCCCAGCAAAGTTCACAAATGGCTCTGCTGCCTGCCAACTCAGGGAGGTTCCCCGGCTTTCCAAAGCGTGTACAGAAAAGATGAAAGAAAATACAGCGTCATCAAATGCAGTAAGGATAAGTATAGCTCGATATCTTTACTTCATTTTGTGTATGTTTGTATGTGGAATAGGTTATCATGTAAAGGTATTTCTTACTCTGGTTGCCATCAAGAAAGTTTGATAAATATCTGATAGACTCTAACATTCTAGGTGACTGGCAAATACCTTTGTAAATTGTAAAAAAAAAAAAATTTCAACGTAAGTGTATTATATGCTAAGTCACAATGTGACTTAATTTTTCTTTGCTGCGATTCTAGTTTTAAGATTTTTTGAAAACACTGCTTAAAATTGACAAATAATTTACTATTGGGCCCTAACTGGTTTGGCTCAGTGGATAGAGTGTCGGCCTGCGGACTGAAGGGTCCCAGGTTCGATTCCGGTCAAGGGCATGTACCTTAGTTGCCGGCACATCCCCAGTGGGAGGTGTGCAGGAGGCAGCTGATCGATGTTTCTCTCTTATTGATGTTTCTAGCTCTCTATCCCTCTCCCTTCCTCTCTGTAAGAGTCAATAAGATATATTTAAAAAAGAAAAGAAAAAAGAATTGGGAACTGTTCCAGATTAAAGGAGACTGAAGAGATTTGACAAGTATTATTAAATGTAGTGTGTGGTCCTGCATATATGTAAAAAAGAACATCTATAAAGGACATGATCTGGACAGTTGGGGAAACTGGAATACGAACTGTAGACTTGTGCCGCGCCAGCACAGCCAAGGGTTCCGCGAGCCTGAGGGAGGGCCGGCGAAGGATGAAGAAAAGACAGACAAAGAGAATAAGCTGGGCCCTGGCTGGTTTGGCTCAGTGGATAGAGCATCGCCCTGCGGACTGAAGGGTCCCAGGTTCGATTCCAGTCAAGGGCACATGCCTGGGTTGCGGGCTCGATCCCCAGTGAGGGGCATGCAGGAGGCAGCCAATCAATGATTGTCTCTCATCATTGATGTTTCTATCTCTCTCCCTCTTCCTTCCTCTCTGAAATCAATAAAAATATATTTAAAAAAAAAAAAAAAAGAGAATAAGCTGGGTCTAGGTGGATCTTCTGTGCCTGACTGAGACCACAGACAGATCCAGACTGCAAGCTGATGCTTTATTTTATAGTCAGAGGTAAACAAGGTAATTTACAATGTTCTTGTGAGTTTCACTTGTTTTGGCAGCACTTGCTGCACCTCCCACAGCCCATTAGCTACCCAGGAAAGATCTAGGGAGCAGTCACAAGATCAAGCTTAATTATGCTAAGAGGGCTGTGTCCTCTAAGCTGGGACTTGTTTGCAGCTTTGCCAGCAGGTCAGTCCGAGGCTTAACCCTATAACCGCTCCCTACCCCTACGTAGACTGGCTAATAGTATTGTACTCATGGTCAATTCCCCAAGTGAGAAATTATGCTGCAGTTGTGTAGGAGACTGTCCTTGTTCTTTAAAGGTACATGCTGAAGGCTTGGGGTTAAGTTGTTTGAAAATTACTCTTTTTTTTTTTTTTTTTTTTTTTTTTTAGAATAACATCTCTTACTTTTATTTTTTAAAAATACACTGAGTGGCCAAAACCGGTTTGGCTCAGTGGATAGAGCGTCGGCCTGTGGACTGAAGGGTCCCAGGTTCGATTCCAGTCAAGGGCACGTGACTTGGTTGCGGGCACATCCCCAGTGGGAGGTGTGCAGGAGGCAGCTGATCGATGTTTCTCTCTCATCGATGTTTCTAACTCTCTGTCCCTCTTCCTTCCTCTCTGTAAAAAAGCAATAAAATATATTTTTAAAAAAAAATACACTGAGTGGCCAGATTATTATGATCTCTGAATGCATAATAATCTGGCCACTCAGTATATATATATATTAGAGGCCCAGTGCATGAATTCATGCGTGGGTGGGGTCCGGCCAGCCTGGCCAGGGGGAGGGGACATGGGTGGTTGGCTGGCCTCCCTGCTGGTCGAACTCTTCGTCGAGGGGAAAATTTGCATATTAGCCTTTTATTATATAGGATATACACTGAGTGGCCAGATTATTATGAATTCAGAGATCAGTGTATATCTGTAATGATTTCAGAGAGGGAGAGAGAAATAAAAACATCAATGATGAGAGAGAATCATTTGGTTGACTGCCTCCTGCTGGGGATCGGCCCACAACCCAGGCATGTGCCCTGATGGGGAATTGAACCGTGACCTCCTGGTTTATAGGTCAAGGCTCAACCATTGAGCCATGCTGGCCACACTGAAAGTTACTCTTAAATGGTAAGGGAAAATTATAGAAGGATGGAGAGAGCACATATGATAACATGTTAACACTGGGGACCTTAGGTTAAGAAAACCTGCACGCTTGCCCGGCTGGTGTGGGTCAGTGGATTGAGCATTGTCCCATGCACCAAGAGGTCACTGGTTCAATTCCCGGTCAGGGCACGTGCCTGGGTTGTGGGCTCGATACACAGTAGGGGCTGTGCAGGAGACGGCCGATTGATGTTTCTCTCTCATCCATGTTTCTACCTCCTTTCTCTTTCTCTATCTAAATATCAATAAAAACATATTTTTTAAAAAAGATAGGAAACATGCACACTCATTCTTCCATTATAACATCTTTTCTGTAAGTTTAAAATAGTTCTAACTAAAAAGTTAGGAAAACAAATTTTTAACTAATTTTTATTGCTTTATCAATAGCATTCTTTATTTAAAAAATATCTTTTCATTGATTTCAGAGAGGAAGGAAAAGCATGGAACATTTACTGCCTCAACTGACCCTCTCAGGAGGCCCAGTGGGGGATTCATAGTTCAGAAGCTGGAGCCCAGAGAGCCGGGGGGACTTCCTAAGGTCCCTAAAGGGGGTTGGGGGTGGGATAGAGGTTGTTCCTGGTTCCATCCTGTCCCAGGCTGTCACCTGGCCAGGCCTGGGTGAGAGCCTCATGGCCTCAACCTGGAAGATGGAAGAAGAAATGCCAGGTGACCTCCCTGCCCACTCTGGGCCTGAGTTTAATCTCCCTGGCATTCAGGCTACAGCTGAGTGAGGCCCTGATTGGAGGGTGTGTGTGTGTGTGTGTGTGTGTGTGTGTGTGTGTGTGTGTGTGTGTTGGCAGGGGTGAGGGGACCCTGCCATGGAAGAGCAGGCCTTGGGTAGTCCCAGAGTGGAGGGAGACCAGGCTGAAGGGCTGGAGAGATCTGGAAAGCTCCCCAGAGGAAGTGTGTCAAGCTGGGTCTAGGATGGGTAGCAACTGGAGGAAGGGAGGAGTTAGTTGAGGTGGGAAGAATGGTGGGAGGTACAGAGATGTAGAGAACAGACGAATGATAGAGGAAGGCAGCATGACGTGGAGAGACCAAGCCAGAGGGAGAGACAGGTTAGGGCCGTGTTCGGCAAACTGTGGCTCGCGAGCCACATGCGGCTCTTTGGCCCCTTGAGTGTGGCTCTTCCACAAAATACCATGGCCTGGGCAAGTCTATTTTGAAGAAGTGGCATTAGAAGAAGTTTAAGTTGAAAAAATTTGGCTCTCAAAAAAAATTTCAATTGTTGTACTGTTGATATTTGGCTCTGTTGACTAATGAGTTTGCCGACCACTGGGTTAGGGTAATTGGACCACCAACTCCAGAGCCAGCCTGCCTCTTGCTAGCACTGTGGCTTGGGCAAGTCACTTGCCATTGTTGGGCCTCAGTTTTCACCTCTCTAAAATGGGGATACTGGTAGTATTGACCTCAAGGGGTGGTTTTGAAGATTGAATGAGTTAATAATTGCCAGGCACTTGGAACAAGGCCTGATTCATTGGTCATGCACCAAACAAGTGTCCAATACATTAGTCAGAAAAGGAGATAGAAGGTCTCAAAGGGAAAACGGGGGGGAACAGCAGAGGAAAGAGATTGGTGGCAGAAAGCTAGCAAGACACAAGGTTATGCTGGAGTGAAATTCCTCAGTGGCTTCCTGGGGAAAGTGGTCTTGACTTGGGTGGGGGTGAGGGGCATTCATGGCCCCGAGCAGCCTGTCTTGAGGGCAGGATACATTGGGCGAGGAAGGCAGCTGTGGGAATGACCAAGGGGACCAGGTGGGAGGCCTCCCACGCCGGGCTGAGGTATCTGACTTCCATCTCCCGTGTCTCCAGCAGAGGCAGCAGCTGCCCCCACTGCGGCTCCCGGCCCTGCCCAGCCTGGGCGCGTGTCCCCGACACCAGCCACCACATCCCCTGGTGAGAAGGGTGAGGCAGGCACCCCAGTGGCTGCAGGCACCACCGCAGCTGCCATCCCCCGTCGCCATGCCCCCCTGGAGCAGCTGGTCCGCCAGGGCTCCTTCCGTGGGTTCCCGGCGCTCAGCCAGAAGAACTCGCCATTCAAACGGCAGCTGAGCCTAAGGCTGAACGAGCTGCCATCCACGCTGCAGCGCCGCACTGACTTCCAGGTGAAGAGCACAGGTGAGCCCCGGGATCAATACCACTGTCTGTGCTCGAGACAGAGAACAGGGGTGGCCACCATGATGGATTCGCACTGTCTACCGTGCACAAAGATGAGAGGTGGAACACGCGGTGATCAATTAGCAGTGTCTGCCAGGGGCTATTAGCAGTGTCTGCTATGGACGAAGTTTAAAAGAAAGGTGGCACAAATCATGACCAGTTAGCTCTGTCTGCTATGGTTAGGGAAATGCAAGAGGTGGCCCACACGACTGATTAGCGAAGTGCTGTGGACAAGGGGAGGAGGGCAGCGGCACCAATGCTATGATTTTGCTCAGGGGGAGACTGAGGCACCAGCCTTTGCCAGTGAAGCCATGAGATCGGCCAGGGGAAGAATTCAGGCTGAGTCACAGAGGACTGTGATGGGTTAATAGTGTCTGCCTGAGGCAGGGAGCATAGGGTGATGGCTTACATCATGGTCTCCTTCCAGTGTCTGCATGAGCAAGAAAAAGGAGAAGGTGGCACACCATGTGAATAATTAGCAGCGTTTGCTGTGGGCAAGGGAGAAAGGAGAGCGGTAGGAGTGCTACGTTTTCACCACGGAGAGACTGCCAGAATTGGGCCCGAGGAAACATGAAATGGAGGGCACAGGGGAGCGCGGGAATCACAGGGTCAGGGAGCATGGTGGTGATGTCACCTGAGGGCAAAGGATTGGGCCAAGGCAGCACCCACCATTGTTGATTAGCAATGTCTGCCATGGGTGATGCTAGGAGAGAGGCAGTTAAATGTCCTGTTGTGCTTGGAGGGAAGATGGAGTCACAAGGATCAGCCCTGTCTTCCAGGATTTGGCCTGTAGAGGCCAGAGCCAGGTGAGGGGTGAGGTGAGCAAAGATTTCAGGTGCATTGTGTTTGATTACTAATGTCTGCGATGGGCCCAGGAAAGGAGAAAGATGGTATATGTCATGATGTAAAGCAATGTCTGGCCCAGCCGGTGTGGCTCAGTGGTTGAACGTCGACCAGTGAACCAGGAGGTCATGGTTTGAACCCGGTCAGGGCACATGCCCAGGACACACTGTGGGTCCAGTCCAGACTACCAAGGTGTAGTCTCTCCTCTACCCCAGTGCCACACACTACTTGCACCCCCCAGATGTCACACACACTGTGGGCTCAATCCCCAGTAGGGGGCATGCTGGAGGCAATTGATCAGTGATTCTCTCTCATTGATGCTTCTATCGCTCTCCCTCTCCCTCCCCCTCCCTGAAATCAATAAAAATATATTTAAAGAAAAAATAAAGCAACATCTGCGGTGAGAAAGGGAGAGGAGAGGTGGTGCGGTACACGTTTTGCGCAAGGGAGACAGGCAGGAGGCTGCCGTTCCTCCCAGCTGTCGGTGAAGTCATGTGGTCTGGCCTGCTCCCCTGCCTCCAGACACCTCATCTGAGACACCTACCCTCACGGCCTCGGGACTGGTGTGGGGTGTGGATTGGTATCCAGGAGGCTGGGCTGCTCCAGAGGGTGCCTGCTGGGCATCCCTTTTCCGCTGTCCTCTTACAGCCTGACACCAAGATCACCCCTGGGGCTGTCACACGCTCCCTGGAGGGGACAGGCTCCCCAGCCTTTATTTGGAAGCCTCACACTCCTGTAGCCAATTGCTCATTTGCTTAGACGTGACTTGCCACACAGAAATTCAACAACTCACACAGATGTTACAGTCTGCTGCAGGTGTCACACACACTCCAGTCATGTGCACACCAAAATCACACATAATTGGAAGTTGCAGTTACACCCCCCCCACTCATGCACACTTGGAAGTCACACATGCAGTGTCATCCATGCTTGCAAACGTGTTCCTACATCATGCAGGCAGATTGGCTCACACTTGGGAATCACAGTCAGGTCACCACACACTGGGTTTCCGTCACACTCACATGCCACATCCTCAGAAGCTGCACGCTCATTCGGAATAACACACGCACTATTCATGTAAATGACCCGGAAGCCATACACCCTCCCACCTGCCCACCCCACGTCCCACCTGCTGACTCCTGCAGTCAGTTTCTTCCTCACGCTCATCGGAGCGTCGAACCTGCTTGCTGAGATGGCACAGGCACTTGTCGCCCACACTGTTGTTTATTCAGATGGTCCCTTTGCTCATCTCAAGTGCTCTGAGGCCCCCGCATCTGCTCACTGTCTTCCTGGCACAGATGTGTCTCTGCCCTCGTGGTATGTGTTATAGGCCAGGGTGGACAGGGCCCCTTTTTGCCACCCAAAGCAGGACAAGTGATCCCAGCCAGTGTGGCCCACGTCCATTCTGACTGGTCAGTGCCCTTGCCATCTACTATGTGGTTAAATATATTTTTTAAATTAATATATGTTTTTATTTTTAAAAATATAATTGTATTGATTTCAGAGAGGAAGGGAGAGGGAGAGATTGAAACATCAATGAGACAGAATCATTGATTGGCTGCCTCCTGCATGCCCCCTATTGGGGATCAAGCCCGCAATCCAGGCATGTGTCTGACCTGGAATTGAACCGTGACATCATGGTTCATAGGTTGATGCTCCACCACTGTGCCACTGGCCGGGCGCTATATGTTTTTAAACAGTTTAAATATTTCTTCTGGTTTGTAGCTACAGACAGGTCCCCCTTGAGGTCCTCCTTGATTTGGGGTCCCTGTGACTGCCATCCAACAGCTGGGAAAATCTCCCAGGGCCAAGAGACCAGAGAAAGAGGTGATGACTCCATCACTACACCAGGAGTTTATTAAGGGAATTTACTTACGAGGCACATCGTGGGCAGAGGCAAGATGACATGAATATCCTCTGTGCCACATGGCAGGCGCCAAGAGGTTATATAGGACAGGGCAGGATGGAAGGGGTACGGGGTGTGACCTGCCCCAGGTAAGGGGAAAACAACTTACATGCTTGCCTAGGGCCGGCGATGACCTGTTCCAGGAACAGCACACCTGGGGTGGAGGAGACCGTCTCTGAGGGGATTTACAGAAAGCAGTCTCCGTTCTGGCCCTGACCTGGCTTGTGGGTCCAGTCCAGACTATCAAGCTGTAGTCTCTCCCTACCCCAGTGCCACACTACTTGCACCACCCAGATGTCACACACACATATGCACAGAGTTGTCATTTTTGTGACCATGGCCACTTAGTTACCACCAACCCACACACCTTGTGAGAGGAGCACCTGAGGGCAAAGGAGTCAAGAACAGGGTCTGGGACTATCACTGACCTCCGCCTTTCCCTGACCTCCCAGTGCCGGAGATGGAGCCGCCTGGTGCCAGTGACAGCGACAGCATCAATGCTCTGTGCACACAGATCAGCTCATCTTTTGCCAGTGCTGGAGCACCAGCACCAGGACCGCCGCCTGCCTCAACAGGTGAGCCCAGCCCTTCCTGGGGTGCCTCCCTGCATCTTCCTGCTCCACTCAGGGTCACCTCAGGGACTCCAGGGATCTTGGAATCCCACAGGCTTAGGACCATGGGTCATCTTAGAGCTCCGGGAGGACCTTAGAACCAAGGAATCATTTTGTTTTTTCAACCCTCACCCAAAGATATGTTGATTTGAAAGAGGAAGGAGGAGAGAGAGAGAGAGAGAGAGAGAGAGAAACATCGACCAGTTGCCTTCCATACATGCTCTTACCAGGGATTGAACCTGCAACCTAGGCATGTGCCCTGACCAGGAATCGAACCCGCAACCTTGGTGTATGGGACGATGCTCCAACTAGCTGAGCTACCCGACCAGGGCCCAATGGGATCCTTTTTATTTTTTTTTTTATTTTAAAATATGTTTTTATTTCAGAGAGGAAGGGAAAGGGAGAGAAAGATAGAAACATCCATGATGAGAGAGAATCATTGATTGGCTGCCGTCTGCATGCCCCCCACTGGGATCGAGACCACATCTGGGGCATGTGCCCTGACTGGAAATCTAACCGTGACCTGGTTCATAGGTCGATGCTCAACCACTGAGCAACACGAGCCGGGCCATGGGATCATTTTTAAACCTTCCTGTCTTAGCCCGGCCGGCGTGGCTCAGTGGATTGAATGTCGTCCGTGCACCAAGAGGCCACCAGTTCAGTTCTGGTCAGGGCACAGGCCCGGATTGCAGGCTCCATTCCCAGTAGGGGGTGTGTAGGAGGCAGTCGATGGATGTTTCTCGTCGATGATTCTGTCTCCCTCTCCCTTCCTCTATATCTAAAAAATCAATAAAAACATATTTTTTAAAAAGACTTCCTGTCTTAGGATAATAAAAGTCAGAAACCTCTAGCCTTAGCACATCAGGATACTGGAATCTGACAGATTTGGGGCCATGACCCTGGAGTCTCACAGCTTTAGACCAGCGGAATCACCTCAGCCTCACGGGCTTATCTTAGAACCAGCAGAGCACCTTAGACTTGCAAACAATGTCAGTTTAAAGCTCTTAGAAAACCGAAACTTAAAACCATCGAACCGCCCTAGCTGGTTTGGCTCAGTGGATAGAGCGTCGGCCTGTGGACTGAAGGGTCCCGGGTTCGGTTCCAGTCAAGGGCATTTACCTTGGTTGTGGGCACATCCCCACTGGGAGGTGTACAGGAGGCAGCTGATTGATGTTTCTCTCTCATCGATGTTTCTGACTCTCTCTCCCTCTCCCTTCCTCTCTGTAAGAAAATCAATAAAATATATATTAAAAAAAACAAACATCGAACCTTACTCATCACGTTAGATGAGAAAGATCTATGGAGCCTTAGAGTCTTAGCCTCCTAAAACAAACACCCTCAAAGGGTTAGAGCCAAGGGTGCTATTAAACACAGGTAATAACAGGTTTGGCACTCACCCACCGTAAGTGAAGCCGGCCTGGTGATTGGTTGTCAGTCCTGCCTATATTTTTCCATCTTGGGGCCTTAGAATCCCAGAACTGGATGTTCTTAGCACTGCAGAACGCTTATGTGGTCCAGGATGTATTCAGGCCTAGTTCAGAGTCCGGTCCCAGCCTCGGTTTCCTTCTGACGCAGCCCTTGCCCTCACCTGCCCTCTCCTCTGTCCAGGGACTTCTGCCTGGGGCGAGCCCTCCGTGTCCCCAGCAGCCGCCTTCCAGCCTGGGCACAAGCGGACCCCTTCGGAGGCCGAGAGGTGGCTGGAAGAGGTGTCCCAGGTGGCCAAAGTGCAGCAGCAGCAGCAGCAGCAGCAGCAGCAAGTGTCCTCGGTGCCTGCCGTACCCCCTCCCCTGCAGCCCTTCCCCGCCCCCGTGGGGCCCTTCGATGCCGCACCTGCCCAGGTGGCCCTGTTTCTGCCACCCCCACACATGCAGCCCCCTTTTGTGCCCACCTACCCAGGCTTGGGCTACCCGCCCATGCCCCGCGTGCCCGTGGTGGGCATCACACCCTCACAGATGGTGGCCAACGCCTTCTGCTCAGCTGCCCAGCTCCAGCCACAGCCCACCGCCCTGCTTGGGAAAGCTGGAGCCTTCCCCCCACCTGCTGTGCCCAGTGCCCCTGGGGGCCAGGCCCCCCCACGCCCCAATGGGGCTCCCTGGCCCCCAGAGCCAGCACCAACCCCAGCCCCTGAGTTGGACCCCTTTGAGGCCCAGTGGGCAGCATTAGAAGGCAAACCCGCTGTAGAGAAGCCTTCTAACCCCTTCTCGGGCGACCTGCAAAAGACCTTCGAGATTGAACTGTAGCCCCAGCCGCCCTGCCCACCCCATGACCTCTAGGTGCCCCACACCTAGGAGTGGAGGCCCGCCTCTCCCCTCATCTTGCTCCCTGGGGCTTCGCCCCTCAATATCCCTCTAACTCCTCCTCTCGACCGCTCCCACAACCACTATAGAAGCGACATGTGACGCCCAGGTTTCCACAGGGTGGAATTCAGGGACAGACCCAGCCTGGCAATGCTCCTTCCTCCGCCGAGGCACCGAGGGCTGCAGTCCCACGGAGTGTCCTAGGTTCAAGCTAGTTTCAGTTTCTGTCGTTGACCTTCCACCTCCCATTGTTGGGTGGGATGCGGGAGTGATGTCCATTTAGGGGCTCTCCTGGGCCCCCCATGGTTGGCCCCCCACACAGCACAAGCAAAGGGCTTCCCTCTGCCCACCTGCTGCGTTCACTGCCAATGCTGTGCTCACCCTATTAGCCCGCTCCCCCACTCGGGGCCCACATCTTCCTTGGGACAAGGTCTCTTGAGGGCAGGGGCCAAGTTGGGGGCCCAGGAAGTGAGTTTGGGGGGAGGGAAAGGAGATGCTCAGTTACCTCACGTTGGTGCCCCCTAGGGAGGGGCCCAGAGGAAGGGGGAGGGGTGTCTGGCGGGAACTTTTCTATCTTTTATTTCCAGGTTTTTTTGTATCTAAACTTGCAGATTTGTATTATACCAGGATAGCCAATAAAGGAAGAATATACTGGTGCCCCTCAGGAAAGCGGGTGTGTGTCTGGGAGGGACGGTGAGGTCACAGCCTTTCTTCCTGAGGCGCCCCCTAAAGCAAGAGGGTCTCCCTGCATGATAACCCGAGTCAGAACATAGCGGCAGGTAGCAGCTGGCCTGGCACGGAGAGGTGAGTAGTAAAGGGTGCCCACGATTAATCACCCCATTTCTGATACTTAAGATTTTGAACCCAGGAATTCTAATCTGCTGCTAATAAGTTCAGTATTAAAATCCCTTCAAGTTAACGAGGTTTGGAATAGTATGAGCTGGTCAATTCTTGTGTCATCGGTTGTATTCTCTGTAACAGACCAAAGTGTCATTTGATGTGGCAGCATGTTGTAAATCTGTCTTGTTTTGGGGCCCCTTGATATAATCTACCTTATATATTTTTTAAATATATAATATATAAATTATATGCTTAACTCTTTATAGCTCTTTAAAATGAGGTGATTGATTTGGTGAAGCCCAATGTTATCTCCCCATTTGAGGGATGGGAAAGTTCTGTCACTCTCCCACGGTCGTACCCCTGATTAGTGGGGGCGCCTGAAGGCCAGTTATTAACCACCGGCTGAGAGGAAACAGTCTAGGGCAGGGGTGGGCAAACTTTTTGACTCGAGGGCCACAATGGGTTCTTAAACTGGACCGGAGGGCCGGAACAAAAGCATGGATGGAGTGTTTGTGTGAACTAATATAAATTCAAAGTAAAGGAGCGGAGGGGCGAGCAAGAGAACCGGATAGAACAGCCGGATCCGGCCCGCGGGCCATAGTTTGCCCAAGGCTGGTCTAGGGCCTGCCCTCAGGAGTTTGCATTATAGTCCATCAGCTGTGGACCCCACTCCTTCAGGCCTGGGGCCAAGTAGCCTCTTCTTACCAGTGGACCTTCTTCCCAGGCCCCGCCCCCAGACAATCCTTTTAAAGTTTAGGAAGACCTTTGACCCTTCAGGCTGGGTCAGGAGCACTATCCCCCCCACCCCCACCCGAACTTGGATCCTAAGGGCCCTGACTCCTCTGCCTCTGCTGCCCCATCCCAGCCCTGACCCACCCAGGGCAGTCACTGCCTGGTGCCCCATTGGACTGTGAGTGAGGGCTGGGTGTGGGGCCAGCGCAGAGCCAGGCATCTCAGCAGTTGACCTCTGCAGACACTGGCGAGTGAGGGCCAGGAAGACCTAAGGCTTGGGCAGGGATGATCCCACTATTGCAGGGGTCCTCAAACTTTTTAAACAGGGGGCCAGTTCACTGTCCCTGAGACCGTTGGAGGGCCAGACTACAGTTTTTTTAAAAAAACTATGAACAAATTCCTATGCGCATTGCGGGCCCTGGACGAGTCTGCTGCTAAGCAGGACAGGCAGCGCACCCGGCGGCCGGATAAATGTCCTCCGCGGGCCGCAGTTTGAGGATGCCTGCACTATTGGATGGATGGGGAAAAGGCCACGCAGCGCACAGACAACAGGGACGGAGTGAAGCTCTTCTCTGCCAGAGGCTGATCTTTACACAAACCTCCCCTGTGCCCAGGGTGGCCCTTCTCGGTGGCTCCCCGAACCCCCACAGTCCCACAGATGCAAATGTTCTGGTCCGCGGCGCTCCCTGAGCCAATTCCCCACCTCCCTCCCTCGCCCAATGGAGACACCCCCAGTTCTGGTGCTTCTCCTCCACTAACACCACAGATCAGGGGTTCGCCTCCCACCCTCCACTTCCCCCGGGGCTCAGGGACTCGGAATAGACCGGGACAACCCAGTCAGCGTCCCTGCCCTAGCGGGTGACCTCGTCCCATCAACGCAATGTGCAGCACCCCAACCCGCCCTCATTTTTGGGTGGATGTCCGCCTCAGCCTGGTTGGGCGCCCTTTTCCAGTTCAGCTGCTCTCGCCACCCACGTCGCCGCCGCAGCGTCTTCGGAAACGTTCTTGGCACCAGCACCCTCAGCCCTCGGCGCTGCCAGGCCACGTGGGCGCTGCGGCGGGCGCGGCAGAACAGCACCCCCTTGTGGCTCTGTCCTCGGTAATTCGGGGCACCGCGTTCGTGGCTCCAGCCGAGAGTCCCCCCACGGATGCTAAGGCAGGAGTGTTTTTTAAAATTGGAGCCTCCGTCCTGAGCAGCATGAACCTTCAGGCTCTGGCTCCGCCGTTCGCTCCTCCAGGAAGTTCTCCCTGACTGCTCCTGCGTCCAGCTCCCCTCCCCCTATCGCAGCCCTGACCCTTCCTTCTGTCTCTGTTTCCCCCCTCCCGGCTCGAGCCCCTCTGCCTGTGCCTACCCCCTCCAGGCCCCACCACTTGGGCTGTCATGTGGGCCTGTGAGGCCAGGGACAAGGGCTGTCTTGGTCACCACTATGTCGCCAGAGCAGGGCATAGAGTAAGGCAGGTGCCGCAGGGCACCTCCTGAGAGCGTTTATTTACATCCTCAACCCATATTTGCTTTGTTTTATTTAATAGTTTAATTGAAGTATAATACACATCTCATAAGATTTGCCTGTTTGTTTCTTGGTGGGTTTTTTTCTAAGTGTATTTTTATTGATTTCAGAGAGGAAGGGAGAGAGAGAGAGAAACATCAATGATGAGCCCGGAGGGCATGGCTCAGTGGTTGAGCATCGACCTGTGAACCAGAATGTCACGGTTGGATTCCTGGTCGGGGCACCTCAATCCCCAGTGGGGGCATGCAGGAGGCAGCCAAGCAGTGATTCTCATCTTTGATGTCTCTCTCTCCCCCTCCCTTCCTCTCTGAAATCAGTAAAAAATATATATATATATATATGTATTTAAAAAAAGAAAGGAAGGAAGGAAGAAGAAAGAAAGAAAGAAAGAAAGAAAGAAAGAAAGAAAGAAAGAAAAAAAAAGAAACGTCAGTAGACCCGGGGACAACAGAGTTAACATCCCTGCCCTAGCAGGTGACCTCGCCCCATCAACACAATGTGTGGCACCCCAGCCCTGACCAGAGACCTGACTGAAGGGCAGGAGTCCAGCCCATGTCTGAGGGAGCCGTGTTCCTTGGCAGGGGGAACAGCCAGTGCTGGGAGCACACTGCAGGCTGGAGGGCTGGAGTTGTCAGGGATGGAGAAGGCGGAAATGAAGTCAAAAAGCTAGAGAACAGCTGCCCAAAGCAGCCCTTCCCAGAGTCACTGTGGCAATAACAAACAATCCCGCACATTTCCAAAGGTCCCCCAGCGCGCCCTTGGGTGAGAATCACAGCCATCAGCTGCTGGGCGCCAAGTGGAGTCTGCCCTCAGACTTCGGTAATAGGATGTTGACTTGGACTTTCCCAGGACCTGCAGAATTGCCACTAGGGCCAAAGCTGAGGACAAAAGTGGCCAACTACCCCACAGCCTAAGTTCAAGGTCACAGCCATGGGAACCAGCCACCTACCCAAAGAACTCAAACAGGGCAAGCCCAATTTTAACCCCCCCGCCCCCCACACACACCTCAGAAAAGAGTGGGGAGGAGAAAGGAGTGCCAGACAGTAGAGTTCTCAAGAGAGGAGAACGTTCCCTCCCCTTGGAGCTTGGAATCAGGGTTCAGTCCACCTAGAACCAGCAGTTGTTAACATTTTATGTTTGTTTTTCCCCCTCTCTCTCTAAATCCACACACACACACACACACACACACACACGCATGCACACACGAATGCACACATCGATATCTGCTGAGTCATCCTGAGTGCTGGCTCCTAAATACGTCCCCATGTGTCCTCTCAGAACTAGGCCATCCTCTCACCCATTGTCACACCTACAAACAGGAGCAATCATTTCAAAGGATGATCTAATATCCAAGACTGAGTTTTAAAATGAATGAGAATCTGGTGAAATTGTCATGAAGGCTCCCTGTAGCCTTCATCCAGAAGGAAAGAGAAAATTAGCATAGATAGCAGGTGGGGGCAGTCAAACAGGGAAATATAGAAGTCCCCCCTTATCCATGGAGGACCTGGTCCAGACCCTCAGTGAATGCCTAAAACTGTGGAATGCCTAAAAACCTAAACATATTTACTATGTTTTTTCACATACATACATACATACATACATACATACTATCTTTTCACCTAAAGGAAGCACTTTATTGCTTCTCTTTGGCCCCTCCGAATTGCCAGCATCACTACTCTTGCACTTTGGGGTCATTATTAAGTAAATAAGGGTGACTTGAACACAAGCACTGCCATCCTGTGACAGTCAAGCTGATAACCAAGAGGGCTGCTAAGTGACTAACAGGTGGGTAGTGTGTGCAGTATGGAGACGCTGGACGGAGAGTCAAATGCCAAGATATTTCATCACTCTATCTAGAATGGCATGCAATTTAAAGCATGCGTTCCCTATTTCTGGAATTCCCCGTTTAATGTTTCTTATCATAGTGGTAACTGAAACAACAGACATTGAAACAGTGGAAAGGGGGGACTACTGTATCATGTTTTCCATCCCAAGGAACTGAGACTTGTCAATAAATGATTTCCATTTAGAATTGGGCCTTGTAGGCCATGACCAGGTAAGATGGTTGGGGGCACTGATTGTACAGAGGTGGAACTTACGTTAGTACCAAGTGGAGTCAGACTGTGATTTCCAAAGATGGCTGCAGTAATGTCCATCCACATATTTTTCTTAACCTTGAGACCCCTCCCATTCAGAGGCAGGGTTTGTGTGCCCTCTCTTTGCATCTGGGTGAGCTTGTGCGTTGCTTGTAACTCATAGTATGTGGCAGAGTGGCCTTGCATCACTCCCAAGGCTAGGACAGAAGAGGTGAGGCCGCCTCTGCCTCTTTTGAAACGCTGGCCCCGGTGCCTGAGCTGCCAGGCACGAAGTCGGACTGCCCTGAGGCCACCGCCCGGAGAGAAGCCCAAACTAGTCCGCGTGGAGAGACTAGACCGTGCGGAGAAGCCCTGATAGGCCCGTCCCCAAAATCTGCCCACAATCATGGTGAGAGAGAATAAGCCATCTAGTTTTTTCTTTTTTATTGTTTTTAAATCTTTATTGTAGAAAGTATTACATATGTCCTCCTTTTCCCCCCATTGACCCCTTCTAGCCAGCCCCCGGGTCCCCACCCCCAGGCCTTCACCAACCTGTTGTCTGTGTCCATGGGCTATGCATCTATGCATACAAGTTCTTTGGTTGGTCTCTTCCCTCCCACCCACCCTTCCCTGCCTTCACTCTGAGATTCGGCAGTCTGTTCTATGCTTCTATGTCTCTGAATCTATTTTGTTCATCAGTTTATTTTGCTCATTAGATTCCACATATGAGTGAGGTCATGTGATACTTGTTTTTCTCTGACTGGCTTATTTAGCTTAATATGATGCTCTCCAGGTCCCTCCATGCTGTCTCAAAGGGTAAGAGATCCTTCTTTTTTACTGCTGCATAGTATTCTATGGTGCAAATGTACCACAGCTTTTTTATATACTCGTCTACTGATGGGCAATTGGGCCATTTCCAGATCTTAGCTATTGTAAATTGTGCTGCTATGAACACAGGGGTGCATACATTCTTCCTGATTGGTGTTTCTGGTTTCTTAGGATATATTCCTAGAAGTGGAATCACTGGTCAAATGGTAGTTCCATATTTAATTTTTTGAGGAAACTCTATACTATTTTCCATAATGGCTGCACCAGTCTGCATTCCCACCAGCAGTGCACTAGGGTTCCTTTTTCTCCACATCCTCGCCAGCACTGTCATTTGTTGATTTGTTGGTGGTAGCCATTCTGACAGGTGTGAAGTGATACCTTATACACATTTTGATTTGCATCTCTCTGATGACCAGTGACTTTGAGCATTTTTTCACATGTCCCTTGGCCATCTGTATGTCCACTTTGGAGAAGTGTCTATTTAGGTCCTTTGCCCATTTTTTATTGGATTGTTTGTTTTCCTTTTGTGAAGTTCTGTGAGTTCCTTATGTATTTTGGAAATTAACCTTTATCAGATGTATCATTGCCAAATATGTTCTCCCATACACTGGGCTCCCTTTATGTTTGGTTAATGGATTATTTTGCTGTGCAGAAGCTTTTTATTTTGATGTAGTCCGTTTATTTTCTCCTTAGTTTTCTTTGCCTTAGGAGATATATCTGTAAACATATCCCTATGAGAAATGTCTGAGATTTTGCTGCCTATGGTTTCTTCTAGGATTTTTATGGTTCCATGACTTACATATAAGTCTTTTATCCATTTTGAGTTTATTCTTTTTTTAAAAAAAATTAAATTCTGCCCTGGCTGGTTTGGCTCAATGGATAGAGTGTCGGCCTGCAGACTCAAGGGTCCCGGGTTCGATTCTGGTCAAGGGCACATGCCTGGGTTGTGGGCTTGGTCCCCAGTAGGGGGCGTGCAGGAGGCAAGTGATCAATGATTCTCTCTCATCATTGATGTTTCTATCTCTCTCTCCCTTCCTCTCTGAAATCAATAAAAATATTTTTAAAAATTAAATTCTTTATTGTTTAAAGTGTCACATATGTCTCCTTTTTCCCCCATTGACCTCTCCCCGGCCGCTCCCTCCCCCCAGCACATGCCCTCACCCCCCTACTGTCTGTGTCCATTGGTTATGCTTATATGGAGTTTATTCTTGTGTATGGTGTAAGTTGGTGGTCTGATTTCTTTCTTTTTTCTTTTTTTTTTTTTTTGCATGTATCTGTCCAATTTTCCCAACACCATTTGTTGAAGAGACTGTCTTGACTCCATTGTATGCTCTTGCCTCCTTTGTCAAATATTAATTGAGCGTAACGGCTTGGGTCGATTTCTGGGGTCTCTGTTCTGTTCCATTGATCTATACGCCTGCTCTTGTGCCAGTACCAGGCTGTTTCAATTACGGTGGCTTTGTAGTATAACTTGATATCTGGTATTGTGATTCCTCCAACTTTGTTCTTCTTACTCAAGATTACTGCAGCTATCCAGGGTCTTTTTTGGTTCCATATAAATTTTTGGAGTATTTGTTCTAGATCTGTGAAATATGCCATTGGCATTTTAATGGGAAGTGCATTGAATCTGTAGATTTTAATGATGTTAATTCTAACAATGCATGAACGCGGCATATTCTTCCACTTGTTTATATCTTCCTCGATCTCTTTTTTCAACATCCTGTAGTTTTCTGAGTCTTTGGCTAAGTTTATTCCTAAATATCTTAATTTCTTTTTGTTGTTGCTGGTAAATGGGATTGTTTGTTTAGTTTCTCTTTCTGAAAATTCATTATTGATGTATAAAAACTCCATCAAGCCCAGCTGGCGTGACTCAGTGGTTGAGCGTCGACCTATGAACCAGGAGATCATGGTTCAATTCCCAGTCAGGGCACATGCCCCAATTGTGGCTCAATCCTCAGTGAGGAGTGTGCAGGAGGCAGCCGATCAATGATTCTCTCTCATCATTGATGTTTCTATCTCTCTCTCCCTCTTCCTTACTCTCTGAAATCAATACAAATATGTGTTTTTTTAAAAAAGCCATCAAGCCCAGCTGGTGTAGCTCAGGGGTTGAGCATCGAGGCAGAAACCAAGAGGCCACTGATTCGATTCCCAGTTGGGGCACATGCACAGGTTGTGGGCCCGATCCCCTGTGGGGTGTGTGCAGGAGGCAGCCGATTGAGGATGTTTCTCTCCCCTCCATGTTTCTATCTCTCTATCCCTCCCCCTTCCTCTCTCTAAAAAAGTCAACGAAGTATATATTTTTAAAAGCCATCAATTTTTGGGTGTTGATTTTGTATCCTGCTACATTGCCAAATTTATTTATTAAATCTAGTAGTTTTTTTGGTGGAGTCTTTAGAGTGTTCTATGTACAATATCATGTCATCTGCAAATAATGAGAGTTTTACTTCCTCCTTTCCAATTTGGATGCCTTTTATTTCGTCTTCTTGTCTGATCACTGTAGCTAGGACTTCCAGTACTATGTTGAATAAGAGTGGTGAAAGTGGACGTTCCTGTCTTGTTCTTATTCTTAGAGGAAATGGTTTTAGTTGTTGCCCATTGAGTATGATGTTTGCTGTAGGATTGTGATATATGGCTTTTATTATGTTGAGATATGCTCCCTCTATTCCCACTTTGCTGAGAGTCGTGGGTTTTTTTAATCCTCACCCGAGGATGTTTCTCCATTGATTTTTAGAGAGAGTGGAAGAAAGAGAGAAAGACAGAGAGAAATATTGATGTGAGATAGACACATCAATTGGTTGCCTACTGCACGTGCCGGGACCAGCACCGGGTCGGGGAGAAGCCTGCAACCTAGATAAGTGCCCTCGACCAGAATCGAACCCTGGATCCTTCAGTTCACACGCCGATGCTCTATCCACTGAGCCAAACCAGCTAGGGCTTTGCTGAGAGTTTTTATCAAAAATGGGTGTTGGGCCCTAGCTGGTTTGGCTCAGAGGATAGAGCATCAGCCTGCAGACTGAAGGGTCCCAGGTTTGATTCTGGTCAAGGGCACACGCCAGGGTTGCGGGCTCGGTCCCCAGTGTGGGACATTCAGGAGGCAGCTGATCAACGATTCTCTCATCACTGATGTTTCTATCTCTCTTTCTCTCCCTTCCTCTCTGAAATCAATAAAAAAATAAAATAAAAATGGGTGTTGGATTTTGACAAATGCTTTTTCTGCAGCTATTGAAATCATCATGTGATTTTTGTCTTTCAATTTGTTTGTGTGATATATCATGTTTATTGATTTGCAAATATTGTTCCAGCCTTGCATCCCTGGAATAAATCCCACTTGGTCATGGTGTATAATCTTTTTAATATATTGCTAGATCTGATTTGCTAATATTTTGTTGAGGATTTTAGCATCTATGTTCATCAGGGATATTGGCCTGTAATTCTCTTTCTTTGTAATGTCTTTATCTGACTCTGGAATTAGGATAATGCTGGCCTCATAAAAAGAGCTTGGAAGTGTTCCTTCCTCTTGGATTTTTTGGACTAGTTTGAGGAGCATAGGTGTTAGTTCTTCTTTGGATGTTTGGTAAAACTCCCCTGTGAAGTCATCTGGACCTGGGCTTTTGTTTTCTGGGAGTTTTTTGATGACTGCTTCTATTTCCTCAGTTGTTATTGGCCTATTCAGGTTTTCTGATTCTTCCTGATTCAGTTTTGGGAGATTGTATTTTTCTAGGAATTTATCCATTTCATCCACATTGTCCAGCTTGTTGGCATATAGTTGCTCATAGTATTTTCTTCCAATCCTTTGTATTTCTGTGGTGTCAATGGTTACTTCTCCACTTTTGTTTCTGATTTTAATTATTTGGGTCCTCTCTCTTTGTTTCTTGATGAGTCTGGCTAACGGTTCATCCATCTTGTTTATCTTTTCAAAGAACCAGCTCTTGGTTTCATTGATTTTTTTGTGTGTGTTTTGGTTTTTATTTTTAAGTCTCTGTTCATTTCTGTTCTAATCTTTATTATTTCCTTCCTTCTACTTACTTTGGGCTTTTCTTGTTGTTCTCTTTCTAATTTTTTAAGTTGTACGGTCAAATAGTTTATCATTAACTTTTCTTGTCTTTTGAGGTATGCCTGTAGTGCTATGAACTTCCCTCTCAGGACTGCTTTTGCTTGTCCCAAAGATTTTGGGTTATTGTGTGTTCATTTTCATTTGTTTCCAGGAATATTTTAATTTCTTTTTTTATCTCATTGGTAACCCAATTCATTGTTTAATAACATGCTATTTAGCCTCCATGTATTTGAATGTTTTGGGGTGTTTTTACTGTAGTTAATTTCTAATTTCATTCCACTGTGATCTGAGAAGATTCTTGATATGATTTCAATCTTAAACTTGTAGAGACTTGTTTTATGTCCTAACATGTGGTCTATCTTTGTGAATTACCCATGTGCACTTGAGAAGAATAGATATTCAGCAGCCTTGGGGTGAAATGTTCTATAAATGTCAATTTAATCCATCTGATATAGTGTGTCATTTAGAGTCACTGTTTCCTGGCTGACTGATGTTTTAAGCCACCGTGTTTTGGGGTGACTTTTACCCCACAACACTAACTAGAAAGAGGATGATGTGCAAAAAAATAAGGAGCTTGATAGAGCCAGAGCCTTGGTAGCTAAGGATGATCATATAATGACAAAAGGAGCAGCTAACATTTAAGTGCTTTCTGTGTATGAGCACCATTCTAAGTGCTTGATATCAACCAACTCATTTAGTCCTCACAGCAACCCTAGGAGGTGTGTTATTATTATCTCTTTTATGGATGGGAAACAGGGCAGAAAGGACTGCAGGATTGGCTAAGAATGAAATTTGAACCTGGTTGTGGCTTCAGCTGCGAGTTTTAATCACTAACCTTACCAGTGAGAAACATGTGACTTGGCTCAGCCTATCAGAGCATGCAGGTCCCCCAGGCCACAGTGATTGGTTCTGGCACAGGAACTCAGTTAGCCAATCAGAGTCAGTCTCATTACTTTGGCAGGAAAATCTGGGATAAAAGTGCTCTCCTTCACCTATGGTATATGAATGAGGTTCCATGTGGCCACAAGCCACAGCCATCTTGGGAGCTATCACTGGAAAAGATACCGGTAAAACAGAGGTGTAAAAAATGTTAAAACCCCACCTCATTCAAAGTGGAGTTAGCCCTGAATGGGGAGCTCTCTCTCAGGTACTACTCATGGCAGCTTAATTTACAAGTCGGTGCAGAAAGAAACTTACTTTGCTACCACAGCAGGAGGAAGGAAGATTTTCTTCTTGCTTAGCAACAGCCCAGCCAATGAAAAGCCACTGCCACGCTGAGTACACACTCTGTCTCCTTCTCTGTCTCTGTCTCTCTCCTCCAATGGACTTTTATTCATAACCACCCCTCCCAACTTTCCCCTTTTTCTCTATGAAATAATGCTCCTCTCTTGTTCTCCAGACTTGCCTGTGGTTCACGATAGTTTGCTTGTTCTGAATTGCAATTTTTCTAGTATTCTCGAATAAACTAATTTTTGCTGGTAAAATGACTATTTTATTAGGTTGACAGAAGGTTGAAAAGTAATGGGGACCTTGCTGTACTGTTGTTTCCCAGTTACACATTTCCTTTAGAAGTTAAGCCAGTTAAGTCAGCTCTTCTGTTACTTGCATCAAAGACTAAAGAAAATATTTAGCCCTAACAGGTTTGGCTCAGTGGATAGAGCATTGGCCTGCGGACTCAAGGGTCCCAGGTTCGATTCCAGTCAGGGGCATGTACCTTGGTTGTGGGCACATCCCCAGTGGGGAGTGAGCAGGAGGCAGCTGATCGATGTTTCTCTCTCATTGATGTTTCTAACTCTCTATCCCTCTCCCTTCCTCTCTGTAAAAAAATCAATAAAATATATTTAAAAAATAATAATAATAAAATAAAATATTTAACCACCAGTATGTTGGGCACTGAATGGTTTGAGTTGTGCCTGGTGTTAGGGTGGGAAGGTCTGGGAAGTCCTGGGGAAGGGACCCAAGTGGTTGGAATAGTCCGGTGGGACAGCACGATCTACCAAGCGACATAACAAAATGTTTAAGTATTTCAACAATCGACATAACAAGATAGTTTGTCCGAGCTGAATATTAGCTTTACTCGCTGACTGATCAACCTCCTTTTAACACAGGCTAGTGTGAATGGATTTCTGTTTCCTGCAAGTTGAAAAAAAAAAAAAAAAAGACATCCTCTCATGAACGTGAGTCATGAATCAAACCTTTAGGAAATAACAAATAGCAGTGAAATCTCACTTTAACTGTATGAGGTCATTTCAGCTTTGGGTCAGGCAGAAACTCTAAGGCAATTTTGACTGTGAGTTGCCAAAGGGTCCGCACCCTTTGGCCCAGGAATCCCGCCTCTGGGACTCACAGGGATGTGCATCGAGGCATTATTTATAATGGGAGGAAATTGGAAACAGCTTCAATGTCTGGCAACACTGCCCCGTTGAGTAAACATCGTGAAAACACTAGAGATTGTGTTTACACAGAGAGGACCGGGAACAGGGGAACAGCTTATGTTTTAAGGGAAAAAGCAGGACTGTATAAACAATTTGCTCATACAGTTATGTAAAACACACATGTTTTTAAAAGGCTGAGTAAAATAGAAAAGGCTGAATGGAAATGTATCAAAATGTTAAGTACGATAGTGATGTGGGACGGGGGCCATGTGGTGGGGGGAGGCAGAGGTACTATCTTTCCAGTTTTCTGTATTTTTCAAATTGTGCTTAACAAACAACAAATTCTTCTTATATTTTTTAATTTTTATTTATTGATTAGAGAGAGAGAAACATCTATTTGTTGATCCACTCATTTATGCATTCATTGGTTGCTTCTTGTATGTGCCCTGATCTGGAATGGAACCCAAAACCCTGGAGTAGCAGGATGACGCTCTAACCAACTGAGCTACCCGGCCAGGGCTCTATTTTGTTTATTTATTTTAAAAATATTTTTATTGATTTCAGAGAGGAAGGGAGAGGGAGAGGGAGATAAAAACATTAATGATGAGAATCATTGATCGACTGCTTCCTGCACGACCCCTACTGGGGATCGAGCCCACATCCTGACCAGGATGCACCCTGACCAGGAATGGAACCATGACCTCCTGGTTCATTGGTTGATGCTCAACCACTGAGCCATGCCTGCCGGTCTTTTGGTTTATTATTATTATTATTATTATTATTATTATTATTTTTACCAGTAGTTGCTTTTTATTTTATTTTATTTTTTTAAATAAATCTATATTGTTCAGATGATAGTTGTTCCTCTTTTTCCTCTCCCCCCCCCCCGCCATAGCTCCCCTTCACCTGATTCCCACCCCACACTCTGCCCTTACCCCCCACTGTCCTCATCCATAGTTGTACGATTTTTGTCCAGTCTCTTCCCGCACCCCCGCACCCTCTTGCCCCCAAGAATTGTCAGTCTACTCCCTTTCTATGCCCCTGATTCTATTATATTCACCAGTTTATTCTGTTCATCAGATTTTTTATTCACTTGATTTTTAGATTCACTTGTTGATAGATATGTATTTGTTGTTCATAATTTTTATCTTTACCTTTTTCTTCTTCTTCCTCTTCTTACAGAATACCTTTCAGCATTTCATATAATACTGGTTTGGCGGTGATGAACTCCTTTAGCTTTTTCTTATCTGTGAAGCTCTTTATCTGACCTTCAATTCTGAATGATAGCTTTGCTGGGTAGAGTAATCTTGGTTGTAGGTTCTTGCTATTCATCACTTTGAATATTTCTTGCCACTCCCTTCTGGTCTGCATAGTTTCTGTTGAGAAATCAGCTGACGTTCGTATGGGTGCTCCCTTGTAGGTAACTAACCGTTTTTCTCTTGCTGCTTTTAATATTCTCTCTTTGTCTTTTGCTCTTGACATTTTAAATTATATGTGTCTAGGTATGGTCCTCTTTGGATTCCTTTTGTTTGGGGTTCTCTGTGCTTCCTGGACTTGTAAGTCTATTTCTTTCACCAGGTAGGGGAAGTTTTCTGTCATTATTTCTCCAAATAGGTTTTCAATATCTTGCTCTCTCTCTTCTTCTGGCACCCCATAATTTGGATGTTGGTACGCTTGAAGTTGTCCCAGAGGCTCCTTACACTATCTTCATATTTTTGGATTCTTTTTTCTTTTCCGGTTGGGTGTTTTTTGTTTTTTCGTATTTCAAATCTTTGGCTTGATTCTTGCAATCCTCTAGTCTGCTGTTGGATCTCTGTATATTATTCTTTATTTCAGTCAGTGTATGCTTAATTTCTAGTTGGTTCTTTTTCATATCCTCGAGGGAGTCACTAAATTTATCGGTGGTTTCTAGAAAATTCTTGAAAAACCTTATAACTGTGGAGGATCCAAGATGGCAGCATAGGTAAACACCTAAACTGCTGCCTCGCACAACAATTTCAAAACTACAACTAAAAGACAAAATGTCTATCACCCAGAACCATGGGAAAGCTGGCTGAGTGGAAGTTCTACAACTAGAAGGAAAGAGCAAACAGCATTGAGAGGTGCACAAGTGCTAAAAAGCTGAGGTATGGAGGCGCGCGAATTGGGCTGGCGTCGGGCGACTGGGAGCGCTGCTTTTTTCAACCCTAAGGGAGACAAGCTCCCGATTACTCCAAACTCCAGTTTCTGGGGAGACGCGGGGGACCCAAACTCCAATAAGGAGAAGCTGGACTGTCTGCCGTGGGGTCAGAAAGTGAGGGTGGCTTGCTTGCAGGGCTGCACCCAGGAATAATTGTTTACTGTGTTGGGGCACGGGACGCGGGGACACGGTGGGTCGGGATGAAGAGCTGGCTAACTGGCAGCCATCGCTGTTTGCCACGCCCTAGCCTAGTCATGCCCTGAGACCCCGCCCTGCACAATCTACAAACCCACCCAAGCTCCAAGCAGTGGCTTTAGCATATGAATGACCTGCCTTATTGCAGCTTAACCTAGCAAACTTGCAGCCCGGGTCAGACAGCTCCAAAACCTCCAAACCCCAAGCAAAGAAGAGAAAACTGTAGTTCTCGCTGTAGCGCCTGCTGGGTAGCCTCAGACAGTAGCTGACCTGCACCCCATTGGAGATCCAGAAGCCAGTGTACCTGGTGGTCAGTGTGAGACACCAGATTTCAACTCCTCACATCTATAAGTGACACATTCAAAAGGCAGACTCAGTGAGCACCAA
This sequence comes from Plecotus auritus, assembly GCF_963455305.1. NCBI lineage: Eukaryota > Metazoa > Chordata > Mammalia > Chiroptera > Vespertilionidae > Plecotus > Plecotus auritus. The sequence goes on from NC_137785.1 coordinate 20,402,993, forward strand.
AGCCCCACTGAAACAAGTCCTGTACCATAAGCGTGTCTCCAGCGCAGCAGTTCTTCCATTATAGACACAGCGGGTCCTCACAGCCAATTGGCCTGGAGGTCAATTCCTCCCAGTGTACCAACAGCAATCAAGGCTTAACTACACCAAGACTTTGCACTCAGCCCACAAAGAGGTGTACCAAAGGCGTCCACCTCAGGTGATTGGGGAGGCTGAGCTACTGGCCCCTATAGGTCACCTACCACACAAATCCACTCCATCAGCACAAGGAAGCAGCAAAATGCGGAGACAAAGAAACATGTCACAAATGAAAGAAATGGAGGAAAGCAAACTACTGGACGACATAGAGTTCAGAACCACATTTATAAGGTTACTCAAGAATCTTCTAAAAACCGCTGAGGAACTTAGTGAGACCTTTAAGGATCTTAATGAGAATGCCAAAAAAAAATGGAAAAGGACCAGTCAGAAATTAAGCATACACTGTCTGAAATAAAGAATATACATAAACTCAACTGTAGATCAACGTACCCCAAGAATCAAACCAAAGATCTGAAATATGAGGAAACAAAAAACACCCAACCAGAAAAACAAAAAGAAAAAAGAATCCAAAAATATGAAGATAGTGTAAGGAGCCTCTGGGACAACTTTAAGCGTACCAACATCCGAATTTTTGGGGTTCCAGAAGAAGAGAGAGAGCAAGATATTGAAAACCTATTAGAAGAAATAATGACAGAAAACTTTCCCTACCTGGTGAAAGAAATAGACTTACAAGTTCAGGAAGCACACAGAACCCCATACAAGAAGAATCCAAAGAGGACCACACCAAGACACATCATAATTAAAATGCCAAGGGCAAAAGACAAAGAGAGAATCTTGAAAGCAGCAAGAGAAAAACGGTTAGTTACCTACAAGGGAGCACCCATAAGACTGTCAGCTGATTTCTCGGCAGAAACTATGCAGGCCAGAAGGGAGTGGCAAGAAATATTCAAAGTGATGAATAGCAAGAACCTACAACCAAGATTACTCTACCCAGCAAAGCTATCATTCAGAGTTGAAGGTCAGATAAAGAGCTTCACAGACAAGATAAAGCTAAAGGAGTTCATCACCGCCAAACCAGGATTACATGAAATGCTGAAGAGTATACTTTAAGAAGAGGAAGAAGAAGAAAAGGGTAAAAATAAAAATTATGAACAACAAAATGACATCAAATACATACATACCAACAAGTGAATCTAAAAATCAAGTGAATAAAAAATCTGAAGAACAGAATGGACTGGTGAATATAATAGAATCAGGGACATAGAAAGGGAGTGGACTGACAATTCTCAGGGGGAAAGGGGTGTTGGAAGAGATTGGACAAAAATCTTACACCTATGGATGAAGACAGTGGCGGGGGGTAAGGGCATGGGGTGGGGTGGGGAATCAGGTGGAGGGGAGCTATGGGGGAAAAAAAAGAGGAACACCTGTAATAATCTGAACAATAAAGATTTATTTTTTAAAAAAAACAACCTTAGCCGAAACCGGTTTGGCTCAATGGATAGAGCGTCGGCCTGCGGACTGAAAGGTCCCGGGTTCGATTCCGGTCAAGGGCATGTACCTTGGCTGTGGGCACATCCTCAGTAGGAGGTGTGCAGGAGGCAGCTGATCGATGTTTCTCTCTCATCGATGTTTCTAGCTTTCTATCCCTCTCCCTTCCTTTCTGTGAAATATCAATAAAATATATTTAAAAAAAAAAAAAAACAACCTTATAACTGTGGTTTAGAACTCTATATCCAGTCATTTGCTTTCCTCCATTTCTTTCATTTGTGACCTGTTTCTTTGTCTCCACATTTTGGCTGCTTCCCTGTGTTGATAGAATGGCTTTGTGTGCTAGGTGTCCTATATGGCCCAGTGGCTCAGCCTCCCTAATTACCTGAGGTGGACACTCTTGGTGCATCCCTTTGTGGGCTGTGTGCACAGTCTTGTAGTTAAGCCTTGATTGTTGTTGGTATCACTGGGAGGAATTGACCTCCAGGCCAATTGGCTGTGAGGATCAGCTGTGTCTACGCTGGGAGAACTTCTGTGCTGGAGACAACTTATGAGGCAAGACTTGCTTCATTGGGGCTTTGGTGCTCACTGAGTCTGCCCCCTGAGTGTGTCTCTTATGGATCTGAGGAGTTGTAATCTGGATGGTCCCACTCTGACCACTGGGTACACTGGCTCTTGGCTCTCCAAGGAGGTGCTAATTTAGCCTCTGCCTGAGGCCACCCAGCAGGAGTTACAGAGAGATCTGCAGATTCCTCTTCTTTGTTTGGGGTTTGGAGGTGCCCAGATGAGGCCCAGCTGTGAAGCAATGCAAGTTGCTGTGGAGTCTTGGGCCTTCTTTTGGAAGTTCTGGGTCTCTCTGACCCAGCTGCAGTTTGTTAGGTAATTTTAGATTGCAAAGGGCCAGGCCATTCATATGCAAAAGCCTCTGCGCACAGCTGGGGTGGGGTTGTAAATTGGGTGGGGCAGGGTCTCAGGGAATCAACAGGGCAGAGCAAACAGCAATGGCTGACCTTCAGCCCTGCCCTAAGAGGCCCCCCAGGTCTCAGTGTTCCTCGGTACTCGCTGCAAGCACCTCTGAGAAAAAGCCGCCCTCGTATTCCGGCCAGACAGTCCAGTCTCCCCCCTCCCCCTGCCTCCCCGTATGAGTCTGGGTCCCCAGAGTCTCGCCTGGAACTGGAGTTCAGAGCAGTCGAGAGTGTCCTCAGTTGCCAGCCCTTTCCCTGAGCACGCTCGCGCCTCCGTACCTCTGCATGTTACTTCCGCACCTCCTCTGAGTCTCAGTGTGCTTTTCTCTTCCCTCCTAGTTGTAGAATTTCCACTCAGCCAGCCTTCCTGTGGTTCTGGATGATGTCCGTTTTGTCTTTTAGTTGTAGTTTTGAAGTGGTTGTGTGAGGAAGCAAGTTCAGGTGTTTACCTATGCCGCCATTTTGGTTTCTCTCTATTATTATTTTCATTTACAAACAGTAGAAGTTATGGGTGTGTGCACAGCTCTGTAAGTTTTGACAAACGCATGGAGTCATGTAACCACCGCCGCAAGCAGATTCATGGCAGTCTGTCACTCCAAAAATTTCCTCGGGCTTTGTAGTTACTAGTACATGTATTTGGTTTCATGTTTCTGTATTTGTTTTTCTAATGGGAGAAAAATCAATAATCAAAGGTGGTTTAAGCCCTGAAGTTAAGATATCGAAGAACAGGGTTGTGTAGAAGACCAGACCTCCAGCCCCGCTCTCCATCTTGAAGCCTCCTCTTTCTTTCTTTCTTTCTTTCTTTCTTTCTTTCTTTCTTTCTTTCTTTCTTTCTTTCTTTCTTTCTTTCTTTTCTTTCTCTTCCTTCCTTCCTTCCTTCCTTCCTTCCTTCCTTCCTTCCTTCCTTCCTTCCTTCCTTCCTTCCTTCCTCTCTCTCTCTCTCTCTCTCTCTCTCTCTCTCTCTCTCTTCTTTCTTTCTTCTTTCTTTTCTAACCTTTTTTTTTAATCCTCACCTGAGAATATTTTTCCATTGATTTTTAGAGAGAGTGGAAGAAGAGCAAGGGAAAGACAGAGAGAAATATCGATGTGAGAGAAATACATCAATTAGTTGCCTCCTGCATGCGCCTTCACCAGGGCCTGGACCAGGGAGGAGCCTCCAACCGAGGTACGTGTTCTTAACCGGAATCAAACCCAGGACCCTTCGATCCACAGGTTCCTATACTCTATCCACTGAGCCAAACCAGCCAGGGCCTTCTTTTAATAACCTTTAAAAATATTTTTAACTGATTTTTTTTACAGAGAGAGGAAGGGTGTGGGGTAGAGAGAGAGAAACATCGATGAGGGCCTGGTCAGCATGGCTCAGGGTTGAGCATCGACTTATGAACCAGGAGGTCACGGTTCGATTCCCTGTCAGGGCACATGCCCAGGTTACAGGCTCAATTCCCATTGTGGGGCATGCAGGAGGCAGCCAATCAATTATTCTCTCTCATCATTGATGTTTCCAACTCTCTCTCCCTCTCCCTTCCTCTCTGAAATCAATTTAAAAAAAAAAAGAAATATCAATGAAAGAGAGAAACATAGATCCACTGATTCCTGCATGCCCCCTATTGGGGATCCAGCCTGCAACCAGGAATCAAACTGGTGACCTCTTGGTTTATGAGTCTACACTCAACCACTGAGCCACAACGGCCAGGCAATGGCCTCCTCTTTCTGAGCCTCAGTTTCCTCATCTGTGAGGTGGTGCTGTGAGGACCCAGTGCGTTAGGAAAGGTGCCAGGAAGCTCTCAACCACAGAGGTTGCTCTGACCTGCTCTTTCTTCTTTATTTAAGCCCCGCCTTCCCCCCCCCCCCCCCCCCCCCCCCCGCAGGCTAAGTCATCCCCTTGTCCAGGCACCAGGCCCACACAGAGCAGCCAGCACTCCATGTCCCCTTCCCTCCCCCTCCTCCTCCCCCACAGCCAACCCCCACACTACCTTCAGTGCCCCTCCCCCAGCCCAGAGTCCCCCAGCCTGTTCTACCCTTGTGTCCTCTGGGACCCACTCCCCTTCAGCCACCCACACCCTCCCTTTCCCCCCTCCCCGGATATCACAGAGGCCTGCCGAGCCCCTCCAGGCCCTATATGACAAAATTATTCCCAGTAACAACCAGGAAGTGAAATGAACAACATTAGTGGCCAGAAAAAAAATGCAGGCAGTGAACATTTTCTTTTCTCGAACCTCATTCATATGAAATCATGCCGGCAAAAAAAGAATTTCAAAATAAACATTACAGTACAAAAGAGAAAAAATGCACTGCTATTTATTCAAAGTTTATTGAAAGATTCAAAGTTTGAATGTGGATCCTTTGGTTACAGTTTGCTGTAATAAAACTTTATGTAAATAATTGTGAGGTTTTTTCCTTTCTTGAAGAGAGGTTGGGAGGGAGGGAAGGAGGCAGAGGGAGGGAGAGAGACGGAGAGTGCATGCCAGCAGGTTGCATTGCCAATGACTGCTTTACAGGAAGGCTCAGCCCTGAGTCCCCCCTGCAGACACTGGGGCCCTGAACACTTAGGGGTGCCCTACAAAGCCCCCCCCCTCATCAAGATTTAGGGCCAGGGCATCAAATTAACATTACCTCCTCCTGCCCTGGTTCCATGGGGAAGTCCCTCCCACCCTCACCCCCACGGCGCCTGAGTTCTCCCCTGGAACCCGTGCCTGCTGTCTGGAACGCACGGTGGGGGGCGGGGGTGCTTATAAGTCGGGGGGGGGGGAAGAAACTGAAGTGGTAGCAGGATGTGCAACTATAAAAACACATTTGATGGAGAGGGGCCTGAGTGCGGGAACGTCCGCTTCAAATTTTTTTTTTTTAATATATTTTATTGATTTTTTACAGAGAGGAAGGGATAGGGACAGAGAGTCAGAAACATCGATGAGAGAGAAATACCGATCAGCTGCCTCCTGCACACCCCCCACCGGGGATGTGCCCGCAACCAAGGCACATGCCCTTGACCGGAATCGAACCCGGGACCCTCCAGTCCGCAGGCCGACGCTCTATCCACTGAGCCAAACCGGTTTTGGCTGGAAACGTCCGCTTCTTAAGCTGGGTGCTGGGAACATGGAGTTTCATTTCTTTGGTTTTTGTTTTTTTCTAAACTGATTCTTGAAGTAGATGCACATGCAAACCAGTACAAACCACAAATGCAGAGTGAGGTGACTTTTCACCAACTGAACACACCTGTGCTACCAACTCCCAGACCAAGAAACATTCCTAGCCCCCCTGCCAGTCCCCTCGTGGCTCCTTCAATGTAAACCCCTCCCCTCAAATTCACCATCATTCTGACTTCTGGCTGCACGGATTGCTTTTTCCTGTCTTGAATTTTGTATAAATAGAATCAGAAAATATATTCTCTTTAATGTCTGGCCTTTTCCACTTAACACAGTTAAAGACTCATTCCTGTTAGTGTGTGTAGTTACTCCTTTGTGTGTAGTTACAGGTTATTCTCATGGTGGTGCATGATTCCTCTGTGTGATTTGCCTAATTTACTTACCCATTCCCCGCTGGTGGGGCGTGAGCTGAGCGGAAAGAGGGAGCAGCCAGTGCGGAGGTCCCGAGGTGGGACGTGTCTGGTGCCGGGAGGGAGGGTCACGTAGCTGGAGAGGAGCAAGCCAGGTGGGGAATGGGGCGATGAGGTGAGAGGGGCACAGGCCACAGTGGGGACTGGCTTTCACTCTGAGTCAGATGGAGCCACAGGAAGGTTCTGAGCAGGGGAGGCGCTGGATCTGACCTGGGAAGTCTGAGTCCCTCAGCTGTAGGAGAGAAGAGCTCCTGGGGGCAAGTGCAGGAGGCAGGGTTGGAGCCATGGAGGGAGCCCTGGAGGGAAGCAGGGTGGAAGCCATGGAGGGAGGCAGGATGGGAGGCAGGATGGGAGCCATGGAGGGAGGCAGGGTGGGAGGCAGGGTGGGAGCCATGGAGGGAGCCATGGAGGGAAGCAGGGTGGAAGCCATGGAGGGAGGCAGGGTGGGAGGCAGGATGGGAGCCATGGAGGGAGGCAGGGTGGGAGGCAGGGAGGGAGCCCTGGAGGGAGGCAGGGTAGGAGGCAGGGTGGGAGCCAGAAGTGTTTACTTTTTTTTTAATCCTCACCTGAGGGTATTTTCCCATTGACTTTTAGAGAGAGTGGAAGAGAGAGGGAAAGACAGAGAGAAATATTGATGTAAGAGAAACACATTGATTGGTTGCCTCCTGCGTGCACCCTGACCAGGGCCTGGGGCCCTGGAGGAGCCTGCAACCGAGGTATGTGCCCTTGACCAGAATCTCACCCAGGACCCTTCTGCAGGTTCCGATGCTCTATCCACTCAGCCAAACTGGCTAGGGCGGGAGCCAGAAGTGTTTAGCTTCAGAAGGCATTTTTCTGTAGGTGCTTAGTGATATATTGAATTTACTCTTATCTTCTTACTTTGTGATTCTGTTGTCCCCATTTTCTCTATGCATTTCTCCCTCTCATTGAAACTTCTCTGAAGTGGCTACATTTTTTTGTTTTGTTTTGTCTTGTGATTTCTTCCTCGCTCTCTTCCTTCTACTAGTTTGTGATCTATGCACGATTTCTATTCTTTCAGTAGTAATCCTTGAAATTCTACCACACACTCTTTTATTTTTATTTTTTTAAATATATTTTATTGATATTTTACAGAGAGGAAGGGAGAGGGATAGAGAGCTAGAAACATCGATGAGAGAGAGACATCGATCAGCTGCCTCCTGCACACCTCCCACTGGGGATGTGCCCGCAACCAAGGTACATGCCCTTGACCGGAATCGAACCTGGGACCCTTCAGTCCGCAGGCCGACGCTCTATCCACTGAGCCAAACCGGCTCTGGCATACCACACACTCTTTTAAAAGTCAGGTGTTAAGTTTAACCCATAGTTGAATCATCATACCGAACACTACCTGGATTATAGAGTACTTGATCTTTTTCAAAATATGTTTTTATTGATTTTAGAAAGAGAGGAAGGGAGAGGGATAGAGAGGTAGAAACTTCAATGAGAGAGAAACATCAATCTGCTGCCTCCTGCATGCCCCCCCCCCCCCACTAGGGATCTATCCTACAACCCCTGTATGTGCCCTGACCAGGAATCAAACCAGGGACCTCTTGGTTCATGGGTTCATACTCAAGCACTGAGGCACACTGGCCAGGCCAGAGCCCTTTATCTTATCTTTATCTCCCCAGTTCTACTTATATTGAGATTGTTGTCCAGACTTTTACAGTTCTCATTTCTTTAAAAAAAAATAGCTATTTATTTGGAGATAATTTCAAATATACACACAGACAAAAGCAAAACTAAGATAGTACAAAGAACACATACACTTTTTACTCAAATTCTATTAACATTTTTTTTCTCCATTTACTTTTTGATTTCCTCCCTCTTCCCCTTGTTTTTTCCTGTACCATGAGGCTAAGTTATGTACACCATAGCCTTTTACTCCTAAATACTTGGATGTGTATTCTTAAGAATGGGGATATCCTATCCAATAAAAGAGTAATATGCAAATTAACCATCACTCCACTACACCCTCAAGCCACACCCACCAGCCAATCAGGAGAGAGTATGCAAATTAACCCAACCAAGATGGCTGCGGCCATGGAGCAAGCAGGAGGCTTGGATTTCCCTGGCAATGGAGGAAGCCAAGCTTTCTGCCTGCCCTGGCAGGCCCAGGCCTCCACTCAAGGCTACAAAGTTTCAATTATAGAAGATAAATAAATCCCATATCCCAGGGCCTCCACTTGGGTTGCCCAGGGGCGTGGCCAGCCTGCAAACCACCATAGGCCCCTTGCCCAGGCCGTCCCACGTCCCAAGGGAACCCCCACCCTGATCCGGGATACCCTTCAGGGAAAACCAGCAGGCTCCCACCCGTGCACCAGGCCTCTATCCTATCTAATAAAAGAGTAATATGCAAATTGACCATCACTCCAACACACAAGATGGCTACCCCTATGTGGTCAAAGATCCTGTCCCCATGTGGACACAAGATGGCCACCACAAGATGACCAGCAGGGGAGGGCAGTTGGGTGGGACCAGGCCTGCAAGGGAGGGCAGTTGGGGGCGATCAAGCCTCCAGGGGAGGGCAGTTAGGGGTGACCAGGCCTGTAGGGGAGGGCAGTTAGGGGGGACTGGGCCTGCAGGGAAGGGCAGTTGGGGGGGGGACCAGGCCTGCAGGGGAGGGCAGTTAGGGGCAATCAGGCTGGCAGGGGAGCAGTTAGGCATCAATCAGGCTGTCAGGGGAGTGGTTAGGGGTGATGAGGCTGGCAGGCAGAAGTGGTTAGGGGCAATCAGGAAGGCAGGCAGGCGAGCAGTTGGGAGCCAGCAGTCCTGGATCCCATATTGGAGAGGGTGCAGGCTGGGCTGAGGGACACACACCCCTGTGCACAAATTTCGTGCACCGGGCCTCTAGTTCTCTTATATAACCACAGTACAATGACTAACTTTAATAAATTTAACAATACACGCCATTTTTCTAATCTATTGTATAACAGTTTTGTCATTGATCCAATAATGTTCTAATTTATAGCATAACTTTTCCTCCAATACAGCAAGCATCGGAGGTCCCTCCCACCAGTCCAGCAATAGTCCCAGAGCTGCCTCTCATAGGCCCGGCTGCTGGGAAATGGCCATCCCTGAACCAACAGCAAAGGCGCAAAGGAAGGGACTCACTGGAGTCTTCCAGTGGGGTCAACCCCCGGACTCAGTGAAGGAAACTCTTCCCAAAGAGAAAGTGTGATGCTGGGCATACAAGCAGCCTATGGTGAGGACCTGCATCGTTTAGGAAGTGGCTCTCACAGTGTGGTCCCCAGATCAGCGGCAACCCCTGGGAACTTATTTCAAGTACAAGTTCTTCATCCCTTCTCCAGGAGTGGGGCCCAGCAATCTGTCATTTAACAAGCCCTCCGGTGACTCTGATGGCCTCGTTGTAGGATATAAGCTAAGTCGCTATAACAAAGAGAATTTAGCCCTAGCTGGTTTGGCCTAGTGGATAGAGCATCAGCCTGCGGACTGAAGGGTCCCGAGTTCCATTCCAGTCAAGGGCACATGCCTGATTTGCGGGCTCGATCCCCAGTAGGGGGAGTGCAGGAGGCAGCCGATCAATGATTTCTCATTGATGTTTCTATCTCTCTCTTCCCCTCTTTTCCTCTCTGAACTCAATAAAAATAAAAACAAAGAGACTTCAAAATATGACAACTAAACTAAAAAAGGAGTTTGCTCTCACATATAATCCAGGTGTGAATGACCCAGGTTGGCAGGGCCCAAGTTCTTTTCACTGTGACCCAGCTGCTCTGTGGGGTTATTTTGCAGCAATCCCCAGCAGTTGTATTACTTTGCTTCATGATTATTTTTTTTAAATATATTTTTGTTGATTCCAGAGAGGAAGGGAGAGGGAGAGATAGAAACATCAATGATGAGATTCATTGATCCGCTGCCTTCTGCATGCCCCTACTGGGGATCAAGCTGCAACCCAGGCACGTGCCCTTGACTGGAAGTGAACCTGGGACCCTTCAGTCCGCAGGCCGACGCTCTATCCACGGAGCAAACCAACTAGGGCTCATGATTACTTTTGATCCGGAGTCCTCAGAAAAGGGCTCCAGAGCCAGACTCTGCCCCTAGTAGCTGTGAGTAGCTGTGTGACCTTGGGAAAGTCTCCTAACTGCTTTGTGCTTCACGTGCGGAAAATGGAGATGATGATAATGCCCATTTCATAGGCCTGATGGGATAAAATGAGGTGAGCTACACATGCATACCTGCTACATAGGAAGCGCTATTGACGTATCAGTGATGATGATGGTGATATGTGATGACGACGACAACTACGGCGATGACCTTAGTCTGGAGACCAAAGGCTGGAAGGTCTTGCTGACAATTGAGCATCGGGCACTGGGGCTTGAGATGACGGGCAGGGGAGCTGTGGCGCATGTGCTGCAAGCGCGGTGACTTCCTGGATTGTTTCCCTCTGGACATTCCAAGGGCCCTGCAGCACCGGAGCTGGAGATTAGTGTGTGTGTGTGTGTAGGGGGGTGGGGAGGATGGGGGGGGTAGGCATGATAAAAGCCAGATCCTTGGCACAACCACCAGGTCCGGTGGGGGAGTGAGAGGGATATTTGGGGTTCTCAAAACCTCTCCCCAGCCCACTCCCAGGATGCTTAAATCACACCTCAACGTTTTCCTGCACTGCTGGCCACCCTGTCCCCATTCCCGGGACATTTATACACAAGGGGGTCATGGGATGCCCACCGTGGGAATGTTTGAGAATTGCCTACAATGTTTGTGTATTTTCTTCTGTGAATGTCCACAGATTTTCCAAGGGATCTAGAACCCCAGAAACTGTTTGGAACGCTATCTCTTCCTCCAGGAAGCCTTCCCTGATGTTCTCTCAGACTGGGTCAGGTGCCTTCTCTGATGGTCTCCATCCCGCCCTGACACTCTGCTTGTGCCTTCCCCGCCTGAGCACAGATGATCATGTCCAGTGATGTGTCTATGTCGCTTACTGAAGCTTCATGAAGGCAGGGACCAGGGGTTAGTTATGCACCAAAAATGCCACCAGCATTGTCCAACACAGGGACTGACATGCCAAAAGGAAAAAAAAAAAAAAGATATTTAAGGATATTGGCCTTCCTTACCTCTGGGCCTTTGCAGATGCTGTTCCCTCCACCTGGAACACCCTCCTCCACGACTTCATGTGGCTCATCTTCCCACACCGGTCAGGTTTCGGCTCAGAGATCTCCCCCACCAAGAGCCTTCCTGGCTCTTACCCCCAAGATTGGTTTAAAGTTTGTGTTCCAAACACTCACTTAAGACAAAGCAGATATAGAGAACATCTGTTGCATGAATGACTGAGGGGTCAATGTCTGGGCCAGGTTCCCTGATCAGCTGGAGGGTCGCTTCCCGGCCCCTCTTTCTAGAGTTTTCTTTTTCTTTTTAATGGCTTTGTTGAGCTGTACTTTACATGCCCTACAACTCACTCATTTACAGTGTGCAGGGCAATGGCTGTCAGCACAGAGCTGTGCAGTTACCGCCCTTTGTGGAGTCCTGAGCCGCTCACAGTCCGATACCCCTCCCCACCAAGGCCCCTGTGCCAGGTGTTTCTCACTGTCCCATCGAAGGGAAGAGTCTGGCTCCTCCCCAGCCAGGAGGGAGATCAGGAAAGAACAGGACCTAGTCCTCTGCCCTTGCTATCTGCCCAACCCCAGGGCTCGCCGTTTCCCGGGAGGCCCAGGGTTATGCTAACAGTCACTGAGCACTTGCTATGCCAAGTGCAGTTCTAAGCACTTGACACAGGGGACGAGTCATTTACCACCACCAACGCGCCTGCAGACCAGGCCCTGTTCGGATAAGCCTCCACGTGGCCCCGTGGGAGGGCCACTCCTCCTGAAGCTCTGGAGGTGCACAGGGGTCTGGCCAGGAGGGAGTCCCCGTCCTGCATGTACACAGCCTGAGCTGTACCTGGGAGGTTAAAACTGGTGGCTCATGGGCCAGATATGACCCACAAGGTGGTTATAAAAAAAAGATTATTTTAAATCGGGAGACTTCCCTCTCTGTTTCGCTCCCTTAAGCAGGTTGCGTACCCTCACCTTTATCCTGCACCTGCCTCATCCTGCACTCTCTACCTCATTCACCTGGTCCCATGAGCATTTGCACTTGAGACCCTGACAGTAACAGGTGGGTGGAGAAGACGCAGTTCAGTGCCTAGGATCCCCCATTCCTGACCGTCCTCTGTCCCCTGAGCTAATGCCCAACAGGCTGTTTTATGTTCTTTTTGGGGGGTGTATTTTGGACTCCTGACATGGCCAGGAAGTAGGCAGGGGCACTGGGGACACCATGCTGGGTACTCAATCCTCACACGCAGCTCATTCCAGCCTCCCCCAGGACTGCCACTTTCTGCTTTTCACAGCCAAAGCTGGGGCCCGGGCCTGGGTTTACCCCTCCAGGCAGTCCTGCCTCAATGTCCCACTAGTCCCAGAGTAGCTTTTTACTTCTTTGGGGAGCATGGGGAAATCTGGGGTACCCTCTGGCTGGCTACTCCATCCCATTCCTTCCTGGGAGGGGGAAGAGACAGCTCCTGCGGTATTTATTGGGAGAGTCAGTTCTGTAGTTAAAATTCCTGAGGCAAGACCTACACCGACATTAGAGAATGAAATAGACAGAGGGGAAAAAGAGAAAGGCAGAAACAGAGACTAAAAGAAGCAGGCAGAGAAAACGCAGCAGAAAGGAGACAGAGAAGAGAGAACAAAGAGAGAAATAGACAGAGAAAGACAGAGAGAATAAGCGACGGAGGCTCGGGAATGAAGAGCCAAGGAGCCAGGGATGGGCAGGGGTGTAATCTAGTGGCTCAAAGAACAAACTCTGGAGCCCGACTGAGAATCATGGGCAGACAGAGGCAGCAGGTACAAAGTAGGTGTTTTTAAATTGAAAATGTTTATAAAAAGGAACGGAAATATGAAGGGGGCCGTGGGCTAGGCGCGGGCCTGCGGCGCTGGGGGTGGCAAAAGGCGTCCCCACTTCCATCTGTCCATCAGTCGTTCACTCTGTTCGCTTCCATGTGCGCATGCGCACGAGCGGCAGGCGCGGGGCCGGCGGCGCGGGCTCAGGCCCGAGGGCGGGCGGGCGCGCAGTGGTGTGGCTGGTGCGTGGGTGCGAATCCAGGGCGGCAGATACAGCGGAAGGAGCCCTCGGTGTTGATGCAGCGCGCGTTGACGCAGAGTGAAGCCGCCGCCCCAGCCTCCTCACACTCGTTAACGTCTGGGGAGGGGGTACAAGGAGTGCTGCTACTCACGGCCGGGGACGGGGAGCTCAGCCCCGGTCCCCTGCGGCTCCGGGGCCGAGGGTGGAGGGTGCGCGCAGAGCCTCCTGGTTGAGCGCGAGCCTGGCCCCTGCCGCCTGCTGGCGGTGTGAGCCCGGACAGGTGGCGGGACTTCTGTGCCTCAGCTCGGTTCTGTAAGATGGGTGCGGTAGCCCCACGCCACTAGGTTTTTGTTAGGAAAATAATACTGATGATGATATCAACCAGGGTACATGCCTACTCCAAACCAGACGTGCATTAAGCACGTTACCGCAGTAACTGTCTCCTCCTGGTGCCTGTGGAGTAGGCTCTGATTCCCTTTTACATAAGTTCCAGCCGAGGCCGGCGTGCCAAGCCTCTGCTCAGTGGCTCTTAGCCCAGCTCTCAGTGCCCGGGCCCTGCTGTTTCTCGGCTGTGGCACCTTGGGGAACTCAACTCTCTTTTCTGAGCCTCAGTTTACACATAGGCCTCAGTGTCATTGTAAATCAGTATTAATGATGTTCACAATTATTTGAAGTTCTATGATTACGGTCACTTGAGATGAGAAAAACTTAGCAAGGGATAGCTCCCTGGGCAGGTCACACAGCAAGTCTGAGGTCTCTCCACGCCCCCAGAGTCCTGTGCTACTACTCTCTAAATTGGGCAAACATGATTCCCATTCCCACTTCGCAGACGGGAAGCCTGAGGCTCTCCAAAGAGGTCCCGAAAATTAATCCATGGCAGCACGAGGCGTCCTGAGACGTCACACCTGCAGGACCCTACCCTCCTACCTGCTTCCGGCCCAGCCGGCACTGAGGCCCAGCTCTGCTTTCCGGCAAGTCAGGCTGCGCCTTCTGGGCTGGCCCCGCCCCTAGCCGGCACTAAGCTCCGCCCTATCCCCAGGCCCGCCCTGGCCAGCCCCTCACCGACGCAGGCCATGCGGGTCATGTCCAGGCGGTAGCCGTCGAAGCAGTCGCAGGTGAAGCCCTCGGGGACCCGCACGCAGCGGCCGTGGGCACAGCCGTCCAGGATCCCACACTCCTCCGCCTCCAGCCCCTCGTAGGGCCCAGCCAGGGCGCCTGCGGAGGAGAGTGCGGGGACTCCCTCATTCAGGGTCTGTGTTTCTCTCCCTCATTGCCCCTGGCTGCTCTGTATGTTCCTTTCTGAACCACCCATCCTTCTCCAGGGGGCGCTGTGGGGCTAGGAAGTGTATCTGGCTGTGCTCACTAGTTACCCCCCCGCCCCGCCCCTTCCGTCCCGGTCCTCACCTTCCTTGGTGGATTTACAGGTGTATCTCTGTTCTCCCTGACCGCATCTGTGTTTTCATATCTCTCTGTGCCTGTCTCTCCCCCTGGCTTCTTCCTTTCTGCATCTCTCCCTTCTCCCTCCCTGCCTATCTGCACAGTTCCATCCTCCCGAGTCCCGTGCTCACCAGCGTAGCCTACGCCTTCACGTGGCTCCTCGGGCTCTGGGAAGGAGCCTCGGGTGTCTCGGGGCCGATAGCGCCAGCGGGTGCCCGGGCCGGGTGGAGCAGGAGGCTCAGATTCACCATAGGGACCACCATCATCCTCAAAGTCGGGTATGTCGAAGGGTGGCGCCCCATAGGGGGCCTCCCGGCGGGCAAAGGGCCCAGGTGGCGGTGGGTAGGGGTCATAGGGTAGCACAGGTGGTGGGTACAGCTCAGGCCCATATGGAAGGCCCTGGTAAGGTGGACCAAGGTCTGGACCATACTCGTAGGGGAGTCCAAAGCCACCTGGTCGTGGGGGGCCATATGCAGGGGGGCGCAGCACATTGCACAGGGCCTCAAAGTCATCTGTAAACAGGAGACAAGCCTAACAGTCATTCCTTGCTTGCCTTGCACCCACCATGCATGTCCCCCCTGTGGGAAGAACCCAGAGGAGAGGGAGGAGTGCCTTGGGCTGAGGCGTGGAAGGGGCTTCAGAGGAGGGGACTTGGCTTGCAGGGTGGGGGTCAGGGGTTCTGGAGCCAGGACTGAGTGTCCAAGGCCTGAGTCTAGGATTCCAAGGTGCTGGGGTCAGGAGTACTAAGGACTGCAGCTAGAAATTATGGTCCAATGTTCTGGAATTTGGGGGCTCCATGGGAACTCAGACTAGGGGTCTACAGGTATGGGATGCTGGTGTTTTAGGGACTAGGACTGGGAATTCCCAAAAACTGCTACTGGAGTTCTGGGGGCCAGGATGCTTGGGAAAGGATCTGACCCACTGGACCTGGAGGTCTGAGGATCAAGGATGGGGTCTTTGGGCCTGGGGCTGGGCTGGGTTCCCAAGGGCTGAGGATTGGGGGAATCAAGGGTTTTAAGAGGCAAGAACTGGGGCCTCAGTGCTTGAATATGGGTATCCAAGGCAATGGAACTTGGAGGCCTGTGGGTTATGACCAGAGTTGGTGGGCCAGGATGGAGGGATCTGAGCACCTGGTACTGGAGGTCTAAGGGCCTGGATGTGGAGGAGGGGAGGGTCCCATGGGCTGTTCTGGGGTTCTGGAGACCAGGAGTGAGGGTCAGATAGACCAGACCTCAGGGCCCTATGGGACCTGCTGATAAGACCGGGAGGTCTCTGGGATGTGACTTGGGGACTAGGGTACTAAGATTTAGGGGTCTGTGGGCTGAGTTTGGGGAGATCTGGTAGGCTAACACTGGGTCTGCATTAAGAGCTCTAATGGTCTGGATTTGAAGCCTGAGGGGCAGGACCTCTGGGTGCAGCCCAGGCAGATGGCAGTACCTGAGTCCTGGGCAGGGCAGAGGGCACAGTCCATGCCCCAGGCCTCCCCGTAGAGGCAGCAGCACTCTGTGTACGTGGCCTGGCGGTCCAGCCGAGGGCGGCTGCACACGAGGTCAGCACCCACTTCCTGCCAGCACACTCCCAGGTTGTCATCTGAGGGCAAAGACAGCATGCATCAGGGTGGGACTGACCCTCGGCCTCCTCTCCTGCTGGAGCAGCTGGCCACCTCTGCCTATCACCAGATCCTCATCGGCTGTGGTCTGACTCCCAGAAGCCCTCTGAGGTCGTTCCCAGGTTCTGAATTGAGGACAGGGCTTGGTCTGGCATGAGGCTGTCATAGGAGGCGAGAGCAGAGGGGTTCCAATGACTGGGTGCTAGAAGCTGGGAGGACTTTATCCAAGTCTGGCCTCTGGAGGGCTGTGTGACCTTGAGGAAGTTGATTTTCCTCTCTGAGCACTGTTTGAATGAAGTGTTTGGGGATGTTGTAGGACCAGAGTTTGGGTCTGTGGGCAAAAAAAAAGAGAAAGAAAGAACCCAAAGAGATAGAGACAAACACATTCAAACAGTCAGGGATTCTAAGAAAAATGGGTCAGCAAAGATGCAGAGACAGACCCAGAAACAGACCTAGAAACAATGATAGTCCCAGAAAGTGTCAGAGAAAAACCTAAAGAAAGAAACCCACAGAAAGATGGAGTCGGAGATACACAGGGAAATAAAGGGAACACGCCTCTAGCACTCAGACCAGGTCCTGTTCTGTCCTTAAAAATAAAATTCTTCACAACCGTCTTATAAGGCAGGGAGGGCCCCTGCCGATTCACTCAGTGTGCACGATTCACTCAGTGTGCACGATTCACTCAGTGTGCACGATTCACTCAGTGTGCAGGAAGGATGCCGGGATTCAGGAGGCAAGGCAGCTGGGCGGGACTGGGGCGGGGCGTGATCGGCTGGGCAGGACTGGGGGGCGGGGCGGGGCGGGGCGGGGCGTGATCAGCGGGGCGGGGCGGGACAGGCTCGAGGTCGGGTTACCGAGGCTCTGGCTCTCGTTGGAGACGCAGCGGCGCCGCGAACCGTCCAGCACCAGCGGGGGCTCGCACGTGCAGTGATAAGAACCCACGGTGTTGACGCAGCGGCCCCCCTCACACGCCGGCTCCTCGTCCGCGCACTCGTCGTTATCTAGGGTGGCGGGGGAGGGGAGAGTGGCTAAGAAGCAGCCTCTACCCTTTCCCGGTTCCCCCAGGGCATTGGCAGTGATGGATGGAGTCTGGACTCCGGGAAGACTTCCTACTGGCGGTGACCCTGTTCCGAGGCGGTGCGGGGCTGGGGAGAGTTCTTTGGGGATGGTGAGGGTGGGCTCGTACCGACACACTCCAGTCGCTGGGCATGGTAGTAGTATCCGTTGCTACAATAACACGAGTAGCCTGGGGCCGTGTTCACGCACACCCCACTTTTGCACACCTGATCTCGGAACAGCTGGCACTCATCCACATCTGCGGGAAGGATGGTCAGAGGCGTGCCCCACCAAGAGAGATGGGTGGAGGCCAGGGTTTGGGGTGGGCTGGATTGGGAGGGGGAGGCTGTGTGGTATAATCAGGGAAGAGAGAGGCAGACATGGAGATAGAGAGCCAGAGGTAGAGATAGGGAAAGATGGAGACAGAGAGAGATGGGGGTGGGGTGGGTGGGAGGAGACAGAGAAACAGGTAGGATGAGAGAGGGAAATAAAGAAAACAGAGACAGGGTGGGAGGGGGCTGGCCTGGGGGCTGAAGGTGGGTGGAACTTAAAGCCTGGCCTGACCTCTCCGGTGGCTTGGGTCTCCGCTAGGCGCCAGGTAGCCCCTGCCATGGGGACACAGTGACTGGTACTCAGCTGCACACAGAGACAAGGCTAAGCCCAGACTCCCCGCTTCCAGCCCCGCCCCGACCTGCTTACGCCCACCAGTCTCAGTGCTTACTCTGGCCCCATGCCCACCCTTCACCCCCGAAGTCTTCAGCCCTCATGCTTGTTTGTGCCCACCTCTCAGCCTCATGCACACCACCCAGCCCTCAGCCCTGTGTCCACCAGGACCCATGCCCACCTGTCTCAGTGCTCGGGCACTGCTGGATGCGGCAGCCGCTGCCCCAGCCCTCGCCCACCGTGCAGCAGCACTCCTGCCACGTCACGTTCCGAGCCAGGATGTTGTCACACGCATCTGGAGCTGCCGTGTCAAAGTAGCACTCCCGGCGGCCGCTGCCCACGGGTCCCTGCCTGGGTGGGCTGGGCCGGCGGGGAGGGTGTGGAGGGGGTGGCCTGTCTGGCAGACCAGGGCTGGCAGGTGCTTGGGGCTGTGGGCCTGGGAATGTGCCTGGAGAGACAAGAGGCTTTAGCTGGTGTGGGCTGATCCTCCAGCCCCCATGATATGAGTGGAGAAACTGAGGCCCAAAGGGCTCCCAGCCATTATTGGCAGAACTAGACTCCACTGTCATTGTCCCTTTCTCCTATTCTCACCTCCTGTCATTTCTCCACTTCTTGCCTTCCCACCTCACACTCTCCCAGACATCTGGCACAATATGGCACCTGCAGTTTTTGTAGCAGAAGGGGGTTTCCCTGACCTCCAGGATACCTCCTTGGGCTCTCACATCCAAGGGGTCCCAAACTGGCCTCAGAGTCTTCATCCCCAAACCCAGGCAGCCCCACCGCTTGCTGCTTGGCCTCCTGCGTGTTCTCCCACCTGCCCTCTCTTCCCCTCCTGTGGCTGGGTGGGGCGGGGCTGCCTTGATCTAGTCCTGTCCTCTCTGCCCAGTCCCTGCCCCCCAGAACCCAGGGTCACCTCCTCCAACCCACCTTCACATGGCTGCCAAAGAGGTTTCAAAATCTGATTACACCTCCCCTCTGCTCAAAACCCGTCCATGGTGCCAGGGTAACCTCAGGACAAGTCTAGCCTCCTGACCACGGTGAGTCAGTGTGGCCTGGCACCAGCCTCCTGCAGCCTCTCTCCCCACTCCTTCCCTTGTTCTGTAAATCCTGCCTCCCTGAACTTACTTCAGCTCCTCCAACATGCCAGGCCCTCTCTTGCCTGGCCAGACCTTTGCCTTGGTCCTTGCTCTCTCTGCCCCAAATGTCACCCTCCCCTACTTCACCCACTACTCATCCTAATGCTCTCAGTTCAGACATCCCCTCCTTCAGGAAGCCCTCCCTACCTCTTCTCTCAGGCTGGGCTCCTTCCCTCCGGCCTGCGTTTCCTCAGCCCGCCCTGATTCCTCTGGGTTGTCACCGCCTAGTGTTACATCTGCCTGCCCCCACTGTTGTGAGTCTCTTCAAAACAGAGTGACTTCTCTGGGACTAAACACAATGGATGCCCTATGAGCATTTGCTGCCTGAAGCGAGCTGGTAAAGTCAGGCAGGGCAGGCTCTAGTTCTCCTGACTCTGAATCCCACTACCCAGATTAACCCTCAAGTTCTGAAGTTTTTTGTTGTTTAAAACAATGGCATTTAACTAGTGGCAGCTGTCCACATCAGGAATGGTTAGACCGCATCATTTTTCTGTGGGGCAAGCAGCCATCAGTTAAATAGACACTGACATCAGTCTCACCAGCAGAAGTCCGTGGGGGAACACAGCGTCCAGTCATGGGGTCAAACTCCTCAGGACTGGTGGGGCAGACACAGAGGAAGGAGCCCTCCACATTCTCGCACAGGGCAGCTCCACACACGCCCTGTAGCGTTTCACATTCATTTACATCTGTGAACAGGAGACAACAGGGGAGAGGAAGTCGGTGGTGGTCAACTCTGATTCCCAGAGTCTAAAAGTCGGAACTTCCAGATGTAACTGGTATTTTTAATGGCCCAGCCCCCATCATCAACTTCTCTTCTGGTGACAAACCCCGAATTTCCATTGGGAGCCTTCTGCTCCTCTATTTCCAGCCCATGTGTTTTGAGTGGGGCTACCTCGACTCCCAGAAGTGGGAACAAGTCCCAGGCACTGCCAACCAGATTGCTGTGTTTCTCTGGTTCAGAGACAGGCAGTGCCTAAGCTGGGCCAGGCAAAGCCAGCCCTGAGACTTTGGCTGAAAATATCAAGAAAGAGCCTCCGTCTGTAGCTAGGGCTGCCAAGATGAGGATGTTAGCTAGAGGTGCCAAGACCACCTTTGTCATTGTGAAGAGAGAGTCTGCCTGAAAACAAATGCAGCAGAGGGAAGCAGAGCCGAGAGGAAACAGCCTTGTTATAACGCCTGGATGCAGGTGTGCCTGAAGTTCAACTATATCCCAGGGCTTCACAATTTTAATTCCCTTTAAAGAAAGGTAGCCTGTTGTGTTGGCATCTGTCAAAACTTAGAGAATGTATAATTAAAATCCATGCATTTCACTGTATGTACATTGAATCGCAAATGAAAATATCGATAAACACATATTGAACTCTGGTTAATAATATGCATACTGAAGAATTTAGGAAGAAGTGTATTGATGCCTGTAATTTAATTTTAAATCTATCAAAAAAAATTAGTTGTATTCATGGATAGATGTATGAGGAAGCAAGTATAATCAGATGGTCAGGCTGTATGTTTAGAAAATGTCTTCATAAAACGTTGGGAAGCCCTGGCCAGGTGGCTCCGTTGGTTGGAGCATCATCCTGTAGGTGGCAGGTTCTAGTCCTGGTCAGGACACATACCTCGGTTGCAGGTTTGATCCCTGATCCATAGAGGAGACAACCTATCGATGTTTCTCTCTCACATCTCTCTCTCTCTCTCTAAAAAAAAAAAAAAAAAAAAAAAAAAAAGTTGGGAAAAATAATGTTTATGTACATTTAAGATTAGTACATTTTACATACTTTAGGCATGATTTTTAAAGCATCCCCCACATAAAATCTGAATGAAAGAGGGTTTCCTGAAGATGGATCTTATATCCCAAGGTTTAAATTCCAAACCCCCAAAGTTCACATAGTTCAAATCTATGGAGAGGCGCTGGGCCTGACCGACCTCTTCCCCACCCTCTGGTCCCACCCCAGCCCCCTGGAGCCCCGTACCCACGCAGTGACGCCCGTCCCGTGCCCCCTCGTAGCCCTGGTCACAGAGGCACTGGAAGGAGCCAGGCAGGTTCTGGCAAACGGCATGGGCCCCGCAGAAGGACCGGTTCCGGCATTCATCCACATCTGCAACCAGCAGACAGTCAGACCATTGCTGGGCCTTCTGTCTCCTCCACAGCTCACCCAATGCCCGAAGGACACCCACCCTGGCATCCGCCCCCAGGCATGGGCTGGTAGCCAGGGTCACAGGTAGGCGTGCAGCGGTAGGAGCCAGGGGTATTTTCACAGCGCTGGGCACCACAAATTGCCGGGCCATATTCTTGGCACTCGTCCACATCTGCAAGAGTGGGGACAAGGTGAGGGAAGGAGAGGGGAGTTATAGGCCTGGATTCACAGGTTCCTGATGACACTCAGTTCTCAGGACTGAGAAGTTTCTATGAATCTTAGATTCTAGGAGGCTGAGCTTCTTAAGATTGACAGTGGTGAAAACTGCAAAGGCCTCGAACATAGTTTCACCTCAGGCTTTTGCAGGTGCTGTTCCTCTGTCAGGAACACTTTTCCCTCAGCTATCTGCATGGCGTCCTCCTTCACTTCACTCAAGAGTCTAGGTCAAGCCCTCCTAGCACTCGCTCGCCCACTGCCCGGTCGTCTCTGTCCATTTGTTCTGCTACATTTTTCTTCTTAAACTTGACATTATATTATAACCACCTCCCTAGAATGCAAACTCCACAACAGCATGGACTTGTGTCTGTCTTGTTTCCCCACTGTATTCCCAGGGCCTAGAACAGTACCTATCATACAGTAGGTGCCCCAAATGGTTTGCTGAGTGAGTTTTGAATGAATTTACCTATTTATTGTCTGTCCTCCCCGCCACATGGCAGCTCCATGAAGGCAGGAATTTTGTTTAACATACAGCCTGTTGCCCCCCAATGTCTGGCACACAGCAGGTGCTTAGTGTATTCTTGTAGAATTAGTGAATGAGAGCCCCTGAAACCAGGTTTCTCTGAGCCAGAGCTGTGGCAACCAAAGAGCCAATGGCATCCCACAGTCATTTCATTTGCTCCACAAAATGCTGATCCACACTCCATCCCAAACAAGGACCTGGATTAGTCCTAGCCTCCTGTCTCAGCAAGTCCCCTGCCAAAGGCTGCTGGGGGAATGGGGCAGGAGGGCTGGAAGGTGAGGGGTGAGGTGGGGGCATGGAGGGGTGGGAAGGCATGGAAAATGAGAAGAGTAGGCAAGGGGTGGTGTGAAGGTGGAACAGAGACCAGAAGGTATAGACCTGTAGTTCCCAAGGCCCGGAGAAGTCTGAGGAAAGACAAAGGACCCAATCTGGAGAGACAAACAACACTTCAAAGGGGTGGATTTTAAGTGGGCAGGTCAGTGCTTGGAGAAATCTGGTGAATTTGGCATTGGGAAAGGATGGGGCCCAGGACAACCAGGGCTGCACCTCTTTGGAGGGACAGCTGGAAGTGGAGTGAGTGGTGGAAGGTAGGAAGAAGGCAGGTCCAAAGAGAGGGAGCCTGAAGAGGGAAAAACAGGGAGTTTTAATCCAACAAGAAAGGGGGAGAGAGGCTAACTGTTCTTAGGTTAGGTCACAGGGGTCCTCAAACTACGGCCCGCGGGCCACATGCGGTCCGCCGAGGACATTTATCCGGCCCACCGGGTGCCGCTGCCTGTCCTGCTTAGCAGCCGACTCATCCCGGGCCCGCAGTGCGCACAGGAATTTGTTCATAGTTTTTTTTTTAAACTATAGTCCGGCCCTCCAACGGTCTGAGGGACAGTGAACTGGCCCCCTGTTTAAAAAGTTTGAGGACCCCTGGGTTAGGAGATAACTTGCTGGACTAACTCAACTGGCAGAGGGGGCACGGGCTGCTTCTGGAAGCAAGGCGTGTCCTGGGTCCTGATAGTAGTGACTTCCCCCAAACTCCCACCTCCCTCCCCAAGAAAATACAAGACACTAAGATTTTAAAAAAGTATTTTAAAATATATATTTTTATTGATTTCAGAGAGAGAGGAAGAGAAAGATAGAAACATCAATGATGAGAGAGAATCATTGATGGGCTGCCTCCTGCACACCCCACACTGGGGATCGAGCCCTCAACCCAGGCATGTGCCCTGACTGGGAATCCAACTGTGACCACCTGGTTCATAGGTCGACGTTCAACCACTGAGCCACGCTGGCCAGGTGACACTAGGATTTTTTTAAATTAAAATAGCATTTAATGTCAACTGTAATTGACAAATTAAAAATGTTTAAAGAAAAAATTTTAAAAAAAAAATAGTCCAGCTGGTGTTGCTCAGTGATTGAGCACGGACCTATGAACTGGGAGGTCACAGTTGGATTCCCAGTCAGGACACATGCCTGGGTTGTGGGCTCAGTCTCCAGTGGGGGGCGTGCAGAAGGCAGCCGATCAATGATTCTCATCATTAATGTGTCTATCTCTGTCTTTCTCTCCTTTCCTCTCTAAAATCGAGAGAGAGAGAGAGAGAGAGAGAGAGAGAGAGAGAGAGAGAAAGAAAGAAAGAAAGAAAGAAAGAAAGAAAGAAAGAAAGAAAGAAAGAAAGAAAGAATTTCCAGCACAGAAATGAGGAGAGAGTTAAGTGCATTGGTTGGGGCCCTTTCCCTCCCCACAAGTCTGTGAGGCAGGCGGTCCCCAAAAGAACCAACCCCAGTAACTTAGGGGCGAAGGCATGAGTCTCACCGTCACAGGTGCCTTCAGGGCCCGCGTTGTAGCCAGGGTCGCAGTCTCGGACGCAGCGGTAGGAGCCGGGGGAATTCTCACAACGCTGGGAGCCGCAGAGGGCCGGGCCCCGCTCTCGACATTCATCCACGTCTGAGAGGTGAGGCAGGGCGATCAGATGGGGGAAGCAGGGAGGTAGGGAGGCAAAGGAGGACATATGGGGGAGTCGAGGAGAGATGACAGTCAGGGCGGGGGACGGGGACGCGGAGAAGAGGGCAAGAAAAGAGGACAGAGGAGGGGAGACTGGAGGCAGAGGGAGAGAGGAGGGGTCGGGCCTCTCACCGAGGCAGGAGGCGAGGTCCGGGCCGGCGCGGTGTCCCGGAGGACAGACGCACTCGAAGGAGCCGTCGGTGTTGGTACAGATGCCGCTCTGGCAGAGGTCCTCCTCGCTGCATTCGTCCACGTCTGCGGGACAGAATCCAAAACCCGACCCACCTCCTTCTCCGCTCCATCTCCCAGGCCACGCCCTCCACAGCCCTCTCCCCGCCCCGACCGGTCTTAGGCTCGCCCCTTCTCAAGCCCCACCCCTCCGACGGGGTTAAGCCATTCCTTTCCAACCACTGCCCAGCTACCCAGGCTCTACTCTCCCCTTTCCTCTCCCAACCCCTCCCCTCCATCTCAACCCCAGGCCCCACAGGCTCCGCCCCCAAAATGCGTCCCGACTCCATCCAGAATTCAGACTCCCATTCCTTGTCCTGCCTTTTCCTGGTATAAAACCACCCTTTCCGGGTCCGGGTCCGGGCCCAGCGTGGGTACAGACCGAGGCAAGAGGCTCCGCGGGGTCCGGGCCGGTAGCCGGGGGCACAAGTACAGGCATAGGAGCCGTCGGTGTTGAGGCATTCGCCGTGGGGGAAGCAAAAGTCGCCCTCCAGGCACTCGTTCACGTCTAGGGTATGTGAGACAGAGCTGGGGGGGTCACCGGACCCGCCCCTGAGACCCAAGCCCCGCCCACAAAGCGGCCACCTCGCCCCCAAGCCGCATGCCCTGTTGGGTGGGCTCTTACGCTCCACCCACAGCTCCTCTGTCCAGCTTCCAAACCTCCAACAGGCTTCACCCAGGAGCCCATGCCCATCTCAGGCTCTCCGGCCCTGGCCCCATCCTGCCCACCTGCGCAGGGCCCAGGCCGGCCAGGCGGCGCCCGGTAGCCAGGAGCGCAGCTGCAGTGGAAGGAGCCTTCGGTGTTAGTACAGTGGCCATGGGGGCCGCAGGAGGCGCCCGAACTGCATTCGTCTACATCTGTGGGAATGGGGGTTTCAGAAGGGGTCCAGAAAAAAGGGGGACCTATGCAATACTTTCAACAATAAAGATTTTTAAAAAATAAAGAAGGGGTCCAGTGTAGAGACACACTGGACGGATTCCGTTGGGGCAAGGGGTCTACAAGAGGTGGTGGGCAGTGTCTTGGTTTGGATATGAGAAGGCTCCATGGCTGAAGTGGGCTAGGGAGACCGGGGTTCTCTGATTCTGGGGACCATGATTGGGGGTTCTGCGGGTTTGGGTTTTTGGGAACTCCCTGTGCCAGGATCCTGGGGTCAGGTGAAGAGACTCTGCACTGGTACAGGGGACATAAATTAATTAGGGTAGGGGGTCAGGTATTGTAAACCAGAATCACTGGATGACTTTCTGATGAAGCAGGGGTCCGAGTCAGTGAACTGGAGGATTTGAGACCAATTAGGGTCAGGTGTTATAGTCAGGGTCCAGAATTCTGCCTCTAGTCAGGGATTGGGGCTGGGGATGTGAACCCAATCAGGCCCCAGGGAAGGGACTCTGAGAAGAGACAGGGGCAGTGAAAGAGAGAGTTTCAAGGGTTACACAGAATCAGGGGTTGTAGCAGGGTTATGGTCAGGAGTTATGGTTAGGTCAAATGTCAAAGTCAAGTTCAGGGGTCACAAGTCACATACAGAACTAAGGACAGGCAGGGTCAGGAGGGTCACACTTGCTATAGAGTTGTGGTAAGGGGTTATTAGCAAGGATCATGGTTAGGGTCAAATGTCAAGTTGAAGGTCCATGAGTCATAGAGTAAGAAGTCACATTCAGGGTCAAAGGTTGTAGTCCAGGTCAGGAACTGCAGTCTGAGTCAGGGGCCCATAGTCTATGTTAAAAGTCACAGTCAGGCTCTGGGGCGTGTGGTTCAGGTAAGGGAATTGAGGTCCAGGTCAGGAGGTTATGGACCGGGTTTGGGTTGCAGTCCAGGACAGGGGTCACCATCTAGGTCAGAAGTTATAATGCAGGTCCAAGGTCATAACCTGATCTTACCAGTACATCGGCCACGGTGCAGGTGGTAGCCAGCAGGACAAGCCCTGCACTGGAAGGAACCGGGTGAATTCACACATTCCTGCCCAGGACACGCCAGGTGGTTCTCACACTCATCAACATCTGAAGGATAGGGGAGAGTATGGCCTGGAAGGAGTGCTCTCACAGCCCCCTCACCCACCCACAGGCCTCCCTCCCTCCCAGGCCTCACCCTGGCACTCGGAGCCAGCAGGGCTGGGTTGAAAGCCTGTTGGGCAGACGCACTGGAAGCTGCCTTCTGTGTTCTCACACCGTCCATAGGCACAGGGCGGGGGGCTACGAGCACATTCATCCACATCTGGGGCAGAGGGGACCAGTGGGGCTGAGGAAGGAGCCTGGACCCATCTCCATTGCCATCACCCACCGCAGCCTCGGCGTTGCAGTCTGGAGGCAGCCTCCTGGACTTGGCCCAGGCTGCTCCCTCCTCCCTTGATTCCCCATTAATGGTCCCTTCACAGCTGCCAGGGTGGGGCCTGGACACCACCTCCTGCATGTGGCCCTCCTGCCTCAGAGCTGTCCCCACCTCAGGAGTCCCACAAGCAAAAGAGTATCCTCCGAAAAGGGAGGGAAAGCCCAGCCGGTATGGGTGTGGCTCAGTGGCTGAGCATCGACCTATGAACCAGGAGGTCTTGGTTTGATTCCTGGTCAAGCCACATGCTCATCATTGATGTGTCTACCTCTCTCTCCCTCTCCCTTCCTCTCTGAAACCAATAAAAAAATATATTAAAAAAAAGAAAAATTACCAACCCCCCCCCCACACACAAAAACAAAAACAAAAAGGGATGTAAAATGGAGAACAGCTTCATATTTGGAGAAAGAGGAGGAGACTCTGTAGTCAGACCCACCTATCCTCTCAGTCTCCCCCACCTTTCTGTGTCTGTCTTCCACCACTGAGCTCCATCACCCTGTATTACCCCCCGCCCCCCGCCAATCATGTCTCTCTCCAGTCCCCCAGCAAATGGGGGTGGAGTGCACTTGGACTCAGCACCCTCACCTTGGCAGGGGGCCCCTGGCCCTCGGGATCTGAAGCCAGCAGGGCAGGCACAGTGATAGGAGCCCGCGGTGTTGTCACAGCGGCCCGGCCCACAGGGTGGTGGCTCCTGGGCACACTCATCCACATCCTCTTCACACGCTGAGCCTCGGAAGCCAGCCGGGCAAACACAGCGGAAAGAGCCAGGCAGGTTCTCACAGGCTCCTCGGCCACAGAGGCCAGGGCTCTGGATGCACTCGTCCACATCTGAGAGGGCAGGGACCGGTGTCATACCTCCTTTATGGCCCCCATGCTACACTCTGCCTCCCTGACCTCCATTGCTTTGATGTTCCACCCTCCACCCTCCCTCTTTCTCCTTGACTCCATCCTTCAGTCACCCTGTCTCTCATCATTCTATCTCTTCATCCTCCATCTATCTTTTCAATCCCTATTCTAAGCTGCCTGCCTGTCTCCTGGAACTCTGCCTTTCTAGTCCCCACCCGTGTGGGCCTCCCTCTACTCTGTCCACCATGACTGACATACCCAACCTCCGAGACTCAGTCCTTCTGTTTCCCACCAGTTGGCCTCTCTGTCCCCCGCATGTCACTGTCTCTACAGCCATCAGGCTGCACGTCTGGTTCTCAGAACCTGGCTCTGTCTCCCCAGTCAGCTCCATTGCTAAGTGTCTCCCTCCTCACCACTGCAGCTCTGCCCTTCCGCCCCCCTCATATCCCCTTCCCCTCTGCCCCTTCCAGTCCCTCACCTTGGCAGCCTGCTCCGTGGGGTGCAGCCTGGTACCCAGCAGGGCACACGCACAGGAAGCTGCCTGGCGTGTTTTCACAGCGCCCACGGTCACAGGGCGGCGGCACGCGTCGGCACTCGTCCACGTCTGCGGGCACAAACCGGGAGGCTGAAACTGGGGCAGACACGCCCCCCCCCCCCCCCCCCCCGCCCCACCACCACCACCTCCCGGCAGTCGCGGGAAGTGGGAAGGGCAGGGGTGGAGCCAAGCTTAAACCCGAGCCAGGTTGGGCGGGAGGCAGGGGCGTAGGGAGTTCGGAGTAGGTAGATTGAAGACGAGGGCGGAGCTTGAGTGGCGAGATCAGGACCGGATCTGGGACCCCACTAGGGGAAGGGCTGAGAGGTGAACCGCGTAGGGGGCAAGGTGTGAGGAGCAGAGCCTGGGCAGGGCGAGGGAGGGAAGGAAAGTTCGGGGGACCGAGCAAAGGGGTGGCAGGAGAGAGGGAAGGGGCGATTTGGGAACGGGGCACTGGCTTGGCAGGGTGGAAATAAGGGGTCATGGCTAGTAAATAGGTTTCGGTAGTCGAAGGACAGAGGGGGGTCTGGGGGCGGGCGGGAGCCAGTCTGGCACATGGAAGGGAGGGGCAAGGGTCTGGAATCTGGGATGTGACGGGGGGACGGGGGGGAGTGGGAGGGCGAAGCCTGGACCTGGTCGCCAGACAAAGGTTGAGCGGCAGCAGAATAGGGACCCGCCCGGGGGCGGTGGCGGGGGGGAAGGACATGCTGGCCGGGAAGAGGCAGCGGAGGGGCCTAAGGGTGAACGAGAGCTAGTCTGGGGGCGGGACGGGGCGGGCCCGGGGCTGGGGAGCTAGAGTCGGGCCGAAGGGGTTGGGGAAGCGGGGGAGGGCGGGAACTGCTCTGCAGGGACAGCAGCGCGAGGTCCATGCCGAGGTGCCGGCTGGAGCGGATTTCTCACCCAGACACTCAGTAGCCCGCGGGCCAGCTCGGAAGCCGGGGCCGCACACACAGCGGAAGCTTCCTGGCGTGTTTTCGCAGCGCCCAGGAGCACAGGGCGGGGGCATGCGACGGCATTCGTCCACATCTGAGAGCACGGAGGGAGCCGGTCAGGAGGTGGCCGGCACAGCCCCCCGCCCCGCCTCCGCCCACCCACTCTGTCTAGCTCACCAATGCAGTGTGTGCCCTGCGGGCTGAGCCGGAAACCGGAATCACACGTGCACGTGTAGCCACTGGGTCGTGGGATGCAGCGTCCCGGGCCGCAGACCTGGGGATTGCGCTGACACATGCCCGCGGAGGGACCTGGGGATCCAGTCAGCCAGGGTTCCCCCATCTCTTACATCTCCGTCCCATTTGTCCCAGTACAATCCTCTCAGATCCTCTACCTAAAACACCTTTATGGATGTCCCTCCTCAGCCCCGTGTCTTCACCTGTGACCATTTCTTTTATGGTGGGAGGTTCTCATCAGATCCTATCCCTAAATTTACCCATAATACCATTCTAAAGTCTCCATTTTTAAATATTTTGCTCTTCAATTATCTGCCTCAGGTGCGTTCCTAGTGCCCTCATGAAAATAATTATTTGCCTAACATTAACTGAGCACTTACTATGTGCCAGACCCTTCAGAGATAGCTCATTGAATCCTCACAATGATTCCTATTTTACAAATGAGGAAACTGAGGCTCAATGATTTGCCCAATTAACAAAGAACTTTAAGCCAGGCTGTCGACTCCAGCTCTTGACATAACCACCACCCAACCCTCCATACCTTTATCTCTTTTTACCCTCCTTAATTCCTCTGGCTGTGGCATCCCTGCTTGCCCTATCCTTGAAACCTCCTTCAAAGACCCCCATCTGTAATACCCCATCAATGCCCTGGATTCCCTCTACCAAACCTGGTTCGGGGACCTCAGGACCAGTCCAGGCCGGGATGCTGGGTGGGGGAAGCTCAGGGCCCGGCCGAGGCTCAGGCCGGGGTTCTGGGCGATGGGTGGGCAGAAAGCCTGGTAAAGAGAGGCTATCATTGAGTGGAGACCTGGATTTTGGTGCCCCACTTCCTTTCCCTGTGGGGCTGGGGCAGCCCCTTAGAGACAACACACCCTCCTCCAGAAGCCAGCTCACCTGTGGGTGACCGAGGGGTGGAGGGTGGGGCACGGGGCTGGCTGAGGGAAACTCGGGGTGGCTCCTGGCTCAGGGGTCTGGTGTTGTAGCGGAGGTCAGAGGCAGAGTAGTGGTAGCCAGGGCCAGCAGGACAGATCTCCCGAAAACCCTCTGGGAACAGGAAAGGAAGGGAGAGGGGCAAAGAGCGGGTATAAAAGCAGGGAAGGAGAGAGAGAGAGAGAGAGAGAGAGAGAGAGTGAGAGAGAACCTTGGTTGGGGATGAGGGTTGGCCTGGGAGTATGTCAGGGGTTTGGATTAGATGCTGGGATGGGGTTGGACCCTGGCCAAAGACTGGGACCAAGGATGGTTTTCCCTATTTGGGATGGTGGTGGGGTCTGGTTTGGGGTCTACAGAGACTAGGATGAAGGTCAGGAAACAAGTCCCTTGTGGGGTCTGATTTTAAGCAGAAGCTAGATTTCCAGGGTGGTGACTCAGGGAGGGCCATGTGTGGGGCGGGGCCTAAGGTGGAGCCTATGTTGAAGGCAGTGTCTCAGGAGCTGGGGACTTGGCTAAAGCATGGGGACAGGATGGACAGGTGGAGTATCTAAAGAGCTAGGAGTGGCCAAAGCTGGAGGTGATGCTCAGAAGAAGGTAGTGTGTCTCAGGGGTAGATGTGGCCAAGGATGGTTGTGGCCTGGGGCAGAGTTCAGTCTGAGGGTAGCCGGTCTCAGAGGCTGGGGAAGTGGCCAAGACTAGGGCTCAAACAGGTTTGAGGGCTGTGAGCCTCAAAGCCTGGGGGCGGGGTCTGGGGCGGTGCCTAAAGTGGACACTACGAGTCAAGTCTAGGGGTAGTATAAGCATAACCAATGGATACAAGACACTGGGGGAGGGGGGGCAGGTAAAGGCATGTACTGGGGGGGTAGGGGAGGCCGGGGGGAGGTCAATGGGGAAAAAAAAGGAGACATATGTACTACTATTTGTAATACTTCAAACAATTTAAAAAAATAAAATTAAAAAAAAAAGTCTAGGGGGGGCCGAAGGTGCTCACCTGAGCCAAAGGGTGGGCAGAGCTGGCAGCCCCGACCCCAGGCTTTGCCCACACGGCTACAGCAGCAGATCTGTTTGGTGATGTTGCGCAGAATGGGCAGCGAGCAGCCGCCGTCGCGGAGCACGCGGAAGCAGGGCCCCTTGGCCTCTGAAATCACGTGTTGGGCTGGGGGAGGGGGAGGAACATTTCAGAGAGGGTTTGGGAGGGCAGGGGATCTGCGAGGTGAGGTATCCAGGGAGGGTTTGGTGGATTCGAGGGACTTTCAGGAGAGGTCTGAGGCAGAAATGAGGGGTCTCGAGGCCTGAAAATGTTTGGGGCCTGAGGAGAGTCTGAGGGGTGAATAAGACAGTCCGAGACGGATCTCGGGGTCTGAAGAAGTTCTGGTGAGGGAAGGTGAAGGGATTTGGGGGTCGGGAGGAGCTGAAGGAAGGCTGGAAATCTGGAGACAACAGGGGTTCTTAGAAATGGCTGAAGAAGGTCCAGAAAGTCTGAGGTGGATCTAATGAGAGACCTGGGAGTCTTGGAGGATCTGGGGGTGTTTAAGGAAATCAAAGGTCCAGATGTGCTGGGATAGGTCTGAGGGCACAGAGGGACGTGGGACCCAGCCTCGGCCCCTCTGGGTGGCTCACAGATGCAGCTGCTGCGGGATGAGTCCAGCAAGAAGCCGTCCGGGCACACGCACGTGTACCCACCATGAGTGTTGGCACACTCCCCGTGCTGGCAGCGCCCGCCAGTCGCGCACTCATCCACATCTGCGGGGAGGGACGGAGTGGTCCTAGTGGTGTCAGGGACCACCTCCCCGCCGGCCCCGCCCTTAGGGCCAAGCCCCTCCCACCCCTGTCCCGGCTCACCTTCGCAGGACCCGTTAACCCTTTCGAAGCCAGTTGGACATGGACGACGTGGGGCTCCCACTGGGTCGGAGTTCCCTGTGGAGGAGAGGGGCGTGCCAAGGGCGAGAGGATCGAGAAAGAAGTGGGCGGGACGAAAGTGGGTGGAAGGGACTAAAAGGTGTTGGGTGTTTGAGTTCGGGTCGGCGCCCAGTTGGCAGTCTGACAGAAGATAATGTGGGCGGTTTCAGACAGGCATGGCTGGGGCCATGGCACAAAGGCAGGGTGAGAGCAGAGTAGCCAAAGTCAGAAGTGGCGCAGGCTGTCCCAGAACATCTGGATGAGGCTAGACTGGAAGTGATCCCACAACCAGGCAGGCGTGGCTATTTTGAGAACAGTTTTGTCGCCGGGCAGAGTGCGAGGGGGTTCTCACCCCTCCCCAGCTCCGAGCACCTCGGGGGCGTCCTGGGGCTTGCTTACCCGGGTGCTCCGAGCACGACTGACAGTCGTGAACGCCCCAGGCCACGCCGGCCCCTCCGCAGCAGACTTCCTGCGTCCGGAGCCCGGGCAGCGGGGACGCGCACTGTGGGGAAGTGTTTAGTGAGTGCGCCTCAGCGCGGTGGCACGCTCGGGGGTGGGGGGGGGTGGAAAGGGGGACGGGGAGGGCCTCCCCACCAGCCTCCTCTCACTTCGCCTCTGCGCAGCTCCCGAAAGCAGTAACCAAAGCCCGAGGCGTCCGAGTAGCTGTCCTCGCGGGGAGCGTTCTGTGCCAGCACCGTGTAGGGAGCCGCCGCCTCCGCCCGCGCCGCCGCCTCCGCCCGCGCCACTGCCTCGGCGTCCGCCACATCCCAAGGGCCGGACACACGCTCCACCTGGTGCACCACCACGGACGCCTCCTGCGGGTGCTCCACATGGACGCTCACCATAGATGCCACACCTGGAGGAAGGCATCGCGGGCAAAGGGGTGCATACCGGGTTCTTAAGGAGTGGGGCTAGGAAGGGGTGAAAGGGCGCACTGGAGAAGGGTACTCAGGGGAAGACAGGAAAGGTGGGGTCAGGGGTGGTGGACAGAGAGGTAGGAGAGGACCCCGGCCGCACTCTCCTAACCGTGTTCATCGTCGCGGTGGTTGGCTAGTGGCATGGTGTACACTGAGCGAGTGAGGCCTGGCATGGCCGGTGCCGGGGGTTGAGCGCCCGAGGAATGCAACTGGCAGAACTTGCCAGCGAAGTCCGGGGGACAGAGACAGCGGTCAGGCTTCATGCACACACCGCCGTTGTGACAGATCAAGGGACACAGGACTGGGGGGAAAGCGAGGACACTCAGAGTCAGCAACCCTTCTGGCAGGCATCCCCGGGGCCAGCTTACCCAAACTAGCTCAGTCCCTAACATTTTAACTACACCCTCAAAGCTATCACTCAGTGCTAAGTCGCTACACCTTGAGCTGTCATGTACCACTTCCACCAAACCTTGGCTACTAGCAGTGGCTCGGTCCAGTTGTCCAGACCTCTGTGGTATAGATTCGCCCACTGGGTTGGCTCGCCACGCCCGCGGCTCTTCATTCACTGTCATGTTATCTCACCTTCCCTCTCCAGCCCCACTTTCTGACTGAGTCCCGGGTGTACCAGCCCCGCCCACATAGCGCTATCCCGGGGCCAAGCCCCGCCCACTCTAGCTTTTCACAAGCATTTATTTATTTATTTAAATTAAGTTTATTGGGGTAACTGGTTAATAAGATCATATAGGTTTCAAGTACACATTTCTGATACATGGCCTGTGTCCACCATCCAAAGTCAAATTATCTTCCGTTACCAAATATTTGGCCCTCTTTCCATAAGCATTTAGCCTTGCCCATCTCATCTTTTGACTGTGAGTTTTGCTGTTCCAGCCCCTTAAGACCCAGCTAGTCCCTTGCATTGACTAAAACCACATTTTAGTCACTCCCTGGCATCACTCCCCCCTTGCAGCCCCGCCCACATCACCTTCTTCCCGCGGGATTCTAAACTCCGCCTATCTAGTTGTCCAACTCGCTGCCTTTAGCTCCGCCCACCTCCTTTCCTTACGCTGATTTGCCCGGGCTTACTTGTTCAAGCCCCTCCCACCCCGCCTCCCAGCTATCTGGACGGGCGTCTTAGCTCCGCCCAGCGCACTGTCTCCGCCCACCTCCCCTTTGGCTCAGACTTTAGCACTGCCTTCCCGCCTCCAGTACCCCGGGGCGGAGCCAACAACGGGAACGCGCCTCCTCTCTCGGCGCGCACTCGCTGGGCCCCAGGCCACCTCTGGGCGGGGCACTGCCAGCTGTGCGGCGGGGTAAACAAAGAGAGGGGCGCGGCGGGGGTAGGGCGGTGGCTCCGCATTCCCGATCCTTGGGGAGCCCCGGGGGCCGTAGAGCCAAAGAAGGCCGGACGTGTGCTTCGAGGGCACCCCCTCCCTTTCTCCCCAGGGGCGACCGAGAACAGCTGGAGACAGCTGTGTGGATGGGAGGAAGGGAGCAGGCGGCCAGAGCCGTCCAGGAAGGCGTGTGTGGTATTCTGAGCCACACACTGAAGAGAGGAAAGCATAGAGAGCCCCCTCAATTTTGAAGGGTAAAGAGACTGGACTCCTGGGAGACCAGCTAAAGTGCAATACTCTGGGGTTCAAAGACTCAAGTTTTCTAGAATGGAAAGGGAACGAGCCTAGCTCAGAGGACCTGAGGCACCCATTCAACAGGAATCCATTAAGTCCTTTTGGAGAGAATTACCTAGAAAAGAGGACTCTAGTGCCTTCTAGGGAGCACTGGAGAAGGCTCAGGGGATGGCCAATTTGAAGATGCTGAGAAAAATGTTAGAAGAAGTGGGATTTCTGGGAGTCCCCAGCACATGAGAGCATCAGTAGTCTGGAAAGACTCTGAGAGGCTGTGCAATCCTCCTTCTCCTCCCAGCTAAGGGATTGGGTGCCCAAGTCTTTTGTTTAATGCTGCCTGGGGAGAGCACAGTGTTGGAGTCCTAATCAGTTGATCAAGGCCAATTCTGGGATTCTCTGAAGATAGATGGGTCAGAAGTTCCTGGGGAGGGGGTCAACTGAAAGAGAAGGACTTGGAAAGATAGGAATTAGGAATCTCTGATGGGATTCCATTGGAAATATAAGAAAATGGTAGTATTTTGTGGGAAAAGAAATCAGCTAGGAAGTGGAGTTATCAGTGTACAGGGTTGTAATCTGGGGCCCCTCTGGAGAGTGGGGAACAATAGCGGAGGGAAAATACTACAGAATTCTCTGGTGGCAGGCACAATTTGGTAGATTACATCAGAAGAATGGGAGGGAGGAAACTTCACCTGAGGGGCTTTTCTCTAGTTTATTGATGGGGTGGGGATGGTACTTAGGATCTGAGGGCAGACACTCTGGTTCCACTAGTTAGGGGAGCTAGGCCAGGATTCCAGGTTGCTCTAATAGGGATCCTTAATAATAGGCCTAGGATAGGAAAGGTCTCTGCTGGGGGTTGTGATAATCAAGCTACGTCTTGCGGCGGGGGGGGGGGGGGGGGGGTGCACTTTCCAGCCTCAGAGCATTTCTCCACCTTCTCTTGGCCTGAAAGTAGGCCCCCCACCCAGCTCCCTGAAGGCTCCCATGCCAGGGCAAGCTGCTAGATGGGCATGGCCAACTCCACCCCCTAAGCCCCTGGAGGAGTGAGGAGCTGAGGACATCGGGGTCCTGCCGAGGTCAGCCCCCTTTCACATGCTCCTCCTTGTGCCTCCAGGGGCTTGGCACCCGCTTGGGCACGGCGCTTGGCACGGGTGCTTTGGGGCTGGGCTGGAAGGGAGTGATGGAAGGAGGGAGGAAGGGGAGGAGAGAAGGAGTGGCAGCAGGCGGGGCTCAGGCGGGAGATGAGCTCACGCCGCCAGGGCTGGCTTGGCTGGGGGCCAGGCTGGGCGAGTTTTCGGCGCCAGGGGCCCCCACTCCCCACTCCAGAGGGCCTCTTGGGTTGGGAGCAGGTAGGCCCCAACCAGAGAATCAGCCCATCCCCACACCCTGTAGCAAACAGGTGGCCCATTCTCCCACCTCACCTGAACCCTTGGGGACTCCCCATCTCTAGGAGGTGCCTGGTGCCCACCCTCCTTCTGTTCCCTCTGTCCCCAAGGGCACCCCATCCCCTAGGCCTCCTATCTGGATTTCTCTCCCATGTGTGACCCTTGCAACTCAGGGTCCTGCAGAAACCCTCCTTCTATGGACCGGTTCCCTCTCAGCTCTCCAAATCAACTTTCCTCATCCCAGTCAATCCCCCTCCACACAGGCACTCCCATCCTGGACTTTCCTAATCCCTCTCACTCATAGACACAGAAACTGGGACACCCCCCCCCCGCCCCCCTGCCCCGCCACAAGCCCTGAAACTCTCCCTTGGTCTTTAGGGACCCATTATAGTCTCAATTCAAGCCCCCTTTCCCCAAGTTCCCAGGGCCCTCAATTCTGGTATCACCAAGATTGACTCAAAGGCTGGAAAGTCATCAGACCCAATTCCCTCACGTGGGACGCCACAGGTCCCTGAGAACCCCCATTGCTTGAAAAATCAGGACCCAACCCCAAAAGCCAGGAATTTGAAGCTTCCTTTCTTAAGTAACCAGGGATCCCCCCAGCACAGGGAATCTGGGCTCCCTCTCCCTGGGGGACTGTTTCCACCATCCCCAGGGGTTTCTCCTCCCTCTGGGAACCCCTCCCTCGGGACCACCACCCCGCACTCACAGGCGCGGAAGCCGGGTCCCCCCGGGGCCGCCCCGCCGGGCGCGCCGCTGTCCACGCTGGTGGTGTTGCGGGGCGCGCAGATCGGGGTACAGCGAGGGCCGGTGGGCCCATGGACGCAGCGCAGGCTGCACACCGCTGGGGTAAAGCGCACGCGGAGGCGCTCTCGCGGCTGGCTGTGTCCGGGCTGTGGCCCGAACAGCGCTAGCAGCACCAATAGAGACACCCAGAGCAGCCGCGCGCCGCCCGCCATGGCTGCAGCGCCGCGCTCGGCCGCGCCGCCGCCCCAGCCCGCCCGAGGGGCCCGGCCGCGCCCGCCCGCCCGCGGGGGAGGACGGCCGCGCCCCCGCTCAGGCCCCCCCTCCTCACCACTCCCTCCCCGGCGGCCGCGCGGGGGCGCGTGGGGCTGGGCGCGCAGCCAGAGGCGCGCAGGCTGGGCGCTAGACTCACAGGGGGAGGGGGCGCCCCCTCTGTCCCTCCTCGCTTCAACAAGTGAATGGGGCCCACGAGGGAGCGGCGAGGAAGGGAACAGGTGGGGGCGGGCTCATTTTCCCCAGACAGGCCTGAATCCATAAAGAGGAAGGAGAAGTGGGGGCCGCATTTGGGGAGGCGGCTAAGGGCTGATTCTCTGCCCTAGGTACAGAGAACGGGGCTTCATATGGATAGGGGACGGTCACGGCACATCTGGGCAGCCAGGTGGCAATCTGGGGGAGAGGAGGGTCTGCACCTGGGCACATGAAGGAATTGGGGGTCTGGATGGTGTGCAGGACGCTGGGGGGGGGCTTCACTATCATCTGGCCAGAAACCCCCACACCTGGTAAAAGAAGTCAGAATGAATAAGGGGAAACGGGGAACTGAGGCTGTGGGCGGGGGTCCTCACATCTGGCCAGAGGCCCACATCTGGAAGACTTTAGGGAGGAGGGGACACATCTGGGCTGAAGGCCACAGCAGGAGGGGCACTTTTGAGGGTAGTTAAAACTAGGGGGTGTGCTAGCCCAGGGCGAGAGCTGGAGCGAGAGCAGAGCAAGGGAAGCAAGGGGAGGCCTTTGGCCTCTAGCCGTCAGGCGATTTTGGGCATTCAGTGACCGGGCAGGCGCCAACCCGCACAATTGCTTTTGTTGTCTGGGCTAGTTCAGCTGCGCTCTCTGCCGGGACAGCGCCCCCCTCTTTGGCCGCGGGGAGCCCGGACGCCTGGCTTCCCGGCCCCACCCCCGCAGATCAGCGCCTCTGGCTAGCGTCTGGTCCTGTCCTGGGCTTACCTCTCAAGGCCGGACGCCAGGGTCCCTAGAGGGGGCCGTGTCCTGGGGTGGGGTACTGGGCTACAATGGGGGGCAGCTAGGCAGTGGCTGGGCCGTGGGAACCAGACGGCTTTATCTGGCCCGGAACCCTCCCCCCTCGGCGGCAGGGGAAAGGCGGATGTTCTTACCCCGGGCCTGGCCGGCAGGAGTGCGCTGTGGGGGCCTCTTACTCAGCAGTGCCCGGCCCCCTGGCCCATGGGGCCGCCGTCGTCTCAGTAGAGCTCGGGCCTCCTGCAGCCTGGGTGGGAGGGGGCAGAGAAAGAGCTGTCATTACGGTTAGGCTGACACCCCCGCCCCCAGCTGGAAGGAGCCTTCTAGCCAGGAGGTCTTCCAGTGTCCTCTCTGCCCACCCTTCTATCCCACCCCCACCCCCACCCCACTATAGGGACCAGGCCTTGAGCCTTCTTTAGAGGCTTGGGGAGAAACAGAGACAAAGACTGTGGGAGAATCAGATGAGGAAGGGAGAAAGAGAAAGAGGAGAGACAGAGGAAGAGAAACAGGTAACAATGAGAAACAGAAGGAGACAGAGATGGAAAGAACAAATACAGAGAGTGGAACATGGAGACAGAGAGATAGAGACTGAAAGGCTCAGAGACTGCAATAGGGAGGAAAAGGAGAAATAGAAACATACAAGTTGATAGTGGAGGGAGGGAAGGAGGAAGAGAGGGAGAGAGAGAGAGAGAGAGAGAGAGAGAGAGAACAACTGAGAGGAGGAGACCCAGAGAGTAGAGTGAAAGATGTGCCAGAAATGGTGGAGGAGCTGGGAGCTCCTGAGCATTTGGTAGGGGAGGGACTGCACACTCACGTCAGTGGCTGCCAGTTAAGGGACACCTGTTTTTTCCTCACGCTGGGGGTGGGGCTGGGGCTGGGGCTCAGCAGTGCAGAGGACTCTGGTGCCAGGCACCGCTGAGGGCCTGCACACTTTGCGGGTGAGCAGCTCTGGACCCTGCAGGAGGCTTCGGAGACAGACAGGGACTAAGTGTAGGAGGGGACCAAGTCCCGCTTTCCATCAGGTGCATCCAGATCTTCAACTGGGATGAGGGGTGGGGAAGGGAGCCCCAGCCCCTCTGTTCCTACTCCATGTCACCCCTACCTGTACCCCACCTAGGAGAACCCACCTCTGAAGCAGCGGCTCCTCCTGAGTGACCAGGCTGGGCAGCAGCGACAAGCAACAACACTATAACAGAGGGGTGGGAGTCACTCAGGTCCCTAGGGTTCTAGAACTCCCCAAAGGAGGGCAAAATGAGGATGGGGGGACCAAGATAAAACTTGAGGGTGCTGGAAATAAATATGTGGCGCACATTTGAGGCACTGCGCTGGATGCCTGTTTCCCTATCTATACAATGGGAGGCAAATTGGCTTAGTCTCTCTAGGGATGAAGGTCACAGCAACCTCATTTTTACTTTGTCTTCTGAAGTTGTTAGACGTAAAGTATTCTTGGAAAAGACATTTTAAAGTATTTTTTAAGCGATTAAAAAAACGCAAAGAGGATGTCTAAGTGCATTTCCCAACCCAGACAGTCTGGGAATTTAGGATCCTGACCTCCCGGGACATCCCTGTCCTGGACTAGATGTCATCCCGCGCATGGGCGGTAGGTGGCGCCACTTCCACAGGCCTCAGCGGCTGGGAAGGAAAGTCCTTCGACTGTGGGTCCAGCAGGGTTCGGAGGTGGAGGGGGATATAGAAGAAGCCACAGCCCAGGACTGGGAATCCCGAGGCTGAGTTTTAGCCCATTCCTGCCCTTGCAAGCTCGTGTGTCCCGGAGCCAGCGTCTCCTGGTCTTTGAGCCTCGGTTTCCCGTCTGACCAGGAGGAAAGAGTTGTTCTTGGAGAAATCTCCGCGCCCAGGGGGTCTCAGATTCTGGGTTGTGGAGCCCTCAGCTCAGACGCAAGTGCGTCGAAACCAAGGGGCCCCCCAGACAAATCCATTATTGCCAGGCTAAGGGGGACGAGGGAGAGGGAGAGCGCGCGGGTCCTGAGAGAAGGGCAGTGGGGGGATGCTACCAAGGGGACGTCAGGCGCGTGGACTCTTTTCAAGACGGTAGGGGCCCAGTGGGGAAGGAGGCCGCCGGGTGGGAACCTCCGGGACCCCCGATCTTGCCGTCATCCCTCCCGCCTTTTCTCCGGGTTAACCCGTTCCCGGCCCCGCCCCCGGTGCGGCTCGGGTTACTAAACGTATTCGCAGAGACGGTGGCGGGAGCGCAGCCCGGGGCCTTTGTAACGGAGCGCTGGGCTCAGGGTAGGGGGTGGGGGTGCTGGGCAGACTGTTTCCTTGGATCTCGTCACCGTAGACAGGAAGGGTGGCTACAACCCCCAAATCTAGGAAATTCTGGGTCTCTTGTCGCGAAATCACTGGTACCTCATTCAAGCCTGAACTCCTTTAATTCTAGGATAACTACAGCATCTCCAACCCTCATGAAACCTGGGGAGCACCCCCACCGGCACAATTCCCCGCAAGTCCTTCCGCCATCAACTCAAAAGTTCACGTCTTCCTCATTAGGAAAATTCAAGGGTCCCTTTTAATTAATCCAGGCGCCCCCAAACCCTAGAACACCAAGACATCTTAAATCCCTCATAAATTTCCTTTGTAACCGCCCATACTCTTGCTCCTTGAGCACCCAAGAAACTTGGGGAACCCGATCCCAGTTCGAGGGCCCCACCCATCTATCATCCTAGGAGAACCCAAAGCCCTGCCCCCATATAAACTGGGACCCTTCTCCGAGAAAAATCCCTAGAATTCCCTGGAGCCACATCTATCTCTACCACACACATCAGAAGGGAATCACTGCCGTCAAAATCTCAGTGCTCCCGGGATTCTAACCCCTACAAAATAAAGGGCCCTAATAAATCCAAGCGCTCTGGCTCTTTCATCCTCACCCGAAGCAGTGGGCTCGATTCCCCTTATATAGAAAAGTCCTTGGCCTCCTGGACCACCACACCTGTTAGGTGGAGGGGGGTACAAGGAAGAGGGGGCTGCAGCAGGGCTTACCCGGCCGGGTGGCCCGGGATCACCGCAGCCTCGACGGCCTGGCTGGGGCTGGGGCTGGGGCTGGGGCTGGCGGCAGAGGCGGCGGCTGCAAAGAGCGGCAGCAGCAGCACCAGCGGGAGCGGGCGGCGGCCGCTGAGGCCAGGCCACCGCATCGTGTCCCGTGTGGAGTCCCGCTCCAGGCCGGCAGTCTGTCCAGTGGGTCCGGCTCTGCGCCGCCCAGCCCCACGACCCCGCCCGAGGCCAACTCATTTTCTCCAAGTCCCAGTCGCGGGCTTCGAACTTCTCGCCAATCAGAGCCCGGTGCCGCCAGGGGCGCTGCCTCCGAGACCAATCGGAAGGCGGTAGGGGCGGGGCTAGAGGGACAGGTGTTGGGCGGGGGGCGCTGGGCCCTGCCTGGAGTTCTCAGTGTTGTATGTGTATGTGTTGGGGGGTGGGGGGAGGGAAGGGGAACAGAGGGAGTCGGTTGAACCCTCTGGTGAAGGAGAGACCCAAGTGTGGAGGTGCTGTGACCCCTCCCATGACTGGGAGCGATGTGGAGGCCGTGGGCAGGGTCTCCTAAACCAGACTCCCATTTGCAGGCCTCATCCCTCAACTCGTTGTGGGGGAATGCGATCAGAATTTGCTCCCTGACTGGTGTAGATGCTGGGAGCTCCCACAGGTGTCCACTTCTCACGCGAGATACTCAAGATTCTGAGGACGGAGCATCCTGCACTGGAGGTCCGGCCCCTCTGAGGGTTCCAGGCCCATTCTGGACCTTCCCAAAGGATTTACCTTTTCTGCAGGCCCTGTGCTTCAGGAGTTCCAGACTCAACAAGCAGTAGCTTGGTTCTTCAGAAGGCTGTAGTCTCTGCCCCTCCCAGAGGACCCAGGCTCCGCTCCTGACCCATAGACTCCACTCCCAGAGCAGCTGGCTCTGCTCTCCTCCTTGACACCCTCCCCCGCCTGGCCACCCCTAGAGGTTAGGAGACCCCTTTTCCTGCCTGAATCTTTAAGGACTTCCAAGAGCACCCCTCCCACTTCCAGAATTGCAGACTCTTCCAGTCCCCTCCCTTCCTAGGGACCTTTACCTTTAGGAGCCCCAAGCCACAGAGTATCTTAGGCCCCACTTGCATCCCCTTTTATTTATTTTTAAAGAATGTATCTTTACTGATTTCAGAGAGGAAGGGAGAAAGAGAGAGGGATAGAAACATAATGACGAGAAAGAAATATCGATTGGCTGCTTCCTGCATGCCCCCTACTGGGGATCAAGCCTGCAGACCGGGAATCGAACCATGGCCTCCTGGTTCATAGGTGGACGCTCAACCACTGAGCCACACAGGCCAGACACATCCCCTTTTAAAGGGTTCCAGATTCCAAGCCCAGCTCTGGCCCTCAGAGGGTATCAAGCCCAGCCCCTTCCCTTCATTACAAATTCAAGGCCCCACCTTCTTTCCTTGGAATTACAAACCCTTTCTCTAACTTTCAGGTCACACTCCTTCCCACAGAGAATTGGGGAGTGGTCCTACACTTAGGATTCCAAGCCCCACCCCTTCAAGTTTGCCCCACCTCCAGGGTTTCCAGGTCCATCTCACAGCAGTTTCTTTTTTTTTTTTTTGAAGTTGACAAGTTCAGCCTTTATTATAAAATCCACTGGGCTCATCTGAGCAGGTGAACTCCACCTTCAGCGAGGCCAGGTGTGAATGTGCCCCTCAGAGCAGGCTGCCCACAGCACCCTCAGGGATCTGGCACTGGAGCCAGGCCTCACCCGGGGGCACCCTTACCAAGGGCCAAGCTGCCCGGGGCCCTGCTCCCACCTGGCCTCTTCACTCAAGCCCGACCTGCATGTGGGCCAATGGGCTGGGTTCCCCGGGTGATGGGCCTCCCAGCTCACTTCACTCAGCAGTTTAATTCTTAAGGTTTCCCGTTCTGTAGCGTTAGCCCCACCGCGAGGCTTCACCCACACAGAGAACTTAGCCTCCCGCCCTGACCATAGGGCTGACTCCACACTAACAAAGCAACATATCCAGCTTTTCTTCATCCCTCATTCCTCCTACTTCTTCCAATGGAAGGTGTACAGGAGTACAGGGGACCCCTTCACCCTCCCCGGTTACAGTGAGGCACCTGGCCTGACTCAGCACACTCACACTGTTACTGCTACCTACAGCAATCCACACCTCCACCCCACTCTGACACCTAGAACTCTGGGTCCACCCACCGTCCTGGGACACACAGCCTCTTAAAGCAGCA
Source organism: Plecotus auritus (assembly GCF_963455305.1). Lineage (NCBI taxonomy): Eukaryota > Metazoa > Chordata > Mammalia > Chiroptera > Vespertilionidae > Plecotus > Plecotus auritus. Next base: position 20,445,949 of record NC_137785.1, read on the forward strand.
ACAACGGCACTCGGGCCCCACTCACGGGCATTCGTGGGCTGTCCCAGCGTGATGGTGGAGTGCCTGATTCTGCTCTCTGAATGTGCTCCGTGCCCCGGTCTTTGTAAATACCCCTCGATCCCTGAGAACATAGCCATGCAGGACAGTGTGTCCCTGACCTCTGTTGCCCTCTCCCTTCCTCCTACCCTGTGGCTGGAGCACTTGCTGGGGGCGCTGCCGAAATTTCTCCCTTCTGTCTGGGATCCAGGACATCGTCAATGCTTGTTGCTAGGCAACAGCTTCTGGCTCACCACTGTAACTTCCGGGGATGGCTGCGGCTCCCCCACCCCCCGCCCCCACATTTGGAGTCCCCAGTCTCAATCCCTATCAGTGCCACTATCTCCCAGGATTTTTTGTTTCTTTCTTTTTGAATTTTCATGAATTTATTTGAGCTAAACTGACGACATATACTGGGAAGCAAATTCTCAAATGCTCCTCACCTAGTAACAGCCAATCACCCCTTGGATCCTTATCTGTTCTCAACTCTTCAGAACCCCCAGAGTTCTAAAGTCATGGCATTCCAGAAGCTTCCTCCCAGTGTGGGCTCACACACACTGTTTTATCCCTTGCATTAATAAACAAACAAAAATCTCCATAGTGTTCTAGATTTTCTGACAATTTCTCTCAGTTCTAGAATCATCAGCATTCCACACACATGTATTCTGGATTCCCTGGCATTGAAAAAGCTATTTCAATATTCCAGATCTACAAGCATTACAAAATGCCTTCGTATTCTAGATCCCCTGATCCCCTAACATCCCAACCCCCCTCCTATATTCTAGACTTCCTAACATTCAAACATCCCTGTGTTCTGAATGCCCTGGCATATAAAAACATGTACAGTTTGAATATCAAAGGCATTCCAGAACACTTTTAGAATCACTCACCTTTTAGACCTACCATTTGTGTTCTAGATTCTTTGACAATCTAGAACCCCCACCATTATGGATTGCTTGGAATGCAAACAAACTCTCTAGTGGTCTAAATAGGTTGCCATTCCAGAATATCCCTATGCCCTAGGTATCCTAGCAATCCAGATCTTTTATGTTATTATTATTTCAGAGAGGAAGGGAGAGGGAAAGATAGAACCATCAATGATGAGAATCATTGCTCGGCCACCTCCTGCATGCCCTCTACCAGGGGTGGAGCCTGCAACCCAGGCATGTGCCCTGACCAGGAATCGAACTGTAATCTCCTAGTTCATAGGTCCATGTTCAACAACTGAGCCACGCTGGCCAGGCTTCTGTGTTTTAGAGTTCTCAGCATTCATAATTCCCGGCATGAAAAATATTCCTACTGGTATAAATTCATAAGCATTCTAGAACATTCCCATTCTAGAATTATTAACTTTCCAGGTCCTTTTGTCAAGAAACTTTTACAGACTTGATTTTCTGAAATGCAGGAGAGAACCCTAACATTGTTCACCCACTAGAATATTCCTATGTTCTAGATTCCCTAACATTCTAGACCCCTCTCACCATATTACAGAAGCCCTGATATTTCAGAAACTGGGATTCTACAATTAGCATATCCTAAAATCACTTGCTGCTAGTCTGGCCCACTCTCTCTCCTCTTCATCTGTCCAAAGAAAAGATGCTGAAAATTTCCCTGAGGAGTTGCCATAGTAACAGGCATTATTTGGGGGAAATCCCAAGGATGTCCGGCTGGGGTGAGCTGAATCTGTCCCACATACCCTCTCAGGTGTGGGCAGAAAAGGGATGAAAGACTGCGCAGACAGGGACGTGGGCCAGATGTTTGCAGTGGTGAGATTTTGGGTACAAATGTTCAGGATGTGGCAACATCTGTTTTTCTGCCAACCTGTAGCCATTCATCTCCTCTTGTGGTAACAAAACCCTGATTCAACTTTCAGAAACTCCTCTTTTACTGTCAATGTGGGCCTGAAGTCACCTCTTGGCTAGTGAGGTCACATGACCCCTGGAACAAGGGAAGACCTCCATCCACTGGCCATAGTGATTGGTTCAGGGATGGCCATCTGACTCAACTCAAGCCAATGAGAATCAGTCTTGTGATTTTTGTGGCTGCTAGAGAAAATAAAGTTGCTAAGGAACTTCCTGGAGTTAGCTTGGCACAACAGGGAAAAACCTGACTGAGAACCCCTGGATCCAGCCATGCCTGAAGCTGATGTGTAAACCTGTACATTTCTTTTCTTTGCTTAAACCAGGAGATACAGATGTCTCTGAATCCACAGCCTGGTTGGGCCCCATATCTCTCCCACCCTTTCCCGGGTCCCCAATCCTCTAAGAATGTAAGCAAGGTGTTGGCAGTGAGAACTTTATTAGGAGAGGATAACTTTGGCCCCAGAAAAAGGGAGATAGGGGAGACCTAGTAACAGTGACCATTCCAAGGAGACCCTGGCCCTGAACCCAGGGCTCTGACAGGAAGCGGGCAGGCACCCGAGTCTCTAGGACCTGAGCATTCAAAGGCACCATGGCAGCTGCGTTCAGAAGGAAGTTTCATTGAGCTTCATCTTGGGGGGTGCAAGGGGAGCCCCGAGACCCGTGGAGGGCCGGGGGGCTGGTGTTGGTGGCCGTCGGGTCTCTGGCCCACTGCGCACCAGTTCCTGGCAGCGTTCCACAAAGCTGCCTCCCCCACGGCGCCGGGCCTCAGCCTGTGGGGGGCTGGGGCTCCCACGGTGGCCACACAGGGAGGCGTTGCTGGAAGCTGAGTGAAGACTGAGGGGTGCTGAGAGTCAATGCTGAGCCAACCCCCCTCCAAGGCCACCATAGTCTGTCCTCTCCCCCATTGCACAGAAGGGGAAGTGGAGTCATGCCTACCTGGTGAGAGAAGTGCGGGGTGAGGGGCTGGGAAGAGAGCCCCGGGAGGAAGCCAGCGGGGCCAGGTCACACTGCTCCAGCTGTTCCATCAGCTCTTCCTCTGTCAGGCCACCTGCTGAGGGGCAAAGAAGCGGGGTCAGGGGGCAAGATAAGGATTACAGGGCAAAGGGCAAAGGTCATGTGCAAGGATTGAGGTTGGGATAGCAGAAAAGATGCAGAGGTCAAGGGACAGGGGTCAGAAACAGAGGGATTGAAAAGCAAGGGCAAGGAGGAGGTGGGGGAGGGGCAGACAAAGGGGCCAGAGGGTAAGGGTGTGGGGAGGGAGATGATGATGAAAGAAGTTGTGGAGAAGCATTTAGGGTGAGTCTGTATGGCTTGGGACAGGATTGAAGTGGGGTGGGCAGTACCAGGGGCTTGGCCTAGCCCATCCATGGCAGTGGTCAGGTCCCACATGGCCAGGCTCCCGTTGGCCTGGCCAGTGAGCAGGTAGCGCCGGGGCCGAGAGCCAAGCCTTCGGGATCCCTCACACTCGAGCACGGTGAAGGCAGTGGTGGGCGAGCCATCCACGGAGCGCACGGAGCACACCCTGAGAGGGAGGGAGGAGGAGTCACCCGGCCACACCAGGGACTGGCCTGGCCCTTCCTGGGCAATCTCCACTGTTATGGCTTCTGTTCCTGTCTCTCCACCCCCAAGCTTCTTCATCCTTCCCCAATCTGCTCTCTTGGGTTCTGGCCCTGGGGGCCCTGCCTGCACATTCGCCAGGTGTCCCAAGGGGGCCTCAGGGCTCTCCCTCAAATCTGCTGCTCCCCCTCTTCCCACCTCAGGGAAGGCCGGAGGCTCATCCTAAGTGCCTCCCTCACCTCACTGTTGCCATGGCGGTTCCCCGTTGCCTGCATCTCTCCCATGGCCCCTCCTCCCTGCTCAAAGCATTGCCCTCTCCAGCCAGGCACCTGCCCAGCCCCCTTGCTGGGCTCTTAGCCTCCTACCACACTCCAGTCCCTCCTCGTCACAGCTGCCATGGCTCCCAGTACATGGAGGCAGGACAGTCTCAGCGCCTCCATGCGGTTGACAAGGCCCTACCCCTCTGCAGCCCCACTGCTCATCTTGTTCTGTGTTCCGGCCCCCAGAGACCATGGGCACTCCACTGGCTACCCTACTTAGCCATTCCTAGCCTTTGCACAAGCTGACCTTCCAGCCTGGCACACTCATTCCTAATCTTCAAGGTCTCTGCTCAGTTTCCTCTTCAAGAAAACCCTCCCAGGGCCTCCTTCCCAGGGTGGAGCCAACAGCTCCTTTACAGCTCCCTGCCCCCCAACCCCTCTGCCCAGGCCCCTTGTCCCACCCTGACCACACTGGGCAGTCTCTATCTGAGGTCCACCACAGGCACCAGCTTCTCCACCAGGGGTCCTCAAACTACGGCCCGCGGGCCACATGCGGCCCACCGAGGACATTTATCCCGCCCGCCGGGTGCCGCTGCCTGTCCTGCTTAGCAGCCGACTCGTCCCGGGCCTGCAGTGCGCACAGGAATTTGTTCATAGTTTTTTTTTTAAACTATAGTCCGGCCCTCCAACGGTCTGAGGGACAGTGAACTGGCCCCCTGTTTAAAAAGTTTGAGGACGCCGAAACCGGTTTGGCTCAGTGGATAGAGCGTTGGCCTGCGGACTCAAGGGTCCCAGGTTCGATTCCGGTCAAGGGCATGTACTGTGGTTGCGGGCACATCCCCAGTGGGGAGTGTGCAGGAGGCAGCTGATCGATGTTTCTCTCTCATCGATGTTTCTAGCTCTCTATCCCTCTCCCTTCCTCTCTGTAAAATATCAATAAAATATATTTAAAAAAAAAAAAAAAAGTTTGAGGACCCCTGTCTCCCACCCAAATGTGTCACACCTCTGATACTTCGGTACTTCCAATCCCCAAACATGGACCAGGCCCATGTTCCCTCCCTGCCCTTGCTCCTAAAGGGCCCCTCGGCTGGGATCCTCTTGGCCTCCATAACCCAGCTGGCCTCCTGTCTTCTCCTTTAACCACCCTGTCCACTTGACGGATGATCCTCACCGCTGACCAGTGGATGAAAGACGCACGAAAAGCTGGCTGGCGCTTGGCACCACCTTCTGAATGAACACTTGCTGGTCATCCCGCTCACCGTAGGGGCCTGGGCCAGACAGGGGTGAGAATCAGGCCTGCTGGGTCCCTGAGACCTCCAGACCCCAAGGCTCTGCCCCATCCCAGGACTAAATCCCCATCCTTAGATTGCTGAAGTTGAGTAGGGTCAGAGAGGGCTGGGGATCAGCAACAGTCAACAGGGTTGAGGCACATCAGGGATGGGGGTGGTCCCAGGTCAGGTGGCAGTCAACAGGAATCAGTGGGGGCAACAGAATTAAACAGGAGGAGCTGGGAGTAAAGGGAGATCAACAGGGGTCAGATAAGGGGTCAGTGGAGGCCAATGAGGACTGTGGGGTGGGAGGCCAGGGGCTAGGAAGCACCAATGTCATTGCCAGCACTGCAGCCGCCATGCCCATCGGCCGACTCCAGGGCCAGGATCTTGAAGGAAGCGAGTGGGGTGGAGCCTGGCTGGGTGGAAATCATGCCACGGAAGCGAGTCACAGACCATGTCCGCACGTGGTTGTTGTCAGCACAGACTGAGGGGCAGGGATGGCAGCAGGTCAGGCTGGGCGGCTGTTGCCCAACCTTTCCCGCCCCAGGAGAACAAACTTTCAAAGGTGTCAGGATTCAGAATTCTTCCCAGAATTCCAAATGGCCCAAAATCCTGTTGGCTCCTCCTCCAAAATCATTCAGAGCCTGATCTCACCTTACCCTGTCTGCAGCCTCCAGCTGCTCCTGTCCATCTCATCTCCTACCAGGACGACTGAAGCAGCCCCCCACCCCCCGCACCCCCATTCTCTGCTCCAGTCCTGTCCCCACAGCCTGTCCCACATGCAGCCAGAGGGAGCCTGTGCACACCTGCTAAGGTCACAGCCCTCCTCTCTCAGAGACCTCCTGTGGCGCCACTGAGTCAGGCTCAAGGACACAGTCTTTGTGGCTTACAAGGTCCTATCGACCTGCCTCCTTCAATCCACCCGCTCCCTTACCCACTGGGCGCAGAGGGCTCCCTGCTTTTCTTCAGATACATTAAACTCTCCCACCACAGAGCCTCTGCCTTGTTTGTTCCCTCTGCCTGGAATGCTTGTCCCCACAGATCTGCACTGTTCACTCCCTCATTTCTGCTCAAAGATCCTTCCTCAGAAAGGTCTTCCTGGAACCATGCATGGCCTGTGACCCTGACACTCTCTAGCCACTCACACAGCTTTGTTTTTCTTCATGACCCTCATCATTGACTGGTATCGATTTACATTTGTATTAATTTGTCTGCCACCCCTACTAGAAAGCCAGCTCCATGAGGATAGGGACTTGACATGTCTTGTTCATCACTGTGTGCCTGGCACACAGTAGGTGCTCAATAACCATTTGTTGAATTGATGAGTTATTCATTCTCCCTTAGACTGGCCCCTTTATATAGTATCCTCTGACTTCTGTGATTACTGTCCCAGGTCAAACTTCTCTCCCCTGCAGAGTTCTCTCCCTACACAATGTCTCTCCCCAGTGGAAACCCTCATCTACCTGGCTTCATGCTCCCAGCCAAGCCACCCCTCCTGCAGGAAATGGGCGCTTGGGGCAGCCCACAAGCTCACCTGAGATGAGATGCTTCTCTGACAACATGATCTTGGTGACGGGGCTTCGATGCACGGTGAAGGTCTGGAAGAGCTGTGGCCCGGAGCCCACAGTCTCAGGGTGCTGCACGATGACCCGCACGCCCCCTGAGCTGGTGCCATAGGCGATCTCAATCCAGTTCCCACTGTCACCTGATGAGGCACCAAGGAGAAAGAGAGGAACAGGGTCACAGAGAGGCAGAAACCAAGGCAGAGAGAGACAGACAGATGAAGAATGAGACAGTCAGGAAGCAAGGAAGAGAGAGAGATGATGATGAGGTAGTAGGAAGATGTGGAGATGGAGGAACTGGGTCACAAAGTGACAGAGAAAGAGAACCAGAGACAGAAGTTAAGACGAAGAGAGGCAGAACTAACATGAGAGGGAAGAGAGAGAGAAACTAGAGAAATGGGGAGACACAGGAACTGAGAAAATGAGTGATTAGGAGGGATAGAGACAGAGACAAACAGACATAAACAGAGATGGAATTAGAGAGAAACACAAAAAAATAGGGACATATATAAACAGACAGCAAGACAAGAAAGTGCAAGCCCATGTGTCTGAGGGAAACCCCACCCTCGCCAACTTTCCAGATGGGAAAAGTTATTTTCCGAGTGTCAGAAACTCCACGGACCGTCGGAAGGACTGGGGATAGGGAAAACATGGTTGTAATATTTTGTGCAGCAATTAAAAGCAGTGGATTAGGGTTATGCATCACCACATGGATGGATATTAAGCTTGGGGCAAGGTAAGCAAAATAAGAGGACAATTGAGATAGTGCCGTTTACGCAAATTCAAAACGTCTCCATGACACTCACTATGTAAGGACACAGACACGTGAAAAGATAAATGTTAATCATAACAGAATAGTGGCATATGACGGGGAGAGAGTGGGGAGAAAAGGGATACACGAATGAAACAAGAAAGAGGCCTTATGGGGGATGAGTGAAAAGGTGAAGAAGAATATCATCAATAATATTTTGGTAAGTTTACACGGTGACAGATACTGAAAGGTATAAAAATGTCGAATCACTATATTGTACACCTGAAACTAATATAACTAACATAATATTATATACCAACTATAGGTAAATCTTTTTTTTTTTTTTAAAAAAAGGGGCTTTACATGAATATATGCTGTGAAATTAATAGTAATCTGTTCCTGCTAGAAAAAAATGTACTGTGAACATTACCTCCCACCTTACAGACAAGGTCATTTGAAGTGAAACAGAGACCGATGTGTGGGAGCTAAAACCACAAAGCTTCTAGAAGAACATATCGGGGGAAATCTTCACAACCTGGAGGTAGGCAAAGCTATCTTAAGGTCCAGAAAGCACTAACCATGAAATAATTAATCATTACGCTAAGTGAAAAAAGCCAGACACAAAAGGTCGTCTATGGCGTGATTCCCTTGGCATGAAATGTCCAGGAAAAGGCAAATCCAGAGATAGAAAGTAGGTTAGGTTTTCAGGGGCTCTCAGGAGGACGACTGCTAACGAGTTCAAGGTTTCTTTTGGGGGTAATAAAAATCAGATTCTGGAATTAGATAGGAGTGATGTTTTGTACAAACTTGTGAATCTACTAAAAATCACCAATTGTATACTCTAAAATGGTGAATTTTATGGTATGTGAACGATATCTCAATAACAACCAATAAAAATCAAGCTATTTCTCTATAGATGAGGTTAAAGAAACAAACAAAAAAACTGTCCCAAGTGAGAGAATTCAGCTTCGTCCACTGTAAAACGTGCCTCCTCTGTTTTACGGGCATGCAACCGTCACGACCTAATCTCAGAGATGGGAAAGAAACCCACAGATGGACGCCTAGTGGCCAATTTTGCCCCTGGCGGAGAGGCCGGCCAGTTCCACTGTCTAGAACAGCGCTTATACACAAATGGTGCTCAGTGAGCATTTGCTGAATGACTAAGGGACAGGTGAATCTGTCTCCTCTTCCATTAAGTCTCAGGGGGTCACACTACACACGCAGTGGGGAGACAGCTGCAGACTGGGGTGGCTGCTGATGGCAGGGGGGAGTCAGGTAATAGCTTACTGGTCTTGGGGGTGAGGTAGACGCTGAGGGCTGTCACCCCATCTTCTGCTGGGTCCCGGTAGAGCTCGCTGACAAGGAGGTCATTGTCCTTCATGCGCAGGGGGAACTTCTGCACATCTACAGTGGGCGGGGCAGGCAAGAGCGGGTCTGTTCAAGACGCGCAGCCTCGCCCCCCTCTCCCACTTCCCAGGGGAGGCTCGCAGGAAGCTGCTGCTCACCCACGTAGTAGATGGAGCCATTGCTGCAGCCCAGGAGGAGGAAAGAGCCTGCCGCGTCGTAGCTGGTGATCGGCTGCACCTCCTGGACCTGGAGGCAGGCAGGGCAGGCTGTAGCTCTGGATCCCTCCTGCCTTTGCCTCTGTGGTGGCCACTCCTGGCATGCCCTCCCCTTCCTGCTCCAGAACCCACCGACAGTTTCCAGGCCCGTTTCTCTGCAGCCCTGCCTGCTCCAGGCCCATTTCGATCTGTGTCTCTCCGTCTCTAAATGTCCCTTGGTCAACGCTTATGTCCCTTGGCCTCTCCTCGGAGCTATATCTCTGACATTTCTCTATTCATCTCCGTCTGTCTCTCTGGGTCCCTTCATCTACCACAGGCATTCCATTTTGGTTCCCCTCTGCCCACCCTTCTCTCTCTGTCACCTCTTTCTCACATCCTCTCTTTCCTTGCCTGTTCTCTCCCCCTCTGTCTCTTCCTCCCTCCTTTCTCTGCTTGTCTGTCTCTCTCAAACACTCACACTTTGGCAGAAGAAAACAATACTGCAGGGGTATTTTTTTTTTTTTTACATTTTGGACACAGCTAGGGGGAGGTGCAGAGAGAATGACAGATGTTTGCACGTCTCTCTGGGTTTCACATGCAGGGGGAACTTCTGCGCACCGACACCATCTCCTCTCACCTGCTTCCCCATCCAGTGCCTGGAGAATCCTCTCTCCTTTCCAAACTCACCCCTTTCCTGTGAGCTTGGCAGCCCCTCTTCCAGGAAGGCCTCACTGATGCTCCTTAAGCCTTTAACACACGCACCCAGGCTCTGGCCCCCTGCTGGGCTCGCTGGCTCTCTCCAGGTGGGGTGGGCATAAAGGAACCCCTCCCTCGTCTGTACAGTCTGGATACCTGGGAAAGGAACAGCTAGCACTCTGACCTGCCAGTGCTTGGTGACGGCATTCCACACCCCGATGCGCCCCATGTGGCTTGTAGCGATGAGCTGGTTCCCTACAAAGAATAAGGCCTCCACAGGAACCCCCAGGTGGAAGACTCCTGTCGAGAGAAAGGAGCGCTCAGCCAGGGCCCTGCTTCACAGGTGAGAAGGGGCATGGCAGGAAGAGTTCCGAGGGCCAGAGGAGTGAGCTGGCCATAGAATCCTTACAGGATGGAGGATTCCAGAAGGGATTACAGGGGTTCTCCTGAGGATCGAGCCTTGGTAGGGAACAGATTAGCTAACAAGTCAGAGATGTCTAATGGGAACACAGATTCTCACAGCTTGGGACTCCACTGGCATGAAGAATTGCAACAAAGCAAAGAAATCTGTCAGGGCAGTGAATCCTGACAGAAGACAGAATTGTACGTGGGTGGATTTTTTACCAGAATTCTAGCAGAATACAGAATTCTAAAGGGTGGGAGCATCCTAATAACGCAAAGAATTCTTATGGGCATAAGAATTGTACAGTGGGGCTTTTTTAAGTGGGGCCACGGTGCTAATGGGGCAGAAACGTCTAACAGACCATAGGTTGGAAGAGAATTCTGCAGGGCAGAGGCTTCTGGTGCCATACCTATCTCAGATCCACCGCCTTCTGCCTGCAGAGCCCATAGAAGGATCTCGCTGCCCGTGGCCGCTGCCACCATCTTGTCATGCTCACCCAAAGCCCCACCAAGTACCCTGGCTGTGAGTGCCAGTCGCTCGATGGGCCAGTCCAGGCGGGGACTGGAAAACACCAGCTGCCAGCCAGAGGCTTCCTTCAGCCTGTAGGATTGGGGGGCATCATCAACCCTCACCCCAAGCCCTCCCCATCAACAGGCTCAAAGCCTCCTGCCACCACCCTCCCCAAGCACCTGTAGCAGACAAGAAACTGAGTATAGGCCACAGCGATCCAGTTGTGGTGTCCACACACGAGGCGCACCATCCCTGGCTCCTCCGGCAGCCCTTAGCGGGGAGAGCAAGGAGGATCAGGGTAGGGTCACAAGGGCCCTACTGGCTGTCCCAGACTCCCAGGAGACAGAAGCATACCGGATGGGGAGGGAGGAGCTTTCTCATCTAGCATTCGGCCCAGCAACCCTGCGTTGCCCAGGTTGGGGGGCATGGTGTTGCTCCTTCGAACAGGCGCTGGCCGTCCCCCTGCCTGCTGGGGCCCCACCAGGCTGTGCCGGTTCCGCCGCTTCATTGGAAACACTATGGCAGGGAGAAGGGGCAGAGTGACAATAACTGTAGTAACTGTAATAAAGGCCACATAGCAAGCCCTTAGGATATGGCTGACACTGATTTCCCCATGTGTGGAACAGTCTTCTGACGAAAAGAATTTAGGTGGTAACGGGGACACGGCATTAAGTGAAACTGAACCACATAGCAAGTTACTCCCTTTTCAGTTTCTTTCATCCCATCACAAAGGAAGAATCAGTTTGGTGATGCCATAATATTGATTTTCTCCAATATCTGCTAATCTTCCCTTTTAAAAAATGGAAGCTTGGTAGACAACAGCATCTAACCAGAGTTTAATAGCATTTTATGTTTGGATCTTACTTTCATATCTACTTATGGTATGTATAAAGGCAGTGATATAAAGCTTCAATTTAAAATAAATTTTTACAAAACAGGGTAAAGTGAAGTTAAGAAAACAATAGTATATGTTTTCATATTTGGCAAACTTCATTAAGGTAGTAGGTATTGACTGAGGTTAGGGAAATAAAGCCATAAATTGAATTTCCCCACTCGTTTCCTTCTACCAATCAGCAAGACTTAATGGACTACAGTTCCCAATAACCATGCTTTCCATGGCCAGTGGGCTGGTTATACCAAGGTCTAATGGAGATTAGTTAATAAATCCCCTTTAATAGTTCTCCCATGCATGCAAAGGACCCAGTTCTTCCTAAGCCTTCCCACAAAAAAAAAAATCAAACCTGGACTACAACTTCCATTGCACTCTGGCGCATGCGATGGGAGAGCCTCAAGAGGTCCTATGGCTTCACTGGAAATGCTGTTTCCTACTTCCTTTCTCAGCATCATGCCAAGCATCTGATATAGAACTACAACTCCCATAGTGTCTCAGGGTTCATAGCATGGACACCCAAGGGCTGCAGCCTTATGGGAAATGTAGTCTTTATTCTAGACACCCCATCCCTTAGTAGTGCCCACCTGGTGGAGGCAGGTAACCATTGAAGAGAACATTGCCACAAGAAGATCGATCCAACTCTTCCCGCAGCTGCAGGCGACGAACTGAGGCAGAAGAACTTGAGGATGAGACTTGGGGATACTGAGGCCAATTCCTCCCTCCTTCCCCATCTCTTTCTCCAAAGAATACCACCACTCCCTTGAAACCCAGGACCAAATCCAGTGCTGTCAGCTCTAACCCAGCCTTCTTTCAGGAGAGAGAGGGGTGAGGGAGCTCACTAGAGAACTGGTTTTCTATGCAATTAGGATGCTAATGGGGCCCCCACTTACCCAGAGGAGTGAGCCCATAGAACTGGGCTTCGTGGAGGAGGCTGGAACCGTGGACACCCCTAGGTAGTAGAAATGACTAGGGGTTAGCGTCTGGGTAGTGAGAGTGGGCAGAGAATTCTAATGAGAAAGTTTTCAAAACTGCACAGAGAATTCCAAGAGGTGGCAAAATTTGACAGGTGAAAAATGTGTGTGTGTGTGTGTGTGTGTGTGTGTGTGTGTGTGTTGGGGGGAATTTTAAAGACACATAATTTAAATATGATCAAGGAGCTTAAGCGAACACTCTGAAGGGAAGAAGAGATTTCTTGATGTGGGGACTACCCTTTACCCTCCATGCCAACCTGGGGTCCAACTCTTTGGTGCGCAGAAAGTTGAGGATGGGGGCGAAAACGGTGGGGTCCCTGTCGATGAAGATCTGCGGGGAAGGGGTGCAGAAAATGGATGGTGCAAAGTGTGGGGCTGAGTGGAGATCCTGTCCATCCTCCTACCCGCCGCCGCATTTCAGGTCTCGCCCTACTCACGGCTCCGGTCTCATCTTTCAAAGTCGAGATGCGTCCGCTCAGGAGACTGCAGGGAGGGGACACAGAGCAGGTGTCACGGGCCGGGGTGTGTGCATGCCCATACCTTCCCCTCACGCCCCACACCCCCGCCCCTAACTCGCTCTCTCAATCACCTGGAGAAGAAGGAGTCTGGGATCCAGGTGAGAGTCTGTCGAGAGGTACTAAATCTGTGCGGAAAAAGTGAGCGGATGCGAGATGATGTAGGGAGAATGAGGTTCTCTGCCCCCCACCCCGGACCCAGTGGATTCCCTACCCTCCCAGGGCGCCAGTCGGGGCTCCCGCGCCTCCCGAAGGGGGCGGAGCAATCCTTGCGGACAGGATTCCCCGGGGGAGGCGAGTTCTCCAGCCCCGCTCCCCGCCCGCGAGGGTGAGGCCTCAGGAATCTCCTGCTCTCACCTCTTGCCTCCCACGTTCAGATGAATCACCTCCCCCGGAGGTCCCCGGCCTGGGAACCCCTCCGCTGCAGGCGCCGCGGCTGCCATGGCTCCGGGCGAGCCGGCCGCCCAAGCACCTACTTCCGGGTGTACCTCCGCCCCCGCCCCCACCGCGTGCTCGTCGGGCTAGAAACTCCAGGAGACGTTGGCGATTGGACAAAGCACTCATCCGTCGCAGTTAAATTCTCCGCCTTCTTAAAGGAGCCCACCTTTCCTATCCTGGATGGGGTGGAACTTGCAGCTCCTTTGGGGAAGTTAAGAGGGTTAGCAACACATTTCTCCACCTCTCTGGGGTTCCCATTTTTGGAGTGGCATCTAGGTGCTTTGTCCGGGGCACGTGTTTAGACCCCGAAATTAGTCCACACAAGGGGGACACATTTACAGGTTCTATGCAGCTACAGTCTTTCCCCGCCTCTATCCTCCCAGGCTTCAGCCCGTGAAACGCGAACAAACCAGCAAGGACCATCAAAGCCAAAAGATTTATTATAGGTACATACAGTATGCATCTGCCACACCGCCCCACACTCCCGGGCCCCAGTGGCTCATCCAGGCGGTCGTGGGAGTGGGGGGCGGTCCACAACCCGGTTCCCTCCCTCCCCTGGGAGGAGCTCCAGCCTGAAGCATGCAGGGAGAGGGCTTCCCCTCGCCCTTCCCTTGCGAAGTGGCATTTACAGCTGGAGGGGGGAGGAGAGAGGAAGACAGTTTTGAGCTTTGACATACCTCCCATTAAAAGCCTTCGCGGATGCGGGGCGGAGGGGGGAGGGGCGGGGGGAAGGAGGAAGTCGACGTTTTGCAAAAATAAACTAAGTCAGGAATTAACCGCATGGCACTGAGGCGGCGGAGTACGGGGTCTAGGGCCCCTTCACTCCGCCTTCCCAGACAAAGATCAAGGCAGCATTGGAAGTGAGGTAAAGGCGGGGAGGGGGCGTTCCCTCCCCACCCCCTAGCACCCTGGATGGTCCAGGGGACCTCACCAGCGCCCCCATACCCATACCTAGGGCGGAGAGGGGGGCAGGACTTATCGCCCCTACCACTCCAGCTTCTTGGGGCAGGATCTGGGTATCCGGGCAGGGGCTTGGCTCAACGGACCCCTTACCCGCTCCCCCAAGCTCAGTTATTGCATAAAAATAATGGAGCCCCAGCACCTGGGGTGGGGGTGGCGAGCGGGAAGGGGCCGAGATATGGCTATAGGGGCAGCAATCTCCACACCACTTTTTGGGGTGCAGGAGAAGTCCCCTCCTTTCCAGTGCCCGTCATGGCGCGTCCGCAGTGTTGGTGAAACTAGGGGCTCCAGCCCCTGCGGAAGAGAAAGTGTCTTTGTGCCCACAGTGCGGAGAGGAGGGGCGGGAGTTGTGTCAGTCCGTGGGAGTGGAAAGTCACTTCCGGCGCCCGCTGGCCCTGCGGTCCCCCGTCTCCCTCTTGGGGTTGCCCTCGTCTGTGGACGACGTGGTAGGTAGTGTCTGCCCCCAGCGGGCGATCTCGGTGTGTTCCGCCACTGAGGCGGCTATTGCCTCCAGCCAGCCATTCATCTCCTCCTGAAAAGAGGATGCAGAGTCCGCATTTGGAATACAGGAGCCTGAGTAGTATCAGCAGACACTTACAGAATGATAATTAATAATATTAGTAGACACCTATAGAGAGAGCACTTACAGGCCCTGTAAGTACTGTGCATGATCAATTTATTTAGTTCTCACAATAACCCTATGGTAAAAAACTATTTTTATCTCCATTTATATTTTTGTTTTTTAAAGGAAAAATGCAGAATGTGTTTAATTAGAATGTCCGGATGAATTTATCTCCATTTTAAAGATAAGTAAAGGAGTCATGGAGAGAATAAAGGCCTATTTCATAGCCTCTTGTGAAGATGAAATAAAAAGTGTTATGTTCAACATCTCTTCAACCCACCTCCATGCCTGCTCCTGCTCCCCTGACCTTTCCCCTAGCCCTAGTCCCAAGGTCCACTCACATTCCTGTCTTTCTCACCCACCTCCTCCTCCCCTTCCCACAGGCCTGCCCACGTCCAGCCTGTGCTCTCCCCACTTGAGTCCCTGCCTTGGCCACCTCCTGGGTTCCACACCTTCACTCTTGCCCTGTAACCCTGTCTGATCTACCCTGCATAAGGTAGCCAAAGGGATCTTTCTTATGCACCACAGTAACCCTCCCTTGCTCAAAACTCTGCCAAGGCTTCCAGTGCCCTTTGGACAAACCCAATCTCCTCTGGCCCACAGGATCCAGCCCCTGGGAACCTTCTTCCTTGAACTTTCCTCAAGAACAATTAATGCTTTGCAATTCTGCACCTCTAGTTCTTTGTACTTGCTGTTCCCTCTACCTGTATCATCTCCCTCCCCTCCTTTTTTAGCTAACTCCCTCCTCTTATCTTTCCAATCTCACCTCATAGGTGAGGCAAGGGGTTAGACTTGGTCCTGAGAACTCCAGACAGTCCTCCTGATCCTCCACTTCTCCTCTCACTCATTGCCCCCCTGGCTAGATTAGAAACTTATGGGCTTTCTGTGACCATGGGCTTTCCCATTACAGCCCTGGTAACTCTGGTTTGTGCTTCCCTCTCACAGTCCCATCACTCTGGAATGGAACCAGTCAGACAGGTGGTGCCTGAGATCCAAGTCAGGGAGAGAAAGAGCCAGATCTCACCTCATCTTTAGCCTGGAGCAAAAACTCGCTGCCATCCTGGGTCCTGCAGGAAGAGAAACAGGACTATGGGGATCTGGAGCAGGGGCATGCCCATCCTTCTAAACATTTTCCAGGGGAGCAGGGGATTGCTGGGAGGGGTCAGCTGGGACTTGAATCCCTCCCTCTTGCCCATGGAGGAAAGATGGGGGGCTCACTGGAGCTTGAAGACGTGCTTCTTTTTCTTGTAATCACTGGCCACCTCGCTGATGGCCTTGTGCAGGCTGAGCAGTGGCTCCCCACTGTGCGTGCCCCCAGATGCTGGGCCTTTGGCGTCCTTGTAGAAGCCCAGCTCCCCCTTGCTGAGCACGCAGTACAGACTCACCCATGACCTGGGGCAATGAGACAGTGCTCAAGGCAGAGTTTCAGCACTCTGCCTGGGCACTCTTCATCAATAGCTTTCATGTGCTGAATCCCTTGGGGCCTTTCCTCTACTAGGGCCATATGCCTTGGGTGTTCCTGAGCTGAGATCAGGGTCTAAGTCTCTCAGTACCCAGTCTTTGCCCAGGCTGGCCCTGCTGGGGTTGCCCTTCTGAATCCACTCTCACACTGAATTTCTAGAAGACAAGACTTAAGCTGTCTCCTCTATAAGCCTTTTGCTTGGGCATGTTCCTACCAATCCTCTACCTCCCAAGGAATCATCTGAAAGGAGAGCTATTGGTCTACTGCCTGGAAAGAGGAATTAGTCTCCTCATTCAGCCAAAGCTCCAATCGAGGAGAAGCAAAATACATCGAAGTACCCATTGATTCCCACCTTGGCCTCAGCACAAAAAAAGAAAGACTACCTGAGACTACAGGCACTCTCAATCTGTTTGCTCATTTCATGTCATGGATCTAGACTTCACTCTGCTCGATGGCCAGTGCCGCTACCCTTTTAGCTTCCCCTCTTCCCAGATTCTGCCTCCCATTCGACAAAAAAGGGTTGGACAACCAGAACCGGACTTCAAGAGTTTGGGCTCGGGGCCCTTCTCAGATATTCCCCCAACTTTAAACTTCGAGGATGGACCCACCCACTCACTGGTTGGATGGACCTCTCCGGGCTCCACCTCACAAGTCATTAAAACCCTCTAGACTTAGACCCCACATCCAACTTGTTTTCAGCTTTAACAAACTCCTGATTTGGTTGCTATGAGATTGGGTCGCAATTTATTCCATTTTAGAGCATTTTCTTCAGGTCCCGCCCTCTCTAAGCTCCTCCCGCTCCCTCATTGGCCACACTAATTTTAGGTCTCCTCTTTAAGGTCCTGCCCACCCCGCCACCGGTTGGACGCTCTGACGCTTAGCCCCACCCTCCCTCCTTACGCCCGCCTCCTCACTCATTGGACACCCTGAGCTGGGGACCCGCCTTCAAAAGCCCCGCCCACACGCTCACCGGTTGGATGACTTGCGGTTAGCGTCGACCTCGCGCTTGCGCAGCAGGAAGCCCTCGTGCTGCACCGTGTGAGCGGGCGGGGCCGGGGGCGGGGGCGCGGGGGTGGCACCGCCTTGGGCCGGGGCGGAGCGCGAGCGCCGGCTGCCCCCGCCCTCGCCACCCTCTCGGGGCCGCGGCCGCCGTCGCGGTTTGGGCCGGTCGCGCGCCCGCGGCCGGTCCGGCCTAGGTGTCCGTTCCGGCGGCTCAAGCCCGTTGGGCAGGCGGCCGGGGGTAAGTTCGCGAGACTGAGGCAGCGACGTCTGTGTGAAGGGAGGGGGAGAGGGTGCTGTCCAGAGTGGGCTGTGGGGGCTACCTGTCTGGAGTAATTCACGGGTCTGGGGCCCTATCTGTCTGTGGGCCAAGTGTCTTGAAGGCGTGTATGGGAGGACGTCAGGGCGGGAGGCCCAACTCCTAGGAGCCCCTCGGGCCTTGGGAATGAGTCTGCCAGGACTCCCGAGGTTTGGAATTCCTTGGATCTTGGGAAGGAGGGGCACGAAGGCGGGATGCGGGCAGGGGCTGTCCCAGATGTCTGTAGGGGGATCTAGGCTTCTTCTCTCAGTGTGGCTGTCTACAAGGACACTTGAGACCCCCGCTGGCCTGGAGAGAGAGTCCTGGCAGGTGTGGGAAGACTCTGGTGTGTGGGTGTGTGTGTGCACGGGCACGCGCAGGGGTAGGAGTCTCTGAGGTCAGTGGCCTCATCTAAGGGAGAAATTAGGGGGGCATCTGGACCCTCTCAATCCCCTGAGAGCCTCTCTGCAGGGTTCAAATGGGGGGATATCCAGGGCCAGGCACTGATGTTTCTGGGATCCTGACCAGTGCTCTGAGGAGAGGAGTCGCCATCCCAAAGGCTCAACTTACCCCAGCAGGGAGCCCTGGTCCTGCCTCTTT
Organism: Plecotus auritus; assembly: GCF_963455305.1. Classification (NCBI taxonomy): domain Eukaryota; kingdom Metazoa; phylum Chordata; class Mammalia; order Chiroptera; family Vespertilionidae; genus Plecotus; species Plecotus auritus. The sequence goes on from NC_137785.1 coordinate 20,464,155, forward strand.
CTCCTGCAGCTGCTCCACAATGTCCGCCAGGGTGGCCTTCCTGGGGGTGGGGCAGAAAGACACAATGGGACCCGGTGCCCTCTCTCAAGGACCAGCCTGGTGGCCGCAACAGTCGCCATCTCTCAGCCCAAGATGCCAGGCCCTTGTCCGCTCCAGCAGCTGCCTCTCAGATGCTGGCCTGCACAGCACAGCTGCTCAGGACATGGCTGCGGAATGGAGGACAGAACCTCTCTCCCTTTTGAGTTTTAAGCAACAGAAAGAGCAACATGCAAATGGGCCCTTTCAAGCCTTTGAACTTACTGTTGCCTGTTCCCACCCACTCCTGAGCTCCCAGGTCCCCTGAACTTCCACCATTCCAGCCCTGGTCACTCTGGGCCATCATCACTCTCTGGTGATAAGCTTGTTTCCCCCACTGGACTGTGAGCCCCATAAAAGCAAGGCAAAGGCTTCCTGGTGAAAGGCAAGCTTCACCCTGCTCTCCCCAGCACATACCACACACAGGGTAGGTACTCTGCAAATGTTCATGAAATACAACATTTAAGAAAGGGTCAAGAAGTCATTGTCACTGCCCTAGCCGGTTTGGCTCAGTGGATAGAGCGTGGCCTGCGGACCAAAGGGTCCTGAGTTCGATTCCGGTCAAGGGCACATGTGCCCAGGTTGCGGTCTGGAGGCAGCAGATCAATGATTCTTCTCTCATCATTGATGTTTCTATCTATCTCTCACTCTCCCTTCCTCTCTGAAATCAATAAAAATATAAAACAAAAATCAATAAAGTTAAAAATCAAGTTATTGTCACTGAAATGTATTTGACCCAAAGACCTCTTTCTGGGGACACAGCTGATTGGACTGATGTGCTAAAACACTCTGGTTAACTGTCCTTTGCTTCCGCGGTTAGAACGGAGGCTGTGGGGCAAAGGCACGCCGCCTGCCCTCTGCAGGCTCAGTATGCATCTCTGCAAAACGGACACCAGGCCTCTCCCTCCTTGGGCAGGTCTGAGCAGGAAGCCCTCTCCACTCTGCCTCGCGGCTGCAGGACCTCTCCGGCCTCCCTTCCCTCACTCCCTGGACCCCTGGGCCTCACCCCCTGGCCAGCTCCCCTCTGGCGGGCGGCTCCTGTTCACTGGACTCCTGCCGCTCCAAACGCCGCTCGCGCCGCCGCTCCATCTGCTCGTAGCGGCCCAGGGTAAGGCTGTGCGCCGCCTCGTGCTCCACCGACTCCTGCCGCTCGGGCCTTCGCCTCCGTGTAGTCTCCTCAGATGGCTCTGCCGATTCCTGCCGCTCCGACCGCCGCCGCCTGGGCAGCTCCTCCGCTCGATCCGCCGACTCCCGGCGCTCTGGCCGCGGCCGGACCTGCTCCGCTGGCGTTGGGGCCCGGGGGGTCTCCACCGAGCCCTCTGGTGCGGTTGGTGGGGCCGTGGGCTCCACCCTCCCCGGGACCTCTGGCAGCCGGTCGATGCGCGGCTGGAGGCGCTCAGGCTTGAGCTCCTGACGCACGTATCCCACCCGGGTCCGCACTTCAGCAGACAGCGTGTCCGAGGCCCGGCGGGCTAGGGGCTCCAAGCCCCTCTCGTAGCCCCCTGGTCGCAGCAGGGGTGCCGCCTTAGCTGCCAGTTCCGTGGGATCCCCAAAGAACTTGCGCCCCAGCAGAGGGGTGGGCGGTTGCTTGCTCTGTTCTGCCTTGAGTTTCTCGATCTGGGGAAGGAGGGCTCAGGGTCAGGTAGAAGGGGGGGGGGGTGTGTGTGTGTGTGTGTGATGGTGGGGGCGGAGGATGCAGCTCTGGGCTGTCTGCCTCACCACCCAGTTCATTAGTTTTTATTGGTGAAAAGGCAACCTGGTCCGCACCTGCACCCATGCTTTGATCTCTGCTAGGAACTTAATCCCCACTTTCCTCCAGCAAACACCTAGTAGTCTTTTAAGAATCAGCTCAACCATCACTTTCTCTAGGCGCCTCTCTGACCCCCATTGGCCCTTTCCTTAAAGGTCCCCTCCCAGGACCTTAAGACTTTTGACTACAATGGTCTCTCCTCATTCTTTAAGTGGCAGATGAGACGCCCCAGGCCTGGCCAAGTGCTCTAGTTCCCACAGCCTCTGTGCTCTCCAGCCCAGTCTGGACTGTCTCTGCCTGGTGACAGGTTTCTCTCTACCCCCTCCCCCTCCGCCAGACTGGGAGCCAGTGAGGATCTGTCTGGACCTCACTTGACAGAGCTCTGAGCACCAAGAACCAGGGTGCCTGTCTCCTACAGAGGGGTGGGGTGGGGCTGGGCAGGGGCTGGGTGCTGACCGTGGTCAGGCGCCTCAGAGAGCTGAACCTTTCTTCCCAGGCTGCCGCTGCTTTGCGAAAGGCCTCGTGTCGGCGGATGAGCTGCTCCACCTCGTCCACACTGCTGCCCAGCTCCCGGCTCTGCAGGAGTGGCTCTTGAGCTGTCAGCCACGCATCTGCCACCACCGCCTCCTGGGCAAATTGGTGCACCTCCAGCACTGAAGGGAGACGTGGGGTAAGGGAGCTGGAGGCACCTGTGGGCCCTTCACGGGCAGTGGCTGTCTTCTCTGCCCTTCCACAGCCCCTGACTCCCTCTATGCCAGCCTGCACCTCTCTGAGCTCTGCAGGAATGAGGCTGGGCTACTTCTGAGGGCACCAGCTTCTCCTCTAAATATCTGCCACCAGAGAGCTTCAATGGCAAGATAGCCCCCTTGTCCATCCTGCCAGGCCTTCATGTTTGCTACTGGGGAGCTGTGAATGGTGTGCAATGCATGCCTGTGTCACCCTCTGGGCCTTTCTAAACACACTGGAGAAGGTCCCTGTGCCCTTGAGCCACATGTGTCTGGGCCCCCACTCACTCTGTTGCAGCCATTCCCAATGACGGTCCCACTTGTCCGACACTTCTTCCTTCCTGGTTCCCAGCTTGTCCAGCTGTGCCTGGATCTGGGAGTGATGGGTAGGTGGGAGAGGCATCAAGGGTGGCTCCCACCCCAGTGGGCACAGAGAGCAGAGGGGAACCCCCTGCACCCCTCCAACCTCATCAGCCATGGCACTCTTGTTGAGCAGCAGAGAGCGCCCCAGCTCCTGGCAGGCCACCAGCTCCGGCACCCGTGCCTCTAGCTCCGTCTTCAGGCCCTGGTGGTAGTTCATGAGCACCTCCACCGACGACACATCCCTACAGCAGGCAGTGGCAGGGGTCTGAGCACAGACAGCCTCCCCCAGCCCACCCCATGTACACAGCTCTAGAGGAGTCCAAACCCTGTGGCCATAGTGCCACACCATCTCCAGACTCCCACCTCCTATGAACAAGTTCAAGGTTCTCCCCTGGTTCAATGATTCCAACTTTTCCCAGGCTGCTACTATGTTACACTTTTGTGATTCTAAGTTAGGCTTTTGATATCCCAAAATTTCCAGTTTTCTAAAGCTATGCTTCTGAAGGTTCCTCTAGCCCAGTGGTCTGTTGACTAATGAGTTTGCCGACCACTGCTCTGGCCAGTGATTCTAACCTTCTAAGTCTGTGCTGTTCAACACACTAGCCACTAGCCGTGGTGGCAAATAGGCACTGGGAGTGTGATTAGTCTGAACTGAGATGTATTTTATTTACTATAAAAAAGCATCCAATATCTCAATAATTTTAAGATTGATTACATGACTAAAGTGTAGCATTTTGGGTTTACCAGGTGAAATAAATGAATTACTAAGTTCATTTCACCTGCTTCTTTTTACTTTTTTTAATGTGGGTACAAGAAAACCTTAACTTATGCGTGTGGTTCACATCTGTGGCTTGCGTTGAATAACTCCTGAACAGTGCTGTTCTCCACTGTTACGTGTCCAAAATAAATTCCAATGTTCCACCAGTCAGCAAGTATAGCTTTATAAGACTTAAAATGTCCAAACTTATTTGTGAAGGTTTCACATTGTAATGATTTCTACCTGAGACTCAGACTGTCTTAGATTCTAGATTCTAGAATGATCTGATTCTCCTCTGAAATTCTCCAACTCTGTAAACTCATTCACCCATGACTCCTTTTCCCTCCACCCCTGAAGCTAACTCATCAGTCAACACTGGATATTTATAATTTTGAAGTACACCTTGTGAAATGATATGACACCTGAGATTTGTTTTAAAATAACTCAGCAAGGGGTTGGGGAGGGAGTATATAGATGAAACAAGATTGGCCAAATGTTGATAGTTGTTAAAGCCAGGTGTTCATTATATATATACATTATCTGTTATAGCTACTTCTGTATGTATTTGAAATTTTTCATAATAAAAAAGACTTTGTAAATTCCTAAAACCAATCACTTCTCCCCACCTCTACAACCACCACACTGGATCAAGCCACCATCATCTCTCACTGGCTTATACAGCAGCCTTTTAACTGGTCTACCTGCTTCCATCCTTGCTTTCCACACTATTTCTCATAAGGCATCGAGAGTGTTCTCAGATGTACATCATATCATATCACTCGCCTGCTCTAGCCCCTTCCATGGCGCCTATCTCACTCAGAGAAAAGGCAAACGCCTCACCACAGCCTATTGCCCCTCAAACCTCATTTCCTATCCATTCCACTCTCCCCCTCACTCTCACCATCCAGCCACAATGATTGTCTAGCTCTTCCTCAAACATGCCTAGCCACCACCTACCTCAGGGCCTTTGCCCTTGGAAAACCCTTCTCCCCAAACTTTACCTAACTCATCATCACTTCATTCAGGTCTCAGACCTGACATCCTCAGAAAAGCCTTGCCAGCTAGCACCTCATCCCCTTCCCTTGCTTTATTTTTCTTCAGAGCACCTATCACTATCTGAAATAACACTACATGTTTGTTTACTTATCTGTTGCCTGTCTCCACCCTCAGAATATGAGCCCCATTAGTGGCCTTGCTCACTATCTGGCACACAGTTGTCATTTAATAAATATTTGTTGAGTAAACGAATGTAGACTCAAGGCTTCACAGTCACAGAAACAATGCCATGTGAGTGCAGGCTTAGTTCCTAAAACCTCCCATGTGATCCTCTTTTTCTCATCTGCAGCTGGAGCCAGAGGGTCCAGGAAATGACTCGCAGGGCAGAGTGATGGAAAGACCTAGCTCCCAGTCACTTGGTTCAGGCTTCTGCCGAACACCCACATGAACCATTACGTAAGCAACAAGTTAATGTCTACTAGGTTAAGCCACACACAGTCCACTCCTCCCTGCCCCTATCCTGGTTGCAGCCCATCCCATTCCATGCCACCCCCACAGTGGGGATAGTAGTGGGCCCCTGGGAAGGAGAGAAGGCCAGAAGATACCCTGTGCTCTGAGCCCCCAACACTAGGCCGAACAAGGGGTCTGAATACACATAAAGCATTTATAACAGTGCCTGGCACACAGAGGTGCCATGCAGGTATTGGCTACTGTGATTCTTATGGGAACAGGACTGCTGATGGGCTGGGGGCCGCTGCCCAGAGGCAGGCAGGAAGCCTGAGGTGGGATGAGGAGCACCTGGGCTTGTCAGCTGCCCCAATCTGTCCGGAGATGCCATCCATCCACGAGAGCAGGTCCCGGGCCTGGCTGTGGAATCGCAGGGCATCGGCTGTGGAGCTGACGTGCAGGCGGGCGTCCTCGCAGGCTGCTAGCAGCTCCTTCCAGCCCTGCATCACCTCCTGCTCCCGGCTGGCGATGGCCTCCGCGTGCTCACCTGCATACACTGTCCGCAGCTGTGCTGCCCCCTCCTGCAGCTGCCGTACCTGAGGGGCACGCCAGGTCGAGCACCAGCCCTCCATGGAGTCCAGAGCACCAGCCCTCCATGGGGCCCAGGCTCTGCCCTCTCTTTCCCTCTTCTGCTGGCGGGGTACAGAGCTTAACAGTGTAAGAAGCTCGCACCCTGGTGATAGCACAACTGGGTTTCCCTTATCTGTTGCCTTTCTTTTTGACTTACCTGGGTTCTGACTTCTTTTAGACCTACCACCAGATTTCTTTCAGTTCACTCCCTCATTTCTTTCAGTCTGAGGCTCTATGTCTAGTGGGTCTGTAGACATTTTTCAGGCCCACCTCTATCATGTTCCAGGCTGATCTGATTTCTTTCAGGAAATCTCTTCCCCTCCTGATGTTTATGAGACATGCTGTCCATTTTTTCCAGACTCATTTCCTACCTGCTACGGCCCAAACTCCTTTCCAACGGCTACTTGATTACTGCAGGTCTCCTGCCCAGTGCTCCTGGTTCTACTGTGTGGGTTCTGTTGGACTCACTCTCTGTTGATTCAACTTTGGAGTGACCACCACATTTCTATCAGACCCACCACTTAATCACTATCGATCTCTCTGCCTGCTTTCCAGAAGTCATCTATATATTTAGGTACAAATAATTGTCCCATTTCTGCCTTCCACTATGCCTGCAACGCCGTTTCCTTCAGTTCTGCTGTCTGAATTCTATGAGGCCCACCGTTTCATTTCCATATGATTTCTCAGCTCCATTTCCCAGCTCCTGTCAGACCCACTACCTGATTTTGATTAGCTCCAGTGTAATTTCCATTAACTAGACCCCATCAAAAAAATGTAAGGAAAATCATACAATTTCTATCAGAGACCTGCTGTCTAATTCCCATCTGCCCACAGCCAAATTCCTCTGAACCCTTCCACAATCCCCTTTAGACGATCTGAATTTGGGTAAGATTCACTTCATAGTTTGGAGGAGAATCCCTGCCCAACCTGACTGAAAATACTGTCTGATCAGACATACTGCCCCACTCCTTTCTGCCACTGTCTGATTTCTGGGCACCGTTTCCCACCTGCCCCACCACCTAATTCCTGCCTGTTCTGTGGTATCTGCTCCACCATCTAATTTTGAAATGCTCTACAGCCTGATATTTGCCTGCTGTGTTGCCCACATCCCTTGGCCATGCTGCCCAGGCCCTCCCACGCTCCCTCCTGGCCGCCGTCACCCCACCTGAGATACGAGGAGCTGCAGGTCATGTTCAAAGGCTCGAAGAGTCCGCTGCATGGAGCTGGCACTGGGTCTGGGCTCAGGCGGGGTGGTCAGGTGGGGCAGTCGCCTCCGCTTCTCCTCAATCTGCCCCTGAAGCTCCCTGGCGTCACTGAAGAACTTATGCAGCTCCCGAGAGGCAGCCAGCAGCTGGGCCCGTGTGCCCATTAGCTCCAGCAGCTCGGCCCAGGCCTCATTCAGCCCATCCTTCCACTCAGCCATGGTGGCCGCTGCCGTATGGCCACACTCGATCAGCTCATCCACCATCTGGTTCACGGCTGCCAGCCGCTCCCGCCCTGCGGTGCCGGTCTCGCTGGCGAACTCTGAGAATTTCTCCTGCAGCACCTGCCACCGGGAAGTGGGGGCACAGCATGGGCAAAGGTGTACATACCAGGTCCCTCCGGCCCACCATCTGACGGCAGGTCAGAGTAATAACAGTAATAACAGTAAGAGTCATAATAAAACATAACATCTAACATCTATGGAGCACTTTGTAGCAATAATTGTGAAAACAATAATAAAAACAATAAGGTGAAATAATAACACTCACTGGGTTAGGCATTGCGTGTGCCAAGTACTGTCCTAAGTGCCTGCGTTACAGTTATCCCCCCGTATCTGGGGTTTCACTTTCCAAATGTCAGTTACCTGCAGCCAACTATGGTCCAAAAATATTAAATAGAAAACCCCAGGAATAAACAACTTGTAAGTTTTAAATTGTCGCCCTTCTGAGTAGCATGATGCAATCTCAGTCCACCTCGTTCCATCCTGCCCGGGACATGAATCATCCCTTTGTCCAGCCGTTCCTCCACGTGTACACTCCCCGTCTGTAGTCAGCAGCCACCTAGGTTCTCATCTCGACTCCCCCGTTATCGCAATGCTTGTGTTCAAGTAAGCCTTAGTTTACTTAACAATGGCCCCAAAGCTCAAGAGTTATATTGCTGACAATTTGGAGATGCCAAAGAGAAGTCGCACAATGCTTCCTTAAGTAAAAAGGTATGTATGTATAGAAAAAAAACATTGTATATGTAGGAGTTGGTACTACCCGTGGTTTTAGGCATCCACTGGGATCTTGGAACGTATTCCCCGTGGATAAGGAGGACTACTGTATATTAACTCGTTTTGCTTACAGCAGAGTCATGAGGTAAGTGCTATTATCAGCCTCATATTACAGATGGAGAAATTGAGGCCCGGAGGACCTCAGTAGCATACACAGTAGCCACTGGCGTTATTGTCATTACTAACCGTGACATGCTCAAAGTCTTGGCCAAGCTCAGGTGACCCAGCCACCACCTCCTTCTCCGCGATCCAGTGCTCGAGCTCATCCACCTGGCGGCTGAGCTGGTACAGCCAGTACTGCTGCTCCAGGCCCACCCTGCGCTCCTCGCCCAGCTCCTTGAGCGCCACATACAAGCGGTCCACCTGAGACTGCCGCCGGCTGATCTGCTCACTGATGGGGGACAGGGCAGGGCAGAGATGGAGCCCCTGAGGCTTAAAGGACGGAGCTGAGGCACCCCAGACACCCTCTCAGGACATGGCTGTGTCTCCTCTTAACCTCCAGGCAGGGCAGTATTCCCTGGGACTCCTCCATACAGGACTCGGTTTTCTTCAAGTGTTGGAGTCAACCCAGTACTAGCATCTCAGCACTCAGGGAACACTGCTTCCACACGCCCCATAGCTCCCCACCCCTCCCCACAGCCTTTCTATCTGCGGCCCCAGGCCCCTTCCCTGCAGTGATTTGGATGGGGCTCCTGACTCCCTACTTGAGTCCACAGCCAATCCTCCTCACCTCCAGCACCAATCTCCAGGTTTGGGTGGATGGAGGTCTAGCCCTGTGCCCCCTCTCACATCTCACCCCTGGTCCAGGCCTCCCAGATGTGACTCCTACTCCTGACCTCAGGGAGGGTTCCTGCCTGCCCACCTGTCCGGGTGCCCCATCTCCAGCAGCGCCCGGCACTGGCGCGACAGCTGCGCGATGCTCTCCTCGTAGTTCTCCACGCCCTGCTCCAGCTGCAGGTGCTTCTTGAGCAGCTGCAGGGTGCTCTGTTCGTCCTGTGGGCACACGGCGCCCGCGGTGAGGCAGCAGCGGCCGGCCCCGGGCTCCAGCACCCCTAGACCCCCGCACCCCTAGCCCGGGCGCACCTTGCCCTTGTCCTCACTCATCATGAGCAGCTCCTGCTCGCCCAGCCACGCCTCCACCTCGGCCAAGTCGAAGTAGTACTGCTCCACCTGGAAGGCGGCGTCCAGGACCTGCTGCCGCAGCTCGGCCGCCTCGCGCAGTCCGGCCCAGGCGCTCTGCAGCTGCTCCTGGCCGCGGCGCACCGCCTCGGCCTCCGGGCTGCGCAGCGCCGCCAGCGCGCCCGCGCGCTCCAGCACCTCCTCCAGGCGCGGCCCGTGCGCCTGGATCTCCCGCCGCAGGCCCTGGGGACGCGAGGTGGGGGTGCATGAAGAGCCGCGTTGGGAAGCCAGGCAGGAACGCGTGCGCTTCCGCAACTGGCACGTCCCAGGAGAGGCGGGCAAACACCCGCGCATCAACCAGCCAGTGCCAGGTTCCACACAAGCCGTTACTCGTTACTCGTTCGCTCGCTCACTCAGACCCCGTGTGGCAGGTGGGAAAAGAGGCACAGGAGGCGAAGTAGTCACCCCGAGAACAAGTCGCTACTAGGGGGGGTGACAGGATTTGAAAACAGGCTCCAGAACCAAGACGCCTGGTGACACAAGATCCCCCTAATGGTTGAAACACAGGCCTGACAATTAGGCTGCGTAGGGACAGTTGGAGTATAACTTATACATAGCAAAGTGCACAGATCTTAGGGGTACCCAGGTCAGCATATGGAACACTTCTATCACCCCAGACGTTTCCCTCAACCAGCTCTGTACTTGGCGGAGTACCTCACTTAACCTCTCCTGTGCCTCAGTTTCCTCAACTGACAAATGGAGATAATAATAATAGTCAGCACTTATTGAGGGGCTGCTACCTGCCAGGCACTTTGCTAAGTAAGGGCTTTACATACCATAGCCACTCATCTAGTCTTCACTCCAACCCCATTCTCCTTTTATTTTTTTATATATATTTAATTGATTTTTTACAGAGAGGAAGGGAGAGGGACAGAGAGTTAGAAACATCGATGAGAGAGAAACATTGATCAGCTGCCTCTTGCACACGCCCCACTGGGGATGTGCCCGCAACCAAGGTACATGCCCTTGACTGGAATCGAACCTCAGACCCTTCAGTCTGCAGGCTGACGCTCCATCCACTGAGCCAAACCGGTCAGGGCCCCATTCTCCTTTTAAAGATGAGGAAACGAAGGCACCAAGAGGTTGAGGAACATGGCAAAGTCACATGGCTAGTGGCCGCCTGTGTGGGTGTTGTACCGTGCTGCACTTAGAACTGTGCCTGCACACAGTGGGTGCTCAGTCAATATCAGCAACGATTGTTCTTTTAACAGCCCCTGTGGCCCCAGCACTCTCACACCCGGCCGAGCTCCAATTTTACACATTCAGTGCACTTGAAAGTGATGAGCCGGCTTTGTTTGTCCCCAGCGCCGTCTACAGCCAAGAGTAATTTCATCAAGATGGAAAAACAAAATGTGAGAAAAACTCCAGCCTCTTAATGAGCTCCATCTAGTGCAGCATGATCATGAACCTTTCAAAATAATTTGTGTACCCACCTCCGCACCATCCTTCAGAGTCTTATTCTTGCAACTATTTTTTTTTTTTTTGAAAAAGGGGTATTGACAATACCTACTTCAGAGGGTTATTGTGTGGATTAAATGAAATAACCGACATGACCCCCTAGGATAGTACTTGGCACATCATCTTTAATCAATGCATTTTTGCTATTATTATTATTATTATTATTCCTCTGTTATGTGCCTTACTTTGAGCTTTGATAAAAGAGTTGCTTTGACCAAAGGTTTCCTCTCCTAAGCGATTGGAGAACCACTGCTCTAGACCAGTGGTGGGCAAACTGCGGCTCGTGAGCCACATGCGGCTCGCGAGCCGCGGTTTGCCGCTCTGTTGACGAATGAGTTTGCCGACCACTGCTCTAGACCAACTCTCTACTATTTAGACGTGGAAACTGAGGCCCAGAGAGTACAGCAGAGACCTAGTGATTTTAGAGGCTCAAAAGCCCCACGGTGCTTAGCTCAGAAGTCACTGATCCTCTCTGTTCTTGCTCCGTGGGGGTGTTTTGAGTTTTTATTTGTTGTTTTTCTTTTTCATGGCCCAACAGCCACTCCCCTTACTTTTAGTCAAGGGACTCTGACTTTCTTTTGGGGAACCTCCTTGCTGCTGTCTCATCACAGGTAATTAAGTTAAGGCGATTCCACCTGCTGTTCCAAGAGTGGGCCCTTAGCTGGGACCAAGCCAATCCCAGCAGTCTAAATCCCTGCCCTCCATGATTAGCTCAGGAGTAGACACGTGACTCAAGTTGAGCCAATAAGAGTTATTCCTGGAACTATTGCTGATTAGTGAGACTGGGCATCTTTTTAAAGAGAGAGATTTTCTTCAGTTTTGTGTGGGATATAAACTTGAATCTGTTGGAGGTCTCTAACCACCAGGAGAGGAGAGTTGGCTTAAGAATAAAACTAATGCAGAACAAGCAAACAAAGACGCTGAAGCTGAGCAATTTACGACATCATGGAAGACCTGGACGCATCTGTACCTGCTGTGTTTTCAGCGACAGGACCCAATTAATCCCCCCTTTTGGCTTTAACCACCTTGAGCATTTTCTGTCACTCACATGCAAATGTGTCCTAATCGCCTCCAGCAACCAGAATCTGCTCACCTGGTTCTTTTTGATGTGCTGCTGGACAGCCTGCAGACCACTGCCTCGCTCCATCTGCATGGCCAGCGGCAGCCGCTCCTGGACCCATGCCTGGAGATGATACAGGGAGCAGGTCAAGGGGAGAATGCATCCCAGGATCCCTGCATCCCGGCTAAACTGTGAGCCACCTGCACAGGATCCAAGGCCCTTTGTTGCCAAAGAGCCTGCTCACATCTTTGGCCTCCTCTCTGGACGATGCCCCGTCTTACTCTCTGCACTCAAGCCAGGCTCATGCCTATCTCTGGCCTTTGCACAGGCAGGCTTTCCTTCCTGGAATTCCTTTCCTACTCCCTCAGCAAGCTCATGTGTGTACTCTTTTTTCACATCTGAGCGCAGACACCCCTTCCTCCAGGAAACCCTCCCTGGCTTCGGACCTTGACCAGTTGCCTCCTCTGAGCTCCCATAGCCCTCTGACCTCCCCCATCACAGTCCTAACCACCCTGTGACTATCTGGGGACAGACAAGTCTGTTTTCCCCTTTAGACTCTGAGCCCTCTGTGGGCAGGAAAGCGGTCTGCCTTGGTCATCCCTGTGACTCCAGCATCTTCCAAGCACAGGGCTGGGGCGAGAATGATAAAACGAATTAGTGAGTGAATGAATGAATGAGCAAATCAGGAAATGAGTGACTGAATGAGGAAATGAGTGGATGAATGATGAGTGAATACTAGTAAATTAAAACAAGTAAATGAGTGAAGTACAAAAGAATGAGCCAATGAATAAATGATTGAAAGCGAGTAAATGAATGTGAAAAAGTGAATGAATGAGTGAAAGATTGAATTACTGAGTCTCAGGTCTCTTTCTTAGCCATCTCCACCCTTGAACCAGCCAAAGACCCATGGCCTCGCCCCTGCCTCCACCCCGTTGGCCCGCTGGCCCGCCTCTGGCCTCACGCTCCGCCCCGCTCGCGCCCCGGCTCCCCACTCCTGGCCTCACCAGCTCGTCGTCGAGGTCGTGCGCCACCTGGTGCAGCTCCTTGGAAGCGAGCAGCAGGCGGCGGCGTTCCTGCAATGGCTCGAGTAGGCGGACCAGGCGCTCGCCCACCGCGTTTTGCCGCTCGCCGACCAGCTCCTTGCTCGCGGGCTCCAGCGGCAGCGCCGCCGTCTGCGCCTGTAACTCTCCCACTTCTCGGTACCACTCCTCCACCTGCGACTCCATCGACTGTGGGAACAGGTCAGGTCATGGGTCCCACTCTCCCTCCCGATCCTGCTGTGGCTCTCCAATACCTTTATAGTGACAGCAAAGCCTTCACTGCGGCCCACCATTCCACTCTCCCATTGCTCAAGTCCCTCCAGAAGCCTGCCCTCTTCTCGGACCTGCAACCCACTTAGCTAGTTCCTGCCCCAGGGCCTTTGCCTTTGCTATCCCCTCTGCCAAGCAGGTACTTCCTTGTCAATTAGATTTCAGATCAAATATTGCCTTCTCAAAGAGGCTTACCTGACCCCTTGGACTAAAATCGTCCATTATTTTTTTTAGTTCTCAGAAAAACCTTCACGGTTGATGGTATCCCTGTTTTACAGAGGAGAAAACTGGGTCCCAGGGAAGTTAGGTTATCTGTCCAAAGGACCAACATTTCCAAATTGCAAAAATAAATACAAAGCTATCGTGATTTAAATGGTTGGTGTGATATAGGATAGGCACAAAGTGCAAAAGCAGAGGAGAATTCATAGGTTTTATAGATGCCATTTCAAATCTCCAAGGAAAAGATGGATTATTCAACAAATGGTCATGGGCCAACTGGCCAGCCAATTTAGCTGGATCCCTTCCTCACTCTTTATGCTGAGAATAATTCCAGATGGATTAAATGGAATAAGTAAATCCACAAGGTAAATGGAATAAGAAAACCTGGGCAAGATTTTATAATCTTGAGATGGAGAAAATCTTTCCAAGCACAAAAACCATAATGGGAAAGATTTACAAATTTGGCCACATAAAATACTTTCACATCAACCAAAGTTTCTAGATGTAGTTAAAGGCAAATGACAAACTGGAAAAATATTTAATATGTATTAGAGCAAGGAATTACTGTCTTTAATAATCAAAGAATTCCCCTTTATACTACTCCCTTTGTTTCCACAGCACTGACCACCATCGGGTAACTGTTTTTATTTGTAGGTTTTGTTCTGTTTTTGTTTTGCTTTCCTTTTTTATATATATACTAGAGGCCCGGTGCATGAAATTCATGCATGGGGGGAGGGTGTCCCTCATTCCAGCCTACACCCTCTCCAATCTGGGACCCCTTGGGGGATGTCCAACTGCCAGTTTCGGCCCAATCCCAGGGATCGGGTCTAAACCGGCAGTCAGATATCCCTCTCACAGTCCAGGTCTGCTGGCTCCTAACCACTCGCCTGCCTGCCTGCCTGATTGCCCCCTAACCACTCCCCTGCCAGCCTGATTGATGCCTAAGTGCTCCCCTGCCAGCCCGATCATCCACAACTGCCCTCCCCTGCTGGCCTGATGACCCCCAACTGCCCTCCCCTGCCAGCCTGGTCACCCCCAGCTGCCCTCCCCTGCTGGCCTGGTCACCCCCAACTGCCCTCCCCTGCTGGCCTGATCATGCACAACTGCCCTCCCCTGCCAGCCTGATGACCCCCAACTGCCCTCCCCTGCCAGCCTGGTCACCCCCAGCTGCCCTCCCCTGCAGGCCTGGTCGCCCCTAACTGCCCTCCCCTGCCAGCCTGATCTCTCCCCCAACTGCCCTCCCCTGCAGGCCTGTTCACCCCCAGCTGCCCTCCCCTGCAGGCCTGGTTGCCCCCAACTGCCCTCCCCTGCTGGCCTGTTTACCCCCAACTGCCCTCTCCTGCTGGCCTGATCACCCCCAATTGCCCTCCCCTGCTGGCCATCTTGTGGCGGCCATCTTGTGAGGACGTCGTGCGAGGGCATCGTGCGAGGGCGTGATGCCATTTAGGCTTTTATTATATTGGATATATATTTTATTGATTTCAGAGAGGAAGGGAGAGAGAGATAGAAACATCAATGATGAGAATCATTGATTGGCTGCCTCCTGCATGCCCCCTACTGGGGATTGAGCCCGTATGCCCTTGACTAGAATCTAACCTGGAACCCGTCAGTCCCCAGGCCAACGTTCTATCCACTGAGCCAAACTGGTTAGGGCTTGTTTTGCTTTGCAACCCTATTCTTTTTTTTCCCTCCTAATCTTTATTGTTAAAAATATTACATAAGGCCCTGGCTGGTTTGGCTCAGTGGATAGAGTGTCGGCCTGCAGACTGAAGGGTCTCAGGTTCGATTCCAGTCAAGGGCATGTACCTTGGTTGCGGGCACGTCCCCAGTAGGGGGTGTGCAGGAGGCAGCTGATTGATGCTTCTCTCTCATCAATGTTTCTAACGCTCTATCCCTCTCCCTTCCTTTCTGTAAAAAATCAATAAAATATATAAAAAAAATAAAAAAAATAAAAATAAAATAAAAATATTACATAAGTTCCCTTTCCCCCCCATTGACCCTTCTAGCCCACCCCCGCCCCTGCCAGGCCTTCACCACTCTATTGTCTGTGTCCATGGGTTATGTATATATGCCTGACACATAGCACGTCCTTCGACTGTTGATTTGTTAGAGGTACAAATGAATGACATCAACAAGGAAATACCACCCAGAAGAGAAATGGACATCATATGTGAAGAGGCAACACACAGAAGAAAAAATAAATGCATGAGAAGATGCCCAGTCTCACTAATGAGCAGAAAAATACAAATTAAACAAGGTATCTTTTTCTATTCATCAGATTGCCAAAGGAAAAAAAATTAAAAGGTCAATAATATCTAGTGTTGGCAAAGACGCAGGGAGACGAGCACACTCAGCCACTCTGGCAGTGGTGTAAACGAATAGAGCCTTTTTGGAAGGCAATTTGGCAGGTCCTATCAAAATGCAAACTGTGTCAAAATGCTTTGATCCAGCACCTATATATCTGATTCTAGGAATATATCTTAGGAAGTACTGGCACATCTGTGCAAAGATATCTGTCCAAAGATGTTCATTGTAGCAGAGATGTCTGTCCAAGGATCTCATCATAGCAGAATTTATAATGGGAAAAATAGGAAACAACCTCAATGTCCATTAGGAATGAAATGGTTAAACAAATCCATAATAGTATTGAATGATAGTCAAGACTTACAGTCAAGAGGAAAAGCAATTTTCAACATACATATAAATATGTGTTGAGGATTGCACATGCATAAAACTTCCCTGGAATAGCCCAGTCGGCATGTCTCAGTGATGGAGCATCCACCTATGAACCAGGAGATCGTGGTTTCATTCTCAGTCAGGGCACATGCCTGGGCTACGGGCTCGATCCCCAGTAGGGGGCGTGCATGAGGCAGCCAATCAATGATTCTCATCATTGATGTTTCTATTTCTCCCTTTCCCTTCTCTCTGAAATCAATAAATATATTAAAGAGCCAAAACTGGTTTGGCTCAGTGGATGGAGCGTCGGCCTGCGGACTGAAGGGTCCCGGGTTCGATTCCGGTCAAGGGCATGTGCCTTGGTTGCGGGCACATCCCCAGTGGGGAGTGTGCAGGAGGCAGCTGATGGATGTTTCTCTCTCATCGATGTTTCTGGCTCTCTATCCCTCTCCCTTCCTCTCTGTAAAAAATCAGTGGAATATATTTTTTAAAAAATATTAAAGAAAAAAACTTCCCTGGAATAAACAAGAATTAATAACAGATGATACCTATTCTGGGGATGGGAATGTAGTGAATGGCAATGAAGATGAAGTAGAGACTTTTCACATAGGGTTTTTATATGTTTTTCCCCCACTTATTCTTTTTTTTTTAAATATATTTTATTGATTTTTTACAGAGAGGAAGGGAGAGAGATAGAGAGCTAGAAACATCGATGAGAGAGAAACATCGATCAGCTGCCTCCTGCACACCTCCCACTGGAGATGTGCCCGCAACCAAGGTACATGCCCTTGACCGGAATCGAACCCGGGACCCTTCAGTCCGCAGGCCGACGCTCTATCCACTGAGCCAAACCGGTTTCGGCAACCCCCACTTATTCTTACCCAAGGATATGTTTATTGATTTGAGAGAGAGAGAGAAAGAGAGAGAGAGAGAGAGAGAGAGGGGAAGGAAGAGAAAGAGAGAGAGAGGGGAAGGAAGAGATTTTAGAGAGAGAAACATCGATGTAAGAAACATTGATTGGTTGCCTCCCGTAAGTGCCCTGACTGGGGATCGAACCCAAAAACTAGGTACATGCCCTGAGTGGAATCAAACCCACAACCTTTTGGTGTATAGGACAACGCTCCAATCAACTGAGCACCTGGCCAGGGCTAAATGTATTTTTGTTGTTGTTGTTAATCTTCACCCGAGCATATTTTTTCCATTGATTTTTAGAGAGACAAACATCTATGTGAAAGTACACATGGATTGGTTGCCTCCTACATATGCGCCGACCAGGGCTTGGGATCAAGCCTGCAACCAAGGTATGTGCCCTTGACTGCAATCGAACCTGGGACCCTTTGGTCTGCAGGCTGATGCTCTATGCACTGAGCCAAACAGGCTAAGGTGGTTTTTTGATGTCTGAAACATAAAATGTATTTAAATTTTTAAATTAAACATGAAAAACAAAAATAAAAACATTTAAAAATCCACATACGTAAATTTGTAAGTGCTAGAAAGAGGTCAAGAAGGGTGCATACCAAATAATAATTGAGGTTCTCTTTGGGGTGTGAGACTGGGAGGTATACTGAAGGGAGGCTTTGTTTCACTGAAGACTTGTAGGTTAGTTAAGATCTTTTACTCAAAGTAATATACACATATGACTTGTGTGATTCTAAACAGATGGGTGGTGGGGGGGAAGCTAGAAAGAAAACAAAATAACAATAAAATTAAGTGGTAACAGATTAGGGCAAAAGACTGTAAGCCAGAGCTTAAAATTTAAGAACCAAGTCAAGATTTTTGTTCTAACGTTCTTTAGTACAGAGCAGTTGGTTTTGCCTGCTCAACACCCATCCCTTCCTTCCTTCCCAGCACCTCAAATCCCACTCTCAGGTCCTGAGCTTCTTGGGCAACTAATAAAACCTACAGGGCCAAGGGTGGCCACATGACCCAAGCCTGGCCAACCAGAACACTGAAATCAACCTGGCCACAGGGATTGGGTCATGTGACTTATGCTGGGCCAATGAAAACCCTTCTGGCTTCCAGAAAACCCTTCTGGCTTCCAGAAGACCCTTCTGGCTTCCAGAAGAGCTTATGAAATCCAGTGGATCCAAGAGTGGTCACGTGACTCAGGCCTGCCAATGAGAATAGTGAATCACCATGGCCACAAGGGTTGGGTAAAAGATGGCATGTGACTTAAAACTGGCCAATGAAACTCTTTCCACTTTTGTTGAAAAAATGTGTGAGCTCAGAAGGGGTGCTCTCTTTCCCACGGGGTTCCTGAGCTGATAGAATGTAGACCTGCCATACTGGGGGCCATCTTGCCACTATGAAGAAACAGGCTCCCAACAATGAGGCCAACACAGAGGAAAGTGGGATGCAGAAACGGAAACAGAGATGCCTGGGGACATAATTGAGTAATTGACCCAGCCATGCCAGAAGCTGCATACCTTCTGAATCTTTCAGCTACCGGAGCCAACATGTCCCTTCTTAGCCTAAGTCAATTTGGGTTTAAGTCCTATGAACTTCACCCCAGAGTCCCAGCTGATACAGTTCATATCCTGGAAGAGTCATAAAAATGAGTGAAAATCAAACTATAACAAGTCAAAACCATCTAAGATGGAAATTTTTAAAAGGCTTAATCATAAGCTACAGAAATCAAAGAAAAATAAAACAGTAACCCCAAAAACCTTTTTTGCTAGGAAGATGAAAATGAGAATTCAGGAAAATCTTAAATGCAGTCTGAAATGTTAAAGTTATAAGTTCCACTTCCCATTAAATGAAAACCTGTCCACAACCTCCAGCAAGTGGCCATATGACCTAAGATGGAATGATTCCAGACATTGACACTTTTCTACGTCTATGAAAATGCCACGTATTTTGAACACCCATTTAATGTACAGTAGGTCCTCGGGTTACATTGGAGATCCATTCCTATGGTGCGACGTAACGCAATATTTGCTGTAAGTCGGAACCCACCTACATAAGCACCTACGTCACTCACATGGAGCACATACACAGCAGTAATGAAGTGAAACAGTAAAAAAAAATTAAAAGAAAGATAACAATTCCTGACCTTTACTTGTGGTAAATAATAAAAAACATAAAGCACATATGTATATATGCCGAAATGATGGAACTTTTTAAAATCTATATATATAAAAGCCCAGCAACTGAACGGCGAAATGACCAGAACAACCGGCCAACCAGTCGCTATGACGTGCACTGACCACCAGGGGGTAGATGCTCAACACAGGAGCTGCCCCCTGGTGGTCAGTGCGCTCCCACAGTGGGAGCGCCACTCTGCTGACCAGGATGAGCAATGCTCCCATAGCGGCTGATCTCCGCAGGCCACGCCCTCTCCACCAGTGCACGAATCTGTGCACTGGGCATCTAGTATATAAATAAATGGGAGATAGCGTAACCATAAAACGATGTACATTGAGTCCGACGTAACCAGAGGACTGCCTGTATATCCTTTCCTCCAAACATTGGCAAAGAATGCAGAAACACACTGGTCATTATACACACAAAAAGACGTTCAGCCTCCTTCAATGTTCAGGGAAAAGCAAATTAAAATAACTACAGAACAGTTATTTGTCACTTCCCAGATTAGCAGAAATGAAAACGTTTGACAATACCTAATGGCCGTGACTGCAGGGGAGGTGGATGCTGCCAGCCACACTGCAGGTGTTTCCCCTGCCTTTTCAGGAGGGTATTTAGCAATATCTATCTTTAATGCATGTACCTTTTGGCCCAGGAATGCCACTTTAAGGACCATTTTCTACAGAAACACTTGCACATGGGCTCGAATACATACAGGCAGAGATGAAGGTTGCAGTACTATTTATGCTAGCAGATTGGAAACAGCCCAAAGGTCTCTCAACAGAAGGCTGGTTGAAGACAGACTGCCGAACTGGCCCGGGGAACACCATGCAACAGTTTAAAAGGATGGTACAGCCATAGATTTTGTGACAAGAAAGGATACCGAGGGTATTTTGTCAAGTGAAAAGGCAAGCTTCAGCATGGTGTGTGCGCCATGTGTATGTGTGTGTGCACAGAGTATTTCTGGGAGGATAGAGAGAAACCGTGGGGAGCCGTTACACCCCTGGAGAGTGTGACTGTGTGTGTGGAGGGGAAGGAAGCCTTTTTCCTTTTCAGCCTTCTGCTTGAAGGTCTTCCCATGGCAGCAATAACAGGTAACACATCCTGATGCTCGCTCCATGCCAGGCGCTGCTCTAAGCACTAGACAAGGAATAGCTCATGTATTCCTCACAACAGCATATGAGGTCCGGAAGGCAGGGAGGGGACGACTGCTTTGTTCACTGTGCCTGCACAGAGCAGGTCTCTGCAAATGTGTGTTGACTTTGTTGGACTAGTCACCCTGCTGCTGTGCCTCTCTTAGCTGGGTGGCATTAAAGATTAACATTAAAACATTAAACTAGCTTTAAACGTTAAAACCAGAGGAGCCATGAAGTACTGACACATCCCGCAACATGGATGGCTTTTGAAAACACCGTTAAGTGAAAGAAGCCAGACACAAAGCACGTGTTGTATGTCTCCACTTACGTGAATGTGCAAAACAGACAAGTGTCTGTTGGCAGAAAGTACATCAGTAGAGGCAGCTGATGAGCACAGGGATTCTTTATGGGGTGATGAAAATATTCTGGAATTAGTGGTGAGCATTGCTCAACTTTGCAAATGCAGTGAAAACCACTGAACTGCACTTTATGGTATGGAATCAGATAACAGTTTTATAAAAAAGGAAAAAATTTAAGACATTAAAAGTAAGAGGAGGAGGAGGAGGAGGAAGCTCAGAAGAAAAGCCTATTTCCAAAAAAGCCTCAGGCACCGGCTGGTAGTGACGCAGCCAGTTCTGACCCCAGATCGACCTGATTCCTACTCAGATCCACCTTGCTGCCTTCCCATTTACCAGAGAGGGAAACTGAGGCTCACAGAGGAGTAGGCCCTGGTCCCGACTAAAAACTGCCAGAGCCAAGGTTTGAACCCAGGATCATGTGACCACAAAACCCTAGTGGTTCTCCGTCACTCTGCTTCTTTGTAACTGAGGACCTTGAGGCTCACAAAGGTGAGGTCACTTGCCCCTGGTCACATGGTATGGAATGGACTATGGAGCTCCCGAACCTGGCCTGTTCCCCTAGCCAGTGGTCGGCAAACTGCGGCTCACGAGCCACATGCGTCTCGCGAGCCGTGGTTTGCCACTCTGTTGACTAATGAGTTTGCTGACCACTGCGTAAGGCATTACCCTTACCCAGAAGTTTTGACTTCAGGTTAAAGACATTAGTACATTATTAAAATGTTTTTTAAGTGTTTTTCCCTAAGGCAGTGGTCGGCAAACTCATTAGTCAACAGAGCGGCAAACCGCGGAGCTCGCGAGCCACAGTTTGCCGACCACTGCCCTAGGCCAAGCATGTCAAACTTGAAGCCGGCAGGCTGCATGCCAAACAAGGCATGCGGTCCATGGGCCGGCCATGAGTTTGACATGCTAGCCCTAGGCCATGCCGAGCTAGATGAAGAAATGTGGCACACAGAATTGAAAAAGGGGAGGAAGGTGTTTCCTTGGCCAGAGAAAGAGCTGTACTTAGGGTGGAGGGTGATATAGAGTCCCCAGGGACTCAGCCCAGCAGCTGCAAAGCCTCCAGCGTGTTTCCCTGGCTGGACCCTCAGATGGCAGGAGATCAGTGTTTCCCCTCAAAGCAGGAGCCAGTGGCTGAGCTAGACCAGCTGGCCAGGCCCCTGAGGACTGGGAAAGTGGGGGCTTGGGATGCCACCATCTGGCCCCTCAGCCAGAAGGACAGTTGGGCAGGAGGTGCTGAGAGAGGACTCTGGGTCACATGGCCTAGACCTGGGAGGTGGGGTCTGCTGCAGCGCCTGGGGTGGGGACATGGGGAGGACACAGTGATGAGAGAGATCAAGGAAGAGAGGCCGAGATGGGAGAGACAGAAACAGAGAGAAACTGTCACAGAAGAAATGGGGGAGTGAGAGAGAGAGAGCGAGAGAGCAAGAGAAAGAGAGAGAGAGGGAGAGAGAGAAATGGGCCCAGAGAAAGGCCGAGGGGAGAGGGATCATTCACACATCCAGCGGGAGCCAGTACCTCCCCCAGCCCAGCCTGGCCCTGTATCCTGACGGTGCAGCAGCCGGGATATGTGTCCAGCTGGGCCACTCCCTCCCCCCCCCCCCCACCGGCTCCCTCCTGCATACGCCCAGTATTTGTGCTCTCCCGAGGGCCCCAGAGGACAGCGGGCTTTGGGAGGCCCCGCCCCTCCCCAGAGGCAACTCCTGAGGCCCAGCTGGGCTCCATCTGGGGACCTTGGCCACTGAGTCACTCCTGCCTCGAGCTCAGGCTCCCTCTGCTGGGGAAAAAGGCCAGGCGTCCTTTGCTGGCGCCAGCGCCCAAGGCTCTGTGACCGGGAGCGCCAGTCTCCTACTACCGCCCCCACGCCCCCCCCCCCCGCCCCGTCTCTGGCTCTCCCTGAAATACTGGGGACCCCACTTCATGTTCTCCAGGGCTTGGTGGGGCTAACCGCACCCCAGGGGTAGGGAAGAGCTGGCTAGGAGGCCCCAAATCCTTCCTCTGAAAACTGAATGGCCAAAAGGAGAGACAAGGATGCCCAAGCTCACCAGTTCCCCCCCAAAATGCAAATGCAAACGCCACAGTGAGATACGTTTCCTGTCCTTGAGAATGGGAAAAATCTGAAAGGTCTGATAGCATCAGGCATGGGTAAGCTGGAAGGAAGCAGGAACTCCTGATTAGCATCACTTGAGCAGGCAGTTTGGGAAGATTAAGTGAACTGAAGACGGTTCTAACTCTGGGCCCTATATTAATGCTTCATATTATCACCCCCCCCCAAATACATTTACAAAAAGCTCTACAGATAGGGGAAATGCCCACATGGAAAAAAACAGAAACAAATGAAACAACTCTTTCACATAATAACATAACCACTGTGAAGATGAAGAAATAACTAACCCAGCCCTGGCCGGTTTGGCTCAGTGGATGGAGCGTTGGCCTGCGGACTGAAGGGTCCCGGGTTCGATTCCGGCCAAGGGCACATGCCCGGGTTGTGGGCTCAATCCCCCCGCAGTGGGGGACATGCAGCCGGTCAATGGTTCTCTCTCATCATTGATGTTTCTATCTCTCTAGCTCTCTCCCTTCCTCTCTGAAATCAATAAAAATATATTAAAAAAAAAAAAAAAGAAATAACTAACCCAAATAACTTTAGAACACAGTATAGTGATATCCCCTCTGGTTGAAGACATTAAAATGGAAAAGCCTGTAAACAAATATTGAATCCTAGATTTGTTGGGTCAGCAATTCTGAAACCACTGTCTGCACTGTATCCTGTAATCTTGATAATGTCCACAGAAGGTCAGTTCTGTTATCACGCCCATTTTACTGAAGAACACACTGAGGCACTAAGAGAAGTAATTCCCAGGGTAAGTCACAGAGCCAGGGCTTCTCACCAGGTGGCCAAGCTCCAGCCTCCAGGGCCTCGACTGTGACGCTGTGCTGCCTCCGTAGGCCTGCTGTCAAGGAGTGGCTTAGCACTGGGGTCCGTCCCATGCACAGAGGAGGCACTTGAGGCTCAGAGCAAGACGCAAAGCCACTTGCCTGACATCACATAGCTGGTAAGTGGCCCAAACCCAGATCTGCCTGAGTCCTGAGATTGTGCCTTTACCCACCCCAGTAAGCGGCCTGGGAAGAGTCAGTCATCACGGTGAGGCCACCCATCACCCCAGTCATAGTTGCTGCTGGGCTGGCTGTCTTCGTTTGCCACTCCTGACCCACCAGCAAGCTTCTTCACCCTGCTCTGTGCCCCAGGGGGCTGACTGTATGCATCCTACCCTCTGGCTTCCAGGTGGGGTGGGGCCCAGTGCAAAATGAAAATGCGAGGCCCCTAGTTCAAATATTATTAAGAACTTTAAGACAGCGACAGCAAGCATTTAACCAAGTGTGGGAGCCTGTGGGAGTGCATGCACCCATGAAGGAGGCCCTGGTTGGGCTATGGGGCACAAGCAGGAGACGGGTGGAGAGAGCGGAGAGAAGCCGGGATATCATTTTCTGGCTCCGCCCTGCAGCAGTGCCAAGGGCTGGCTGCCGTTCTTGGCCAAGGGCCCCCTTGGTGACTCTCCCCTCCCTCTCCTCCCCTGGCCTCTTCAGGGGAGGTAAAGTCTCCGGCTTGAACCCCACCCTGCTCACCATCTCTGTGGCCTCCCCATTCCCTGCCCGCACCTTTGTCAAGACCCCTGTCAGGACCCTCCTCAAACTGACCTCAGTGGAGCATGCCTCTGTTCCAGGTTGGGAACCTGCGTCACAGACCCCCATTTCTTGGGAGCTCACCACATCCCAGGTGCCATTTCAGTGCACAACCTCACCTGCTCTGGGAGGCCCTGATGTAGTCTGCCTTAACGTGGATGACAGAGGCTCAGAGAGGAATGGAACATGGGCCCTGGCTGGGATTTGAACCCAAGTCTGTCTGCCTCCCTCCCCATACTTTTCTCACTCGGCCCCTGGCTGCTTGTACTGCCAGCTCCCTTCTCTGTCTGACCATCTAGCCACCACTTGCCTCAGCCGATATTCTGGGCAATCCCTCAGAGCAGACTTTGGGCTGAGTCATCCCCATGTGTCCACTGCCTGTCCAGCCCATGGAGTCCAGCTCAGGCAATGTTCCATGTTTCAGAGGCCATTGAGAGGGTCACCTTCCCTGCTGTGGTCTGGGAGTATCAAGGGAGGAGGGTGGATGAGAACTAAGCACTGCCCTGAATGGCCACGGACAGCCCTTCCTTGATAGGGCTGCTGGGGAGGAAGGGGTATCGTGCCTGGCATGCAAGTACATCAGAGGTTCTCAAAGTGTGCTCTGGGGACTCCTGGGGACCCTGAGATCCTTTTAAGAGGTCTGCAAGGTTACAACTCTTTTAATTAAAACATTAAGGTGTAGTTTGCCTTCATCATTCTCTCCCAAGTGTAGAACCAGGTTTTGCAGGGCCCATATGGCCCGTGCCCTCCAGCGGAACGAATGCAGCACAGGGAACAATCCAGGGCTTCTATTAAGCAGGACACAGAAGAGAGTTGCAGCACTGAAAGCAATGCCAGTCTTCTGACGACATTTTCTTTCGTTTTGGAAAATATAGTTATTCTTTTTTTAATATTTTTTAATTGATTTCAGAGAGAGAGGGAGAGATAGAAACATCAATGATGAGAGAAAATTATTGATTGGCTGCCTCCTGCATGCCCCCTACCGGGGATCGAGCCTGCAACCCAGCTATCTGCCCTTGACCAGAATCGAACCCGGGACCCTTCAGTCTGCAGGCCGATCCTCTATCCACTGAGCCAAACCAGCTAGGGCTAGTTATTCTTCTTAAAAGAAGACTTTTGGGTTAATGCTTTTGGGTTTATCATTGCTATTTTTAAATAAATCAATAATTTAAGTATATCTGTTTTAATTTTTAATGTAGTAAATATCAAATAGGTATAATCCATACAAACAAAAGAGCTTTGGGGATCTCAATGGCTTATGAGAGGTAGCGGGGTCCTGGAGACCAAGGTATTTGAGACCCAATGGTGCATATAAATCAATGACACCACTAGTATCGAACTCAGATGTTGTCTCTTTGCTCCTTTGCCTGTCTCCCCCACCAGACTGTGAGCCCCCTGAGGGCAGTGATTTTTGTCAGTTTTGCCTGCTGCTATATTCTAGCACCTAGAAAAGCATCTGGATACAGTAGGTGCTCAATAAAGATTTGCTGCATAGATAAATAATTACATACCAATTGGCATCATTATACTTTTATTTTGAGTCAACTTTTTCCTGCCAGAGCCTATGCCAAGCACTTCACAAGCATAACCATGCAGAAGGTGGATCCCAAGGAGTGTGAAGGCTATAGGGACCTGGGTTTAACCTAGCCTCTGCCTCTTGCTACCCTGGGCAGTAAGTTCACTTCCCAGAGCCTCGGTTTCTCTTCCGTCATGGTCAGGCATGGTTCCTGGCATGCCAAGGCAGGAGCTGGCACACCTTGGGAGGTGAGAGGCAACACCTACACTTGCACCTCCTGCCACTTACGTCACGTGGTCAGATACTGAGCAACCACCAGCTGTGTCTGTTCTCTAAGAGCCCCCCAGTTGGTAAGGAAGACAGTGGTCAGCTGTGTCCTTGGGCCTGGTGCTTTACCTCCTGTGCTTGTTTCCCCATCGGTAAAATGGGGGATAATGCTAATACCAATCTCTTAGGGTTGGTGGGAGGTGTCCGTGAGAGCTCGGCAGGGAGACGGAGAGGAAGCACTACACAGAGGTCATCATTATTCTGTGTAAAGGCACTCCCCTCCCTCTGGGCCTTTTTCTCCGTCCAGGAAGTGGGTGTCAGGGTCTTGTGAACCCTCAGTGTACCAGTTATTCACCTACTGCTTCTTGGCTCTGAATCCTTTCTCTCCCCTTTGCACTCCACGCCCTAGGGGTTCTAGCTGCTGCCAACACTTACTACTAGCTGGATTGCCCCCGTCTTCCCTTTCTGTTTCCAGTTCTTCTAACACATTTGAAAGAAGTCCCTGTCTTAAATCCCCTCTGTCTGAAATACCTCGAGCGAAGTCTAACCCTGGCTCAGGCCCCACTGTGGCACAGAAAGCCCCCACCAGGGTCAGCCAGGCATACCTGCAGCTTCTTCAGCTGGCTGTTGACGGTGGCCAGGTCCCCTCCAGGGTCCACGTCTTGCAGCTGGCTTTCCATGTGGAGAAGCTTCTTGTCCAGCTCAGCAAAGCTCTGCACCAGCTGGTCAGCCTTGCTGGCCTCAAAGAGCTGCCGAGCCTTAGCCTGGGTGGTGCTCTCCAGCTCGGCCCAGCACTGCCGGATCTCACCCAGCTTCTTCCGCACGGAGGCTGCCAGCTCTGGCTTCTCCTGCATCAGTTGCTGGCCCTCCTGCCCCAGACAGTGGGAGTCAGGAAGTGAGGGGGAGGGGTGGATGGTGGGAGGGGACAGGAAAATATGGGGGCAACGGGACGGGATGCAGGGAGAGATGTGGAGAGAGCCGAAAGGAGTTGGAGACACACAGAGAGACAGACATGAGGGGTGGATGCAGAGGTAGGTGAAGAGATTAAAGGAGCCGAGTCATGGGAAGAGAGACAAGGAGAAAGACAGACGGCAGATAGATAGAAGTGTGGGGAGGGAGACAGAGAGGCACAGAGACATGGGAGGAGACAGTCATAAAGTGATAGCCACAGAGACATTCCCATAAGTCCAGAAACATGGGTAGAAGCCATAAAAAAGATGAGAGAGAGAGAGAGAGAGAGAGAGAGAGAGAGAGAGAGAGAGAGAACGTCCATTAAACTCAAACTCAAAAAGAGTGGCTTTGCCATGTGCCACCATTTAGGGGGCACCTATGGCCACTTAAGAGTTTAAGGCCCACCTGGGTGTCTCTGTTTGAGTCAGAAGAGCGGGGATATCCAGGGCTGTAGGTCTAGGGGTTCAGCCAGAGTAGGGGACAGTTTTGGGGGTTGAGACTTGGAGCAAAAATCTGCCTGGGTCCCGCCAAGACTGAAGTCAAACTCCAATATATGTTGGCCTGGAGCATATTCAAAATAACAATACCAGAGCAATTACAGCTCCTAGGTGCCTGGCCTTGTGTTAAGCACTTTATGTGCACAGGAGCCCAGAGAAGCAGCTATATTCATTATTTCCTTAATTTTTAGGCAGAGCCAACTGAGGCTCAAAGAGATTAACACAGCTCCCCAACACACAGCACACACAGCGGGTAACAAGCACACAAGGACACAGTTAGAACCCAGGGTTGTAGGAATGCAAAGTCCACTTTAACCCTAGCTCCCTAGGGCTGCCCCCGCCTGTCTACTTGATGCTCTATCTTAGATGCTCCAAAAGGTGTGGAGGGAAGCCTGCTGGGGGAGGCTGCAGGAAAGAGTGAAATACAGGGGTGGGCAAAAGTAGGTTTATAGTTGTGAGTATGGGGCTTTTATTCTTGTATTATTATTTCTTTATTCATTATTTTATCATTTATTTGTATTATTTGTCTTGTTATTGTTATTATTTTGTACCAATTATGATTTATCTTCTAGGTAAATAAAGCTACTGTAGCAACCATAACCTGCATGTCTTTTTCCCTAGGAACAAATGTAAACCTACTTTTGCCCTCCCTAGTATTGAGAAGCTAGGAGGGTATGAAGAGAAGAGAAGCTGCCATTTTACAAATGGGCAATCAAGGCTCAAAGAGGTTACATAAATTGCTCAAGGCCACATAGCTAGAAGCAAACATGGCAATGATGTGAACCAGTTCACAGGTGTGACAGCAGCAGGCTGGTGGTGAGAAGTGGGTTCCCTGGAGGCCTTCGGTGCCTGGCACAGGAAGAGGGACCTTCTGCATCCTCACCCTCTCGATCTTCTCCAGCCACTCCTTATTCTGAGCCAGCTCGGCCATGAATGCCTGGTGCCGGAGCCATCTCTTATGCAGCTTGTGACCATCTTCCCGTGTGCCATCGCGAGCCATCAGCATCTTCTCATGGATCCAGCCATCCAGCTGTGGACAGGAGGAGGGGCTCAGTTGGTTCTCCCAACCTGGCATAATTCTCATCCCCTTTCCAGAAGTCCCAAGTTCAGGGCCAGGATTGCTAGGTATGGGGCAGGGGAGGAAGGGATGGAAAATTTTCACAAGTGAAGCTTTTTTTATATGTGTGTGTGTGGGGTGGGGGGGGGGAGGATGGATGAAAGGGTCCCCAGAATGCTCCATTCCTCATCCCCCTTGTTCTCAGGGCAGCTCTTCCCCATAAATCCTAAGCCCCAAGGCAGGGCTCCTGAGCCAGTCAGCCTTGTCCCACTCATGCCCCAGTCCTCCAATCTAATTTAGCTCATTTTCAAGTCAGCCCCTGGAGCCGCCCCCCCCCCCCAACAGCAACATTTAGACCCTTTGATTCAGTCTCAGCCACCCCCAATAAGGACCAATTCAAGATCCCAACCCACTCCTCAGGGTATCAAGTGAAGCCTCCATACCTACCCCAGCCCCCCCCCACCCAATATGACCAGCTGAATCCCTAAACAATTCCCCAACTGCTGCCAAGTCTAGTTCCCTCCAAACTAGCCCTCCAATCTTGGGTAGATTCATCCCCACAGCTCATATCCAGCCTCCTTAATGAGCCCACAGGACTCCTTAAATCCAGCCATGAGGATCCAGTCCAAGACCACAGTTCTCCCAAATCATGACCAGTCCTAGCCCCCTACCAAAGTCAACCCCCAATGCAAGCCACAGGGTTGCCTACTAGCTCCCCAAATGAATCTACCCTAAAAGCTAGGCTCAGACTCCCCAACATGGACCAGATAGAACCTCCACAGACAGCTCGCTCCCTGACTAAAGGCAGTTCTAGTCTCCCCACTCACCAACAAAACCAGTTATTCAAAATGCAAGCACTGAGTGGGTCCCTCTCACTACCTGAGCAGGACCAATCACAAGGGTGCTTTCTGAGCCCCCACATAAGAGGTGTGTCCTAAGCCCCAACCTCCCCACTCATGACCAAAACTGGCACCTGAGAAAGTTGGCTCCTCCCCCTTCTCCACCTCCCCCAGTCACAAGATTCTCCTCCTCCCTCCTGCCAAAAAAAAAAAAAAAAAAAAAAAAAAAACCACCAAAAAAACATGGACTCTAGCTCAGCGGTCCCAGGAGGCAAATGCAGTCATAACCAAGGACAAATCCCCCACTGGCCAAACCCCACTCCGTGTCCCCAGAGCATATGCTCCCAGGGGTCCTGGTCAGCCTGACACACACAAACACACACACACACTAGACCCAAGTCAAAGGCTGAAACCCCTGACTCAATTCATCGGTTCCCACACAAGGAAAGAGTTTGCCAATGGCAGCCACCGATCGCAGTGAAGACACAGCCTCTGAAGGATATGGTACTCTGTCATCAAGGTAAAGCCCCAAAAGTGATTGACCTCATCACCAAGGGCAAAGACAGTCCCCAACAACCAGGGGAAAGGCCCCCAAACCAGAGCCTCTCAAAGCCAGAGCAAGTCCAAGACCCTCATCGTCCAAGGCAGACCCTCGCAAATGTGATTCGCCCCATCATCTAACGCTAATACTGATCCCAAAAGAACCAAGGAAAAAAACCCCAAAAGGGTGAGAATCTCCCAACCCCAGGAATAATCTCCGATTCCTCATTACCCAAAGAAGAGCACCTTAGAGAGGTTAAGACCTCCCTAACCCCCAGGACAAGTCCACACTACCCCAGTATCCTTAAAAGTCCCCCCTTTTCTGCCTCAGTCCCTTGGGACCCGTTCTCTCAGTCCCGCCCGCAGCAGCACCGCGGACAGCTCCTGGCGTCCCAGTACCTCCGCAGGGTTAGGGTCCTGGCGTCCCGCCAACGCGCCCCCGAGTCCCTCCCTCCCGCGGCCCGAAGGGCGAGCACGCGCCCAAGCCCCCTCCCCCGCCCGCCTCGACGGGGGCGCGCATCAGCCCCCTTTCCCTCCTCCTCCCCCCCCCCCCCGGCGCCCCCGAGACCTGAAGCGGCGTCGGCGTTGGCTGGGTCCCTGCGGCGGGCAGGCGGGCAGGCGGGCGGGCGGGCTCTCGCCCCTTCACTGCAACGGCGGCGGCAGCGGTGGCGACAGAGGCTCTGGCGGGCGCGCGCCCCCGCCTCCGCCCGCGCACCGCGGCAGCGCGCCCGCCCGCGCGCGCCCCCTGCCTGCCTCCATGCCAGCCTCCTTGCAGGGGCCCAGTTGGGGGTGGAGGAACAATCACCACCCTCCCTGAAGCATGGGGGTGGGGGTTCTGTGCCCTCTCACATGGTTGCTACTTGGTCCAGAACAATCTCACGATGTGAGGGGGAACTCCTGGACCAAATGAAATGTCGGGAGCGGGGTCTAGGCCCTGGGCTACCTATGTGAGGTGGGGAGTATGGGGTGGGGTGGAATGGGCTCCTGAACCATTTCTAATGGGAAGGGGCTCAGACTCCGGGATACGTCAGTCACAGGAGTAGAAGGTGGGGGGAGGGGTGTGAAACATCTATAAAACTTCAGTCCAGAATAATATCCAATGGGAAGGATAGGGACGGGGAGTTCCTGATTCCATTTTCAGTGGGCTTCTTGAGTCCCAGACCCATCTCTAATAATGTGGGAGTGGGGGTTTCAAATGGGAGAGAACAGTTTAACCATCTTTAATGGGGGGATCAGGGCCTAGCTCCTGAACCATCCTTGGTTGGGGGAAACTTAGGTACTGGATCATCATGTGGGGGGAGGGCAATGATTCTGGGTCAGGTAGATGAATGAGACCGGGACGATCTCTATATGGGGGTTACAAAAGTGTTTCCTGGGCCATCTCTAATGTGATCAGAATCCAAAACGTTTCTATGGGATGCAGGGGAAGGAGGGGGAAGCCGTGTGACTCCTGAACCTTCTCTGATGAATGGAGAAGAGATCTGATTTGGGGCGATCCTTTTGGGTGTATAGATCATCTCTGAAGGGGCAGAGCTTGATTCTTGGACACTTTTAAAGGGGCAAAAGACTTGTTTCTGGACTATCTGTGACTGAAGTTGCGTTCCGGGCTGCTGGTCCACTCACGCTCCACCCCGCCGCCCCCTCCAGTCTCTCGCTCCTCTCGCCTGCAGGCAGCAGCGCGCTTCTTGCAAATCACCAGAGGAAAGGAAAGGTGAGACCGGCGCAGAATCCCGCGGGACCGGAAAGCGCGGACGCGCGCACCGTTGCCAGGGGCTCCCGGGATCCCTCCCTCCTTCCCCAAAGCCCGCGTTGGCGGGGGAGGAACCTACGGAGCATGCGCACGGAAGCCGGGCTCCGCGTGCCTCCTGGTGGCTTGGCGTGAACCTCGGCTGACGACCCACTTAGACGGGGCGTCCCCACCCCCACCGCCCCTCTGCCCTGAGCACTTTCCTCCCTGGGAAAGAAATCACTGCGCCCAGCACAGCTGGATTCCTACCTCGTGGCAGTCTCGGAGGAAGTGCTGCAGCTCAAGTTGGTCGCGTAGCTTCTGCATCCACTGCTGGGCCCGAAGTTGGTTTTCTTGGCTCCTAAGGATGGGGAGATAGGGACTGGGGGAAACCTGAGTGGGAGCACTGGCAGTAGGGCTGTGAGGGAGGGCATGGGGCTGGGCAGGGAGGAGGAGGAGAAGGAGGAGATGACAGCAAGGTGGGAATAGGGGAAGAGGCAAAGAAACATCAGTGAGGCAGAGCCAGGGACAGAGGTGGAGAGGTGCAGAGAGAGAAAGACAGAGACAGACAGACATCTAGGAAGAAACAGATACAGACAGAGATAACAGAAAACTTAGTGAGAGACACCTAGAGAGAGATTAAGAGGGCGAGACAGACTCAGAGAGAGAGACTGTAAAGGCCTAGAGAGAGAAAAACAGAGACACACATAGACACAAGACCAGAGACAAAGAAATAAGCAAAGATCTCAAGGGGGAGTGGTTGACAGAGACCTAGGGACAAAAAGAAAGAGACCAAGGTAGAGAAATTAGGAAAAGGAAAGGAAAGAAATGAAGCAGTATTATTGCCAGAGAGATAGAAAGAGAGGCAGCAGTAGAGGAGAGAGAGAGGGAGAGGGAGAGAGAGAGAGAAGGGTGCAACAGAGTTGGGTAGAGGGAAGAGAGCAGGGCCTGGGGAAAAGGGGGGCTGGAGCTACAGGGAGGGTGGGCCGCTGTGCCAACAAGGAGGGGCAGACCCTTGGCCTGAGTGAACTGACCAGGCTGGACCCAGGCCCCAGGCCCACAGTGTAGAGCTAAGTGCCCAAGAGGCCTGATGGAGGGGCTGGGCGCATCTAATTTCACTGCGCCTTGAACAAGCCACTCCCACCCCATGGCCTGCCGCTGGCTGCCCTCTCTGCCTGAAATGCTCTTCTCCCAGACATTTACTCAGATGTCGCCTTCTCAGTGAGGCCCTTTCTGACCTCTCCCCAACATGTTCTGTCTTTCTTTCCTTCTTTAAGTTTCTTCCTTGCATTTAACACTAGCACAATGTATATGCTATTTGTTTATCTTGTCTGTCTCCCCCAGGAGGATGTCATTCCGTGAGGGCAGGAATTTTGGTCTGTTTTGTTCACAGCTGTATCCCCAATGCCTAGGAAAAGAGTCTGGCACACGGTAGGTACTCAATACATATTTGTTGAATGAATGAATGAATGAATGAATGAATGAATAAGAGACATAGAGAAAGAGATGACAGAAACGAAGATAAAGTGTCACAGAGAGAGAGAGAGAGAGAGAGAGAGAGAGAAGAGAGCAGATGGAGGCAGAAAAACAGGAGAGAGATAGCGAGAAGGAAAGAGACACAGAGATGCACAGATAGATCAAGGCTGGAGGCCAAGAGACAGAGCAGGCAAGAAAAAGAGAGAGAGAGCCAGGGCACAGTTGGAAGAAAGCATAGAAAGGGCCAGAGACCAACAAGCAAAGGACTGACTTTTTCATGCCCAGACTCAGCTCAGAAGCCAACCAAATGCCTCTGAAAATGAACTGAAATCAATCCCTCCAGGCCATCACCAGTCAACATGTCAACCATCAGTCCTCGGGATGAGGAAAACCTCCAGGAGGGTGAAAAATGGCATGGTTCAAATCCCATCTGGGCCACTTCCTGGCTGTGACCTTGGGCAAATTAATGACCCTCTCTAAGCTTCATGTGCAAAATGCAGATAAGGACAGCACCCGGCACCCCGGCTGGGTCAGGTTCCAGGCTAGGCAAGGCCCACAGACAGACTAAGTGACTTGCCCAGAATCTCACAGGTTGAGGGGCGGAGCTGGGACTAGGATCTGGCACTCTGCATGGTTGTGCCCCATTTTTTTGGTGTGGAGAGTAATACCCCCCTCCATGAATGGATGTTTTATTATTCCTACCTGGTGGAAAAACCATCCCTAGACCAGTAAGTAACTGGGACCTGGTTGGGGGGGGGGGGGTGCAAGAATTGGGTCTGTCTCAATTTCTGCTGTGCTCCCAGCCTCACCCAGCACAAGCCTTGGGCAGATGCACCCTCTGGGCTCACACAGCCCCTTGCAGTTCTCCCATCCTGGCCCTGATCACTCTGGGCCATCCTTGTCAGACAGTGGGTGAGCTCTGAGAGGGCAGGAATCGTGTCCTGTACTGGTCACTGCTCTGCCCAGCAGAGCTCAGAACCCAGTACAGACTCTACCTGTTCAATTGGCTGAAGAATTAATTAATAAACAACAGAATGAAAGGAGCAACTAATGACTGAAAAGGGATGAAGAGTGAAGCAGAGAATGACCATCCTTCAGGCTCCTCCTCCTCAGTTCTGCAAAGCCCAGGATACAGCAGACACTCAGAAATAAGAGACAGCCCATTCCCTAGCTGGTTTGGCTCAGTGGATAGAGCGTCAGCCTGCAGACTGAAGGGTTCCGGGTTTGATTCTGGGTTGCAGGCTCAATCCCCAGTAGGTGGCGTGCAGGAGGCAGCCAATCAATGATTCTCTCTCATCATTGATGTTTCTATCTCTTTCTCCCTCTCCCTTTCTCTCTGAAATCAATAAAAACATATATTTTAAAGAGAGAGAGAGAGAGAGATAGCCCTGGCAGGTGTTTCTCAGTGGTTAGAGCATCGGCCCACACACCAAAAGGTCTCAGGTTCGATTCCCCAGTCAAGGGCAAGTACCTGGGTTGTGGGGTCTCTCCCCGCCCCCGTGGTCGGGGCATGTGTGGGAGGCAACCAGTCGATGTTTTCCTCTCTCTCTCTCTCTCCCTCCCTCCCTCCCTCCCTCCCCTTTCCCTCCTTCCCTTCTTTCCTCCCTCCCACTCTCTCTGAAAAGCATGAAAAAAATATCCTCTGGTGAAGATTAACAAACAAACAAACAAAAGAAACAAGAGACAAAGGAAGGAAGGGTCAGGCCTGGAGTGGGGGACACTAGATCATGAGTTTTCGGCCTCAGGACCAGAATTCCCTTAAAAGTTTCCTTTAGCAAGCTCCAGCCTTGGAAAAGGAGGCTGGGGCCTTGGGGATGTGGATGGTGGTAAACAGGTGTGCTTTCCATCAAGCGATGGGAAGACAGGCCCGGCCGGTGTGGCTCAGTGGTTTAGCGTCAGTCCATCCATGAACTAGGAGGTCATGATTTGATTTTAGGTCAGGGCACAAGCCCGGGTTTCAGGCTTGATCCCCAGCTGGGGGTGTGCAGGAGGCAGCCGATCAATGTTTTCCTCCCATCACTGATGTTTCTTTCTCTCCTTCTTCGTTCCCTCTGAAATCAATAAAAATATTTTTTTAAAAAGAGATGAGAAGAGCCCTGGCTGGTTTGGCTCAGTGGATAGAGTGTCGGCCTGTGGACTGATGGGTCCAGGGTTCGGTTCTGGTCAAGGGCACATGCCTGGGTTGTGGGCTCAGTCCCCAGTAGGGGGCATGCAGGAGGTAGCCGATCGGTGATTCTCTTCCATCATTGATGTTTCTATCTCTCTCTCCCTCTCCCTTCCTCTCTGAAATCAATAAAAAATATTAAAAAAGAGAGAGAGAGATGAGAAGACACAAGGAGGGCCGCTGAGCCCTCTTCCAGCCTGGATCAGGGCAGAGGGGAAAGCTGGGGTCACCAGGAGGGGCAGAAACAGTGAGAGTGACAAGGAAGTGGTCTGGAGGAAACCCTATAAAGGACTCTACTTGAAAGCTGAGATTTTGTTTTGCTTTGTTCAGGGTCTAGAATAGTGCCTGGCACACAGTGGATGCTCAATAAATGATTAGTACAAGGACAGTCAAGAGACAGGGCAGTGGTGACAGGTAGATGGTGACGCACAAACACACACTCTGCAAACCACTTCCTAGAGAACCAGCAGGTGTTCCTTCCCAATATTTGACAACCAGCACAGCAGGGGACACCATCCCATCTGAAAAGCTGGGACAGGACCTATGTGTGGCCATTAGCTAGGAGTCAGGGGATGTCCAGGGTTCCCAGGGAGGGGCCAGAACAGC
Source organism: Plecotus auritus (assembly GCF_963455305.1). Lineage (NCBI taxonomy): Eukaryota > Metazoa > Chordata > Mammalia > Chiroptera > Vespertilionidae > Plecotus > Plecotus auritus. The sequence goes on from NC_137785.1 coordinate 20,499,950, forward strand.
AGGGCAGATTCGGGGCATCCAGGAAGATAGGGCAACACTGAGAAACTTTTCATCATATATCCTCTTGTTTCTTTGGGTTGACAACCACCAGTTAGTTACCTTTTCACAAAATGTCAATTTAAATAAAGTCTAAAAGCAATATAGAATTAAACAGAAATCAGAGAGGGGCAGAGAAGCAGAAACTGTGATAGAAAGGAGCAGGACCTTGGCCGCCTCACCCCTCCCCTTGTCCCTGGGACTGAAGGACCTACTTCTCCAACAGCTGGGTCACAGCCTCCTGGGCCTGCTCCCCGTAGACGTTGCCCTGCCTCAGCAGGCCCTCCGCAGCCTGCACTGCCACGTGCATCTTTTGCTGGTTCAGCTCCATTGTGGTGAGAAAATCCCGGTGTTGTTTCAATGCCTCCTCCACCGACTCCACTGTGCCCGGGAGCTCCAGACCCGACAGTGCCAGTTCCTGGGAAGGGTGGTGCACAGGTCAGATACTCCCACCCCCCAATTCCAGGACCTGGAAGAGGAGGCCAACCTGGGTTACCACACCACCCTCTTCCCACTTGCTTCTGGCATCAAACACATCAGGTATGGTTCCACCCCACCCAGGGCCTTTGCTCATGCTGGTCCCTGTCTGGCAGTCTGTCCCTCCAGGTATCCCCATGGCTGGCTCCTTCACTTTCTTCAGATCTCTGCCAGAAATATCACCCTTCCCCACGCCAGCCATATCCCTTCCCCCTGCTTTATTATTTCTAGCATATATCTGACATAATAGCATATGTGCATTTACTCATTTGTCTCCTCCCCCACATATACACACACACACTAGAATGCCAGCCATGTGCAGGTGGGATTTTGTGGTTTGTTTCCTTATGTGTTCTCAGCCCCACAGTAGTGCCTCCTACAGAGAAGGTACTTAGCAAATACTTGGTTAATTGATAAAGACGGAACTGGATGCTGTGTCCTCAAGGAACTTATTTTCTTCTCTGGGTTGGTTTTCTAACTGGTAAAAACGGGGGTGGGGGGGGGCGGTCAGAAAAGGTCTCTCAAGGCCACCTCTGCTACAATATTTAGTAACCCCATGATTCTAAGGGCTCCCATCTGTCCCCCCAGGTAATCCTCCCACTAAGTCAGCTTTCTCTAGGTGACCAGCACTGGTGGTCACTCTTTCTCAAATGATCCCCGGAAGTTGGTACCTACTCTTGGACAATCTGAAAACTGGTGTTCTATCTTGCCCAAATCCCAAACTTGGTTCCCAAGCCAGAATGATCTCAAAATTGGATCGCTGTTCCCAGAGAACCAGCACACTTGATTCCTCAGACTACAAACACAGTTACTGCCTCCGGAGAATCTGCCAGCTGCCAGCCCCAGTAAGAAGATCATCTGCTAATTTAAGCACCCACAACCTCATAATCCACAATCATTCACTGATCCAAATAATCTCTCTGCCTGAATTACCTACTTCCATAATTTTTACCCTCTGTCCTCTGTTGGGATAAAGATTATCCACCCCCAAGATTTTTTTTTTGAACCCTATTAACCATCATCACCAGTCATCCTCATACTCTATTTCCTTCCAGATAATTCGCAAACCCAGGAAGCCACTCCAATGAATAGCCAAGTGCATTACTCACTCAGGATGGTCCACAAACTTAGTCACCTCAGCCAAGACATCAACCCTCCCATCCTAATCCTCAAATTCTGTTACACGCACGCCCACACATGTTCACAAATGCAACTATCTATACCAGATACTTTCTCCACTTCCACTCACCTCCAACAGACCACCCAATGGTCCCCCAAACACACGCCTCCATTCACTTCCCTGTCGCGCCAGTTCCGCACAGTCTCGGACCCCGACCCGGACCCGCGTGAACCCCCACGCTGGCACCTGGTTGCGCAGCACGGCAAGCGCCTGGCGTAGGTCTCGCAGGAAGAGCTGGTAGACGTGGGCCTGGACTAGCGCCTCCCTGCGCGCCTCCCACAAGCCGAGCAACTTGTGCCAGCCGAGTTCGAGGTGCGGCAGCCACTCGTCCAGTGCCAGGCCTGGGCCCAGCTCTGCGCCGTCGGCCGCCAGCAGCGCCTCGCTGGCCGCCACGATGTGTGCATAGTCCTCCTCGCGCTGGTCCATTTCCTCCTTGAGCGCCGCGTGGCGCGCCAGCAGCGCGTCCGCCTCTTCCAGGCTGCCTGGTAGGGGTCCCTCGTCACCGCCCGCCGCCTCCTGGGCGCGCACCAGCCAGTCCAGGAAAGCGTCCAGGTCGTGAAGGAAGCGCTGCAGGCGCCCAGCCGCCGCCACCGCCTCGCCACAGGCCTGAGCCGCGCTGGCCAGCGCTCCCCACTCGGCGCCCAGTTCTTCCGCGCCCTGGTGCAGTCGCGCAGCCTGCGCGGGGAAGCGCGCGGCCAGCAGCGCTGCCTCCTCCAGGAGGGCCGCTTGGCGCGGTTCCAGCGCTTGCAGAGCGGCCTCCAGGCCGCTAAGGCGCCACTGTAGGGCGCCGCCGGCGCGGGGCGTGCTCTCCACAGCCCTCCGCTTCTCACGCACCTGGGCACGCACCTCGGCCACTTCGAGCACGTGGTTCTCCACCAGTAGCACTGCGCTCGCCTGCTCTTTGCGCTGTTCCACCAGTTCCACGATGCGGTTCCACCTGCCCAAGGGAAGGAGTGTGGCTCGAGGGGCACAGGGCCAACTCTTGGGTATGGAGGGCCGAGGGACCCAGGGTAAAACCCAGCCACTGTGAGACCTTGGAAAGACTTGATATTACGGAGCCCGGTTTCTGCCTGTGTGAAAATGGAACCCTACCCGTACATCTGCTTAGAGCAGCGGTTCTCGAAATGAAATCTGAGCGAGGTCAAACTATCTTCATCATAACGCGAAGACGCTATCTGCCTTTGCACTCGCATTGTCTCCAGGGAGCACAGTGGAGTTTTCCAGAGCCTGCAGGACAAAGACCCAGCGCGGAAGCAGACCCTAGAACTCAGCTGCCTGCTTTTAAGCCACATTAAAGAGATTTGCAAAAATGTCAAATACTGCCATTCTTCTCACTACACTTTTTGTTTTGAAAAATAGCTTTTTCATGAAAAAAATTAACATAATAGGTTGATTATTATTTTTAGATGACAATATTTTTAAATTACTCAATATTAATTTATTTACTGAGCCACACAGCCGGGCATTAATTTCTAATATAGTAAGTATTGATAGCTATAACCCACTAAATTAAACTATTTGGGGTTAAGACTCCAAATAACTTAGTTTAGTGGGTTACAGCATGTAAAGAGGGTTACAGAGTGTAAGAGTGTAAAGAGGTTCTGAAACCAGAGTCCACACACCATTAGTCATCTCATCAGCCCTGTGAGAAGTGCTAGTTGATGAAATTAGATATGTTGGGTTCAACGAAAAGTAATTGATCAGGTACCATGAACCAGGCGCTGAGGACAGTGATGCAAAAGGAAAACCTGTTTTTATTCCAAAATAAATTAATGGAAAAATCACGTACTGCTCTGTGTCCTCGAGCAAGTGATGGCACTGTTCTGGGCCTCAGTTCCCCTTCATAGATGGTGTGTGGTCCGGGTACAAGCATAGGATCCTAGCAGGGTGTCCTGGAGTCAAATCTGAGGTGTGTATCCTTGGCTAGTAACCCTCTCCATGCCTCAGTTTCCCCAGCAGTAAAACGGACACAATCATAGCATAGCACCTGCCTCATAGGGGTGCTGTGAGGGTCAAATGAGTTCTGATCTAGGAAATACTTCAAACAGTACCTGTTTGCTACTGTTACTGAGTGAGGATGCTCTTTGGAACACATCAAGCTCTTCTCTGACTCAGGGCTTTGCCTCAGCTGCGCTAACTGCCAGATCACTGTCCTCTAATTCCTGCACGAATCCTTAAAATTCTTTAACTAGCTTGTTCATTTATGAGTTTATGCCCTCTCTAGAATGGACATGCCACAAAGGCAGAGATTAGGACTCTGACATCGGAAGGACCCAAGTTCAAGTTCTGTTCTGGCCAGATTTGCCACGTGACCTTCAGCAAATCATTTCCCTCTATGATCTTCATTTTCCTCATCTAGAAAATCAGGATAATAATGTCCACTTCACTGAGTGTTAATGAGATCACGTGGCTAAAGCACTTGGCATATAATCTCACTAAAGGCTGCAACATTCTTATCTTTTTAAGCCCTGATGCTTTCACATTGTTCAGGCTACAAGGCTATACAATCACTGGATATTGCTATCTTATAGCACAGCAGTTAAGAGCACAGTCTTCGGAATCAGACAGATCCAATTTCAAATCCAAGCTTGACTCTCTAATTTGCTGTGTGACTGTGGGCCAATGTCTTCACCTTTCTGAGCTCCAGTTTCCTCCTTTTTAACACGGGGTAATCTATACCCTACAGGGTTGCTGGGAAGACTGAATAAACACAATCAAGCCCTAGCAAGTTTGGCTCAGTAGACAGAGCATGGGCCTGCAGACTGAAGGGTCCCGGGTTTGATTCAGGTCAAGGGCACATACCTCGGTTCAGGCTCCATCCCTAGCCCTGGTCAGAGCATATGCGGGAGGCAACCAATCAATGTGTCTCTCTCACATAGATGTTTCTCTCTCTGTGTCTCTCCCCCTTCCTTCCACTCTCTCTAAAAATCAATGGGAAAATATCCTTGGGTGAGGATTAAATAAATAAATACAAGCAAGAGCCCAGCTCTGGATTCAGACAGAACTGGGTTTGACTCCAACTTACTAACTAGAGTGAGTAATCATGTTAAGGATTTCACCTCTCTGGGTCTGTGTCTGAACCCTACCCACACTGGAAGAACTGCTGGTAGTGTTCTAGGCAGAAAGGTATTAATTTGTTACTATTTTTATTTTTATTTATTTATTTACTTATTTTTAATATATTTTATTGATATTTCACAGAGAGGAAGGGAGAGGGATAGAGAGCTAGAAACATCGATGAGAGAGAAACATCGATCAGCTGCCTCCTGCACACCTCCCACTGGGGATGTGCCCGCAACCAAGGTACATGCCCTTGACCGGAATCGAACCCGGGACCTTTCAGTCCGCAGGCCGACGCTCTATCCACTGAGCCAAACCGGTTTCGGCAATTTGTTACTATTTTTAAAGAGCTCTGGATTTTGGAATCTTTACTATGGAAACTGGAATATTGAGAGCTAAAATGAAGTGTATAAAATGCTTAGAAAATTTTCCAGAAGATATTAAATATACAACAAATTATTTCTGAACAAATAAATCAATAGCCCACTGAAATGTACTATATCCTCATTTTATCATGTCATCACTAGCACTGGGAATTAACCTTTTTTTTTCTCTCTCTCAAATTTGGGCGATTTACCAGGCCATTATCATCTCAGAGGTTTGAAATTGTCCATTCTTGATTCCCACGGTCGAGTGGATGAGGAAAGGAATGATGGGAAGAACTGGTTTGAGGTACCTGGAAAGACCCCTACCTGCTGTTGAGATGGTCCTGACAGGAGCGCACCTCGTCCGAACTGGGGTGGCCTCCTTCCACCAGCTCCTGCACCGTGTGGTTCACATCCAGGACACGGCCCATCAGACTGTTCATCTCCTGGTCCAGACTCTCAAATCTGCAGAAGAAGGGTGGCCATTTTCAGAGAGGCCTAGACCCTGGGGACCTGCCCACTTTTTGGTTTTATCAAACTGCCTTCTCCCAGATCTTCTAACTCTCCAACCTCACCTGAGTTCGCAGGTCCCTTTGTCAGCTCCTCTTCTTCCTACCTGCTACTTGAATGTCAGATCTTCAGGGCTCAGTCCTGGGCCCTCTACGCTTCCCCTCACACCCTGCCTGGGCCACCTCACCCTCTCCGCAGCCTCAGTCCTCACTCCCAAACGTATGACCCCCACATCTCAGTCTCCTGCCCCAACCTCTTTCCGTTTGAGCTGTCTCCAACCTCAAAGCCTGCTCTACACCTCCTGGGGGTCCTCACTCCCAGTGTGACTCAAACTCACTTCAGTATCTCCCTCCAGATTTGTTCTTCCTCTGGGTCCCCATCTCAGGAACAGCCCCACTAGCCACCAGGCCAGAGCCCTGGGCCCTGTTTTGGACAGCTCCCCACTCCCAGCCTGTCCATCCTCATGGCCTATCCACTTGGCTTCCTGCCCTGGTCTAGTCCTGTCCCCTCCTACCTGGGTCCCCACCCCAGCTGGTTCTTTGGGCTCCCAGCCACCACTGTCACCCCCTCAAACCCACCCTCCATACAGCAGCCAGGAAGACCTTTTAAAGCTGGACAGGTCCTCCCTGGTTTAAAACAACACCCAAAGCTGTGGCACAGTAACTGGGCACAGCAAGGACAGGGACCAGACCTGCGTTCCCAGCACTGCCCAGCACAAGACCTAGAACAGAGCAGCAGTTCAGAAAGTGCCTGCCGAGGGAGTGAATGGATAAACAAGGCGCTCAGAGAAAGAGGTGCAGAGGGTTCATCCACTAACTTAACTCACTCCTGAGGCAGCCAATGAGCAAATCAGTAGCTAATGTCACCGGGTGGTAAGTGCTATGAAGAAACGTAAAGCAGGGCAAAGAAAGTGACAAGGGCCAGAGCTAATTTATTAGCGAGGGAGGTGACATGTGTACATGGTAGTGGGAGTCCCAGGAGAAGCGTGGGTTAATTTGGGGCCAGATAAATATACGCCTCATAGCAATAATAGCAAAAGCTCCTGGAATGCTCCCTGTCCCCAGGCATTTGCTAAGTGTTCTAGACTTACTTGCTCATTTATTGTTCACCACAACTTGTGGGGCTGGGACTATCACTCCCATTGTACTGGAACCCTGATTCCAGCTGAGATAACACAAGAACTGTTGGACCAACGAAGGTGATAGGTGAGGAAGAGGACCCTGGAGTCCCACAAGTGCGCGCTCACCGGTGCTGCACCACCTCCACGTCGTCGAGCGAATCGGGGACGCGCATGGCGAGCAGCCATTGCTCCTTCTCTCCGATCCACAGCTCGCACGCGTGCACCTCGCCGAACATGCGATAGACAGCGAGGGCATCCCGCAGCCACTGGCGCCGCAGCGCAGCCATCTCGGTCACTTCCGCGAACAGCTGCTCGGTCTCCACCACGCGCACCTGCAGTGCCACCACCAGTGGCCCGGAGCCGCTAGCGCCCCCCAGTGTCGCCAGCTGACGCCGCAGGCTGGTCACGGGCCCTCGATGCGCCTCCACCTCTCCGGTGAGCGCCCGGTGCTGGCGTGCCAGGCGGCGGCTGGACGCCTCATCGTGGCCGAAGTCGCCCGCAGCTGCTAAGCGGTAGGCGTCGCGCAGCCAGTCCAGGAGCCCGTCGAGGTCAGCGCCGAACTGGTGCAGCGCCCGCGCCTCCTGCAGCCGCCGCTCGCGCCGCGCCGCCGCCTCTTCCAGCCGCTGCCAGCGCCGCCGCGCACTCGCCGCGCGCTCCGCCAAGCCCACCAGGTGCACCGCCTCGGCGCCCGAGCCCTCGGCGCCGCCGGCCGCAGCCAGCTCCTCGCCGCGTCGCAGGGCCTGCTGCAGCATCGCCCGCCGCCCGCCCAGCTCTCCCTGCAGGATCTTGTGTTGCGCCAGGAGGCGCGCGGTGCTGGACAGGTCGTGGGCGCCACCCGCTGCGCCCGCCCCGCTGCCGCCGCCGCCGCCTGTCGCCTCTAGGAGGCGCTCCTTGTCGCGGGCCCAGCTCTCGGCCTCCTCAAGCTCCTGAAACAGCGCCCACAGGCTCCTCGAGGCCTCCAGCTCCGCGCGCCGCCGCGCCGCCTGCTCCTGCAGCTCTGCCAGACAGCCGTGCACATGGTTCACGCGGTTGCAGATGACCTGCGGATCGCACGGCTGGTAACCTGAGCCAGGAGAAGGGGAAGATCCCGGGTTGAGCTCGAGCAAGGAGGCACCAAAGAGAGGGTGCTGCCGGCTACCTGACCATCCCTTGGCTCAACTTCACCAGGGGCCAGATTATGAGTCCCATCTTCCAGGCAGCCTTCCCTGACACCCCGAGTCTGGAGCAGCCGCTTTCTCTGGCTCACCTAGGCTTCTCTGCTTCCCCCATCCTGGCCTTGGGCCCTCTGGGCTATCACTGCCTGATTTGCCTCCCCCACTGGACTGGGCGCTCCTCGAGGGCAGGGCCTGCGCTGTCTCCATCACATCTGGTCCCCACCATTGTGCAGCACAGGGTGGAGCCCAGAGCAGCAGCCTAATGAAAATAGTGACTTATTGACTGAATGATGGATGGAAACAGATTCAGAGGGTCCTAGAATCAGTATATTTTGTATAAACTGTGTTTCCTTCAGAACTGGATCAAATGAAACTGCCCTACTCTTAAGCCATTTTCTGGGTTCCCTCTCTCATTCTCTGTTGCCTTACCTATTCACCCCCAGTGATGACCTGAATTCCCTTTTTCTTCAAAAGATTCGTTTTCGCTCAGCCAGCGTGGCTCAGTGGTTGAGCGCTGCTGACCTATGAATCAGGAGGTTATGGTTGGATTCTCGGTTGGGGCACATGCCAGGTTGTGGGCTCGATCCCCAGTGTGGGGCATGCAGGAGGCAGCCGATCAATGATTGTTTCTCATCATTGGTGTTTCTATCTCTCTCTCTCCCTCTCCCTTCCTCTCTCTGAAATCAATAAAAAATATATTTTTTAAAAAAATTCACTTTCCACCCAGACCTCTAGTCTATGATCCCCCCCAAAATTAAAGGGTTGCAGCCAGCATTTCTTTAATGGAATAGCATCAAATGAATAAAAATACATCAGAATACAATACACAAGGTAAGGGGTAACATTGTTTGAGAAAACATTGGTGTGTGTGTGTGATCTCTGGGTCACGAGTAAACATATTTCCGACAGGGTCACAGCACTACTAGATGGAATGTAGGATTTCTATAATTCTGGACATTCACAGAAATTGACCAAAATACCAAGGCATTCAACTAAAAAATAAATGGAAACAATGTATCCAGCCCAATGTCACAGTGTCCTTTAGCCCTCACAACCACCCCATGAGGTCAGCATCCTTACTAGCCCATCTTACAGATGAAGAAACTGAGACTCAGGGAGGGAAGCTGCTGGCCCAGGATCAGCTGAGATACTCTGGACCACTTGTCAGGCAGTGCTGCCTCCTGTCACCATGACAACACACATCCCCCACTAGCCTGTTTGCTGTTTTCATGGTGCTGCTGGTTGTCACCAAGTACCAAGATCTCATAAGAAGACGGTGGCCTCCGGGGACAAACAGCCCCAAGGTACAGGAGAGGGCCCCATCAACCATCAACCATCAACCTCTCCTGTGGTTCTGATGAAGGTGAGAGAGGCTGAGCCAGGGTTGAGCTGTCTTCACCAGGGCTTGGAAGGACAACTCATTTGCTCTTAGTACGTGACCCAGCCTGTGAGAGTCAGCAACTCCCCCACCATCTCTCAAGCCTATAGGCTCTTCCTTTTCTAAGGAAGCTCCAGGATTCTATAAGGTCCTGACCAGCCTCAAAACCCTGTTATAGGCTCTGCAGCTCTGGGCCTCCGAGCGACAGAAAAGCAGCTCTGGCTGATGTCAGGGCACACGGGTAGCACACACAGCGTACAACATCAGACAGGCAGTCTGCAACTGTGCCAAGTGGGACAAAGTGCGATCACTCCATCGTGATGTCCGGGCACACACAGCAACAAGGTCACCCCTTCACCCAGCTGAGGTGAACGATTTCTTCGAATTCCCGAGAAATGGTTAAGATGTGGAACCATCACATTGCCCCCACTTCCTGACAGCAGCCAGTCTGTAGCAAGATACACTATACAAAGCATCCAAGCCACTGACACAAGGCCGCATCCTATAACAAGCCCTTCTTAACAGCCTCTTACTGAGATTCCACAAGGTCCGTGCAAGAGCCAACAACCCAGCTCGTTTTGACGGAAGGGGGTTCCTGGTGGTCTCTGGCCAGAGGAAAATGACATCAGTAAATTAGAATTTTAGTAGAGTCAGCCTCAGTTTGCCCATGGGCATTCACGCCCCTGCTTCTGGTAATGGTGACCCACCTCCTCTCTCCCAGGCCAAGTCTGTGGAGGGAGCTGACCCCACTCTTGGCCCTGGGGTGGGTACATCACAAAGATATGGCCAATTAGATCACTGTAGAGTCCAGGGCCACTCTGCTTGTCTGAGCCATGGGGATGGAACCCACAGCGGGCCAATGAAAGCTCCCCCTGGACCTCTTGTCAGAACTTGGGAATAAGGGGCCTGACTCTGCTGGCGTCTGCGGGCTGCTGAAATGTAAACAGGGGCTGAGTGAACCCAGGTCTACACCGCAAGGGAAAGGGCTGCCCAAGAGTGACACAGACATAGAGAATAAAGTCAGAGAGAGATAGTCTTAAAAGCATCACTGAACCATGCCTGGGTCCAGCCCTTCCTGACGCCATCTCACCTCTCGCTGGACATTTTAGTTATATCAGCCAAGACATTCACTCCCTCTTCCTCCTTCATGCTCACTGAGTTGAGTTTCCATCACTTGCTGGTGAACAGGCCCTGACAATACATTACATTACACAGTCCTTTTATGATAGCCACTGCGACCCAGCTGTAAGGGCTTAGCACATAACAAATGCTCAATAAATGGGAGCTATTGCTACAAACTCTCAAAGCAGGAAGAAGTCGTGTAGTTCAATCTCCTGCTCAAGGCACTAATTTCCCTGATGACATATCCCCGATGGAGTGGATCCTAGTCTGTGCTTGGATGCCTCCAAAGACGGGCCGCTCACTCCTTCCTTCTCCCTCTCAGGAGTCACTCGGCTTCTAACAGCAGCAGCTGTGGAAGTCTCCTCCCCAAGTCCCAGCACCAGACTCACCCTGAAGCTGGGAGAAATGCAGGGCCGCAGCATTGAGGGCCTCCACCCGCTCACTCTGGGCAGCGATGTCCCCCTCCAGCAGTCCATGCTTCTGCAGCAGGTCCTCTGCCTCCACCAGGTGCTGCCCACACTCCTGAGACAGCAGCTGAGCCTGTAAGAGGGGCAGCACTGAGGCTATTTTTTTGGCATTGGCCCTGAGGCCACTCTGCCACCCCCACTGACCCAGGCAGCCCTCTGCTCTCCTACACTATCACCTGAACTCTGACCTTTGTCGTCTCGGTCTCCCTGTCTCTGTCCTCACGTCTCTCCCTGAATGTTCCATCACTCGTCGTCTCCGCGTGTTGGGGCCCTGGCTGTCACGGTGTCTGTCTCCTACTGTCTACGCCGTCTCTAACCTCTCCCCCCTCTCTGCCTCCACCTCTTTCTCCCTTACACTTCTGTCTCCATCTCTCTCTGTCTTTATCTCGATCCCTGTTTCTTTATCTCCATGTGTCACTGTCTCTCTCTCTGCTTCCATACTTCTTTTCCCCATCTCTCTCTGTATCTCTCTGTGTGGTCTTTCTCAAGTGGAGGCCATCTTCCTATGTGTCTTTCTGCGTAGCCATAGAGATTTCCATTGCTAACTTGGTGTCTGCTTCTCTACCACTCTCTCTAGTGCCCTCTTCCCCCCACCCCTGTCATCTTCCCCTGGAATAATCTTTCTCTCTGTATCTCTCCCTGTCTCTCTCTGTCTCTCTGTCTCTGTGTCTTTTTAATCTACTTCTCTCTGTGTCTCTGCCTCTTTCTCTGCCTCTGTCTCTCTTTCTCTCACTTTTTCTCATCGTCTCCCTGACTTTCTCTTTATCTTTCCGTCTCTCTCCCCTTCCCTCTCCGTGCCTCTGGTAGCCCTTTCAGTGCCTAGATCCCTCCCTCCCCTCCTGGCCCACCACGCCCACCCTTGGCCCCAGTCTGGCCCCCACCTGCATCTCCTCCATCCAGTCCACCATGTACACCATCTCCTGGAAGACCTTCTGCAGGGCCAGGTTCTGCTCCAGCCGAGTTCGCCGGGCACCTACCAGCCCAGTCAGCAGGGCCCACTGGCGCAGGACGCTGTCACGCTGGGCTGCCACCCTCCGGGCATCGTAGTAGCCCTCAGCCGCCAGTGCCTGGGCCAGCTCCGCCACGCCCTGCACCCGCTCCTCATAGGCTGCAATGTCGGCCTCAATCGCCTCGTGTTTCTTCATGGCTGCCTCCACTGCCGGCAGCTCATAGCCAAAGTTGTCCTGGGGCAGGGCAGACCGCAGACACTCACCCACGCTGCCTCAGCAGCCCAGTGTGAACTTGGAAAACTCCCCACCTGCTTCTGTTACCCTGGAGACCAGCCCCATCCTTCCCTGTTACATTTCTAATCCTAAACTTGTTACCAACATGTTACCTAGGAAACAAGCCCCATCCTTCCATTTCCCTAGAGATTAGGGACCAGGCCAACCCTATCCTGTTACCTAGGAGACCAGTTCTATCCTCCTGAGTTACCTTGGACACCAGATACAACCTTCTTTGTCACTTAAAAGATAATTAAATACTCTCCCTATCTCTGAAAAAAAATACTAATCTGTCTTCTCTAGTTACCCTGGAGACGAGCCTCACTCTCCTGTTCCACTGCACATCAGGCCTCTCCCTCCAACCCTCAAACAACACCAATCACTTAGGAGAACAATTTTCCCTTCCTACCCTCTTGTCACCTAATCCAAAACTTCTCTGTTGCTTAAGAGATCAAGTCTTGCCTGGCCAGTGTGGCTCAGTAGTTGAGCATTGACCTATGAACCAGGAGGTCACAGTTCGATTCCCAGTCAGGACACATGCCCAGGTTGCAGGCTGAATTCCCAGTAGAGAGCATGCACAAGGCAGCCGATTCTCTCTCATCATTGATGTTTCTATCTCTCTCTACCTCTCCCTTCCTCTCTGAAATCAATCTATATATATAAAAAGCCAGCGACTGGAACACCATAATGACCAGAATGACTGGTCGCTATGATATGGGTAGTGAACAGGCCAGTGAACAGGCCAGATTAGGGGGGTGGTGAGGCCAACCGGCCAACCTCCTGCAGGCCCTCCCCCCAGCTGGCCCTGCCCCCGATCGACTCCCCCACCCCATTTGGGGGCAGGGCCTGATGGCCAATCACCTGTGGCCCCTCCCCCCAGCCAGCTCAGCCCTGATCAGGTGATCAGGGTGGCGGGCCAGCCAACCTCCCGCTTTCTCCTCCTCCCGACAGGCCCGTCTGATCCATCCCAATTGGGGCCAGGCTGGTGGGACCCCACCCGTGCACGAATTCATGCACTGGGTGTCTAGTAAAATATATTTAAAAAGAAAAAGTGTCTTTAAAAAAAAAATTGCCCCGACTGGTTTGGCTCAGTGGATAGAGCGTCAGCCTGTGAACTGAAGGGTCCCAGGTTCGATTCCAGTCAAGGACATGTACCTTGGTTGCAGGCACATTTCCAGTGGGAGGTGTGCAGGAGGCAGCTGATCGGTGTTTCTCTCTCATTGATGTTTCTAGCTCTGTCTCTCTCCCTTTCTCTCTGTAAAAAATCAATAAAATATATTTTTTAAAAAATCAAATCTTCCTCCCTGGTCCCAGAGCATCAGCCCCATCCTCCCTCCCAAGCCCCATGCCCAGTACCTGGGAAACCAGGCGCTGGTTCTCATTCAGCCAGCTCTCCCTCATGGCCACCTTGTGGTCAAACCTCTGGGCCAGGAGTCCCAGCTTCTCCTGCCGCGTCAGCTCAGCCCGAAGGGCAGCCTCCCGCTCATGCTCAGCCTTCTCCAGCAGGCCCCAGGCCTAGGGAAACAGAGAGGGCAGGCAGACTCCAATAACTCTCCTCGTTTAATGGCCCGGCTCTCTCTGTCTAAGGCAAGCATGTCAAACTCTCGGCCCACGGGCCGCATGTGGACCACAACAAATATTTTTGCGGCCCAGCCAATATAGTGGTATGTAAGAATCGTTTTAATAAAAATTTCGTAACTTAATTTTTACAATATCCTGTTATATATAATTATTAATAACGAACTACAATATTCGCCAATGACTGATTACTATAATTGTGTTGTATTCGTTTCCCTTATGCACCTTAGCGCAGGCGCACCATTTCTCTCCACTAATACCAGCAGCGAATATTTTAGCAGCCCATTGCCACGTCATTAGTTTTGTACTGACTTGTTTGGTGTGCACAACCAGAAATATTTCGCTTTCAGAGAGCAAGAAAAATAGGTTTATTTGCATTACGCTTATTAATCTGTGCAGTTATTCAGTATCTGGTAAGTTAATGAAAAAATAATTTTTATTAAAATGTTCTATTATTTTATGTTAACGATTACTCATTTATTTCAGCCCTTTGTATTCAGCATGTCTCTATCGAAATAAACCTACGTTTCTATGAAAATTGAAGCTTTTGGTTTTTTGTGGCCCACATAAACTTAAACCTTGTTTATCTGGCCCGTGTTAGCCTTTGAGTTTGACATGCTTGGTCTAAGGTTACTCCTAGGACTAATGGCACTTTTGTGCAAATTGGAAAAAACATGTTGCTTCCTCATGATCTTAACTGCTGGAAAACTGTCAGAATGAATATCAGATCCACAATGTCTACGTGGGAACGGCTCCCTCGAGCAGTGAACAACCTAGGCAACGCTGCCTCCCCACACCCTCAGCCTCACCTTGTCGATATCCCAGATGCCACAGCCCTCCCGGGGCACGTAGAGGCGGCGGTTGCAGGCGCGCAATTTGCTCTGGATGCTGAAGAGCAGCACCTCCAGGTTCCCCTTCTCCTGAAACCTGAGGGTGCTTGAGCTCAGGAACCCGCCTCCACACCTCCACCTGCTGCCCTCCCTCCCAAGCTGGGCCTCACTTGGCGGGCTTCTCCAGGGTGCAGTAGGCCATGAAGGCCTGAAGCTGCTGTTGCACCCCACTCAGGGAGTTGGCGAACTTCTGGTTGCTGATGAGGCCCACAGTGCGGTGGATCCAGGCCAGCAGCTCGGTCGCCAGCTCCTCATAGCGCTCAATGATCTTCTCCACCTCCAACACCTGGTCCAGGACCTGGCCCACACAGGAAGCTGGGGTCAGCCTCACCGCAGGTATGCCCCGTGGGATTCCCAGGCTCCCACCCACCCCATTCCTTGGTTCCTCATACCTTCCCAATCCGCTTCCCCTCCACAGCCAGAGCCTTCATCTTGGAGAAATAGTGGTAGAAAGAGACCACATAGGTGATGATGGACTTCTCATCCGGAGCCTCCATGTTGACATCTGGCGGGGGGGGGGGGAGGGAAAGTGGGGGAGCATGACAATAAGCACTTGAGCAGAGGGATGGAAGGTATTGGGGCAGGAGGGAGAACCCACTCTTTAAAAAAAATTACTGATTAATTTTAGAGAGAGAGAGAAAGAAACGTTGATTTTGATGTTCACTTAGTTGTGCATTCATAAGTTGCTCCTTGCACACCCCCTGACCGGAGATCGAACCCACAACCTTGGCATATCAGGACAACGCTCTAACTAACTGAGCTACTGGCCAGGGCAAGAACCCACTAGCCGTGTGACCATGGGCACAGTAACCAACCTCTCTCTGTTCTTTAATTTTTGTATTTGACAAACGGGGATCTACCTCATGGGATTAATAGTGTCTGCCACACATAAACCACAATAGAGAAAGTATCTCTTATTGTTATTATTTTATATTTTGTTAACCCTCACCAGAGGATATTTTTTCCATTGATATTTAGAAAGCGTGGAAGGGAAGTAGAGAGAGAGAGGCATAGATGTGAGAAAAGCACATTGATTGGTTGCCTCCTGCATGCTTGGGGAGCAAACCTGCAACCCAGGTATGTGCCCTGGGCCAGAATCAAACCTGCAACCCTTCAGCGCTCGGGCTGACGCTCTAACCACTGACCCACCAATCTACCTTCCACCTCAGGGCCTTTGCACCCACTATTCTTATATTCTTACTAGTGGCCTGGTGCATGGATTCGTGCACATTGAAAGGAAAATAATTAGAAGAAATATTTTAATATTGCTATTTGCCCTTTCTCTGTAATGGACACTGGTCGCCATCTGTGGGGCAATCAGCTGGGTGATTGGCCCCGCTCACACTTGCCTTGGCCTGGCGCCGCTCACTCACCTGCTCCCCATCTCACTGCGGTCCCGCTCTCAGTCAGGGCCCATCAGGGCCGGCAGTGCCTCCACTGCCACCCCTGCCAGCACTGGGTCACTGATGCCCATCATGTTCTGTGCTGCTCCCTGGTGGTCAGCACATGTCATAGCGAGCAGTCGAACTCCCAGTTGAGGGGACAATTTGCATATTAGGCTTTTGTTATATAGGAGGATTATGTAGGATTGTCTGGAACACTGCTCCCTCTTCTGTGTGCCTAACTCCCACTCATCTTCCAGGGCTCAATGCAAATTTGCTCAGACAAGCCTCCCTGTTCACCCTGTCTAGAGTTGGTCTCCTGTTGTTCTTCCTCAGAGCATCTTATCATTTCCTACTAGTTCCTTCCAAATTTCTTATCATACCTTGCAATTAGATATTCACTTATGTGATTACTAGTGACCCGGTGCATGAAATTTGTGCACATTAAGAGGGGATTAATTAGAGGAAATAATTTAATATTGCTATTTGCCCTTTCTTTATAATAGAAGTGTCAGAGATGAAAGAAAATTAGTAAAATGTATATGAAAACCTTCCTCCTGTCAGAGTCTGGGGCACACCACGGCACCCAGAGTCAAGTCCCCGCCCACCCACATGCACCTCAAAATCACGTGAGATCCAGACCCAGCTGCCCCCCGATTGGGCTAGATCCAGACCCAGCCAGTCCCACCCTTGTCAAGCCCTGCTGGGCAGGGAGCATAGCCTCAGGTCCCCTGGCCAGGTGCCAGGACAGGGGGGCGTGGCCTGAGGTATCCCAGGCCAGACTGGGGCAGGGGGGCGTGCCTTGAGGTCCTCCATCAAGTCCCGCCACATGGGGGACATGGCCTGAGATCCCCTGTCAAGCCCCGCCAGGCAGGGGGGCACAGCCTCAGGTCCCCCATCAAGCCCCGCTGGGTGGGGGTGCAGCCTGAGTTCCCCTGACCCAGCACTGGGGGTGCACCTTGAGGTCCCCCGACAAGCCCCGCTGATGGGGGGCATGGCCTGAGGTCCCCTGTCAAGCCCAGTCAGGCAGGGGGGCACAGCCTCAGGTCCCCTGGCCCGGTGCTGGGGCAGGGGGCACAGCCTGAAGTCCCCTGTCAAGCCCCACCTGGTGGAGGGCGTGGCCTGAGTTCTCCTGGCCTGGTGCTGGGGCGGGAGAGCAGTCTGAGGTCCCCTAGCCCAGCACCAGGACGAGAAGCGCACCTCGAGGTCCCCTATCAAGCCCTGACGGGCGAGGGGCATGGCCTCAGGTCCCCTGGCCTGGCACTGGGGCGGGGAGTGTGGCCTGAGGTCCCCTGTCAAGCCCCACAGGGGCAGGGGAGGGCATAGCCTCAGGTCCCCGCTGATTGCTCGTTAAGGCTCCTTTTGGGAACTTGGCCTCAGCTGTGGGTGCAGCCATCTTTGTGATGGAGTGATGGTCCATTAGCATATTTCCTCTTTATTAGATAGGATGTCCTTATCTACAGTTTGAGCTCCAGGAGGACATGAACTATGCCTGTCTTTCTAACTACTCTTCCTGCTATGCCCAGAACAGTAGGAGCTCAATAAATATTTACTAAGTGAATGAGTGGTTGATGAGGTTTGAGGTTAAGGCAGCATGAGCTTGAATCCAAGCTCAACCAATTACTGCATGTCCTTAGAAAATAGACCTGTCCAGCTGGCGTGGCTCAGTGGTTGAGCATCAGCCTATGAACCAGGAGGTCATGGTTCAATTCCCAGTCAGGGCACATGCTCAGGTTGTGGGCTCAGTCCCCACTGTGGGGTGGCAGGAGGCAGCTGATCAATGATCCTCTTTCATCATTGATGTTTCTATCTCTCTCTCCCTTCCTCTCTAAAATCAATAAAAATATATTTAAAAAGAAAGAAAGAAAAGAGACCTAACTTCTCTAAGCCTCAGTTTTCCCACTGTCACGGCAGGGATAGTCACAGTGCCTGCCGCCTAGGAAGACGGTAAGTATTATAAGGAATAGCCTGCCATAGAAGAAAAACTCAACAAATTCTAATGACCATTGTATTTTATTTATTTATTTAAAAAAATATTTTTATTGATTTCAGAGAGGAAGGGAGAGGAAGAGAGAGATAGAAACATCAATGATGAGAGGGAATCATTGACTGGCTGCCTCCTGCACGCCCCCTACTGGGGATCGAGCCCACAACCTGGACTTGTGCCCTTGGCCGGAATCAAACCCGGGACCCTTGAGTCCACAGGCCGACCCTCTATCCACTGAGCCAAACCAGCTAGGACTCTAATGACCATTTTAATTAATGCATTGAACACACAACATTATACTCCGCCCACCTAGTGAAACTGATGTTCACTAAAGAGCTACATGTGCCAGGCACTGAGCACTAAATGCAGCTATACAAGGCGAGTAGCGGAATGATTAAGACCATGAAGTCTGGAATCAGAAGTCCCATTTACTGGTTTTCAGTGTGACCCCGTGCAAGTGACTTTACATCTCTCACCCTTTAGCTTTCATCACTTTATTTTTTTATTTTTACTTTTTTTTAAACTTTCTTGTCTTACTCTTTTAAAAAATATATATATATTTTATTGATTTTTTACAGAGAGGAAGGGAGAGGGATAGAGAGTTAGAAACATCGATGAGAGAGAAACATCTATCAGCTGCCTCTTGCACACTCCCTACTGGGGATGTGCCCGCAACCAAGGTACATGCCCTTGACTGGAATTGAACCTGGGACCCTTCAGTCCACAGGCTGATGCTCTATCCACTGAACCAAATTGGTCAGGGCTAGTTTTCATCACTTTAAAACAGGATTAATCAAGTTTGTCCAACCAGGTCAGTGTGAGGATGAAAGGGAACAGTTTTGATCAAATTCCCAGCCATGTGCTTGGCACACAGTAGATGCTCAGAAAAAGAGAGCAGCTGTTATTCCAGAGACGGGGGATTGGTGTGGAGTGTGACCATGGGTTGGGGATGAGGCCGAAGTCTGGGCTGGGGCTAGGGATAGACTGAAAGTAGGAAGGGGTGGGGCTGAGGACAGAGTTGTGGATGGGACAGACATGGGAATGGGCTGGGGATAGGTATGAGGTAGGAAGTGAGATTCATGGATGGGAGAAGGATAATGTTGAGAAGGGGCTTGGGGTTAGGGATGGGACAGTGTTGGAGTTGGGTATGTGTTGGGTCTGGGGTGAGGGAGGGATGGGTTTGAGGGGAGATGATTGAAGATGAATTTAAGAAAGGGGAGATAGAAATGGAAATGGGCTGGGGTTTAAGATGGAGATGGAGAAAGTAAAGGGGGATGGGCAGGGGGAGGGGATGGAGGAGAGGAAGGGGAGGGGGCTGGGAGAGAACTTGGGATTTGGGGTGGTGTTGGGGTAGAATGGAATAGAGTTTGAGATGGCATTGGGATAGCAGCCCCGAAGAGGGAGTCGGGACTGGGGTCACGCAAGGCTCACCTTCAGGGTCCAGCAGACGTGCCAGGCCCAGGTGCTGCTCAGCCGTGCGGAAGGCCCTCTGCAGGTTGTAGTTGGTGTTGGACTTGGTGAGTTTGCTGAAGTCCACGAGATCAGGCCTAAGCAGGGGCACAGAGTGGGCAGGCAACAGGCAGGCTCCAGAGCCAGTGGGCAAGCAGGCGAAAGTCATCCCTGTGTGTCCCACCCAGGGCGAGGGCGGGAGGGCCTGGCCCGCCGGGGGAAAGCTGTGTGTGCTGGCACGTGTTTGTGCAGCACTTACTGTGGGTGTGAGCACTGCAGGTGTGAGGACACGTGTCTGTCAGACGTCAGGATGCACACCGTCTGCTTGAGTGTGTTTCCATGTAGCGGTCAGAAGTGTGAGGTCTGCAGCCAGCCTGCCTGGCTCACACCCCAGCTCAGCCACTTCCTGGCTGTCATCTGGGTGAGCTACTTTGTCTCTCTGTGCCTCAGTTTTGTCATTCTCATTTGTAAAATGGGGATAATAATAGCGTCTGCCTCATAGGGTCATTGACTATTCAATGACTTATTGGAAATCATTTAAAACAATTCTGGGTACACAGAAAGCACTCAATATGTGTTACCACTGTAAGCTGGGCACCATTACAACTTGTGAGTTTCTGGGTGTGTAGGTGTGGCTGGGTCTCCCCATGTGTATATGAGTGTGTGTGTGTTGGGGGGGGGCGTTTCTGGCTTCTGCCACACCAAAGTAAGTCCCTCCCAGCCTCTTAGTCTCAGTTTCCCCAATCAGTCATGTGGATGATCATAATGTGGGTGTGATTGGTCTGGGTGCCCACCTCTCAGCAGGTCAGTGCCAGGCTCTGAGGTATGACTAGATGGGTATGCAAGGGGCCAGAGGATCTCCGGGGTGAACTAGAGAAAGGACTTTGATGGGAGAAGGTGCTGTGCACACACTCAGGTGCACCATCCACAGGGGAGTGAACTCTCCACCCTGGGGACAGCAGGCACAGGCTGTGTATATCCTGAGTGTCTGTGTGCACACACCTGTGTGAAGGCTAGCATGTTTCCATGTGTGCACAGGGTATGCGGCCTGGGCAGAGGTCTATGTGGTGTGTGCACCTGTGTGTGTGTGAAGGGAAATGTATATGTGCACAGAGGTGAAGGAATAGGTCCTGTGTCTGTGATCGTCTATATACATATATGTACAGGTATGTACCTGAGAAACTTGAGGCAGGGGGCAGGGCAGGGCAGGGTTGGGTTGCCGCAGGCCAGGTGGTACCTGTGCCGGTGAATGAGGGCATTGAAGGCCAGGCCGTCCCGCCAGCTGGTGGTGAAATTCTGGATGTTTACCTCCGGGTAACTAGCAGCATGAAAGGGAGAGAGAGAGGCAGAGATGGAGAAAGTCAGGAGGGGAGAGGAAGAGAGGGAGGACAGACATGGATGGATTGATAGATAGATGATAGATAGATATAGATAGATAGATAGATAGATAGATAGATAGATAGATAGATAGATAGATGATACAATGAGCCAGGGAGATAGAGATAGACATAAAGATAGAGACAGAGAGAGATTGAAACAGACAGGAGAGGGGGGAAAAATGAGGGGCAGAGGGAGGAAGGAAGAGACAGAAAGGAGGGAAGAAGGGATGGAGAGAGAGAGACAGAGAGAGCAAGATACAGAGATGGGGAAAGAAAGGAGGGGAAGAGAGAGACAGAAAGGGAGAAATAGGGAGGGGAAGAGAGAGAGAACAAAGAAAAGCAGACATACAGGTAATCGCTGACACAGGGAGAAACAGATTGCACTGTAAGACAGAAGCCCCAGAAGGATGAGAGATAATGCCCAGGCTCCTCCTTCCTCCAGGGGCTGCTCACCAGAGGGCCCTTCAGGTACAGGCCACCGTCCTCCCTGAAGGACAGAGAGTTGGGAGTCCAGGGGCCATGCCCAGCAGATCTGTGCACCCCCTTCTCAACCCCACTGAAGGCACCCAGGACCCTGAGTTTCCCACACCAGCCGCCCAAGCCCTGGTGTGTGCCCTGCTAGCCTGACAGGTGGCTGTTCCTGGAGGGAGAGTGATTGGAACCTGGAGCTGGAGGATCCACACAGGTGCACATGAGGCCTCTCGGGGTGCAGGATGAGTTGGGGGAAAGAGAAGGGAGCAGGCGGGGGACAGCCCACCACTTTCCAGCATTGATCTCTGAGGAGTCCACTTCTAATTTGAACCTGGCTTCCAGATTGTTATACAGGTGTGTGTTTTTTAAATTAGGTTATCTTTAAAATACATACACACACACACACACACACACATATATATATATTAGAGGCCTGGTGCACAAATTCATGCACGGGTGGGGTCCCTCAGCCTGGCCGGCAATCGGGGCCGATTGGGGTCATCTCACCCAGTCCCTATTGGGGCGATTGGGGCCGGCTGGCCAGGGGGAGGGACCGCGGGAGGTTGGCCGGAGGTGGGAGGTTGGCCGGCCATGGGAGGTTGGCTGTGGGAGTGCACTGACCACCAGGGGGCAGCTCCTGCATTGAGTGTCTGCCCCCTGGTGGTCAGTGTGCGTCATAGCGACTGATTGACCAGTCGTTGAGTCATTGGGTCACTTAGGCTTTTATATATATAGATATATACACACACATGTGTTTATATCCTATATAATAAAAGGCTAATATGCAAATTGACCAAATGGCAGAAGGAGAGGTCGCTATGATGCACACTGACCACTAGGGGGCAAACGCTCAATGCAGGAGCTGCCCCCTGGTGGTCAGTGAGCTCCCACAGGGGGAGCGCTGCTCAGCCAGAAGCCGGGCTCACGGCTGGTGAGTGCAGCGGCGGTGGTGGGAGCCTCTCCTGCCTCCATGGCAGCACTAGGGTTGTCTGACTGACAGCTTAGGCCCGCTCCCCGCGGGCTCCCAGACTGTGAGAAGGCACAGGCTGGACTGAGGGACACCCCCACTCCAGTGCACGAATTTTGTGCACCGGGCCTCTAATATATATATATATTTATTGATTTCAGGGAGGAAGGGAGAGGGAGAGAGAGATAGAAACATCAATGATGAGAGAGAATCATTGATTGGCTGCCTCCTGTATGCCCCCCACTGGGGATTAAGCCCACAACTTGGAATTCCTGACCAGGAATCAAACTGTGACCTCCTGGTTCATAGGTCAACACTCAACCACTAAGCCTCACCAGCCGGGTTGTTATGCAGGTTTATTCATCAAGGTCAGAAGAGTGGATCTGTTTTCTTTACAGTCTATTAGTTCCACATGTAACTTTTGACACAGGATTTGAGCTGTCCCTTGCACTCATCCCCAAAGGAACCCCAAGGTTAGGGCCCAGCCTGAGTGGGGCTGGGGGAGCTTACCCAGCTGTCTTCATCTGACACCACAAGAGTAGCGCATCCTTGGCAGAGCGTGTCTCTCTGTTGTCCTCCATCTCGATTTTGATGACTTGAATCTGTGAGGATACAAAACTCACCTTTGGGGACCTGGAGGGCTTAAAGCTGGGAAATCCACCCCCGACCCTATTGCCAGGGAGGGTAGTGGGTAACAGTAGGTGGAGGCAGGGGTGGGGGTTCAGGAGTGGGCCAGGCCATCCACAACGGGGGCGGAGGGGCAGTGGTGGATTAGGGTCTCAGTTTCCAGGGATGCTGCCATCCTTGATGTCTGGGCCGCTTCCCTGATCCCAGCCATCATCATTTCCCACCTGAGCTAGTGCAGTGGCCTCCATGCTGGTCTCCCCACCCCGCCCCTACAGTCTGTTCTTCAAGTGACAGCGGGACCCTGTGAACAGCCCAATTAGATCACGTGCCTCCTATCCTCAACACATGGCTCCAGCTCACTCTGGGTAAAAATAAGAGTCTCACAATCTCCTCTCGGTATGTCTCTGACCTCATCCTCAGCAGCACGCACTCCTCCAGAGATCTCTGTCCCATCACTAACTCACCAGTGTCCTCCCTCCCCAGGGCCTTTGCACTGGCTGTTCCTTTTGCCTGGACAACCTTCCCCCAGGTCCCCACAAGGCTCCACCTTCTCCTTGAGGTCTGTACTTTTGTCACCTTCTCAATGAGGACTTTACCCACCACCTGATTTTAAATCTCAATATGTATACCCAAATTGCACATCCCCCTTCCCTGCCTTATTATCTCCTTAGCATTTATCATTATCTATACATTTTATTTCTTCATCTGGTTTATTGTCTCCCCATTATGGACTGAATTGTGTTGTTGTCCCCCTGCCCCCAAATTCATAAGTTGAAGCCCTAACCACCAATGTGACTGTATTTGGAGATAGGGCCTCAGAGAATTAGTTAAGGTTAAATGAGATTATAAGGGTAGCGCCCTAATGTAATATGAATGGTGTCCTTACAAGAAGAGGAAGCCCTAACCGGTTGGGCTCAGTGGACAGTGCGTCAGTCTGTGGACTCAAGGGTCCCAGGTTCGATTCCGGTCAAGGGCATGTACCTTGGTTGTGGGCACATCCCCAGTGGGGAGTGTGCAGGAGGCAGCTGATCGATGTTTCTCTCATCGATGTTTCTAACTCTCTGTCTCTCTCTCTTCCTCTCTGTAAAAAATCAATAAAATATATTTTTAAAAAAAAAAGAAGAGGAAGAGCACTGGCCAGTGTGGCTCAGTTGGTTGGAGCGTCATCCCTCATACCAAAAGGGTTAAGGTCCGATTCCTGTGGGGGTCCCACAGAAGGCAACCGATTGATGTTTCTCTCTCTCTCTCTCTCTCTCTCTCTCTCTCTCTCTCTCTCTCTCTCTCTCTCTCCTCTCTCCCTCCCTCCCTCCCTCCCTCCCTTCCCCTCTCTCTACAATCAATAAGCATATCTCAGGTGAGTATTAAAGAAAGAAGAGGAAGAGACCCTGGGGACATGCCCACACAGAGTAAAGATCACGTGGACGTAGCGAGAACGTGGTCCTTGGCAAGCCAAGGAGAGAGGCTTCAGGAGAAACCCAAACTGCCGGCACCTTGATCTTGAACTTTATGAGAAAATTAATTTCTGTTGCCTAAGCCCCTGGTCTGTGGCATTTTGTTACAGTGCCCCTAGTAGACTAAAGTGCTCACTACCCTGTAAGAGTTCCAGTACCATGTGACGTTTATGTCCTGGAGGACCCAGAATAAGAGCAGGTTCAAGAAACGTAGGGGGGTGCTGGACACTTGGGCCCCGGACTTGAGAGCTGAGTTTGGCATTTAGATACAATGTAGAGAATTAGGTAGCCCAAGCCCTGGTTTTAGGCTCCAGCTATTAGCCACCCCACCCCACCCCCAATCCAATGGTCTCATTCCCTCATTCTGTACTGACATCCATACCTGTCTCCAGCTTTCACCATTTTTCTGAGCTCCATTCCCAGTATCCAGTGGGTTCATAAGTGCCTCCTACTAATGTCCCCTGACCCTGATAACCACCATTCCCCAAAGTGACCTCAGCGTCTCTCCCAAACCTCATCTTTCTCCCTGGCCTGTCTCAGGGTGGCCCAACCATCCTCCAGTCCTCAGGCCAGAGCCTTGGGTCTAGACCTGAACAGCTCCCCATCCTTCCCATTCCCCTATGGCATGCCCACTCCCCCCATTACCCGCCCCCACAGCTTCTTTCCAACCTGCCCTCCTTTTCACCTGTCTATGCCCCACCCCCAGGTCCAGCTCCAGACTCTTCCCTGGACTCCCAGCACCCAATTTTGGTGACCACCCAATCCAGAGGGATCCTTCTAAATCTGACTAGGCCCCTCCTCTTGATAAAACTCTCCAATCTTACCATGTCAGACAGAATAAAATCCAAACTGCTTATCAGAGATCACCTAGGCCAGTGAACACCACATGCGGCTCGCGAGCCACGCGCGGTTTGCCGCTCTGCTGACTAACGAGTTTGCCGACCACTGACCTAGGCCCTGGCAACCCTTCTGATGTCCTCTCCTCAGTCACCTCCCTGGCCTCCTATTCTCTAGCCATTCTGGTCTTTCTGTACTTCCATCATGCCATCTAGGGCCTTTGCATCTGCCGTGCCCCTATCTGGGATGTGTTCTCCCTTCAATTTCATATGTCATTCAGCAAAGAGCTTCCAGAGAGCCCTTCTCTGATCTCCCAGTCTGAAATATCAGTGCCATCAACTTAATATTTTATATCCTTTACTGACTTATCATAATCTTTTCTGCATAGCTCTTTTTACTTCTCTGCCCAGAACTGGCACTTTTCCCATACACCCCTTGTTTATGTTTTTACTAGTGGCCCGGTGAACAAAATTAAAAGGGGATTAATTAGAGGAAATAATTTAATATTGCTATTTGCCCTTTCTCTATAATAGAAGTGTCAGAGATGAAAGAAAATTAGTAAAATGTATATGAAAACCTTCCTTCTGTCAGAGTCTGGGGCGCACCATGGGACTCAGAGTCAAGTCCCCGCCCACCCACATGCGCCTCAAAATCGCGTGAGACCCAGACCCGACCGCCCCCGCCCCCCCGCCGCCATTGGGCTAGATCCAGACCCGGCCAGTCCCACCCTTGTCAAGCCCTGCTGGGCAGGGGCGCAGCCTCAGGTCCCCTGGCCCAGTGCTGGGGTGGGGGGCGTGGCCTGAGGTCCCCCGTCAAGTCCCGCCAGGTGGGGGGCATTGCCTCAGGCCCCCTGGCCTGGCACTGGGGCAGGGGGCACGGCCTGAGGTCCCCCAGCCTGATGCCAGGGCAGGGAGCATGGCCTGAGGTCCCCTGTCAAGCCCTGCCAGGTGGGGGGTGCGGCCTGAGGTCCCCTGTCAAGCCCCACGGGGGTGGGGGAGGGCGTAGCCTCAGGTCCCTGCTGATTGCTCGTTAAAGCTCCTTATGGGAATTAGCCTCAACTTGATCATCAGCATCACTATGATCATCATTTTTATAGTTTAACTGTGTTCTAGTCATGTTCTAAGCATGTGGCATTTAATACATACAACAACCCCCTAAACTAAGTAGTATTTACTATTCCATCTTACCAGTGAGGAAACAAGCCCAGAGGGGTGAAGTAATATGCTCAAGGCCACACAGCTGGTAGTGCAGCTGGAATTCAGATTCCGACAATTTTGCTCCAGTTCAGAAACAAAATAGGTAGATTTTCTGCCTTTGTAGATGGACAATAAACAAACCTATCCTATCTAATAAAGGGGGAATATGCTAATTGACCATCACTCCGTCACAAAGATGGAGGCCGGCTGGGCAGGGGACACTTGGGGATCACCTGGAAGCGCAAGATGATGGTCCAGACCAGGCCCAGGGTCAGCCGATGGTTCCCGTCCACAATGTCATGCGAGCCCACGTTCTCCAGGTGCACGCGCTGCTCCTTCAGGAATTGCAGAGCCTTGTCCACGTTTTCCAGGGAGTGGATCCTCATGCGACCGCGTGTGGGCCGTGGCTAGGGCGGCGGGGCGTTGGGAGATGGAGGACCAGACCTAGAACCCTGTGCCCCGGGCCCCACCCCTTTCAAAGATGTCAGCCCCATAGTCACGCCTCTGGATATCCAGCCCAGACCATGCTCCTTCAGCCTCATCAAAGACCCGAGATCCAATCCTAAAGAATCCCTCCCCTGGGTCCGTGGGGGGAAGAAGGGAGGGAAGGGACATCTGTAATACTTTCAACAATAAAGATAAATTTTTTAAAAAAGAACCCCTCTCCTTCCCATAGCCAGACCCTATCAAGAGCCAGTTCCCTTCATGGCTTATTCCAGTTCGGTCCCCCCTTCTACCAAAGCTACACCTCCCAGCTGATAACTATACTTCGTAATGTTGAGCTCTGCCCCGGCCTGTAGCCCTTCCATTGGACTACTATCCAATAGATAGCCTTAGGCTCTCGAAGTTTGGCCACCAGTTCCATAGCCACACCCTTTCAGGCACCCGCTGGAGCCACACCCATTCCTATCAAGCCCCGCTCCATTCCTTCCAATGGCATTTGTTTCTATCCTATAGCCATGCCCCTCACGACTTGGAGCTCCAGGCTCTGGACTGGAATGATCTCTAGCTCTATCAGAACCCCATCCTTCGCGATGAAGCCCCATCCAAGCCCAGAAATACAACCGTAACCCACACAACAAGCCACACACATACAAGAGTTCTGTCGGGTCCCCCGCCCCCCGACTCCCACGACCAAGGCATCCCCTTCCGAGGACGGCCACACCCTCACCCACAGACCCCTCAACAGAGTTCTGCTGTTTTACAGCCATTGCCCCTGCTGCTGCACTGGCCCATTCCAACAGAGCCCCACCCAAGCCCAGAGTCCCCCCAACTACGGCCCTCACCTTCATCAAAACTCCACGCATCCCTCAGCCTGGCCCCATTCCTAGCCCAGCCAGAGACCCAGGGCCAACCCCCTCCCCCAGCCCCCACGCCCCCTCACCAGCTGCTCCCCAGACAGCACTTCCAGGAGTCTCGTGAGCACGAAGCCGTCCCGGAGATCGGCATAGAGGTCCCCGATGTGGCAGCCGACGCGGGCGAGGTGAGAGTTCACCCACTTGGTGAAAGTTTTCTTCTGCACGGCTTCCCGCTCATCTGAAGGACAGGCTCTGATGAGCCCCAGTCTCCCCGAGGAACCTTCCCAGGAACTCCCCCTTCCAGCTTCACCCCAGGCCCCCACTGCCCGCTGTTCAGGCCCAGCTCTCCAAAACTGTAAGGTCTTTGCGCAGTCGGCTCCTCCTCCCTGGGCCTCCTTCCCCTCCCCGCCGCTGCCCACCTGAAGGCAGCCTCCTTTGTCTTTTCACGTTTTCCTGAGATCTCTCTCCCTCTCCCTTCCTCTCTGAAATAAATAAAAATACATTAAAACCCGCCTGGCCCGCCCTAGCCAGTTTGGCTCAGTGGATAGAGCGTCGGCCTGCGGACTCAAGGGTCCCAGGTTCGATTCCGGTCAAGGGCATGTGCCTTGGTTGCGGGTACATCCCCGGTGGGAGGTGTGCGGGAGGCGGCTGATCGATGTTCCTCTCTCATCGATGTTTCTAACTCTCTATCCCTCTCCCTTCCTCTCTGTAAAAAATCAATAAAATATATTTAAAAAAAAAAAAAAAAAAAAAAAAAAAAAACCCGCCTGGCTCAGTGGTTGAGCATTGATCTATGAACCAGGTGATCACAGTTCCATTTCCGGTCAGGGCACATGCCCCGGTTTCGGGCTCGGATCCCCAGCCTGGGGTGTGCAGGAGGCAGCTGATCAGTGATTCTCTCTCATCATTGATGTTTCTATATCTCTCTCTTCCTCTCCCTTCCTGTCTGAAATCAATAAAAATACATTTAAAGTTTTCCTGAGATATCACATCCACAACAAGCCTTCCCTGTTTTCTACACCAGTTGGCTCTGTTCATTCATTCAATAAATATTTGAGCACCTACCATGTGTCCCCCACTGTTCTAGGCTCTGAATAAGGCAGAGTCCTCTGTCACAGAGCTCAGTGTAGTTGGGGCACAGATAATATACTAGGGAGCCATGGAGGTGCCCCTGGGGGAGGGACAAGATGACAGCTGTGTTTCAGGAGGGGGGCGGTGGTCAGAGAGGGCGAGAATGGCAGCCAGGAGACCAGGGAGGTGACTGGGGAAGGGACTCAGGAGAGAGAGGTCAAAGCTGGAGGAGGGCAGAGCTGTGGAAATGGGAGAAGAGGGCATATCGGAGGTATTTAGAGATGAAAAAGTAAAACCTGGCAACTGACAGGCTGTAGGGAACGAAGAGGAAGGACTCTGCTACACTGAATGCTCCCTGAGGGCAGGAACCCGCCTGCCACTCCCTAGCAACTGCACTGCCAGCTAGACATCCTGAGGGTGAGGAATAGGAGGGCGACGACAGAGGAAAGAGTGAAAAAACAAAATGGAGTCACCACAGCCAAGCTAACAACATTACTGAAATTAGGATGGGCTGAAACGTGAGGAATAGATTTTATTTTACTTTAACTAGCCTGAGGACTTAACTCTTGAACGTTTCAGTTGTGCATCAATGCCTAGACATAGATTTAAGTCCAATAGATAACCTTCCAAAGAATTTAGGGAAGAATGTTCACGAGAAGAACTTAGGGGGGAAATGTTCATGCATCCAGACACTTGACTCCTGGAAGGTCACCAGCTCAGACCAATCCAGAAGCTAGGAATGCAGGACTGACTCTCCTCAAGAATGTACTTTTTACTCAACTTTCCTCTTTCCTTTGGAACACTCTGGGTCCTAGTAGTGTTGCCAGAATTGCAAATATTTTTTTTTAATATTTTATTGATATTTTACAGAGAGGAAGGGAGAGGGATAGAGAGTTAGAAACATCGATGAGAGAGAAACATCGATCAGCTGCCTCCTGCACACCTCCCACTGGGGATGTGCCCGCAACCAAGGTACATGCCCTTGACCGGAATCGAACCCGGGACCCTTCAGTCCGCAGGCCGACGCTCTATCCACTGAGCCAAACCGGTTTCGGCCAGAATTGCAAATCTTAAGATCCTTGAATAAAACTTTGTCATTTAATTTTAGCAAGGCCTCCTGATTCATTTACACTCGGATGACACTAACAATGGGAGGGGAGGGGAAGAATGTGTGCAACTTCTGCCTCCCTTGCTTACAAAGAAATGGTTTGGGAGTCTCTTACTCATTTCTTAAATAACTGCTTTAGTATGAGCTACACGTATTATAAAATTCATTCTTTTAAAGTGTGGTTTTTAGTATAGTCCCAAAGTTGTGCAACCATCACCACTGTCTAATATCAGAATATTTCCAACACCCCAAGAAGAGACCCTGTAACCATTAGCAGTCACTGCCCCTTCACTCTTCCCTCAGCACTAGGTACCACTAATATATTTCCTCTATTCTGGACATGTTATATAAGTGGAACCACACAACAGATGGTCTTTTGTGTGTCTGGCTTCTTTTACTTAGCATAATGTTTTCAAGGTTTATTGATGTTATCACATGTATCAGTACTTTATTCCTTTTTCTGGACAAATAATAACACATGTGTGGATATACTACATTTTACTTATCTATTCATCAGTTAAGGGACATTCAGGTTGTTTCCACTCTTTGGTGATTATGAATAATGCTGCTATGAACATTCAGGTGCAAGTTTTTCTGTGGGCACGTTTTCAGTTTATCTTGAGTATATACCTGGGAGTGGACTGGCTGGGTAATCTGCCTTCACTCCTTTGAGGAAGTGCCAATCTATTTTTCAAAGTGGCTGCACCATTATATATTCCCACCTGCAATGTACGAGGGTTCCAGTTTCCTCACAGCCTCGCCTCCGCTTGTTATTGCCTAGGTTTTATTATTATTGTTGTTATTATTATTGCCCTCCTAGTGGGTATGAAATGGTGTCTCGATATGGTTTGGATCTGCACTTCCCCAATGATTAATGATGTTGAGCATCTTTTCACATGCTTATTGGCCATTTGTATTTCTTTGGAGAAATATCTATGCGAAGCTTTGCCCATTTTTAATTGGGTTATTTGTCTTTTTATCATCTGTGATCCCTTTGCTACTTTCTGTGAATCTATAATTATTTCATCATTTGAAGTTTTAATCAAAAAAGGAAACTGCT
This sequence comes from Plecotus auritus, assembly GCF_963455305.1. Lineage (NCBI taxonomy): Eukaryota > Metazoa > Chordata > Mammalia > Chiroptera > Vespertilionidae > Plecotus > Plecotus auritus. The sequence continues at coordinate 20,530,793 of NC_137785.1, forward strand.
GCCTGCCCTTCATCCCTCTTCCCCTGATTCCCACAGGCTTGAACACCAAGGCCCAGAGAGCACAGAGTGGAAGAAGGAACCTGGGACCCACACTGACTGCTTGGAACAGCGCCTCTCTGCCAGTGCGGCTGCTCACCGAGGGACGATGCAAGAGGGAGAAATGAGCTTCTAACTCCTTTAAGGCGCTGTATTGTTTGGTTCTCTTTGTTACAGCAGCTTAGCCTTTTAAGATCATATATGAGGAAGTGATGACAGAAAAAGACACAGAATTGGATGTTTGGTTATTCTGCTCTTGAACGCTGATGCCCAGGCCCACAGCAGATTTGGCCAATGCTGATGCCAAAAGGGAACTTCAGTGCATCCCCGGAGTGATGCTGGAATGAGGCAACTGGATTCAGCCCTTCGCTATGATGACCAGCTGTGTGGCTTCCTCTTTGGGCCTCCATATTCCCATTTGCAAATAAGGGGTTTGGAATAGAGGAGGGTTCCTTCAGTGGGTCCTGGGGGATCTTGGGTGTTTGGGGACTCATGCTTGGAGGACAAGGACCCAAGAGAACATTTTTTATTTTGTCATTTCATTTGATGAAATGACAAAAATAAAGAAAATGAATAGGAACACATCCTGGACCACCTGGATAGCGACTTCATAAAGGACCATGCAGTGAGAGTTCGGTTTTTGTGTTACAATCTTATCATGGAGCTGAGTTGACTGAACTGAAATGCCCATGGGGACCAGGCAGATCTGAAATGAGAAAACGAGGCCCTCCTCAAAGGGTTCAGTGGCCACGTGGCCCCTTGTCTGGAGTCTTTAAGAGGGTGGCCCAGTGCTGCCATATCATGTAACATCATGAGGAGCCAAAAATCTGTATTTTTTAAAGACAAAAACTCCCTGTTTTTAAATGTTGCAACCGATTTACGTTTTTATAAAATACAGTAGGGGTGAAACCAAACATGTCCCCGTGTGCACTGCCAACCTAAGATGACACGGAATGTTTGCCATCAGTGCTAGCGTGCAGGGTGTCTTCCATTGCCCTGCCAGTGCCCCCACCACTTTTCCGCACCTGCTCTGAGTGGACTGTGTGACTGGACTGCCAGCCCTCAAAGGCCTCAGACTTTCTGTTGGGTTTAGACAGCAGGTGAGAGGAGAGAAGAAACGCCAAGAAAGGTATTCCCTCCCCGTAGGACCAGCTTCTGGCAATGCCTGGCTCCTCTCCTGCATCCCCTGCTCCGACTGGGGAGGCCTCTCTCACATCTCACCACTGCCGGCCTAGACCCAGCCCCTGGGGGTCTCCACTGCCCACACCTCTGTAAATGGCCCTTCATTAAACTCCCCTCTGTTTTATCCCTTTGAGGGGGCCATTGCTTCCCGCCAGGATCTAGCTGGCACGGGTACCTGTGGGCTGTCAAGACTCTGAGCCAAGCCCTGACCGGTTTGGCTCAGTGGATAGAGCGTCGGCCTGCGGACTGAAGGGTCCCGGGTTCGATTCCGGTCAAGGGCATGTACCTGGGTTGCAGGCACATCCCCAGTGGGAGGTGTGCAGGAGGCAGCTGATTGATGTTTCTCTCTCATCGATGTTTCTAACTATCTATCCTCTCCCTTTCCTCTCTGTAAGAAATCAATAAAAAAATATATTTTAAAAAAAAAGACTCTGAGCCAAATCACAATTGTCCTACCTCTGCCATGTGCTCATATTGAGTTACCATTCCTATGCTCTTCTCCACTGCGGCAATCACCAATCACAAGTGAGATACATTTCCTTAGAATGAGACTTTGATTTATTAATCTCTTTAATACATTGACACTTCCATGGAGCAGAGGGAGAACTCCTTTATCCATTACTGGTTAAGGAGAAAGGATACAGAGAGACTTAATATGTAAGTGGTATGTTTTGATATTAGTCTGGGAATAGTTAGGAAGCTGGAGAATACCAAGTATTGGTGGAAATATGGGATCTCATAATCCTCATGCCTGCTGGTGCGAGTTATAGACTGGGGCATCCATTCTGAAAACAACCAGTCCAATTAAACTAGTGTACACCCCTATGACCCGGCAATTCTTTCCCCTATGCATCCCCAAAACGTTTTTCACACTGGTTCATAGCATACAGAAAGATGTTCAATGAAGTGCTATGTGGGGATGGGGTGGCAAGGAGCAGGGTCAGGGTTGGAGACCGCCTGGTTGTCCATCACTGGGAAGGGATGGGTCAAATATGATGAATACACACCAAGGACTCCATGCACCAGTGAGAAGCAACAGATTAGATGTACACAGAGCCACATGGATGAGCCTTAAGACAATGCTGAATGAGAAAATCATGCAAAAAGATGCAATCTAGAATACGACAAAACTTGTATCAGTCAGCAATACCTGCACCCACAAACCCATACATATAGGGCTCCCAGGTTGATGACAAAGTGACACTGAAGTTCAGGAGGGAAAGGAAAGTCTTTTCAATAAGTGGAGCTGAGTCAACTGGATATCCATGTGGGCAGGGGGACCTGACCCACACACACTGAACACAATAAATATAATAAATACCCTTTGGGTTATAAATCAAAATGTGAAAGGAATACAATAAGGCTTTTGGAAGAAAACATCAAATAATATCTCCATGGTCTTGGAGTAGGCAAATATTTCTTAAAGAAGACACAAAATGTTAGCCATCCAGAAGATAATTATAAAATTAGACTACATATAAGTTAAGAAATTCTGTTTATCAAAAGGCACCATTTAGCAAATGAAAAGACGAGCCAAGAGAGGGGAGAAAATATTCACAACACATACATATGACAAAGGACATGGCCCCAGAATATATAAGAACTCCTGAAAAGCAATCAGAAAAAGGCAGGAAAGTAGGCACTTCACAGAATATCCAAATAGCCAATAAACATATGAAAAGGTGCTCTACCTCATTAGTTGTTATTAGTCATCAGTAAAATGAAAATTAAAGCCACACTAGAATGCACATGCACCAGAATGGCTAAAATTAAAAAGAATGATCATAGCAAGGTTTGGTTGGTTGTATACTCATACACTGTTGAGGGGAATGTAAAATGCTACAAACTGGCAATGTTTGTACCAAAGTTAGATATACACCTATCCTAGGATCCAATAATGTCATTCCGTGGTGGGTCTAAGCCAGCCGTGGGCAAACTACGGCGCGCGGGCCGGATGCGGCCCGCGGAGCCGAAAGAACGGAGGGTTCTCTTGCTCTCCCCTCCGCTCCTTCACCGGCAGCAGTGTTAACATGGCAACGACCGGGAAACACAGCCCCAGCTCCTTCTTCTGAGTGGGCGGATTTATATCCGCCCATTCAGTAGAAGGAACAACCTCTCAATCTTCCAGAGGCTCCTTGTAATGCCCGCGGACACGTCCGCCCACATCACCCTGGGAATGCGTAGACACGTTATGGTGGTGATGTAGGGAGACACACCCCTGGAGAGCACAGTATCAGAGCATTAGCTAAAAAGGAGACCAACAACACTGTTCCCACTGAAGTTGATGTTTTAAAGACCAAAAACCTTTCAACCCAGTCTACATTGCCATCTACATCTATGTCCCGGGCATAATTTGGAAGTTGCACTAAAGAAAATGTTTAATTTACTGTTTACACATTTTGTTCTTTTCTATTTGTTTTAGTTTTAAATTATTTTATTATATTTAAGTTTAATTTGAAAGGCTTTTGTACCTTTCCTTTGTTAGGCAATTTTATTTTGCCTTTGCCATCTTCAATATAAGGTATGCTATTGTGCTATGATTCCTCCATTTTTTGAAGTTTCAAATTATAATAATTAGTGTTTACATTCTTCTTGTTAAAATGTTTGAAATGAATAAAACTATTGAAATTAAAAAAAAAAAAAAGACCGTACCCTTTTATGTAATGATGTTTACTTTGAATTTATATCAGTTCCCACAAACACTCCATCCATGCTTTTGTTCCGGCCCTCCGGTCCAGTTTAAGAACCCATTGTGGCCCTCGAGTCAAAAAGTTTGCCCACCCCTGGTCTAAGCCATCCGGACATGAGAGCGTATACCCACCAAAAACATGTACTAGGAAGTTGAAAGCAGCAATAGCTTTATTTGTAACACTTTGTAACACTAGCAATTACTGGTTTGCAGCAGTCTGGTTTGTGAGAGCCCTAACCCAGACGCAACCCAGATGCTCATCAACAGGGCATTGGATAGGCTACGGCTTAGTCACACCGTGGAACACTGTACAGCGATGAAGGAGCACCTACATGTACAGGCAGAAGTGGATGAATCTGACAAGCAGAGTGTTGAGGGGCTGAAGCCAGACACAAAATAGTGCATGCTGCATGACTCCATTTATGTGGAGCTCAAAAACTAGCAAAAGGCATGTGCACTGTTAGAAGTGAGGACAGATTTTATTCTTGAAATGCAATGATAGAGAGGTGGCCAGCGTGGGGCTTGTCTGGGCTGTCATATTCTGCATCCTTATCTGCTGGCTGGTTACAAGATGGTGCTCGTTTGGAGAGAAACCAAGATGGCGGCATAGGTAAACACCTAAACTGCTGCCTCGCACAACAATTATAAAAACTGCAACTAAAGGACAAAATGGACATCATCCAGAACCACAGGAAGGCTGGCTGAGTGGAAATTCTACAACTAGAAGGAAAGAGAAAAGCACACTGAGACTCAGAGGAGCTGCAGGAGGCAGAGGTACTGAGACGCGCGCGGAGAAGACTGGCAACTGAGTGCGCAGCTGGCTTTCTCAAGCGGGAGGGAGACAAAAGCTCCCGACTACACTGAACTCCAGTTCCAGGCAAGACTCTAGGGACCCAGACCTCATACGGGGAGAAACTGGACTGTAAGGAAAGAGAAAAGCACACTGAGACTCAGAGCAACTGCGTAAGGCAGAAGTACCGAGGTGCGCGCGCACAGAGAGGGCGGGCAACTGAGTACATGGCTGGCTTTCTCAAGCGGGAGAAAGACAAAAGCTCCCGACTGCACTGAACTCCAGTTCTGGGTGAGACTCTGGGGACCCAGACTCATTCGGGGAGAAACTGGACTGTCTGGCAGCAGGCAGAACTCGAGGGTGGCTTTCTCTCAGAGGTGCTTGCAGCGATTACCATGGGACACTGAGAGACAGGGGCCTATTAGGCCAGGGCTGACAGGAAACCAATGCTATCTGCTCTGCCCTGAGACTCCGCCCCATCCAAGCTAAGCACAGAGGCTTTTTGCAAGTCTTGTCTCATAAGGGTGTCTCCAGCACAGAAGTTCTCCCAGCGTAGACACAGCGAATCCTCACAGCCAATTGGCCTGGAGGTCAATTCCTCCCAGTGATACCAACAACATTCAAGGCTTAACTACAACAAGACTGTGCACACAGCCCACAAAGGGGTGCACCAAGAGTGTCCACCTCAGGTAACTGGGGAGGCTGAGCCACTGGGTCCTATAGGACACCTAGCACACAAAGCCACTCTATCAACTCAGGGAAGCAGCCAAAATGTGGAGACAAAGAAAGAGATCACAAATGAAAGAAATGGAGGAAAGCAAACGACTGGATATAGAGTTCAAAACCACGGTTATAAGGTTTTTCAAAAATTTTCTAGAAAAGACCGATAAATTTAGTGAGACCCTCGAGGATATGAAAAAGGACCAACTAGAAATTAAGCATACACTGACTGAAATAAAAAATATTATACAGAGATCTAACAGCAGACTAGAGGATCACAAGAATCAAGTCAAAGACTTGAAACACAAAGAAGCAAAAAACACTCAACCGGAAAAGCAAAAAGAAAAAAGAATCCAAAAATATAAAGATAGTGTAAGGAGCCTCTGGGACAACTTCAAGCGTGCCAACATCAGAATTATGGGGATGCCAGAAGAAGAGAAAGAGCAAGATACTGAAAACCTATTTGAAGAAATAATGACAGAAAACTTCCCCACCTGGTGAAAAAATAGACTTACAAGTCCAGGAAGCAAAGAGAACCCCAAACAAAAGGAATCCAAAGAGGACCACACCAAGACACATCATAATTAAAATGCCAAGAGCAAAAGACAAAGAGAGAATATTAAAAGCAGCAAGAGAAAAACAGTTAGTTACCTAAAAGGGAGTATCCATACGAGTGTCAGCTGATTTCTCAACAGAAACTATGCAGGCCAGAAGGGAGTGGCAAGAAATATTCAAAGTGATGAATAGCAAGAACCTACAACCAAGATTACTCTATCCAGCAAAGCTATCATTCAGAATTGAAGGTCAGATAAAGAGCTTCACAGATAAGAAAAAGCTAAAGGAGTTCATCACCACCAAAGCAGTATTATATGAAATGCTGAAAGGTATTCTTTAAGCAGAGGAAGAAGAAGAAAAAAGGTAAAGATAAAAATTATGAACAACAAATACATATTTATCAAGAAGTAAATCTAAAAATCAAGTGAATAAAAAATCTGATGAACAGAATAAACTGGTGAATATAATAGAATCTGGGGCATAGAAAGAGAGTGGACTGACAATTCTTGCGGGGGAAGGGGTGTGGGGGGTGCAGGAAGAGACTGGACAAAAATCGTACACCTGTGGATGAGGACAGTGGAGGGGGGGTAAGGGCAGAGCGTGAGGTGGGAACCGGGTGGAGGGGAGCTATAGGGGGAAAAAAGAGGAACAATTGTAATAATCTGAACAGTAAAGATTTATTTTTTAAAAAAAGATGGTGCTCGTTTGTGGAAATGCTGTACACTCGTGATTGATCAGCCTTTCTGTGTGCATGTCATACTTTAACAAAGAGTTAAAATATATGTCTGCACACACACTAAATAGCCATGCACATTTTGAAAGATCATCCACATGCGAAGGAAAGGATGTGCATTAAAAACTATTAGAATGGGTCCAGCCGGCATGGCTCAGTGATTGAGAGTCAACCTATGAACCAGGAGGTCACGGTTTGATTCCTGGTCCGGGCACATGCCCGGGTTGCGGGCTCAATCCCCAGTGTGGGGCATGCAGGAGGCAGACAATCAATGATTCTCTCTCATTGTTGATGTTTCTATCTCTCTTTCCCTCTCCCTTCCTCTCTGAAATCAAGAACAAAATATATATTTTTTAAAATTATTAGAATGGTCGCCTATAGGAAAGAAGGCATTGGTGGGAGATATGGGAATAAAAGAGAGTGAATGAATAGATAAAGAGGAGAGGGGCCTCAACAGATGATAATGACAACGAGCCACAACAGTGGAGAGTGATTAAGGGAACTCTCTGAGCAACAGGTCCAGACAATTTTTTGCTTTCTTTTTTAATTTATTTTTATTATTGACACCATTACAGATGTCCTCATTTCAGACAATTTCTTGAATGTCTTCATGCCATACATGTTACGTAGGACTCTGCTCAAAGGTTTGGCCTTAGTTTGAATAGAGAAAAACTATGAGAGAAGCAGGCAAAGGGATGCAAATGGAAATGTATCCTAGAGTCTATCAGTGGTTGGCAAACTGCGGCTCGCAAGCCGCGGTTTGCCGCTCTGTTGACTAATGAGTTTGCCGACCACTGCCTTAGGGAAAAACACTTAAAAAACATTTTAATAATGTACTAATGTCTTTAACCTGAAGTCAAAACTTCTGGGTAAGGGTATTGCCTTACGCAGTGGTCAGCAAACTCATTAGTCAACAGAGCGGCAAACCACGGCTCATGAGCCGCATGTGACTCGCGAGCCGTAGTTTGCCGACCGCTGGTCTAGGTCATATTAGCATTTGAGCAGTAACAAGGTTTCACAGAATAGTAGCATCACCAAGTTACTGTTAATGTGAATGTTACTGGTTTTGTGGTTTGGGTGTGGATTCTGATATCATGTGTTTTAGTTGTAGAGAACTAAATGTAGGCATAAGAGAAACAGAATTATGTGTTTGTGTGCATTTAAGAAACTACAGTTACAATAATTTAAGCAGACACAGGGAGTGTATATTTTTTCTTAAAGGGGACCTCTACATTTCTCTAGACTAGATGCTGTCTGAGGTCCAGCATTGATGTTCTGTGAGTCAATGATCCTAAGATTTGAAAAGTCCTTGATCTTCATGTTACCACATCCCACCTCTGCTTAAAATCTTACCACTGCTCCCTTGTGTCCTCACACCCTTCATTGTGGCCTGCAAGGCCCTTCAATATGTGGCTCCTACTGGCTCCTCTCCCATCATCATTTACTCACCATCTGTACCATCCTCACTCAAGTCGCTCCCAACTTCTGGAGATCTTGCATAGGCTGTTCCCTCTGCCTAGAATAATCTTGCACTCTCTACCCAGAGTTCACTACTCTTTACCCTTTAGGCCTCAGTTTAGACATCTCCTCCTCCAGGAAGCATTCCTTGACTCTCTGGACTGAAGCAGGCACCTCATTTGGGCTCCTACAGCCCCCGGGCTTCCCATCACAGCTCTATGCCTGTGTCTCCCCCATCCCGGCCCTAACCCCTCTGGGTCATCACTATCTAGCTAGATCTAACTCTACCATTGGACTGGGAGCCCTCTAGGGGCAGGACCAGAGCTGGCTCAGTCACCATTATGTCCCTCATATTGTCCAACAAAGGCCAGGCACAGAGCAGGCACTGAATAAATATTTTGTGGATGAAATAGTAAGTTCTGAAATTCTAAGATGATATGTTTTTAAGCTTCTAAGAATCTAAAGGTATGATTCATGAATAATATGTTTAGATCATTCTAGTTTCCAAAATCAGAGGAAGCTGGCAATCCATGGCTTGAATTTGGTTCAAAGTTCTTTTTAATTGGGAAATTGCAGATAAACATCAAAGCTGGCAACTTTGGGCCTGCATTTCCCCATGGGGAGAGCTGGTATCCAGGGCATATTTTTGCTAGCTGACCACAGCCCCAAGTCCCCTCACTCATCTATGTCACTTGCTTCCCCAGAGGCCTTTGAATTTGACACCCTGTTCCACATATTTTAATTCTAAAGCTCCAAAAATCGTAGTATTGAAGAACCCATGATTGTTAAATGCTGAGTTACTAAAATTCTGACTTTAGGGTTTCAAGATTTTATGACTATAACAATATATATTTTATGTGTATAACAGTCCATGTTTCTGAGACATTAACATCCCAAGGGTCAAAGGTGCTAAGGGTCTAATGTTTTCAAGGCTTACGACTTTGAAGTTACACGTCTCTGAGGGTCTTTGTTTATAAAGTTTTAAGGCTGATGATTAAACTCTTCCGAGGTCCGAAAGACACGTGAATACACAGTCGTAAGGTTCAAGGGCCTACAGTTCCGAAGGTCTAAGGTTCTAAGATTCTAAAACTCTATAATTCTCTGGGTTTTGTTTATATTGTTCTAAAACAGGGGTGAGCAAACTTTTTGACTCGAGGGCCACAATGGGTTCTTAAACTGGACCGGAGGGCCGGAACAAAAGCATGGATGGAGTGTTTGTGTGAACTAATATAAATTCAAAGTAAAGGAGCGGAGGGGAGAGCAAGAGAACCCTCCGCTCTTTCGGCTCCGCAGGCCGGATAGAACAGCCGAATGGGCCGGATTTGGCCCGCGGGCCGTAGTTTGCCCACGGCTGTTCTAAAACGTCGAGTAGGTAACCAACAATCCCAGTTGTCCCTGAGGGCTTCAGTGCTAAAGCAGGAAGGTTTGGTCATTCTATCTCAGAGTTCTCAGGATTCACATTTCTATTCAGAAATTCTAAAGAGTTAGGATTATAGCCCTCTATGTATATTAGAGTTTAGATTTCTAAGGGTCTGAGGTCCTAGGAGTCAATGATTAAAATTCCTAAGGTCTGTGACTATAAAATTTTATTTACAAGAGTCTCCTCCATTTCTAAAAGTCTCAGTTTCAAAGCATCCCCAAGTCTGACATTCTAAAGTCCTAAAACCTGGCATTTCAGCATTTCAGGATTCTAAGGAATCCCACATTTCTGGGACTGTACACGTCCCTAAGGATCTAAGAGCGCACTGCTACATACAGCAGCCACAGACCACGTTTAAATCTAGACTAATAAAACTAAATGAAATTACAAATCCAGTTCATCAGGAGGCACTGGCCACATTTTAAGTGCTCATAACCACAAGTGCTAGTGTTTAGTATATCGGACACCCAGACAGAGAACATTTTCCCATCATCATGGGAAGTTCTATTGGACAGTGCTGGTCTAAAGATTCAAGTTCTAAGCGTCTATAACTGTCTTCCCATCTTCTCCAGGCCATCTAGGACACAGATATTGAGGGATACAGGCAACACCCAGAAGCCCCCTCCCTCTCTTCTCCCACCCCAGTCCTCTTCCAGGTACCTGCCAAGGCCTTGATCCGGGAGCACTCGAAGAGTGAGGGGGCCGTGGGCTGCTCCCGCTCCCAGCCCCGATCTGGGCTCTCCCAGCGGGCTGCAGGGTTGTTGTTGTTAGAGGCCGGCAGGCCCTCCATGTTGTCCACTTCCCCTGGTACCTGTGCCATCGGGGAGGGTGAGGCCTGGGGATGGGCAGAGGTAGGTTAGGGCTGGAAGCAGGGCCTGAGCTCAGAGATCCCACTTCCAACAGTGACTGGCTGTGAGTCCTGCCCCCTCTGTCGTCCTCAGTTTCCCTGTCTCTAAAGTGGACATAATAATAATGACAATAATAATGTTCACCCTGACCACACCATAGGGCTGTGGTAAAGCACCTGGGTAAGCTGGCACAGGGTAGGGTCTTGGCAAATTGTCACTGTTGTTGTTGATAGAATGATAACACTGTTAGCAATAGAACTCTATAAAGCAGTAATAATAATAATTAGCATTTATTGAGTACTTGCACTGTACTCAGTCCTTTATGTGCATTATCTTATTTAATTCCCACACATTCCCTAAAGATAGGCTATTATTAGGCCTATTATACAGAGGAGGAAACTGAGACACAGAGGGGTCAATTCACTTGCCCATGGTCATTGCATTAACGGCTCCAATTCTTCCTTATAGCCACACCCTTTGTCATATAACTCTTCAGTGTTCTCCTACTGTGGCAATGGGAGGCGTGGAAGCGTGAAGTGAGGGGCATGCCACACCCATTCACTCTGGGTTTGGCCACATGGCTTTGATGAGCAGATTTAGGTGGAAGTTTGGGTGAGTTCTGACCCTAGGACTCAAGAGACCTTGTTTTTGCTTGAGCTTGACTCTGGCCATGAGAAACACACTGCAAGGCTACTCCAGGGCCAAAGCCCCAGGTGTTCCCGCCAAACCAGCAAGAGCAGCCAACAGTCAACAGCCCCCTCCCCACCCTAACACGTGAATAAGCCAGATGGACCCAACCTAAGTCACTGACCCAGCCTCTGTGGCTGCATAAATGCTTAACTGTTTTAAGACACTGAGTTGGAGGGTGGTTTCTTATGCAGCATTATCGTGGCAATAGCTAACGGACATGTCGCCTGACTGGAGCTGTGTTCTAGAACACGGCCAGATTGTAAACATGAAATTCAAGGGGGTGGGCAACATCCAATATATCTCCTCTGCCATCTGGGACCCCAGGCTTGATGCCAGGACTAAGAAAGGAGGGAACTGGGAGGAAATCAATGTCTCCCTTCTGAAAAGGTTCAGACAGTTGCCAACCCACTAGAATGTAGGGAAGCTGGGTCTGAGTCTTGGTCAGTGTGGTGGAGATTGTCTCTTTTGCGGACTCTCCAAAATCCATGGTTATTCTCCCCTTCTTCCCTGGAAAGCTGGCACATGGCTACTTACCACCTGTGTGACCTTGGCTAAATCACTTCCCCTCTGGCCTCAATTTGTTCATCTGTAAAACGGTAATTATAATAGTACCCATTTCCTAGAGGTGTTTGAAGATGAAATTGGTTCATAATGCAGGGAACATGGGAGCTAGTACCTACAAGCCCTCAAAACATGGTCCTTGCTAATATTTTCATTCTCTGGTCACACAGCAAATCAAAGTGCCTGTGCCGGAGTCAGACAGAAATGAGCTCAAGTCCTGCTTTACTCTTGCTGTAGCTTTAACCCAGTATTTCTAGTTTGGCCTCTCTGGGCCTGTTTCTCTCTCTGTTAAATAGTGAACGTAATTCTTTCCATTTAGGGATGGGGATGCACTTCACACTTCGTGAGCTCTGTCAGGCCGCCTGGGAGCAGTCCTGGAGCAGCCCTGGCCATTATGCGATTGAATGGAGAAGGAAGGGGGTCGAGGGTGGAGGGTGGAAAGGAGTGTCCCGTGGCCGCAGCAAAGGCTGGCGGGGTGCAAGGCTGAAGGTGGGAGCAGATGCTTTAACCTTTCAGCGGCCGCGCCTCTCTCTCCCTGCAGTCTAGTCACCGTTCCCAAGGAGGAGGGCCTGGGAAGGACAAGGCCCGGGTGGAAGACCCACGCACGGCGCGGAGGCTGCACTAGGTTGGGAGGTGGGGGTTCGCTCTGCCCTCGACCCTTCGCCTCCCCCGAGCCAGGGAGACCCTGAGGGTTCAGGCCACCGCCAGCGCGCGCGCGCGGGGGAGGGATGCTGGGGCAGGTGGGGAGATGCTGTAGGGAGGGGCTCTCCGCCCCCACGGTGCTCACCTGGGCCCGCGGCCGCGGGTGCCGCTGTCCCCGCTGCTCGCGACGCCCGACCGCCCTCCCAGTCAGCGTCCGCGGCCGGGCCCTGAGCCGCCCCGCTCCGCTCGGCCTCGCCCGCCCGGATTCTCCGCCAGATCCGCATGCGCCGCCGCCGCCGCGCCTCCCCCGCTCGCGCGGCCGACGCGCTCGCGCGCCCCCGGGACCCTCTCCCGCCCGCGTCCCCCGCCAGCCCGGCCTCCCGCTGCGTGGGCCCACGCGTGGCCACACACCCGGCCGCGGCGTGTGATACACAGGTGCACGCGTGGGGGCCAGAGGTAGCGTCACACACAGTCACTTACTCCCACAGTCACAGACAGGGTCTCATACAGTATCACAGACACTATCCACACCCCACACTCACAGTGCCGCCCCTCATATGGGGTCACGCAGGGTACAACATGCAAACTCACAGGCCCACACCGGGTCCCACACCCGGTCCCACACTGGGTCCCACACTGGATCCCACCCTGGGTCCCACGGATACAGTGCCCCACAGCGCCACACAGTGTCACTGAAGTAGTGCCACCACCACCCCCGTGCGGTGTCACACACAGCACACGTCACACAGTGTCCCACACTCCTGTGGGTGTCACGAAGAGTGCTACATACTCAGGTCACGCACAGCTTCACAATCACACAGTATTACATACCCTTGTACACACTCAGACTTATCACACTCACCTGGGTCACACACCCTGCACTATCACCCATTCACACATCACATCACAGGAGATCACAAACAGCATCACAACAGTAACAGCCCCACACTCAAAGGGGGTCACAGTATCACACATCCTTACATGACACATGCAGTGTCACACTGTCACAATCTAACAGTCGCACACTCTTATAACATGTCACACATGTCCGACACTCACACCATGCCCCCCATGGTCTGGATGCATGTAGCAAGCATCACAGGCCGACACTGTCACCGAGTGTCACCATAAGGTCACACAGAACAATATCAATGCTTCCCACACGTGGAGTCACACACAGTCTCCCACTGTAATGCAGCGTTACACACACAGGATGGCTAGAGGTGTCACCACAACCATGCTCTCCTGTGGGGTTACTCACAGTCACACAGAGTCACACCCACACAAAGACACGCAGTTACACGGTGTCAAACCCGCACACCCACTCTGTCCTCCCTCACTTCCTCCCCTGTGGAGGCCCTGGGGCATAGTGTGAGTCCCAACCCACCTCCAGGCTCTGGGAAAGGGAAGAGGGGGCGTGAGCTCCGAGTCCGATGGGCGTGGCCCGCCCTGGTCCCGCCCCACCCTGGGGTCCAGAGCGCGGAGGCGGGGCACTGGGCCCGCAATTTCGTGTGGATCAGGAGTGGCCACACCTCCCAGTCTAAGAGGCGGGCGGAGGGGCAGGGCGGGGCGGCGGGCGGAGCTGAGCCCACTCTGCCCGCCCACTCTGGTCTTCTGGCTAGAGGGGTGGCCCGTTGGCCCCGCCCCTTGGCCCGAACGGGGAGCGGGGGGCGGGCTGAGGCGTGGTCCTCGCAGCCGTAGCGCCCGCCCCTCCCGCTAGAGAAGGGCGCAGAGGGCGGCCCGGCAGCCAGTCGGTTCCCGCGCGTTCTGAGGCTCCGCAGACTCCCACCCCCACGACCTCGCAGCATGTCCGTAAAGAAGATTGCCATCTTCGGCGCCACCGGCAGGACCGGGCTCACCACGCTGGCTCAGGCGGTGCAAGCAGGCATGAGCTGGGGCGGGGGTGGGAGATGTCACGGGGTGCACAGGCAGAGCACTAGGAAGGGACATGGTGGGGTCTGGCAGAGGTTGGGGCGGGCCATCAGTGCCGTGGTGTGTGAGGACCCAAAGGGCACAGTGTTAGAAGTGGGGAACGCTATGAGATCCTATTTTGTGAGTTCAAGGAATAGGAATGGGCCCTGGGAGGCTGGGGGACTCATGACAAGTTTAAATACAGGCACTTATGACATGTGCTGTTACAGGTGGTGGTGGTGGTGGTGGTGGAGGTGGTGGTGGTGGTGGTGCTGGTTAGCATACCCAGAGAGGGCTTACTAAGCCTGGCAACGCTTGCCTCCCACCACCTCCCTCTCTTCACACGTGTTAAATCTCACAGCACTAAATGTGGGGTGGGATCTAGTATCACCTTACTTCACAGATTAGAAAACTGAGGCCAGGAGAGTGACTTGCCCATTGTCATATAGCTGGAAAGTGTCAGTGCTGGCATTTGAACCCATGCTCATAACCACCAAAAGCCCACTGGTTCTTAGCTTGGACACCAAGACTGGAGGTTGGAAAGTCGGGGGAGGGGGGGTTCTGAGACCATCTAATGGAGAGAGGGTCACAGAAACTTGGGTGAAGACTTGGGGACACCTGAAAGTCAGTGAGGCTGAATATTCAGAGTTCCCCGGGAAAGGGCATAGTTGGGCAGCCTTCTGCTCCCACTGTCCAGACTTCACCAACACCCAGCTAGACCTGAGACTTCCAGATATAGGGCCCCACCCTTGGAGGTCTTGGTGACTCTGAAGATATGCACTATCTGGGTGTCCCAAAAGGGTGGAGGCCACCAGGATTGCATTCTCTGCTATCTCCTAGTCCAGCCCTCTCTTGGAGGCACTCTGCCTGAAGAATCCCCACGCGGCCCACTGCCCTCCCCCCTAGTTTGGATCTTAACTTGTGGGATGGGAGAGACAAATTTGCTGATAAACAATTGTGGGGGAGGAAGTAAGAGGAGAAGTAAGAAATGCTGAGTCAATAGGGAAAAAATAATTAAAGGAGGGGGGAAAGTGCTGAGTCACTCTGAGGATTTGGTTCCGGTGTCACTACCTTTTCCTTAATCCTGAATTCCACTGAAGTCTGCTCATCCACCCTGCTGGTCACCATTGGGGCTGCATCGTGGGGAATTGAGAGCTGGGGCTTGGGAGGCCTTGCCTTCTCTTGGTGGCTCTGACAAGACCCTGCACAGCTCAGAGCCTTGCTGTTGAATGAGCTAGGCTTTTATTAGCCCAGTGATTCTATGGGGCTGAGTTCTTAACAGGCCTGGACCCTGGTGCTAGCCTGCCCACATTCAAACCCCAACTCTGCCACTTAACCACCTGTGTGGCCAAATGCCTTGTCTGCATACCTAGGTATTTGTTCCGTGGGGATGAAACCAGTAGCAGTTGCCCTGGGGTCTTGTGATGATTAAATAATATAATATATGGAAAGTGCCTAGAACCATGTCCAGCACATAGTTGGTGCTCAATAAGCATTCCTTGACTGAATGAACTTAGATCATGGCTGTGTGATCCTGTGTGATCCTGGCCCGGTTACCTAAAATGGCCTCCGTTTCCCTATCCTCAAAAGGCATTATAATAATACCTACCTTGTAAGGTTGTTGCAATCTGGTGCTTTTCAAACTGTGGGTCATAGTGAGTTCTACATATATGCAGTTGGTTACAACAATATCTGAATGTATCACATGTTAAATATTGGTTTCATTTGTTTGTATATACAGGATTAGGCTGTGAAATATATTTTGTATTGAGGTTTGAGATAAAAAAAAGCTTAAAAAGGGCATTATCTCTGAAACTTACTCTCAACTAGTTAGGAAAACACTATATATGTTATGTATAATTACATATGTACATATAAAAATATATGTATATACACACATATAATTATGTATGTTATAAGTATATTGTATAAACATATGTGCACACAGACATAGAGAAGGGTAAAGTAAAAGCAATATGAAAATCTAGGTCTTGCAGCTTTTGTATAAGTCTGAATTTATTTCAAAATAAAAAACAGAAAACTAAAGAGATTTAAAAAAAAGGTTGGGAAATACCTTACAAATGCTCTTATTCTTTGTAAAGGGTAAAATCTGTGAAGTGTAAACCCATACTGTTTGGTATGGTAGCCACTAACTTATATTTAAATTTAAATGTTGGTTGTGTTAAAAATTTTGAGAGGAAAAACCACATTTATCTGTGGAAAGAGCTTAGCACAGCACTTCTCAAATGTCACTAATCACCAATAATGTAGCATTGATGGGTACCCTCGTGCTGAGATCATGTGTCAAAAGTTCTCACTGTCTGTGAGACCCTGTTCTTCCCCAGAAAATACCCACAGTTTACCAGGATCTGTCTTAACCAATCCAGTGGCAGTTAAGCAATGCCCACATTGGCACGCAAAAGCCCTTGCCCCTCCCAGATGCATGTGAGGGCAGCACAGGTTTTGTGTCCTTCCCTTATGAAAGGTGGTCACATGGGATGGGGACATTGGGGGATTGTGGTCTTAACTTTCTTTTCTTTAAGAAAAAATGTATTTATTTTCCAGTTACACTTGACATATCCTATATAATAAAGAGCTAATATGCTAATTAGATCGATAGCAGAACAACCGTCAGGACGACCTTCCGGATGAAGCCGGGGTTGCGAGGGCCGAGCCCCTTGCACAAATTTTGTGCATCGGGCCTCTAGTAATATTACATTAGTTTCAGGTATACAGCATAGTCCAGGGGTCCTCAAACTTTTTAAACAGGGGGCCAGTTCACTGTCCCTCAGACCGTTGGAGGGCCGGACTATAGTTTAAAAAAAAACTATGAACAAATTCCTATGTGCACTGCGGGCCCGGGACGAGTCGGCTGCTAAGCAGGACAGGCAGCAGCACTCGGCGGGCCGGATAAATGTCCTCGGCGGGACGCATGTGGCCCGCAGGCCGTAGTTTGAGGACGCCTGGTACCTTACAAAATTGATGATCTTCACTTTCTAGAGAAGACTAAAAGGGGTTTCCTGAGATTCCTCAGCCGGTAAGTGGCAGAACTAGAGTTTGAACCCCGGTCTTTGGGGCAGTAAAACCTATGCTTTGTGTTTATAAAAAGTCAGGGAGGTGGTGGCAAATATGACACAGTCTGTGGACCCATAGGACCCTTGGTTTATTCCGGGTCAGCATAAGTAGGGCCGGGAAAGAGGAAGCACACGTGGCTGGTGGGGCCTGTGGAGAGAGGGTAAAGGGTGTTCCAGGCGGAGGGGACAGCGCTTGCAAAGGCCAGGAGGCAGCATCATGTGTTTGAGGAACTGAAAGACATGCAGTGGTTGAAGAGGACAGTGGCCCCAGCACAGGGTGGAAAGGAAGACAGGCCAGATCCTGAGGGGGCCTTAAAGGTTGCCATGATGACTTCATCTCAGGGCACGGGTATCACAGGAGTGATAAGAGGGGTGGGGAGGGGGGTGGGAAGCCCTTCTGTGGAAGGCTCTATCTGGCTGCCATGTGGAATATGGATTGGAGAAGACGTGACAGGGGTCAGGAGAGCCTGGGAGGGTTACGCCAGGCCAGGAAATACATTGTGAGATGGTTAACAGGCATAGTAAGGGAAAAAAGGCATAGTAACAGCCAGCACCCATATAGCACTCATCCCTATGCCAGGCACTCTCCTAAACTTTTCGTTTGTTTTAGTTTTGTATTTTTTTAAATTTATCTTTATTGTTGAAAGTATTACAGATGTCCCCTTCCCCCACAATTTATCCCTTCTAGCTTGCCCCCCGCCCCCAGGCCTTGTCTGTGTCCATGGGTTATGCATATATGCATATAAGTTCTTTGGTTAATCTCTTCCCATCCACCTACCTCCACCTTCCCTCTCAACAGTCTGTTTCATGTTTCTATGTCTCTGGATCTATTTTGTTCATCAGTTTATTTTGTTCCTTATGAATGAGATCATGTGATTTTTTAAAAAATACGTTTTTATTGATTTTAGAGAGAGAGGAAGGGAGAGGGATAGAGAGATAGAAACATGGATGATTGGCTGCCTCCTGCACGTCCCCTACTGAAGATCGAGCCCAAAACCCAGGCGTATGCCCTGACCCAGAATTGAACTGATAACCTCTTGGTTCATGGGTCCATGCTCAACCATGGAGCCACACCGGCTGGCATAGTTATAATTTTGTATTTTTATGACAGCTTTATTAAGATACAATTCACACTCCATACAATTCACCCCTTTAAAATATACAATTCAGTCCAGCTGGCATGGCTCAGTGGTTGAGTGTCGACCTATGAACTAGGAGGTCACAGTTTGATTCCCGTTGAGGGCACATGCCCAGGTTGCAGGCTCAATCCCAGTGTGGGGCATGCAGGAGGCAGCCGATCAATGATTCTCTCTCATCACTGATGTTTCTGTCTCTCTCTCCCTCTCCTTTCCTCTCTAAAATCAATAAAAATATATTTTAAAGAATGTTTTGATTTTAGAGAGAGAGGAAGGGAGAGGAAGAGAGAGAAACATTGATCTGCTGCATCCTGCACATTCCCTACTGGGGATGGAGCCTGAAACCCAGGCACGTACCCTGACTGGGAATCAGCCTGCGACCTCTCTCAGTGCATGGGGTGAAGCCCAACCAACTAGGCCAGGACCTAGGAATTCTTTTATACACATACTAGAGGCCCAGTGCATGAAAATTCACGCACTGGAAGGGGGATCCCTCAGCCTGGCCTGCCCCCTCTCACTGTCTGGGAGCCCTCAGCGAGGGAGGTGACCCGGGGATCAGGGGAAGGCAACGCCCCCATCACACCTTTGCTGCTGCCACTGCCAGCAGCGCAAGCCTCGGCCGGCCCTGGTTACCTGAGCCTTGGGCAGCCCTGGGTGGCTGGGCAGTCACCATCTGAGGCTTGCCTGTGACTCAGGCTGGCCCTGGGCGGCTGGGGGGTTGAGGGTACTGGGGGACTCTGGAGGCGGGTGGGCCCGGCCTTGCCGCACCTACCGCCCCGGCAAGGCTGAGGGAACTGGGTGCTACCATCTTGTGGCTGTGGGCACTGCCATCTTTGAGGGCGTGACAGTCAATTAGCATATTCCCTACTCATTAGCTGTAGGTGCCGCCATCTTTGAGGGCAGGACAGTCAATTAGCATATTCCCTCCTTATTGGCTGTGGGCGCCACCATCTTTGTGACGGTGTGAGGGTCAATTAGCATATACCCTCTTTATTAGATAAGATTCTAAGTACAAAGTCCTTAGCAGAGAAACAATTTGCAAACTTTTCTCCCATGTTGTGGGTTGTCTTTTTACTTTCTGTCTTTTTCTCCCATGTTGTGGGCGCCACCATCTTTGCGACGGCGTGAGGGTCAATTAGCATATACCCTCTTTATTAGATAAGATTCTAAGTACAAGGTCCTTAGCAGAGAAACAATTTGCAAACTTTTCTCCCATGTTGTGGGTTGTCTTTTTACTTTCTGGATGGTGTCCTTAGAAGTACATAAATATTTAATTTCGATGGTGTATCTATTTTTTCTTTTGTTGCTTGTGCTTTTGGTGTTGTAGCTAGGTGTCTAACCCAAAGTCACAAAGATTAATGCCTATGTTTCTTCTTACATTTAGGTCTTGAATCATTTTAAGTTAATTTTCATATATGGTATGAGATAGGAATCCAACTTCATTCTTTTATATGTGGATATCCAGTTGTTCTAGCACCATTTGTTGAAAAGACTGTTCTTTCCCCATTGAATGGTTTTGCCACCTTTGTCAAAAATCAATTGTGTACATTAAGTTTTTAGTTCTATTTTTTTAACCCCTAAGCAATAGTGCTTTATTGATGAAACATTAGTTTCAATGGGTACAAAATGGCTGTGTAAATATTACTTAACCCTGCAGGGATCCTCAAACTATGGCCCGCGGGCCACATGTGGCCCGCCGAGGACATTTATCTGGCCCGCTGGGTGCCGCTGCCTGTCCTGCTTAGCAGCTGACTCGTCCCGGGCCCACAGTGCACATAGGAATTTGTTCATAGTTTTTTTTTTTTTTAACTATAGTCCGGCCCTCCAACGGTCTGAGGGACAGTGAACTGGCCCCCTGTTTAAAAAGTTTGAGGACCCCTGATAGAGACTATTACTTGTGTCACTTTACCAATGAAGGACCTAAGGCTCAAGGAGGTTAAGTGAATTGCCCAATGTCTAGCTAGTGGTAAGGCTGGAATTCAAGCTGAGGGTTACTTTGAGAACTAAATACGTAAGAGAGTTAATATTTGCAAGACACTTGGCACCTGGCACATAGTGAGTGCTCTATACATATTTTTTTTAAAATATATTTTATTGATATTTTACAGAGAGGAAGGGAGAGGGATAGAGAGCTAGAAACATCTGTGAGAGAGAAACATTGATCAGCTGCCTCCCGCACACCTCCCACTGGGGATGTGCCCGCAACCAAGGTACATGCCCTTGACCGGAATCGAACCTGGGACCCTTCAGTCCGCAGGCCGACGCTCTATCCACTGAGCCAAACCGGTTTCGGCACTCTATACATATTATTTATCATTATCATCATCATTGCCCAGAGTGTAAATCTCCCACTGTTTGTTTTTGAAATGATGATGACAGATTTCAAAAGAAATGCAACAAATTCATTGTTTTTCCTCTTCCTTTATTATTCTCAGAGTAAGAGATTAATCCTCTGATAGGTGATGACCAGTGAGGTTTCTTTGTTAGTATCATTATGAACTCACAGATTTCTATATATTCGATGTGTTTCCATTGAGCTCATGGCCCCATCATTTTAGCACTGCCCTCCCAGGGGCAGTGCGCGCTCCAGGATCGTCTTGCCCAGCCCCAGCCCACCAGCCATTTCTCAAGGAGCTGTGGTTCAGTTTTCAGGAGAACGATATGTAGAGGCTGACTCAGGCTGCTGTAACAAAATTGGGTGACTTAAACAACATACATGCGTTTCTCATAGTTCTGGAGGCTGGGAAGTCCAAGATCAAGGTACCAACAGATGTGGTTTCTGGTGAGAACCTTCTTCCAGGCTTGCAGATGTCTTTCGTACATGATGGAGAGAGAGCTCTGGTTTATCTTCCTCTCCCTCTAAAGACACTAATCCCATCATGGGGCCCACACTCATGACCTCATCTAAACCTACTTACCTCTAAACACCATCACTTTGGGGGGACATATCAGTCCATAATAGAGCCCACCATTAATCATTTTATTTTTTTACTAGAGGCCCGGTGCACAAAATTCGTGCACGGGTAGGGTCCCTAGGCCTGGCCAGTGATTAGGCGGGGCCTTCCTTCATTCCACGCTGCCCCCTGGTGGTCAGCACATGTCTTAGCAAGCGATCAAACTCCCGGTCTCCCAGTCCAGCTCAGGAGGGGACAATTTGCATATTAGTTAGCCTTTTATAGTGATATAGATATCACCATTTGCAATACACCCAAACACGAACCTCCTTTGTCATTGTTTTAAGAAAAGGATAATTATGTTGGTTGTGAACTTTAAAATGGGTATGTAGCCCTGACCGGTTTGGCTCAGTGGATAGAGCATCAGCCTGCGGACTGAAGGGTCCCAGGTTCGATTTCGGTCAAGGGCATGTACCTTGGTTGCGGGCACATCCCCAGTAGGGAGTGTGCAGGAGGAAGCTGATCGATGTTTCTCTCTCATCGATGTTTCTGACTCTCTATCCCTCCCCCTTCCTCTCTGTAAAAAATCAATAAAATATATATTTAAAAAAAATAAAATAAAATAAAATGGGTATGTATGTGGGGGAGGGGAGACACGAGTTATCAAAAATTCTTTTGGGAGGAAACCTGCCAAGGCAATGTTCAAAATCTTTAATGACCACTAAGGCAGGGCCTGGCCCTGCAGAAATAAGGCCTGGGGCACCAATCCCAGCACTGGGCAACCTTTGGGCAACTCATGTCTTCCTCTGTGCCTCAGTTTCTTCCAGGACTATGGATGCCAGTGTGATACCAGATATTAACCCTTCAGTTGCCAGAGGGTGGAGAAGTCTGGGGGGCCCAGGGAGGCCCTTGGAGGCATCAGTGCAGGTTATTTATGAACTGGCATGAAGGAATGGCCCAATTTTAACAACTACCTCAATATCAACTGTCGGTATGCCAGCAAAAATGTTTGGTGGCCCCTGCCTCAGAACAGGGGACCAGAAGGATGTATTGGAGGGCTCATGGAACCCTCCAGGAGCCCAGGAGTGCCAGCCCGAGAGCCTACTGACCTGCCTCTCTGCCCTTCTTTGTCCACAGGTTATGAGGTGACAGTGCTGGTGCGGGACTCCTCCAGGTTGCCCTCGGAGGGGCCCCAGCCAGCCCACGTGGTAGTGGGCGATGTTCGGCAGGCAGCCGACGTGGACAAGACTGTGGCTGGGCAGGACGCTGTCATCGTGCTGTTGGGCACCGGCAATGACCTCAGTACTCGGCCCCCCCTCTGCCCACGGCCCCCACCTGCACCTCGGCCCCCAGCACCTCCCCCACCCCCTGCCCCACCTCTGCCACCCCCACCACCGCCGCCACCCACCAGTGACAGCCACTCTCTGTCCCCTCTAAGGTCCTACCACAGTGATGTCCGAGGGTGCCCAGAACATTGTGGCGGCCATGAAGGCCCATGGTGTGGACAAGGTCGTGGCCTGCACCTCGGGTGGGTGGTGGGGTCACAGGGATGGGGCTGAAGGGTGTGGGAGGGGGCGGTAAATGGCAGCCCAAAATCCTTTGCAAGGTGGCATTGGAGCCATCTCAAGTTACTGTGCATTTATGGAGCACCAGTTGTGTGCCTAAACCTTGCTGGGAGATGCCAGGGACATAGTGGTGACCAAAACAGCCCTGGGCCTTACACTCCCGGATCTCACAGATGACAGGGAAGAGGTAAACAGAGCGGTCATCAAACAGTGACAGGCCACAATTATCAGGGCCTCGACTCGGGGGAGGCAGCCAAGGCAGAGAGGTCAAGGCCAGGATGGGGGCAGCCTAGAGGACTTCAAGCCCAGAGGAGGCACTAACACAGCCTGAGATGAGGTTAAGGAGAGTTCTAGGGGAAGTGACAGAGCTCTGGATACACAGACGACATCTCTGCCTTCAGAGCTCTCCAGTTATGGGAGATGAGCATTAAAAAACCAGTTGCCCCAAATAATCCAAACTGAAGGCTTCAGGGTACATAACGAGCAGTTAATGCTAACAGGTAGCATTTCCTGAGCACTTACTGTGTGCTAGGCACCATGTCAGTGCCTTAGAGATGAATGCCACTTCATCCTCACAAAACTCTTTTGAGTACACTTGTGGCGGCACATGGCTTACCCAAGTTCACACAGCTTGTGGCTGCGGAGCTGGTGTGTGAGACCAAGCTGTCTTGTCTCCACCAGCCACATTCTTCACCTGTTTCCTCACACCAGTGCCTCCCAGAGTGGGAAGTGACATGAGGGAGGGCTGCATGGTAAGATAGCGGGACTCTGGGCAGAGGGATCAGCCTGGTTGTGGAGGCTGTGAGGCCAGAGTGTGGCTTCAGCAGAGCTAGTGAAGGGGCGAGTGTTGAGGTCGAGGTCTGATGGGGCCAGGTCAGGTGGGGCCTTGTGAGCCCTGATGGGGATTTGCATTTACCCTGAGTGAGATGGAGCCATGGATGAGCTCCAACCCCTCCGGGTGTTCACAGGCCCCTTCTGGCTGCATTCAGGGAACAGATTGTGAGAGCAGAGGCAGGGAGAACAGCAGACAGAAGCAGGTGGGGTGGGAAGCGGTCAGCTCTTATGTGGCCTATGAGAGATTTTGAGCCTGAAACAACTAGAAGGCAGCGGTGAGCCCCTGCGGGGTTTTGTCCTGACACTAAACTGGCAGACTGAGGGCCTGGCCAAGCTGTCCTGCCTTAGCTGACCCTGCCCTGTGTCCTCCCAGCCTTCCTGCTATGGGACCCGACCAAGGTGCCCCCACGACTACAGGATGTGACCAATGACCACATCCGGATGCACAAGGTGCTGCAGGATTCGGGTCTGAAGTACGTGGCCGTGATGCCGCCCCACATAGGTGAGTGGGGCCAGGACCCAGCAGCAGGGTCGCCACCGGCCTGCCCCCTCCTGTCCTCTGGGGACATCTACCAGGCCTTGCCTGGCTCACCTAACATTGCAAACCTTCCCCTCCACACTTCCTGTCCTCTTTCCTGCTTGATTTTATTCTCCTTTCTAACGTATTTTTAGTTATCTCTGTGGGACAACCCATTCTCATTTATTCTGACTCAGTGCCCAGAGCTGACTAGGCTCAGGGAGGCTCGCACCTGAGGCTGCCCAGTTGCTGGAAGGCTTCCTCCCAGACACACGGGTGGTTGACGCAACCAGTATGTAGCCTCCCCTAACGTCAGATCTCAGTGCTGCTTCTGCTACTTTCTGTTTATTAGAAGCGAGTTCCTAGGACAGGCCCAGAGTCAAAGGAAGGGGGCTTATACTTCACTACATGTCATCGTTTCTTATTTATTGCGTGTCTCCCTCACTAGGGTGCCCACTGTTTGGAGGAACGGATCTTGTCTTGGTTAGATCACAGCTGTGTTCCTAGTGCCTAGATCAGGACCTGGCATATAGGAGATGCTCAGTAAATATTTGTTGGGTGAACAGTAAATATTTGTTGGGTGAATTAATACAAGGGAACCTCCTCTCATGATGGTGTTGTGGAGGGAACCAGTAAACTTCACCTGTGCCCGCTTTCCCCCTACCGGGTCTGGAATCCACACTGAGAGACAGAGTCAGACACAGGGAGAGAGCCATTCATTCAATAGATACCTCTTGCATTTGAACTGTGGCCCTGGCCACCATGACGAGCACTGGCATTAGAGCCTCTGCTCTCATGAGGCTTACATTTCTAGCGGGGGAGATCAAGAAAGGACAAAACCCGCAGGGGATCTCGGCTGCCTTCCAGTTGCTTTAGGCTCAAACTGTCTCTCACAGGCCACATAAGAGCCGGATATTACTGGCAGGCAGTGCTACAGTGAGTGAAGAAACAAACACGGTGAAGGGAGTGTAATGGTTGCCGTTTATGAAGTGTAGGCTGTAAAGGAGGTGGCTTCCTGCATTGAGGGAGAGAGGACTGGGATGAGGAACAGCAATGAAAAGACCCAAAGGCCTGACCTGGAGGAATAGTTCTGCTTCACCCTCTGCTTTCTGGGGCCGCTGACAGGAGTGAGGGATGACATACCCTAGAGCAGCCTTGGGCAAACTACGGCCCGCGGGCTGGATCCGGCTGTTCTATCCGGTTCTCTTGCTCTCCCCTCCGCTCCTTTACTTTGAATTTATATTAGTTCACACAAACACTCCATCCATGCTTTTGTTCCTGCCCTCTGGTCCAGTTTAAGAACCCATTGTGGCCCTCGAGTCAAAAAGTTTGCCCACCCCTGGCCCTAGAGGGTACAGTGAAGGAATGCACAGGGTGCAGAGAAACCTTCTAAAGCAATGGTTCTCAACCTTTCTAATGCCGCGACCCTTTAATACAGTTCCTCATGTTGTGGTGACCCCCGACCATAAAATTATTTTCGTTGCTACTTCATCACTGTAATTTTGCTCCTGTTATGAATCGTAATGTAAATATCTGTGTTTTCCGATGGTCTTAGGCCCTACAGCAGTGGTTCTCAACCTGTGGGTCGCGACCTGCTAGCAGGGTCACCTAAGACCATCGGAAAACACAGATATTTACATTATGATTCATTAACAGTAGCAAAATTACAGTTATGAAGTAGCAACGAAAATAATTTTATGGTCGGGGGTCACCACAACATGAGGAACTGTATTAAAGGGTCGCGGCATTGCAAAGGTTGAGAACCACTGCCCTAGAGGGTCAATTAAGGTTCAGTGTTTAGATTCAATTAAGGGATTGTATCAGGACCCTATAGATACCAAGTTCCTGAGCTTTGACTCAGTGGAGAAGCTGGGTGAAAACTCCAGCCCTTGGCCTCTGAGTCTCAGATTCCTCGTCTGTAGACAGGGCTCATATTACTTCTTGACCTGCTAGGTTTGAAGTAAGTACCTAGAGAGGTCATGCCTAAAAGTTATTTTAACACAGAGTACTTTTCAAAGTTTTTTGTATGTGTGCATGCAAAACTATAAAACCTCCAGAAAAGTTGAAGGAATGAAATGTTTCTGAATACTCAAATTCTTTATTTAGGTTCAGCTTTTAACATTTTGTCTTGTTTGCATTTTGCCCTATTTTTCTATATCTAACTGGCTATCTATCAATTATCTACACATTTACCTAATGTTATACACACGTACACATATATAACAGTATTTTTGACTGAACCATTTCAGAGTAAGTTGCAGACATTGTCACACTTCATTCCTAGAACCTCCATCGACATCTCCCAAGAAGAACATTTGTGTACAAGCCAAAGGACCTTATTGAACCAAGAAAATTAACATGAATGCTATCATACCATTTAGTATCTATGTCATATTCAAATTTCCCCGATTGTCAAAAAATATCTTCTAATCTCCCCCTCCCCCCCAAAATCAGGATCCAATTGAGGCTCACTCATTGTGATTAGTTGCTATGTTATCTTAAATGTGAAACAGTCCTTCTTATCTTTTTTTTTTTTTATTTTTTTTTTATTTTTTTTTTTTATGTTTCTTGTAACATGAACCAGGCCTGGTGTCTTTTTAAATGCCTTACATTCTGGATTTCTGATTATGTTCTCACAGATGCAAATTAAACATTTTTGGTAGGAATGCCATGAGGGTAAGGGTGTGTGTTTCTTAGTGCACACGATTCCAGGTTGTCCCTGTACTGGTACGCTGCCTTTGATCCCTAAATTAAGTTGGTCACCAGCAAATGTTTTGTTTTGTTTTTTAATTATTATAATGCAGCCACTAGATGCCCTGTAACTGCCCATCATGCCTGTCTGCTGTTTCCACTGTCTAAGAAAGACCTAGTTGTACCCCTGGCATCAGGACACTGACTCCATATTCACAAAGTCAGAAAAATATGTTCTTCCACTGCCTACAGAATCCAGTCCCATGCCTGGGACATGCCACTCCGTCCTTCCAGAGGGGTCCGGAGATAGGAAAGCATCCAGATGGAGAGACCCAGGGCAAATCTAGCCTTTGCCACTTGAAAGTGGCTTTCTCTCTCCAAGATTCAATGTCCCCATTTATAAAATAGAATTAACAAATAGTTCCTAGCCCGTTCTTTGCTTTATTTCTCCCCATCTAACATACTGTGTATTGTACTTTCTTATTAGTTGTCTTCACCCAGCAAGTGGCTACATGCTGAGAGCAGGAATTTCTGCTTTGTCCCTTGCTGGGTGCCCAGCACCTGACACATAATAGGTCATCAGAATTTGTCGTATTAATTAAATAAAGGGTATAGATTAGTGCTCTGCACATGGGAAGGGTTTCACATAACATGGCTCTTAATACCATCATGGCTGGGCACACTGTAAGCCCCCTGGGGCCATCGTAGTGATCACATGTTGGGGAACCAAGAAAGAACATCCAGCCGAAACCGTTTTGGCTCAGTGGATAGAGCGTCGGCCTGCGGACTGAAGGGTCCCGGGTTCGATTCCGGTCAAGGGCATGTACCTTGGTTGCGGGCACATCCCCAGTGGGAGGTGTGCGGGAGGCAGCTGATCGATGTTTCTAGTTCTCTATCCCTCTCCTTTCCTCTCTGTAAAATATCAATAAAATATATTTAAAAAAAACATCTTTACTAGCCCCTCTATCTTTATTTTGCAGGAGACCAGCCACTGACTGGGGCCTACACAGTGACCCTGGATGGACGAGGGCCCTCAAGAGTCATCTCCAAACATGACCTAGGCCACTTCATGCTGCGCTGCCTCACCACCGATGAGTATGATGGGCACAGAACCTACCCTTCCCACCAGTATGACTAGGGCTCTGTCCCTGCCCAGGAGGACAGCATCCTGGAGAATGGAGCAATAAAGCTTGAGCCAAGAGCTTCAGATTATGCTGGAAGTTTCAACTTGGCTTTGGGTATCTGTGTCTCTGTCTGCCTGTGTGTAAGATTCTCTGGGTATTCCTTCATGTCCTCAGTTGCAGTTGATTGTTCTGCACCCGGCCCTGTGTTGGGAACCTAGTGGTGACTGTGAGGACCCAGTGGTGACCAAGATAGCTGTGAGCTTTGCCTTCACATATCTCACAGTCTGAAGTGACAACCCACAGTGGCCAGGGCTCTGATGGAGGAAGCACAGTGGGCTGTGGGAACCTAGAGGGGATACTTGATCTAACTTGGGGAGCACATAAGGCTCTGTTGAAGAGGGGAGATCCTACCTGAAACCTGGTTTGGTAAGAATGAGCCAGGAGAAGGTCCTAAGGCGTGATGGCTTCTGGGCAGAAGGAACCACATGAGCAAAGGGCCAGGAGGCTGGACAGCAGATGAAGAACTACAGTTAATAATACTTTTCTCAGTGGTGAGGAGTGGTCAGCCCAACAGGCTGTTCCATGGATGCTAAATTGTGCAGAGTCATTGTAAAAAGTTTAAGCTCTATCCTGAGGTTTTATGCAAGGACTGGAACAGGGGAGAAGTCGGGGGGAACAGTCAGGTTTGGGTTTTATAAAGCTTCCCTTGGCTACTGTGTGAAGGTGGGTGGGAGAGGGACAAGAGTGGAAGCTGGGAGCCCAGGGGCACCAGGCAGAAACCTTGAGGGGAAGAGAGTGGGCAGAGCCTAAGTAGACCGGCCATGAGGGAGGGAACGGTGGCAACCTGGAGGAAACAAGGCTGTACCCTGGGGACCAGGTTACAATGGGGCCTCCCTGACATGAGGATCCTGGAGGAGGGACAGGTTTGGGAGGGGGGAGGGGGAAGAACTGTCCCTGCTTAATCATGTCCCCATGGAATCTACTGTCCCTGCCTTTGTTCCCCAGAGACACCTTTCCCAGGCCTGAGTGAGAGCTGCTCCTCTCTTCCTACCTCCAGCCTCTTCCCAGCTCCCCGCAACACCCCATCCCCACGTCCACCACTCACAAAATCCATTCCAGTCTTACACTGTTTCTGCAAACGGCAGGATGACTTGGTTGTCAGATTCCAACCAGAGAGAACTGGTCTGGGGTAGCCTGGAGAAAACTGCCTCCCCCTCCTCTTGGTGAAAACTTGTGTGTGTGTGTTTGTGGGGGGTGGGATACTACTCGTTCAAACTTTCTGGGCACTGGCACTGTTGCATTCCTGCCCTCTATTTCATTCTGCCACATTGTCTGGGCATTTAACTATTTTTCACTGGATGCCTGCTTGTGCCCAGCGCTCTGCTAGGTGTTGCTGTGACCATACAGTTGGTGACCGAGATAACCTTGGTACCTATCCTCAGGGAGTCCACAGTCCAGATGGTGACAGCCCAGGGAAAGGATGAGGGAGGCATGGGCAGATGGGTCAGGGTTTCAGTGGGGAAAACAGGATCCCATGAGAACCAACCCACCCTGGAGCGTCAGGGAGGGCTTCCAAGAAGAGGAACCCTTTGACATGATTTCTGATGAGAGGCAGCCTGGGAGTTGAGGGTCTATTTTCAGAATGGGGAAACAAGTTGAAAGGTCCAGAAACTTTTTTCTTTTCAATTCTTTTTTTTAAATTTATCTTTATTGTTGGAAGTATTACAAATGTTCTTAAATCCTTTTTTTATTTATTTATCCAGAAATCTTTTTTTTTAAGTTGATTTTTATTGAGGTAACAGTGGTTATTCCATTTTGTAAATTTCAGGTGTACGACATTACAATTCAATATCTGTATACTGTATGGTGTGCTCATTTGACCCCCTTTAATTTTCACTTTTGAGTACTTGCTATGTAGCTGGCATTGTTGTAGGCACTGGGGATAAAGAAGAGAAAAACACACACAAAATATCTGTGTTCATGGTGGTGGAGGGCACCGGAAGCCAATTCAAAAAACGAATTGGTGTGGCAGGATGCTAGGGAGCAAGGAATGTGCCTCGGGCCAGACCGTGAAGGGCTTTGAGGCAAAAGTAAGGAGTTTGGACTTTGTACCCAGGGGAGCGGGGAGCGGTGAACCAGTCTCCAGCAGCGCAGGTGCCATCCGGAGAGAGGCAGGATGGGGCGCCAGGCGGGTGCGGGACGGACGGGCCGTCAGGAGACCGGCTGAAGGAGTTCCGAAGATTAAGGGGGTGGAGAGGTAAAGTGCCGAGAGGGGCAGGAGGACAGGGGAAGCGAAAGGAGGGGCTGCGATCGCCCAGGCAACGTACGCCGCGCGAAACTATTGGCTGGCCTTCGGCGGCGTCATCCTCCCCGCAGCGCCCGACCTCGGAACGCAGGTTCGCGGCCTCGGCTAGTGGCTCCGCCCCGCCCTCCCGGGAAGCGAAGCGAAGCGGCGCGGCAGCCCGTCTTGCTCTGCACGGGCTCAAACCTGGCATAAAGGGTTTCAGCGAGCAGTGCTGACCAAGCGCGAGCGAGGACAGCCGCTGATTTGAAGGAAACAGTCTCGATGTCCCCGCCACCCTCCACCCCACAGACGTGGCCCCGCCCCCTGGGGAGTCGGAATTCTTTAAAAGGTCTCGGACGCTAGGGAAGGGAGGGCGGGTCGTCCGTCTCCGGGTGACAGGGTTAGCTCCGCCCAGCCAGTCCGCGCCCCGCGGCGGGCAGGATTCCAGCCAATCGCGGCTCGCGGCTCGGCTCGGGGCGGAGCTGGGTGAGCCCGAGGCCAGAGCGAGAAGCCCCGGGAGGCGAGCGAGGCCCCTACCCACCACTGGAGGGTCGCAAAACTGCGGATGTGCCAGGAGTGAACCTGGCAGCCGAGGTGAGGGGCGTCTGCCCTGCTTGAGAACTGCCTTGGGTTGGGGGAGGTGGAGGCGCACCCCGAGAGTTGTGGAGGCGGACTCTGGGTGGGAGTGGGGAGCGCAGATTCAGAGTGACGGATAGGGTTTGGAGATCGGAGACTGAATTCGAAATCTTGGACTGGAGGCGAAGTTGCTGGGGCAGGATCTTCAAGTGGAGGGAGTTTGAAGCTGGGACCTGCGGTATTTGGAGAAGCGAGAGAACCAGGGAAGGAACTTTTGGGGCAGGGAATCTGGAGATTGGGACAATTCCGGTATCCCTGACGGGTTGAATTCGAGGCTCTGGTGTTCTGGAAAAGGTGGGAGGGGTTGGGGTTGGGATCCTGGGCATTTGGAGAAGCGGGAGAACCAGGGGCAAGCAATCTTGGTTTCCCAGACGCAGTGGGGGAGAGAGGGTGCTGGGGAGAGTTATGTTCAGGTCTTGGAGCCGGGGGGAGTGGGAGTTGGAGGTGAAGTCAAGAGTTTGTTTGAAAGACAGGAGAATAGGCGAAAGGTCTCAAAATTGAGAGACCTAGTGTTCCAAACGGAGTGGATGGGAGAGCATTTGTAGTCTTTGAACGATGTGTTGGCGTCTGGGTCCCTGGACACGAGAGCAGTTTGGGGGAAGACTCCAGGGCCTTCTGGGGTCCGAAAGATCCGGAGAAAGCAATGTTAGAACTGCAGTCTGGGTGGGGGGAGGGGTGTTCCGGGCGCGGAGCTCTGACCCGCAGCCCTGGAAGCAGCGAGGGCGGGGCCCTGCAGGCGCCAGGCAGCTGAACGTCCGGGTTCCCTTCCCCCACCCGCTCCGGGCGTCTGTGCGCATGCCCTGGGGAGGGTGGGGGAGGTTCTTCCTGTGGCGTGCGGAGCTCCCTGGGGGTTGCAGTGCACGCTCAAGTCTACGTGTGTACCTGGCGGCTGTGGGCCCACATTTCCCAGAAGTCCTAGGACCAAGTTGGGGCGTGGCTGGCTGCTGAAGGGAGCTCTGTGATGGGGGCGGGGTCTGTAGAGGACCGAGGTCTGGTTGGATAGGTCGGGAGGAGTGGGGCTTGGCGTAAATCGAGTTCTAGCAAGTTTTTCTATGGGGCCTCAAGTCAGGGGAAGCCTAAGGCGAGGGCGGAGGGAATGAGGAAGGCCCCTTCTCTCCCGTTGGGAGCGCGCTCATTCAGTTAGGAAAACGGCGTGGATAGAAATATACTCTGAAAGAAGAGTCTTGAAAAATAGGTGAGGTACCCAAACAGGGCTCCCGGTGGCTGGAATATAGTAGGCACTCAATAAGTAAAATTATTGAATTAATAAATGGCAACTAACTCTTGTTCAGTAAGTATTTCCTGTGTGGTGAGCCCTGTGCATATCACACGTGGGGTCTCCTTGATGTGGTGAGAATTTTTACAATCCCCATTTCATAGGTGAGGAAACTGATGCCCAGAGAGGTAATGTCACTCACTTCCCAGAATCACGCAGGTGAGCAGTGTGAAAGGTAGAATTTAAACCGAGGGTTCCCTGCTTCCAGTCTAGGTCTCTGTATTCCACACCTGTCTTGTATGTGTCACATTTGAAGAAATGAGTGTTGTAGAAGCCCCAACCGGGTAGTTCAGTGGGTTAGAGCATCACTCCCATACACCAAGGTTGAATTGAAGGTTTGAACGCTTAAATAAGTGGAACAACAAACCAGTGTTTTTCTCCCGCTTTTCCCCTTCCTCCCTTTCTAAAATCAATCAGTATTTTCTTTTTTTAATGAGTACTGTGGAAAGAATAGCTTTAAGGCTCAAAAGGATTTGAGTTAGGATACTCATCTTGCAAATGAGGAAATTTCGTTTCAAGGAAAACTCACTATTCTGGGCGACCGAGGCAAGTAAGTGGGATTCAAACCCAGCTATGTCCCGGTCTTATTTGTCTTAGTCACATACAAAATGGGATTCATACTATCTCCATTTTGTAGATGAAAAACTGAAGTTCAGATCATTAAAAATCAACAACAACCGTGCAGGGGATTCAGGATTTGAACCAGCCCCACTGTGTCTGACTTGCCCCTCCCTTCTTTCCACAGGGCACCATGGTAGGAGGCTTGAAGAGGAAACACTCCGACTTGGAGGAAGAAGAGGAGGATGAGAAGTGGGACTGGAGTCCAGCAGGCCTTCGAAGCTACCAGCAAGCCCTGCTCCGAATTTCCCTAGACAAAGTTCAGCGAAGCCTTGGGCCCCGAGCGCCTAGCCTCCGAAGGCATGTCCTCATCCATAACACCCTCCAGCAGCTTCAGGCCGCGCTGTGTCTGGCTCCAGCACCTGCCTTGCCCCCTGAGCCTCTTTTCCTGGGTGAGGAGGACTTCTCCTTGTCAACCACCATTGGCTCTATTCTCAGGGAGCTGGAGACTTCCATGGACGAGACCGAGACCCCTCAGAATCCAGTGGCTCCCCCAGGTCCCCAGAACGAAGAGCTGCCCCAGCCTGATCCAGTCTTCTTAGAAGCTCTGAGCTCTCGATACCTGGGGGACTCAGGTCTGGATGACTTTTTTCTGGACATTGACACATCCACTGTGGAGAAGGAGCCTGCACTGGCCCCACCGGAGCCTCCTCACAACTTCTTCTGTACCCCAGGGTCCTGGGAGTGGAATGAACTAGACCACATCATGGAAATCATTCTGGGATCCTAAAACTTGGATGATTGAAGGGTGCTCCCTCCACATCTCAGCCTCAGTGAGCTGGATCCCTGGGTGCAACTGTGTGTGTGTGTGTGTTGGTGGAGGCTTTAAGCAGTGGCTGGCCTCCTTTCCTCCCATATCAGGGTTCCATAAACTGTATTGCGTGTGTGTGTGTGCGTGTCTGGTTACCAAAGCCTTCTGTGAAGGTGTGTCTTCCTGAATTAATTTATCTGTTCCAAATGCCTTAATGAGACTCTGTTTCTGGGAGTCTGATTTCCCACTGCCACATTTCTTCTGCCTTCTCCTCCAGTTCTTAACTCCTTTTGTGACCACTGGGGCCTCAGGGAAGATAAGCTGGGCCTGTCAAAGAATGACAGAGACTCTGCCTCTTGTACCTGGAAGGAGTAGGAGGTGCTGGCCTCCTCCCCCAAGGCTGAACCCCCACCTCCTTGGCAGGACCCCAGTCCCAGCAGCCTCCTGATGTATAACCAGGCCGGACCACGTGCAATAGGTGGAAACCAAACTGCTCCGTGCCGCGTTATTTAAAAGAAAGGCGGGTTTTGTGGTGGTTTGGGGGTGGGGAGGGGGGTAGGTTTTGATTGTAATTATTATTATTTTTTTTTTAATAAAAGTATTTTGGAAGGGATGGTATTGCCTAAAGTTTGTAAACAGTGGATCAATGAGAGGTACCTGGTAAGTTCCTAGACACCTGTACCCTTCCCTGTCAAAGTTGGGGCAGGTATACCATTAAATGTAATATTTATTGAGTGTTTGTTAGAGCACTGTTCTACCCACTTTATTTGAATTAAGTCATTAAATCTTCACAGTTATATAGAAGTAGATACTATAATCACGTTGACTATAGGAGGAGCCTGAGGTTCAGAGAGGCCAAGTCACTTGTTCAGGGTCACACAGCTAGTAAGAGCTGGGAGCTAGGACTCAAAACTCCATACACCTCCAGAGCCTGGTTCTTCACTGGCTTCTTGGTAGATTTAGACTCCCCAGCCACATGGGTAGACAGGAGGGAGAAACTGAGTCACATGAATTATGTGTCAAAAGGTACACATCAAACCCATGACCTTCCAGTGCAGGCTGACGCTCTAACCACTGGCCAGCTTGCTCAGTGGTTAGAGCGTCAGCCTGCACTGGAAGGTCATGGGTTTGATTCCCAGTCAAGGGCATGTATCTGGGTTGCAGGTTTGATCCCTGCCCCCCATGTTACATATATGTTTTTACCTTCTCCCCCTTTCCCCTCTCTTACACTCTAAAATCAGTGGAAAAAATATCCTCACTCCTTGGGTGAGAATTTAAAAAAAAAAAAAAGCCCGGCCGGTGTGGCTCAGTGGTTTAGCATCAACCTAGGAACCAGCAGATCACAGTTCAATTCCTGGTCAGGGCACATACCTGGGTTGCAGGCTCAATCCCCATTGTGGGGCGTGCAGGAGGCAGCCGATCAATGGTTCTCTCTCATCACTGATGTTTCTCTCCCTCTTCCTTCCTCTATGAAATCAATAAGAAGAACATATATGTAAAAAAGATAGGGCTTTCTGACACTTCAAAGTCAACCCTTTCGTTGTATGAAATGTGCTGCTGAGGCCCAGAGGAGGAAAAATAGCATTGGCGAGGAAGCACAGCCCAGGCTAAAGTTAAGGTTCTAAGGATTTATTGGGAGGTACAAGCCCAGGCTGGTGAGAGGAAGGGGGAAAAGGCCAGGGAAGATACAATGTGATAACATTGCTACTGCACTGGCTGTGCCTCCACAAAGTCTTGACGGGCAGCAAGTGAGTTTACACAGCTTTAGGGACTTTTCTGGAAGGGTGGTAAGGAGGAACCGCACTGGCCTAGTCCACAGGCAAGGAAAAGGGGAATTTTGCCTGTGCTTTCTGACTTAAAAGCCAGATGCTAATCCTGAGAGGGGCATTACACCGAAGTCTGAAAGCAGTGGGGTAACTAATAGGTGGGTGCCAATCAAGAAAGGATGGGCCACGAGGACCTCACGAAGGCACATAATGCCCACATCTTGATACGGTCTTACTTGGAACTTTCAGTGACTTCTCACGCAGAATAAAACCCCAACTTCACTAAAGCCTGTGAGACCTGACAATCTTGCTCCTAACTGGCCCGCTTTCCCCTCCGCCCTCCCTCACCTCCAGCCATTTTGGTCTCTTTTCATCCCAAACTCATTTTGACCCTGGGCCCTCTGCATTGCTGTTAACTCCCCAGAGGATGCTTCTCAGAGAGGCCTTCCCTGAGTTGATGTCCAGATGCCCCAACACCCCATCATATTCTGTTTGACTTTGTTAGTAGCACCCTCCCAATCTCCAGTTATTTATTACCTGTTTATGGTTAACGTCCTGGCCCACTGGAAACTCAGAGAAAGGGGTTTTGTCGGTCTGAGTCCAGCTGTATCCCTGGTGCACAGAACTATGCTTGGCATAGGTGGGCACTCAAAAAAATTATTTTTGCTATTGTTGAAAAAAATAAACTGACTTTGCTATGGCCAACGCTCCCTCCCACTTCTCAGAACTCATCTCAACACTCCCTCCCTCGCTCCTATGCTCCAGCCACATCATTCTCTACCATCCTTTAAACGTACCAGCATGTCCAAACCTCAAGACCTGAAGTAATACTTGCCTCATTGAGCCATCCTGCAAAGTGTGTAAAAGGGGGCCTATGCACACCAAGGATTCCACTTTCAAAATTGCTCAAATTTATTGAGTGGCTACTGTGGGCCTGGCACTTTTCCTGGCACATGAGTAAAACAGGCAGTTCCTGGTTTCAAAAAGCATTATAGTGGGGGGAGGCTGAAATACACACAATAAGTAACATGTACAGTCTGTCAGGTGGTGATAAATGATGTAGAGAAAAAGCATGAATGTGATGGGGGTGTCACTATGTGGATGGAAGACTAGAGAAGGCATCAGTGAAAAGGTGTGATTTGAGTAAAGACCTGAGGGAGGTGAGAAGTGAGCCAAGTGAATCTGGGGGGCGGAGGACGGGAGGCGGAGCTGATCCTGGCAGGGGAAACAGCCAGTGCGAAGGCCCTGAAGTCAGAGCAGGATGGAGAGTTTGGGGACCCTGAGGATGTCAGTGTGGCTGGAGCAGAGTGAGCAAGGGGGAGAGTACTAGGAGTTGAGGGGGACTAATCGTGTGTAGGGTCTGTGGGAGGCCTACAGGATGGATATGAGCTTTATCCTGAGTGAGTTGGAAGCCATGGATGGGACAGTGTTGGACAGAAGGAGAACCAGATCTGACTCACGTTTAAATAGAGTCTCTTTAACTATCATAACGATAACCACAGTAAGGTCAACAGCACCCCACTTTACAGATAAATAAACTGAGGCTCAGAGAGGCCCAGCTCCTGCCCTGTTCAAAGAACTGGAGATAGAGGGGGAAGGCTGGCCCAGCGGAGAGAGAACCGGGTCCCTGAGGGCAGAGTCCACGTTCTCTAACCCTCCCCCACCATCTCCAGGTGGGGGGATGGGCCGCGGCCACCTCCGGGCGTGGCCAGGGAGGCAGGTCCCTACCCACTGTTCACCCCCCTCCCTGGGCTGGCCAGGGCGGGATACCCCGAGGCAGCGGCCTCCAGGAGCCCGCCCGGCGCCTCCTCCTCCCCAGAGGCCCGCATGGGGAGGGGGAGGGGTGGAGGCCGCTGGGGCGGGGCGCTCCTCCTATACCCCTCCCTCCCCAGCTGCCGGAGGCTCCTCCCCAGGCCTGCTGGGCCCGGTGGCTTCGCTTCTGGTTTCATTTCTCAAGGCCCCACCACTCTCCTTCTCCCTTCCCCCAGTCCTTTGAATTCCTAGCTCCTTCTCCACTTTCTGGTCTCAGCTCCAAGGTCACCGCCTCAGGGCGGCTCTCCCTCTCCCGGGCCACCTGGCTGCAGACACGTCTCCCCAGGCCTCTCTATTAATGCCATCCTATTTTGTTTTCTTCAAGTCACTGACTGGAAGCAGAGATCATCTTAATCATTTATTCATCTTCCAGAGTCTTCTCATCCTACTCGGAATGAAAAACAAGGGTCCACAGAGTGCTCTGAAGGGCCTGGAAACTTATCTGACTCCTCCAGACAGCATACAACCCAGCTACACTGGTCTCACTGCCTGGCCAGCAGCAAGCACACTCCCACTTCAGGCTTTTGCACAGACTCTTCCAACAGGGCCTTACTAGCTCTACTCCATGTCACCTCTTTTCATAT
The DNA here is from genome assembly GCF_963455305.1 of Plecotus auritus. Taxonomy (NCBI): domain Eukaryota; kingdom Metazoa; phylum Chordata; class Mammalia; order Chiroptera; family Vespertilionidae; genus Plecotus; species Plecotus auritus. The sequence goes on from NC_137785.1 coordinate 20,568,590, forward strand.
TTCTTTCTCTCTCCGCCCTCTCCCCTAATCCATAAGAAGTGAGCCTTGTGAGCCTTTTCCAGTGCTGTACCCCCATCATCAACAACAGTGCTCACCACATAGTAGGTGTTCAATAAACACATGTTAATCAAATGACTCCTGTGAGCTCTTCCTCAGTGTACTAGTATGACCTGGAGGAAGCCTCTGAGCTTTCCCCCTCCCCCACCCAAAAACATAGGTTATGGGGAAAATTATAAAAATTTGCCTTGTGGGGGGCCTGGTTCTAATTAGCATTGTACCCTCATTTTTTTTTTTTTTAATCATCACCCAAGGATATTTTTCCATTGATTCTTAGAATGGAACAGAGAGGAAGAGACAGAGAAAAACATCAGTGTGAGAGAGACACATCCATTGGTTGCCTCCTGCACAGGTCCATGACCAAGGCCCAGGACGGGGAGGAGCCTGCAAAAACAAGCCCTTGACTGGAATCGAACCCAGGACCTTTCGGTCCACAGGCTGACACTCAACCCACTGAGCCAAACCGGTTAGGGCTGTACCCTCCTTTTATTATGAAAATTTTCAAGCACAGAAAATATTTTTTTTAGAAAGTATGTATTCAGAGCACTTGAATACCCTTCCATCTAAATTTAATTGTTAACACTTTAAGTTTTATATATTTTTTAAATACATTTTATTGATATTTTACAGAGAGGAAGGGAGAGGGATAGAGAGCTAGAAACATCGATGAGAGAGAAACATCGATCAGCTGTCTTCTGCACACCTCCCACTGGGGATGTGCCCGCAACCAAGGTACATGCCCTTGACCGGAATCGAATCCGGGACCCTTCAGTCCACAGGCCGACGCTCTACCCACTGAGCCAAACCGGTTTCGGCATCACTTTAAGTTTTCTTTATCTGCATATATACATTTCTTTTGCTGAACCACTGGAGAGTAAATTGCATGACATTCTACCCCTAAGAGCTCAGCAGGCATCTCTTAAGATTAAGGACACATTTGTCCTGGCCCCGTAGTTCAGTTGGTTGGAGCTCATCCCCTTACACCAAGGTTCGATGCCAAGTCAGGGCACATACAAGAATCAAGCAATGATCGTGTAAGGAGCCTCTTGGACAACTTCAAGTGTACCAACATTTGCATTATGGGAGTGCCAGAAGGAGAAGAGAGACAGCAAGGTTTTGAAAACCTATTTGAAGAAATGACAGAAAATTTCCCCTACCTAGCAACATATAGAAAACACCTGGCGAAAGACAGACTTGCAAGTGTAGGAGGCACAGAGTCCTAAACAAGAGGAACTCAAAGAGGCCCACACCAAGACACATCATAATTAAAATGCCAAAGGTTAAAGACAAAGAGAGAATCTTAAAAGCAGTTAGTAAGAAGCAGCAGAAGCAGAAACAGAAGAAGAAAAGGAAGAAAAATATGAACAATAAGATGGCAATAAATACATAGCTACCAACAATTGAATCCAAAAATCAAAATAAATGAACAAGGAATCTAATGAGCAAAATAAACTGATGAATAAAATAGAACCAGAGGCATGGAAACATGAAACAAACTGAAGAATCTCAGAGGGAAGTGGGAAGGGGGGCAGGAAGAGATTAACTGAAGAACTTACATGCATTACCTGTGGACACACAATAGGGTGGTGAAGGCTTGGGATGGGGTAATGGGGAGAAAAAAAGAAAGACATCTGTAATACTCTCAACAACAGAGATTAAAAAAAAGAAAGAATCAAGCAATGAATGCATAAATGGAGAAAAAAAATCAGTGTTTCTCTCTCTCTAAAAATCAATAATTTTTTAAAAAATTAAATAAAAAAAGAGTCCTAGTTGTTTTGGCTCAGTGGATAGAGTGTCAGCCTGCTGACGGAAGGGTCCCGGGTTTAATTCTGGTCAAGGGCACATGCCCAGGTTACAGACTCAATCTCCAGTTGGGGGTGTGCAGCTGATCAATGATTCTCTCTCATCATTGATGTTTCTATGTCTCTCTCCCTCTCTCTTCCTCTCTGAAATCAATAAAAATATATTAAAAAAAAGAACCAACCAATGAATGCATGGATAGATGGAACAATAAATCGGTGTTTCTCTCCCTTCCTCTCTCTTTCTTAAATCAATCAATAAACAGTTTTTTTTTTAAAAAAAAAATAGATTAAGGACACTCACCTACCAACCACAATACTATTCCACATCTAAGGAAATTTCATAATATGATGTACTGCAGGTCAATATTCCGATTTCCCCAATTTTCCTAAAAGTAACTTTTATAGTTGTTTCCCCCTCCCCTCTGCCCCAAGTCAGGATTCAGGGAAGGCTCACATGCTCACTTGGTTGTAAGGAACGAATGATATAGTACCTTTAAAAAAAAAAAAAAAAAAAAATATATATATATATATATATATATATATATTATTGATATTTTACAGAGAGGAAGGGAGAGGGATAGAGAACTAGAAACATCAATGAGAGAGAAACATCGATCAGCTGCCTCCTGCACACCTCCCACTGGGGATGTGCCCGCAACCAAGGTACATGCCCTTGACCGGAATCGAACCCGGGACCCTTCAGTCCGCAGGCCAACACTCTATCCACTGAGCCAAACCGGTTTCGGCAGATATAGTACCTTTTATTCTGGAACATCCTCCCCAATCTCATTAACCCCTTTTTGTGTTTTCTTAAAATTGAATTTTTGGTGGACTGGCCCAGTTGAATCCTGCATTCTGTATTTGTCTGACTATGTTCATGTTTAATTTGTTCCTGTTTCCTTTAAGCTGAAGTCTGGGTCTGGAGGCTGGATGACATTCAGTTGATGCACTCTAACAGGGAGACTCCACAGCGAATGTTGTGTACTTCCTATGCATCACATCAGGTGGCCCCAGTGTCAGGGTGTCCACTGTGCTGGATGCAGTTTCATTGCCTGATTAAAGTGGTGAGCACCGAATCTCCACATCATAAAAAGGTATTTCCTTCTTTGCAGTTAGCAAGTAACCTGGGCAGTGATGCCTCAGAGCGCCTGCCTAGATCCCGTTCCCCACTCACCTTTCACCCGAAGCTCTGAGCATCCATTGATAATGGTGGTTTGAATCAACTAGTATAGTTAGCATTTTAAAAAATTTCTTTTCAGTTGCCATTGACATACAATATTATATTATTTAAAATGTACAACATAGTGATTCGATATTTATATTATACCTTACAAAATGATCACCACAAAATGACCCCATACATAGTGATTACAGTATTATTGACTATATTCCTTATGCTATACTTCACCTCCTGTGACTAATTTTATAACTGGCACTTTGTATTTCTTAGTCCCCTTTACCTTTTTTGCCCATATACCCCCCTCCCATTGGCAACCATCAATTTGTTCTCTGTATCCATGGGTTCCTGTTTTGTTTTGAGATTCAATAAATAAGTGAAATCATATTGTATTTATTTTTCTCTGATGCTGAAATCGGTTTGGCTCAGTGAATAGAGCGTCAGCCTGCAGACTGAAAGGTCCCGGGTTCGATTCCGGTCAAGGGCATGTACCTTGGTTGCGGGCACATCCCCAGTAGGAGGTGTGCAGGAGGCAGCTGATCGATGTTTCTCTCTCATCGATGTTTCTAAGTTTCTATCCCTCTCCCTTCTTCTCTGTAAAAAATCAATAAAATATATTTTAAAAAATATTTTTCTCTGACTTATTTTACTTAGCATAATACCCTCTAGGTCTATCCATGCTATTGCAAATGTTAATATTTCATTATTTTTTATGGTTGAGTAATATTCCATTGTGAATATTGAGACAGACAGCAAAACTCAGATCATGATATTTCACCAGATGGAAATGACCCAATAACTTGTGCTGGTTATTTTGGATCTTCTGATGCTGAGCATGTTTTGCGCTGGTACTAATGTCTAATATAATTCTATATTCACAAACATACCTGCTACCCAGAGGCTAGTGTTTTTTTAAATGACATTTTTATTTCAGAAGGTAGTCAGACATGCTACAGAAATAACTGAAGTTTTATTTACTAGTATTAATTTAGTCCATGTGAACTATTGATTCCTCTTGAAATTGTACATTATGTACTCCTATGTCAGTGTGTTTATTCTTTCAAGTATTTTAACTCATTTCTGGACATGTAACATGTTTATAAACCTCTTGATTTCTAGCAACATATAGAAAACACCTGCTATTAAAACACTTCACACGTTCCACTTTCTGTCAGCCATTGCTGGTATTCTGTCATTAGAGAATACACAGCAATATCTGATATGTTGCAAGCTTTCTTTTTTTAAAATAAATCTTTATTGTTCAGATTATTACAGTTGTTCCTCTTTTTTCCCCCCATTGCTCCCCTCCACCCGGTTCCCACCCCATCCTCTTCCCTTCCCCCTTCCCACTGTCCTCATCCATAGGTGTACGATTTTTGTCCAGTCTCTTCCCGCACCCCCCACACCCCTTCCCCCCGAAAATTGTCAGTCTACTCCCCTTCTATGCCCCTGATTCTATTATATTCACCAGTTTATTCTGTTCATCAGATTTTTTATTCACTTGATTTTTAGATTTACTTCTTGATAAATATGTATTTGTTGTTCATAATTTTTATCTTTACCTTTTTTCTTCTTCTTCCTCTTCTTAAAGAGTACCTTTCAGCATTTCATATAATACTGGTTTGGTGGTGATGAATTCCTTTAGCTTTTTCTTATCTGTAAAGCTCTTTATCTGCCCTTCAATTCTGAATGATAGCTTTGCTGTGTAGAGTAATCTTGGTTGTAGGTTCTTGCTATTCATCACTTTGAATATTTCTTGCCACTCCCTTCTGACCTGCATAGTTTCTGTTGAGAAATCATCTGACAGTCGTATGGGTACTCCCTTGTAGGTAACTAACTGTTTTTCTCTTGCTGCTTTTAATATTCTCTCTTTGTCTTTTGCTCTTGGCATTTTACTTATGATGTGTCTTGGTGTGGTCCTCTTTGGATTCCTTTTGTTTGGGGTTCTCTGCGCTTCCTGAACTTGTAAGTCTATTTCTTTCACCAGGTAGGGGAAGTTTTCTGTCATTATTTCTTCAAATAGGTTTTCAATATCTTGCTCTCTCTCTCTTCTTCTGGCACCCCAATAATTTGGATGTTAGTACGCTTGAAGTTGTCCCAGAGGCTCCTTACACTATTTTCATATTTTTGGAATCTTTTTTCTTTTTGCTTTTCTGGCTGAGTGTTTTTTGCTTCTTCATATTTCAGATCTTTGACTTGATTCTTGCGATCCTCTAGTCTGCTGTTAGATCTCTGTATATTATTCTTTTTTTTTTTTTTTAAATATATTTTATTGATATTTTACAGAGAGGAAGGGAGAGGGATAGAGAGCTAGAAACATCGATGAGAGAGAAACATCGATCAGCTGCCTCCTGCACACCTCCCACTGGGGATGTGCCCACAACCAAGGTACATGCCCTTGACCGGAATCGAACCCGGGACCCTTCAGTCCGCAGGCCGACGCTCTATCCACTGAGCCAAACCGGTTTCGGCTGTATATTATTCTTTATTTCAGTCAGTGTATGCTTAATTTCTAGTTGGTCCTTTTTCATATCCTCGAGGGTCTCGCTAAATTTATCAGCCTTTTCTAGAAAATTCTTGAAAAACCTTATAACCGTGGTTTTGAACTCTATATCCAGTCATTTGCTTTCCTCCATTTCTTTCATTTGTGATCTGTTTCTTTGTTTCCGAATTTTGGCTGCTTCCCTGTGTTGATAGAGTGGCTTTGTGTGCTAAATATCCTATAGGGCCCAGTGGCTCAGCCTCCCTACTTACCTGAGGTGGACACTTTTGGTGCACCCCTTTGTGGGCTGTGTGCACAGTCTTGTTGTAGTTAAGCCTTGATTGTTGTTGGTATCACTGGGAGGAATTGACCTCCAGGCCAATTGGCTGTGAGGATCAGCTGTGTCTACGCTGGGAGAACTTCTGTGCTGGAGACACCCTTATGGGACAAGACTTGCTTCAGTGGGCCTTTGGTGCTCACTGAGTCTGCCCCCTGAGTCTGTCCCTTATGGATCTGAGGAGTTGTAATCTGGATGGTCCCACTCTGACCACTGGGTACACTAGCTCTTGGATCTCCAAGGAGGTGCTAATTTAGCCTCTGCCTGAGGCCACCCAGCAGGAGCTACAGAGAGATCTGAAGATTCCTCTTCTTTGTTTGGGGTCTGGTGGTGCCCAGATAAGGCCCAGCTGTGAAGCAATGCAAGCTGCTGTGGGGCCTTGGGCCTTCTTTTGGAAGTTCTGGGTCTCTCTGACCCAGCTGCAGTTTGTTAGCTAATTTTAGATTGCAAAGGGCCAGGCCATTCATATGCAAAAGCCACTGCGCAGAGCTTAGGTGGGGCAGGGTCTCAGGGAATTAACAGGGAGGGGCAAACAGCAATGGCTAACCTTCAGCCCTGCCTTAAGAGGCCTCTGGGTCTCAGTGTCCCTTGATAATTGCTGCAAGCACCTCTGAGAGAAAGCCTCCCTCGAGTTCCACCCTATGCCAGACAATCCAGTTTCTCCCCGTATGAGTCTGGGTCTCCAGAGTCTTGCCTGGAACTGGAGTTCAGAGCAGTTGGGAGGTTGTGTCTCCCTCCCGCTTGAGAAAGACAACCGCGTACTCAGTTGCCAGCCCTTTCCATGTGCGTGCCTCTGTACCTCTTCACTTTACTTCTGATCCTCCTCTGAGTCTCAGTGTGCTTTTCTCTTTACTTCTAGTTGTAGAATTTCCACTCAGCCAGCCTTTCTGTGGTTCTGGATGATGTCCGTTTTGTCTTTTAGTCGTAGTTTTGAAGTGATTGTGCGAGGCAGCAATTTCAGGTGTTTACCTATGCCGCCATCTTGGTTTTTCCTGCAAGCTTTCATGATAGCCTGAACTTTAAAAAGTTGTATCTGATGGATGTAAATTTGCCTCCCAGTTCACTTAGTGTCAAGAGCTAAAACTGTGAACCTAACTTTCTTTTATTGGTGGGTCATAACTGAAAAGAAATATTTTATTTTTATGTGAAGAAGAAGAAGAAGAAGAAGAAAAAGAAGAAGAAGAAGAAGAAGAACAAGAAGAAGAAGAAGAACAAGAAGAAGAAGAAGAAGGAGGAGGAGGAGGAGGAGGAGGAGGAGGACGAGGACGAGAGGGAGAAAAGAAAGAAGAAATGATCCAGTGTTTTTTTAAAAAAATTTAAAAATTGATGCCCAGCTGGTGTGGCTCAGTGGTTGAATGTCGACCTAAGAACCAGGAGATCATGGTTCGATTCCCAGTCAGGGCACGTACCCGGGTTGCAGCTCCTTCGACCCTCAGTGTGGGGCATGCAGGAGGCAGCTAATCAATGGTTCTCTCTCATCATTGATGTTTTTATATATATCTCTCTCCTTCTCACTCCTCTATGAAATCAATAAAACTGTATTAAAAAAGAAAAATATTCCTTTAAAAATAATAAAAAAATAAAAAATTGATTTTTAGAAAGAGAAACATCCATCAGCTGTCTTGAGCCCCGAATCAAACTGGCAACCTTTTGTTGCACTGGACGATGCCCAACCCACTGAGTCATACTGGCCAGGGCCAAAATTTTTTTTTTGTAATAAAGGCTCATAAGACCTGAGTGCCTTCTGTTTACCTGCCTTCCCTTTTGGGAAAATTCAGCCTCAATTCACACCTCATAGTTGGGGCATTGCTCTACTGCCAAAGGTTCACCATTTCAACAATTCAACTTGGATATTGAAACTTCCTGGAATGAGCCTTCATAGCACTGTTAGACCACGCTACCCAACAAAATGGTTGGTCATCAATGCGTCCTTCAGATTGATTTATGACCAAAAGGGGGAACTGTAATGAACAGGGGGCTATGTAATAAATCTGACAAAGTTCAGTGACAGAAAGTGAACAGGTCATGGGGGATAGTCACACCACAGGTCTATAAAAGGTTTATCTTTGCCTTAAGTGAGCCCTGTCCATTGTTCTTGTGCATTTAGGTTAACACACCTTTGAAATGCCTCTTTTTCAGACACCTCTGAAGTGTAACTACCCTCAAGAGAGCACATTGTTAACTAACTATCCTGTAATCCAATCTCCGCCTTGCTTTTTCCTACCTTCATGTAATCTTCCTTATGCTCTCTCCTTAAATCCAAAAGTATAAAAGGAACTGCAAACTGTCATTCCCTGGAACATTTGAGATCTTGCTTCCTGGCATATGTCCTCAGTTTGGTTCAAATAAACTCATAAAAATTATCTACAGGTTGGATATTACCACATCCTGTTTATCCACTTGTCTATTGATGGACACCTAAATTGCTTCCATATCTTGTAAAAAAATGCTGCATAGTATAGTTAGTATATGTGAAAGCTTACTTTGCCAGAAGTGTTATTCACAACTAACAGTTCTTCCCAACAGCTCCAGAAGAGTTAGCAAATGAGCTACTTGAAGAAGGTAAGTCCCATTGTCAGTTTATCTGACAAGTATTAAACTCCTGTCATCTCTATGCCACCCTGAGTGTCCCCCACTTGAATTAAGTTGCCCATGCTATTACAACAACTATTACTACTAATAAAAGGACATGCGCACTACTCAGCATTTTGCACAAATTATTCTGCTTAATCCACAACAATCCTCTGCCCCAACGCTATTTCCCTCATTTTAACAAAGATGAGGAAATTGAGACTCTAAGGAATTAAAACCTTTGCCCACTTAGGGAATGGAGCCTAATATGTGACTCCAGTGGCATCCCCTTCCCCCTTCCACTCCTGCCTTTTGACTCCCACAATTGAGTCCATCTACCAGCATTTGTGGAGTCTGGTACAGTGCTCTTATAGATACGATCTTATTTTAATTTTGTAAGAGGTAAGCAAGAAAATCCCCATTTAACAGACTTCATGTGACTCAGATAGGTCAAGACTTTCTAAGGTCACACATCATGTGGTGAGTTAGAATTTAAACTAGGGCCGATCTGGCCTAGAGTGCAGATCCCCTGTTGGCCGGGTGCCTAAGAAGCTCAATTGCGGGGTTTGGCAGGTTCATGGGTAGGTGTGAGGGGTCCGCACCTTGGAAGGCTAAAAACCCCTCCCTGTCACTGCCAGGGCAAGTAGCCTTCCCATTTCTCCTCCCCTCTTGCAGCCGCCAGGGCATGCGCCCTGAAGCCGACTTCCCTGAAGCCAACCTCCCCTCCCTGAAACCTGCCCACAGGCTCCGCCCATCGCCGACCAGGGCCAATCCCAGGTGGAGGGCGGGTCCGCCACGGGAGGGGGCGGGCACTAAGAGTAGTCAGGCGCCGGGAGTCCTGCGCCGGATTCAGAACTGCGTCTCCCGACCCAGGCGCCGGTCGCAGGAGGAGAACAAGAGAGCGATGGTGCCGCCGCCGCTTCCTGATTGGCTGCGGGTGGCTCCCTTTTCCTTCTGATTGGCAGCTGGTGAGCTGGGTATGTAAATGAAGGGAAGGGGTCTGGGTGGGGAAAGAAGGGGTACCGGGAGCGGGGCCTTTGGCAGGTTCGATCCCCGGGTCCGGCAGGTGTGCGCCGGGGCTACCAGGAGGGAAACATGCTGGACTCTAAGCGCCGTCCGCCTCGGCCGGGCCGGGTGAATCACGCCGCAGCCCCAGAAGGGGGCGGAGGAGCCGGCTCCCTGGCTCCGGCTGCGTGACTCACCCGCCTCCGCCGCCACTTCAGGAGGAGCCGCCTCCACTGCCTTCCGGTAGCGAGAGAGGCAGAGAGCGCAGAACAGCCCGCCCGGAATCCCGGCCTGCGCGGCCTCCGGCGGCCGGCAGAGCGACAGCCGGGACGCGGGGATATGGAGGGTCCCTGGGTCTAAGGGGCTGGAATCCCCGGAGGAAGGCCCGCCTGGTGCCGCTAGGGGGCGCGGGTACCGGGGTGCGGAGTCGGAGTAGGGGGCTAAATTCCTGCGGCTTGGGACTCCCAGGTCTACTAGACAGGAGGCGAGGACTCAGTTCTGAGTAGTGTGAGGGGTTAAGGTCTTGCTGGACAAGGGCCCGGGGACTGGACCCTGCCGGCTGCCCGCTCAACAAAGCAGCTTGAGCCCGGGCTCTAGAATTCCAGGGACCCTCCCCCCACCCGGGGGGAAGTGTAGGTCCTCTTACTGCTCTCAGTGATCCCCGTGCCCATCAGGATTTCCTGGCACGCTCTGTCCACTCTGCCTCCCAAATAAATCCTGAACCGACCAACTTTCTTCCATATCCATTACCATCTTCTACTCCAGACCACTGTCATCTCTCCTCCGGAAGAGTGCAGTAGCCTCCGAATGGATCTCTTCCCCCTTCTCTCCACACCCCCATCTTCCTTGAAGTAGCCAAGGGGGAGCTTCTGGAAACCTAATCAATTCACACCACCACTCTCCCCCTGCTCAAACCCCTCAGTGACTTCCCACCACCCTCACAATAAAATCCCAACTTCTTGTCTCTGCCACCCACCTCCCCGCCCCGCCCCACTCCTACTCTTGTCACTTCTGTGTACTGACCACACTGGTCCTTTTTTTTTTTTTCAGTTGAAGCTCATCCTGCCTCAGGCAGGGTCTTTCTTTGCCTTTGCTGTTGTTCTCTCCTCCCAGATTGTTTTCCCCTGGTTATTTCTCGGGACTTCTATGCTTGAGGGCTCACCTCAGAGGAGCCTTTCTTGACCACTTCCCAGAACTTCCTAGCACCATCTGTACATTTCCTGTGTTTGTTAGTTTATTGTCTAATGCATGGTACTCAATAAATATTAAACTATGTGAAACAGCCCCTTTTGTAAGTAAAAAAAAAAAGGGGGTGAATATTGAACACTTCATATGGTTCATTGAAGAAATAAATTATAATAGTTATTAATAATAGTACTTATTAATATGAGAAACTGCTATATACCAGGCACTGTTGTAGTGTTGTTGTTGTTTTTAATCCTCACCCAAGGATTTGTTTCCATTGATTCCAGAGAGAGGGGAAGGGAGGGAGAGAGAGAGAAAAACATCAATTGTCTCCAGTACATGCCCCAACCCAGGATCAAACCCGAAAACTTTTGGTGTATGAGACATCTCTCCAACCGAGTCACACCAGCCAGGGCATAGTGGTTTTGTTCTAGGAAGTAGATATTAATATCATTCATATCTTAAAGATTCCCTGAGAAAATCTAGGCTCAGAGAGGTTAAGTGACTTGCCCAAGATCTCACAGCATTCATCAGAGCCAGGATTTGAACTTAACATTGGCTTTCCATAACTCAGTGACTCTTCCCTCCCCACAGAGGATGCTGAGCAAGGGCTTGAAGCGCAAGCGGGAGGAGGAGGAGGAGGAGGAGGAAGCCCTGGCAGTGGATACCTGGTGGCTGGATTCTGACCACCCAGCTGTGGCACAGGCACCCCCGGCCGTGGCCTCCAGTTCTCTCTTTGACCTTTCAGTGCTCAAGCTCCACCACAGCCTGCGGCAGAGTGAGCCAGACCTGCGGCACCTTGTGCTGGTGGTGAACACTCTGCGGCGCATCCAGGCGTCCATGGTGCCCACAGCTGCCCTGCCGCCTGTGCCCAGCCTGCCTGCAGCCCCTGGCATGGCTGACAACCTGCTGGCCAGCTCAGACGCCGCCCTCTCAGCATCCATGGCCAGCCTCCTGGAGGACCTCAGCCATATTGAGGGCTTGAGCCAGGCACCCCAGCCCCTGGCAGAAGAGGGGCCACAGGGCCGCCCCACTGGGGGAGCCCCACCCAGCCTGGGTTCCTTGGACTTGCTGGACCCAGCCACTGGCTGTCTGCTAGACGATGGGCTCGAGGGCCTGTTTGAGGACATCGACACCTCCATGTACGACAGTGAACTTTGGGCGCCAGCCTCTGAGGGCCTCAAACCTGGCCCTGTAGATGGGCCAGGCGAGGAGGACGCTCCGGAGCTAAAGGAGACTGAGCTGAAGGAAACTGAGCTGGACTACCTCATGGACGTGCTGGTGGGCACACAGGCACTGGAGCGGCCACCGGGGCCAGGGCGCTGACCCAGGGCTGGGAGGGTGTCTGGTGACTAAACTGAGAGTTGGTGGCTGAACCAACTCTCCTTGGAAAGACATGGCTGGCTCCCCTAGGACAGAGTTGGGGGCTTCAGAGAGACAGAATCAGTCATGGGCAGCTTCACCTTGGTCCCCTTCTATTAGACCAGTGGTCGGCAAACTCATTAGTCAGCAGAGCCAAATATCAACAGTACAACGATTGAAATTTCTTTTGAGAGCCAAATTTTTTAAACTTCTTCTAACGCCACTTCTTCAAAATAGACTCGCCCAGACCGTGGTATTTTGTGGAAGAGCCACACTCAAGGGGCCAAAGAGCCGCATGTGGCTTGCGAGCCGCAGTTTGCCAACCACGGTCTTAGACTGATGGGAGGAGTCTGGGATCAGCCCTCATGATGGAATGGCAGGGCCCGGTGGCTAGATTGTGATTGGACCAGGCCTAGTGCTGGACTGACTCCCCTGAGGTCATAGCCTGGAATATGGTTCTCCCTGATGTGGAAATAGACCCCAACCAGTTTTTTGAAATTAAAAACCAGTCCTCGGAAATATCAAGTCTGTATGTTTCTTTGTCTCTGGGCTAAGGCAAGGGTGAGATAATAACCTTTAACGTTTATTGACTCTGGACTATGTACTGCACAGCTCCAAGCACTTGACATGTGTTAACTCATTTATTCCTCATGACAAGATGGGCATTTTTATTATCCCCATTTCACAGCTGAGAACAGGCTCCAGGAAGTCATCACTTGAGGTGGGTTTCAAGCCATGAGCTTTACCGTTTTATTGGCCTGAGAACTCCCCGGAAGGTACTGCGCCAGGTTTCTCTGGTGTGCCTGTACATCATGGTTGTGGACGCAGAGGAGCCCAGGCCACCTTTTAATAATGAAGTCTAGTGCTTACCTGTGTGTCTTGGGGGGTGGGGGTGGGGCCAAAAGAATGAGCCAGAAATAAAAGCACAAAGCTGGAGGCTGGATGGAGCCTCTCCAAGGAGCACCCAGAGGCAGCTCTCCAGGAAAACGGTGACAGAAAGGGAGACTCCAGCAACTTTTAAAAAATAAAATTCCTGCCCAGCTGGCCAGGCGTGGCTCAGTGGTTGAGCGTTGACCTATGAACCAGGAGGTCACAGGTTGATTCCGTTCAGGGCACCTGCCGGGATTGTGGGCTCTGTTCCCAGTGGGGGGTATACAGGAGGTGGCCGATCAATGATTCTCTCATCATTGATGTTTCTATCTCTTTCTCCCTCTCCCTTCCTCTCTGAAATAAAAAATATATATATTAAAAATAAAAAACAAAATTCCAGGTCTCAAATCTGAATTTGGGCAGCGAACAGGTAGCTCGGAAATAAAGCCACTGGGTTTGGAGGCCTGACTGAACTGGCAGGCGTCCTGCTTTCTTTCCTTCAAGAAGAAACTCAGGCCCCAAAGAGCTGAGGCCACCTGCCTGCCTGCCCGTGGGGACAGGCTGGCTGCCCCAGGGCCGGGTGTCTGCGCCGCCCCCGCGGTCCAGCCGCATTCCTGGCCGGGCTGGGAGGGGCCGCGCACTCAGAGGCCTGGCTGGGGACCCGGGCGGCGTCCTTCCTGGCGGCCGTGGGGGCAGGGCACTGCCCGGGGTGCGGGCAGGGGAGGTTGGGTGGAGGGCCAGGGGGAGGAGCAGAAGCCAGACGGTGACCTGAGGGGCTGGGCCTCGACGGTGGAGACGCCGGCGAAGGGACACTGGGATCGTGGAGAACCAACGCCTCTCCACTGCCTACTGGCTTCAGGGAGGCTGAAGCTGGGAGGGAACTGGGGGAGGCGGGCTGCTTGGGGCCGGGAAGGGGCGGGCAGAGCGGAGCTTCCTGGAGGGGCAGAGGAAGTCGTGCCCATTTCTGGAAGTGGATGCGGCGACCTGGGAGGGGAGTGGAAATGGCTCGAAAGGAGCTGGTGCCCAGGCTGAAGGTCTTCCGGGTGCCTGACTCCAACCTCTGGGGAATGGGACTCCGACTCAGTTTTGACCCTGACCCAGTTCCTGGGACTTTAGGCGAGCTCAGCAATGCCCCCTGGTGCCCAGTCTGGGGGTCTGTGATGCCGCTGCCTGAGATTTTCCAGAGATCTGGCCAGTGGTTCAGGAATCCCCCAGTGTGGGGTCAGCAATGCCCCCTGTTTACAAAATTGTGGGGGCCTGTTCCTGATGTCTCCCAGTGCCAAATGGCAGGATGCTCCGTAATACCTACTGATGCAGACAGCTCACCCATCTGTCAACCATTCTCCCCATCTGCCCCCTGTGCCTCCTTGGCCAGCGATGCTCCCCTCTCCCCAGAGCCTCGGGTACAGTTGCAGAGGCTGTGCACTGCACCAAGACTCCGTATTTGAGTGACTGCCGCAAACGTCGTGGGCACCGTGCATGTACATGTTTATTTTGACGGTTTCCCGGCAGATGGAGGTCAAGTGCCTCGGGGAAGGGGAACATCTTTGGTACAAAAGCACCAAATGGGCTAGATCAGCTGTGGTCCCCATTCCTCTGGTGCCCTCAGGGTTATGAACAGCTCCTGCCCGAGGACCTGCCCCGCTGTCCCCATGTCTGACCTCTGGATGATTGTACAGGCTCCCTGACTTTCTGGTGTGCACGTCTGTCCTCAGGCTCAACCCCGGGAAGCCACACTACCTCAGCCAGCAGATTCCAGGGCCCACACCATTCCTCGCTGAGCTGCCAGCCCTGGCCCGGATGCTGCCTTTCACAGAGCCTCTGTGTGTTCCCACCACAACACTCCCCAGGCCAGCTCCCCTCCATGGCCTCCATGGACGTTCACAGGGACCCCCATCACACATGCACGTCTTTCCTGTCCTTGGTCTTCTTCACCCTCCCTCCCTTCATCCCTTCATCCCTCCCTCCCTTCTTTCCTTCTCTCATTCAGTAAAGATTTATGAGTACCTACTATGTGCCTGGCCCTACCTAAAAGAAAAATCTGACCACATCTCTCCCCTGCTCCAGGCCCTCAGAATTTATCCCAGTCCTCTAGGACCGGAACCCTGCACCTCCCAAGGCTCGCCTGCCACCCCTGTGCACAGTACCTAGGATGTGCAGTCCCAGCATGGAAACCGAATGATGCGTAGTCAATGATTGTTGGCGCAATAAGCCGTAGAGCAGTGGTTTTGTTGAGAGCCAGACCACCCGTGTTTGAACCTCAGCTTTGCCATTCTGTGGCTTGTGACCTTAAGCAAAGTATTGAACTTCTCTGTGCTTCAGGGTCCTCATCTCTAAGCTGGAACCGTAACAGTACCCACCTCAAGCAGCTGTTCTGAGGAAAGAGTATTCTAGGAAGAGGGAACAGCGTGTGCAAGAGTTAGGAGGTGAGGGACCTTACAACCTCTTCAGGGACCTGTCAGCTGCTGGGTTTGACTGGCAGGAGGGGGAAAGTGATAAGGTCAGTGATGGGGCTGGAGGGGTGAGGGACTTCACTCTGAAGGCAGTAGGGTAAAGGGATCTCTCTGGCTGCCATGTGCATGTCGTAGTGATGAGATGAGACTGGAGGCCAGGAGACCAGAGGGGAGGCCTGGAGCAGTGTGGGGAGAGGTGGAGGACTAATAAGCTGTGATTGAGGAGGAGCCTAGGACGAGACCTCGGCTCTAGCTAGGAGACTGGGGGACGGTGGGCCAGGTCTGCAGTTGACACCAAGGCCAGAGAGGGACATGGTGTGTCAAAGCATCCACATGGTTTGGCCCTGGGAATGGAGCTCAGCTGAGAGGGCCAGCGGCAGGAGCAGGCATGAAGGACGGAGGTGAGGATGGTTTCCCTGGGTTGCCCCGGGAAACCTGGCTCCTGCTCAACTCAGATTGGGTGGGGAGAGGGTGGTCCCTGAGCAGAAGCATCCACCTCCTTCCCCTGCCCTACAGGATGTCCTGTGTTTACTGAGGTGGCCTTGGCCAGAACGGGGACACTGGTGCCAACTTCTAAACTCCACTTCCCATGGCCACACCCTCTCGGGTGAGGGAAAGCCAGAGACACAGAGAAAGAAATAGAGACAGAGATGATGAGACAAAGAGATACAGAGCTCAGAAACGAAAACAGAGACAAAGGGAGAAACAGAGACACAGAGGAGCACACAGAGAGACATACCATTTATGACAACAAAGCACTGCAGACCAGGGAAGGAAGCTTCCTTCACCTGCTAAAGGGCAGCTCACAGCTGGCAGCTCACAGCTCACTTGAAGACAAAAGACTGAATGCGTGGTACCTGTGATGGGAACAAGCCAGGGTATCTGCCCTCTGAGACACAGAGAGAAACAGGATAGCATCCAGCAGACTCCCTTGTCTGTCTGACCCTGCGCAGACAGGGTGGATTTTCTTCCCCACTCCAGTCTGGCCAGTAGTCTGACTCCACCCTTAACTGCTTAAAACTTAAAACTCAGCTCTGACTTTGTCCCTCCTGTAGGTACCCAGGGCTCTCAGAACAAAGTTTCAGCCCCTCCTCATGACCCTGATGACCTCTCCTCAGCTTTCCCTCACACTCTCCAATTTCTCAAAGGAGCTCTTTGCACACAGGCTGTTCCCTCTACCTGAAACCCACCCTCATTTATCTACCACTCACAGCTTTGCATGAATCCCTATGTGTCCTGGTTGGGGCTGACCCGCAGCCCCTGAACGGCACATGAACAGATTACTCAGACACAGTTTGACTGTGCAAGACAGGGTTGGGGGGGGGGGCCTGGCTTTAGTAGCCAGAGCCGCCTCTATTGCCTGCCTCGTTAGGCCTTTATTGGAATTTTTATCTTTTTTAAAAAAATATTTTTATTGATTTTTTTTACAGAGAGGAAGGGGAAGGGATAGAGAGTTAGAAACATCGATGAGAGAGAAACATCGATCAGCTGCCTCCTGCACACCTCCTACTGGGGATGTGCCCACAACCAAGGTACATGCCCTTGACCGGAATCAAACCTGGGACCACAGGCCGACGCTCTATCCACTGAGCCAAACCAGTTAGGGCTGGAATTTTTATCTTCAGATATAATCAGTAGGGTGAGTAATCCTGGGAGGACACATGTTTACACTGTCTTTAGACAAGGGCATCCAGGGATTAAGCATAAGGATTCCAGGGGTCTGCATATGCACAGGCTTGTTTGGAAAGGTCAAGGAATAATTAGGGGTGCTGCCTTGGACACTACCCTAAGTCGGAATTCCGATAAACTGGACAGGCGGCCTTCCACACACTTCCCTTTTATCAGAATGTCCTCCTTACAACTTTCCAACCAAGTCTCTTGTGCTCCCCAACATATCCTTCAGGTGCCAGTTCAAATGTCACTTCCTCCAGGAAGCCCTCCCTGATCATTCTGATAGTACCAAAATGTCAGGCCCTTCATATAGACCTAGATCCAGCTTTCATATCACTTAAGTCGGTGTGTAATAATATACTCATTCTATTGATCACTTTTTTAATGTCTGTCCCCTTTCAACTGTGAGTTCTTGAGGGCAGTCACTGTCACTCCTGTGTCCCCAGCACTGCCTGGCCCAGTGGTAGATACAGAGAAGGTGTCTGCTAGTAGCTGGTGAAAGTATAACTGAGGCGGAGGTGCTAAAGAAGGCATGTTTGGTCCTGGGGCAGCTATGAGCAAGGACACAGTTCTCAGCTCCTGGACATTTCCTATGTGTGAGCTCCCTTTGGATTCGGCTGCTTTGCACAGGCTGTCCCTTCTGCCCATACAACTGTTCCCTTCCCTCTTCTCTAGTCCAGCTCCTATCAATCATTCAAGTGTCAGCTCACATGTCCCTTTCTCAGGAAGCCTCCCCGACCTCCCTTCTTAGGCTGGAGCAGGCACCTGTCCTGGGCTCCGCGTCAGGCCTTGATTGGCCTCTCTGCCTGTGAGACTCCATCACAACCCTGGCCATTTTGGGTCTGTCCCCTGGAGGGCTGTGAACTCTATGAACTCGGGCCCGGGCTATCTTGGTCATACGGTGTCCACAGCACCATTCAGCGTGGGGCTGGGCACAGGACCAGGTGCTCACAGACTGCTGACATGGGATAAAGGACTGCTCCCTTCTCCCCGCTGGTGCTTTGCTCGTGTTTGTACCTCCACCTGAAGCCCCTGCCCACCTTTTTACCCGCCCCCCTTGTTTCAACCCTTCAGCTTGACTTTATTTATTTTATTTTATTTTTTTGTTGTTGTTATTTTTATTTCAGCTTGACTTTAGATGTCGCCTCCTCCAGGAATCTTTTCCTGAGTCTCCCCCAACCCCGGAGTGAATGTAGGTGTGTCAGTGTCTCTAGGGCCCAGGAAATGTTTTTTGAATGAATACATGAGCAGATGAATAAATCAGTGAAAGTGAGGGGTGCGGGGCGGGGGCAGAGATTGCAGTGGTTGAGGGTCTCATCAGGCCCATCAGCAGCCCTGATCACACTGTCCCTTCCACCCCTCCTGGGAGGAGGGTTCTGGCTGGGTTTCGGCCACACCCCAACCCTTGCTGGCTGCCAGGCCTGGAAAGCTTTTCCCAGAGCTCAGCACATTCCTGCCTTCTCCGGTGGCTAGGAGTGGGCAGGGGGCATTTTGGAGAGAAGAGAGGAGGCCCCGAGCATTCTGGGATCTTGCCAACCTGTTCTATGGGGTCCTGCCAACCTGGTCCCTATGCCCTGATATGCAGTGTAGTCAAGGGGACAGTTCCTCAGAGGGCCCACTGTGCTGGGGTGAGGGTGGAGGCTGCCGACTGAGCAAAGGGCCTGGTGGCCTCGCCTGGCTGGACAATGGGGCAGAAGCTGCTGATGTGCATTTTGGGGGTAATCCCCAGCCTCATAGCAGCTCCAGCCTCAGGCCTGGGCTCAGAGAGCTGTGAACATCCGAGGCAGCAGCCGGGTGGGTGCAAGGGGCATGTGGGGGTACTTGTGCTTCCTATGCCGCCCCTCAGGGCCTGGTGAGTCAGGGCAGGCCAGGGGCCGGGGGCTGGGGTATCAGGGTGAGGCCTTGGTTTGGGAGTTGGTCAGGTCTGGGTTCAAATTCTAGTGCTACCAACAACCTGCTGTGGGTGGTCATGGGTGTCCGCTCAGAGCCTGTTTGTCTGTTATATGAGGGGACAGAAGAGTGTTGCAGCATCTTTGGGGTCCAACAGAAATGGAGCTGGACCCCAGATCCACCACTCCTGGCTGTATAGCTAAAAAGTGGGTATAATTTACCCACCGTGCACCCTTGATTCCAGGAGCAGAGCTTTGGGTGCCCAGCACAGTATTTAGCACAAGGTAGGTGTACCCCCAAATGGCAACTCCATTGGGCAGAGTAGTGGGACTCCCCTGTGCCTGGTCTCACTCAGGCCAAAAGCTCACTGGCAAGGCTAGCCGGCCCCCTGATTTATATGGATAAGAATGCAAAATACTTATAAGTAGCATCCATTCTATGCCAGATTCTTTAAAAGGGTTTTAGCCTCTTTTAACTCATCTAATCTTTACAACAAACCCATGAGGGTGAGCACTTTTACTATCTGTTTTAGCAACGAAGAAACTGAGGCCCAGAGAGATGTTGTTACTAGCTGAGGGTCACAGAGCCAGGCGGTGGCTGAGCTGGGAGAGGGAGTGGAAGTTTATTTTAGAGGCCCCAGGAACCAGAGGGGCCACGCTTGTTTCTGAAAGCCAGGAACTCATGCTGGTGGGGTGCTCAGTCTCCAAGGGGCGGTAGCTGTGCAAATCCTAAGAGCAGGGGCTCATGGTGGCAGTCTCACCCCAGGCAAGGGAGCACAGCTGCCTGTGGCTCCCCACCCCCAGGCAAGTGAATGTAGCTGGGAAAGGGGGGGATGTTTGTTTCCCTACCCCCACCCCTGGTGATGTCATGCCTGGGCAGCCAATGGCTGGGGTCACCCCTTTCTTCCCTCCCCATTCCTTTTCCCCCCCAGCCTGGGGCTGGGGCTGAGCAGACGAGGGACGGGAGCTGCTCTGGAGGTGTCTGGAGGCCCAGTGGTAAGAGATCAGCCAGCCAGTTCCCTTCCTGGCCAGGCTACTAAGCCTCGGGAATGGGGCCCAGGGTCCTGGGAGGTGCTGGGAGGTGCCTGGGGCTCAGGAAGCAGCGTGTTGTAGGAGTTGAAGGTACAGACTTTGAAGCCAGACCCTGGCTTCCAATCCCAACGTTCCTCTCTTTCTGGCTGTGCAGCCTCGGACAAGACACTTTACCCTTTGTACCTCCACTTTACTTCTCTAAAAGGGGCTGCCCGAGGCCACCTCACAGGGCTGACGGGAGGGAGATAAGCTGCTGCTTGTAGGGCGAGAATGCTTGGGGTAGAGCAGCAGTGTGGTCCCCGGAAGAGTGTGCTGGAGGCAGCGCTGATCCTGGTGGGAGGTCATGCCCCAACTGGATTTTGTCCTCATCCCAAGTTCCCCTTTGGTAGGAAAGAGTGCGGAGCCACCGGTGGGCAAAGGCTGGAGATGAGATACTCTGAGAAGCACAGTATCTCACTTGCTGTCAGAGACTAGTTTACATGACCCGAGCACCTGCTATATTCTAAGCACCTGCAATTATCTTACCAATTTTCAAAACCATTCTTATTGGCTGCATTTGACAGATGAGAAAATTGAGGCCCCGAGAGGTGAGAGACCGTGCCCCGGTGTTCCAGCCTCAGAAGTGCTGGAGCAGGGATTGACGGAGGCAGCCGCAGGCCATGCCTTCCCTTAGCCTCAGTAGATGGCCTCAGATTATGTCTAGGGTCCTGGATGGGTCAGGTCAACATCCCCATCCCATTGTCAAGGGCACCAGATGGCTGGCAGTTAGGGAAGCTGAGGCTCCAAGTGGGGAGAATGAGGTTGTCCCCAGCCATAGGGATAAGAGGGTGCACAGGGCAAAGCTGGAGGATTCCTCAGCAGGCCCAGCTCAGCTAAAGGGCCCAGCGCCTCTCACCCCAGCCACTCTGAAGGGCATGAGCGGCATTTTAAATGGCCATCGAGGCTGTACCTTTTCCAGGGAGGTATTGTGAGAATTTAATGATCCAGGGAAGGATCTTTGCACATGGTACGTGCTCAAGAAACGGGGACTCGGAATTCTGCCAGTTTAGGAATGTACCAGGATCGCACCAGAGGACTTGCTCAAGAGGTGGCTGCTGGCATCAGGAGGGTCCTGCCTTGCCTTGATTCACCATGGGAGCCCCATTAGATCTTCCTCTAACACAAGCCAGGGATGCCCCAAGGAACCTCCCCACCGCTTCTTCCCTTGCCTAGTAGGATGGGCAGAGCTGGGAACAGAGTGCCCTGGGTGGGGTGGGGTGGGCTTCCTTCCGGGGGCTGGGTACGTGGCTCAGGAAGGGGACAGTTGGGGCTAAATATAACCTGGGCTGGCGGCTATCCTGGGCAGGGATGAAGGAGTAGGGCACTCTCGTGTCCCCACCCCTGCTGAGCTTCCTGTGCCAGCCTCTGGGTGTGACCCTCGATGCTCTGCCTGAAGCAGGGAGCTTGTGGTCCAGGAGATCCTTTCCTCGATCTCCACTACTTCCTACAAGGACCAGGCTTCTCCCACCCCCGACCCAGGATGCTATACTGCATCAGGGACTCAGAGTTAGCTTCTTAGACCTGGGTTCAAGTCCCGACTCTGTCACTGGGATACCCTCTCAGCCCTCATTTACTCATCAGTAAAATGGGGTACCATGAGGCCTTGTCTATAAAGTGCCTGCCCAGTTCGGTTGGCACCACGGAGGTCCCTCTAAAAGTGCCTGTTTCTGGCACCTTCACAACCCCCACTTCCTGCCCAGCCCTGCTCCTGCCCCAGGTGTTTTGCTCCTTGGGCCTCCTCCAGTGCTCAGGGCCACCGATGCTAGTTAAGGTGCCGGGTTAGGGTCAAGGACACACATGCTAGCTGTGTGACCCCAGACAGGTCACTTCCCCTCTCTGAGCCTGTTTCCAATCCTAAAACAGCCACCACATCCTGGGTGATTACAAGGTCTATGGGTGCCAACACAGGGCCCAGTTTAGAGGAAATGCCCAGATGGAAGCCAACTCTGCTTGGAGGGACTTGGGGCTCAGAGGAGAGGCCAGGAAAGGACATGGAGACCCAGACCCCTAACACAGCCAGAAAGGAGCTCTCAGGCTTGGTGGGGGGCAGCCAATGGAGTGGGCATAGATGGAACATTGAAGGGGTCCCTGTGTCCTCCCTCCTGGCCACTGGTGGGCTATGAAGGGCCATTGTGTGGCTGGGGTGGGTGGGCAGGGGCGGAATGTGACTGGGCACAGAAGATGGGCCATTGTTTGAGGGAATGTGCCGCGTGAGGCCTGACCTTTCCCTTGGGAGTGGGGGTTGGAGTGTTGGCATGCCAGGTGGGGGCTGGGAAGACAAGACCAGAGCTGGGGGGAGACAAGGGGAACAGAATATTCAATCCCCTTCCCCCAGAAGGGCTTAAGGGAAGGCTACACACTGATCCAGCTCTGTGTGACCGAGAGCAAGGTTCTTGGGCTGAGGTGGAAAGTAGAGGTCTTAGCACAGGACTGGCAAAGAATGAGCACTCAATACCATTAGTTATTATCAGAATAAGGGGCTGGAGCTTTCAGACAAGTTCAAGTCTGTGATTAGGGCAAGTGGCTTCCCTTCTCCCAGCCTCAGGTATCTTCTTTGTAATGGGCTCGATAAGTGTACTGAACTCATAAGGGTGTTCTGAGGTCCACATGCAATAACCGCTGTGGAACATTTGACACAAGATCAGGACCACAGGAAATTCTTAGTAATAACAGCAAGTGCTTATGAAGTGACTTCCATGTGCCTGACACTTTACAGTTAGTAACTCATTTGACTCTCCCAACAGCCCTGCAAGGGAGGTGCTCTCAATCGTGCCATTTTATAGATGAGGAAACTGCGGCACGGAGAGGTGTGGGGATTTGCCCCTGGGGAGTGCATGGGATGGTTATAATTATTTTAGAGTGCCTTTGGCCCCCTTGGCCCACTGAGGTTTTGGCCTCAGGGGCTCTGCTGTCAGAAAGGCTAGGAGTTAGTTCTGGCTTTACTGTTTGCTGGCCAACCGTGTCATCTTGGGTAAGGGCTCCTGAGGCTCAGTTTCTCCACCTGTGCTCTGGAGATAAAGTACTGACAGAGTGGAGGAAGGGTCAGGCCCTCAGGAAGCAATCCGTGGGGTTAGCTGATAGTAATGCTCATGTTTTTCTTCTTAGAGCCCGGGACCCAGGAAGCCCAAGGAGGTGACCCTGAGGTGAGCACTGGCTGACCCCACATGCCCCTCCCTGCCCCTCCCTGGCCTACCTGGAGTTTCACACCTTTGTCTCTCCTTGGCAGGCAGCAAGACCCCAGAGAAAGGGTGCGAGTCCCACAGACGACTGTGCAGTACGCCAGGCTAGGCTCCTCTTAGGAGGGGGTGCCTGTGCCCAGGCAGCGGTGAGAGGACAGCTGGGGGGGCCCTTCTCCCCTTGATACTACCTTGACCTCACCCTCTAAGCCCAGCCTCTTCTCCTCATCCTCCCCTGACCTCAAACCTCCATCTCTGTCCCCCTCAGGCTCAGAGGCAGCTGCTCCATGCAGAACTGAAGCTGGTCCTGCAGAAGAAGGGAGAGAGGAAGCAGGAGCCTGGGGCCCAGGTGACTCCTAGCAGCGCCATGGAGGTCAGGAGCCGGAGTGCTGAGGTGAGTGCCCACACGTCCCCCAAGGGCACTTGTGGGGCCTGGGTGGAGGGCACAGACTAGGCCAGCAAGGAAACATTCCCAGACTTCTCAGTCTCCCTATCTATGAAATGGAAATAGCAACAGGGCCTATTTTATGGGTCACTGTGAAAAAAAATTGACATCTGTAAAGTGCTTAGCACAGTGCGTGGCACAGACCAAGATTCAAATCAGCTAATTCATTGGAGCAGAATGGAATTAATACCAATCATGAACTAAAGAAAATGTAGCAGAAACCCTTCAGCGAAAGTGGCAGGATGGTGCAAGGGTTGAGGACACATGAGTTTATTTATTTTTAATGAATATATATTTTTATTGATTTCAGAGAGGAAGGGAGAGGGAGAGACAGAAACATCAATGATGAGAGAATCATTGATCGGCTGCCTCCTGCACACCCCCTACTGGGGATCAAGCCCGCAACCCGGGCATATGCCCCTGACTAGAATTGAACCCGGGACCCTTCAGTCCACAGGCCTACACTCTATCCACTGAGCCAAACCGGACAGGGCTGGACCCATGAGTTTAAATTCCAACCCTACCACTTCAGTTGTGCAGCCCTGAACAGGTGGCCTGATCTTTCTAACCCTGTTTTCACATTTGTGAAATGGGGCATGGTCCCCCCACTCTGAGGGTGTTGAGGACTCACACACGCCATTTGCACAAGGCCTGGCACCTAGGAAGCCTCCTTTCCTCTCAGCTGCTGTCACTGTTAAGTAGATAAAGCACTGGTATTGACTGCATTCTACCAGGTGCCAGGCACAGAGAGGGTCCACTTTTATAGGAGCCAAGCTGGCTGAGGGGGGGCAGGCTGGGGGGAAAGGGCAAGGAGGTTACTGCCGCAGAATAGTCTATGGGCTCTGAGGTCATAGTCCTGAGGCTGAGGCCCAGTGGCTTAACTTGCAAGTCACTTCACTTCTCTGAACCTTTGTGTCCCCCCCTGTGACTGCCCAAGCTGTGGGGAGGATGAAATGAGATCCCATATAGGAAATGCTTAGGCCAGAGCCGAAGAGTGGTGGTGATGGTTATCCTGCTCCCTGCTACCTTCACCACAACTCTTCTTACCCCTTCTCTACCAACTTTCTAGTCTCAGGGCCACTGCTGTGGGGCATCTGGTCCAGACTTGCTTTCCCCTCTCTAGCCCTGGGCTCAACTCCAGTCTTCACCAACCTGGACGCCTTGCCCAACAGAGCATCCGTTTGGATGCCTGTTGCTTCAGGTCTCAGCTCACAACCAGACTCCTTCTGGTACACCCATCTTACCCAACTTTCCAGAGAGGGCAAAGTTCTCTCCCAGAGACAGACAGCAGATTGGGTTTCCAGACAGTTGTGGAACGGAGGTCTCTCACTGCCTATTCTGGGAAAGTCCAGATGTGAATCCCACAGTGTGCAGCTGGGCCAGGGCCGGGTCAGCACCACTGACAGTAAATACCAAGAATACCATGTCTGCCTGTCCACCACTCATTACCCACGCACCCCCCTTTCACTGGATTCCCTCTCCCATGGGCGTTCTGCAGGTCTTGGGGTCAGAGAGTCCACAATAGGGCACAGTCTCACGCACATGCATGTTTCCAAGGAGGTCAGCCCCACCCCCACCCCTCCATGCCATACCACTTAAGGGTCCAGCCCCATTATTTGGGAGCCCATCCTCACCCCCAACCCTGTTCGGCTGTTATTAAAGCCCCTCCCCATAGCTCCTGAGACTGTGGGTCCCCACCCACCACCACAAACACTCTAGCAACACCCCCCACGTATTTGGCCCCTCCACTCTGGTGCGCTCTATCCGCAGGGGCTCTCTAACGGAGCCCCACCCCCACAGCCCACCCTCCCAAACCGACCACGCCCACTGAGAGCATAGCCCTCCCTCTCCATCAGGCCGTCCTCGGTCAGGACTCGGGTTTTCTAGCATCCCCCACACGGCTCCTCGCCCCGCCCCGCCCCTCCCGGAGGGACTCTGGGAGAGCAGCGAGCCCGCGGAGCCCTTAAACCTTTCCGCGAGCCCCACTGAACGAGCGACCCCCCGGGTTTCCTTAAAGGGGAGATGCCAGCGTGGGTGGGCCCGCATGACCAGCTTGATCCTCCCAGAGGGACGTGTGCCCTAAGGAATGGTTTAAGAGACGCTTTTAAGCGCGATGGCGGGCTCTGGGCGAGGTCTGGCGTCCCATAGCGACCCCTCACTGCCCTCCGCAGGAGCTGAGGCGGGCGGAGTTGGTGGAAATCATCGTGGAGACGGAGGCGCAGACGGGGGTCAGCGGCATCAACGTAGCGGGCGGCGGGAAGGAAGGAATCTACATTCGCGAGCTGCGCGAGGACTCGCCGGCAGCCAGGAACCTGAGCCTGCAGGAAGGTGGGCGGGGCCGGGAAATGGGGCGGGGCCTTCGCGCGGGGGCGGGGTTAGGAATCTGCCCTGGGGCTCGAGCGTGACGGGCTACCAAGAGGCGGGGTTAAGGCCGTGGGGCGGGGCTTTGTGTTTTGGCTCTGCAGCTGCTCATAGTGGGCTGTGGAGATTCCTTGTCTCAGAGCTGCTGTTTATTGGTTTTTGATCTTTTTGTATCTCGGTTTTCTCATTTCTAAATTGGGAATAATTCTAGTTCTTACGTCATAGGGTTATTATGGAGATTAAATGAGTCAGCATTTGAAAGCATTTAGCACATAGCTAAGTGGCACATAGTAAGCACTATGTAAGTGCTAGTTATTGTTTTTGTTGTTTGGGCTGGAGAAAAGAGGTGGAGTTAACAACGTGGAGGGGTGGAGAGGGTAGCTGAGTAAGGGATGTCTTAGGTAACATGGATGAGACTGATGTGATTTAGTCATGCAACAACTATTATTTAAGGGCCTTTTATTTCCATATAGTATTCTAGGTGCTTGGGTTACTGAAGTGAACAAAACAGATAGGGCGCTTACATTCTAGTGGGGAGAGACGTATTTAAGCAAAAAAACAACAACAGTATATAGTAAGTTAGGAGGCAATATGTGCTACAGATGCCAGGGAAGAAGCTGAATTTTTAAATAGGGTGAGCCAGGAAGGGAAGAAAGACCCGAAGGAGGTAAGGCGGTAAGCTGTATGGCCATCTGGAAGAGCATTCCAGTGCAAACACCCCAAGGTGGGAAAGTGCCTGGCTTGTTGGAGGGAGAAAAAGGAAGCCAGTGTGGACAAAATAGTCCGTGAAGAAGGAATTAAGAAATAAGGCCAGAGAGGTGAGATGGAGGGATGTTTTTAGAGGACTTTATGGGCCATGGTGAGACTTTTGATTTTAATCTGGGAGGGTTGTGAGTGGAGAATTGACTGTGTTGAACTAATATATTAGCAGGAGACTCTAAAGGAGCAGGGTGAGGAGTAGGGAGGCCAACAAAAAGACTATTGTGATTATCCAGGAAAGAGATGGTGATGCTCAGGGCCAAGTGATATTAGTGGAGGTGAAGACAAGGGTTTGGATGCTGGATTTATTTTGGAGGAGGAGCCTTCACGACTGGATATGGGGTGTTTTGGAAAGAGAGGGGTCAAGGAAGATGGTAGTCTTACAAATGGGGAATCCTGGGGCTGGAGCTTTGGAGGATGACCAGAACAGGTTGGATTTGTTAAATGAAAAATGCCTCTTGAACATCAAGGGGGAGACAGAAAGAGCAGTTGGATATGTAAGTCTAGGATGGAGGGAAGAGTGCTGGGCTGGAGAGATACACTTGGGAGTTGTCAGCATATTTATGACCTTTAAACTCCTAAATCTGGATGAGCTTCCCAAAGGGGTGAGTAGACCATGTGGATTAAGGGGTTTAAGGTCTGAACTCTGTGTTAGTGTGTCTTTAAGAGGTCAGGAGGATGGGGAGGAACCATCCTAGGAAGCTGGAACTTGACCATTGGACTTGGCTACTCAGAGGTCACTGCCTGGGACCTTGAGAGGAACAGTTCAGGGTTGTGGGATGGGGTATCACAAGTGTGACTGGAGAAGTAGAAATAATGCAGATAGACAACCCAGTGCATTTTGCCATTAAGATGGAGAGATAAATGGGCAGGAGCTCCAGGTGGAGTGATATCAAGACAACTTTTCATGTGTAAGAAACACGGGCATGCTGATAGGAATAATGTAGAAGAGAGGGACAAAACAATGATGGGGGTGGGGTGGGAGAGTTGCTGGAGGAATTGACTTGAGCCAGGAGTGGGACAGTTCATTCCTAGGAACAGGTGGAGAGTGGAGTAAATCACCACAGGAGCGGTGGGGGGCGGCGGGGGGTGAGTAATGGGGTGAAAGCTTCTGGAAGTTGTCTTCTGATTCTGTTCTTTCAGTAAAGGAAGCAAAGTTAGAGTCTGAACAGCTTCTCCCCTCAGTTGCCCATTCCCTTTCTTTGGCCTGCCCCCTCTGCCAGTTCTGAGGGAAAGGAGTGGCGGCAGGTGGCGGGGAGGAGAGCAAGGGAGAAAGGCTTCATGGCACAGGTTGGGGAGAGTGTGATGTCAGCTGTGCTGAGGGGCAGATGGAGAGGACAGTGGGGGATAGGACTTGGGCAGACACTAGTAGGAAGAATTTGAAAGGCCATGCGTAAGGTGACTGACCAGAGGGAACCTGAGCCTATAGGGAAAAGAACCATGTCAGGAAGAGTTTTACGAGTGGGGGGTGAGGTGCTGACTTCCACTGACATCCAGATCCAGAACTCCTGGTCTTGGCTCCCCAGAACTTTGCCTCTTGACTGTCCCTTTTCCCACCTCCACCCATGGAAACTTTATTCTTTTAAAAAATGTATATTTTTTATTGATTTCAGAGAGGAAGGAAGAGGGAGAGATAGAAACATCAGTGATGAGAGAGAATCATCAATCAGCTGCCTCCTGCACACCCCCTACCTGGGGATTAAGCCCGAAACCCAGGCATGTGCCCTGACCGGGATTCAAACCTCCTGGTTCATAGGTCAACGTTTAACCACTGAGCCCACTGCCTGGGCATGGAAACTTCGTTCTTTTCCCTCTCCTCCTCCTGCTTGATGTAGTTCCTCTCCGGACAGTTGTGCCCTCTAAATGCTAGGGCCCTGGGCCCTGAACTCTGTAGACAGATGTCCCCCAAATCAGGGCACAGAAGAGAGGCTGGGGGACCCCTTGATTGATCTGTGAACTCCAATGCCCAGCCCTCTCCCCAGAACAGTGCCCTGACAATCCCATCTCCTCACTCTTCACAGCTCTACACATTTTTTTTTCTAAATATATTTTTACTAGAGGCCCGGTGCACGAAAATCGTGCACTGAGGGGGGTCCCTCAGCCTGGCCTGCACCCTCTTGCAGTCCGGGACCCCTTGGGGGATGTCCACCTGCCGGCTTAGGCCCTTTTGCAGTCCGGGACCTCTTGCTCCTTACCACCTGCCTGCCAGGCTCCTTAGCGCTGCCATGAGCCTGGCTTCTGGCTGAGTGACACTCCCCTGTGGGAGCACACTGACCACCAGGGGGCAGCTCCTGCATTGAGTGTCTGCCCCCTGGTGGTCAGTGTGCATCATAGCGACCAGTCGTTCTGCTGTTTGGTCGATTTGCATATTAGAGTTTTATTATATAGGACTAGGGACCCAGTGCATGAATTCATGTACCTTGAAAGGAACTGTGGGCTGCAACAGGGGCAGGTCCCGGCCCATTCTCCGCACCCCTGCCCGGCCCCTCCCGCCATGGCCCCTGGCCCTGTCTGCCGGCAGCCCCGCTCCCACCGCCGCCACCGCTCCCATATGCTGATGGCACCAGCCCCGCTCTCACCTGCTGACGGTGCAGAGCTATTGGGGCCGGCACCAGTAGTGGGTGCGAGTGGGGCTAGTGCCAGCAACGGGTGCGAGAGGCAGCTGCCGGCCCCAATCACCCCTCAGGAGCAGGGGGAGTTGGAGAAGCCCTGAGGGGCAATCAGGGCAATCAGGGCTGGCAGCTGCCATCACACCTGCTGACAGCACTGAGCTATCAGGGCCGGTGCCAGGTGTTAGCAGTGGGTGCGAGTGGGGCCGGTGCTGGCAGCAGGTGCGAGCGCCGGGCAGGACCGCAGTGCGGGGAAGCAAAGAATTTTCAGTAACCAACAGACTTGCCCTGATGACAGCGACCGGCGCCCTGCCTTGGTCTGGCGACCCCACTCACCTGCTCCACCATCCCACCATGGCCAACGTCCGCCATGTTCTGCGCTCTGCCGCCTGTTGCCGCTGCCCACCATGTTCTGCACGTGCCCCTGGTGGTCAGTGCACGTCATAGCCACTGGTTGTTTGGTTGTTCCACTGTTCAGCCTATTAGCGTATTAGGGTTTTATAGATTTATTTTGGAGAGGAAGAGAGAGGGAGAGAGAAGTAGAAACATCAATGATGAGAGAAAATCACTGTTAGGCTGCTACCTGCACACCCCACACTGGGGATCAGCCTGGAACCCGGGCACATGCCCTGACTGGGAATCGAACTGTGACCTCCTGGTTCTTAGGTCGACACTCAACCACTGAGGCACACGCCTGCCTGGCTCTGTACACATTTTTAAACCTGGCAAAAGATGAAGAGAATATTGTAACTATAAAGTTTAACTGTTTGAAAAAGGGTCTGAAATGTGAGGATAGGGGAGGGGAATGGAAAGGCGACAGGCGTGGCCTGAATGGGTGTGGATTTGCTCAGTGGGGAGGCAGAGCTAAGGCCATGGGGTGGGGCTTCTTCTTAAGTGTTCTCCCCGCTCCCCTCCCCCCGCACTTCAAACTGGGAGGAGCTGCTTTGCTGCTCAATCTTGCGCTTGGGATAGGTGGGAGCCAAAATTTCGGGCGGGGCCTCGCCGCGCGCGGGTTCCAGGGAAGGGGAGGAACCAGGCGTGGGTGGAGCTGCGAGATGCCCACGCCCTGCTCACCTCCTGCAGGGGACCAGCTGCTGAGCGCCCGCGTGTTCTTTGAGAACTTCAAGTACGAGGACGCACTACGCCTGCTGCAATGCGCCGAGCCTTACAAGGTCTCCTTCTGCTTGAAGCGCACTGTGCCCACCGGGGACCTGGCGCTACGGCCTGGGACCGTGTCTGGCTACGAGATCAAGGGCCCACGGGCCAAGGTGGCCAAGCTGGTACGCGTGCTTAGCCCGGCCCCAGCGCTGGACTGTCCCAGCGATCTCGTCTCTGCGCCATGAACCCTACTCCCTTACACCGCGGGCCAGCCTTGCCCTCTGTCTTGTCACTAACCCAACGCTAATCCCACCCTTTGCCTCCTGTTCTGTGACCCTAAACTCCTCCCTGGGTGGGGGACCCACCCAGACCAGGGCCCTCACCCGCTTTGGAGAGGTATCCTCACTTTCAGCTCCAGGCTTGTGAGGGGTCCTGAACCAGGGGATTCCAAACCAGGATTCCAGGTTTCAGCCTGACTGCTTCTCACTGCTGAGTGACCCTGGACAAGCTTCTTTTCTTCCGTAGGCCTCAGTTTCCCCATCTCTAGAATGAGGGTATTGAGGAAAATCCTGAATGAGGACCTAGAAGTCCTGGGTCCCAGTTTCTACATTCCTGTTGACTCACTGTAATATTCTAAATGAATATCTTCGCCTTCAGGGGCAGTACGGTGAAATGACAGGCAGGAAGTGGGGATGGTGTTTTGGGGACAAAATGTTTAATCCATCTCATCCCCAGCCTGGTACAATGCCAGGTGGGCTCCCCCTGTCCACCTTAGGTCTCACCGTCCCACTGCCTCCCGCCTCTCTCCTCTCTCCCCAGAACATCCAGAGTCTATCCCCTGTGAAGAAGAAGAAGATGGTGGTGCCTGGGGCCCTGGGGGTCCCTGCAGATCTGGCCCCCGTTGACGTCGAATTCTCCTTCCCCAAGTTCTCCCGTCTGCGTCGGGGCCTCAAAGCCGAGGCTGTCAAGGGTCCTGTCCCAGCTGCTCCCGCCCGCCGGCGCCTCCAGCTGCCTCAGCTGCGTGTCCGAGAAGTGGCCGAAGAGGCCCAGGTAGCTCGGCTGGCTGCCGCTGCTCCTCCCCCCAGAAAAGCCAAAGCGGAGGCTGAGGTGGCAGCAGGGGCCCGTTTCCCAGCACCCCAGCTGGAGCTGGTTGGGCCTGGGCTGCCAAGCACAGAGGTGGGTGTCCCCCAGGTCCCAGCCCCTAAGGGCCTGGGGAAGGAGGCCCCCGCGGTAGAAGCAGCCACTGGCTTTACCCTACAACTGCCAACCTTGGGGCTTGGAGCCCCCGCTGCACCTGCTGTGGAGCCTGTGGCTGGAGGGATTCAGGTTCCCCAAGTGGAGCTGCCCACCTTGCCCTCGCTGCCCAGTCTGCCCACACTGCCTTGTCTGGAGACCCGGGAAGGGGCCATGGCAGCACTGACGGTGCCCACCCTGGACGTAGCAGTACCTACTGTGGGGGTGGACTTGGCTTTGCCGGGTGCGGAGATGGAGTCCCAAGAAGAGGTGCCTGAGGTGGCCCTGAAGATGCCCCGCCTCAGTTTCCCCCGCTTTGGGGCCCGAGCAAAGGAAGTAGCTGAGGTCAAGGTGGCCAAGGGCAGCCCTGAGGTCAGGGTGAAGGGGCCCAGACTTCGAATGCCCACCTTCGGGCTTTCTCTCCTGGAGGCCAGGCCCACTGCCCCTGAAGCCGTTGTTGAGAGCAAGCTGAAGCTGCCTACCATCAAGATGCCCTCCTTTGGCATTGGGGTCTCGGCACCTGAGGTCAAGG
The DNA here is from genome assembly GCF_963455305.1 of Plecotus auritus. Lineage (NCBI taxonomy): Eukaryota > Metazoa > Chordata > Mammalia > Chiroptera > Vespertilionidae > Plecotus > Plecotus auritus. Next base: position 20,600,735 of record NC_137785.1, read on the forward strand.
GGCCTGCCGTGAAGCTCCCCAAGGCCCCTGAGGTCAAGCTCCCAAAAGTGCCAGAGGCAGCCCTCCCAGAAGTGCAAATCCCAGAGGTGGCACTTCCAAAAGTCTCAGAGATGAAGCTCCCGAAGGTGCCCGAGATGGCCGTGCCTGAGATGCGACTCCCAGAGGTGGCACTTCCAAAAGTGTCAGAGATGAAGCTGCCGAAGGTGCCCGAGATGGCGGTGCCCGAGGTGCGACTCCCAGAGGTGCAGCTGCCGAAAGTCTCGGAGATGAAGCTGCCGAAGGTGCCCGAGATGGCCGTGCCCGAGATGCGACTCCCAGAGGTGGCACTTCCAAAAGTGTCAGAGATGAAGCTGCCGAAGGTGCCCGAGATGGCGGTGCCCGAGGTGCGACTCCCAGAGGTGGCACTTCCAAAAGTGTCAGAGATGAAGCTGCCGAAGGTGCCCGAGATGGCGGTGCCCGAGGTGCGACTCCCAGAGGTGGCACTTCCAAAAGTGTCAGAGATGAAGCTGCCGAAGGTGCCCGAGATGGCGGTGCCCGAGGTGCGACTCCCAGAGGTGCAGCTGCCGAAGGTGTCAGAGATCCAGCTGCCAGAAATGGAAGTGCCAAAGGTCCCAGAGGTGCAGCTTCTGAAGGCACCCGAGGTGAAGCTGCCCAAGGCTCCAGAAGTGCAGCTAAAAGCTGCCAAGGCAGAGAAGGTAGAGGGGGTGGAATTCGGCTTCAAGATGCCCAAGATGACCATGCCCAGATTAGGGAGGGCAGGGTCCCCGTCACGAAGCAAGCCAGGCGAGGCAGGGGCTGAGGTCTCAGGGAAGCTGGTGACACTTCCCTGTTTACAGCCGGAGGTGGACAGCGAGCCTCGTGGGGGTGTCCCCTCTCTCACACTGCCCGCCGTGGAGCTAGACCTGCCAAGAGCACTCAGCTTGGAGGGGCAGGTCCCAGTGGCTGAAGTGGGCAAGGTGGAGCGAGCAGAAGGCAAGGTAGCACAGGCAGAGGGCAAGGTGGAATGGGCAGAGGGCAAGGTGGCAGCAGGGGTTGGGGAAGTGGCCTTCCGGATGCCCTCTGTTGAGATCGTCACTCCACAGCTGCCCACAGTGGAAATCGAGGAAGGGAGGGTAGAGGTGATGGAGATGAAAGTCAAACCCACCTCCAAGTTCTCCCTGTCCAAGTTTGGACTCTCAGGGCCAAAGGTGGCCAAGGCAGAGGCTGAGGGGGCTGGGCAAGCCAACAAGCTGAAGGCATCCAAGTTCGCCATCTCACGCCCCAAGGCTCGGGTGGGAACTGAGGTTGAAGCTAAAGGGGTCGGGGAGGCAGGCCTGCTGCCCGCTCTCGATCTGTCCATTCCGCAGCTCAGCCTGGATGCCCATCTGCCCACAGGCAAGGTGGAGGTGGCAGGGGCCGATTTCAAGCTCAAGGGTCCCAGGTTTACCCTGCCCAAGTTTGGGGTCAGAGTTCGGGACACTGAGGCTGGAGAACTAGTGCCAGGGGTGTCTGAGTTGGAGGGCAAGGGCTGGGGTTGGGATGGGAGGATGAAGATGCCCAAACTGAAGATGCCCTCCTTTGGGCTGGCTCGGGGGAAGGAGGTAGAAATCCAGGGTGGGCGTGTTAGCCCCGGAGAAAAGGCAGAATTGATGGCTGGACAGCTTAAGTTCCCTGAGGTGGAGCTGGTCACTCTGGGGGCCCAGGAGGAAGTGGGGGCGGAGGGTGTGGTGGCCGTCAGCGGGGCACGGCTATCAGGCCTGCAAGTGTCCACAACCAGGCAGGCAGGCACTGAGGGCCAGGAGGGGGTGCTAAGGATGCCCCTGGGCATCTCTCTGCCTCAGGTGGAGCTGACCAGATTTGGTGAGGCTGGCCTGGGTGCAACCTCGGGGCAGCAGGCTGAGAGTGCAGCCCCTTCAGCAGAGGGCATAGCAGGCTACAGGGTGCAGGTGCCTCAGGTGACCTTGTCTCTGCCTGAAGCCAAGGGGGAGGGTGGTGAGCTGTTGGTGGGAGAGGGGGTCTTCAAGATGCCCACTGTGACAGTGCCCCAGCTTGAGCTGGATGTGGGGCTGAGCCGGGAGGTGCAGGTGGGTGAGGCAGCCACAGATGAGGGTGGGCTGAGGCTGAAGATGCCCACACTGGGGGCCAGAGCTGAGGCTGGGGTCGAGGGACCTGGAGACCAGCCCCCAGGGGTCGAACGATCCTTCCACCTTTCACTGCCCGACCTGGAGCTCTCGCCTCCTGCCATGGGCAGCCATGCTGAGTACCAGGTTGTAGAGGGTGAGGGAGACGCTGGACACAAGCTCAAGGTTCGGCTGCCCCGGTTTGGCCTGGTGCGGGCCAAGGAGGGGGTTGAGGAGGGCGAGAAGGCCAAGAGCCCGAAACTCAGGCTGCCCCGTGTGGGCTTCAGCCAGAGCGAGGCTGTTGCTGGGGAAGGCTCCCCCAGCCCTGAGGAGGAGGAGGAGGAGGAGGAAGAGGAGGGCAGCAGGGAAGGGGCTTCTGGTCGCCGTGGCCGCCTACGAGTTCGCTTGCCTCGAGTGGGCCTGGCTACTTCTTCCAGGGCCTCTCGGGGGCAGGAGGGTGAGGCAGCCTCCAAGTCTCCTGGTGGGGAGAAGTCCCCCAAGTTCCGGTTCCCCAGGGTCTCCCTAAGCCCCAAGGCCCGGAGTGGGAGCAGGGACCGCGAAGAGGGTGGATTCCGGGTCCGACTGCCCAGCGTGGGGTTTTCGGAGACAGGGGCTCCAGGCCCCACCAGGATGGAGGGGACTCAGACTGCTGTCATCTGAAGCCCCCTCCTGCCTCCCCATCCCCCACCCCTTTGTGTGTGAGTTAACCAGCACTAACCCTCAGAGGGCAGGAGCCGTGGAGGTCTCCTGCCTGGCTCATTGGCAAGAGTGTCTGTATCTTGCCAAGCCATGTGAATAAATAATCAAGAGGTGGCCTTGTGTCTGGTCTTCTCTGTGTATTGGGAGGGTGTGGGGAGTAAGGAAGGGTGCAGAGAAAAGAATCTCAGAGAAGGAAGGAGCGGGGGACATGATCCTGGCCTGAAGGAGCCTGTGTGGGGAGACACAGGCCACCTCTAGTCTGAGGAGAGTCAGGGAGGCCTTGGGATGGGCCTAGTGGGAGGGGGGCCTTCAGAAATCCCAGGGGCCCCTGAGCAGGACTCTGGGAAGTTCCCCAGCAGAGCATAGCGGCAGGACCCCTCTGCTGGGGACTCCGCCTGCCCTGGGGAACCCCACACTGGCCGGGACAGCCCCAGGGGCCCTAAGAGAGCAGACTGATTGCTACCCACCTGCCCTCTGCTGGCCACTTCTCCACCAACAAGTGCGCCTCTGCATCCTGGCTGTTCCTGTTCTGTCTGGCTGGTTTGACAGCCTGGTCCAGCCGGCCCCACCCAGGAAGGCCTCTCCTGGCCCTCTCCAGGCTCCTGGGTTCAGAGCCTCCACTCAAGACATGTGGTTGCCTCATAGGACTAGGTCCTGGGTGCTCAATCTCAGCTCCCAGGGACCCAACCTCACTCCGGATTTGTGCCCCTAAGCTCCTGCCAGGGCCTACAGACACCACCCCCCCTCCCCCATTTCTGTGCCATGCCCCAGACTACTAGGAAGACATGCTTTCCCATTCCAAATCTCCCCCTGATGCTCCCATACCCACCCCTCCACTCTGTTCCCATCCCAGAGGATGAAGGGCCATGCCCTTGAGTTGTCACAGACCCCCCGCTTACTCCACTACCTTCTCCCTTCAAGCCTTTCCCCCTCAGGTCACTACCTTGTCTCATGCTTTCTCTTTGTCTCCGCCAAACATGCAGGAGTTACCTGCCCTCATGGCACACACGCCCCTTGACCAGCTCAGCTCTGTAGCATGTGGGGGTTCCTCCCACAGTGGCTACCTGGTCCAGTGTCTGAATGGCTTCTCTGTGATCACACTAAGGGCTTCCTCTGCCTCCCTTGTCCTGACTTCTCAGGCCCCTTCCTCCTTCCTGAACATTCCCCTCTCTTCTGCACTCCTCTCTCTCCTTGAGCCCTTTGGGCTCCTCCCAGGCCCTCATCCACTCCCACACCCATTCTAGGCCTGTCACCCTCCCAGAGGCTTCTGCTCCTCACCTCTGGGTGACAGTTCCCAAATTCTCTTCTGGGTGCACGAGGGGACCCACTGGCCTCCACAGGCCTCCCCTGGACATCTCCTGGGCACTAGGAGGATGTGTGAGGTGGTGGTTCAGAGCTTGGCTCCAGAGCCATACTTCTCAAGGTCAAAGCCTGTCTCTGGCACCCAACTTTTTTCTTCAATTAAATGGAGCTATTAGAATGTATGGTATACCCAGCCAGCATGGCTCAGTGGTTGAGCACTGACCCATGAACCAGGAGGTCATGGTTCAATTTCTGGTCAGGGTACATGCCTGGGTTTTGGACTCGATCCCCAGTGCGGGGTGTGCAGGCGGCAGCCAATGGATGAATCTCATCATTGATGTTTCTGACTCTCCCCCCTCCCTTCCTCTCTGAAATCAATCAAAACAACAAACAAACAAACAAACAAACAAACAAACAAATAAAATGTGTGTTGTAAGGATAAGGCTTCTAAAGCACTCAATATTAAATTTCCTAACCTGACCTTAGCATCCTCCAAAGTGCTTCTGTCCATGTCCCCATTTCTGGGACACCGCCCTCCTTCTCCCCAAAACTTGTCAGTCCCTTGGCCTGGCCTCCTGAATGTCTCATCCACAAGCCTCTTCCCTGTCTCCCCAACCTCTGCCCCCTGGCCCTGATCCAGGTTCAGGGCCTCCACTCGCACCCCCTCTAATTCAGCTTTCTTCACACCAGTAGCTTTCTGACGCTCAAAAGTACTCTGTGACTCCCCAGTGCCCTCAGAACAATGTCCAAACTCCTTAGCTTGGCACTCAACCTGCATCCACCTCGGCCACACCTTCCCCCATGTCAGCCCAGGCTGGGCAGGTACTTTCTGAAAACACACACACACACTTCCCTTTCATTAGGAAAACCTGCCTTTTCTCACCTCTGTCTGGGAACGTTCCTTGCTTCTGCCTGAGGTCCACCATCAGACTCCCCTCTCAATGGATCCTTTACTTGTCCAACCTCTTCAAGGTTCCGCCACTGGGTGGGGGAGGGGGCTTGACCTGCCACCCCACCCCCCCATTCCAGCAAGGGGCTCAGGTCTCCAACAACAGAACTGGAGCCACTCAGCAACGCTGGAACCCATTTGGGGGGGCCTGGGGCCCCTCGTCCCAAGCCAGGAGGGCTTTGGGGGAGGGGTGCAACTCTTGGCATATTCCCCGTGTGGCCCAGGGGGTTGTGAGGTGCCCGGGAGGTGAGGGCAAACCTCACAGGGGTAGGCACGAGTGAGGTTCTCTTTCCCCCACTGGGGGTACCTCGGGGACAGAGGCAGAGGGTGGCCGGGAGGCCTCCAAGACAGAGGTGGGGCAGAGGTGGTGGCAGGGTGGTGTCTGGCGGCCGGGGCACCATGGCCACCATCCAGTCAGAGACTGACTGTTACGACATCATCGAGGTGCTGGGCAAGGGCACCTTTGGGGAAGTGGCCAAGGGCTGGCGGCGAAGCACGGGCGAGATGGTGGCCATCAAGATCCTCAAGAATGATGCCTACCGCAACCGTATCATCAAGAACGAGCTGAAGCTGCTGCGCTGCATGAGGGGCCTGGACCCCGAGGAGGCCCATGTCATCCGCTTCCTTGAGTTCTTCCACGACGCCCTCAAGTTCTACCTGGTTTTTGAGCTGCTGGAGCAAAACCTTTTTGAATTTCAGAAGGAGAACAACTTTGCCCCTCTTCCTGCCCGCCACATCCGCACCGTCACCCTGCAGGTGCTCAGAGCCCTGGCCCGGCTCAAGGAACTGGCCATCATCCATGCCGATCTCAAGCCTGAGAACATCATGCTGGTGGACCAGACCCGCTGCCCCTTCAGGGTCAAGGTGAGGGGCTGCCCTGGGTGGCAGTATCTCCTGTTCTGTCTCCTCCCAGCCTTCCCCAGACCTGGATGCTCTGGTTGTGAGGAGCAGGAAGACAGTGAGGGGTGACTGCACCAGTCCAGGTGGGAGACATGGCTGGGCAGGACTAGACTTGCGGGGGGGTAGTGGGAGGAGGGGCACAGGTGGGTCCGAATAGATTTTGGAACTGGAGACAACAGGGTTTGCTGATGGATCTTATATGAAGTGGAAGAGAGGACTTGAGGGGGCACAAAAGCCTGGTGGCCTGAGCAACTGGAAGGATGGCAGTGCCATACCTCGTCATAGTGAGTTTGCTTGTCAACAAACACTTACTAAATGCCTGCTCTGGGCCTGACCCTGTGCTGGGTGCAAGGTTCTGGGCTCCCCCATCCCACCCCTGACCCTGTCAGAGCTCCTGGGCTCCCCCATCCCACCCCTGACCCTGTCAGAGCTCCCGGGCTCCCCCGTCCCACCCCTGACCTTCTGTCTGTTTCTGGGTTTGTTATTGTCCCCTGATGATAGGAGCTAGGAGTGCCGTGAGAGCAGGGCCAAGGCAATTCTGGTCACCACTGTACCCGTGGCCTCTCCCAGCACAGCACTGCTGTGGAGTCAGTGCTAGATGGAGGTCAGACCTGTGTGGGTGTTAACAGTGCTTGAGAATGAGGAGGACCTGGGCTGCTGGGAGGTGTCTTTCTAGTGGGTGACTTAGAGACACATGGAGAGAGACGCTGAGAGAGGAGAGACACAGACAAGCCATGAAGTGGTAAAGAAAGAACAAGAGATACAAATGAGACAAAAGACAATGATAGATTAAAAAAATTCATTCATTCATTCATTCATTCATTCATTCATTCATTCTGAGCTCCTGCTCTGTGCTAGTTGCTGTTCAAGGCATCTAGGGACTCAGCAGTGAACAGACAAAATCCTGTCCTCATGGGACTCAAATACTAGTTGGTTAAAAAAACAATGAACTCAATAAAAATATAAAATATATAGTTTGTGAAATGGTGTTAAGAGCTGTGGAGAAAAGCAGAGGGCCCGGAAGGGGACGAGGAGGGGTAGGGGTACTGGTTTTGATAGGATGGTCGCGGGGAGGCCTCACTGAGAAGGTGACTGGAGTAAAGACCTGAGGAAGGAAGCGGGCGCTATGTGAACATCCAAAGGAAGAGCATTCCAGGCAGAAGAAACAGCCAGTGCCAAGGCCTTAGCTGGGAATATATTTGGCTTATTCAAGGAATAGTGAGAGCTCCTGTGGCTGGGCAGGGTTAGTGAGGGGGAAAGTGGGAGGAGCTGAGGGCAGAGATGGGATGGGCAGATTGCCGGAGCCTTCGGGCCTGTGGTGAGAACTTTGGCTTTTATCACAGGATGTAGTAAAGCCACAAGAGGATGCTGAGCCGGGAGGTACGTGACCCGACTTAGGTGTTCACAGGATCTCTCAGAGGAACAGACTGGGGGGCAGAGGGCGGGAGCAGGGAGAGCTGTCGAGGCAGGAAGTGATGGAGTCAGGACCAGGTGGGGCTGTGGCTTCGATGCACAGTGGGCAGATTCTTGATCTGTTCAGAGGGTGGAACCAACAAGATTTGCTGATGGACAAGGTGTGGGGTGAAAGAGCAAGAGAGGGTTTTTTTTTAAAAAAAATATATTTTATTGATTTTTTACAGAGAGGAAGGGAGAGGGATAGAGAGTTAGAAACATCGATGAGAGAGAAACATTGATCAGCTGCCTCCTGCACACTCCCTACTGGGGATGTGCCTGCAACCAAGGTACATGCCCTTGACTGGAATCGAACCTGGGACCCTTGAGTCTGCAGGCCAACGCTCTATCCACTGAGCCAAACTGGTTAGGGCAAGAGAGGGGTTTTAATGCTCACAGACATACATTCTAGTGGAGAGAACAGAAACAGAGACACTGACACACAAAGCAGAGACAAAGGCTGGAGGAGACAGATAGTGACATGAGAGGTAAGACTAACAGACAGCGACAGACAGATGGCAGACGCAGACAGACACTGGGGAGAGATGCCCGCTGAGGCCCATATCTGTTGTCCCCACCCCATGCCTTGCCCACTGGGCTCCCTTTCCACACAGGTGATCGACTTTGGCTCGGCCAGCATTTTCAGCGAGGTGCGCTACGTGAAGGAGCCATACATCCAGTCGCGCTTCTATCGGGCCCCCGAGATTCTGCTGGGGCTGCCCTTTTGTGAGAAAGTGGATGTGTGGTCACTGGGTTGTGTCATGGCCGAGCTGCACCTGGGCTGGCCGCTCTACCCTGGCAACAATGAGTATGACCAGGTGCGCTACATCTGTGAGACCCAGGGCCTGCCCAAGCCCCACCTGCTGCACGCCGCCCGCAAGGCCCACCACTTCTTCAAGCGCAACCTCCACCCTGATGCCACCAACCCCTGGCAGCTCAAGTCTTCGGCTGACTATCTGGCCGAGACCAAGGTAGGGGGCAGGCCCAATGAGGGCAGCAGTGTGGGGGCTGCTGCATAAAGAAAAAAATCTAGCCCAGCCAGCCAGCACGGCTCAGTGGTTGAGTGTCGACCTATGAACCAGGAAGTCATGGTTTGATTCCTCGTTAGGGCTGTCAGGGCACATACCCAAGTTTTGAGCTCGGTCCCCAGTAGGGGCCATGCAGGAAGCAGCCGATCAATGATTCTCTTTCATCACTGATGTTCCAATCTCTCTCTTCTTCTCCCTTCCTCTCTGAAATCAATAAAAATATATTTTTAAAACAGAGTTAACACATATAAAGCACTTAAAAAAAGTGCCTGTATTTAGTAAGCGTCTGAATCTGAGCTATCTGAGCTCTGTGCTCTGTCTTCCAAGGTGTGTGACTTTGGACAAATATCTTTGACCTCTCTGTGCCTTGGTTTCCTCATCTATAAAATGAGACGAGAATAGCATTTACCTCCTAGGTTAGCCCTCAGGGAGGTCAGGAAGCTTGGGTCAGCTGTGGGGATTGTCACAAGAGAGATCTGGACGAGACCAACGGTGGGACTGGAAGTTTGAGGGTCACTCTGGGGGCTGCTGCAGCAAGAGGGATTTGGGTTATAACACAAGTGTGACAGAAAGGGTAGGGTGGCCCTTCTGCCAGCTCCGGATCTGGGGTCAGGCAAACTCGTGCAGTGTGAGGGATCTAAATGAGGCCCAGGTGGGACTGGACGTTTAAGGCAGCCTATCCGCCACCTCTGCGGCTACAGTCAGCGCACCTGGGCAGAGTCTGGGTGAGACAGCAGAGGGCTGGAAGTTTGGGTCAGCTGCAGGACCTGTCACAAGAGGGGTCTGGGTGAGGCCAAAGATGAGACTGAAAGGATGTGGCAGCCCCTCTAAGGGCCCTTGCCTGGGGGTTGCCAAACTAGTGTGGCAACCTCTGTTCAACCACTGGGAGGCCCGGAGGCCTGGGATGGAGTGTGGGAGCTGTAGCAGCAAAAGGGACCTGGGTTTGATTCCAAGGAGGACTAGAGGCTTAGGGCAGTTCCTCTGCTTAGGGCAGCTGCTCACTGGCAGGGGCTGGGCCCACAGCTCCGGGGAGGACTGGAGGTCTGGGATGAGGTGTGAAACTTGAGTGAGTGATAACCCTGGGTTAGATGACAGGAGGACCAAAACACATAGGCAGGTGTACTTCCAGCAGGAACAGGGCTCTGGGTTCGACTAGAGGGACCAGTTTTGGCCCTCCCAGCAGCAAGGGGGCTTCAAGTCAGATCACAGGCAGAACTGGAATCAGGATTCAGATGTGTGAACTTCATAGCAGCAGGAGAGCTCTGGGCCAGACTGCAGGGCCTGCTGGAAGTTACGGGAGTGACTGGGGCCCAAGGCCTAGGCGTGGTGTCAACCCCTGTCCACTGTGTCCCACCAGGTACGCCCACTGGAGCGTCGCAAGTACATGCTCAAGTCACTGGACCAGATTGAGACAGTGAATGGCGGCGGGGCAGCTGGGCGGCTAACCTTCCAGGATAGGGAGGCGCTGGCCGAGCACGCTGACCTCAAGAGCATGGTGGAGCTGATTAAGCGCATGCTGACCTGGGAGTCGCACGAACGCATCAGCCCCAGTGCTGCCCTGCGCCACCCCTTCGTGTCCATGCAGCAGCTGCGCAGTGCCCATGAGACCACCCGCTACTACCAGCTGTCGCTGCGCAGCTGCCGCCTCTCACTGCAGGTGGAGGGCAAGCCCCCCACGCCTGTGGTGGCTGCTTCGGAGGATGGGCCCCCCTACTACCGTCTGGCTGAGGAGGAGGAGGAGGCCGTGGGTCTTGGCAGCGTGGCGGGCAGTGGGCCCTTCTTCCGTGAGGAGAAGGCACCGGGCATGCAGAGGGCCATTGACCAGCTGGACGACCTGAGTCTGCAGGAGGCGGGCCATGGGCTGTGGGGTGAGATCCCCAGTGCGCTGGCCCCACTCAAGGCAGCTGTGGCTGGCCTCCGGGTGCCCACCTCGGGCCCTGAGCCCATCCTGGCCTTCTACGGCAGCCGTCTGGTTGGCCGCAAGGCCCGCAAGCCGCCCACAGGCTCCAAGTCCGACTCCAACTTCAGCAACCTCATCCGGCTGAGCCAGGCCTCGCCTGAGGATGAGGGGCCCTGCCGGGGCAGCGGCTGGGCAGAGGGCGAGCACCGTGGCGCCTCTGCAAAGCCACCCACCATCCCGAAGCGGGACGGGGATGGGCCAGACATCAAGGACATGGATGCTGAGGTGAGTCAGGTGGGCCGGAAGCGTGCAGGTGGTTCTGGGGTCGGGATGCCCACAGAGCTTCGGGGGGTGGGGGGTGGGGGGTGAACCTGGCCTTGGCTCCCCACACGTGTTACTGGTTCAGAGTCCAACACACACTAGCCCAACCTCAGCATATTACAAGGCTCCACACATGCTAACCCACACTCAGGATATAACTAGGATGTGACGCAGCTCTGCACATACTAACATGCCGTCAGGCTGTGTTAAAACGCAGGGCACAGTAATCCACCTGGAGGAAGTGATAAAGGCCCAGCACATACTCACCCACCCTCAGGAAGATGTGACAAAGCCCCAGCAGACACTAACACACCTCAGGACACACTGTGATCTCAGCACACACTATCGAAGCCCCAGGATGTGACGAGGATTGCAACGGTATAGAATCGTCTTCAGGAAGTGACAAGGGTTCAGGTGGGACAGGAGGGTGTCCATGAGGGGCAGGCTGGTGGCTTCTTGGCTGATGCCCTCTCTTCTACCCCACAGAGGCCGAGCCCTGAGCTCTTCGACCCCAGCACCTGTCCTGGAGAATGGCTTAGTGAGCCAGACTGGACCCTGGAGGGCATCAGGGGCCCACGGGCTCAGGGGCTCCCAACCCGCCATACCCACCCACATGGTCCACCCCGGGCCACCAGCTTTCTGCAGCATGTCGGTGGGCAGCATTGATGGTGACCCCACCTCTACCCATCGCTGGTGGCTGAGCTAGCTGGGCTGGCCTCCCTTCCTCAGAGCCATCCCCTGAATCCACAAATTCTTACAGAAAGTTATCCAGAAATTCCCATTCCCCCCACCCACAGTGCATGCCTGCACACACACCCCAAACACAGGAGGGCCTTGGTGTCTGGCCTGTGGCCACCTCGGTCAGGGGGGCACAGAAAGGCGCTGCACCCTGCTGGCCCTGAGCACGTCTTGGCCCTGTTGTCTCTGCCTATTTCAATAAAGAGCTGTTCACAGCCCTGCCTCCCACCTGTCCTCCCTGCCTGTCCTGGTGCTGGGGGTGGGGGGTGTTCAGGCTGGTGCCCAGGCCTGCTCTCTGATGCTGCACCCAGTTGGCCATTGGCTCAGGCTGGAGGCTGGGCTACCATGACACTGGGACAGGCTGTGCTTGGCACCCTGACCCAATCCCTAAATATGGCGAAGTGCTTGGCACACAAGCACACGAGAACCATCCTCAGAACACTGTGTTCAGCAGGTGCCAATCCAAGCTTGCCAGATGTCTGTTTACCTGTCCTTGTCATTACAGGCTGACCATGCACTTGGCTGGTGCAAATTCATACTTGGTGCATGCTCCAGTGTTCAGACATTCGAGTCCACCCTTGGGATATGGCAATGGTTCATCTGCTGGGAGCACACCGAGTATATGGCACACACTAACCCATGCTGGTTACAGGATGTTCAGCATACACCAACCACACTGTCATACACTGCATACTCAGCACATGCCAGCCCATGCCAGTTACACATGCCAGCCTGTGTGGTTACACGCTGAGAGCTCAGCACATGTTAAACCAGTGGGCCACATGCTTATGCTCAGCAATGGCAGGCCACCTGCTGAGGACTCAGCACATGCCAGTTACATGCTATGTGCTAGGTACATTCTAGCACATGCTAAGAGCTCGTGTACATGCTCATGTCCCCATCAGAGGCCCATGCTGGCTGTCCCCGATCCCGACACCCCATCTCACACTACTCAGTCAGGCAGAGACTGTACAGACAAGTAATTTACTTCTTATGAGAACCTGGGCCCTCTTTGCTCTGGGAAGGGGGGGAGGCCGGGGGACTGGCCCAGCATGCATCCCCACTTCTTCTGGGGCTGATCCCTCCCCCAGCTCAGCTGGGATCTGGGGCACAGCGTCAGGCCGCCGGGAGTGAAGGTAGAGGTGGGAGAGCAAGGGGGTCTGTGGAGCCACAATGGGACAGACAGAAGCAGGGCTATGGGGACAGGGACCATGACCCAGGACATCTGGGTCTGTGGGGGCCTTGAAGGCCTCAGCCTGTCTGCTGGGACAGGTCTCAGAGCAGGCGACAGGCATTGCCCATGCTGTCAGCTGAGGTGTCGAGGTCGTGGCTGTAAGGGGAGTCCCAGTCCCTCAGGAAAACAGCCTCCAGCTGGCTCCGCAGGCCACCCTCCCCATTCTGTGTCACCAGCAGCGAGGTGCCCGCCGTCTCTGTGAAGTAACTGCCAGACCAGTTGGAGGTTCCTACGGGGCAGGGGGCAGAGTCAGGGCCTATGGCTGTGCCTGGACCCTCTCCCACCCCCCTGGCGGTGCTCGGACACTCACCGATGTAGGTGGTACGTTCGGTCACCATGTACTTGTTGTGGTTTACTCGGGCATATGGGATCCGGGCCTGGGCCTTGTCGGCAGGGACCACAAAGAGTTTCTGGGGGAGAGGGGAGAATGGAAAGCAGTGGGAGGTGCAGTGGGTTAGAGACTCCCCAGGGAATGGGGTGGAGAATGGGGGCAGGTCTGTAGGATTGGGGAATCCGTGAAACCCACAGGGCCAGAACAGGGTCTGGAGGGTGGCTTTCAGGTAACGCCGCCTGGGAGGGCCCAATTACTTCATTTGCCACCATTCCCTCTAGAACAATGGTTCTCAACCTTCCTAATGCCGCGACCCTTTAATGCAGTTCCTCATGTTGTGGTGACCCCAACCATAAAATTATTTTCATTACTACTTCATAACTGTAATTTTGCTACTGTTATGAATTGTAATGTAAATATCTGTGTTTTCTGATGGTCTGAGGTTCTACAGCAGCAGTTCTCAACCTGTCACGACCCACAGGTTGAGAACCGCTAGCAGGGTCGCCTAAGACCATCGGAAAACACAGATATTTACATTACGATTCATAACAGTAGAAAAATTACAGTTATGAAGTAGTAATGAAAATAATTTTATGGTTGGGGGTCACCACAACATGAGGAACTGTAGTAAAGGGCCGCGGCATTAGGAAGGTTGAGAACCACTGCTCTAGAATGACTCTGAGATGGGCTCCTCTAGAATGGTCCCTTAGGTCCCACCTCAGATGTCCCACTGTCCAGACAGCCTGCCGTGACCCCTCAGGCTGGGCAGGTGTTTCCTCTGGGCACTCCCATCCCACCCTCTACCCTGCCCCCCCGCCCCAAATCTGGGCCTCACGCACGGTCTCCCCATCACCGCATGGTTCACTCTGGGTTGTCCCTGTTAGGTGAGCTCCACAAGTACTATGTGCCCAGTACTGCCCAGCACAGGGGCTGAGGCGTGGGCTGTGGCAGGTGCTTACCACCTCGATGTCGGAGTGGGTGTGGTTGTCGCGCAGGGCAGCCAGGGAGAGCAGGAAGGCTCGCATGGACGGCTCAGAGTGACCCCAGCAGCTGACTAGCAGGCGCACCTTGATGCCCCGTTCGTAGGCAGCCCGCCGCAGCCCATCATCGATGGCAGGCCAAAACCTTGGGGAGGGGTGCAGGGTACAGAGGGTGGTTTATCCACAAGCCTCACTCTTAGCTTTATGGAGCTAGGCCTGGGCCCTGCTTCAGCTCTGAGAGCCCCCAAGCCCTAAGACCACTCATCTCTGACTCCCAGTCCTGTTCCTGCCTCCTTAAATACCACACCCTTTACACCCTGATTCTGGCTCCCCTTCCTGCCCCCCAAACCCAGGCTTTCCATCATCATGTCTGCTGCTGCTACTACTTTCTCTGAGCCCCCCAACCCTGCTGCCCCATACCTGAAAACTCTTAGCCCCCATTCCCCAAGCCCTCATCTGTCTCCAGCCCATGCTCCCTGCTTTCTATCTCCAGAAATCCTGCACCCCCTACCTCTGGCTTCCAGTCCCCATCTCATCCCCCTAACCCCAATATTCTCATCCTTTTCTCTGACCCCTCTGCCCTTGTCTGGAGCACCCAGGCCCCTCTCCCTGTTACCTCTGTCTTCTCTGCCTCTCCCCATCGCTTCACCTCCATCTGTCCCCTTGCCTCGGCTCCACTTGCCTGCTTTCTGGGCCCCTTCACCCCCTCTCCCACTCCAGTGGCTCCCTGTCCACCCACCAGCAGTACCTGCGCGGGTGGGAGAACTCCATGGTGGGCAGGTAGTTCATGACTGCGATATATATGAAACTCCGAGCACTGTCCACCACGTTGAGCAGAGCCTTCAAGTCTGGGGTGCGGCCACTCGGACACAGTGGTGGGGGCGCACTCTGGGGGCGAGGGGAAAGGTAAGACATGTGCCATCACAATGGACCCGTGTACACTAGCCAGGTCCTGCGGTCTCGCTGAATCCGCAGTCTCCATGAAGGGGAAGGATGATTGTGACATCCATTTCACAGGTGAGGAAACTGAAACTCAGAGAGGGCGAGTGACTTGCCTGAGTTACACAGCTGATAAATGGAGCCAGGATTTGAACCAGGCTGTCTGGTTCCAGAATTTATGCTCTAACCCAGTGGTTCAAGACAAAAGGTCCCTGATCCAGCACTAACAGCATCAACTGGTGGGAACTTGTTAGAATTTCAAGTTTATGGGCCTCACTACACATGGCATGCTGAATGAGGGTGCTGAGGGGGAGCCCAGGAATCTGGTGAAATAGCATTCCCAGTGGTCCTCTCTCTCTCTCTCTTTCTCTCTCTCTCGATTTCAGAGAGGAAGGGAGAAGGAGAGAGAGATAGAAACATCAATGATGAGAGAGAATCATTGATCAGCTGCCTCCTGCACGCCCCCTACTGGGGATTGAGCCCGCAACCCAGGCATGTGCCCTTGACCGGAATTGAACCTGGGACCCTTCAGTTCGCAGGCCGATGCTCTATCCACTGAGCCAAACCGCTAGGGCACTCCCAGTGGTTCTGATGCACGCTCAGGTGTGAGGATCTCTGATCTAAAAGCTTTCATCCCTGACTCACTCACAGGCCCCCTTGAGGGCACCCCTTGTGTGCCCATGCCGCACCAGGCCCTTTACTCAACTCTCTCCAGACTCAGGACAGGTGAGCAAACTCAGGTTCTGAGAGGGGGAACCCTCAATCCCCTGTGGGAAACCACTGGAGTATAGGACCCCAGCATCCATACACCTTGTATGGCCCCCCACAATGACTGGGCTTGGCCAGGTGACTTGTTTGGGGGAACTGAAGGGGACGAGGTTGGCCTCCCCAACTAGTGAAAATATCAATAGCTAAAAAGAGCAGGGGCTTGACCTGAACAGTGTGGCTCAGTTGGTTGGAGATCATCTCATGCACTGAAGGGTCCCAGGTTTGATTCTGCTCAAGGGCACATACCTCGGTTGCAGGCTCAATCCCTAGTGTGCAGGAGGCAACCAACCGGTGTGTCTCTCTCACATCGATGTTTCTCTCTGTCTCTCCCTCTCCCTTCCACTCTCTCTAAAAATATCAATGGAAAAATATCCTTGTATGAGAATTAACAAAACAAAACAAACCCCACAACAGCAGGGCCTTGTCTAGAGCGCTCAGGATCTGCCACAGAGACAGCCGGCGCTGTCCAACAGAACTTTCTGCAGCGCTGGAAATGTTTCTGTACCTGCACTTCCAGCAGGTAGCTGCTTGCTGCATGTGGCCGCTGAGCACTTGGAACGTGGCTAGTGTGACTGAGGAAGGGAATTTTCAACTGGATTTAGGGCTAATGGGGAGGTAGAGCTGGTCCATGCAAGCCCTGAGAGGTTGTAAACATTTTCTAGATGAAACTGAGGCCTCGTGAGGTTGGGATATAGCCCAGGCCCCTGACCAAGTAGAGCGAGCAGGAGTGAGGGCTAGTGGTCCGGACCTCCTCCCCACCAATCCCTGGGCAGGGCTGGATGGAGGCCGTGTGTGAGGGCACGTGGCCAGGGTGTGAGAGGCCACTCTTCCTTCAGACTCACCGCCAGGTAGGCCTGAGCAGGGGTCCCGTTGAGGCAGATCTCCATTGGTGTCTTTTGATTGTAGAGGGTGTCATAGGACTGGGGCCAGGTTGACGGGATGGAGCTGCCCGCCTGGCCCAGGTACCAGTAGGCCTCAAAGATCTTGGTCAGGTCTTGGGCTAGACAACTGCAGTTGTACATGACCACGCCCAGCTCCTTGACCTGTGGGAGGGAAGTGCTGGGCCTGGGGTAGTGGCTTCATGTCCACAGCAGCCCCCATTCCTTCCCATGCCCCTCAAAATCCCCTCTCTCCCTTTCTTTTTTTTTTTTTTTTTTTTTTTTTAATATACAGTAGGTCCTCGGGTTCCGTCAGAGATCCGTTCCTACGGCGTGACGTAACGCGATTTTCGTCATAAGTCGGAACCCCCCTACATAAGCACCCACGTCACTCACATGGAGCACATACACAGCAGTAATGAAGTGAAACAGTAAAAAAGTTTTGAAAGAAGGATAACGATTCCTGACCTTTACTTGTGGTAAATAAATAACAAAAAACATAAAGCACATATGTACAGACGTTGAAATGACGGAATTTTTTTTTTAATAAATGGGAGATGGCAACGTAACCACAAAATGATGTACGTCGAGTCTGACATAACCCGAGGACTGCCTGTATATTTTTTTATTGATTTCAGAGAGGAAGGGAGAGGGAGAGAGACAGTAACACCAATGATGAGAGCATCATTGATTGGCTGCCTCCTGCACGCCCCACACTAGGGATTGAGCCCACAACCCAGGCACATGCCCTGACCGGGAATCGAACCATGACCTCCTGGTTCATAGGTCGATGCTCAACCACTGAGCCACGCTGGCTGGGCTCTCTCCCTTCTTTTTGCCCCTCAGCTCCACCCCCCAGACCTCCATCTAAAGCCTGGGAATGGGCATGAACTTGACTCTTTAGTCAAATTTTTATGAAAATCAATGTCATCCTAAAGCTCCAGGTTTCCTGAACCTTTGCATATGCTGTCACTTCTACCCTCCAATGAGGGAGCTCCTGCTTATTCTTAGGTTTCAGCTGCTAGTTTCCTCCTCCAGGAAGCCTCCCCTGACTGCCCAGGCTGCTTCAGGCATTCCTCGGGCTCTCACGGTCCCTTGGGTTTCCCTCATCACTCTCTCTGGTGGCAAACCCATCTCCCCATTGGACTGGGAGGAAAGACAGCAGGGCTGTCTCAGCCACAGCTGTATGTTCAGCATCTCTCCAAGGAGTTGGTGAGATTAGGGGCTGAGCAAATGATCACTGCCTGAGCTATACCCTCTATCCTGTCTTGTGCTGGTTCCTACAGATCCTTCCGTTATCAGATTAGTTATTGCCTCCTTTGAGAGCCTTTCTGGTACTCCAGCTTGGGGCCCCCTTCCTGGCTCAGACCTCTCTGCTTGTGCTCCCCCCATCCCAGCCTTGACTCCTCTGGGCTGACACTGCCTGGTGACTGGCCTG
Source organism: Plecotus auritus (assembly GCF_963455305.1). Lineage (NCBI taxonomy): Eukaryota > Metazoa > Chordata > Mammalia > Chiroptera > Vespertilionidae > Plecotus > Plecotus auritus. The sequence continues at coordinate 20,618,691 of NC_137785.1, forward strand.
ACTCTGCACTGGGCTGGGAGTTCTGAGAGGTCCATCTGCTACCTCTGTGTTCCCAGCATTACCCAGAACAGAGCTGGGCTTAGAGGAGGCATCCAGAGAATGAATAATGAAGCCCAAATGGGTGGACTGGGCCTTGAATGCCCTCAGAGGGCCTGGCCGCTGTCACTGGGGACCAGAGGAAGCCCCAAGCTTCCATGACAGGTGGAGGGCAGTAGAGGGCTGGATTTGGGGACTTTCCTGGTAGAAAGTGGGAAGGAAGCCATTGAGGACTGGAGAGAGAACTCTGGGATTGAAGAGGGGTGTAGTTGGAGGCTGGGCACCTGTGGAGCAGGGAGTGGCCTGGAAAGGTGGGGGGGGCAGGGTGCAGGCAGACCTGGGTGAGGGAGCGCCAGTCCATGTTGGCACTGCCGAGGTAGAAGTGGGTCTGGTCCACCACCCAGAACTTGGTGTGCAGGACACCGTGGGTCAGCTTCTGCATGTCCACCATGCGGACCTGGGCACCTGCAACCGACAGGAGTGGCGGTCAGGGGTTGGCTTGGACAGCCCAGCCCAGCCCAGCTGCCCCTAACTCACCGCTCTGCTGCAGGGCCTGCAGGTCCGCCTGAGGCTGGGGCCCGCTGGGCTTGCTCACAGCAATGCGAACCTTCACACCTCGAGGTGCCAGGGTCTGGAGCTGCCGGAGGACCTCCTCACCCTTGGGAAGGGGGTACAAGGTTGGGGGTGGGGAGAGCTTCTGAGGGGCTGGTCCAGCTAGCTCTCCAACCCAACACAGCACCCCCATGGGGTTGTTTTGATATTGGGCTTCCAGATGAGATCAGGAGTGAGCGGCTTTATATTAGCCAGTATGCCTAGGGACGGCTTTACAGGTTAAGATATTAAAACCTTTATCTGTTTTAATAACTAGCCGCTCTGAGCTTCGTCAGGGCCTCCCTGCCACTCCTGTGCCATCCCAGGGACCTTCCCAAGATCCCACCTTGGAAGTATCAATGCCTGGTACCACAGGGGCCTCCAGGCACTTTACAGGATACTGAGGGTTTGGTTTAGGCTGGGGGTCTGGGAAGGTACAGGTGAGGCTTGGTGATGCCAATAGCAGTAATAGTAACAGCCCATGATTCCCTAGTTCCTACTGTGAGAGGGGCCTGTTCTAAGCCCCTTCATGTTGAACTCATTGAATTCTCACCACTCTCACTGAGGAGGTGAGTCTGAGTCACATCCCCGAGGTGCAGATAGGAAGCAGCGCCGGAGGATTCAATGGTGAAGCAGGACTTCAACCCAGACTGTCTGCCTCCTAGGCCTGTGCTTGTGCTTTGAACCACTCCAGTGGGAGCAGCAAGGAGTGAGAGTACCTATCATTTCTAACCTTTGTAATTTTTTTCAGGTAGTGCTTAAGGAGCCCCACAGTGTAAATAACTTTAAGCCCATTTCTCACAGAAAGAGGCAGCAGAAAGAGAAAAAAAGGGGAAACTTCTGCATTTTTCAGCGAAGGGGTGATCCACCTAGACTGTTCCTTCTCAAAGCTTGAAGCTTTATGGTTTTTAAGTTTGTCTGCAGACCATAACAAGAATCTAATAATAACAAAGGCTTATATAGGTGCCACGCTATAATTTGCATGGATTAGCCCGTTTCATCCTCCTAAGGGGTGGGTGTTACATACTGGCCCCATCATTCCACAGATGAGGAAACTGAAGCCTGAGAGCTGAAGTGACCTGCCCAAGAGAAGCGGAAGCCTGGCTAGAGGCTGGGCTGTTCCTCACTCGGCTCTTCCATTTCTTGGTGTGACAGGGTCGGGGCAGCTTGTGAGTAAGTGACATCTGCCTGCCTAATCCCTAGTAACTAAACCCACACCCGACATTCAAAGGCTACAGATGACGGTGACCAACACCCCTGGTCCAGAGGGCCATGTGAAGACAGTTGCTTCCCAACACCTGTGTCCAACCCGTTGAATGAGACATGCCTACCTGTCTCCTGGGCTGCAGGAAAGCCCCTTCCACCCCCACTCCTAATGCCTCCCACTGCCCCCTTGCTTTCCACCAGCGCCCGGGTTGCCAGGTACCTGCTGGGCAGAGGGCTCCTGAGTGTGGGTATCATGGTTGGTGAGGGTCCAGTAGAAGGAGGCGATGTCCAGGCTGCTGTGGGCCCGGGCGAGCAGGTCCAGCCAAGCCTGGCTGGTGGAGGGGTTGCTAGTGGAAGCCTCAGGGAAGTCCAGGCCCTCGGGGATGCTCTCTACCAGCACTGCTCTGCAGGACGGGGGAGGGGCGGTTGGTATCAGGCATAGCTGACCACCAGCTCACCTGTCTGCCCACACAGGATGGAAGACTGTATATTGTGTGTGCCTGTAGTCGATTTTCTGAATGCATGCATTTGTCTACCTAGAGGTGTGAAAGGAAGGTGTGTATGTGGATGTCCGTGTGTATGACTGTCCTCATATGTGGACAGATGATGCAGTGTGTGTCTGTGTGTGCCTGTCTCTTCACAGACCTGGACAGAAGATGATGCTGTGGCTGCCATGGGAACAGTGTCAGGGGATGGGGGTGGGCATGGAGGGAAGAATCTGTGACGGGAGTCTGCAATCACGGGCACTGGGTGATGCCGAGAGCAGGCCTTTCCTGGTGTGTCTGAGTGTCCCTGGCTTGTCAGGGCCTCTCCCCCCACCATCCCAGGCTCTTTGCTTCCCCACTTACTCGCAGGGGTCATAGCAGGGTGCTGGGGGCTGGTTGGCTCCAAAGAGATGCAAGTCGCTGTATTCCCATAAGAAGAGCTGAGTCATCAGGGCACCGAAACCCACAACAGCCAGGATGAGAACCAGCAGGACCCAGCGGGCTTTCTGTGAGAAGAGGCGGTCAGCCAGCCCAGGGCACAGCCCAGCCCACGCCTGAGACAGACCAAGGGTGGCAGTGGGCTCCTACCTTCTCGGCAGCCTTCCATGCCTCGATCTCATTCAGGGGCAGCTCGCTGGCGGGCTCATCAGTAGGCAACTTCAGCTGGGGAACAACAAGGATGGTTTGGGGGTGACATGGGAGGCCCTACTCTCCACTGTACCCAGTCCCTCCCCACTGGGGCCCCATCCACCTACCTCCTGATACATCAGTTTAGGCTTCATCTTGCCAGGCAGCCAGGGGCACGCAGAGTGCAGGTAGGAAAGTGGGTGTATCAGGGTCTCCAAACTGTGGAAACAAAAGCTGGCACTGTGTGGGGATGTTCTGGGCTTTCGGAAGACACCACAGAAGGCTGATCAGGCTTGGGGCTCACGGGATCCACTGGGTTTCTGTCCATGATCACGGGGGTCACTGGCAGGGAGCCCGCCAGCCCAAAAGGAGGAAGCAGACCGCTGCTCACAGGGATTTCGAAATGCCTCAAGCCCTAACGCCTCTGCTTTCTTCCCTACAATATGCGGTAGCCGCCCTTTTAGTGTCCATTCTGCAATCCACTAGCACCTTTCCCTCTCTGAGCTCTAATCTAATCTCGACATTCCCAAAGAGACAGCTTCGGATGGGGTCAGCTCGGCGGAGCCCCAAATCTTTGTGTCTGGCTTTCCTACCCAGGGAGCATTTTCCAGGTGGCTCCTTGGTTCTGACCCTCAGGTACCCACCAGCCAGCTCAGGCCAGGAGCCCAGGACCATCGTGGGCCTCCCACCAGTTCCCAGCCCATCCCCCCAGCCCTCCTCCCCTACCCTACCCCGGAGGGGCCTCGGCTTTGATCGGCAAGCTGCAGCTGCTTACTCTGCGGGGCCCCAGCTTCTGCCCCAACAGGCTGAACAGGGGCGAGTGGAAGGCGGGGGCGGGGGCGGGGACCGAGGAGGCTCCGCCTACTGCAGCAGGGAGTCTGCGCAGGGCCAAGGGGGGCCCGGTGCCCCAGGTATGGTTCCGCCTACCTGGCCTGGTGGGGAGAGTACGTGGCTGGGGTATGGACTTTGCTGCACCCGACCCCAGAACCCCCCGTACTAGGTAGGGAAGCCACAGGTAAAGAAAAAGGGTCCCCACGTCCACGGCGGGCGGCTGGGCTGGTTAGAGCCTCCTGCCGTACAACGAGGAGGTTGAGGTTTGATCTCGGTGGGCCGCGTTGTGGAGGCAGCCGATGGATGTTTCTCTCTCCCTGTCTCTAGAATCGATGAGAAACGTACTCTCGGGTGAGAATTTAAAAAAATAAAAAAATAAATGGACCCCCCCCCCCCATACACCTTTTCTCGTCTACAGACCTTGTGAAGTTTTGTACCACGGGCATGCATTGCCTAATCAAACATCAATACATAAGTTAATGTTTTAAAAACTTATAAAATGGAGACATCAAAGTGGAGTAACAGCCCACGCTCTGGGTAGGAAGAGCAGGGTGGGTTTTCTGTTGGAGTCTATTTTACTTGATTTATCATTTTTTTAAAAAGCCAACTGATAGGGATTTTTTAAAAATTGTTTCTGAATCCAGGCTCTGGCCAGCGGGATAGGCTGGGTTTCTCACCTCTCAGTCCCATATCTCTCAAAGAGAATTAAGGCCATCATTGCAGATATAAATTGGAGAACCCGTCCCCAGCCACTTCTGTCAATGAAAGAGGGACAGGATCCCCTCCCCCAGCCAGGTAGGAAGTTAACAGATAAAAGCAGGAAAGTATATTTTTGAGAGAAGAGCGTCAGACGTGGTTGCCTTGAGAGTGGGACTTGGGGGTGGGTGAGAACTGCATTTTAATATGTTTGTATTTTCAGGATCCCAGGTTGGGGAAGGTAGAGCTCAGCTGGACCCATCCTCTCATTGCAGGGAGACAAATGGAGACGGGGCAAATGGATCCAGCAAGAAATGGCAACAGACCAAGGTTATTCTGCGATCACCAGAAGCAGAAGACAACAAGGAGGCAACAGTCTTAGAGGTGGTTGGTAGCAGGGTTTCAGGGTGGGGAAGGAGGTATGGGGCAGGAAACAACTTTTGCCTTTTATTTATTTTTTTGTTAACTCTCACCTGAGGATATTTTTCCCACTGCTTTTCAGAGAGAGTGGAGGCGAGAGAGGGAGTGGGAAAAGAGAGAAACATTGATGTGAGAGACACATGGACTGGTTGCCTCCTGCATGTGCCCCACCAGGGGCTGGAAGCGAACTCACAAACCAGGTAGGTGCCTTGACCCTGAGTCTGAACCCATGACCCCTTTGGTCCGTGGGCTGATACTCTAACCACTGAGCACACCAGCCAGGACTTGCCTTTTATGTATTTGCAAAGGCCTTGGTGAGAAATGCTGTATGAGATTAAGGGGTTGGAACAGCAGATGTGAAATTAGGAAAGCTGAGGTGAACAAGAGCAAAACTGAGGGAGCAGTGAGGCTTGGAGAGGTGAGGGATAGGACTGAACACACTGAGACTAGGGATGCCTCTAATAAACCAAAACTAGGGAGAAAACAGAGGGAGTTCACTGAAATGGTCAGTGACCTTTTGGCTTTCAAGTTCTATAGTGATTATAGGCTCTGTAATGAGGGGTTTAGTTGTAACTTCTGTGGTACTTTCATCAAAGCAAAACACTAGTACTGGAGAGGGGGGTGCCAGAGCCAGATGTCCGATTCATATACGAGCCTCCACACTTATGTGACTGTATGACCTTGAAAAATGACAATGCAACTGTACCTTAGTTTCTCTATCTGCAAAATGGGCATGGTAACAATAGCACTTGCTTTTCATAAGGTTCTTCGTGAATTTTACACATATTTATTGAGTACCTGTGTACTTGGTATTGTTTTAAGCACTGGGGATAATGCTGTGAACAAAACAGACCTGAGGAAAGACAGACAAAAAGCAAAGCAAGTAAATTATGTGTAAATTATAGTAAGTACTATAGAGAATCAGGGAAGAGGGATAGGGGTAAGGGTGGGGTTGGGGTTGTTTGCAATTTTAATTAAAGTCAGGGAAGGCCTCTCAGAGAAGGGGATACCTAAGAAAAAAACTTCAAGGAGGGGAGGGAAGGAGCTACATGGACTTCCTTAGGGAAGTGTTCCAAGCAGAGGGAAGGCCAGTGTGTCTTTAGCATAGTAGGCACGCAGGAGAGGCAGAGGAGATGAGTCTGGGAGGTGACAGGAGCAGACCATACAAGGTTACCTGGACCATGGTGAGGATAGGGCCTGAGCAGAGAAGGGTTCTGCCTTTGGTGTTGTAGTGGGTTGAATTGTGGCCTCAAAAAAGATTTATCTGATGTGATTACCCCTGGAACTTGTGAATGTGACAGCTAGAAAAAGGGTCCTTACAGAGAACAGACTGATGGTTGCCAGAGAAAGGGAGTGGACTGATAATTCTCAAGGAGAAAGGGGTATGGTGGGTTCATGAAGAGAATGGACAAAAATCATACACCTATGGATGAGGACAGTGGGGGGTAGGTAAGGGCAGAAGGTGGGGTGGGAAAGGGGTGGAGGGGAGCTATGGGGGGAAAAAGGAGAAATAATTGTAATAATCTGAATAAAGATTTATTTAAAAAAAAAAAAAAGAAAAAGGTGAAGGGATTATGAAGTACAAATTGGGCCCTGGGCAGTGTGGCTAATTGATTAGTGTCAGCCTGTGCACAGAAGTGTCTCTCTCACATCGATGTTTCTCTCTCCCCCTCCCTCCCTTCCACTCTCTAAAAATCAATGGGAAAAATATCCTCCAGTGAGGATTAACAAACAAACAAAAAGAAGTACAAATTGGTAGTAACAGAATAGGGATGTAAAATACAGCATAGGGAATATAGTCAGTAATATTGTAATAACTATGCATGATGCCAGGTGGGTACTGGAAATATCAGGGGAACACTTGATGAAGTATATGGTTGTACAACTGAAACTAACGCTAAATAATATTAAATGTAAACTGTAATTGAAAAATAAAACTTAAAATAGGAAAAAAGGATTATCTGGGTGGGCCCTAAATCGAAGGACAAGTGTCTCTGAGAGACAGAAGCAATTGGAGTGACACAGCCATAAAACCAGATATGCCTTGAGCCACCAGATTCTGGGAGAGCCAGGGAATAGAACCTCCCCTAGAGCCTGGGGGAGGGGGGGCATGACCTCGCCAACACCTTCATTTTGGAGTTCCAGCCTCCAGAATTGTGAGAAGAAACTTCTGTTGTTTTAAACCACCCCGATTGTGGTAACTTGTTACCACCGCCATGGGCAACTGGTGTGGTTTGCAGGTCCCCCCTGGCTGTGTGGTGAACAGACTTGGGGAAGGGGGTACAGGGGCTGGAGCAGGGAGACCAGGGTGGAGACAAGGTGAACAGGACCAGGGTGGGGACAGCCCCTAGGAGAAGATTGGATGGAGTCTGGTTATATTTTAAAGGTGGAGCTGATGGGATCTCTAATCCAATTGGATGCAGAATCCAGGTAAAGGATGGAGTTGAGGATGACTCCAGGGGTTTGGGCCTGAGCAACTCAAGGATGGAGATGCCAGTAGGTTAGCTAGGGGAGATTAAGGAGGAGCAAATTTGAGGAAAAGAGCAGGAATAAAGAAAGAATGAATGGTTCTAGCTGGTTTGGCTCAGTGGATAGAGCGTTGGCCTGTGGACTGAAGGGTCCCAGGTTCGATTCCAGTCAAGGGCAATGCCCAGGTTGCGGGCTTGATCCCCAGAAGGGGGCATGCAGGAGGCAGCCAATCAATGAGTCTCATCATTGATGTTGCTATCTCTCTCTCCCTCTCTGAAATCAATAAAATATACACTGAGTGGCCCGATTATTATGCATTCAGAGATCATAACAATCTGGCCACTCAGTGTATATCCTATATAATAAAAGGCTAATATGTAAATTGTCCCCTCGACCAGGAGTTCGACCGGCAGGCCAACCGCCCATGTCCCCTCCCCCTGGCCAGGCTGGCCGGACCCCACCCATGCACGAATTCATGCACCGGGCCTCTAATATATATATATATACACACACACACTCAGTGGCCAGATTATTATGCATTCAGAGATCATAATAATCTGGCCACTCAGTGTATATATGGATACATAGATAATAAATGTAGTGTTTTGAACATATAAAATTTGAGATGTCTAAAATCGCCCTAGCTGGTTTGGCTCAGTGGATAGAGTGTCAGCCTGTGGACTTCAGGGTCCCAGGTTTGATTCCAGTCAAGGGCACATGCCTGAGTTGCAGGCTCAATCCCCAGTGGGGGGCATATAGGAGGCAGCCAATCAATGATTCTCTCTCATCATTGGTGTTTCTATCTCTATATTTTAAAAAATCTACCCAGGTGGGTCCTTCAAACTAAAGGATTAATACATATCAAGTGCACAGAATAGGCATGTAAGAGGTTCTGAATAAATGTGACGTGTCAAGCTAACAGCCAAAAAAAAAGAAAAAAGGCATCATTACTACCCCCAACCCCAGCCACGGTGGTTGCAGTTCAGTTGCTATTTAATTTTTAAAATGCACATAGGGCTTCTATGGAAATTAAAATATGAGGCTCAGGCTCCTAGCTGGAGTGCCCTCCCCCGACATTCTAGTCTTCAGAAAAGGACTGTGAGTTCGGCTGGAGAAGTATCCGGCACTCCCACCCCAGGTCCCAGGGGGAGCAGGCAGGATGAAGCTGAAGGGCTGGAGCAGAAGGGCGCACAGAGCCAGGCTGGCAGGTGCTGGCATTGTCCTCAGCTGGTCTCCTGTGTCCCCAGGTTCCTAGAAGCCCCCACGGCGGCGGGGGGGGGGGGGGGCTCTCCGGTGCAATGACCAGGCTGGTCCTTATGCTCCCCTTTCTTGCACCTCTGCCAGCAAGCGTCCCCCCTCCAGCCCATGGAATGTCCTGTCCCCTTGACCTGTGCCCTCCCTGCTTGTGACACCACAGACCGCAGGAAAGGAGGAAGCAAAACCCACAAGGCTTTTGAGACGCGTTAGTACAGCTCCCCGAACACTCCACTGCCAGGTGAGGGGGTGGGCTGGGGAAGGAGATTTGATCCCTCCTCCACAGCTTTGGATTGGAGAGTCCAGGGTTCAAATCCCACACTGTCAATTTCTTCGGGAGTCACCTCAGGCATGGGGCTTTACTTTTCTGAGCACTGCTGGCCTCATCTATAAAATGGGATCATCTTACAGTTTAGACACCGTCTGGGGCACAGTGGCAGGGGGATCTCCAAATGGTATATGGGGTGGATCTCAAAGTCCCAGAGCCCGGCATCCAGGTCTCAGCTCGGTGTCACCGGGAAAAGAGGCTCCCTTCTCGGAGCCTCACTTTCATTCTCAGACAGTGGGCGACTTATATACCAACCTCACATTTGCTGGGAAGGCAATGAATCCATCCGCGGCAGGCAGGTATCACAGCAAACTTCCGAAACAAGCTGGCTGTGAGGTCTGTATGTCCTCTATTAGATCACAGGTAATCTGTGTGTCCCCTGAAACACGAAGTCTGGGTCTGGTTTGTTCCTCTACCCCCACTCCCTGCCAGTGCCCAGCATATGTACACAAAAGAAATGTCTGTTAAAAACAGAAGAAATGGAATAGAACGGAAATCTCTGAGAAAAGATTTTCTTAGCTGTCCCTCTAGACCTTGTGATATGTGTTTGACATACAGTGATAACCAGCTTGTGTTCTAAGCCCAGAACAGACGGAGTAGGAGCAAGTCACGGCATCTCAACCTGAGAGCAGAATTCAAGGTTGATTCAAGCCATCTGAGTGCAAAGGAGGGTGGGGGCCACGTAGCTGCTGAAGCACTGGAAAGGCCACACCCCAGGAAACACCCACAAACCCATGGACCTTCCATGTGGCTCAAACGGAAATGTTCTCGTGTTTAAAGGAGCCAATTTTCCCTTGATCATGCCGACCTCTTTGGACTGAACAATTGTCTGTGGTTAAGTCTACAGAAAACAAAACAGAGCATTGGTTTTGTAAACTTTTTTGTTTTTGTTTTAGCAGCAGAACCTTTATTTCCAAAGACTCCTCCCTAGAAGGTACCAAGTCTGAAAAACAATTAAATAGGTAAAAATAAAACCCATCATGAATGGTGAATACTTCTGATTTGGAACTCAAAAATCTAAGCTGTCCCCTCCCTCCTCAAAACCCCTCTATGGGCCCCACTGCCTTCAGGACAAAGTGCCATGTCCTCTAGGGACCCCACCATTGCAGACTCAGGCCCCCTTTCTGACACCAAAGCCATCTCCAACTCTCACCTTTTCCCTGAACTCCAGCTCTGCAAGTCTCATGGCCTTCTGACACCTCCCTCAAGGTGTCCCCAATCCCCTTATACCCACTATGTCCCCAACTCCCCTTAGCATCTCTCCCAAATCTGCTCCTTTTCTGGGTTCCCATTTCAAGGATAGCCGTCCTACCCATCCTGCAGGTCTCAACCTGTGTGCCAGCTCCTCCAGAAATCCCTCCCTGACTCCGAGGGAGCCCTGGGCTTCATCCTAGACCCCCCCATGTGTCCATTTGGCCTCCTGAGGGTCTCTCCCACCCCCCCTTTTCTCTCCCATGGCTTCAACCTGGCCACCTCCTTTCCAGCCTTCACTCAACCCTTCTAATCCCCCTCCCAGTTTGACTTGTCTTCCATCCCCACTCAAAAACTCTCCGTGGCTCCCCCGTGTCCTCACTGTGGATCCGAGTCCTGAACAATCTTCCCTAATAACTTACTCTCACCATCCTTTATGACCCAGCCATTTTTAATATCTTTCGGTTCCTTGAACTGAAACCACTTTCACCACCAACCATCCCACAGCTTCTCCTTTCATCTTGCTCACTCCTATCAACTCGAGTACCATCTATTCCAGGAAGCCCTCCCTCACCCCGTAGTTGGTTCAGGTACCCCTTTGGGGCTCTGACAGTCCCCCGAGGTTCTCCATCCTAGCCCTGACCACTCTGGGCTGTCACTGCCTGGTGATGAAGCTGTTTCTGCCATTGGACTCTGGAACCTATGAGGGCAGAGCAAGGCTGTCTCAGTCACGTCTGTGTCCCCATGACCACCCAGCACAGGGACAGTACACGGCAGGTGCTCAGTGGCCAGCTCATTCATCTAGGTATTCAACGTGTATTTATTCAGTGACTACCTGCTGACAAGCCCTGTCTAGAAATTGAAGATACAGCATAGAACAGAAACAAAATCCCTGGTAAAGATGGCATTTGGGGGCAGGGGGGAGTGAGACAATAGATAAATGAGTGACACATAAAATGTGTCTTGAAGAAAAAGAAAGCAGGGAGGAGAATGGTGGCATTACAACAGAAAATGGTGGATATCTGAATTCAAAAATAACACAACATATCTGGGGTGGGGGGGGGGAAGCATTATTATCCCTGGTTTTCAGATGCGGGGCAGGCTCAGGGAAATTACTACCCAGGTTGCATAGTGTCGGTTTGCTGGCCGGGAATCTGAACAGAGCTCAGTTCTGTTCCAGGATACTACACTGACAGACCAACTCATGGCACAAAAGAAACAGAATGTCTGTTCCTTGCAGCTCTGAGGGAGGCCTCCGCCTGTGAAAGTGCAGGACGTGGGGCTAGATTATCTAATTTTCTAGCCGCTAGAAGGTAGGGCTCCTTATGTTTATTAAACCAGGCACTGATCTGAGCACTTTATACATTTAACTCTTCTTTTTAAAGCCCCACTTATCAGATAAGGGAACTAAAGACCCAGAGAGATTAATCATTGGCACAAAGGGACACAACCAGGAAACAGTGGAGCCAGGATTTGAACTCAGTCTGCCTCAGGCCCATGGGGCCAACAGGTGCCTCTCCTGTTGTTTATTATCTGCAGTTCTGTAGATGCCCTCCCCGCCTCCCTCCCCAACAGCAAATGAACCCAGAGGTGGGTTTGGCCTTTCAAAAACTACCAATATCCCTCCCCCTCCCAATCTTTGAGAGGGCCATTAGAAGCTTCCTCCAAATAGAAAGGATATACTGGAGTGAGTGCAGCTTTAAGAAGAGGACTCTGGCTCTCCTTCCAACCAGGCTGATCTTGCCAATCCATCCTTGGTACTTGGCTGCTGCTTTGGGTCACATCATGTCACATCAAATGGTGTCCCTCTCCTCCGCCAAATCCTCCAGTGGCTCCCGCCCACCTCACTCAGAGCCAAGCAGATCGGCCCTCAGCGCTCCACCGACCTCATCCTCCAGCCCTCTCCTCCCTCACTGGCCTCCTTGCTATCCCTTAAATATTCCACGTTCTCCCCTCAGGGCCTTTGTATTTGCTGTTCTCTCTGCCTTAAGGGACAGCCAGGCCACTCTCCCTTAATTCTGGTCTTTGTTCAAACATTACCATATCAGAAAACCTTTTCTGACCACCTTATTTAAAACTATAGCCTTTATCGTGCAGTCCAACCCCCCTCCTAAAACATCCTACAATCTACTTACTTGTTGTCTGATTGTCTCTTTTCCCTGCTAGATTGTAAACTCCACGGGGCCAGAGATCTCTAGGTTTGTTCACTGATGTGTGCCCAGTGCCTAGCACAGGGTTGGGCATGTAGAACATGCTTTCTAAATAGTTGCTGAGTGAATAACTTGTGTTTTCATTCCCGTGTTTCAGGAATGAAACTGAGGCACAGGCACATTAAGCTATCTGCCCAGGTCATGCAACTATTTAAGTACGAAATGCTAGAATCGCCTGACTGGCATTGCTCAGTGGTGGAGCGTCAACCTATGAACCAGGAGGTCACACAATTTGATTCCTGGTCAGGGCACATGCCCTAGGTTTTGGGCTCAATCCGCAGTAGGGGGCATACAAGAGGCAGCCGATCAATGATTCTCCCTCACCATTGATGTTTCTATCTCTCTTTCCCTCTCCCTTCCTCTCTAAAATAATATATATATATATATATATATATATATATATATATACACACACACACATACACACACATATATAAATAGCCCTGACTGGTTTGCTCAGTGGATAGAGCGTTGGCCTGTGGACTGAAGGGTCCCAGGTTCAATTCCGGTCAAGGGCATGTACGTTGGTTGCAGGCATATCCCCAGTAGGGTGTGTGCAGGAGGCAGCTGATTGATGTTTCTCTCTCATTGATGTTTCTAACTCTCTATCCCTCTCCCTTCCTATCTGTAAAAAATCAATAAAATATATGAAAAAAAATAAATGCTAGAATCAAGATGGGAACCAGGGTGTTTCAGACCCCAGGGACACACTGTAGCCACTGTCCTCCAAGGCTTACGCAGGCAAGCTGACTAAATAAGATCCTTACCATTCCACCTGGGGACTCAGGGTTGCTGACGCTTGACTGAGGTGTGGTGGGACCTGCCTCATCTCTCTGACCCTCAATTCTAGAAGTCAAGGGAGGTCTGGGTCTAAGCTACCTATAGTCTCCCCCCCCCCACCATGCCCTCCTCAACTCACACCACTGCACCAGCTAAATGCTCGAATTTTTTTGGGTAGAGATCACTCAATCCAACAAGGTAAAGAGAGAAGGATTAACTATTTACATGAGCAAGATTCGTGATGGCTGATGGGCCACCCCCTCAAGTGGATGTGAGGACAATGTAGAGATGTGATGTGGGTGGCTGCCATGGCAGAGGGTATCATGCATGGTATATGGTGTGTGACTGACGCCATAGCAATGACGAAGAAGTGGGGGCAGGGAGAGAGCAACAATGAGGAGGTGACGAAGGTGATTGGACGAGGGTGAGAGTGACATGGTTACTAACAATATTAGCCCAAATCGCCATGTCAAGCTGGACATAACACAAGAATAAACTGGCAGAATCCTCCCAATCACCCCTGATGTAGGTGTCCTGTGTGCATTTCATAGATGAGGAAGCTTGGATTGCAAAGGTGTGATTGGTAGCTAAGGTAACCCATAAGTTTAGTGGTGGAGCTGGATTCTGGCACACCCCAGGTAATGAATGGGCTCTACCCTGCAGGGTGGTGAGTATGTGACACTGGCAAATGCTGGAGACGGGGAGGGAAAGAACCCTGTAAGGCAAGTGGCTTCTTAGGGGGAAAACCAGAAGCATGAGGCATGGACAGTGACAGCTAGAGGAGCAAACGTGACATGGGAGAGATGGTGACACAGGGACGAGGATAACATGAACGCGATTTAAAGTGAGGGTGACAGGAGACGTGCGCAGGTGACAAGGGTATATGATGACAGTTTATGAGAAGTGAGGATTTCATATCAAGAAATATTAACAAAAGATGAGTGCCGGAGACATAAGAAGCCGATGGCGACTACAAGGGGCAATTGTGAGCTATGGTGGCAATGGGCGCTTAAAGGGGACAACAGCGAGTTAAGGGGGTTGATGGCGACAGAAGGAAGGTGATAGCAACAGAGGGGGAATGGTGACAATTTAAGCGGGAGGAATGGCGATATAAAAGGACCGAGAACAACATAAGGGTAGAGACGCATTACCGACACGAAGTGACAACACAAGGAGGCAGCGGAGGCGCCGCGCCCCCAGATCGCACAGTACCTGCACTGCCCGGCTCCCACTCCACGACCCAGCCGGGCACGAACCCTCGGTATTGGAGCTGGGCCCCACCACCCCCGCTGTGCGCAGGCGCACTCTGGCTGGAATGCGGGCCTCGCTTGTGGGTTTCTGATTGGACGCGCTCCTCGCTAGTGCAGAGCAGAGGGAAGTGCCTGGGAAACCGTGAGTGATCACGTGACTGCTGCCGCCTCACTCTCGTTGGTGGCGGCCCTGGTGGCTAGAGCGGCCGCGGGCGGGTCAGTCCGGCTTCCGGCGGCAGGGGTAGTGCTTTCGAGATGGACCTCCGGGCCAGGGGCGGGGTGGGGTTCTGACAGTTGGTTCCGCCCGGAGGGGCGGGCGGGCGGCGCGAGTGGGCGCGGGCCCGGAGGGCCAGGTGAGGCGTGGGCCGGGAGAGGTGGGATTGGGCCGGAAACGGTGGGGATGGATGGCATCCAGGCCCACTGGCGCTGCGTTGTGGTCCTGGATAAACGACTTCTTTCTCTGAACCTCAGTTTCCTCCTCTGTAGAGTGGGGGTCAGTATATGACTATATCTGGTTTGGAATGAGAAGTCAGCTCGCGCTTGTCGGAGCCCCTCGCTCTGCGCCTGGCACACTGGTCACTCGTTAATATACTATTATTGTTAGTTTTGATGATGATGTTTGTGCTTGGCGGGAAAGGTCTGGATGTGGGAACGTGAAAGATTGTTGGACTTGGAAGCCAACAGATTTCAGTTCAAGTCTCAGCTCCACGTTGTAGCAGTGGGCCTGTGCCTTCACCTCTCTGAACCTTATTTATGCAGTGAGGGCTAACAGTCCAAATATCATAGGGTCCTTGTCAGGATGCTGATGAAATGTGCGTGTAAAGCTCCTAGCACAGGGCCTGGGACAGTATTGAGTAGAACTCAGTAGACTCATAATAATGATTTTGAGAGTCATTGTTGTAGCTGCGACTTCCCAGGAAGTAAAAGGAGGGAGGAAGCTCAAAGACAGCAACAGGAACAACTTGGAATCTGGAGTCAGGGAAATCGACATCCTGCCACTTACAAATTTTCCAAATCCCATGATTTTTCTTTTTCTTTAAAACTACTGATGCATTTTCCTCCAGTCAGTCAACTTGAGAAGGAAAAGTTCTTTGCTATCCTAATGAAAACTGGCCATGAGAAGGAACTCTTAACCTGAAATACAATGGAAGCAGAACAGTTCATTAAATTGAGTGTGATTCCATATTGTCAGGAACTCATCAAGTTACCTAATACTCTGTTCCCAGCTCACACTTTGCATAGGGCTGGTATAAGTCAGTGACTGTCCTTTCCTTTTCCTAGCTCACTGAATATTTATTTATTTTATTTAATGCACACATCACCTGCTGAACGTTGTTCTAAGTGCTTGGTGTTTATGAACTCATACACATATCACCTGTTGAGCATTATTCCAAGTGCTTGGTGTTTTTGAACTCATTTACTCCTTTAAGAATAGATACTCATCATTCTTATTTTATAACCGAGGGACGTGAAATCCAGAAAGGTTGCCCTGCCTGCGCAGCTCCGGCTCTGGCTCTGGCGTGGCTCAGTGGTTGAGCGTCAACCTATGAACCAGGAGGTCACAGTTCAATTCCTGGTCAGGGCACATGCCTGGGTTGTGGGCTTGATCCCCAGTGTGGGGTGTGCGGGAGGCAGCTGATTAATGATTCTCTCTTATCATTGATGTTTCTTTATTTAAAAAATATGTTTTTATTGATTTCAGAGAGGAAGAGAGGGCGAGAGAGATAGCAACAACCTGGGCTTATACTCTGACCAGGAATCGAACTGTGACTTCTTGGTTCATAGGTTGACGCTCAACTATTGAGCGATGCCGGCTGCGCTCATCAATGATGTTTCTATCTCTCCCTTTCCCTTCCTCTCTGAAACCAATTTAAAAAAAAGAAAGAAAGGTTAAGCCATTTGCCCGAGTCAGGGTTAGGAAGTGGTAAATTAGGATTTGGATCCATGCCTTCTAAGGGCTTAGCACAGGTTATCTGGTATATGGTAATTACTTGAGTTTTGGGAGTGGTCATTTTTCCATTATTATTAATGTTATAATTTTCACCATTCAGAGAGTCAGCGCTGGAGATGGGCTTTTAATGGTGGAGAGAGGAAACTGAGTCCAGCAGGGAATTCTGCAGCTGTAGGAGGATACCAGTACTTCAAGGCTTCTGGTAAGCATAACTGAAACCTTGCAAAGACAGGTCATAGTGCCTGGCTCATAGTAAGCCCTTGGCCAGCATTATCATAGCCATTGGACTGACTTGGGTTCAAGTCCAGGCCCTGTAGTTACTTATTGTGTGACCTTGGAGCTGCCATTCTCACCTGTAACATGGGGCTCATTTTTACTTTCTTCCCCTGTGGTTGTGAGGAATTACTGAGATATGTATATACTCAGTCCCTGGCACGTGAACGTTCAGTAGGAGCTACTGCATGGGCACTGGAATCGGAGAGAACTTGTTTTTGAATCCCAGTAAAGCCATTTGCTAGACGTGGCATTTGGCAAATGACTGCACCTCAATGAGTTGGTTTCTTTCATTGATTAAAATGGGTCTGATACTAGTCCTCACTCATGAGGAGGTTGTGAGGCATCAGTATATGCCTGGCTCTGGTCCTGGTGTATGAGATGTTTTTCCGCCTGACTTATTGAAGCCTCTTCTTGCCCTGCCCTTTGAGAAATGCAGTATGTTATCCTGGTCCAGTAGTAAAATCCAGGAGGGAAAGTGGGTGTTAGAGAGTCAAGTTCAGGGTGGAATGATGTCGGTGATCATGTTCATCAGTGAAGGATGCAGCAGGAGCCAGGGAAAGGCAGGATGAATCCTCGCTGGGGGCAGAGGAGAGAATCTCATGTGTGGGGAAGCTTCACAAAGCAGGCAGCAGCAAGGCGGAGTGAAGAAGGGCTTGCCAGGAGAACAGGAGAAGATAAACATTCCAGGCACAAGTGACATTCTGTGTGAAAACTGGGAGGTAGGCAAAGCCCCTGAGTGTTAGAGGAAAGGCTGGGGTGGGAAGCCCGGGAGTTAAGAATAGCCCACACTTGGTGAGCATCAGACAGTGTCTCAGGTGCTTCATACATAGAAGCTCATGTGCCCTCACGGCATTTGCCTAAGGTAAGGAACGTTTGTATCTTCCTAGTTTACAAATGGGGACACTGAAACTCGACTGGTAAAGTAATTTGCTAAGGCCACACAGGTAGTAAGTGGTAGAGCCAGATTTGAACCCTGCAGTATGGTTACAGAGTCCTTACTCTTACTGCTTCTGTTAAGCCATCAGAATGCTGGGGGGATGGGGACAGATTGAGTGTGCTGGACAGAGGGCCTTCTGCACCCCATAGAGGAGGTGGACGGGGATGACGGCGAAGGATCAGAGTCGGGGGCTGGGGTGGGTGGCAGGGAGCAGAGTGAAGAATGAGGGCAGAGGAAATGGTGGATACGGCAGGGTCAGAGAAGAGGATGAGGGCTAAGTGGGAAGTTTGGGATGGATGTTCCTGGAGTCAGATAGCATGGAATCATCAGGAGAGAAAGTTACTTCCGTTAGTTTCTTTTCAGTGCTGCTATTTATGTCCAAGAGAAAGTTTTAATTGGTGCTAATATATCTCTAACACCTTTCTAGCACCTGCTAATCTCTTAGGTGAAAATGGGTTTTTCATTTCTTCTCTGAGGCCCCTTATGGTTTGGTGCCCCACCTGTCTGCCCTTGTCTCCTCTCACTCTCCTCGCTCACTCCACTGCAGCCAGGCCAGCTGCCGCCGCCCCTCCAACATGTCAGATGGGCTCCTGGCTCAGGGCACTGTGCTTACCTTCTCCTGGAACACTCTTCTTCTGTAAAACCACATGGCTCACTCCTCCACCACCGTTGGGTCTCTGAATGTCACTTTAGAGTGTTCTTCCCTGATCACCCTCTTTAGGATTGCAACCTCTTTCTTCCCAGGCCCTCCATGTTTCTCTGAGACACTAAAGGCTTTCTGACACACCACACCTTTTTTTTCCTTTTTTAAAAAAGATTTTTATTGATTTTTAGAGAGAGAGGAAGGGAACGGGGGGAGACAGAGAGAGAAACATCAATGTGAGAATAAAACGGCAAAACATTGATTGGCTGCCTCCTGCATGCCCCCTTTTGGGCATCAGGCCCATAGCCCAGGCATGTGCCCTGACTGGAAATTGAACCATGACCTCCTGGTCATCAGTTGATGCTCAACCACTAAGCCACACCGGCCGGGCTGACACACCACATCTTAACTGTTCTGCTTGTTTCCTCTCTGTGTTCCCCTTCCCCCTTTCCTTACCTAAATGCCAGGTTCCGTGTTTTTGTTCACCTCAGTATCCCTAGATCCTAGAACAGTGCTTCACACATAGTAGGTGTGAAGCACACAGTTTTTGAATGAATGAATAAATGAATGAATGGAGTATTTATGGTTAAAGTCTTGGGTAGGGGCTGTCTTTGTTCCCTCTCTCTTTCCTTCCTCTCTTTTTCTAGTTAGAAACTTTTGAGGTGTGTGGAATAGGGCTGTGGACATTTGCTGTCCCTGGGCCTTGTCCCAGGCAAAAGTGATAGTTGTGGTGGCAGCTCTGTCCCAGGCTGACTTCCTGCCAGCTGCTCCAGGCTATTCCTGGGCTCTGAGCCCCCAGTCCAGGAACTCTCCTCTGGCAGGCAGATAGACAGGCAGCGCAAGAGGGACAAGCACTCACAGCCGGTGGCAACTCATGAGCCCTCTCCCCTTGTTCTCTCTTCCAGGCTCCAGGGAGCTGCGTGAAGGCCAGGGCGACAATGGTCTCAGTGACAATGGGTGAGTCTGTGGACTTCTCTCCGGGGCCCCCTCTCCCCACTGCCCTCTTTGAGGTATGACCTTGTTGGGGAAGACGTGGTGGGGGAGGGAGGGCCGGTCACAGGCAGGAACAGCTGTACTGTGAGGACCATGGAGGTGGGGCCAGGCCTGCTCAAGGCCTACCCGCTTCTTCTCTGTATCTTTGCCTCCTGCAGCCTCGTTTAGCCATAAAGAACTTGGGTATTGAAGTCCAGCAGATCTCCCACATGGCCTCTCAGAGTCTCAGTTTTCTCACCTATAAAATGGAGATACTAATACTTCCTACAACCTAGGATGTAATAAGGATTAAGGAGGTTATTGCATGTAAAATCCTGAGCATAGTTTTTTTTTTGCAGTTCCTACTCCCAACCTATGTGGTACTTTTTTTTCCCCTTAAGAGCTTGATTGATATATAGTTCATATTTTTACAATGACTTGTTTAAAGGCTACAGTTCAGAAGTTTATGTACATATCTTTTTCTTTTCTTCTTTTTTCAAAATATATTTTTATTGATATCAGAGAGAAAGGGAGAGGGAGAGAGAGCTAGAACATCAGTGATGAGAGAGAATCATTGATTGGCTGTCTCCTGCACACACCCCACTGGGGATCAAGCCCACAGCCTGGAATCATGTGCCCTTGACCGGAATCGAACCCAGGACCCTTGAGTCCACAGGCCAATTCTCTATCCACTGAGCCAAACTGGGTAGGGCTACATATCTCTTTCTATTCACAGATTTGTGCAACCATCACCACAATTGATTTATTTCAAAACATTTTCATCTCCCCCCAAAAACCCAATGTCCATTAGCAGTCACTCCCTCCACCCCTGGACCCTGGCACCACTAATCCACAAATCCACTTTCTGCCTCTATGGATCTCTAGATTTACCTGTTCTGGACATCTATACTAATAATAGAGGAATATGCAAATTGTCCGAGATGCTGTCACAGTAACAGTAACAACTGAACAGCAGGTTGGCAGGCTGTGTGGGGCGACAAGGCTGGCAGGGGGCTTAGTGAGGGACAACCAAACGACTGACCAGCAGGCTGCATGAGGCAACCAGGCCGGCAGGGGGGGTTAGTGAAGGACAGCCAAACGATGGAACAGCAGGCTGCGTGGGGTGACCAGGTCGGCAGGGGGGTTAGTGAGGGACGACCAAACGACTGAACAGCAGGCTACATGGGGCGACCAGGTTGGCGGAGGGGGCAGTTGGCGACCAGGCCGGCGGGGGGGGGGAGGCCAGTTGGGGGTGACCAGGCCAGTAGGGGGGGTAGTAAGGGGCAACCAGGCCAGCAGGGGAGGGCAGTTGGGGGTGACCAGGCCAGCAGGAAGAGGCGGTTAAGGGTGATCAGGCTGGCAGGGGGGGCAGTTAGGGGTGATCAGGCAGGCAGGCAGGTGAGCAGTTAGGAGCCAGTGGTCCCGGATTGTGAGAGGGATGTTCGACTGCTGGTTTAGGCCCGATCCCCGGGATTAGAGAGGGTGCAGGCCGGGTTGAGGGACACTCCCCCCATGCACACATTTCATGCACCAGGCCTCTAGTTTCATATAAATGGAATCATTACGTGGTGCTTTTCGATACTTAGACAAAAGTGCCTGCTTTTGGCTGATGGAAACCAGGGTGCCCTGGCTAAGCAGGTGCCCAGAGCCCATGCAGAATAGAAGATACTGTTTCCTCTGGGCAGGAGCCCACCTTTCTCAATTAGAGATGCAGGCCTGTGGCCTGGTGGGCAGGGGCCTCCTTGGGAGAGGTGTGGCTGTGGGTTTGTGCCGAGCCCTGCACTGCCACCTATGAAACATCTGACCTGGAGTGTGTCTCTTCCTGCACTGAGCCTCAGTTGTCTCAAGCAAAATGAGCACAGCAATACCAGATTTTTTCTAATCTCAACTAGCATTGCCCACCCCCCAACCAGTGTGGCTCAGGTGGTTGGAGTGTCATCCTATGCTCTGAAGGGTTTTGGGTTTGATTTGATATTTCTCTCCTCCTGCCCCCTCCCTCCCTTCCTCTCCCTTCCTTTCTCTAAGCATGTCCTTGAGTGAGGATTAAAATAAACAAAGTAGCATGGAATGTTGGATGTAATATTATGTATCATGAGAAAGAAAAAGAATGTTGCCAATTAAACTGGCAGCCTGGCTGGGGTGGCTCCGTGATTGAGCATCGACCTATGAATTAGGTCACAGTTTGATTCCACGTCAGGTCTGTCAAGGCACATGCCAGGGTTGGGGGTTTGATCCCCAGTAGGGGTGTGCAGGAGGAAGCCGATCAATGATTCTCTCATCATTGATGCTTCTATGTCTCTCTCCCTCTCCTTTTCTCTCTGAAATCAATAAAAATATATTTTTTAAAAAAACCCACAAAAGACAACTGTGGCACACCATCAATTGTGAGATAGATCCTGGTTTCAGAGATATTAAAAAAGAAAAGAAAGATTTTACTTGAAATCAGTGATCTTACCTAACACCTGGCCTAACAGAGCAGGGTCAATTTGAAGGTCACACCAAAGAAAACAAGAAGGAAGTTTAGAAACAGTAAGCCAGGGGCGAGGTGGCCCCCCCAACCCACCTGCTTCCTCATTGGCAAAGTGGGGGAGTCAATGCTGCTTAACCACAGATTGTCAGGCAGACGTAATTCCATCATCTGTGTAAAGCACTCAGCCCAGGGCCTGGCATTTGATAAGCATTTAATTTGTGGGAGCCGTTGCTGTTGTGGTTTTGCTGTGGCTGTTCTCTAAAGAGAACAATGTGAGTAATGAGTCCTGTCCACCCCACCAGCCACTTCTGAGTGGATCCAGTTCTTTAAGGAAGCCGGCATTCCTCCGGGACCTGCTGTCAATTACGCTGTGATGTTTGTGGATAATAGGTAAGGGGCACCGAGGGGATGAGTTAAACTCGGGGAGGGGATGAGTTAAACAGGGAGCTGGCTGGCCCACCCGCCCTGGTCCACCGTGGCCTCACTGCTGACCCTCCCCTACAGGATCCAGAAGAGCATGCTGCTGGATCTTAACAAGGAAATCATGAATGAGCTGGGCGTGACTGTGGTGGGCGACATCATTGCCATCCTCAAGCATGCCAAGGTGGTACACCGCCAGGTGGGTGCTCTGTGCCATCTCTCTGTTCCTGGGTTTAGGGTTGGGGGGGGAGGGGCAGTGGCAGAGCTGACAGGAGGCTTAAAAGCAAAGGTAGACAGACCTGGGATCCAAGGCTGGTTCTACATTTGCTGTGTGACATTGGGCACATTGCCTAACCTCTCTGAGCCTTTGTCCATCTGTAGTATGCACATAGGCAAGCCTATTTTGCAGGGTGATTGTAAATATTATATTGTATAAAGCCTAGTACAGTGTAAACAGTAGGGCTTCAGTAAGAGCTCTCCGTGTTATTATTACTAGTTGTCATCTTACTAATATAATTATCATGACCAGGATTCTTCTCTGTCCCCAGGACAGAAGCTTCCTATGTGGGATCCAGTTGGTGATTTGGCCAACAGTGTGGTGGTTCCATTCATTATTGGCCCCTCTGGTTGGCCCCTCTGGTTACAGTGTCCTTAGACAAATGATTTCACCTCCCTGAGTCTCTCTGAAACAGGCTTTTCGCACACCCTGCTACATAGGGTGGCTTTGGCCATCTACCAAATAGTGTATGTGGCAAGGAGTGCCAGGTTTGGAGTGAAGTGCTTGTGAAGTTACGATTGCTAACACTTAACCATGTGCTTGCCGTGCCTGCCAGGCTGTCTCTGCCCTTTATACTTATTAACTCATTTATACGTATTTGCTCCTCCCTTCACTTGACCAAGAAGGAAACTTGCTTCAGAGCTGTACTCCAGCACTCCACTCTACATGTAGCGGCTGGTGGGTTATTCTCATATCCAGTAGCTCCCTCCATCCCAGAGATTGTCTTCATAGTTCCCCCATCCAGAACAAGCCCCTGCAGTGAGGGCTTTCTCCAGCCAGGGGCATTCTCTGAGTTATCACGGAGATGGTCACAGAGCAACACTTCTTTTCTTTAAACTTCTATTTTTTTAAAATATATTTTAATTGATTTTTTACAGAGAGGAAGGGAGAGGGAGAGAGAGTTAGAAACATCGGTGAGAGAGAAACATCGATCAGCTGCCTCCTGCACACCCCCTACTGGGGATGTGCCTGCAACCAAGGTATATGCCCTTGACCGGAATCGAACCTGGGACCCTTGAGTCCTCAGGCCGACGCTTTATCCACTGAGCCAAACCGGTTAGGGCTAAACTTTTAAATTTGGGAATAATTTTTGATTTCTAGAAATGTTCCAACAATAGTACAGAAAGTTTCTGTGTGTCCTTTACTCAGCTTCTCCTAATGTTAACATCTTACATAGTGATGGTACATTTGTCAAAACTAAGAAATGAACACTAGAGTGCTAGCATTAACTAAACTACAGACTTTTTGGATTTCATTCATTTTCCATTGATACCCTTTTCCTGTTCCAGGATGCCTCACTGCATTGACTGATGTCTTCTTTGTCTCTCTCTCTAACAATTTATTTGAGAGAGAAAGAGAAACATTGATTTGTTGTTCCACTTATTCATGCATTCATTGGTTGCTTCGTGGATGTGCCCTAACTGGGGATCAAACCCACAGCCTTAGCTTATGGGGACAAGGCTCTAACCAACTAAGCTCCCTGGCCAGAGCTAAATTTATTTTTCACTTACAGTTGACACACAATATTATCTTAGTTTCAGGTGTTGACATAGTGATTTGACATGACCTTGACAGTTTTGAAGAGCACTGGTCAGATGTTTTGTAGACTGTTCCTCAGTTAGGGTTTGTCTGTTTTCTCCTGGTTAGGAGTGAAATGTCTTGAAATCTTTTCTCTAGCAGCTCTGATACCCCTAGTTTGGTTTAGTTTTCTGAGTTCCCTGTTCCCTCACCTGATGCCCCATCCCCCTGGTAACCCAGGCACTTTTTTTTTTTATAGGACATGTGCAAAGCTGCTACTGAGTCGGTGCCCTGCAGCGCTAGCCCCGTCCCGGGCGAGATTCGCCGAGGCACCCCTAGTGGTGAGTCCCATCTGCTCATTCTTACACTCCTGCAGTGAAGGGAACACACCTGGAGTCTGCAGAGGTGGCAGTAAAGGCATCTGAGGCCCTCTTCTCTTAGGGAAAAATACGCTGGGTGAGGAGGGGCTGGTGGTAGTTCTGTCCTGTAAGGTCACTGCGAACACTGAATTAGTGAACACTGAATCACGCTCCCACGGGGAATACAAGGTTAGGTTCCTGCAAACCTCTGATCACCACATTTTTCCCTTAGCTGATCAATACTGAACTTTCTTTTATGCGAGTTTCCATTTAAAGACGCCTTATTTACTATATATTGTTGATTCATTAACATTGAACTTGGTCAATAACACTATAACTCATTCCTGAACGGAGCTAATCTCACACAAGTATTTTTCCCATGAGGCACATACATCAGTGCCTCCTTGCACTTAGGAGCACAGACAGCACTTCAGTGCTATGCTTAGGGGGCCGTTTTAATCAGCACAATCATAGACCACTTGGTTACAGTATGAGAACTGAAACAAGAACACAGCGTGTGGCTTGTTTGACCTCAATTGGGGGTGTGGGTGTTGGGTGACTCAAGTTTTTCTCCATTCTGTGCATGTCTGTGAATGACCACAGAGGCACTATGAGTGTTAGTTTTGGGGGTTACAAGTAAATTTTAGTGAAGAGGTGAATTTGAAAATATGGAATCAGTGAATGGTGAGAACCGGCTCTAGTTATACTTTTGTTTCTTTATTATTATGATACATTAAAAAAAATAAACCTAAAAAAAAAACCACCTAAAAAATGTAACATGCATATTTGTTAGCCTTTGCTACTTAGAAAGCCACTCCAAAACTGGTTTAAAACACCAACATTTATTTCCCATGGTTTTATGACTTAGTTGGTCATTTCTGCTCTGGGCCAGCTCAGCTGGTCTCGATGGGTGATCTAGGAGACCTCAACACACATCTGATGGTTGGCTTGACGTCAACAGGGGAAATTTGGGCACATAAGTCTCATTTTCTAGCAGCTAGCTCAGGCTCATCCGTACAAGGGTGGTTGCAGGACTCCCAAAAGCAGCATAGGAAGGCAGCCCCCATTTTTCAAATCACCTCCAAGCCTCTGCTTGTATAACATTTGCTCTTGTCCCATTGGCCAGAGCCAGTCACATGGCTCAACCCAGAGTCATTGTGGGCAGGGCCTGCCCAAACGCATGGTCCAGGGAGGCTGAACAAATTGGGGGTTTGTTTCTGTAAACACCTCCTACAACTTACATGCAGAAAAGGGTTCAGATCACAGCAGTACAGCTGAATGACTTCACAGACGCGACTCCATGTGGGCAGCAGCGTCCAAATCCAGCAACAAGCGTGACAGTGACCCCAACCATCTCAGGTGCCTACCACCCTGATTTCTAGCAGCATAGGTCAGTTTTGCTAGTCTTTCACGTCTGTATAAATGAAAATAGATATATGTACTCTTCGTACCATTCTGAATATCTTAAGTAGTTTAAAATAAACTTTAAAAATTAATTAAAACAAAACACTAGTGGAAAAAATAGGCAATCAAATAGTAAGAGGAAACAGGCAAAGAAGGAAAGAGGGGAAGAGTTCTCCACAACAGCATTCCTGATGTGGCCACTTGTGTACACTTGGTAATATCGCGTGTATGTGTCTGTGAGCAGCAGTCGCGATGTCAGAGCACAAAGCACCTGATGCTAACATTCAGGAGAGACAGACAGTTGTTTTCCCTCTGCCTAAATGGTGCTAACTTGCCATGATTATACGTGTCCCCGACTGTCTCCCTCCCACTCTGGGATTGGCCTCTGCTACTTAGCCTTACATGCTACAGTTCTCACCTTACACCCTAGGGCAGTGGTCAGCAAACCGCGGCTCCCGAGCCACATGCGGCTCTTTGGCCCCTTGAGTGTGGCTCTTCCACAAAATACCACGGTCTGGGCGAGTATTTTGAACAAGTGGCATTAGAAGAAGTTTAAGTTTAAAAAATTTGGCTCTCAAAAGAAATTTCAATCATTGTACTGTTGATATTTGGCTCTGCTGACAAATGAGTTTGCCGACCACTGCCCTCTCTTGCTCTACAGAAAACAAGGTCCATCAGATACTGTCCCCCACGCCCAGAGGGAGGTCACTGCTTTTCTTGCCCCAGCCCAGCTGGAGCCAGACCCACATTCCCAGGCCTGGCTGAGTGACCCCCACTCTGAATCCCAGTTCCCTTGTCTGTATAGTTGGTTATCGGTAGGGTCTGTCTAGCACAGATGTTGGGGGTTTGGTGGTAGTGTTCATCTTTTCAGTAGATGCTTATCGAGGGCTGTGAAGTGCCAGAAATGTTGTGGGCACTGGGATACAGCAATGAACAGGCAGTGTCTCCTCAGGCAGCTTGCATGCTCTGGGAGAATCCACCAGTAAACAAATAATGTAACTTAATGTCAAGCAGCAATAAAGGCTATGAAGAAAGAGAAAGTGTAGTGTAGGGCAGGTTGATGGGGTGGTCTGGGAATTGTTCTCTGAGGAGACTATTTGAGAGGAGACCTGTGTGAAGAGGCAGAGCAAACCTGTTGGTACTCCGGGAACTGCGTGCAGCGTGGAGGGGAGGGTCAAGGTCCATGCCGGGCTGCATCACTAACTGATGGGTGAAGTATGGTAGGGACCAGTCTGGTCTTATGTCTCAGGAAAGACCCTCAGGGCAGGGAGGGGTAGGCTAGTTCCTGGAAAGACTGACCCACCCAACCCCCAGGCATCCACACAGGAGGACAGCACAGCCACAGAGGAACTCTGGCTGCTCCTTCCCCATTCAGTCCCAAGGCTGGCCTCCAGCCGGCCTCCCTCCCACTGCACTGGACTCTTCCCTTTCCTCCCTGCAGCCGCCTCCCGAATGATCGCCAACAGCTTGAACCGAGACTCCCCACCTGGAACTCCCCCCAGGCGGCCAGATACCAGTACCTCTAAGATCTCCGTCACCGTGTCCAATAAGATGGCAGCAAAGAGTGCCAAGGCCGCTGGTGAGGGGACTGGGGCAGGTGGTGGGAGGAGCTGGAGGTGAATGTGGGTTGGCAGATGGGGGTCATGTTCCCAGCGTTGTGAGTGCCTGAAGGCCACCAGGTTCAAAGGGTTTGTAATTGATCAAGTCACTGCACCTCTGGGGGCCTCGCTTTCCACGTCTGTAGGATGGGGCTGGGGTACCCTACCCAGAGGACAGTCAGAAGCACTTGAGATGGTGTATGTAAGCACAGGTGCACTGTGGTTCTCACTCAGTGCTTGGTTCAGTCTTTTTAATTTTATTTTATTGGGGTCAGAACACTTAACATGAGGTCTACCCTCTTAACAAAGTTTTAAGTGTACACAGCAGTACTGTTGACTATAGGTGGTTCAGTCTTTTAACAGATGTTCACTGAGCCCCGCACTGTGCCGGCCCTGTGCTTGATGCCTGGGGTCAAAGGTAAAGAAGCTACTGTTTCCTCTCAGCAGCCAGAGGGATCTTTCAGAACCCTCAACCAGATCTTTTCACTCCTTTGTCTGGAACTCTCCAGGGCTTCCCATTATTCCAGCAATAAAATCCAGTCCTAAGTGGATTCCTCTCTTGTGTCCCTTTCCCTTGCTCGCTGCCTCCAGCCCCCTCCAGGCTCCTTCCCCCTGTGGGGCCTTTGCCCCGTGTTCCCTTCTTCTGCAGTGTGCTTCCTTTGCAGACTTCCGAGGCTGGCCTCTGCTCTTCTAGGTCTCAGCTTGAAAGCTGGGATTGGGACTCTGGCCTTAGGGCTGTCAAGCCCTCTCTATGTTGCCACTTTCTCCCTTTGTTGGACCCATCCCATAACATGATGTTGGCACAAGTGGAACCTGAGGCCCGGGGAGGGGGCTTCGTAATCTGACCCCCAGCCCCATCATGCCCTGTCCACCTCTTTCGCACCCTGCATGCTCCCTTTTTGCTGGGGGCATTTGGAAGTGCCTCAACCCCCTTCTGGCCTTGTGATTTGCATGCCATGAGAAAGTTAAAGTTACTTTCTAAAGTATTGAAAAGATAGCCTGGGAGGGACTGGCACTCTTCCCCCTCGACACATTTGAGGGGATTCTTTTTTGTAAAAATGGAGTTAA
Organism: Plecotus auritus; assembly: GCF_963455305.1. Lineage (NCBI taxonomy): Eukaryota > Metazoa > Chordata > Mammalia > Chiroptera > Vespertilionidae > Plecotus > Plecotus auritus. The sequence continues at coordinate 20,646,958 of NC_137785.1, forward strand.
AATTTAGTTACATACAGATTGTAAGTTTACGACTTGATTACTTTTTGAAAGGTGAGCACACCTGTGAAACCACTACCTGGTGGGGCTCTGTCACCTTCCCTCCCAACCCAGGTCTGAAGGGAGTCTGGGCTGGGAGGTGAGTCTGCTTGGGGTGGACAGAGCCGCAGAGAATGGGAGGCCCACTGCAGCCTGGGGTTTCCGAGTACCTTCTGCCCCGTCTGGCTCAGACCTCTGAGTTTCTCATCTGAGTTTCTCGGTGGTTCAGAGTCAGTGGTGATAGGGGTGGTTGGGAAGATAAGGGGTTCCAGTCATGCGGATGCATGGAGATGAAGGGCACATATGTGCCCTTTGCAGGGCATCTGGTCCCTATCCTGGGAGAACATTCTATCCTAGAAGGCGCTCAGCCACACCTTCTTCCCCAGCTGCCGTGGCCCGCCGGGAAGAGGAGAGCCTGACTGTTCCCACCAAGCGCCGCAGGGTCACTGCTGAGATGGAGGGAAAATACATCATCAACATGCCCAAAGGCACCACCCCCCGGACCCGCAAGATCCTTGAGCAACAGCAGGCGGCGAAAGGTACTGGCCGGGCAGGGGTGTACGCTGGCATAGACTGTGTTTCCTTTTTGGTCTCATCCCACTGGCATTGGCTGAGAAGCAGGCTCTAAAGGGACCCAGGGGACCTTGGACCAAGGGAACAGTGATGGTAGCCATAGAGGAGGGGGTAGGTCACCACCTCTGCCCTTGTGTCCCGAGGTTAGTGTTGCAGGTCTGCTTAGTCCCTCAGCCTGGCGCTCTTCACCGGGTGAGGGTGGGGAGGGTTCAGGGGCATGGATTTGGTGATGGCTGCCTCTAAAGCTGTGCTGTGCCTGTCTGAGGGCAGGTGCCCCAAGAAGTGGGAACTGTCATTATGAGCCCGAGGGGTCTGGTTGAGATTCAGTCCAGTGCTGCAGCTTGTATTTGGCAGTATGGAGATGGCGTTCTGTGGACTCAGAATATAGTCTGTGTTCTAATGGGAAAACGTTCAGATGATGCAGAAGCATATACAGTAAAAACAGACTGTTTCCCTCCCTCCCATCTCCCTGCCTGTTGCTAATTTTTCCAGACTAACATCCATGAACTTAACTTGCATCTGTATATGTGTCCACACACATATGGGCATTTTTTTCCTTCTAAATGTGTAGCATCATCCTATAGGTATTGTTCTATTACTCTTCTACTGAGATCTTTTCACTTTAGTGTACGTACATCTACAGTCCATCCTCCGTATCCATGAGTTTTGCATCCGTGGACTCAACTAACTGCAGATTGGAAATATTCAGGGAGGCCCTGGCTGGTGTTCACAGTGGTTAGAGCATCGGCCAGTGCATCGAAGGGTTGCGGGTTTGATTCCTGGTCAAGGGCATGTACCTGGGTTGCAGGTTTGATCCCCACCTCAATCAGGGTGCATGTGGGAGGCAACCGATCGATGTGTCTCTCTCACATCAATGTTTCTCTCTCTCTCCCTCCCTCCCCATTACCCCTGTCTTCCTTCCACTCTTTCTAAAAATCAATGGGAAAAAATATCCTCTGGTGAGGGTTAACAAAAAAAGGAAAAAATAAAATAAAATAAAATATTTAAGGGGGGAAAAAAAGCCCAGAAATTTCCAAAAAGCAAAACTTGAATTTGCCACGTGCTGAGTGCTACCCTTGATCCCTGTAATGACATAGTGATAAGTAGGTGTACCCTGCTTTAACACCATGGAAATAGAGATGATTTGCACATACTGTGCCATTTTATATGAGGGACTTGAGCTTCGCGGATTTTGGTATTCATGGGGTACTGGAACTAGTCCCCCTCAGATACCGAGGAACAGCTATGCTCATTCTTGCTAATGATTGTTTAATATTTCCATAGCATTCATATATCGTATCAAGCATTCTGTTGGTGACTGTTTAGGTTGTTATTTAGAGAGAGAACTTGTTACCATTCATCAGATTTTCTCAGAGGCCTATGACCCCAAAAAGAGTGAGAGGCCCGAGTAGTGATCAAGAATTCCTGCACACACACTTGATGAACTTGTACGAGGTACAAGGAACATATGTCAGTTTTAGTTCATCCTTCCCACAGTTGACACCAGCCAGGAGCTGGTGGGTTAAGGTCAGTGTTAACCAAAAAGTGTAGACTTAGCCTAACTGGGCCCAGTCTGTGCCTATTGTACCAGCGCTGCTTGGGGTCCAGGCTGCCATGTTGTCCCCTCCCTTGCCTGCACATATTCACCCGGGTCTGGGCCACAGGGGCCACTCAGCAGGTGCTGAATGATGGCCTCGCTTCCCTCCAGGTCTCCACAGGACGTCTGTGTTCGACCGCCTCGGTGCCGAGACCAAGGCAGACACAACGACGGGCAATAAAGTGAGTTGGAGATTGGGGAGCCACTCGGGGCTCTCAAATTCTTGTCCTCCCTGGGTGTTGTTCCTGACACTTCCCACATCTCACCCTGGCACACCCTGGGCCCATCTCACCTACCTTTCCAGCCTCAGTTCTCTTCTTTGCATTGGCGGCTTCCCTGTCTTCTGCCCTGACCTGTCCCGATGTCCAGTCCTGGGGTCTGGCTGACTCCTGGATGCTGCCCTGTCCCAAACCATCTTCAGCATCATCCCCCAAAGCAACCGCTCTCCTGGGCCCTGTCTCAGGGACGCCCCATGGTCCTCATTCTAGGCAGTCACCAGACGGATGGCGCCATCTGTCTTGCCTGCTCTGCCACCTCTCCCTGTCTGGATAGGGCAGTGGCCTCCTAACTGGTCACTGTGCAGCTACTGAGAACCCCTGCAGCCCTTCTCCCACAGCAGCAGTATGTGCTGCCACAGGACAGGCCGCCTGCCGCCCCCTGCAAGCCCACTCTTCTCCCCTTGGCCCTGTAGTCATAGGCCCTAGGCATGGTGCGTGCGTAGGAGCACCCCACCTGGGCCTGCTGCACAGTGTGAATCTGCCACCGCCTGGCTGCATGGCCTTGGCCATGTCACTTATGCCCTCCCTACCTTGGTTTCCTCTATAGTAGCCACCTCATAGGGTGATCATGAGGATTAAGTGAGAGGTACCTGCATGGTGCTATGGAGTCTGGGGCATGGTAAGCACCCTTCAGTGTCACCAGCTGCATTTCCTGCCTCAGCCCCTCACCCACCAGGCCTCACCCACCCTGGCCTTTTCTCACTTCCTAGAATCTTGGCATGAGCATGCTAATGGCACTCAGGATCATATGCTTGAAGATGGAGCCACATCAAGAGCTTGGCCCAAGCGAGTGCTGCCGTGATTCTTACTCCGGCCTTGGGGACTTAGCTGCTCCTTTTGCTGCTGATTCGGTCTTGAGGGTCTGGCTTAAATGTTGGTGTTTCCGAAAGCTTCCCTGAACTCTGAGAAGAGACGAGGCTTCCCTGTCTCCTGCTCTCCAGCACCCTCCTCCCCTCCACAGAATGTATCACTGTCGTAATTAGAGAATTACTTGTGTCATTTCCAGCACCAGGTCTGTCTTCCTCTCTGGACTGTGAGCCCCCTGAGGACAGGGCCAGGCCTGTCTTGGGCACCCCTGTGTCCCCAGCACCACCCAGCACAGGGCCAGGTACAGAGTCAGGACTCAGAAAATATCTGTCAAGTCATGACCAAATTTGTCTTTCCTGTTCATCTGTAAACCTTAGCTGATGGCCTTACCTCTTTGTGGCATGTGCTTTCTCCTCCTTACTAGACCCACTTCCGGTCAACTCTCAGATCTCATCTTAGATGTCCCTTCTCCAGGGAGCCTTTCCTGACCTCCACCCAAGGTCAGGAGCCTCCTCTGGGCTCCCCCCAGTTCCCTGGACCTCCCCGTCATGGCTCCTGCCAATATCTATGTGTCACCAATGGGTGTTTCTCCCAACTTCAATCTCGGAGGCCAGCAGGCACATGAGGCAGCTGTCCATGAATACATGATGAATGACTAAATGACTCACTTGTCTTGTCTCTGACCTCCACAGCCCACGGGAGTCTTCAGCCGACTGGGGGCTACCCCAGAGATGGATGAGGATCTGGCTTGGGACAGCGACAATGACAGCAGCAGCTCTGTCCTACAATATGCTGGGGTCCTGAAGAAGCTAGGCCCGGGCCCAACCAAGGCCAGTCCCCAGCCGGTGCTGACTGTCAAAGCCAAGGCCACAAGCTCAGCGATGACGGCCAACACCCCTACATTGCGGCGCCTGGCCCTTCCCTCCCGCCCAGGGTCCCTGTCCAAAGTCAGCATCATCCAGAGACTGGGCAAGGCTGCCCCTGTGCCTGAGGCCCAGGACAGCCAGGTCACGAGCACCAAGAGTAAGTCATCAGCCGAGGTCAAGGTCACCATTAAGAGGACTCTGGGGCCCCGGGGGAGCAGCTCCAGCGAGGGCCTGGGTGCCCAGATGGACCATGCAGGCACTGTGAGCGTGTTCAAAAGACTGGGCCGCAGGACATTCTAGCCCACAGGTGGGGCACAGGCCCCTCTCCAGGCTCTTGACTCCATCAGTCTTTAGCCAGGGCCCACCCTTGGATGGCACTGTGGGTCTCCCTCAGGCATTCAGCCCGGCCCGAGCTTTGTGGGGATGCATCCCGTTTACTGAGTCTGAGATGGTCGTTGTGGCCTGGCCTTGCCACTCTGGGACTTGCCCTTCTCTCGTGTCCTCTGTTCTGTCCTCTCTGACTGTGGCCTTGGCAGGGCCCTCTTTTCTACCTCTCCCGAGTGCCAAGTGCCCTTTTTCTCTCCTATATCTCCTCTCTCCTTCTCAGCAGCATCCACTGCCTCAAACCCCAGCTTCTCGGCCTTTTGGTCCCCAGGAGCAGGTGTTGCCCGGGGGGTCTCCCTTATCCTCCGACCCTGCCACTTCCTGACTTCCCTCCCATCACTCCTCTGGCCCCCACCCCCCAACTTTAACTTTTTTTTCTCTCCGTGTCTTCACTCTATTCATTATCTTCTGTTTTCTGTCCATGTGGTAAGGCCCGACTGTCCGCTGCATCCTGCCTGACCCTCCTGCACCTCCGGCCTCCCAGCGGCCCCCTCGTCGACAGTGGCGTCGAGCCTGTTGAGACTGTTAGCAGCCTCACTCCCAGGCTGGAGGGACCTCCCCAGACCCTGGGCTGCAGCAGGGGCACCTCCGTCTTCCTGCCCTGGGCATCTTTTCTCTGAAAGGCAGTGGCGGGTGGTGGGCAAGGGGCACTGGGAAGGGAGGCCAGTGCTGAGAGAAGAAAATAGCTGTTTTAATATATTTTTGACTTTCAAATGTTTTCCTCCCCTCCTTCAAGGTGAGTCACAGGATTGTTTTTCACACAAAGCATGTGATGGAGGGGTCACAATGAAGAGCTGGCTCTGTCTCTGAATGTCAGGCTCCCTGCACACATGTGGGCCATGTCTCTGCTGCAGGCCCCAAGTCCAAGGGAGTGCTGGCCACGGTCAGCGTGCAGTTGGGCCTCCTCCCTAAACAGAAAGCTGCCTCGGTTCTGTCACTCTGCCCTCCCCCTCCCTAGATTTCACCTGTTTCTGTCTCTCTCTCTGCTGGTGGCTTTCCAAGTTGCAGGCTCCATTTGAAGGTGAGGGATTCACATGGGTTTGATTTCCACTTGTTTGCTGCTGCACAGCCCCTACCCTGTGCCAGGCCTGTTCTGGGAGCTGGGACCTCCGTGAGCAAGACAGACAAGCCCCTGCCCACGTGTGCTGACTGCTCCAGCCAGGGAGACGGGCAGTGAAGTGACCACGGGATTGAGGGATGAGTGAAAGTGATCAGGGCCTCTTACTAATTTATTTTATTTTTTAAAATATATTTTTATTGATTTCAGAGAGGAAGGGAGTGGGATAGAGAGATAGAAACATCAACGATGAGAGAATCATTGATCAGCTACCTCCTGCACGCCCCCTACTGGGGATCATGCCGCCACCTGGGCACGTGCCCTTGACCAGAATCAAACCAGGGACCCTTCAGTCCGCAGGCGGACTCTAAACCAGCTAGGGCAGACCAAGGCCTCTTTAGATGTTAGGGGTAAGAAGAACTTTTCGGGGAGGTGACAGGCTGAGCTGGGAATGAGAAAGCAGCTATATAAAGTTCAAGAGGAGTGTTCAGGCAAAAGAAACGGCTGGGCAAAGGCCTGCCTTGGACAAGGAACGCAGAGAGGCCAGTGCAGCAGAGTGAGGGACCTGCCCTTCAGCACAGGTGGTGCGGGGGGTGGTGGACCAGAAGCAGATACCTGAGGCTCTACGACTGTGGGGGAGGAATTTGGACATCACCCCCCAGAGCACTGAGGAGTTTGGGGGGTTTGAGGCAGGCAGTAATGATCTGAGTTGCCTTCTATGAAGCTGGCTGTGGCCCTGGGAGGAGGATAAATTGCTGGAAGGGTAGGGTGGGGCAGGGAGGCAGTAGCCTGTGGAGAAAGAAAGGTTGGTGGTGGGGAGGACAGAAGTGGATGGCCTCGGGTGTGCTTCAGAGGAGCTGCAGGATGCCTCAGGGTGCTCTGAGAGACTGGGCGTTGGGGTAGGGGAGGAGGGGAAGCATGGATCACGCCTGGGTGGGAGACTTGAGCACCTAGAGGAAGGTACTCTGTGAGGCCAGGAGGCCAGGGAAGGAGGAGTGGGTTTGGTGGGAGGGCACTCACCTTTTCGGCTTTCACCTTGACAGGTGAGCACGCTGCTGGGGCTTGGGGCTACCTGGGCAGGAGGTCAGCAGCTTCGGGGAATTCCGAGGGTACTGTTGTGTTCAAAGCCAAGGGCTTGGCGACACCAGCTGAAAAGGAGCATAAGAGAGGGGAGGACCCAGAAGGAGCATGGGGGCCCTTTTCCCATTTAGAGAACAGATCTGATAAGGGGGTCACCAAGGAGTGGTGGGGAGTTTGGAAGAGAACGTAGAGCAGGTGTAGATGAGATTAGGCTTTATCCATTTTTTTTTTTTTTTTTATCGTGGTAAAATATACATAACATAAAATTTACCATTTTAGCCCAGCCAGCATGGCTCAGTGGTTGAACGCTGATCTATGAACCAGGAGGTCACGGTTTGATTCCCAGTCAGAGCACATGCCTGGGTTTCGGGCTTGATCCTCCCATGTGGGACGTGGGGGAGGCAGCCAATCAATGATTCTTATCATTGATGTTTATATATCTCTCCTTCTCCCTTTCCTCTCTGAAATCAATAAGAATATATATATATATTTTTAAATTACCATTTTAACCTTTTTAAAAAAAAATAAAATCCTCACCCAAGGGTATTTTTTTTCCATTGATTACTAGAGAGAGTGGAAGGGAAGGAGGAGTGGGAGAGAGAAAGAGAGAAACATTGAGGTGAGAGAGATACATGGATTGGTTGCCTCCCTCCAGCACCCCTACCGGGGCTGGGGAACCTGCAACTGAGATACATGCTCTTGACTGGGAATCAAACCTGCGACCCTTCCGTCCATAGGCCCATGCTCTAACCCCTGAGAAACCGGCCAAGGCCCATTTTTAAATATACTGTTCAATGGTGTTAAGTACATTCACATTGTATAACCACCACCACCACCATCCATCTCCAGATCTATTTTTGTTTGCCAAACCCATCACCCATTTATTTTTAGTTTTTTGGGGTATAATGTCATATTGGTAAGCTACTGTGTGTCAGGCAGTGTCCCAAGCACTGGGCCTGGGGTGTGAAGGGCTGGATTTCAGTATGAGGGACAGTGGTAGAGAGAGCGGCTATAGACCCCTCTCCTGGTGAGGGCCCAGGCTTGGCCCTCATGGGACTGAGGTTGGACCTCAGAGGGACAGCAAGTGGTGGTGATGCCAGGGTTGCAGAGTCCTCCCTCTTGTGCCTGAGCCATAAGGAGGAGCTCACACACACACACACACACACACACACGCACTTGGCTTGCTGCTCTTCATCCCCCTACCCCAGCCCCACTTCATGGATAATTTTAGCAACTGCCAAGGATAATTGGAAGTGTTTCAGTTACTAAATTTAAGAGCATGGTACTTTCTTGATGTGTAATGGGAACTATGATGATGTAAACAAATGTATAGCTCATTGACCGTGAGAAGTTTGCCTGCGTGGCTAAGTCATGTCACTGTGCTCTGTACAGAGGCTCAGAGGGAAGTAGACTGGAAGTCCTCACCCAGCCAGAGTGACAGGCCTGGGCTAGACGTCAGGGAGCAGAGCGGGATCCTGGCCCCATATCCCCTACCCTGTGCTGCCTCAAGTACAGATTTGAAACAGGGTCCTTTTGGAAAAGGTAAGGGTGGTCCTAGGAGAGTGGTTTTGGATTTTCTAGAGTTTTCTATGTTCCCTGCCTGATCAACTTGCCCTCAAGCATTTGCAGCTCTGGTATGCCATGGGCCATGAGAGTCACATCCCATCCTGCCACCCTTGGCCAGAGGGACCCAAGCTGGACGCCTCCTCTGCTGCCAGCCTCTCTAGAGCCCCAGTGTCCCACTCATTTCATTTGGTGATTACTCCCAAACCAGCCCAACCGCTGTGACCCACAGCGATGCATCATTTTTTCCTCTGGTTCTCTTAAATATTTTTGAGCATAAATAATACACATGGTTCAAAATGCAAAAGATACAAAAGGCTTTTACAGTGAAAAGTTTCTTCTTGAGTCTTCTGGCCCTCAAGTCCTCTCCTCAGAGGCCACCACTGTCCCCAATGTATTGGTAATTCTTCCAGTCAGAGATGTGTGCGCCAGCACACACACACACACACACACACACACACACACACACACACACACATACACACACACACACAGACACACGCAGAGGAACATGTACACACATCTTTTTTAAAGTATGTATTTTTATTGATTTCAGAGAGGAAGAGAGGTAGAGAGAAAAGAAACATCAATGATGAGAGAGAATCATTGATTGGCTGCCTCCTGCATGCCTCCAACCAGGATCAAGCCTGTAACCCAGGCATGTGCTCTGACTGGGAATTGAACTGTGACCTCCTGGTTCATAGGTCAATGTTCAACCGCTGAGCCACACCAGTCGGGCTAAGCACTCACATCTTAATGGCCTACTTTACTTAACTAGTTCTTTCTGGAAGGGAATTAAAGTTGCGTCCAGTCTCTTGCTATTATGTGAAATGCTATAGGAATAACCTTGTTCTCATGTGGAGTCCCTTCAGTGGTGAAATTGAAGAGTTCTAATGATAGCAATTCAGTGCAAATACTCTATTGGATCAATAGCATATCTGAACTAGGCTCTCCCCCAAAACTATTGGCATTCTTCAAGTGATTTATTTATACATTTATCACCCCATTCCCAAAGGAATTAAGAGCAGCTGGACTCATTTAATTGGAGAGTGCTGGAGGAAGCGGGGCAGGAGATGCTAAGAGCTAACATTGACTTCTGCCAGGAAGTACTAAAATGCTTTGCTAAGTTGATGGACTTGTTGACTCCTCAGGGCCAGGGGATCACCATGAAAGTCAGGGACTTCATATTCTCATGCTGTAAATAGACATGGAAGTGGAGGGGCAATGAGCCCATGGCTCTGGCTAAATCACAAAGCCAGATCTGAGCCAGCGGATGATTGTCTTTGAATGTGGTCTTTGGATGAGGTTACCTCTGGACACATTACCTCTTCTGGCAGCTCCCACCAGTGGATGCAAAGCAAGATGGGAATCTGCAGTGCTGCGGCAGCTGCAAGGTCTTGGCCAGATCCAACACCCTTCCTCCAGTGTCTGAGCCTGGTTTGGTGAGATGTGCAAGGAGTTGGGTCACAGTGACCTTTGGGATCTCAGCTGACTTAGTTTGGTGAGCTCTGCTCCTATAGACCTGACTTTGAAGGCCTGACCATTACCTACCCTGAACTTGATCTAATTTGTGAACTCCAAGCCAGGCCTTTGCAAACTTCATCAAACAGGAACAGACTTTATTTTTTAGAACAGTTTTAGTAGAATTACAGAAAAATAGAGTACATTTAGTACAAAGTTCCCATGTACACCACATCCAGTTTCCCCTATTAGTGATATCTCACATTAGTATGATGTATTTGTTACAATTAATGAACCAATATGGATACCTTAATATTAACTGGAGTCCATAGTTATTCAGATTTCCTTAGTTTTAACACTGTTTCTGTTCTGGGATACTGTGTTACATTTACGTTGACAAACGAGGTGTTGTTATGTCTCAGTCTCCTCCTGGTTGTGGAAGTTTCTCAGACTTGTTTTTTATGATCTTGACATTTAGTTTTTTAATCTTTACTTGTTTTATTATTATTTTTTGTTATTTGTATGACCTTGACATTTTGAAGAATACTGGTCAGTTATATTATAGGATGGCTCTTAATTGGGACTTTTTTCCTCCTGATTATAGTGGGGTTACATGTTGTTCAGAGGAAGAGCTCAGAGGTAAAGTGCCATTTTATCACTTCATGTCTAGGGTGCGTACTGTCAACATGATTTATCACTGTTTCCATTAACCTTGATCACCTGGCTTGATTACCGACCATTTATTTGTCACATTTCTATACTATAAAGTTGTTCTTTCTTTCCATGTGGACTCTGTGAAAGGAAGTCAGTCTGCATAGCCCTCACGTAGGAGTTGGGGGCTCATGCTCTACCTCCTTGAAGGAAAACCCACATGAATTATCTGGAATTCTTCTGCCAGGGAGACTTGTCTGTTCTTCCTATGTATTAATTTATTCAATCTTTTTTTTTTTTTATCAGTATGGACTTATGGATGTTTATTTTAGACTTTGGGTTGTAACCCAGTGCTACCTTATTTATTTCATTGTTTACATTATTTCAGCTGTGGCCATTGGGAGTTTTTTCAGTTAGCTCCTGTGTCCCTTTGACATACCTCCATCATTGTGTAGTGGGTATTTTTTTTTGCGGGGGGGGGGGGGGAGGTTGTTCGTTGGCACTTCTTTACTTTCTGGCACTATAGGTACTCCAGGCTCATCTTGTGTATTTCCTGGCCTGGTCCTAGAGTGAGCCATTCCTACAAGGAGCCTTAGTGCCTTTTATTGTAGAATAGTATTAGAGACCAAGAACTATGGATGAGATTTAATGTAGAAACCCATTATAGAAAGCTTGTTTAAAACAGAAAAGCAAAAACAAACAAGCAAAACAGAAAAGCAATAATTTATTAGCATTTAAATGCTTTTTAAATTAATTCATGCAAACAGTACAAAATTCAAAGGTACAAAAGGATATATACAATAAGACTGTTCTGTGCCCAGTAGATGGGCAAGATATTCCAAGTCTCAGTGTTGGGGAAGATGTGGAGTAATGGGAGTATGTACACTGCTGTAGGAATGTCAGTTGGTATCAACCACATAAAGAGCTTTTTTAAAATTTTAGTATATTTTTATTGATTTCAGAGAGGAAGGGAGAGGGAGAGAGAGATAGAACCATCAATGATGAGAGAGAATCATTGACTGGCTGCCTCCTGCCCACCCCTTCTGGGGATCGAGCCTGCAAACTGGGCATGTGCCCTTGACGGGAATCGAACCCGGGGTCCTTCAATCCGCAGGCCAACACTCTACCCACTGAGAAAAACCAGCTAGGGCATAAAGAGCTTTTTAAAAAAACGAAACACACCACTTTATTAAGCCCTGGCCGGTTGCTCAGTGGTTAGAGCATTGGCCTGCAGCCTGAAGGGATTCCAGTCAAGGGCACTTACCTAAGTTGCAGGATCGATCCCGGGCCCTGGTCGGGGCTCATGTGGGAGGGAACCAATCGATGTTTCTCTCATTGATGTTTCTCCCTGTCTCTCCCCTCCCTTCCACTCTCTCAAAATCAATGGAAAAATATTCTCGGATGAGGATTAACAAAAAAACACACCAAAAAAACAAACAAAAAGCCCAGTTTCTTGAGATATAGTTCACATACCAGACAATTCACCCACTTAAAAGACACAATTCACAGAATTGTGCATTCATCACTACATTTTAGAACATGTTTTTACCCCAAAAAGAAACCCCACATTCCTTAACCATCATTCCCCAAGTCTTCCCATACTCTGTCCCCCCACTTCAAGCCCTTGGCAACCATGAATCTGCTGTCTCTATAGATTTGCCTCTTCTAGATGTTTCCTATAAATTGAGTCATATAATATGTAGCCTTTTGTGTCTGGCTTCTCTCACTTAGCATGTTTTGAAGGTTCATGTTGTAGCATGTGTCAGTACTTCATTTGCTTTTATTGATGAATAATAATGCATTGTGTGGATAGATTATAGTTTGTTTATTTTATTGATGGATATTTGGGTTGGTTCCACTTTGGGGCTATTATGAATAACTAGGGGCCCAGTGCATGAAATTCGTGCACTGGGGAGGGGCCCCTCAGCCCAGCCTGCCCCCTCTCACATACTGGGAGCCCTCAGGGGATGTCCTACTGATGGCTTAGGCGACCGGGCTGATCAGGGGAAGGTGCCAGCCCCATCACCCCGCTGCTGCAGCCACTGCCAGTCACTGCAGCTGCCAAGGTATTTTCATCAACACAGACTCCAGTCCCTTCACCATGAAAAAATGACAACTTTCTTTAGGCCTTTTCAAGATGTGTCTTCCATAGGATATGACATTTCTTTCTTTCTTTTTTTATCCTCACCTGAGGATGTTTCCATTGATTTTTTTCCCCTTCCCTCTGATTGCAGGCTCGGCCCCTGCCCCTCTGATCGCAGGCTCGGGCTGCCCAGGCTTTAGGCTTGGGCAGGGGGCCCCCTGCCCCTCCCATTGCCGGCTCGGGCCCCCCCCCCCCGCCCCTCCCATTGCCGGCTCGCCCCCCCCCCCCCGCCCCTCCCATCACCGGCTTGGCCCAAGGCTTTAGGCTTGGGCAGGCCCCCTCCTCCTCCGCCCCTCCCATGGCTGGCTCGATGGCTGGCTCGGAGTGACCTGGGTGCCGAGGATGTTCCTGGGACCCAGGTACGTATGCAAATTAACCACCATCTTTGTTGGGTTAATTTGCATACTCTGATTGGCTGTGGGCATAGCAGAGGTATGGTCACTTTATATGTTTGTCTATTATTAGGTAAGATGCCTCTGTGAACTTCTGTGTGGACATATTTTCAATTCTTTTGGGTATATACCTAGAAGTCCAGTTGTTGGGCCAAATGTTAATTCTATTTTTAATCATTTGAAGAACTGCCAGACTGTTTTCCAAAGTGTTTGCACCATTTTACATTCCCACCAGGAGTGCATGAGGGTTCCGGGTTCTCCATATCCTTGCCACCTGTCTTTTTTTTTTTTTTAAATATATTTTATTGATATTTTACAGAGAGGAAGGGAGAGGGATAGAGAGTTAGAAACATCGATCAGCTGCCTCCTGCACACCTCCTATTGGAGATGTGCCCGCAACCAAGGTACATGCCCTTGACCGGAATCGAACCCGGGACCCTTCAGTCCGCAGGCCGGCGCTCTATCCACTGAGCCAAACCGGTTTTGGCACCACCTGTCTTTTTTTATTACTGCCATCGTAGTTGGTGTGAAATAATATTGCATCATTCTGGTTTTGATTTGCATTTCCCTGATGGCTAATGATGTTAAACATCTTTTAAATATGTTTTTAAAATTGATTTATAGAGAGAGAGGAAGGGAGAGGGAGAGGAGATAAAAACATCAAATGAGAGAGAAACATCATCAATTGGCTGCCTTCTGCACGCCCCCTACTGGGGATTGAGCCTGAAACCCAGGCATGTGCCCTGACTGGGAATCAAACCAGTGACCTCTTGGTTCATGGGTCAGTGCTCTACCACTGAGTCACACAGGCTGGGCCATGTTACTGTGGTTTACTGTGCTTTTTGGAAAGAGCTGACTTTTAAAGTAATTGCGTAGTGTTCCCCTGTGTGTATGCACCTTGATGTATCAAACCAGTCCCTTTTTGTGGACACTTAGTTTCCAAGTCTTTTTCTAAAACAAACAGTGCCTCTCGTGTATTTTACTCATGTGTGAACATATCCATAGGGTAAATACCTAGGAGTTAAATTGCAGGGTAAAAGGGAGTACCTATGTCTTATAAGTTTGAATTTATGCCATTTGTGTATTTAAAAGTAAATATTGAGAATAATCAGAGTTGTTTGAAGAACAGTCTAATTTCCCCTCCAGGGTTAACATCTAGCAGGTTCAGTCACATCAGAATCAGCGGCCACTTTATTTCTCTATTTTGTTTTGGTTACTTTTGCATAGACTTGATGTCAGGTTGAGGCAGGGGTTCAGAGCACATAAACCTAATTCTTTGTTCCAAAATTATCCCCTAAAGCTGCCTTTCTGCTCCTCATATTTAGCACAGGGCTTGCTCCTAAGGGATCAGCATAGATGTCCTGGAAATTGTGTGGCCTTCTTGATGATCTGTTAGGATTAAGAGCTTGACCTCTGCAGCTGTGTAATCTTTGCTTCAGTTTCCACTTCACTAAGATGGAGTAATAGTAGCGCCTACGTCCCAGGGTGATTGTGAAGATTACATGAGTCAGTTCACCTGAAGGGCTTAAAACAGTGCCTGGTACAGTGTTATCTAATTTTATCTCTGAAATTGATGATTTTCAGGGAAGATATTCAGCTCCAGCAATAATTAGCACCACCACCTAAGAAACCCTTTTATGACATTCTCATGGGCTACAAAAAAAGAACATTTTGGGTAACTTTTATTTTATTTTATTGATTGATTGATTTGAGAGAGAGAGAGAGAGAGAGAGAGAGAGAGAAACATCGACCTGTTGCTCCACCCTTTTATGCATTCATTGTTTGCTTCTTATGTGTGCCCTGACTGGGGATTGAACCCATAACTTGAGTTCTAATCAATTGAGCTACCCGGCCAGGGCTGGGTAACTCTTTATTTTTGTACTAGAGGTCTGCGTAAAAATTCATGCACTCAGGGGAGTCCCTCAGCCTGGCCTGCGCCCTCTTGTATTGTGGGAGCCCTCAGGGGCTGTCTGACTCAGAGGGAGGTCAGACTGCAGCTTAGGCCCGCTCCCTACGGAGCACATGCCTGGGTTGTGTCCCGTAGGGAGCAGGCCTAAGCTGCAGTCTGACCTCCCTCTGAGTGAGTGGCCGGCCCACCCTCCATCGCCACGCCATCCCCCTCCCCATCGCTGTCCCCTCCCTCTGCCCGCTGGCACTTGCCTTGGCTGGCCTGGCACCGCCCGCTTGACCTGGTCGTTCCACCGTTTGGTCGATTTGCATATTGATAATTGTGAACTTATAGAAAAGTAGCAAGAATAGTACAAATGTTTTCTATCTACTTTATATTCAGATTTGCCAGTTGTTTGTTCATTTGCCTTATTCCCTCCTATCCCCTCCTCCTCTCTGTAAGCATGCATACATACATAGGTACATATACATATGTTGTGTTTTTGAGCCATTTGAGAGTTAGGTTGGAGAATATCTTGCCCTTTTACCTCAGAATACTTCAGTGCATATTTCCTAAGAACAAGAACATTCTCTTTTATAAACACAGTACCACTATCAAAACCAAGAAATTTAACATGGATAAAATATTTTTTAAAATATATTTTTGTTGATTTCAGAGAAGAAGGAAGAGGGAGAGAGAGAGATAGAAACATCCATGATGAGAAAGAATCATGGATCGCCTGCCTCCTGCAAGTCCCCCACTGGGGATAGAGCCCACAACCCAGGCATGTGCCCTAGACTGGAATCGAACCTGGGACCTTTCAGGTCGCAGGCTGACGCTCTATCCACTGAGCAAAACCGGCTAGGGCGGATAAAATATTTTTATCTAAACCCCAGATTCATTAATTGTCCCAATAATGTTCCTTATTGCCATTTTTCCCTCTGGCTCAGAATCTGATTGTGATCACATGTTGCTCTTTTTGGTTATATTTTTAAAAAAATATATTTTATTGATTTTTTACAGAGAGGAAGGAAGAGGGATAGAGAGTTAGAAACATCGATGCGAGAGAAACATCGATCAGCTGCCTCTTGCACACCTCCTACTGGGGATGTGCCCGCAACCAAGTTACGTGCCCTTGACCGGAATCGAACCTGGGACCTTTCAGTCCGCAGGCTGACGCTCTATCCACTGAGCCAAACCGGTTTTGGCTCTTTTTGGTTATTTTTAATTTTTAAATGAAATTTATTGGGGTGATACTGTTTTAAAAAATTATATAGGTTTCAAGTGTACATTTCTATGATACATGACCTGTACATTGCATCGTGTGCTCAACAGCCAAAGTCAAACCATCTTCTGTCACCATATATTTGCTCCCTTTACCCTTTACTACCCCTTCACGCCCTTCCCTCTGGTAACCACCATGCTGCTGTCTGTGCCTATGGGTTTCAGTTTTATATTCCACATATGACTGAAATCATATGGGTCTTAGCTTTTTCTGACTGACTTATTTCACTTAGCATAATATGTCCAGAGTTCACTGTTGTTACAGATGGCAATATTTCATCCTTTCTTATGGCCGAGTAGTATTCCTTGTATATATGTACCACATCTTCTTTATCCAATCTTCTATCGAAGGACACTTGGGTTGTTCCATGTCTTGGCCACTATGAATAATGCTGCAATGAACATAGGGGTACATATATCTTTGTGAGTAAATGTTTTCAAAATTTTCAGGTAGCTACCCAGAAGAGGGATTGCTGGGTCATATGGTAACACTATTCTTAATTTTTTGAGGGGCCTACATACTGTTTTCCATAGTGGTTATACCAGTTTACATTCCCATCAGCAGTGAATGAAGGTTTCTTTTTCTCCATGATCTCTCCAACACTTGTTATTACTTGCCTTATTGATGATAGCCATTCTAATAGGTGTGACGTGGTATCTCATTGTGATTTGGACTTGCATTTCCCTGATAGCTAGTGAAGTTGAGCATGTATCTATTGGCCATTTGTATGTCTACTTGGGAGAAGTGTCTCTTCAGGTCCTCTGCCCATTTTTTTTCTCTGCCCATTGATACTGAGTGATATGAGTTCTTTATATGTTTTGGGTATTAACCCCTTGTTGGAGCTGTTGTTTGCAAATACTTCTCCTATTCGGTTGGTTGCCTTTTTGTTTCAGTGTTTATGGGTTGGAAGAATCAACATAGTTAAAATGTTCATATTACCCAAAACAATATACAGATTTAATTCAATCCCATCAAAATCCCAATGACGTTTTTTAAAGAAATAGAATAAAAAATCATCAGATTTGTATGAAACCACAAAAGACCCCGAATAGCCAAAGCAATCCTGAGAAAAAAAGAACGAAGCCAAAGGTACCACACTACCTGGCTTCAAATTATACTGCAGAGCAACGGTAATAAAAAAGCATGATATTGGCAGAAAAACACACAGAGACCAACGGTTTGGCTCAGTGGATAGAGCATCAGCCTGTGACTGAAGAGTCCTGGGTTCGATTCCGGTCAAGGGCACGGGTTCAATTCTGGTCTAGGACACGTCCCTCAGTTGCAGGCTCAGTCTCCTTGGGCCCAGTCAGGGCACATGTGGGAGGCAATCAATCAATGTTTTTCTTTCTTGTGTCTCTCCCCTCTCTTTAAAAATATCAATGGAAAAAAGTTAAATTAAAATTTTAAAAAATCAATGGAAAAATATCCTCAGGTGAAGATTAACAACAACAACAAAAACCTCCAAAACACATGTATACGGTAGCTAATTTTTGATAAAGGGTCCAAAAGCATACAATGGAGAAAAGAAAGCCTCTTCGATAAATGGTTGTGGGAAAATTGGAAAGCCACATGTAAGAGGATGAAACTAGACTATAATTTGTCTCCATGTACGAAAATTAATTCAAAATGGATCAAAGACATAAATATAAGATCTGAAACAATAAATGACATGGAAGAAAACATAGGAACTAAACTTATGGACCTTGGTCTTAAGAGATTTTATGAACTTGACCCCAAAGGCAATGGAAATAAAGGCAAAAATAAATGAATGGGACTAAAAGCTTCTGCACAGCAAAAGAAACTGGCAACAAAACGTGGTGGTGTTGCTTATGAGTGGTTTCAGTTTACTTTTAAAGAGTGAATGTTTAAATAACAGTGCAAAGGCCTCTCATCTTGTGCAGACTCGACCTACAACTCAGCAGGGGTTCCAGCCAGGATGACTAGCGCATGTGGTGCCATCTTGTGGCAACAGCTCAAATAGAGTTTATCCATCACCTCGTAGAGCCGCTATGAAATACTTATTTGTTTGTTTAAATATATTTTTATTGATTTCAGAGAGGAAGGAAGAGGGGAGAGAGATAGAAACATTAATGATACGAGAATCATTGATCGGCTGCCTCCTGGGGATCAAGCCTGCAACCCAGGCATGTGCCCTGACAGCCCTGACCAGAATTGAACTGTGACCTGATTCATAGGTCGATGCTCAACCACTGAGCCACCCCGGCTGGGCATTATTTTTATTAATTGATTTTAGAGGAAGTGGCGGGGGGGGGGGAGTGAGAGACATTGTTTTGTTGTTCCACTTACTTGTGCATTCATTGGTTGACTCTGGTATGTACCCTGGCCAGGGATCAAACTGGCAATCTTGGGGTATGAGGATGATGCTCCAACAAAATGACGATGATGCCCTTCCTGATGACCTAAAAAAGAGATGATACTCATATCATCTCAATTTTTCTTAATAAATTGGGAAACTGTGTTTTAAGTACTTTGCTGTTTCAAATCCACATACATTAGCTTACTATAAAGTGACTTTACTGAATCTCAACTCTGGACCCACGCAGGCTAAGTCCAGTGCTGTGGGTTAAAGGGTGGGTTTAGCCTGAGACATCTTTGGGAGTGGATTTAGGCGCCACAGTATTCTGGCTGTGTGATACTTGGCCTCTCTGGGCCTAAATTTACTTCTGCAAAATAGGCTTTACAGAGACGTCTACCTGCAGGAACATTTAACAAGGTCATGTATAGTTCCCAGCATTGTGCCTAATATGTAGGAGTTCTTCAATGAAGGTTAAGAGATTATTACTATGTGTTCAACTTTTTGTGAGTAGACAAGTTCAGACTTGAAGTAAAAATCACCCCAGTTCAGAACTTTAACCTTCCTAATAAAAACCACAGTCAGTCAACTGATATTTCTTGATCCCCAATTCCTAACTATGTGCTGGGCATTGTTCTAGGAGCTGGGAAGACAGTGGTGCCCAAGACAAGGTCTTTGTCCTCCTGGGAAAATTTATATTCTGGTTTGGGGGAAGATAATTACAAAATAGACAAAAAATTATTTAGTGTTAAATGCTAGGTAGGAGATTCAGAAAGTCTAAAGAGATAGTGACAGCCTGGCTTTTTGGATTTGGGATGGCCAGGGAAAGTCCAAAGAGGTGAGATTTGAACTGAGTTCTAAAAAACAAGGAGGAGCCAGTCATGCAAAAGGAACAGCAAGTGCAAAGGCCCTGAGGTGAGAATAAGCTTGTCTTCTTAGAGGGGCATAGGAGAGGCCAGTGGTCCAGGGCAGGAGTAGCTTAAGATGAAGTTAGAAAGATAGGCAGGAGCAGATTACATGAGCCTTTAGCTCATATTCCACATGGGATGGGAAGCCATCTATGTGTTTGAGCAGATCCATAGGTCGTTCAGTCCTAATGAGGGTAGAAAGAGTTCTATTCTAAGGTCTGCCCCAAAGTGCATTAGCATAGCACAACCACCAAAATGTCCTGGGAATCTCCTGTGTGTTAAAAAGTTGAATGTGCATGGTGTCTTCTATTACAATTTTTGAAAGAGAACCATATTTCATAAAAAGAAAATTGGAACCAACATTTACAGAACCCCTGAGCCTTATCTGTACTTCTGCCAAACACTTAAAATGACTTTAAAGGATCTTCCCAAAACAGTAGCATCTAGGGTGGAACTTAGTAACTTCTGGCTGGGGAGTCAAAGATATTTCAACATTTCTGTATAACGCAGGAAACGCTTTTATTTTTTTTTTTATTTTTTTATTTTTTTAAATATATTTTTTATTGATATTTTACAGAGAGGAAGGGAGAGGGATAGAGAGCTAGAAACATCGATGAGAGAGAAACATCGATCAGTTGCCTCCTGCACACCTCCCACTGGGGATGTGCCCGCAACCAAGGTACATGCCCTTGACCGGAATCGAACCCGGGACCCTTCAGTCCGCAGGCCGACGCTCTATCCACTGAGCCAAACCGGTTTCGGCAGGAAACGCTTTTAAATAAAAATTTTTTCTTAACAGTGCCAGACTTTGAGAATTTGATCAATGCTATGGGATTTCTCCCCTGAAAAAGCTCTGTGTAGGATGAAGAAAGGGGACTTCTCATTCCTCTTGCTTTCATCTCCTGTATGTCCACGTGTCAGGGAGGGTTCCCGCCACATTGCCACCCCCACCACTGCCAGGGATGGACCCCCAGACCTCCTGGGAATGCAGTAGGAGCCTCCCCACTTGGGGATCCTAAGAGCTGGTCCGTGCAGCCTGTCCAATCTCCACTGGGAGCCCAATCTCTTGTGAGAAGGGTTGAAATGGACTCCAGGGGCTCATGTCTGCTCCCTAAGGATATAAGGGGGCTTTGAAGAGATGCCTTCTTTATCCCTCAAGGCAGGATCCTTAAGTCATTTTTTTCTGAATTAAGAGGCCTTTGAGTAGACTTCAGATGAGAAGTTACCAACCCTTCTCCCCAGAAAAATGCACAGGCAGCCCATATTTATAGCTATGGGAGGGAAGTTCACAGAACAGATTAGAGGGTCGAGAACAATTTGTGGTTTTAGGGAATTTTCTCCTCAATCACCCTTGATGTGGAAATTGAGAGAGTGAGGCTGAGTATGATAATTAAGTGGTTTCCCAAAGCAACACAGGGGACAAGAGTAGGGCCAATACTTCCCATTGTTCTGCATGATATAAGTGCAAAACACAGGTTCTTGTATCAGACTGTCAGGTTCAAGTTCCACCTCTACCCCTAAGTGGTCGTGGGGCGAGTACTGCTGCACGAACCTCTAAGATTATGTTGATAGCAACAGGATAGCACCAGCAGGACTATGTTAGGAACAGAACCTGCCCCATAACAACTGCTAAATAAATTCTATTGATATTTTGCAATGAGGAAAGGTAGGCTCAGAGAAGTGATTTTTAAAAAAATATGTATATTTTTAAATATATACTTCTTATTGATTTCAGAGAGGAAGGGAGGAAGAAAGATAGATAGAAACATCAATGATGAGAGAGAATCTTTGATTGGCTGCCTCCTGCACGCCCCCAAGTGGGGATCGAGCCGCAACCTGGGCATGTGCCCCGACCAGGAATTGAAGGCTGGCGCTCTATCCACTGAGCTACACTGGCCAGGCCAGAGAAGTGAAGTTATTTTGATAAGGACATAGGAAAGGCATGATTATAACTAGGGCCTGTCCATCTCCAAAGCCAGTGAACTGTTCACCTTTAGACTAGAGGTTTTACAAACTTCATGGTATGACCCAATAGTGGGTCAGAAAATCAGTTCAACAGGGTGTCAAACAGCACTGGAAAAAAAATCAAAGAGCATCATTCATAAGGATAAATAGTACTTGGGTGACTTTTGTTTCATTATACTGTAAGCACACATATGTCTATATTAAAATAGGCCTTACAATAGTTTGAAAGTCATTACCTTTGACTACTAGGACTCCAAAGGTTTATACACAAGTGTACTGGAGCTTTCAGTGAGATAATCCATCCTGTGCCCTAGGAGGGGCTGGGATTTGCGTTGCCCAAGAAGACTGAGAGCTAGGGGATGGGCTGTGAGCTGTTCAGCATGCAGAGGAGCAAAGAGGGTAGGCCACAGTAACCTTGAGTCTAGATTGGAGCAGAAGGGCTAATTCTTGAAACAAATATTCCCCAAGGGCCCACTCTGTGCCAGGCCCTTTGCTAAGTACACAGTGATGACTGAGACTGTCCTGGTCTTTTCAGTCTTGGGACTCTGTAGTGAAGGAGAGAAACCTGTCACCAGATAGTAAGACTGAAATGGTTAGGGCTGTGGTGGCGTAAGCATTGGTCAGAGTTATCAACACTGTGATGGGGCAACACCATGAATTAGGAATACAGGGCAGTGAGTTCCAAGCTGGAAACCCGTAGTTAAGGGCTAGTTCCAGCATTAGGTCTACCTAAGGCTCACCCCTGAGCAGGATTTGGGCAAGACACTCTCACACTTAGGTGAACCCAGTATTCTTCAATCCCAACCAGGCCTTCTAGAGGAAGTATGCACTAACCAATGTATACTTGTATACTAGAACACAAATTCACAATCTAACATGCTCCATTCAACCTGTACAAGAGAAGGGACTGAGAGTCAGATATCTCACAGCTGTCTGGTACATCCTATCTAATAAAAGAGTAATATGCAAATTGACCATCATTCCAACACACAAGATGGCCGCCCGCATGTGGTCAAAGATGGCCTCCCCCATGTGGGCACAAGATGGCCGGCAGGGGAGGGCAGTTGTGAGGGACCAGGACTGCAAGGGAGGGCAGTTGGGGGGCAATCAGGCCTGCAGGGGAGGGCATTTGGGGGGGACCAGGCCTGCAGGGGAGGGTAGTTTGGGGGAACCAGGCCTGCAGGGGAGGGCATTTGGGGGGGGGGGACCAGGCCAGCAGGGGAGGGCAGTTAGGGGTGACCAGGCCTGCAGGGCAGGGCAGTTGGGGGGGACCAGGCCTGCAGGGGAGGGCAGTTGGGGGTGACCAGGCCTGCAGGGGAGAGCAGTTAGGGGTGACCAGGCAGGCAGGGGAGGGCAGTTAGGGGTGACCAGGCCTGCAGGGCAGGGCAGTTGGGGGTGACCAGGCCTGCAGGGGAGAGCAGTTAGGGGTGACTGGGCTGGCAGAGGAGCAGTTAGGCCTCGATCAGGCTGGCAGGGGAGTGGTTAGGGGGTGATCAGGCTGGCAGGTAGAAGTGGTTAGGGGCAATCAGGCAGGCAGGCAGGCGAGCAGTTGGGAGCCAGCAGTCCCGGATTGTGAATCCCGGTGGGATTGGGCCTAAACGGGCAGTTGGACATCCCTCAAGGGGTCCCAGATGGGAGAGGGTGCAGTCTGGGCTGAGGGACACCCCCCCCCACACACACACACACTGTGCACGAATTTCGTGCACTGGGCCTCTAGTCAGCTAATAAATGGGTCAGAATTTTGTGCAACTCTCCTCTTGCAGGGTGATTTTAAGGCCTTTGTAGGTCTAAGTTACCCCATAAAAAAGTGATATCCCATATTTAATTGCATCTGTGATGAGCAGATAATATTTTGGAGTCCTAGAATGTCTAATTGATATAAACTATTCTGTTTACATAAAATAGTCCAATAGCCCAGTTATGTAGATATGATTGTTTCCATTTTGCAGATGAGGATACTGAGGCACAGAAAAAAAAGTCCAGCCTTCTGCCCAGCAAAAACGCAAAGCTGGGTTTGTGTGGTTTCAGAGCCTGAGCTCAACCATGAGGGACATACTGAAAAGGCAACCTCTCCTGACCCCAAGTCCAGGGCTCTTTAAGAGCCCTGAACCCAGGAAGAAAAGCGAGCGCCGCGTAAAACGAGATCAAAGCCTATGCAAATAAGGAACAGGGGCTGCCGGGAAACATCACTGCGGCTAGCCTCTGGGGAAAGCGGGCGTCAGTCAGCTACAGCGCCTGCTCATTCCCATCCGTTCTTTCCGTCTGGCGCCTGCGCGAGGCACATCCCTAACGCACACCGGCCCAAACTCGCCTATTGTACGAAGGAGCTCGGCTCTGAGTCCGCCTCTTCCCTTCCCTTGCGCTTGCGCTCTAGCGCTCTCCGAGTCTAGTTCTCGCTTCTACGTCAGTTCCTGTTGTGGCGGGAGAAGGCGGTATTTCCGGCCAGAGGGTGGGACGGGGCGGTAAGCGGGGGCTCGGGGGAGGGGGCGGGGGGGCCGCGCCGCGCGAGCCGTTGGGTCTGGCTCGGAGAAGGCGTTGCTGCTGCCGCAGCCGCCACCGCCGACAGGAAACACAGGAGCGGGACCAAGCGCAGCGCGGCGATGGGCGGGAGTAGAGCCCCGCCGGAGAGGCTGGGCGGCTGCCGGTGACAGGTGAGTGCGCCAGTGCGTGTCCTCGAACGCCCCCCCTCGCGGTGGTCTCGTCCGGTGCCCCCCCTCAGTGCCGTGTTGGGCCGTACCACCAGTGCCTGCCGGGCGGGGATCGCGGTCCTTGAGTCCCCCCCCCCCCTTCCGGGACCGAGTGGGCGGCTGCGCGGGGGCGGTAGTTCTAGCCCTGAGGGGCCAGAGGCGGGGGCGGCGGGTCGTACCACTGAAGCGGCGAGGGGGCGCCTACCAAGTGCGAGGCCCGAACCACTGAAGGGCTTGGACGCGCGCCCTAGCATGTGTGGGCTTGGGTTTGAACTCGTGGGGTGTGAAGTGAGAGCGTGCCTGGTGGGCGAGCGCTAAGCCATTGTAGGGGCGCGCCTTACCCAGCGTAGGAGGCTGTACCTACTCGGAGATGTGGGAACAGTTCCAATTACGTGTTGAGAGAGGTGGGGGGTTTTGGGGAGGGAGCTGTACCAAGTGTGGTCCTGGTAGTGCCGTCTGGGTTATACCACTGGGTGCTGCGGGGGAGCCATCCTTAGAACATAGCCGTACATCAAAGTAGGAGGACTGTGATGTTTAGAGTCTTTGAGTGAGGGACAGGGCAGGCTCAAGTGGGTGTTAGGGCAGTATTTTGGGAGGATAGTAACACTAGTGATCAGGAGGGGCTTCTACCTCTGTGTTTGGTGGGTGGGGCTTGGGGATTACACTGAGCTGGATATCATCCTTTATTGAACTGAACTTTTGTGGGGAACTGGATGGACACAACTGCTGTCTACCCCAGAACCCTTTCATATTACCACACTATTTTACTGGTAAGGTGTGCGGGACAGACACCTCTGTGGCAAGTTCGATCTTTCTATGGGTTGTGGGGAGACGTCTTAGAAGCCACTGTTGGAAGTTTTCTGAGCTTTTGGCTTCATTTAGGGAGCAGAAGGGGTCTTGAGCTTGGATTTAAGGAGCTGTACTCCTGGACTTGCTTAAGACTTTGGAGGAAGGAGTGTTTGGTGGGACACCTCTCTCCCAAGGCAAGGTGGCTGGGGACATCTTGCTCCTTGGGATTCTGAGTACCCCCTTCCTCTAATTTGGAGGCCGCTTGGGCTCAGCAAGAGGCGGGGACCGGAGTACTTAGGTCCTCCATGGGCTGCCATTCAATCTTGTCCCTTTTTCCTGCCTCAGACAAGCATGGGGAGTTTAGTCAGGGCTTGACCTTGGTTGACGGTGGATGTGAGGGAACCAGGCACCACCCACACAGTGGGCCTCTCTGTCCTCAGTGAGACTGTGTCTCCCTGGTTAGCATTCCAGGCGCCCATCGTGTTTAGGCTCCCTACCAGGTGATAACAGTTGGCCTCACCATTAGGCAGCAGTGAGGCTGAGCACTGTGTCCCCAGCTGTTCCTCTTTGCATAGCCAAGGGGACTTGTGTTGGGGGTGCCCTGGCCCAGCCTAAGCCAGGGAGGAAGACTGCTCTTTTGAAGGACTTGGGACAGCCAGATTCCCCACAGCTTTGCTTTCTCACTGTGGCTGCTGGGTGGGTGCTTGGAGCAGCCAACTCCAGATGGGAGGCCACTGCCCCTTCTCTCCAGGCCAGCTTGTGACCTTGGCTTGCCTGGTAACCTTTGCACTTGGGTCTGGAGTTCCTGAAGGCAGGCTGCAGTCCCTGATTGACCCAGCAAATGTGAGCTGGTGCTGTGGTCAAAAGGGACAGGCGGTTGCTTCTGGTCCACAGCATCAGCTTCCAAACTGGTGGGCTTTCCTGGATTGTGGTTTCTGGGGAGAGAATGGTTGCTGAGTCTGTTCAAGGTCTCAAGGCCGTGGGGGCTCTGTAGAATTTTTCTCCTCTAGAAGTTAGTTTCTCTGGTTTCCTTCTAATTTTAGAGGGTTTGCCTGATGGGGATAACAGCAGCAATAAAAACAATAACCATGGGATTGATGGCTGACATTTATGGAGAGCATTCTGTGTGCCACATGCTGTTCAAAATGCTTCACATGGATTAACTGGCTGAATAATCCATAAATTACTCACATCCTAGAACCATAGGTACTGTTGTTATGATCCATTTTAGACAGGGAAACTGAGGCACGGAGAGGCAGATAATTTCCAGAGCTAGTGAATAGCCAGTGTTTATTGACTATTCACCATATGTCAGGCATGTGACAGGCCTTTTACACACATGATCTCATTTAAATCTCAAAATACTTCTATGGCTGGGTATTGGTTTGTCCATTTTATAGATCCCTATGAGGTAAGGAGAAGTGTGATACCTGTTTTACAGGTGAGGAAACTGAGCTGCTGTGAAGTGAAATGATTTGCCCCAGGTCTCACAGCCAGAAGTGGTAGAGTTGGGATGTAAATCCCTGGCCGTTTGGTCTCAGAGTGAACCTCTTGTCAACAAGTAACTGGGACATTGGTTTATTTGTATCCAGGGGTGGATATGGTGTTTCTGTCCATTTTCGCAGAGTCAGAAATTGGGGCTCAGAGGTGGAATTACCTTGCCCTAGGTCAGTGGTCGGCAAACTGTGGCTCGCGAGCCACATGCGGCTCTTTGGCCCCTTGAGTGTGGCTCTTCCACAAAATACCACGTGTGGGCGCGCACAAACAATGCGATTGAAACTTCGTGGCCCATGCGCAGAAGTCGGTTTTCGGCCCTAGGTCAGTGGTCAGCAAACTCATTAGTCAACAGAGCCAAATATCAACAGTACAACGATTGAAATTTCTTTTGAGAGCCAAATTTTTTAAACGTAAACTTCTTCTAACGCCACTTCTTCAAAATAGACTCGCCCAGGCCTTGGTATTTTGTGGAAGAGCCACACTCAAGGGGCCAAAGAGCCGCATGTGGCTCGCGAGCCGCAGTTTGCCTACCACTGCCCTACGTCCTTCAGACCTAGGGGCTCAAGCCGGGGTTTGAATGCCCGTTGGCTTGTCTTGGTGTCATGTACTCCTAGCTCACTGGGTCCCAAGCTGGAGTGGTTCTCTGTCACCTCAAAGCTCCTGCCCTGGACCCTGCCAGATGCACCTGTGGGTATTTCCTTTCTCTCATCTGCAGAGCCTAGGGCTACTGTGAGCACCTCTATTGGCAGCCAGTCCAGCAGTCCTGGCTTGCTGGTGGAAGTTGGTCCATCTTCAGATTTGAGCCAGGACATTTATTAACCCAGGGAAGAGTATGTGCTGGGAACTGGGGAAAGACAGAGTGATATGCAGGGAGTGACCCAGCTACCAGGGCACCTTGTTAGAGGTCTCTACACAAGGATGGTATAGTGGGCATGTATGCAAGTTCAGGAACTTTCATGTTCTGGCTGTGTGACTTTGGGCCACAGTGATCATCTCTGTGCGGTGGGCTCAAAACAGCAACCACCTCAGGCTATTGTGAGGGTTAAAGAAGTTAATTCATGAGAAGCTCCTCCAAGAGTGCCTGGCACTGTGTAAATGCTTAGTCAGCAGTACCAAGGGCATCAACCACCCCCCCATGCCCCCACCCCCATTCTCAGTTCTTTCTGGCAGAAAAACCCTGCTATCCAGCCTTTCAGCTTGGCCCAGCTAGGATCCAAGAATCTGGTGTCTTGATCTGTAACCTCTATAAAGAGCTGCATTGAAGTGAATCAGAGCACAGGGTTCAAATTCAGCCCTTTCACTTGCTGGTTGTGTGACCTTGAGCGGGTTCCTCAACCCTTCTGAGCCCTTTTCATCATCTGTGTCATAAGATGATGATAACTCTCCCTTGATAGGTTGTTGTGAAGGTTTAATGGGTTAATTTGTGGAAAGCATTCATAATTGGGAAGGCATAACAAGTAACATATCGAAGAAGAGTATATGACACATGGTGAGCCCTAGGATATCTTAGCAATTGTAAGTCTTATTATTTCTGCTAGAATCTTGAAGGCCCTTTTCAGGTTACAGAGCCTTGTCAGATAACATCAGGAGGAGGACTTGGCCAAAATGAGCATCTCCGGTTTCAAGATGAGGGTTGGGAGTGGGAGGGACATATAATCAAATAAAAACTGGCAAATGCAGTGCCCTGGGCCCATCTATCTTCCACATAGTTGCTGCCCAGAGCCCCTTCGAAGTAAAAATTCCAGCTCCTTTCCAGATGTTGGCCTCTGCTAACTCCTCTTCCTTCTTACATGTGTTTTTTATTGAGTCTTCACCACAGCCACCAGGAGTGGTGGGGATGGCCTTGGCCCAGATGAGGAATAGGCTTTTTGAAGGCTGTAAGGTGGAAGGTTGGGTAGGGAGAGTTGGAGAAGTGTTCATGGAGTTGGGCCAGGCTTCGTAGAGCCTGGTAGGTCTAGTCGAGAAGCACGGATTTGATCCTGAAGGCATTGCGGAGCTGAGGAAAGGCATCGCTTCAGGTGTTGGAGATACAGTGTGTACTTGACAAAGGCCCTACCCCCACGGAGTCAGGGGGAGACAAACCCTTGGTGAATAAACAAGGGGCAGGGGAAAGAAAGGGGCTGGGCAGTGAATTAAAATCAGGTGACTGATGGGCTGTCAGGAAGACCTCTGAGATTGACAGGGAAGGAATTGACATGAGGAGAAGGAATAGCCTTGGGTTATTGGGGGGTGGGGGGGAACACAACAGACCCAGGGTGGTCAAGCTTGGTGAGGTGCAGGGGCAGGGTGAGTGAGGGAGGGGATGGGAGGGGAGGCCAGGGGCTGGGTCATTCAGAGCCTTGCAGCCCACCCTGAGGAGCAATTTGGTCAGATTTAGAGTGTTAGTAGGTGCCTTTTGCCATAAGAGAGGTTCTCAGGCTTCTGGCTGAGGCAGGGATAGATTTTAGAGCCAGTCAGGGAGTTTCACATGCCTCCTACTTCCCCCTTGAGTAGAATCATTGCCTTAGAAATGCTGAAGGCCTGATGGTCGCCTCCCTCTGTGGTTTTCACACTGTGTTCCCCAGGGCCCATGGCTGTTCCCTTTAGGGACGACAGATGGGGGGAGGCTCAATGGGCTGATTTGCTGCCCACCCCTCCCCAACCCAGATAGTTGGGCTAATATCAAGTAACAATGCAGAACAATAGTAATACCTGATAAAAACCATACTAGCTGATTCTGCCTTCCACTCAGCTTGTGCTCGAGGGCCTGCACCATTCCTGGTGCTGCTCTAGAACTTGGAAGACCGGGCCTTGTGGGCCTGTCTTCTAGTGGAGACAGGTGCCCAGCAAACAAATCTGTGATAGGACATTAAGTCGAAATCAGTGTTAGAAAAGCAAAGAGAATGGGTCAGGGGAAGGAGAGTGGGTATATCAGTATGTTTTATTTATTGATTTCATTTTTAATTTTTTCTTTATTATTCTTTGATAGTATGTTTTAGCTGGGATGATCAAGGATGGCCTCCCGGAGGAGGTGACGTGTAGGTAGGAACTGGTGTGTGGTGAAGGAGCCATGGGAGGACGTAAATGAGGACCCCTCAGATCAAAGAGGAATTAGCTATGATTCTTACTTCACAGTGGTGAGAACTGAGGCCTGGAAAGTCTCGGTAACTTGTGCTGGGTCCCCCAACCTGGCAATATTGGGACCAAGCTCTGAATTTGGACAGTGTGCCCCCAGCCCAGGAAGGCTCTTGGTAACGGTGGGTGAGGAGAGCTTCTAGTTCTGCACCTGAGCCTCAATCCTAAGGTTTAGCACAGTGAGCAAGAGCCTTGCTGTTGTTTTTCCTAGGCTCGTTCTGGCATGTCTTCCCGGAAGGAGTAGAGCCCCTCAGAGCACATGCTTGGGGTATCAGAATTTCCTTGGATTGGGAGGATGGAGAAAGTATGTCCTTTGCAGTTGATCTCCAAGCCTCTGGGGGACCTAGGGACACCCCTTCCTGGGCCTCTCTTTGACTTCCCAACCACCAGGCCTCTGGGCTGCATGCTGGGGTGGTTCCGTGGCAGGCTCTTCTGGACAACCAGCCAAGCAGTGAGAGGCCCAGCTTGGGGAGACAGCCCTGGGAGCAGGACCAGGAGGGAGGGAGAGAGGGAACGGGTGTGGGAGGGGCGGTGGGGTGGGATCTCAGCCTGGCCCCCTTGGGGGCAGGACCCACTGCCAACTCGGCACCCATAGCAAGGCTCAGCTGTGCTGGGCTTGTGGAGCAGGGAACAGCGAGCCAGAGCTGGCTGAGGGGAGACGACATGTCAGAGGTCCCTGCAGGAAGCTGTCCTGCCCAGGAAGCTCGTCCACAGATGTTCTAAGGGTGAGGCCAGAAATCTAAGCCTGTCTTGGTCTGTCACCTCATGGGCCCTTTCCGAATGGACTGGGTGGCTGCCACTCCCTTGCCCCCCTCCCTAACCCCTCCCAGCCTGGTTTCAGGTCGTCTTCTTATGGTGGCTCAGTGTGAAGTGGTCTGGGCTGGGGGCAGCCAGCCTGGGTTTGCACTCTACTCCTGGCTCCCCCCTTGGTTGATGGGGATCCCTGGGGACATTATTTCATCTCTAAGGCAGTGGTTCCCAACGTGGGGCACCCCCCAGGGGGGCAATTTGATTTTTAAGGGGGGCAATTTGAGAATGAGTTATTAACAGTGAACTTTTTGCATTTCTTATGGTTTTAGGGGCCTCATATACAGTATATAAATATATATTGTGACATATTTATGCATTTCAGTTTTCTATTATGTTTTGAAACTTTACTTGCTATTTTTCATATCACTTCATATTCTTTTTTTTTAACAATTTCTTAGTGATTTCTTCCTCAGTACTTTATCCTTTCGTTTTTTTATTTTTCTCTTTCATGGATGCCATGTTTTTGGAAGCTTGTTTAGACCAAGTTAATGGCCTTTTAGGCTTCTTCCATGTGAATAGGAGTTCACTTTTTGAATAAGAATTGTGTGTCACAGGGGGCATCAGGATTTTAGAGATGCTTAAGTGGGGCATGGCCAAAAAAAGGTTGGGAACCACTGCTCTAAGGTGTATTTCGCTCAGCTGAAATGGGACCCTTCCTGCCAGGGCTGTAGGGAGGAATCGGAGCTAACGTGTTAGAGAGTGCCTGTCATGGGCCTCCTGAGACGGTGCGTGATGGAGCCGAGCTGCTGCTGCCTCTGCTGTTGGAGATTGTGAGGCTGGGCACCTGAGAGCAGAAGGGGCTCTGGATGCACCAGCCTGGGCTTGCTGGTGGGCAGAGTGGGTTTGTGCTTAGAGCCTTGGGAGGGGATGGCAGGCCAGTTAGCTGAGGTTTCCTGCTGGGGAGGGCACCATACAGAAAAATTAATCATTGCTGAGCCCCTGCTCAGCCAGACATGGCTCCGAGCACTTTGTACATGTTAGCTCAGACGCACAGTAGCCTGTGAGGTGGGTAGTAGTCACCTCCATTTTGTAGATAGGAATCTGTGGCACAGAAAACTACATACTCTAGGCCAGGCACTGCTCCAAGGTTTTATGTGGTGCTCTCACCAGTACTCACCACAACCAGGGAGCTCAGCACAGCTGTTCTCCCCATTTCACCCGTGAGGACATGAAGGCCCAGGGAGGTGATTGAATTTGCCCAAAGTGTTCATAGGTGACAGACATAAAATTTGAACCCAACTCTATCCGGCTGGGGTCAGACTGACTCTTCTGCCTCTTGCCAATGTCATGATCACTGTTTCTGGGGTTGTTTCTGTCATTTTTAGTGATCGTTTTGCTTTCTTTTCTTCTAGGTAGATCTTCTAGGTAGAGCTGACACAAAGTAGGCCTCAGTTGTCCCAGAAATGACTGAATTTGCTCCATTTGATGCTTGCTTAGGAGATGGATGCGGCTGCCTCTCTCCACCCCCTATGCTCATAGAGCCCTGGCCTTGGTCAGTCCCTTCCTTCCCCAGAGCCAGGCGGAAGGCGTGAGGGTGGGAGGCACTCCCCACCTTCTGCCCTTGGCGTCTGGTTCCTGAATGGCCTCTGGTGTCAGCCCTTGGCTGTTTTTGGTCATTTGTATATTCCATTTGCTCACCAAATAGTTTATGAGTCCCTGTTATGTGCCCTGTATAGTTTTGGATGCCAGGGAGTGGCACACAGTCTAGTGGAGGAGGCAGAGAAGTAGCATTTGCCTTTCGAGTGCTCAGTTTGGGTGTGGCTGAGGAAGGGAACAGAGATCTATCTAGCTGGCC
The DNA here is from genome assembly GCF_963455305.1 of Plecotus auritus. Taxonomy (NCBI): domain Eukaryota; kingdom Metazoa; phylum Chordata; class Mammalia; order Chiroptera; family Vespertilionidae; genus Plecotus; species Plecotus auritus. Next base: position 20,678,898 of record NC_137785.1, read on the forward strand.
TTGGTTGGCAGGAGGGGAGCTTGGAGAAAGCTCCTGAGGGGAGGCATCAGGCCATGAACATGAAAGCCCAAAGGAATGGGCCAGGCAAGGCTACAGCACGGGAAAGGTACCTCGATGTGGTGGTAACACTTAGCATAGTCTACTGTGGCTGGAGCAGAAGAGGAGGGTGGCCGGGCACAGGTCCTGCGTGCAGTCTGGGGGCCCCTAGGGCCATGCTTCTCAAACTGGTTTCTAAAGACCTGGGGGTGGCCGCACAGGTGTTGAGCATGTGATTTGAGATAGTGTTTGCAGGTTTGGGTGTACTTTTTAAACTGTATTTTCATTTAGATGATATTTTCAAAAAGTTAATATAGGCATGTTGTAAATCATCTGGATAATTTCTTTTAGTCAACTAGTGACAGTATTCACAGAGCTGCCACTTCCATAGCTCTAACTAACTGAGGCTCAGGTGGTCCCTTGACTTTGGAGTTCGCCGTTGTGTAATTGCTGCCTGTCTTCCAAAATGCTGGCCTCATCCCCAGCTGTGGGTGAAGCATGACTCATTGGGTCCCCATGATGACCCTGGGTTGTTAAGAAAAACCATCTTAAAAAAGAAAAAGTTTTTATTGATTTCAGAGAGAGGAAGGGAGAGAGAGATAGAAACATCAGTGATGAGAGAGAATCATTGATTGGTTGCTTCCTGCACGCCCACTATTGGAGATGGAGACTGAAACCCAGGCATATGCCCTGACCAGGAATCAAACCATGACCTCCTGGTTCAGAGGTCGATGCTCAATCACTGAGCCATACCGGCCGGGCAAGAAAAAACATGTTTTGAAATAACATGTATATCCTTGGTCAGGTTGTATTAAGATCCCATTTCATAGATGAGGGTGCTAAGGTTCAGAGGGACTCATGCAGCCTAGAAGTAGTAGTCAGGATGCAAATCAACCCGACTCCAGTGTGGGTTTGGGCTCGCTGGGCTGAGTGTGTCAGGACTTGAGGGATGCCGTTGCGTGGGTGCTTCTCCTTGGCCCATCCAGCCCATGAGCATCATGGTGCTCACCTTCCCTCACCCCTCCTGCCTTCAGCCTCTTGCTGCTTCATTAGCAGATGTTCTATAGCGTTTAATCTCTAATCTGTTGGCCACTTAAAGTTCAAATAATTAAAATTAAATGAAAGTTGAAAATTCAGTTCTTTGGTTGTACTAGCCATAGCAGCCACATTTAAAAAAAAATAATATATGAGTGTTTATTCCAATACTGCTGGCAGTATGGGAGAACAGCGGGTCATCCACAGAAATCTGCTCCATAGCAGCCACATTTTCATTATTACAGAAAGTTCTGTTGGCTGAATCAGCCATCTCCTGCATTCGCCTGTGATCTTGGGCATGTGATTTGGGTCTCAGTTTCCTCTTCTGAAGAATGGGGATAGTAACAGCATCTACCTCTCAGGGTTGCTGTGAGGTTGGTATTAATCCAGACCAGGCATGTTGTGAGTACTCGGGAAATGCTAGCTGTGGATGGAACCCTGCTTGTTTGCTCCCAGGTGTCCTGTTGATGGGATGGGATGCAGGCTACCAGACCCTGACTCAGAGCTCCTGGCCAGGGAGGCAGCAGGTGATGCTGTGGCACAGTGCCTATGAGGGAGGAACCCCTCAGCCAGGCTGGGGACGCTGTGTGTGTGTGTGTGTGTGTGTGTGTGTGTGTGTGTGTGTGTACATGTACATGTTTGTCTGGAACAGGGTGTGTGTGTGTATGTGTATATGTGTGTGTGTACGTGCGTAAGTACGTATGTACATGTGTTTGTCAGGGACAGCCCAGGTCTGCAGGGTGTCAGAGATGATAAGGGGGGCTGGCTAGGGGGTGGGAGGGCTTGGTGTCTTGGGAGTGAGAGCAGAGGGAGGCAGAAGAGTCTCAGCTAGGACAGTGTGATCCAGTCTTCTTGGTTGTGTCCTGGCTGCCTGGCCTTGGGTACTCACTGAGTCCTTCCCAGCCTCAGTTTCCTCATCTGTAGAGAGTACGTCCTCATGGTCCCCAGGTGAGCCAGGTGGTGGGAGTGTCAGGCCAGTGCACAGGGCTTCTTTTGGGGTCAAGTCCTAAGAAGAAGGCTGTGGTACAGCCCCTGCCTCCTTGGGGTCAGGGGATTCCATATGCTGCTCCTCCTCAAGCCAACAGTTCCCCATCCCTCTACCAGAAATAGCCACAGCCCTTATGGTGGCTTCCCAGTTCCTGCCCAGCCAGGCCCCTAGCTTCCTCTGTAGCCATATGTGCCTCACTCCCCTCCACCACCTCCTGACTGTGTCTCACGCCGGCCACACCTTGGCACTGCTCTTCCTGGGCCTGGCACACTCTTTCCTAGGCCTCCACATGGCTGCCCAGTCTCTTTCAGGTTTCTGCTCAGATTTCACCATCTCCATGAGACTTTCCTGATAACTGTATACAAAATCAGAAACCCTCGCCCCCTTCCCAACCCCTAGTCCTCCATATGCTGCTTTTCTCCATAGCATTTGTTAACTTCTGAGATACTGTATAATTTGCCTACTTATTTATTTTAATGCCTGTCCATCCTCCGTCCCCATCCCCGTCCCCACCCCTGTACTGTAAGCTCCCCCAGGACAGAGAGTTCTGTTTTGGTCACTGCTTCCTCCCTGGTGACCAGAGCAGTGTTGACACAGCAAGGGTGCCCTATTTGTAAAATAAATGAATGCAGGATTTTTTGCTTCACCTTCACTGAGCTCAAAAGCTGTGGTTCTGTTTGCCACCTTTACCTTGCATTAATGAATGCTCTGGGCCTGGCCCTGTGCTGGGTGTGACTAGGGGCACAGTGGGGACCAAGACAGACCTTGTCCCTACTTTGTGGAGCTCTCACTCCATTGCGGGGGGAGGAGCGGCGGGGGGGGGGACCGATACTCAGATGATCATACATGTGACTGAGCACAGTAGAGGTCAGTGCTATGAGGGGACAGGAAGGCTGAGCTCTGAGAGTCTGAATTGTTGTAGGCCAGGGGGCTGTTGGGAGGCTTCCCTGAGGAAATGAGGATTTAGCAAGTAAAGATGAGTGAGCAATATGCCAGGGGGAGGACGGACTAGTACAGTGGTCGGCAAACTCATTCGTCAACAGAGCCAAATATCAACAGTACAATGATTGAAATTTCTTTTGAGAGCCAAAATTTTAAACTTAAACTTCTTCTAACGCCACTTCTTCAAAATAGATTTGCCCAGGCCGTGGTATTTTGTGGAAGAGCCACACTCAAGGGTCCAAAGAGCCGCATGTGGCTCGCGAGCCGCAGTTTGCCGACCACGGGACTAGTACGTGCAAAGGCCCTCAGGTGAGCAAGAGCAAGGAGTGTTCAAGGGACTGAGAGGGTAAAGTGTGTGTGTGGGGGGAGCACAATGATCCATGAGGCTGGAGAACGAGCAGGGGCCCTTTCAGATGGACTTTTGTGGCCTCCATAAAGGCCGGGGATGTGATCCCTGAGTAGGGGAGGGGCAGGGTCAGAGTGTTTGTAGGGTCCCTCTGGCTGTGGTTTGGTGCTCTCAGCATGTGTAGACTTAAATAATTGACACAATTTCTGTGGGTGCTGTAAGGCCTTGGGTGGCAGGGTGAGGGGGTAGGTGTTGGGGCGGGTGGCAGGGAAGAGAAGAAATCTGCTCTGGTACTTATTCTTGTCCCGGTATCATTTGCCACCCACCCACATCTTCAGTCTGCCTCCAGTCCTACCTGCTCCAAGTAAACAGATGGGGCAGCTGCGGGGAGTGTGTGGTGTTTAAGAGGAAAAAAAGTATCTTTAATGCTGCCTTCTTACCAAGGAGGTGGAATAGGTAAAAAGTTCACATATTACAGAAATGTGTAATATAGGAAGTGAAGGTCCTCAGGTCTCCACCCATCAGAGGAAATAGTGGTACTGGAAAGGTGTTGAGCAGTTGCTATATTGGCTTCTGTTTGAAGATTCGAACTTAATGTGAATTAACTCATTTAATCCTCACAACAGCCTTGGCAGTGTGTACTATTATTATATCTAATATACAGATGAGGAAACTGAGGCAAAGAAAGGGGAAGTGATTTGTCCAAAGTCACACAGCCCAACCTCACAACTGAGGTTGAAATGCATTTGGTTCCTGAGGCCACATCACTTACTGCTGTACCTATAACTCTTCCTCTATTGGCTCTTGGGCACAATTCCTTCTATGCATGTGAAGGTTAAACATAGACTTTCTCTTGCCCCCCAGTCTTTGATACTGTTTCCCATAAGTTCCATTGTTGATTGTATAACTGCTTTTCTGAAAAGGATGCTTTAGATGAAGTTTATACATGAATTGTCAGATGCATGTCAATCTCAGTAATGCCAGCAGGTGAAAAAATAAGTGTCAGAGTTGAGGCGACATTTGTTTCAGAAAAGGGATCAGGTTGGATATTCTGTTGCTTTGTGAGCACACGGAATGCTGATGATCAGTGTCAGCCCATCAAGTGGTTCTTGTGCATGAGATGCTATGTTGTGTTCTGTCCGTTGGACCCTCATTGAGGTCTGGGTACTGTGCTGAGCGATTTCCATGAATGAGCCTTTGAAGGAGACACTGCTCACAGCCCCATTACACAGAGGAGGAAACTGAGACTTGGGAAGGCTATAAAGTCAGGGAGCAGGGACTTGAGTCTGAGTCTGCCTAACTCCAAAGGCCATGATGTGGTGCATTGTGGTGGGGAAGCCAGGCTGCCTGGGGTCCCAACCCAGCTCAGTACATTCTGATCCAGTGATGGGAGCAAGTCATTTCACATCTGTGACTTAGTTTTTCATTAAAATGGAGCTAATAGTATAAGTGTTTGCCAGGGGGTGGACACAGGGTTGCTGTGAGGGTTGAATTTGCATGTCCAAAGCACTTAGGTGTGCCTGGCATGTGGTAAATGCTATATAGGCATTCCCTCTTTTTAGTATTAACATCATATGAACCATTATGACAATACTAGACCCCTGTTGTGGACATTAGGTTGCTTCCAGGGTTTTACGAGTCCAGCAAGAATACTCTCAGAAGAGCAGTTCTCCAAAGGGGTGGCTTGACCCAGGGAGTATTTGATATTGTCTGAAGACGTTTTTGATGGTCCCAATTCAGGTGAGGGTGTGCTGTTGGCTTTAGCAAGTAGAGACCCTGGATGCTGCTAAACCTCCTGCCGTGCACAGAGCAGTCTCACAGCCAGAATTACTCAGTTCCAAACAGTATTATTGCTGGGGTTGAGAAACACCTCTGTGCTCTGTCATAAGCATTTTCTGCAGAAGTTCCTCCAAGGACATGCGTGTTTTCCACATGATCAGTTTTGCTAAAGTGCTCTTATAAACACGGTAGCAGTTTGCAGAGCTGCAGATGGAGAGTGAGGGAGTCATTTCCCTCTGCCCACCGCGTGCCTTTCCTCCCCGTTCCTGCAAGCAGATGCTGATCCTTGAAGTTATTTCCTGAGCAAGTCCTCTGGGAGCTGCAGGTGAGGCACAGATTAGAGGCAGGTGAAAGAGCTCCCGGAGGGTATCCCAGCGCCAGGAAGGAGCTCTCACCCTACTCTCGCAAGTGCCTGGAGACGCAGAGCCTCAGCCTCCTCTTCTGCCTCCGTCATCCCATCTGTCCTGCCTTGTGTAGAAAACAGGTCAGGAAGAGGAGGCGAGAGAAAAAGGATCTGACAAATGGCAAAGAAATGAATTTAATTTATTTTGAGCCTGTTCTGGGCATAAGCTTTACTTGGTACACATTCATTCCACAAATATATATTAAGTGGTCACTGTGTACCCTGCACTGTAATGTGCAAGGCTTTGAGATCCAGTGCTGCCCAAGATAACCAGAGCTCCTGCCCTTACCATGCTGACATCACAGTGGGGAGAGGTTGACAAACTGATAAACTGGTAAATGTGGTGAGTGATGATAAGCGCTTATGGAGAAAAATAAAGGTTAAGGGGAGGTAGGATGGATGTACTTTTGTCTAAGGATGTTAGGAAGGCTTCTCAAAGAAAGCGAGCAGAGATTGAAGGAAGTGGGCTGGGGCTATGTGGATACCTGGAGAAGAGCCTCCTGACTGAGGGACAGCATGTGCAAGGGCCCAGAAGTAGGGGTGTGAGCAGGTACCACTGAAATGTAATGTGTTTGGAGAAGTAAAGGGGTGACAGTGCAGACCTCATAGGGTCCTGGGGCTCCTGTTAAGGACTTCAGCTTTTACGCTGGGTTACATGGGGACACCAGAGGGTTTGAGCAGAGGAGGGATGGGCTCTGACTCAGGTGGTCCCAGGATCCCAGACTATAGGAGTGAGGACAGAAGCACTAGAGTTCATCTAGGCCTCACAACCTTACTGAGTGGCAGGAACCACCCAGCTAATTTTGCAGATGAGGAAACAGGTTTGGACGGACCCTTCCCAAGACTGCCAGCTAGGACGCAGCCGTCATCCAGGGCCTCTCTCCGCTTGGCCCTGCACCATCCTATGGAATGCCTCTCGTGAATCTGACCCCCAGTGCTGTGAGATACAGCTTCTGCAGGAGCTACAGTTTGGAAACCATTGAGAAATAAGACAGATGGAAGTAAAAATGTCTTAAAGAAATTTTAAAATAATTAATTATACAGTGTTTGAGACCAAATGATAGAGTAAGTGAATGATACCCATGTACTCAGTGACTGCTTTAAAAAATAAAACCTGCCCTAACCGGTTTGGCTCAGTGGATAGAGCATCGGCCTGCAGACTGAGGGGTCCCGGGTTTGATTCTGGTCAAGGGCATGTACCTGGGTTGTGGGCACATCCCCAGTGGGGAGTGTGAGGGAGGCAGCTGATCGATGTTTCTAACTCTCTATCCCTCTCCCTTCCTCTCTGTAAAAAACTAATAAAATATATTAAAAAAAATAAAACCTGCCCAGCCAGTGTGGCTTAGTGGTTGAGCATCAGCCTATGAACCAGGATGTCTCGGTTTGGGTTCCAGGCCGGGGCACATTCCCTGGGCTGCGGGCTCGGTCCCCAGTGGGGTGTGCAGGGGGCAGCCCATCAGTGATTCTCTTTCACCATTGATGTTTCTGTCTCCCTTTCTCTCTGAAATCAATAAAAAAAAATAAAAGATAAAAAAATAAAACCTGGCCGAAACCGGTTTGGCTCAGTGGATAGAGCGTCGGCCTACGGACTGAAAGGTCCCGGGTTCGATTCCGGTCAAGGGCATGTACCTTGGTTGCGGGCACATCCCCAGTGGGAGGTGTGCAGGAGGCAGCTGATCGATGTTTCTCTCTCATTGGTGTTTCTGGCTCTCTATCCCTCTCCCTTCCTCTCTGTGAAATATCAATAAAATATATTAAAAAAATAAAATAAAAAAAATAAAACCTGCCAGTGCAGTCAGAACCCCCTGTTCAGTCACCTCCTCCTCCCTGCTCAGAGCTGATCATAGAGTACGGCGAGTCTCATTCCCATTCAGCTTTCTTCTGTGCAAAGTTAAATGTACTCCCTAAAACTCCAGCACTCCCCCGCCCCCTTTCTGGGCTTCCCTGTTCCCTCCTGGGGTGCCTGTCCCTCCTCCAGCAGGATCTGGGTCGTTGTACAGATGGGTGCACTGTGGTGCACTTGCCTGGAACCACATAACCTAAAAGCTGTAGAGCCTGGGGTTGAAATTTGGACCCTCGACTCCAGATTCCTCCTCCTTACTCATTGGTGATCTAGCCTTCTTGAGGGGAAAATCCAGGCAGACCAGCCTTGGAATCAGGGGAGTCCTGGAAGCCAAGAGGCCCACTTTTGGCTCCCCTGTATCTTCTGGATCCCCAAGGAAATACAGAAAAATGTATTAAATGCATTTTATCCAGGATGATACAACAAGTAACTGCAAAGCAGAGCCTGGTATGATCACCACAGAACATCGTCAGCTCCCAGAAACAGCGCCCCCTCTCAGTGACTCCCAAATCTAACCGCTCTCCTGACTTTTGGATATTTGTTCTTGATTTTCTTTCTGCCTAGTTTACAAGCTAGAAAGGCATCCCTAAACAGTCAGTGTCACGTTGCCTGTTCTGCACTTGCATGAATAAACCCTTACTTGGTGTGTTACTTTGTGTCTGGCTTCTGTCATTCAGCATCATTCTTACACTTCATCCCTGTTGTATGTGTCAGTAGTTTGGTCCTTTTTATTGTTGTATGAATTTACCTCGGTTTGTTTATCCATTCTTTTGTGGTGGACACCCAATCTTTTCCCAGTTTTGGGGTCACTGTATGCTGCTAGGAACATTCTAGTGCATGGTTTTTGGTAAACAAATACACTCATCTCTATGGGGGCTGTGAATTGCTGGGTTATGTTGTAGGCATATGTTGAGTTTTAGTTCTTACTGCAAAGCAGTTTTCCAAAGTGGCTGATCATTTTGATACTCCAACTAGTAGCTATTCCTTAACATGGTTGTCAGCACTTGACTGTCAGCCCTCCTGGTGAGTGGGTTTAACTTGTGTTTCCCTGTAGTTAATGAGATGGAGCGTTCCTTGGTTGTGTGGTGTCCTTTCCTGTGAGGTGCCCTTGTTCTTTTCACCCAGGTGGTTCTCTAGCTGACAGCTATTGCTCTGGCCCAGGCTTCAGCAGACTCAGATCCGGACAGCCTAGGGAACAGCAGGGAGTGGGGATGGGGCCATGCAGGTACTCCCCACTGGGGGGCATGCTGCTTTCAAGTCATTGGCCAGGGCAGGCCCCCTGTGTGCGGACGCTTGGCCTCTAGAGGCTGGTCGCTGACCTCCATCGCAGCTCCGCAGGGAGCAGGCCATCCTCTTGGCTGAGGTGCCTGGTGTTTCATCATCACAGGACTGCGTCACAAACACCTCAGCAGAGGCGCCACTCAGTGGGAGGACAGGGCAGGATCCAGGCGGGACAACTAGGGATCTTCCAGTTCCTCCCCCTGCCCTAGCCCAAGCTACTGCTGGCTCTTAGTCGCTGAAATGAGAAAGTAAAAAGTGACTCTGGTGTGCCGAGCATGGGCCAGGGCCTCCACCACTGCTTAGCTGGGAGACCCAAGGTAACTGGCTTTCCCTCTCTGTGCCTCTGCCTACCCTAGGTGTGGTCACTGCCTCTCTGGTGGGGTGGTTGGGAGCATTTAAGGGAATGCTGTCACCCTGCTCACAGCCACCCAGCTGGCAGTGACTCCCGGACTCTGCAACCCTGACCACTCTAGGTCACACGTGGCTGCCTTCACTTCTCTCCGATCATGGCAGCCATGTGTTCGGGGGTTCTTGGGGGCTAGGCTGCGTGCGGGCTGAACCTTTGTACACACTGGGTGCGTCAGTGCTGGATCATGGAGGCTCCTTGAGGTGAAGTTGCTGGGTTGGGAAGGGGAGGGGAGAGGAGTGCTGAGATTGGACACCAGGCCCTGTCCTTTCCTTCCACATCACCCTTCCTTTGGACTCTGGGTCCATCCCAGCCCTTTGGGAACTATTCCAAACTGAACTCCCTCCTGGGAAAGTGCAATATTGGCCCCTGTGTTGGGGAGGAATTCCCTAAGTTCCCACCACAGCTGCCAGGCCTAAGTCTTCTCCCACACACCTTTCCTGGCTTCCGACCCCGTAGCCACGTGGACCCCTTGGCAGTTCTCCATGCTCACCAAGCTCCTTCTTGCTTCAGGGGCTTTGTACTTGCTGTTCCCATGCCTGACATTCTTTTCCCTATATATCAGGACTCCCACCCTGCTCACATGTCCCCCATAGCATGTGGCTAACATAGCGCCTTTCCCTGCCATCCTTTTCTCTTGCTTTATTTTTATTCTCTGCGGGGTCCCCACCACCTGCCATTGTTATGTGTCTGCTTCCCCCACTGAAATGTGAACTTTATGGAGGCAGGGGCTATGTCTTAGTGATGCTCTATGTCTGGCACCCAGGATGGTCTCTAGAGCTTAGGACACCCTCAAAAAAATTGGTGGCATGATTAGACTGTGGAAGTGTTACTGTGGCTGTGTCTGGTCCTGGGCTGGGGGACGGGGGTGGGGGGTCTTCTGGGGAGACTTGGATTCATTCATTGTCTACTCAATAGTTGCCAGACGTTGTGCTGGCTCACTGTGTGAGCACTAACATGTGTGGGGAGAATTGGTTGAGGAAGTGCACAGAGAGCACCCAGTGAAGCTTCTGAGGTCAGGAAGGCTTTTTGGAGGAGGAATTGGTTCAGCTGAGACCTCAAGGAGGGAGAACTCACCAAGGTGTGGGGGATGGAAGCCAGAGGGAAGGGCCTAAGTGACAAGCAGGCAGAGAGTAGGATGGGGGAAGAGGGGTTGGGGAGGTGGTGCCAGCTATAATCATTGTCATGGTCATTAGCCTTTACTGAGGGCTTTCTAGGTGCCTCTTGGCTCACAGGGTGAGAAGGCCAGATTTAGATGGAATGTAGGGGCTGAGTGCAGAGGTTGAGAACCCAGGGAGAAGGCTGGTAGGGGAGAGGAGAGGAGATGATGGGAGGTGAGGGAAGGTGGGCCCGGTGGGAGAAGTGGTTAGGAAGCTGGGTGGCTGGGCAGTGGGGACACCCTGGTCAGCAGGGTAGGAGACAGTGGAGTACAGGCGGGCGGAGGCCGGGTCCTGAAGGGCCTTGAATCCCAAGCCTAGGAACTTGTCTCTTTCCTGAGGCCAGTGGGAAGCCATGGGAGAGTTTTGAGTAGGGAAAGGACAGGGTTAGGTTTGAGGGTCCTACTAGTTGTGGAATGGGGGAGGAGTCTAGGGAGCAGGTATAGCGGGACCCTGCTGGGAAAGGATAGCACTGGACCTGAGCCAGACTCAGGGAGGGCTGGATGGAGAAACTGGTCACGTTAGTGATTAAAACAGACTGGTGGGATGTTTAGGATTGAAGGTCTGACAGTCCTGGGTATTGGGTTCATGGGGTGTGAGTCCTTTGGGGTGCCTGTCATGCCTGCTGGTGAGGGGAGCCCCTGTTGCTGTTTCTGGCCCTGCCTTTACAGGTTGGAGTTCAGAACATGATTTCTCAGCCCGCTGTTTACTTCCCCGTCACTGTTCATCTTGTCTTTCCCCTGCTTCCTACCACTTACCTTCTTCCCTCTGCCCGGCCCGGCAGTCTGCCACGGTCACATGCCAGGCAGTAGTGTGTCCGGCCCACCAGCTCCCCTGGGACACGGGAGAAAGCTGATGCCCACAGTGTCCCTAGAGCCAGCTGCCACTTCTCTGGGGGCCACCGTAGCTCCTGACCTGCTGTCCGCAAATAACCCTAGGCCAGGAAAGGCGAAAAGGCGCCTTGGGCTCATGGCTCTTATCCAGGCCTGTGGCTCCAGGTAGGGGCCCAGCTGGTGGTTGCCTCCCGCCCTTCTCCCCTCCACCCGCCCGCCTGGGAACCTGAGACAGAATCAGCAGCCTCGGCGTCTGTCAGTCTATCAGCTGCTGGTCCCTGAAGACAGAAAGGGAGGTCTTGGGGAAGGGACCAGGGCCTGGATCAAGCCCTCAGGACTGGCTCCTGGGCCCCAGACAAGTGTCTGCACAGTAGGTTGCTTTCCTGGAGCACCTGAGGCCCTCTTTTTTTTTTTTTTTTAAATAGGGACAAGGAGGGACCTGAGGCTGCGAGCCACATGGGGTGGCCTTTCGCAGGGGAGTGGGAGTACTTGGTTTGCTAAAGATGGCAGGTTGTTGGCCTGGTTTGGAAAGGAGAGAGTGAGTGAGAGTGTGTGTGTGCTGGGGGGTGACAGGCAGATGCTTTTGGCTTTGAGCACTCCCTCAGGTGCCCAGGGCTGTCTGATTCATCCAGGTTACCTCAGTGTTGGGGCATGGGAGTGATGCTGGGGGCGGGGCCATAGCTCCCTTACCACCATCTCAGCCTGGAGTGAGGGTGGGTGGATGGGCTGCCTCTGCTCAGTGTGGGTGTTGTGGGTGTTGAGCACAGGGTCTGGCCTGCACATAGGCAGGGAGCTCTAATCCCTGCAGAGTAGGGCTTTGTGGCCAGGGTTGTGTCCTTCCTGTTACTCCCCCCAGATTGGGGTCCCTGGGGACACAGCCATATCCCCCCCACTCCCATCCACTGGGTCGCAGGAGCAGGGCTCTCCCACTCTCACTGGCTTCACCACCTGCAGAACAAACAGCATCCACAGGGGCCTCAGAGCCTGGAGGTCCCCAGGGAAGGGGCTGGGGCCCAATCTCCCTCCAACTCTGATAAGCTCCTCTCTTGTCTTGCAGATTGTGCTCTGTTCCTGCATGTCCTGCTGCCCTGAACTGTCCTGAGCTAGGTGACAGCGTGTCACGCTGCCACCATGAACGAGGTGTCTGTCATCAAAGAAGGCTGGCTCCACAAGCGTGGTAAGGGGCTGCTTATGCCTGTGGGATAGTGCATCTCTCTCTCTCTCTCTCTCTCTCTCTCTCTCTCTCTCTCTCTCCCCCTCTCTCCCTCTCTCCCTCTCTCCCTCTCTCCCTCTCTCCCTCTCTCCCTCTCTCCCTCTCTCCCTCTCTCCCTCGCTCTCCCTCTCCCCACCCCCCACCCCCCTTTCCATCTCCCCACCTCCAATCTCCATCTGCCTTTTCCTCTCCATCTCCCTCTCTTCCTGACACCTGATGCTGTGAGAAGCAGAGATGCAGGGTCTTCACAGCCCCCCAGAGCCAGCATCCAAGCTCTTTACCACCCATTTCATGAAATCCTTCAGCAGTAGTCTGGGCAGGGGAGCTGTGGCTCTGCCTGGGGCCAAGTCTCCAGGTCTACTAGATACTCTGCATGAGCCCACAGGCCACGCCTTGAGCTCTGCTTCTGCACTAGTGATTTCATTCATAGCCCCATTTTATAGGTAAAGAAACTGAGGCTCAGAGAAGGGAAGTCACTTAATTGAAGTAACACACTCATTCAGCAAATACTCATCGAATGTGTGGAGTATGCCAGGATGTCCCAGGCTCTGGGGACAGTGTGGTGGCCTTAGGGAGTTTCCATTTCATTGGGAAGTGGAGACAAACAAATATGCAGACATGTGATGGTAGTGGTGATAAGTACTGTTGTGAAAATAGGAACTCTGAGAGGGAAGGGGCTGGAGAGAGATGGGTGGTCAGGGGAAGTCGTTCTGAGGAGATGAACAGAGGTAAGGGAGCGGGGTAAGGGTGACAGCAAGGACAAAGGTGGAAGTGTGGCTGGAGCAGAGAGTGAGGGAGGGAGAGCAGGAGGAAGTGGCACAATGGAACTCTCTAGGTGATTGGAAGCCGAGGAGGTTGTGAGTCGTGGTGTGACCTGATCTGGTTGTACTGGTGAGCAGCCAAGCCGGAGAACTGAAGTTATTTACTGGGTAAAGACTAAGAGACTAGACCCCTAGGTCCCAGGCTGCCTGTCCACAAAACTGTGGCACTTACCAGCTCTGCTGCTGCGTGCAGCTGGGAAGAAGCATGTGCTGAGAGCTGGCTTGTCCAGACTGAGGAGGAAGGTGGCAGGCTGTCCTGCCTTCCTGCATCTTCCTCTAGGGAGGGAGGGTTTCAGGCCTGCTGATAGCTGCTCTTTGTGTACTTTCATTCATTCAGCAGACATTTATTGAGCAGCTGCCGTGCTCCAGGCACTGGGAATATAGCAGTGAACCAAACAGGCAAATCCCCGCCTTCATGTTCATGTCTTACATTTAATGGGGAGGGCAGTGGCACTGGAGTAGGCATCTGTGTCCACTGGTGGTAAGTGCCATGGAGAAAAACCAAGCAACATGTAAAGGAGCGGCTGTGAAACAGGCAGGGGACACTGTCATAAATAGGGTGGTCAGAGAGAGCCTCGCTGAGAGCGGGCCTTTTGAATAAAGATCTGAGGGAGGCAAGGGAGTGAATCCCATGGCTAACTGAGGCAAGAGCATGAGGGTGAAGGGGACAGCCCGTGAGTCTGGAGAGGGGAGTGGGCCGGCATGTTTGAAGAGGGCAGGGAGGCTGATGGGGCTGGCCTTTAGGGAATAGGGAGTAATGCCCACCCATCCTGCCCTATCCCAGGCTGCAGACAGCAGTGATGAGGGGCAGAGGCAGTTCCCCAGGGCCAGGCCTTCCCCATCAGACTGAGCAGGGGAGAGCTATTCCTGTTGCCCTCAAAAGACAGGGGTGTCATTCAGGACATGTCAGTCTACCTCTCAGATTGGGCCTGGTGTTTGGGGCCATCGATGGAACTTTTGAACCTGGGCAGATGTCAAGGTGCTAACCCTGGCTCTGCCACTTCCTCTTAGTGTGACTGTGAGTAAGCTGTCACCTCTCTGAGTCTTGGTTGCACATTTGTAAAACGGGTTAACGATGCAGGCCTCTGACGCTGTGAGCTCCTTGAGGGCAGGGGTTTGATCCAGCTTGTTTGCTGTGGTAGCCCCAGTGCCTAGAAAAGACATGGCATGCAGTAGGTGCTCAGTAACTGATTGTTGAATGAATAGTTGAGATTGTGTGTATGTGGGTTAGGGGTGGGGTGGGTGAGGGGACCAGTGTGGTCTGTGGGCCAGAGTCTCAGGCTCCTGATTTTCCCAAGGCCCATGGATGTGGACTGGGGTATGGGCGCCCTGGAGGTGGCTGGAGGACTGTGGCGGGGGTGGGGGGTTGTCTCTAGTCCATGTCTGCTGATAGCAGTAAGTGGATCTCAGCTCCTCTCAGGCCTTCACTGTCTTCGTTTGTGCTGCAGGGAGGCCAGATGAGCTGTTGAGATGGCCTACCTGGGTCACACTTGCCTTGGGTTTGCACCACACTCACATAATTGTTTCACTCCTGGGCCTCTCAGTGCCCATTGTTCTGAGCAGCAGCTGGCAGAGATGTGCCACACAAGGTGGCTTCTGCTGACTGCAACTGTTTTGGCACCTGCACCATCCCACCCCTGGTGGTTACAATAATAGCAGTCCCAGTTTACTTTGTGCCCATTTTGTGCCAGGCATGGGCTGTGCTGTAGGCAAGCTTGATTTTGTTGCATTTTCTTAGCTGCCTTGTGAGGCGGGCGTCTTATCAGGACGCTGAGGCTAAGCAGGAAGACTGACTCTGGATGTTCCATTGAGAAGGTGGCAGCGCTGCGTCCTCTGACTTTGGACCAGTGCTTTCAAGGCCTGACCCACAGGCTGCTTCTTACCTGGCAAGGTCTGTTCAAGGAATGGGTGAAGTGAGAGCACTGTTATTGGAGTGACTCATGCTATGTGCTGGTTCCCTTTCCACCGGGCCTGGTCCTGTCTGCCAGTTTAGAGGCAGACAGTGTGGTGGTCAAGAGCATGGACAAAGCAAACCCGGTCTCCATCCTAGCTATTCTGGTCAACAGCAATGAGCCTTGGGCAAGTAATGGAACTTCTCTGTGCCTCAGTTTCCTCATTTGTAAACTGGAATTGTTGTGGGAATGTTTTTTTCTTTCCTTCTAGGTTTCTTTTGTCTTCTTAGCTTGTTCTTAGCATAAAACACTGTAGGTGTCTGGATCATAAGCTCACCCCCAAACTAGTTTCAGATCAAGAAATAGAACAAGACGTCTCCAGAAGCCCCCTGCCACTCCCAAGCAGTAACTCTCCTAATTTCCAATAGCATAAGTGAGTTTTTCGAGTTTTGTTTTATTTTTTTTAAATTGAGGTGAAATTTACATAACACAGAATTAACTATTTTAAAGTGTACAATTCAGTGGCCTTTAGTACATTCACAGTGTTGTGTAACCGCTACCTCTGTCTAGTTCCAAAACATTTTCATCGCCCTAAAAGAAAGCCCTGTGCTCATTAAGCACTCAGTTCCCATTCCCCCTCCGACCCCTGTAGCCACCAGTTTGTTTTCTGTCTTTATGGATTTACTTATTCTGGATATTTCATATAAATGAACCATACAATTGGTGGCCTTTTGTGTCTGGCATTTTTCACTTAGCATAATGTTTTTGAGGTTCATCCATGCTGTAGCATGGATCAGTATTTCATTCCTTTTTATGTCCAAATAATATTCCATTGTACAAATATACAACGTTTTGTTTATCCATATGTCTGTTGATGGACATTTGAGTTATTTCTACCTTTTGGCTATAGTACTGCAGTGAATATTTATGTACAAGTATTTGAGTACTTGTTTTCAGTTCTTTAGGGTATACACCTAGGAGTGGAATTGCTGGGTCATATATTCTATATTTATAATCCATATTTATGTAAATTACACAAATTAGATCAAATATCCTATATTTATATACTAAAAGTCTATATAATTAGATAACATGTAGATGTAAATAATCTGGGTTATATATTCTATATTTATAATCTTCAGTGTATTCTATATATAACTTAGAAGAAGTGCCAAACTTTTCCATATGGCTGCACCATTTTACATTTCCACCAGGTTTGAGTTGCTCCACATCTTCACCAACATTGTTCTTTTTCTTTTTTTAAATGCAGCCATCCTAGTGGGTGTGAAGTTTATCTCATGGTTTCTATTTGCATTTTCCTAATGACTAATGATGTTGAGCATCTTTTCATGTGCTTGTTGCCCATTTTTATCTCTTTGGAGAACTGTCTAGTCAAGTTCTTTGCCCATTGTATAATCAGGCTATTTGTCTTTTTGTTGTTGAGTTATAAGAATTCTTTATGTATTCTAGATACTAAACTCTTATCAGATATATGATTTGCAAATATTTTTGCCCATTTTTTGTCTTTTTAGTTTCTTGATATTGTTCTTTGCATAAAAGTTTTTAATTTCAGTGAGTCTACTTTATTTTTTCTTTGGTTGCTTGTATTTTGGCTGTCATATCTAAAAGTCCATTGTCAAATCCAAGGTCAAGAAGATAAAAAAAAAAATTTTTTTTATAGCCCTGCAAGTGTGGCTCAGTTGGTTAGAGTGTTGTCCCATGAAGCAAAGGGTCACAGGTTCAATACCCAAGTTGTGAGTGGGTTCTATCCCTGATAGGGGAGGCAAGTAGACAACTGATGGATGCTTTTCACATTGATGTTTCTCCTTCCCCTGCCCCTTCCCGCTCGCCCTTCCTCTCTCTAGAATCAATGAAGAACATATCCTCACGTGAGAATTTAAAAAAAAATTAATGATTGATATTTTTTTTTAAGAGAGAACCAAAGGGAGAGAGATTTAGGGAGAGAGAAACATTGATTTGTTGTTCCGCTTACTGATGCATTCATTGGTTGATTCTTGTATGTGCCCTGACTGGAAAACAAACCCTCAACCTTGGCGTATCAGGACAACACTCTTACCCACTTAGCTACCCAGCCAGGTCCAGGGTCAAGAAGATATACCCCAGTGTACTCTTCTAAGAGTTTTATAGTTTTAGTTCTTATATTTAAGTAGATCCTTTTGAGTTAATTTTTGTATCTGTGATATGGTGTGAGGTAAGCATCCAACTCTGGTTTTGTTTTTTGTTTTTTGCATGTGAATATTCAGTTGTCCCAGTACCATTTATTGAATGGTCTTAAGACTCCTGTTGAAAATCAGTTGACCATGGTTTTTTTTGTTGTTTGTTTGTTTTTGACAATTCTATTCCATTGGTCTATATGTCAATCTTTATGCTACATTGATTCAATTACTGTAGCTTTGTAGTGAAATCAGGAAGTATGAGTACTTTTACTTTGTTGTTCTTTTTCAATATTGTTTGAATGTTTGGGGTTCCTTGCCATGTGAATTTGAATTCCATGTAAATTTGAGGATTGGCTTTTGAATTTCTGCAGAAAAGGATGTTGGAATTTTGTTAGGGGACGTGCTGACTCTAGATCGCTTTGGTAGTGTTTTCATCTTAAATATATCAAATCTTTCAGTCTGTGAACACAAGATGTCTTTGAATTATTTAGGTATATCATTTCTTTCAGCAGTGTTTTGTAGTTTTTAATGCATAAATCTTTTACCTCCTTATGCTATTATAAGTGGAATTGTTGTCTTAATCTTTTTTGGGTTGTTTACTGCTGGTGTATAGAACTACAGCTGATTAGCCTGTTCTTTTGCTGAATTTGTTTATTAGCTCTAGTA
Organism: Plecotus auritus; assembly: GCF_963455305.1. Classification (NCBI taxonomy): domain Eukaryota; kingdom Metazoa; phylum Chordata; class Mammalia; order Chiroptera; family Vespertilionidae; genus Plecotus; species Plecotus auritus. The sequence continues at coordinate 20,696,716 of NC_137785.1, forward strand.
ATGGTTTTGTGGATTCTTTGTGATTTTCTAAATATATAGGATCATGTCATCTATACTAATAAAAGGGTAATATGCTAATTAGACCAGGAGATTTTCCGGGAGACCTTCCGGATGTGCTTCCAGACAAAGCCATGGTGGTGGGGCCGAGGCAGAGGCGGTTAGGGGCGATCAGGCCAGGAGCAGATGGCAGTTGGGGGTGATCAGGCCAGCGGAGGGGGGGGCAGTTGGGGGTGAGCAGGCCGGCAGGGGGGCCAGTTGCGGTCGAGCAGGCCAGCGGGGGCGGGGGGGCACTTAGGGGAGAGCAGGCTGGCAGGCATAGTGGTTAGGGGCGATCAGGCAGGCAGACAGGTGAGCGGTTAGGAGCCAGCGGTCTCGGATTGCGAGAGGGTGGGATCGTGCCTAAACCAGCAGTCAAACATCCCTCTAGGGGTCCCAGATTGGAGAGGGTGAGGGCCGGGCTGAGGGACAACCCCCCACCCCTGTACATGAATTTTGTGCACCAGGCTACTAGTCCTATATAATAAAAGCCCAATATGCTAAGTATTCGGTCAGCTGGTCGGCCATTCAACCAATCGACATGCACTGACCACCAGGGGGCAGACAGTCGACCGGTCAACCAGTCGCTATGACGTGCATTGACCACCAGGGGGCAGACGCTCCGATTGGTAGGTTAGCTTGCTGCTGGGGTCGGCTGATCGGGACTGAGTGAGACGGGCTGGACATGCCCTGGAGCCCTCCTGCAGTCCCTCCCCGGCAGGCCAATGTTCTGCATCCCTCCTTGGCCCCAATCGTGCACCGGTGGGGTCCCTAGGCCTGGTCTGCACCCTCTTGCAATCCGGGACCCCTCAGGGGATGTTGGAGAGCCCCGATCCCACATGCCAGGCCGAGGGACCCCACTGGTGCACAAATTCGTGCACTGGGCCTCTAGTCTTCAAATAAAGATAGTTATATTTGTTCTTTCACATTGGATGCCTTTTATCATTTTATTCTTCTCTGACTAAAATGTCCAATAACATGTTTAATAGCAGTGGTGAAAGTGGACATCCTTGTCTTGTTCCTGATCTTAGGGGAAGCTTTCAGTCTTTCATCACTGAGTATGATGTTAGCTGCGGGTGTTTCACAGATGATCTCTATCATGTGGAGGAACTTCCCTTCCATTCCTAGTTTGCTGAGTATTTTTATCATGAAAGGTTGTAGGATTTTGTCAAATGCTATTTTTGCCTCAATCGAAATGATCATGTGTCTTTTTTCCTTCATTCTATTAATGTGTATTGATTGATTTTCATATATTGAACCACCCTTGCATTTCTGGGATAAAACCCACTTGGTCATGGTGTGTAATCCTTTTAATTTGTTGTTAAACTTGGGGTTTTGCTAGTTTTTGAACTTTATATACATGAAATCATTTAGTATCTAAATTTGAAAGAATTTAGTAAGTTAAAACCTGTAAGATATACTTAGGACAGTATGTGGCACGAAGTACCACTATAATGTTCATATCATCATCATCATCAGTATCATTTAATGGATAGCCCCTTAAGAGGAAACAAAGATTCAGAAGTGAAGTGACTTAACTGGTGGCCGCACAGCAAATATAGCCCAGAGCCCACCCTGCCATCCTATTTCACATGTGCCATGTGAGTTGAGGGTTTGGCACACTCTTTGCAAAGTGGGCTGATGATAAGAGCATTTATTGAGTGCCTGCGGTGCTGAGCCCTAAGCTGGAGGCTTTATGCTAGTGATCGCATAGTTTTTAACAGTTTCAGATATAATTTATATACTATACAATTCAGCCTTTTATTTACTTATTTAAAAATATATTTGTATTGATTTCAGAAAGTAAGAGAGAGGGAGAAAGAGAGAGAAACATCAATGATGAGAGAGAATCATTGATCTGCTGCCTCCTGCACACCCCACACTGTGGATCGATCCCACAACCTGGGAATGTGCCCTGCCCGGGAATTGAACCGTGACCTCCTGGTTCATAGGTTGATGTTCAACCACTGAGCCACGCCAGCCGGGTGCAGTTCAGCCTTTTAAACTGTACAGTTCAGTGGCTTTTAGTATTCAGAGTGTGCAACCATCTCCACAATTAATATTAATACATTTTATTACCGTGCTCCTGCCTGCTTTCCTGTCCTCCCTCCTCCCACCCAGGTGCCTCTTGTGAGACACTGTCACACCTTGCTGTTCATGTCTATGGATTTGCCTATTCTGGACATTTTATATAAATATACTCATCTAATTTATGGTTCTTTTAGTTACGGTTCATCTTGTTGTAGCGTGTGTTCATATTTTGTTTCTTTTTATGATTGAATAATATTATATTGTGTGGATATGCCATGTTTTGTTTATCCATTCATTAGTTGATGGACTTTTGGGTTGTTTTCACTTTTTACTATTATGAATAATGTTGCTGTGGACATTTATGTACAAGTTTTGTTTCACCATCTCTATTTTATCTTTTGAGGACTTAAATAACATTTTATTTTATTGAAAAATTTATTTTATTGACATATAATTGACTTACACTATCGTATTTGTTTCAGTTGCATATCAGGGATTTGGTATTTACATACATTTTGAAATGATCCCCATGATAAGTCTAGTTACCATCTGTCACCTTACAAAGTAATTACAATATTTGTTGACTGTATCTCCTATGCTGTACTTTATATCCCCATGATTTATTTATTTTATAACTGGAAGTTTGTGCCTCTTAATTTCCTTCATCTGTTTCTCAGCCCATCTCATTCTCTTCAGCAGACTTGTGAGGAATGGATTCGTGATATGCACACGTGGACACATATATACACAGGGTGCTTGGATTTTCACAGTTAGAACAAATAGAAGAGGCCAAGGGACACTTGGAGGGCACAGCAACAGTTATACCCGGCCTGGCACAGTGTTTTGACATTTGATCCATCTGCACGGCTGTACTGGTGAATACCAGCCCATGGGATTTGGCCTTACAGGGCCACAGGGCATGTGTGTTTGGAAGCTTGGGCCTCTCCTGGGATTGGGCCACGTGCTGGCAAGGATGGCTTGCTGCTGGCCACACGCTGAGGCAGCTGGTGCCCTGGGCCACTGCAGCAAGCACCTTCCTGCCAGGCATGACCTCTTAATCACTGGGCCCAGCCCGGCACCAGCCTTCATCAGCAGGGGCTACCTCAAGGGTTTCTCTTGGAGAGGCACTCTCCTGCCTACCCTCATTCACCCTCCTCCCACCCAGGTGCCCCTTGTGAGGTACTGTTACACCGGGCTGTCTGTCCTGACCTCTCTCCCTCTCCTCTACCTTTGTTCAGGTGAATACATCAAGACGTGGAGGCCCCGGTACTTCCTGCTGAAGAGTGATGGTTCCTTCATTGGCTATAAGGAGCGGCCCGAGGCCCCTGACCAGTCCCTGCCCCCTTTAAACAACTTCTCCGTTGCGGGTACGTCTTAGGGCAGGTGGGTGGGCCAAAGTTTGGGTGCTCCAAGGATGACTGGCTGGTCTTGCGGGCACATGGGGATCGGCTGTTCTTGGACTGTTTGCCCTATTTCTTACCCTTGCCCTGCTCCACCTATGTGTCAGTTGGGTGAGGTAAAGTGAGAAGAGGGAAGACATTTTCCCCAGCCTCTCCCCCAGGCAGCACTAGCTGCTGCTGGCCAGGCCCTGGGGTCTGGCTGGTATCATGAGCCTCTGCATTCTGGTAACAGCCCGTTTCTCTGTCCCTCTAAACTAGAGGCATCCATGGCCGCCCTTTCAGCTGATTGCAGGGCTAACCCCGCATCCTCCATCCCCTCTGTGGTATCCGAAGTGATGCCTACCAGCTGGACCCTGGCCAGTGGAAGCTTGGCAGGCCCAAAGCCCTTGCCTGGATCTTGCAGAACCACAGTCTTGCCTCCATCTCTCTGCCCTACCCCCTCTGCTTCCTTCCTTCCCTGCTGACCTGATTGGTTACCACATCCTAAGCACATTTCAAAGACACCCCCATCTCCACTGTCACTCCTTAGCACAGACCACCATTCTTTCCCACCTAGTACCTGCTCCAGCCTCTTGTCAAGTCTCACCCTACCCTCTGTCTCTGGAACCCAGTCCTGGTCCCCTCTATCCTGCTTAAGCCTTGTCCTGGTTGCTTTCCCCGTATGCTGGTGACTCTGACATGGCTGCTGCCAGTCCTGGCTTCTCACCTGAACTGCCAGCCTGTCTTGAGCAGCTTCCTCCTCATTTCTTCCTGGGTGTCCCCTAGGTCCACCATGTCCCAAATTGGCCATCTAGTCTCCCCTTTCCTCCCCCAACCTCCCACTCCCTATCTCCTTTCAGTGAGGGCCCTATTGTCTCCTAGTCCTCAGGCCACAGGCCTCGGCCTCATCCTAGATGCCTCTCTCTGCCTCCCTCTGGCCTGTCTATCTGCCTTTTCCTCCCCTCTCCATGGCTCCACTCCGTGCAGCCCCAGCCTTCTCTCTGGGCTCCCAGCCTCCGTCCTCTCTCATCCTAGAGGGATCTGTTTAAATCTATCCATGCCCATTCCCTATTTAAGCCTTCCATAGCCCCCTATTACCCTCAGGACAAAGTCCAGATTCTCACCATTCTCCTGAGCCCGGCAGGCGGGCCCCTACCCACCTCTCCAGCCAGTCTCACTTCCCTGCTCCTCACACCATGAACAGAATTTGCCATTCCCTAAGTATGCTGGGCCCTCTGGCAACTCCGGTCTCTGTACACAACGTACCCTTTTGTCTGACTGACCATGTTCCCTCTTCCTTCAGGGTTCAGTGTAGGAATGCCCCTTCCTCCAGAAGATGCCCCTAGGTGCCCCCCATCATAGTTCTGACCACTGAGCCATCATTGTCTAGTAGCCTCTCTCTCTCTCTCTCTCTCTCTCTCTCTCTCTCTCTCTCTCTCTCTCTCACACACACACACACACACACACACACACACACACACGATCTTGTGCCCCATGGGGGTAAGTCCAGAGCTGTCTCTGTCACTAAGGTGTCCTTAACACCATCTGGCATGCAGTTGGCACATAGGAGGTGGCTTAGGGCCGTGGTCGGCAGAGTGTGGCTCTTCCACAAAATACCACGGCCTGGGCGAGTCTGTTTTGAAGAAGTGGTGTTAGAAGAAGTTTAAGTTTAAAAAATTTGGCTCTCAAAAGAAATTTCAATCGTTGTACTGTTGATATTTAGCTCTGTTGACTAATGAGTTTGCTGACCACTGGCTTAGGGGATGTGGGCTGCAGGCCAGCAGGGCTGTCCCCTTACCCTCCTGTCTCTGTCCTTCCTCTGCCTACAGAATGCCAGCTGATGAAGACTGAGAGACCGCGGCCCAACACGTTTGTCATACGCTGCTTGCAGTGGACCACAGTCATTGAGAGGACCTTCCATGTAGACTCTCCAGATGAGAGGCGAGTCTGAGCCTCTGTGTGGCTGCCCTTTGAGAGTGGCAGGCCTGATGAGGGGAAGGGGTACAGATGGACAGACTCCCCTGTACCCCAGTTTTTAACAGGTGGAGCTCAGGCCACATCAGGGCCTCTGATTATCTGGAGATGGGTGGAGGGTCAGGGAGCTACATTGTTAATGCGCATCTCCCTTGCTTTTGAGGCAGGCGGTCAGAGACTTAATCAGAAGAGATGATATAGGTTTACCTAGTTTAAAAATCACACAGTATAAGGAAGGTGTCTAGCTTCCCTCTCCCTTCTGTCCCGCCCCACCCCCACCCCCACCCCCAGGTTAACTGCTCTTCTTATGTGCCCTCCAAGAGCTTCTTCCAGGGGGGACGGGCTCACTCACTCCGATAGGGCTTTTCACGCCCGACTCCCCTGGTTTTTGTTGTTACACAAAAGGTAGCATTGTACATGCACTTGAGCTCTTTTACTTAATTTGTCTTGGGGAATGCTCCTGCTTCCGTCTATAGTGAGCTGCTGCTGCATTTTTGTTTTCTTAAACAGCTGCACTTGTATGCTCCCAAGTTTGTAGAGCAATTCTTTATGGATGGTGACTGGGCTTGTTTCCAACCTTTGGCTCGTTACAAGCAACGCCACAGTGCAGTACCTGTGTTTGTCTTGTTGGCATATGTGCTGCTAAATTTGTAAGATGAATTCTTAGATGGAGGCTTGCTGGGTTATAGGGGATATATGTATTTGTAATGTTGAGAAATGTTTCTATTAGGCTATGTCTAAGAATCCACAGCTTTGTGTTTTTCAGATGTTTGGATTTTTACCAATCTGATCAGTGGGAAATGGCACCTGAGGGTGGTTTTCATTTGCCTTTCCTCTGGGGTAGAGTTCCTTTCATATATTCAAGGGCCATGTGAATTTCTCTTTCTGAACTGCCTCTTCATACCCTTTGCCTATTTTTCTATTGGGTAGTCTTTTTCTTATTTATTTCTGAAAGCTCTTTATGCTTTAGGAAGCTTAGCCTTTTGTAATGAGTGGCAAATATTCCTCCCACTTTGTCCCTTTGAGCCTCTCTTTGAGAAATACTCCTTTAACTTGTCTCTGGGGTGAGGATTCAGCTGACCCTCCGGAGAACCCTAAAACAGTGCCATCCAAGAGAATTTTCTGCTATGATAGAAATGTTCTATACTTGCAGTGCCCAAGTGGGTGCCCGTGGTGCATTTGAAATGTGGTTGGTGCAACTGAGGAATAAAATTCTTTATTTTATTTAATTAATTTAAATTTAAATAGCCACATATGACTAGTGGCTATACTCTTAGACAGTGCATTTCTGGAGCATACACAAAATAATATCACAAGACATATACCACAATCTATACTGTAATTATTGTTGCATACCTTCCCAAGATCAAAAATATATTTGCCCCTTCAAGGGGAACAGAATTACCATCTCAGGCTAGCTGAGGTTACTCAGCTGAAAACTGGGAACCAAAACAGATTGTCAGTAAAAGCTGATTAAGACCAATAAATGCATGGGACCTGAGGGTTGGCTGAGTTTTGGAAGTATAGGTAGGAAGGCGTTGGCCACAGAGATAGGAAGGAGAAGGTGACTCCAGGAAGAGGGACCAGCATATGGAGAGGCCTGGAGCAGGGACACCTTGTCATAGGAACATCGAGGGTTTTGTGTCACCAAAGAATCAAGTACCAGAGGTTTTGGAAGGGGAGGAGGGGAGAACCCTGAAGCTGGTGAGTTCAGCCAGGGCCTGGACTCCAGGTGGAGATCCCCAGGGGGCTTGGCGGGTGGTGACGTAGTTGGGGTTTGTCACAGGTCGCTAAAAGGTTCAGGGGGCTGACAAACAGGAAGCCCTTGATTCAGCAGTACCTGGCACATGGTGTGCAAGCCTGGAAAAGGAGGAGTGGGGAGCTGGCGAAGTGTTTTCTGCTCTGGTTTTCATTTTAATAAGATACCATGCCCTTCAGTGTGGGGAAGTCCCTTTCTCAAGACTGGGGGATAGGGTGGTGGGGCTGGGGCTGCTCTGAAAGCAAACCCCAGCTTCCTGACCTTCATCCCAGGGAGGCGTGAGCCAGAAACCCAGTGAAAGGGAGCTTGCTCTGCTATGGGCTGTCCTCACTGCCCCAGCCACATAGGCCCGAGCCTGGAGAGAGGTGGGGGGTAGCAACAGAGAGCCGAGAGGGGTCACACTGGTGGCTGGTCCTTGCCTAGATGCTGCAGTGGCCTGCTCACTGCTCCTGGTAGCCTCTCCTGCTCCCCAGTTGGCTCTCCTGGTCAGCTAGAGGGATTCCCTGAGCCCCGCCCTGCCAACTTATTTCTAATGCACATTTAGTATAATAAATGAAGGTCCAGGGGGGAAAAGGGGGACATTTGTAATACTTTCAACAATAAAGATTAAAAAAAAAAGAAGGTTCAGATTCCTGTGCCCTGAGTCAGCAATTCAGCATTTGCCATGTTTGCCTCATGCTGAATCTTGAACTTGTGTTCATATTATGACACTTACCTCCTTAATACCTCAGCAGGCATCTCCTAAGAATAAGGATGTTCTCCTACAGAATCATGGTACCATTATCACGCCTGAGGTGATTCTTTATAATATACTAGAGGCCCGGTGCACGAAATTTGTACACTCTTGGGAGGGGGGTCCCTTAGCCCGGCTTGCGCCCTCTCACAGTCCAGGAGCCCTGGGGGGATGTCTGACTGTTGTGGAGGCAGGAGAGGCGCCTGCCACCTCTGGCTCTGGCTGAGCGGCGCTCCCCCTGTGGGAGTGCACTGACCACCAGGGGGCAGCTCCTGCATTGAGCATCTGCCCCCCTGTTGGTCATTGCACATCATAGCGACTGGTTCCGTTGATTGGCATATTAGCCTTTTATTATATAGGATATCTAGTAACATCCTCCCCATAGCCGTGCCATACTTGGATTTCCCCAATTGTCCTCAAAATGTTTTGTAAACCAGGATTTATTCAAGGTACATGTTGTCTCTGGCCTATTTTAATGTAGTTCAGATCTTTCTCTTTTCCCCCACATGACATTGATTTTTTTTTTTTTTTTTAGGTAAACCAGGCTAGTTGTCTTGTAGAATGCCACACTATGGACATGTTATCTTACTGACTTTTGGCACTGTTTACTTTGGTCTTCTGTACCCATATTTCCTGTAAACCAGGAATTAAGTCTGGAGCAGGATTGGCAAACTATAGCTTAGCCTCCTGTTTTGTAAATAAAGTTTTATTGGAACATGACCATGCCCATGGCTGCTTTTTCCCTACTGTGGTATAGTTGAATAGTTGTGATAGAGACCATGTGGCCTGCAAAGCCTAAAATATTTACTGTTTGGCGATTTACAGAAGTTTGTAGACCACTAGTCTTGGCAGGTATGCTTAATAGTGTATTACATTAGTGTGGTCTTTTAAATGTAAATCTTATAATGTAATTTCTCTTCTTAGAAAGCTGAGTGGCTTTTAGTCCCACTTGGAATAAACTACAAAGTCAGTACTATATTCTACAAAGTCCTTCATGGTCTGGCCCCCTCTCCAGAATCATTTCCTACCACTAGTTTTCTCACTTTAGCCACACTGGCCTCCTCACTGTTCCTTAAGTAGGCCAAGCGCACTTTCTACCTGAGGACCTTCGCACTTGTGGTTCCCTTTGCTTGGAATCTTCTTCTCCCAGATATCATTATGGTTCTTTCCTTGACTCCATGAGGTCTCTGCTCAAATGTCACCTTCTCAGAGTGTTCTGCCTTGGCCCCATATCTCTGTTACCCTTACCCTGCTTTTCCTCCTCCAAAGCACTTGTAAATTTATATGTGCTGGGAGCATGAATAGGTGTTCAGTAAATGCTTGTGAAATGAATAAAGGATAACTAAAACTAATTCTCTGTTGGCCCACACCCTGTTCTAAGATCTTTACATATATTAACTCATCCTCAGAACATTTCTAGGAGGCAGTTCCTCACCTGTTAAACAGGGATAATGATAGTGAAATGGAGACATAGGGAATTATAGAATAAGTGAAAGAGCTGAAGGGCCTGGGTTTTCCCCACCAGGCATGGCTGGGTCTGGATCAACCAACTCAGCCATCTGAGGGTATCTATGAACAGAGGGACTTCAGATATCCTCCAGCTGTAAACACCACTCTGGGTCAGAGGATGGCCCTGGTAGGGAGAGAGGCCCCCCCATCTGTCATCAGACCAGCAGTGAGTTGCTACTCCTGAAACTGTGAAGAGGACAGGCCTGTGTGCTGAGGGTAGACCTGCCACTTCCAGTTTACTGGGCTTCCCTCTGGGGTGCACTTAATCCTGCTCAGCTGGGTATCTCGGGGTTGGGGCCCAGGCTCTGGAGTCAGACCAGCACTGTGCCACTTTCTCAGTGGGGCTCAGTTCCCTGACTGTCTTGAAGAACAAAGGGGGAAGTAAATGTGAAAGCGCCTGCCTGGGGCTGCCCCGTGGAATCCTGCTTGTTGGCACCTTTTCTCTTCTCCATCTCCTCTGCCCGGAGAACTGCTATAGTCTACTCATGCCCTCTCACTGCCCCCAATCTGTACCCCACACAGCAGCTGCTGATTTAAAACAGAAATCAACCTTCAGTGACTTCCCTAGTAAACCTTCAGTGACTTCCCATGATGTTAAGATGTAAATCTTAACACAGCGGCACATGCAGCCCAGTGGGATCTGGGCCTGTCCTCCCTCCTACCCTCATCTGCTCCATCCCCCTCTCTCTCAGCTCTAGTACGCCTGCTGGGCCTTCTGCAGACACCCAGGCTCCCTCCTGCTCAGGGCCACACGGCTTCCTTTTCCTCCTGGCACTTTGCATGGCTGCCTCCTTCCCTCCATGTCATTTCATAGCCAGGTGCCCAGTGCCTGTTCTCAGTGCTGGGATTGCCCATGTTCCAGGAACTTCTTTCAAGTCCTGGCTTAGACACACCTCCTCGGAGAGGCCTTCCCAGACCACCCTCTGAGAAGGAGCTTTCTGTTCTAGCCCCTGCCTTGGAAACCTGATACACTTATCTTCTCCATCAGGCTAGGAGCTCCATGGGGCTTGTTTTCTGCTGCAGCCTCAGTGCCCAGAACCAGGCTGGCGCCCAGAAGGCAGGAAGTATTGCTGGCTGGCTGGGCCAATTCTTACAACCACTCCTTGAGGTACTTGCTGTGCTAGGCACTGCCCTAATGCTTTCTGTCTAGTGGCATTGCACCTTTATACAACCCTCTGGTCCCTGCTCTACGTGGCAGCAGCTGAGGCACAGGAAAGTTAAGTCACCTACCCAGTGTTGCCTCCGGGAGGGACAGAGAGCTAAGATCATGCCAGGCCACCCGGTCCAGAGTTTGTGTGCTCAGCCACTGTGTGATGCCCAGTATATGTGGGAGGCAGACAGAGGCTGGAGAAGGGAGGCCACTCAGCCCCCTTCACAGCTGGTTTGCAGCAGAGCTGAGCTCCAGGCTCTGGCTCCCGGCTTCCAAGTCTATGCTGCACACAGCTGGTGCTGCCTGAGGGAGCTTGGATCCACCAAATGTGTCTTCCAGGCCTCAGAGCCCAAGTGAGGGATAGGAAGGCTCCTGATAGTTCCCCTGAAGGGAGAAGTGCTTTGGGGGTGGTAGGGCCCCCTGGGTCCCTGGGCCTCTGCTTGCTGGCTGTGTAACTGGCATGCCAGCCTCTCTGTGTGTCAGCCTCCTCATTCATAGAAGGAGGTTCATACCTACTTCATAGGTGTGTCAGGAGGACTCATGAGGTTACCTCCGGTAAAGTGTCCTTTTACAAATTTTAAAATGCTCACTATGTGTGTACGACCATGGATTAAAGAAACAGTGAAGCCCCAGTTGATTGGGCATTGCCCTGTACATTGAAAGTTGGCAGGTTCGATTCCCAGTTAGGGCACACACTCAGGTTGTGGGTTTGACCCCTGGTTTAGGTGTGTAAGGGAGGCAGCCGATGATGTTTCTCTCTCTCTCTCCCTCACACCGTCTCTCTCCCTCTTTCTCTCCCTCTCCCTTTCTATCTCTCTGGGGAAAAAATAAATAACATATCTTGCCCTGGCCAGTGTGGCTCAGTTGGTTGAGCGTCGTACTGTGCTGGTTTGATCCCCATGAGGGGGGCATGCAGGAGGCAGCCATTTGATGTTGTGCTCTCACATTGATGTTTCTCTCCCTGTCCCTTACTCTCTCTCTACAAAAACAACAAACAAAAAAAAACATGGCTTGGTGAATTTCAGGCCAGAAAAAAACATCCATATATCTTGGGGTGTGGATTAAAGAAATAGAGCGCACCTGTGTGAGTGGAAGGCCTTTGTGTTGCTGCCTAGCGGGGGGAGTCCCTCTCGAAAAGGTCAAGTCCCAAGGCGTGGCTTTCCTTCCCTTGGCTCCTGAGTTCTGTTACATGGTGTTCCTTATTCCCCGAGCCTGTGGGAGAGTGCCCTGCTTCATTCCCTGGGCCTCTCCTGGGAAGCGGTAGCTTTCACCAGGGAGCAGTGGTGTGGTGCCAGGAGCCAGGTGGCTCCACCACAGCCTGGCTGTGTGCTCTCCAAGGTGACCATGGACCTCAGTTTCCACATCAGAAACATGCCCATTCCTCCACTGCTTTTAAGAGAGATGCAATGAGGTGGTTTCTGTGGAGCTATTATTGTTCTCATGTCTCTTGGCGGGAAGGAGGTTGGTTCCCCTGGGAGCTTTTGAGGCGTGGAAGGCACATCAGCTCCAACTCTGGGTGGGAGCTCCCCTCTGCCCCAGACATCATGTTGCAAACCCTTGAGGAATATCCTGGACCAAGGCCCTTGCTTTTTCTCTGAATTCTGAGTGCTGCAACCTTGCAACCTCAGTCCAGTTGGAACAGGATGGGGAGCTTGTCAGGCGTTGGGAGAGCCCTAGTTACCCTTGTCCAACCTTCTGTATCCCTGAGGGTTCCTAAGATCCCTGTGGGGCTGGGCAGCTGAGTCAAGGTGGATGTAGTTAACATTTCTTGAGTTGAGCACTTTCTATGTATGCGGTGCTTTGCTCGTGCAGCTCACCAGTATTGCAGTGTCCCCAGCCTACTGCACAGGGGCGCGGACTGGGAGGGGTGAGCTTGCCTGGTGGCAGAATTACCATTTGAGCCCCAGCCTGTGTGGCCCTGGATCCCATGCTCCTGATCAACAACTCGGCAGCCCAGAGAGGTAGATCTAGGGGAGTCCCTTGGAGCTGCTTCCAGAGCTCCTGTGGTGTGGGTGCGTGTTTATTTATTCAGGCTGCTGTTGATGGGCTGTCAGTGTTCTCCCTTATAAACAAAGACAAGAGTGAGCTATGCATCTTTTTTTTTTTTAAAAATATTTTATTGATATTTTACAGAGAGGAAGGGAGAGGGATAGAGAGCTAGAAACATCGATGAGAGAGAAACATCGATCAGCTGCCTCCTGCACACCTCCCACTGGGGATGTGCCCGCAACCCAGGTACATGCCCTTAACCGGAATTGAACCCGGGACCCTTCAGTCCGCAGGCCGACTCTCTATCCACTGAGCCAAACCGGTTTCGGCGTGAGCTATGCATCTTAGTCAGCAACTTGCTGCTTTTCATGTAACAGTCTCTGTGTATGAGATATATACATTTTTAAAAATATATATCAACATATCTCTTAGGAGACTGGTGATTTTTTTAAAACCCATTGTTAATTTTCTAAGAAAACAGTTATGATCTGATAAAGTAAATTATTTTTTAAAATACAGAAATATTAATGTAGGCACAGGAATTTATATTGTAATTGGTTCCAAGAGGGCACAGGGTGAAACAAGTTGAGAAATGCCTGCCTGAGGCATTGTGCACTGGGCCTTGGTATGCTCCATAGGGATGTGCACGGGCCTTGGTATGCTCCATAGGGAGTGCATGGGCCTCAATGTGCTCCATCGGGGTGTGCACGGGCCTCAGTGTGCTCCATAGGGATTTGCATGGACCTCAGTGTGCTCCATCGGGGTGTGCACGGGCCTCAGTGTGCTCCATAGGGATGTGCATGGGCCTCAGTGTGCTCCATCGGGGTGTGCACGGGCCTCAGTGTGCTCCATAGGGATGCGCACGGGCCTCAGTGTGCTCCATAGGGATGCGCACGGGCCTCAGTGTGCTCCATAGGGATGCGCACGGGCCTCGGTGTGCTCCATAGGGGTGTGCACTGGGCCTTGGTGTGCTCCATCGGGGTGTGCACTGGGCCTTGGTATGCTCCATAGGGATGTGCACGGGCCTCGGAGTGCTCCTTCGGGGTGTGCACGGGCCTCGGTGTGCTCCATCGGGGTGTGCACGGGCCTCGGTGTGCTCCATCGGGGTGTGCACGGGCCTCGGTGTGGTCCATCGGGATGTGCACGGGCCTCAATGAGCTCCATCGGGGTGTGCAACGGGCCTTGGGGTGCTCCCTCTGATTGTGCACTGGGCCTCAGTGTGCTCCCCATGTGTAATGCAGGAGGAAGGGTGAGTGCTCTCCCAGAGGCAACCAGGGCCTTGTATCAAGACCATCCTTTTCAGAGGTGTTTGTGCTTATGAGGTGTTTGCGCTTATGTGAGCGTGTGTGCATAAATTCCTTTTGTTTTGTTTCTAACTCCAATAGCATGGTACTGTGCTCTCTCCGCACCTTCCCTTTTTCACTTAAGATATCTTAGGTCATTCCAAGTCCACAAATAGATCTGCCTCATTCTTTCAGCTGCAGGATGTTCCCTCTCCACCTTACAGAGCCCTGTGAGCTCAATAATGTTGCCAAGATTCCTTATGATTTTTTTAAACATTTTCTTTTCTCTAGTTTACTTTATTGTAAGAATATAGTGTATAATACATATAGCACACAGAATAGGCTTTAATTAACTATGTTATTGGTAAAGCTTCCAGTCAACAATAGGCTCGTATTAGTAGTTAAGTTTTTGGGGAGTTAATAGTTAATACGTGGCCCTCTCCAGGAGGCTCAGTTGGTGTGTCAACCCTGCACTGAAGGTTTGTGGTTCCGTTTGCAGATTCAGTTCCCCTCAGGGCACATATCTAGGTTGCAGTTCGATCCTTGGTTAAGGCACATACTAGAGGCAACTGATAGGTGTTTTTCTCCCTTTCTCTCTCCCCCTCTCCTTTTCTCTCTCTCTAAAAATTAGTAAAAACATATTCTTCAGTGAGGATTAAAAAAAAAGTTAACGAGTAGATTTTCAACTGCTCAGGGGGTTAGTCAGGGGTCAGCTGCCGTGCTGTTTGGTATGTGTGGAAATGGAGACTCCCAGGCAAGCAGCACAGCAGGGTGGCCCAGGCTTGGCTTTGCATGACCTTGGGCAGGGGCCTCAGGAGTACAGAACTGTAACACATGCTGCCTGGTAGGTGGGGGGAGCGGGGGGGGGGGGAGGGCAGTTCTCGGGCTTATTTACATCGCTGTGATTTGGGAGGTTGCCTGCTTGTGCTCTCTGAACTCTCGTATTCCTAGCAAATGTTATGTTTTTCCAACTGTTCATGTGGCTGTTTTATAGACAGAAGCAAAATCCATAGGGGTTTCAACATATACTGCCACTTAAAAATTTGTGGGGTGAAAAAAAATTTGTGGGGTGGGTAAAAAATGGGGGGTGTGGACAATTTCGTTCAGCCTCCTTTTCTTCTTCTTCTTGGTCTCTGGTCACTTTTACCTATTCTCCCCTCTCTCCAGACAGAACAGTTTGCAAATATCTGAAGCAAACTCTTCCCCAGTGAATCCTAAATCATCAACAACAGACTAGCTAGTTGCTCTGAAGCCAGGCTCCCTTTTGCTGGGACTGCTTCCTTCTCCTCCACGCCCCTGCCCCAGTGGGAACCTCTGTCCCTGACCAGTCCTCCTGGCAGAGCCCCCTCCAGGGAGTTAGGTCAGTGGCTCTTGCCTTTTAAGATCTTTAGCTTCTCTGGCTAATGAATGTTTCCTTTTACTCTTGGTTTTCTTTAACAAAACATTGGTCACTTGTACACTTGAGCTTATCATTTGTTCCGAAGAAATTTAGCACTGTCTCTTCTTCATTCAAGGCTCAGGGTGGCAGCTCATTTCAGGGGGCTGAGAAAGAAGGTGGTTGCCCCTCTTTGATCATTTAATTGCTGCCTGACTTCGGGTGGCCATTCCTGGGACATAGATGGTCTCTGTCCTTATTGCACTCTTGCTCTCTCCCACCCAGAGGTCCTGTCAGCTCCCCAGCTCAGACAGATTGTGCCAAAATGCCCAAAGGTGTTTGGAGAAGGTGGGACTCAGGCCTTCCTGCCCAGGACTCATGGCTCCCCTGATCTGTCCCCACACAGGGAAGAGTGGATGCGGGCCATCCAGATGGTCGCCAACAGCCTCAAGCAGCGGGGCCCAGGCGAGGACCCCATGGAATACAAGTGTGGCTCCCCTAGTGACTCTTCTGCAGCTGAGGAGATGGAAGTAGCAGTTAGCAAGGCACGGGCCAAGGTGGTAAGTGCTTGGGGGGCAGAGCTGCCAGTCTGTGAGCACGCCTCCCCTAGAAGGTTGGCCCTATCACCATTGGTTTCCATGCCAAGTGTGAGGGGCCCCGGCCCTGCCGGGACTGCCCTGTAGCATGGGTGATCTCACGGTGTAGATGCCCCAGGGCTGCTCTGTGCCCACCTCCTCCTGAGAAGTCATTAAGACTTGTCCACCCCTCACCCTAGCCAGTTTGGTTTAGTGGATAGAGCGTCTGCCCTTGGGCTGAAAGGTCCTGGGTTCGATTCTGGTCAAGGGCACATATCTCGGTTGCAGGCTCTATCCCTGGCCCTGATTAAGGCTTGTGTGGGAAGTAACCAATTGATGTGTCTCTCTCACAGCGATGTTTCTCTTTGTGTCTCCCCCTCCCTTTCACTCTCTCTAAAAAAAAAAAAAAAAAAAAAATCAGTGGAAAAATATCCATATCCTCAGATGAGGATTAACAACAACAAGAAAGACCCACCCACCCCACATCAGAGCCCTCCCAGGGCCTCATGTCTGGGAGAATTGAGTGCTGGGAGGGAGATCCCTGGTCTGAAGGCCACTTCAGAACCAGCAGCTGCTGCCCAGAGCCTCCTTCCTGCTCATGCTGGAGCATTTTGGCAACAGTGTCCTTTGATTTTCCTTTTCCTTTGTGAAAATTTTCTTCCACGGGCCGTGTGCCAGGTTGCACTGATGGCCCTGCTCTCTCCCCATCCCTGGCAGACCATGAATGACTTCGACTATCTCAAGCTCCTCGGCAAGGGCACCTTCGGCAAAGTCATCCTGGTGCGGGAGAAGGCCACCGGCCGCTACTATGCCATGAAGATCCTGCGGAAGGAGGTCATCATCGCCAAGGTGGGTGCTCCCCAGGCTGCCCTTAACATACACACACACACACACACACACACACACACGCGCGCGCGCGCGCACGCACACGACACTTACTTGTGCCTTCTGCTGCCAACGTCTCATTTCTCCACCAACCCATTCCTCTGGGTTCAGTCCTGTAAATCCCCAGGCTGGCCTGCCTGCTGAGCCCCCCACTCCACTCTGGGCGCCTGCGGAGGGATGTGGAGAGTCTGACTGGCCTCATCCAGCAGGCACTGTCAAGGCCTGAAAGGAGGTGTCCCCATAGGCCGTGAGGGTGGGAGCTTGGCTCAGGGTGTCTCAATAGGAGGCTGGGCCAGGAATGGAATTTTACTGCTTTTTTTTTTTCTTTAAATGGAAAATTCCTAACATACACAAAATTTTTAAAAGAAAAATAAATATAATGGACTTCCATGTAGCTTTCATTCAGCATCAACAATGATCAACATTTGGTCAATCTTGTTTTGTTAGCTCTGCCCTCCCCCTTCTTCCTTCTGGAGTATTTTAAGGCACGTTTTAGACAGCGTATAATTTACCCATACGTACTTAGAGAGGTATCTTTCACAGGTGAAGATTTTAAATACTATAATTGTGGTACTGTGACCATGTTCAACAAGATGAACAATCCCAATGTCATTGTCCAAGGC
The DNA here is from genome assembly GCF_963455305.1 of Plecotus auritus. Taxonomy (NCBI): domain Eukaryota; kingdom Metazoa; phylum Chordata; class Mammalia; order Chiroptera; family Vespertilionidae; genus Plecotus; species Plecotus auritus. The sequence goes on from NC_137785.1 coordinate 20,714,017, forward strand.
AGGGTTTCTCAGCCTCAGACATTTGGGCTGACTGTTCTCTGCTATGGGGTCATGCTGTGTACTGTGGGTATGGAGCAGTGACCCATCTCCACCCAGGAAAGCAGTAGCTCCCTTCCCCCTGAATTGTAACAATCAAAAATGTCTTCAGACATTGTTACCAATGATGCCCTGGGCATAGACTTCCCCAGAGGGAGAGCCATGTCTGGGCTGTAGGTGGTTAAGGACTGTCAGCAGCTCTTGGTGACTGCGGAGCCTGTGTTAGAGTCAGCGGGAGGGCTTGTGCAACCACTGCTGGGCCCACTCTGTTTCTGGTGGGTCCGAGGAGGGGCCCAAGAATCTGCTTTTCTCCAGTTCCAAGGTGACACTGATGCTGCCCCTGTGGGAACCACACAGAACCGTTACTCCACAGCCTGGAGTCCTAATTCTAGATCGAGTTGTTATTCTGGCAAGAACATTTATAGGTGGTGATTCCCTTGGCCTGTGACATTGCCCCAGGGATCTCATGATGTCTGCTTGTTCCCTCTTAGGGATGTTAAAATTGTTCTGTGGGCTCGGGAGGTGACAGCCTGATCCCTTCGTTGTAAAGTCCCCATCAGCCTCTCGCCTTTTGGTTTTGAGAGCAAGCCACTGCGTGGTCCCTTGCCATGGTCCCTTGTTCCTTAGGGCTTGTGGTTGTTAACGTGCCACTCCTGCCCTTCTCGCTCTGCATAATGGCTAGGAGTGGAGTTGTCTTTCACCAAGATGTGGCCCCATCCCTTAGGTTGGGGGCATGCGTGCTGTTGCCCACCAACCCCTCACCTGGCCTCTTGTCTGTCTGCAGGATGAAGTTGCCCACACAGTCACCGAGAGCCGGGTCCTCCAGAACACCAGGCACCCGTTCCTCACTGTGAGTGGTACTCCCTCAGACCTGTGCACATGGGAGCCTCCAGGCCAGCCCCTTTGGACAGTCTGGGAGCAAGCCCAGCCCTGCTGCTGTGAAGCACAGACGTAGTGTTGGCCAGGTGACTGGCCAGGTGTTGCTGGGCTCCCCAGGTGGCCTGAACCAAAACCCCAGAGGTGGCAGCTTCTTCCTAGACAGTGGCGTCATGTCAGCACCTCAGACGACAGGCGCAGTGACATTGCAGGATGGCCCAGGGAGCATGGCTGCCATCTTTATGAGTTCGAGGCACTTAGCCCAGCTGGTCAAAGTGGGAACGTTATTTTTTTGTTTTTATTTTACAATGTAATGCTAGAAGCAGATGTATCATTGTGCTGCCTGTCAACTTACGCTGAGCAGACGTTTCTTAGGCCTATAGATGTTAGTTAAATGGACCAGGTTGAGGATGGCTTATGGGTTGTTTCTGTACCTCAGTTGCTTTCTAGGTGTTCTGTTAAGCCACAGTACTTGTTCAAATAAGATCTTCCGAGGTACTTCCATGCAGAAGACAGAAAACAGTGGAGTTGTGAGCAGAGGAGCAACGAAGGGTTCTGAGCAACCCTCTTTAGAGCTCATTAGAGCAGTTTGAGAGCTACTCTTCGTTGGCAGATCGCTTGTCCAAGCTGTCTTTGGGGCCAGCTCCAGCTCGAGATCAGCTCCAACTCCCAGCCAGCAGACCTCGTGTGTGTGTGTGTGTGTGTGTGTGTGTGTGTGTGTGTGTGTGAGAGAGAGAGAGAGGGGGGGGGGGAGGGAGAGAGGAAGAGGGAGGGAGAGAGAGCATGCGCGCGCTTAATGCATTTGACTGTAAAATAGAGGAGGAAGAGAGATGTGAAATGGCTCTGCTTGCTCAAAATAGTCTCTCTCCTGACCTTGCTTCTTGGAAGCTCAGTGGCAGGCAGAGGACAGATTGTTCAGCCTAGTAACCTCTCCCGGCCCTCGGAGCCATGAGCCCACTCACATACCCTAAAAGGCGAAGCTGAGGTTTGAACCCCGCTGCCTGACTCCTATGGCCAGGCCAGGGGGGGAGTGTCCAGTGCCCCAGCCACTTTCCTTCCCCGCAGGCGCTGAAGTACGCCTTCCAGACCCATGACCGCCTGTGCTTCGTGATGGAGTACGCCAATGGTGGGGAGGTGAGCTGCGCTGCCCCGCCTGGCTTTCTGGGTGTCTCGTTCCCAAGTGTGGGGGGAGTGAGATGGAGGGTAGAGGGAGACTTACCGGGGGTCAGCTGGTCCCGTTCTCTGCTCCTTGAGGAAGGCATTGCCATCTTCATTTTACAGGTGGGGAAACATCTCAGAGAGGTTAGTGGCTTGCTCAGATTCACACAGCTAGTGGGTAGGACACACACCGAGGTCCCGCGGGGTAGAGAGGGCTGTGAGGGAGGTTGGACGACAGTGTGGTGGATGTTCTCAGAGGATGACCTGCAAAGAAAGCATATGCAGGCCTTCTGCTTTCCCGAGTCTGTTGCAGAGCAGTCAGCCCCTTGGCACCCACTCCATGACCCTTACTCCTCTCTCACGATGTGACTCACTGCCTCATGATCGTGGGCTTCATCTGCCCCTTGTGGTCTCACAGCTGTGGTCACTTGCTCATGACTCGTGTCCTCTGCTTGCTTGCTGTCACTCCCTCATTCACTGTCCCCTTCATGCAGGATGGCCCAGGACTGTCCCCTCTCTCCCTGCGGTCAGTCCTTCACGTGAACTCTTCTCTCAGTTGGTCCTTTTTGGTTGTCACTTGACAGTTCATGGAGTAGATTTGATGTTTTCACTGGACTGCCAGGCAGGGTTCCATCCTTCCCTCCTCTGGGCCAGGGGCCTGATGTCCTGCCCCCTTTCCCTCCTCCGGCAGCTGTTCTTCCACCTGTCCCGGGAGCGCGTCTTCACGGAGGAGCGGGCCCGCTTTTATGGTGCAGAGATCGTCTCGGCCCTGGAATACCTGCACTCGAGGGATGTGGTGTACCGCGACATCAAGGTGAGTGTGTGGCTGCCTCCTGTGGAGGGCCCGGGCTGGCCCAGGGCACACATGTAGGACTCACACCTGGGAGTCAGGGAGGCCGAGCTTCCCCCCCAGGGAGGGTCTGTCTTGTCCACGTGCCTGTGTCTAGCTCCCTCTGGGGCTCAAACCCTTCTGCTCTGGCCCCTAATAGTGGTTCCACAGCAGGCAGCCCTACGTGAAGTCCCTTCTGAGCCACTTGTGAGCAAAGGCTGCTGAGCAGTGGAGGGTGCAAATTGGTGCAGACACTTTAGAAGGCAGTTTGCAGCATCCACCAGCAGTGGACGTGTGCGCACCCTATGAGCCAGCCATTGTGCCCTAGGCGTACGCACCACAGGAACAGGTACCTGTGTGCACCTCAAAGTGTGGACACACTCCTCGCAGCATTAGTCATCCTAACCCCAGGAGTCCGCTGTTGGAATATGGATGAAGTCCAGGTGGTGTGTTCGCACACGGGCTGCACAGCAGTTAAAGAGACCACACTCAGCCACACACAGCAGTGTGGATGCATCTCACAGACTGACGGTGGGAAAGCCAGGACAGACAGGACAAGTCTGTGTTGATGACAGGTGTAGGTATAGGCAGGAGAAACTGCAAAAGAGAGAAGGAAGTAAAATTACTTCTCTGTCCAGAGCAGGGAATGGCTAGTAACAGGGAAGGGGCACATGGGGTGTCTGAGGGACTGAAAGGGATTTGTCTTGACCTGGGGGAGGTTGCACAAAGACCCACTAAATGGCCCATTGTGTGAAGTTTAGGAAAAAGGAGAAAGATACTGTCCCTCACATCCAAAGTGGGGGAGGGGAGGCAGGTTGGGGCAGGACTCGGCTCCCCTGAGGGTGGCCAGGGACTGGGGAGGTGTGAGCCTCAGAGGGTGAGGGCTTCACCTTGTGCTGGGGTGTATCCCATAGCTCAGCATGGAGCCCATGATGTGACAGCCCCTTCCAGGGCAGGGCTGGGCATGTGGGGTTTCAGGGAGGTGGCAGGAAACCTGGGAAGACATGTTCCTGATACACTGACTTTTCCTACAGCTGGAAAACCTCATGCTGGACAAAGATGGCCACATCAAGATCACTGACTTTGGCCTGTGCAAAGAGGGCATCAGTGATGGGGCCACCATGAAAACCTTCTGCGGGACCCCCGAATATCTGGCACCCGAGGTGTCTGGGGCTGTGATGCTGAGGGAGGTGGGGCCCCGGGACCGGATGCTTCCCCCACCTAGACGCTCTGAGGGCCGGGCTCCAGTTCTTTAGATTGCCCTCCCCAGCCCCAGGCAGGGCCTTGTCCCTACTGGACCAGTCAGCTCCTAGGCCCCAGAGTATGGGCCTGGCCTCTCATTGCCCCTCTCCCTCAGGTCCTGGAGGACAACGACTACGGCCGGGCTGTGGACTGGTGGGGGTTGGGCGTGGTCATGTACGAGATGATGTGCGGCCGCCTGCCTTTCTACAACCAGGACCACGAGCGCCTCTTCGAGCTCATCCTCATGGAGGAGATCCGCTTCCCGCGCACGCTCAGCCCCGAGGCCAAGTCCCTGCTGGCTGGGCTGCTTAAGAAGGACCCCAAGCAGAGGTGAGGGCTGGTGACTGCCCTGCGCTGCCCAGCACCACCTGCTGCCGCTGCTCCCTCAGCCCAAAGGGGCGGTGTCCACAGGCACACGCACTGGTGGGTGTGCTGAGTGGTCCCCACAGCTCTGCTAGTCCCCACAGCTGGCACTTGGAGCACTCCCTGGGGTCAGGCCGTCCTTGGTTCTCTGCCCGCACTACCTTGTTTTATGGGGATGCTGAGGAGCAGGGCAACCCTGTCCTGGCCGTGGATGGCCCAGTCATACGTGGCAGAGCCGGGATGCGAGGTGACCAAATGCCCCCTCAATTCACATTCTGGTCTTGGCCCAAGTTGCAGTGTCCTGGCTCTGGCCCTAGGCACGAGTTCCCTTCTGTGCCTCACTTTCCTCCTCTGTGAGGTGGAGGTCTGTGGCCGGGACAGGATTGTTCAGGCTGTTCAGGGCCTGCATGTCACAGGCCCAGGCCTGCACCGAAAGCGTCTCCCAGAACCTGGCTGCCCCGGGAGGCGGGTGCTCATGGCCGTCTCTGCCCAGGCTCGGCGGGGGGCCCAGCGATGCCAAGGAGGTCATGGAGCACAGGTTCTTCCTCAGCATCAACTGGCAGGATGTGGTACAGAAGAAGGTGAGTGCCACCACCCACTGCTTCCAGCAGGAGCTCGGCCCCTGTGGTGACCTTGGCCAAAGCCTCCTGGCCTCAGGGTCCTGAGCCTGGGCTCCTCTCCTCCACAGCTCCCACCACCCTTCAAACCTCAGGTCACATCTGAGGTCGACACCAGGTACTTCGATGATGAGTTCACTGCCCAGTCCATCACAATCACACCCCCGGACCGCTGTGAGTGTCTGAGGCCCCGCATCCGGTGGGCTGGCCGGGCGGTGGAGGGCGTCTGCTGCTGACCCCGTTCTCCAGGAGGAAGCTCACAGGGCTTTTGTTGTTAGTCGTCTGCGGGCCCAGTGAGCTCACCACAGCCACTGGGTCCAGCCCGTCCCAGTGGTCCAGGCAGAGGTCTGGGTAGGAGATGCTTGGGGAGTCGTCGGTACTGAGATGGCAGATCATAGTTGTATTCGCAGACCACCCAGGTCTTTGTAGCCGGATTATTCATTGACTCTGTAGCTGTTTGAATTCTTACTCTCACCCGCTGGGCTCTGCTGGAGACAAGGCAGATAGCCCTGGGCCTTGCCCTCAAGGAGCGCTCAGTCCAGGTGGGGTGACAGCCCAGAGTGGTCAGGACAGTGTGTGGGACCACAGGGACTGGGGAAACTCAGAGGAAATGCCTGACTGCAGGTCAGGGAGGGCTTCCTGGAGGGGGAGACATGGCAGTGAGACTCAGTCCTGGCAGCAGGAATGGCTGTGGGACGTCTAGAAATGAGAGCGTTGCAGAGGTCAGAGTAGATGGGGAGGGGAGAGGAGAGGGCGTGGGTGAGCAGGAGAGTCTCGTCCCCTGGGAGGAGTGGGGATTGTACAGGGGCTGTGGAAGGGCTTTTTTCAGAGGAACAGGGTTGCATCAGGGCTTCAGAAAGACCTTTGGCTGCATGTGGAGGGTTGGTTGTGGGTGGGAGTGGTGGCCAGGAGCTGGGCAAAAGAGGTCTGGGCAGACCTCAAGGTGGATTGAGGTGTGGAAGGGGAGGAGGAGGAGAGCAGGGAGCTGGTGGGATGCTGAGGTGGCTGAGTGAGCAGCTCCGAGACCTCGGAGCCAGGGCTATGACCAAAGGGTCTCTGTCAGGGAGGAAGTCTTGTGGACACCTCACCAGCTGGAGTTTCTGCCTGTAGTCCTCCCTGAGGTTCATTCCCCTCTCCTCCCTCCCCGGGAGTCTGGCCGGGGTGCTGGGCCCTCTGAAAGCCCGTCTTCCCAATCCACCTCCACTGACTCCTGCAGATGACAGCCTGGGCTCTCTTGACCTGGACCAGCGGACTCACTTCCCCCAGTTCTCCTACTCGGCCAGCATCCGCGAGTGAGCAGTGCCGCCCGCCTGCCCACTGCCACCGCCGCCACCACCACCACCACCACCACCACGGACATGCATGGCTGTCGTCGCCGCTGGGGGCTTTGTCTTTTTGTTGTTTTTTTTTTGGTCTTTTTTGTTTGCATCTCCATCCCTCACCCCTTACCCTCATTTCTAGTTTTCAGCCCCCTGTCAAACTCCTCTCAGTGGACCCAGTGGCCCTGCCTCCAGGACCCTGTCTGCCCTCGCTTTTGGGCCCAGATCAGGACTGGGAAGACTTCGCCGCTGCCCCAGGACCTGGCCTTTGGGCAGTTGGGAAGATTTTGGTTTTTGATCAACAAGCCCCAGTGGGGAGCGAAAGTCGGGGGCCTGCCTGAATATCAGCTGGTGCCCACGGCTGCGTGCTGTGTGCTGTGCCGCCCTCAGAGATGTGGACAGCGCTCTGGGGCAGCCTTCCGTGCCTGTCATCAGGCTCCGAGTGGCCTGGCGAGGGGACAGTCCAGCCCCTCCCCACACAGCAGCAGAAAAGCAGTGATGTCCAGGGCCAGGCGGGGCCTTTGGGAGCTGCAGGAGCAGAGGTCTAGGGCTCCCTCGGGGTGGGGTCGGTTACCTGGTGGGGAACCCAGAGCTGCCTCCCTGTGCCCCACGCTGCTCTCCTGACCCTGTGGACAAGTAGGAGGAACATTTGGGGCCTAGCCTGCCCACCCCAAGCCCGTGCCTTACCAGGGCTTCCTTCCAGCCAGCCTTACCTCCTGCTGGACCTGGGCCTGGGCCTGGCCCCTCCCAGGATGGGGGCCAGCATTGCCCCTTCTCTCTGCCTGGGGTGGAGGGGTGCCAGCCTCGGCTGTTACACATCTCGCACCGAGACAGTATTGGGCCCCATGAACTTGGTTGAGGAGGGGGTGGGGAAGGGTGTCTCTGGTACGTGCCGGGGTGGGGGCCTCTGAGAAGGAGGATCCAGGCCAACCCCCTCCCCAGCCCCACGTTCTGCAGCCTTAAGGTGAACGTGTCAGTGCTATGGGCACTCGTGTGCGTGTGTGCTTGGACTGTGTGCTGTTGGTGTCCTTGTGCATCTGAGTGCACATGGGGTGTGTGTGTGCATGTGTGCTGGATATGTATGTGTGAGAGCAAGCGTGTCCCGGCCTCAGGTGTGTGGTGTGTGTGCGTATGTGTGTGGACTAGGGCCCCTGGCCCTAACCCCAGCATTTCATCCCAGGGGGAGGGGTGCTGGCCTAGTGGGAGAGCCACACGTAGGTCCCCTTGCCGCACTGTCTCTCCCCCTTCCCCACCAACATCTCCGGGTGTTTGGAATATAACTTTTGTGGTTTTGATCTTCCCACCTCCTGTACTAGGTAGTTCACAGAGAGACATCTGGGGTGGGTGGGGCTGGTCTGGGGGGTGGGAGGTCTCTTCCTTTTTGTGTGTGTATGTCATTTATCTGACAGTTCTTCTTCCCCACTGGCCTTTCCCTGTTCCTCATATTTGTACGGTACAAGCAATAAAGACTCGTTTCAGACCGGGCCCACCACCTGGGCCTTGCCTTGCTTATGGAGTGGCCCCAAGTGCCCGCTGCCTCCCACTCCCATTGCTGTTGGGGCCCTTTAAGTTGTGGAGGCAGAGAAGGCGTCCTGGTGGGAGGTGGTGTCAAGCTCAGGCTGGAGAGGGAGGGGACTGCTGGGAGTGGAAGCTGTTGAGGAGTTTAGGAAACTCTGGGCCTGTGGTGGACAGAGGTCACCCAGATGCTCAGAAACAGCTTAGGCAAAAAGATGGGGTGGAGGGCCAGGGGCGGGAGGGCCAGGTGGCTCTGAACAAAGAGGATATGTGAGGGGTCACTGAGCCCTGGCAGGACTGTGAGAGGGAGCATGTTCACTTCCTGAGGTGCTTGAGCCCTAGAGCAGGCGTTGCCTGTGCATCTGCACCCCCCCCAGCCCCCATTTATGCTAAACTGGGGAGCCTCAAGGCCCCCAGTTCCCCTACAGATTCCTTGGTATACCACGGATTTGTGGTGGCTGTCAGCTGGGAGCACCTCAGATTGGGTCACTGCCCCTTCGTTCTGGGAGTCCTCTGACAGCTGGTTGCCATGCTTGAGTCACTCTTCCCACACCTGGGGACCAAGGCTGCCATGTTACGCACAAGGTGAACTTCAGGCCGATTTTGCCAGAAGCTATTAGGGCTTCCCACACGGAGTTTTTGAGATCTTAAGTGAGGGTAGCAGAAAAGTTGAGTCCAGGAAGTCTTTGTTACCTACAGCCAAGACTTGAGGAATTTTTTGGATTTTTTCCTAATTTCATATGGACATTTTTTAAATTATAAAAGTATGCCTTGGTGATAATCAGATAAACAGGCTTATGAAGAAAAGCCTTTTCCTCTCCCCTCTGGTCGCAGTCAGGGATCGAGGGGCCGGTGCTAGAGAGTCCTTTCAAGAACCGTCACGGCTCTCTGTGTGGTCTGTCCCTGGGGACCTGTCACAGTCCTTGGGCGGATTCCTGTAGGTTAATCAGCTGCTTCCTCCATTGAACTTAATGTCCTTAGATGCAGTGGTGCTTCTTATTCCTGTAGGACTTCTCCCAAACTGGGAGTTTTAGGTGAAAAGATTTTAATAAAATTTTACCAATTAGAAAAATTAAATTTTGAGTCATCTGTTTTTTGTCATGTGCATGTAGAAAATGTCACAAGTTTTGTGTGTGTATGTAAAGAATAATGCAACAAAACAGAAGTGTGCAGAAGGAAGTAAAAATCACCCGATCCCAGACCCTGGCCCCTGAAGGTTCTCAGTCACCTTCTGCACAGATGGGCGTGGCATCGCGAAAGGCTGGCTCCTCCTTTTCTGTACAGCTCTCCTCCCAGGTAATCAGGCCTCGCCCCTGGGCTGTGTCCTGCCACATGGAACCCACACTCCCATCACCGCGTGTTCATTCGGAGGACGTGTGGGGTCACCGGTAACGATGAGGTTCTTTCTTAGTCCCTTCATTTGGAGGAGCTCCTTGTGGACATGGCTGTGATGCTTTCCAGTTGCTTCACAGGGTCCTTCAGGGTGGACACACCTCAGCTGAGTCTGCTCCCCTGTTGACAAGAATTTACTTTTTCCAGGTTTTTTTGCTTGCTTTTTGCTGCTCCCACAGTACTGAAGTAAACCATAACAATCCACTTTTACTGCGCTTGTGATTTTATTTCTGTGGCCTACATTCCAGGGTTGCTGCATTTTGATGTGTTCGATAGCTTTCCAAAAAAGTGTGATTCACGTATTTTTAACATTGATTAGAAATAATTTCAGACTGGTAGAAAACTTTGAAACTTTTAAAAATAGTGCTAAAATGACTCTAGGGTTAGAGCAGGAAATACACAGCATGAACCTGGAGCATCCAGTCGTGTCCAGATTAAGGACCTAAAAGAAAAGAAAAACCTCACTAATGGCATGTAAAGGGACACGGAAGCCAATGGGAAGAGCTGCTAGTGGCCAGAGCTGAACTCAATTCGAGCAACCAAAATAGTGTAGTATTGGTTATACCCAAAATGGTGAAAACAGACAGATCTGTACAGAACTCCACTACTTCCTGTAGATGCTCTGCCTTCAGGGAAGCATACCCCCTCCTTAGGTGTGGGCTGCAGAGCGACTTCTTCCAAAGAGTACATGGAGGAGTGGCAAAGCCTGACAAAGACCACATCAGCCGGTGATCAGAGTCAACAGCAGGGACAGTCATGTTGGCAGTGTGTCTGATACGATGCAGTGAGAATGGTACCCTGTCTCGGTGGCCTTCCTCTGGAACAGATTCCCCAGTCTAAAAGGAAACAGACACCAGGCAAATCCCAACTGGGATGTTCTACAAAAGACCTGCCACTAGTTCTCAGACTGTCAAGGTGGTTCAAAACAAGAAAGGCCTGAGAAACAGCCAGGAAAAGCTTTAGGAGACAAGGAGACTTAAGTGTAATGTATCCTGAATGGGGTCCCGCAGTGGTCGGCAAACTGCGGCTCGCGAGCCACATGCGGCTCTTTGGCCCATTGAGTGTGGCTCTTCCACAAAATACCACGGCCTGGGCGAGTCTATTTTGAAGAAGTGGCGTTAGAAGAAGTTTCAGTTTAAAAAATTGGGCTCTCAAAAGAAATTTCAATTGTTGTACTGTTGATATTTGGCTCTGTTGACTAACGAGTTTGCCGACCACTGGGGTCCCAGAACAGAGAAAGGACATTAGGTAGATAGGCAATCTGAATAAGGCATGGACTTGAGTAACATTTCTATGGTTCATTAAATTGTGACAAATTACCACACTAATCTTTTATATAATAAAAGGCTAATATTCAAATCGACTGAATGGCAGAATGACTGGTTGCTATGACACGGACTGACCACCAGGGGGCAGACGCTCAATGCAGCAGCTGCCTCCTGGTGGTCAGTGCGCTCCCACAGGGGGAGCCCCACTCAGCCAGAAGCCGGGCTCACGGCTAGTGAGTGTAGTGGCGGTGGCGGGAGCCTCTCCTGCCTCTGCGGCAGCGCTAAGGATGTTCGACTGAACACATCCCCCGAGGGCTCCCGGACTGCAAGAGGGCACAGGCCGGGCGTAGGGACACCAGGCCTCTAGTGATTATAAGATGTTAATAGGGGAAATTGGGTGTGGGGTACTTGGGAACTCTACCATGTCTGCAACTTTTCATAAATCTAATTTTTTTATTTTAAGAAGTACAAGTAATTCTCGTCGCCACGCAGGTTCCCCACAGTGTTTTACATTTACTCTATTCCTTCCCCCCTCCACATTTACTTATCTGTCCTATAATGAGAACATTGTCTTAACCACAATCCAGTGATCAAGGTCAGGAAGTTAACAGTGAAACAATGTTCTTCTCAGACCTTCATCAGACTTTGTAATGGTCACACTAACGTCCTTGTGTACCAAAAAGGGAACAATTTCTTGGCTGGTGACTCAGTCCAGGTTCCCTGTTGAGCCCAGTTGTCAGGGTTGAAGCTTACGGGCAGTTACTTTGCAGAATGCCCCTCAATGAGGGGTTTCTGCCTGATGCTTCCTTGTGGCTATGTTCAAGCTATTTTTACAGGAATTCCCAGAAATGATGTGCCCTTCTCAGTGCAACTTACCGGGAGGATTCCAAACAGCCCATGAGCGGGGTGACTACTCCCATGGTTAAGGTGGCGTTCGTCAGGTGTCTCCCGTCACATTACAACGTCCTCTTTGTAGTTAGTATATTGTATAGAGATACTTGGAGAATGTAAATATCCAGGTTCTCACCACAAGCTCACAAAAGCCCTGAGCCAGGCAGGTGCCTGATGTGTTTAAGGACCATAAAGAGGACAAGGTGTCTCAAGTGGAGGGAAGGAGATGGAGAGCAGAAGGAAATGAGGTTAGAGAGGGCCAACGGGACCTTGTGGGGGAGGAGTTTGGTTGTACTGTATGTATGACAGGAAGCCATTGGTCCAGCATCTCGTTCTGTTTGCGTTGCCAGCCTCTCTGACTTCGCAGTGCCTCAAATAGCAAGCTCTTTCCTCCCGCAGGGCCTCTGCTCAGGCTGTTCCCTCCACTGGGGCATCTCCCCGGCCTTTGCTTTTCTGGCTCCTTTTCCAGATTTTAGCTCCAATGTCACCTCAAAGAGGTCCTTCCAGACAACTATCTCTGAGTTACAAACCCAGCCTTCCCACTCATTCCTTAGCAGATATTTACTTAGCACCACGTGCCCAGCTTTGTTCTAGGCATTGGGAACACAGCCATGAAAAACAGACAAGCCTGCTCTCATGGGGTTCACGTTCTAGTCAGGAGGGAGAGAATAAGTATAGAGAATGGGGACAGGAAGTGTCCAGGACGATGCTTTTCATGGAGAGGGTGACATCTGAGTAAACACCTTCAAGGAAGTGAGGGGTATCTGAGGTAAGAGAACTTCAGGCAGAGGAACAGCCCCGGGCAAAGGCCCCGAGGTGAGGTTGAGGATGAGCCAGGAGGCCAGTGTGGCGGGAGAGGGAGGAATGAGGGAGGTTGGATAGGAGATGAGCTCACAGGTGTGTGCTCACCTGCGGGAAGATAATGTAGAACCTCGTGGACTTTCACTTTGAGGGGATGGGAGCTGCAGTGGAGTTCTGAACAGAGGCCAAGTGAGACCTGCCTCGGGTGTGTACAGGGTCCTGTGGCATGTCCGGAACGGAGAGCAGTGAGGAGCTGCTGCACCAGTCCAGGCCCAGCGATCGCTGGCGCCTTCCCATCACCCGCCGCTCTGGGCCTACAGGCGGCGGCTGCAGGGGATTTGCTCACTCCGAATCCACTGCCCAGAGCGCAGAGGCCTTCTCTACATAGTTGTGAAGTGACTTGTAGGTCCTATGTACTACGCTTTGATTCTATTAAGCCCCGAGCTGGCCACTTAACAAACACAATCTTATAAAATCCTGGGGACAACTGTCAATGGAAACAATCCCTACTTCATAGCTGAAGAACGTGAGGCTCCAAGAGACAGCTCCTCTTCATGCGGTAAGTGGAGGATGAGAGCTTGACCCCAGCTGCCTGACCTTAGAGGGTCTGTAGTGGTATTCGCCATTGACCACGCACCTGCCCACCTGCTCAGGTGAAGCTCACTCCGCGCGCGTGCGCCCAGACTTGTTTAAAGCGCCGGCGGCCGCGGATGCTCGCTCCAGTAGGAAGAGGTGGGCTCTTGGTTTCGCCCTCGACGCCAGCCTAAAAGATGCTGGTGAGCTACAGGAGCCTGGGTCCCCTTCCCAGCTCGGGACCCTCCAGGCGCTGACCCCAATCCTTCTCCCTTGCAGAGTCCGGCAGCTTCCCTTGACCCAGAGCCTGCGAGCGCCCCAGTCCCCGACAACGTCCCCGCGGGCACGAGCGCCTCCCCAGGACCCCCGGAAAGGCCCGCGGGACGGTGCGCGCCGCCGGGGCTGGAGGAGGCTCTGAGCGCGCTGGGGCTGCAGGGAGAACGCGAGTACGCTGGGGACATCTTCGCCGAGGTCATGGTGAGGTGGATGGGGAGACTCCCTGGAAGCCGCCCCAGCCCTGAGGGCAGCGAGGGGGTGGGTTGGCCCAGTCCAGAGCTGCCGGGCTCGCCTAGAGCCCGTTTGATGGGCATTTCTGAACTCCCTCCCGGCCAGCTTGTCCGCCCCTTCCCACCCCACCCCAAGTTCCTGGCTGGTTTTTCCTGCAGTTATCTTCGAATGACTGTTCCCACCCTCCCAGGCTGTTTGCAGTTCCTCCTCTGGTACTTCAGAACCCTCCTACTCGTCCCTCACACTTAATTCGTTTAACAAATATTTAGCAATTTATCAACAAATGTTTTTTTCTATCCTCCCTGTGCCTTAAAAAATTAGTTTCAAAGTAACTTGAACAAATGTTTTTGAGCATGCTTCAGGCGCTGGGGATGTGGTGATGAACAGCTACAGTCTGTCTTCACTGTGGAAGGCAAGCAAGCAAGTGTAGGTGGTATCTTCAGAAGGGCCATAAAGACCGAAACACAGGCTGTGACAGACGCTGTCAGAGGAAACACTCAAGGGATGGATTTATTTAACACACATCTTGTGAACATCTCTTCTGGGCCAGGGTCTCTGTTACGAGCTGAGATACAGCTGGGATTTGGACAGAAATCCCTGTTCTTGTGGTACCGGCAGCCTCGTTGGACAAACAAAATGCACAATGAAACACAGCCCTCTCCAGAGTGAAAATAATATGGGGGAAATAAAGTGCTGTGACAGGGAGGAGTATGGAAAGAGTCAGGGACGTTTTAGCTGATAGATGAATGACTAGAAGTCAGCAATGCAAGGAGCTGGGGATGGACCATTTCAGGGGGAGGGCATAGTACATATATGCATAGGTACTGGGGTAGGGATACAGTTGGCATAGCCCAGGGCCGAAAGAAGGCTGGGGCAGCTGGAGTGTGAGGAGAGAGAGGGAAGAGGTGATGTTGGAGCAAGGACGGGGCCTGGGAGAGTCTGAGAGGAATTGGATTTTCTCCTGAGGGTCCTGGAAGCCGAGGAAGTGTTGTAAGCTGGGAGTTCCTTTGTCAGGTTTATACTTTAGAAAACGGGTGTTCCGAGGAGGATGGATTTGCCTGGGAAGCAGGGGGAGATGCTGTGGCAGGGGCTGAAGACTGGGAGGGTGGGCAGGGAAACGTCAGGAGAGAGTCCCTGGTTCTAGGTGGTGACGGAAGAGGAGCGCATCGGGAAGCGCTGGAGGCCACTTTCATGTGGCACTCATCCGCTTCCACCTGGTGTGGGGAGGCTGCTGCACCCAGGGCTGGCGTTTAGGAGAGAGGCAGAGGCACAGGTGTGGAGAGTTAGGCCGTCCCTACCGAACCCCAGGTGTGCCCTGCGCTGCCCCAGATGACCCTGCCCCGCACCGTGACCCCAGAAATGCGCGCACTAGTGGTGGACTGGCTGGTCCAGGTGCATGTACGTAGGTACCAAGAAGGGGGTGGGGCTGGGCCTGTGTGGCAGCCTGATTGTAACCTGCGCCCCTCCCCAGGAGTACCTGGGCCTGGCGGGGGACACGCTCTACCTGGCCGTGCACCTGCTCGATTCCTACCTGCGCTCCAGCCCGGTGCGCCTACACCGCCTGCAGCTGCTGGGCATGGCCTGCCTGTTCGTGGCCTGCAAAATGGAAGAGTGCGTGCTTCCCGAGGTACTTCCGGGGTGGGGCCAGGAGAGGGGAGCTCTTTCTCCTGGCAGCAGTCACGGGTTGAATTACTGTGTGCCAAGCACCATGCCCAGCAAACACTTCAGATCTACTGGGATTCCAAGACAATATGATGAGGTCGGGCCTGCCAGTGTGTCCTTTCAACAGGAGACTAAGACCCAGAGAGAGGAAGACATTTGCCCAAAGTCAAGTAGTTGGGACTTGGACTTAGTTACAGTAGTTATAATCCTTACTGAGTAGTTACAGTTAACACGTGTGAACTCAGTGCATTACCACAACTGCCTGGTGAAGTAGGAGCAATATCCCCGTTTTACAGATAGAGAAACTGAGTATCAGAGCGCCCTGAATGTCCATGTCACACAGTGCAGAAGTGGTAGGGTTTGAACTCGAATCCAGGTTTTTCTGACTCTGAAGCCTATATTCCCTAAGACTTCCACACAACAAATCAATGGTCCCGTTTTACAGACCAGAAAACTGAGGTCCAGAACGGGGACGGACCCGAACCCAGGGCAGGGAGTAACAGCCAAGGTCCAAGACTCCCCCACCTCTTTCTCCCGCAGCCCGCCTCCCTCTGCCTCCTGGGCGCTGGCTCCTTCTCCCAGGCCGAGCTTCTGCGAGCCGAGCGCCGCATCCTGAGCCGGTTGGATTTCCGCCTGCACCACCCAGGTCCGCTCCTCTGCCTGGAGCTACTGGCTGCTCTGGCAGGGAGCAACCCTCAGGTGCGAGGGAAGGGGAGCAGCGGCGTGGCCTGTGCGGCTAGGGGCGTGGCCTGTGCGGCTAGGGGCGTGGCCTGTGCGGCTAGGGGCGTGGCCTGACGATCTGGCAGGTGATGATGCTTTGGCAGGTGATGCTCCTTGCCACCTACTTCCTGGAACTGTCTCTACTGGAGGTCGAGGCAGCTGGGTGGGAGCCCAGTCGCTGCGCAGCTGCGGCGCTGAGCCTGGCGCACCGTGTGCTCCACGTGGCGGGCTCTGGGTTGGAGCCGGCACTTTACAGGTATGGCCACAGAGGAGGCCCCCCCCCAGGTGGTGGCTTCAGGATCTGCCTTCCTGATCGTTGTCTTTACTGTCTCAGAGAGTGAGAAATAATTATTGGGGGGAGGGCTCGATGACACCTAGACTTGATTTTTCTGGGTGTAAGAGAGACTGGGGTATTTGCCTAGCCTTGGGTTGTTATCCCATTTGCTTTTCTCTGGGCGGGTCTGAGAGAGTGGGGTATTGTCCAGATTTGGGGACCCTTAATCTTGTCTAGGGTGGAGTATAGGATCTCCCCAAGCCCGGAAGATGCTCTAGCTGTGTTTCAGGGCTGAGAATGAGAGGTCTGCTAGCCACTAACTGCAAATGAGGTGTCCCTTTAGCTGCTAGAGCTCCTATCCCTGTTAACCATGCCACCAGGGGGCTGGGCGAATTGTCTTTGTTCCCAGCCGTGCCCACCGGGTAGAGCTGGATGCCAGTCCATCTTCAGCCCCAGTCCTTCCCTCCTCGAGGGCCCTGGCGCTCTCTCACTGCGCTCTGTGGGGAGAATCGAGGGTCTGCCAGTCACTTTCCAGTCTAGATGATGGGCCACGTGCCCTGGAAGGTTTCCGGGGACCCAAGTCAATGTGTCTTCTCCTCGAGCCCCAGCTCCAAGGACAGGTAATCTCCCCCGCCACCCCTTGCATCCATCTTAGTTTCTCCGTCTTTCCTCTGCAGCTCCGCAGAGTTGGACCCGCTGGAGCCGTGCATGGCCCGCGCGGTGCTCCGAGGCCCCGCACCCGGCCGTGCTGCCATCTTCCTCAAGTATGCGAGGCCACAGCGTGGGGGCACCAGCTTCTTTGCTGCCCGCCTGCTCTGCTGTCCCCAGCCGGGATCCCCCTGAGCCCCGACACCTCGTCAAAAAAGACTCAATGTGTGTCTGTCTCCCACTTCAATAAAAGAGTTTCTTTTATTCCGAGCGCTCTCTGTCCTTATTGGTCAAATTCTGGTCCATCTCTTGCTTTTGATTGGTTACTTTCCGGGCCTTATCCCTTGGGTTGGATGTTCTCACTAACTTCCTTAATGATGAAAATTACGAACTCTTCCGCGAGGGGGCACTGGTGGGCTTCCGCCCGGACGGCTCAGCAGGATCAAACTGGGATCCCAAGAGCAAACATTTGTGGGAGATAGATGGACAGAGAGGCGAAGAGGAAAATTCCAATGCAACCCGAATGGCCCTCAGTCTCAGAGTTGGGAAGAATCTAGGAGGGATGGGCTATGGGAAACAATGTCTGCCCCAGTCATGAATTCTACCTAGATGTTATCAGGTTTTCAGATTTTGTTCAAGTGAAGCTGAAAACCTGCAATTCCTTAAATATCTCTGCTTTCCTATGATGGCAACTAATTCAATATTTTTTAATGGTTGCACAAGCCCAACACATCGCCTGCGAGGGTCATCTGTGGCTTTATGGGTCTTTGATAGCAAGAGTTTTATAAGTGGGATCTGATTTACTTAACTTCATTGTGGTGTATTTAGATTGTAAGTTAATATATTTACAAAGTTTTAGGACATTGCTTGGCACCTAGTAGGTGCTGTGAAAGTGCCAGCATTGCATCCTAGCAGGACTGTGAGTTAGTGGCAGTGGTCCTGTGTCTACCAAACCCCTGGCACCTAGCCATTTAGTAGGTGCTCAAAAAATATTTGTTATGAATCAATGGATCTCCATGTTTTTAATTAAAACACACCTGAGGCGCAGAAAGATGACTTCACTGCTCTGGAATTCAACTTCAGGAATATTAGATTCTTAACCAAGTCAGGTTTTGCAGGTGCAGGGAAGAGAAGTTTCTGTCCTAAGATGTTCAAGGTTGGACAGGATGGGGGAGAGCCTCACTCAGCAAAGTACAATAAGAGGTAAAAGCAGATGCTGCTGTTGGAATGGAAGGTGCCTTGTTCAGGTTTGGGAATGTGGTGTGGGGCCTGCTGTGGGACCTCCTGGGGGAGATGTGGGATGGGAGGGGAAAGGGACAATGGAAACACAAGCTTGGTTCTTGGGGCTGAGGACCAAGCTAGGGTCTTGTGGGGTGGGGGGTGTAATACATAAAGTTACTCATTCATTCAACAACCAATATGGATGCTGACTCAGAGCCAGACACTTATGCTCACCTATCTCATAGTCTCACCGATGATAAGAAATACAGGTTGTTAGTTGCCCAGTATGTACCAGGCCTTGTGCTAAGTGCTTTGTCTGCATAATCCAGTCCCTGCAACTACTCTGAAGCAAGCTCACTTGTAATCCTCACATTGCACAGAAGGAAGGCAAGGTGGAGGCAGAGTGAGGAGCTTGCCCAAGATCCCACTGCTAAGTAAGTGGCTAAGGAGAGCTGAAGGACAGCCATCTCTTTCAGCCTCAGTTTTTCTTCCCAAAGGTTCTCACGTTTTATTTTCTGTTTATTCTTATGCTTGTACCACTCACTCTGGGCTGTCACCTGCATTCCCACTGGTTTTTCTACTCAGTGAGCTCAATGAGGGCAAGAAGCAGATCTCTCTTGTTCATAGTTATCCCCTCCTCTAGGAGATCCGTTGATTCATGACAAATATTTTCTTCACTCCCCACTACAGTCTAGGGCAGACACCTCCTCTGGGCCCTCAGAGCCTGTTGTGTGTCCTCTATCCGGGGCTTGGACCCTCTGCCAGCACCTCCCCGATCCTGCCCTGACCACTTTGCCTGAGCTTCCCAGGCTAGCCCACTCAGGGCTGTCACTGGCTACTGGTTTGTCTCCTCACGGGACTAGGGGCTCCATGAGGATAGGGCCTGAGGCTCCCTCCTTCCCTGCTGTATCCCAGCATCGCCCAGCCCAAAGCTTGGCACAGAAAAGATATCAGTGAATATTTGCTTGTTGCATAGATAAAAAATGAGTTTCAAAGTTGCTGTCATTGTCCCTTCCATGTTACTGAGGAGGATATAGAATCCCAGGTAATTTAGGTGATTTGTCCAGGTCATATGTAACTAGTGAGGAAAAACCCAGGAATTGAATCTGGGCAGCTTGATTCCAAAGCTTGTATCCTTATCCAACATGCCAAATGCCTAGTGGGCTGAAAACCAGCTTTTCACGAGGTTGAAATCTTCCTGTTCTTTTCCCCAGGCGTACCCTTTCCTTCCAGAAAGCTTTGGGAGCTTTGGGCACGAGGAAGGAGAGCAGGCAGAAGGGTAGGGGAGTGGGGTGAGTGGAGAGGAGGAAAAGGTGGGCTGGAGAATGAGGGCTGGGGCTGATTTGAAGAAAAGAGTGGGGAAGTCTTGAGGGGTTTCTCTAGACCCATAGGGGGCAGCCGGAGTCGGCCACCTGAGGTGAGGGGCGGAGAAAGGGTGGGGACTGGCCCGCGCCTGGCGCAGCGATAGCTGCAGCAGCGGTCTGCAGGAGTTTCCCACAATGCAGCGCGGCGCGCTGTCCCCGGTGCTGATGCTCAGCGCAGCCCCGGAGCCTCCACCGCGTCCACCTCCCGCACTCTCCCCGCCGGGCCCGGGTCCCCGTCATGGCTCCGCTCGGCCTGGTCCTGCCCCAGAATCGTCGGGGGGTCTGGGCGCGGCGCTCGATAGCAGCCTTCGGGCCGCTGTGGCGTTTAAGGCGGAGGGTCAGCGCTGTTACCGAGAGAAGAAGTTCCGGGAAGCCATTGGCAAGTATCATCGCGCGCTGCTGCAGCTGAAGGCGGCGCAGGGGTCCCGCGCTGGAGGCCTGCCCACCCCCGCCCCCGGGCCCCCCACCAGCCCGGGGCCAACCCGCCTCAGCGAGGAGCAGCGGCGCCTGGTGGAGAACACGGAGGTGGAATGTTATGACTCTCTCACGGGTATGCGGCCGGCCGTCGGGAGCGCAGAGGGTGCTTATGTGACGGGGTGGGAGTGAGGGGCAATCCTGAAGCCTTGGGCGGGGTGGGGTGAGCGGAGGCTTGAAGGGACCAGCGCTTGGGTCGGGCGGGGGGGGGCAGCAGAACTTATCAAAGAGAGGGCTTGGGGAAGTAGGGGACCACGGGGATGGAAGGAGCTGGGATGCAGGAAATGGGCTTTGGGCTGCCACCGTGAACCTCAGGTGAGAAAGCCTTGCCCTGGATGCACCATTTAAAGCCTCATCCCTCACCTGAGGTCGCCCTCAGTACCCCCCCCCCACCCCTGCCCCCGCTACGAAAATAGCCTGAGCTCTAGTTTGTTTCACACACCCTCTAGCGGCAGTGCAGGTTGATTCCATTCTGATTGGTTAGAGGCTCGGCAGCCCCTGGTGGCCTGAAAAAGCCCTTAGGCCCGCCTCAGCCGTGCGAAAGGGTCGGCAGCCTGAAATCCATGCTCCTCGGGCATGTGAAGTCTGGGGTTGCCGGCAGGCTCTGAGAGCACCGGTCCTGGTGCCCCCGCAGCCTGCCTGTTGCAGTCGGAGCTGGTGAATTACGAGCGGGTGCGCGAGTACTGTCTCAAGGTGCTGGAGAAGCAGCAGGGCAACTTCAAGGCCACCTACCGCGCTGGCATTGCCTTCTACCATCTGGGTGACTATGCGCATGCGTTGCGCTACCTGCAGGAGGCCCGAAACCGGGAGCCCACAGGTGAGCGGGTGGCTGCTGGGCTGAGCAGGGAGAGGGGCTGGAACAGAGCAAACAAGGGCAGGAAGGCCAGGGCACAGCTACCTCAAGGGAGTGCTGTATCACACCCCCCACCTCCACCTCTCCACCTCCTCCTACTCACCCACTCACCCACCCACCCATGCTTCCTTGATATTCACCCACCACCTCACATCTATTTATCGACTCACTTTGATGCATCCCATTTAGCCCATTCCCTATGCACTCACTCCATGCCCCTCCCCAATACACATTCATCCATCCACTCTCTCACTGACGCACTCCCACACCCACCTATCATCCACCTGTTCTCCCAGCCACCACTTGTGAAGCACTTGCTGGCAGTTAGACCCCGGGTGGGAAATGGCAGGACATTCGCTGGGGGTGGGACAGGGATGGCAGAGCTGGAGACTTGCTCCTTGCCCTCTGGGGTTTTGGTGTGGAGAGGAACAATATGAGGTTTGTATTAACAGCCAGTGAAGAGGAGCCCAACCTGAATGACCTGGGCTGTGGGAGTGGAGCAGGTAAACGGTTTGGGGAACAGGCTTCCCGCAGATGTCACTGGAGGGCAAGTAGAGCAGAACGGGAATCTCTGAGCCAAGCATTCCTGGCAGGGGAATGGCAAAGCTATTCTGGAGGTGTGACATGCCCCTCCCTTGTTGGGGCTGGGGCTTTTGAAGAAGGGGTCTGGCAATACCGGCTGGGGAGCCACTGAAGGCTGGGGACAGTGAGGTATGAACTGAGGTGCTGCAGACGCCACCCAGGACACCCAGATAATGCCCTGCCCACCGTCCCTGCAGATACCAATGTCCTACGCTACATCCAGTTGACCCAGCTGAAGATGAGCCGGTGCGGCCTGCAGAGGGAAGACAGTGGGGCCCAGCCTCGGGATGTCATTGGCTGAGGCCACCCTATGGGGACTGCCCCTACACCCCCTCCCACCTCACTGTGTAACTTTCCTGACTCATGTGTTCACTGGTAAAGCACTTATCATAATCTCTGTGTGTGATGTTCTTGTGGGAACCAGAGAGGGGACATAGGCTTGGGCCTCACCCTCTGGACCTTAGAAATCCAGAGGGGCCTAGGACCATGGTCGGCAAACTGCGGCTCGCGAGCCACATGCGGCTCTTTGGCCCCTTGAGTGTGGCTCTTCCACAAAATACCACGGCCTGGGCAAATCTATTTTGAAGAAGTGGCGTTAGAAGAAGTTTTAAGTTTAAAAAATTAGGCTCTCAAAAGAAATTCAATCGTTGTACTGTTGATATTTGGCTCTGTTGACTAATGAGTTTGCCGACCACTGGCCTAGGAGGAAGCAAGGGTGGGGGGGCACCCCGTTGGGGATGAGCCAGGATTAGGGAAAGATACATAGCAAGCTGGCAGGGGGCAGGGGTTACCTTTAATGCTGCATCTTGTGCCAAATCCCCCACATTGCCCTGTCCCTGAGTATCCCTGCCCACCTTCCCCCCATGCTGCAGGGCGAGCACAGGGTACAAAGGAATAAATTAAGTGTTCTCCCCACTCCCCTTCCCCAATAAATAGAGTATCCTTCCCAGGGCCTCCCCTGCCTTGTGGCCGGGGGCAGGGCCTGGGGTACTACATTCATGGCTGCCCAGGCAGGTGGCAGTGGGCAGGCCTCAGCGGGAGCCATGGGTCCCACACAGGGGCACTGTACTGTCCTGGCTCTGCCCCTCCATGTCCATGTCAAGCAGTGTGGGCTGCATGCTGGGGGGCCCGGGGCTCTCTGGAGTGTCCAGTCTATTGGGAGACGAGATGCTGAGTGTCCGGCCGAAGGAGACCAGTTTCCAGGGGTCCAGGCAGGGGCGGCTGGCAGCAGGCCGGGGTCTTGGGGTGAAGGTCAGGGTGGTGGGGCGGCCAGGAAACTCAGGGGGCTGGAGGTGGGTGTGAAACAGAGCCTGGGGTTTAGGCAGGTGGGGGAAGTCCAGGGGATCTCGAGGGCCTGGTAAGAGAGGATCAGAGGAGGTAAGTGAGGTGGAGCAGAGGGTGGTATTGAAAAGCCAGGAGCACTGACATGAAAATTGGAATTTCTGACTTTTCCCAAAAAACCTGCTGGAGAAAAAGTCCTCATCCCTCCCAACTCTCTCACACTGGGCTAAGGTCAGACAGAGCTCAGGGCTATGGAGGGGCCTGAGGAATGACAGCATCTCTGAATGGGGATAACAGCACCTCCCACATAGGTGGGGAGTAAGTCAAATAACAATGGTGAAACAGCTCAGTGCCTGCTGGGAGGTACCTAACTCCTTTTGTTTCAATCACCTTTGTAGGGTCAACAAAGGCACAGAGAACAGGGCCTGGCGCATGACTGTACGCTATGATTGTTGTGTTAGCTCTAGTTATTGCTGTCATTAATGTCACCTGCTTGCCCCCTGTGGGCATTAGAGTTTGCCACCTCTGCTTCATCCTGTGTCACAGTCACCTGGGGCCCCACAATGCCTCTAGCAGTGAGGGCCAGAGTGACACAGCCCCTTCCTCCCCCTGCTAAGCAGATGGCCACCTTGGCATCTTAGGGGTGGCAGCTGGACTGGGACACTGGACCTTGGAAGGGCAGGGAAGAAGTGCCGTTTTCTGCACACCGGGCACAGGGTGCCTCACTCACCAGGGCCGGGGCCTGTGGGCTCTGGCGCCCCCCGCTGCCCTAGCGCGCCGTCCGACGGGGTCCTCCGGTGCCCGCGGTTCACACCGCGTGTGGCAGTGACTGTGACATGGGTGGGCGTCAGTGACTGGCGGGGGTCCTTCTTGAAACTCTCCAGCTCCAGATCCACCAGGGGGTTGGTGTTGGGCAAGGGCGCAAGAGGAGAGGGTGTCGGGGAGGGTGCGGCTGGCGCGGCCTCGTCGCTGTCGGAGCGCAGCAGGGAACACGTGGAGTTGCAGTCGGACACGGAGGACAACGATACCAGGGTGGCCGAAGGCGCCAGGCCAGGGCCGGCGGAGGCTGCGTTGGGGCGTCCAGGGGAGCGTGCAGGCGGGCTGAGGCCCCGTGGGAAGCGGCCAGCGCGGTGGAAGAGGAGGCTGTCCAGCCATCGCCGCTGCTCCTCACCATCTGCTGCGCGCGCTTCCGCCACGTCAGCGCCCAAGCCCACCGCGCCCAGCAGCGTGGCACAGCCCAGTAGCGCAAATTCACAGCGCCTCCGCCGGGCGCCAAGCGCGGATCGGGTGGGTGTGGGGGGCAGCGGCGCCCCAGGGGAGGGCTGGGTAGGCAGCGGCACCTCGAGGTAGGCCAGGGTGCTGTGGGGGGAGTGGGGCCCGCTGCTGCTTCCATCTGCCTCCGCGAACTCCTCTGCAACCGGAGAGGGCCGGCACTGGACTCCAGGCGGTCCCTGGGGACTTGGAGGCAAGGGACTGCCCCCAACGATCCCTCAAACAGCAAGCCCACCAAGTCCTCTAAGCATGGCTGTGGGTTCTATTTCCCCCGAAGCCCCCTGACCCTGGGAGTGATGCCCACACCCCAGAGGCAGGCTGTCCCCCTTCTGGGAACGCTTTCTACACTCGGGCCAGTGAAATCCCTCCCTCCCTGAAACCCTGGGGAATGGTAACCCATTTGTCTTGGCAGTGTCCCCTTGAGCCAGGGACTGTCCTCTCCCTTCCCCTTTGAAGGCACCCTCATCCTCTTACCCATCTCATTGAGGCTGGCGAAGCCTGGAGCGATGGGGGTGTGTTTGGGGGACTTGCCCAGGTTGGGGGCGCTGGATGACCACTGTTTGCTTCCTTCCCCTAGGGCCTTCAGCCTGCAGGGGAACCAGAGTTGGGGGTGGGTGGTGGGCCTTCTGGTGGCCATGAGCCTGGGGGTGGGGCACGGGGTGGGCTCCAGCCACCAATACCTCTCTTCTTCAGCCTGCTCCTTCTGTAGGGTGGAGCTGGGTCCCCAGGTCCGGCCTTTCTTCTTGCCCCCAACCAGTTCTTCCTTCTTTGGGGGCCCGCTGCGGCCCCAGGTACCACTGCCACTACTATTGCTGCCGCTGCTGCTGCCGCCACCACCATCCACAGGAGTCACTGGGCCGAGAAAAGCCACTTGGTTACTGGGTCTTGGAACGTCTGTCCCCGCTGGGTTCCCAGCTTTACTTTCCCTACCTGGGATTCATCCTCCACCTGGAAGCTCAAAGGATCTTGGATTCTATATATATATATATATTTTATTGATTTTTTACAGAGAGGAAGGAAGAGGGATAGAGAGTTAGAAACATCGATGAGAGAGAAACATCGATCAGCTGCCTCCTGCACACCCCCCACCGGGGATGTGCCCGCAACCAAGTTACGTGCCCTTGACCGGAATCGAACCTGGGACCCTTCAGTCCGCAGGCCGACGCTCTATCCACTGAGCCAAACCGGTTTTGGCGGATCTTGGATTCTAACTCCAATCATGACCCTTCTCTGCTCGAAATCCTTCCCCAGGCTCCTCAGTCAGCATTCAAGGCCCTTCATGTTATTCCCAGCTGACTTCCTCAGCCTCATTTCCATCACTCCTCACAGCCTAACCCTTCAACCATCCACTCATTCTCAAATGTTTACTGGGCACCTGTTCTGCCAAGACCTGTGGCAGGTGCTGAAAAGACAGGAGTGGACAGCGCAGACAAACCCCCGGCCCTCAGATGATCAACGAGACTCCCCACAGGTAAGTCACCTGTGCAGGTGGCAAGTGCTGCAGGGAACATGATGTAGGAAGGGCCTGGTGGCTGGGGAAGGCTTCACGTGGGAGGAGAAGTCTGAGCAAAGACCAGGTGGTGAGTGAGTCAAGAAGATACAAGGGAGAGGAGCATTTCACGCAGAGGGAACAGCAAATGCCAAGGCCCCGAGACTGGACGGCACGGAATGTGCACAGAACAGCCAGTGTGGCTGGTGTGGAGGGAGGGTGGGAGGGAGGAGAGCTGGAGTCGAGATATGCAGGCAGCGGGTGTAAGTGCCATGGTTGGAACCCCATGTCCACAGATTCCCAGGGGGGTGCTTCCACACCTCCATGCCTTTGCACAGGCTGTTCCCTTCACCGGGAATTCTGTGCCTTTTCAGTCCCTTCCCTGACGGGGTTGGCTGCTTGCCCTTCAAGCCTCCAGCTCTGTAGTAGTTTGTTCCCTGGAGAGTCAGAAGGCTGCGTCTTCTCTGTTCCTACCACACTTTGGATGCACCCTGATACCAGTACTGACTCCACTGCATGGCTGTCATTTGTCTTTGTGTCCCCCATGAGAATGAAGAGGTGTGCAGGAGACAGTGTGTGGGGCAAGGCTGGGGGTGAATGATGGGGCAGAACAGAGTCGAGAGTCAGCCTACATCCTCCAATTCATCAGCAAACCCATGCGCTTACACCTCTGCCAGGCAGCCCCTACTGTGACCGTTTCTCCCTCCAAGGCCCTACCCTAGTTCAGCCCCATCATCTCACTTGTCTCCTGCCCTCTTTTACCATCCACATCCCCATGGCAGCCAGAGGGAAATGTATGTTTTATCACATTGCCGCCTTGCTCACAGCCCTCCAGAGCTCCCTGTCACCTTTAAAATGAAATCTAGGTTCTTTATCCAGCTCTCCAGGCCCAGCATGATCTGGCCCTTATTGAACCCCTGACCACAGCTACTGCTCTGCACCCCAGTCATTCTACTCCATCCCAGTGGCCTTTTGGGCCTACACACATGCCATGCTTGTTCCCACCTCCGGAACTTTGCCGTTGCTGTTCCCTTTGCCAGGGACACTCTTCTTCCAGATCCCTGCATGTCTGTCTTGCTCCTTACCACTTAGGTCCCTGCTCAAACCCCAGCGCCTCAAACAGGCCCTCCTGATAGAAAACAGCAACTCTTCTCTTTTATTCCCTTCCCTGATTTCCTTTATAGTGCTTATCCCTAAAAGAGTGACCCTGTCTGCTTGATGTGTTCATTGTCTGTTTCTCCCCCATGAGAATGAGGGAGAGGACCCTGCCTGTCTCGTTCCCTGCTTGGTGCAAGGAATGTGCTCAGAGAATCTGCTGACTGATGGGTTGGTCAGGGCCTTGGGTGATACTCACAGCGAATGGCCCTCAGCCGGGGGATGATGCTGGGGCTTGCGGGGGGGCTGGTCCCATCAGACCCTTTCCGCTTGTCCAAGGTTGGAGAGGCCTGGACTGTGATCTTGTGCTCAAAGCCTGCAAAACAGAAACTTCCCTAAGCAAACGGTTCCATGGGTCACCCGAGCAGTTCCCTGTTCAGAAGGGCAGTTCCCTCTAGAAGCACAGAAGCAGTGCCACTGTTTTGTATTCTGTAATGCAGTGGTTCTACAAGTTGGCTCCCAGATTCGCAGCATCAACACTGAGTGGAAGCATCCTGAAATGCACGTTCCCGGCCCTTCTTGCATTAGCAGCCTTGAGGGTAAGGCACATCGATCTACCTGGAGGAACAAGAGCTCCTGGGACCCCTGATACACATTCAGGTTTGAGAGCTGCTGCCGCACTAAGAACCTAGGCCTGAGTGTCCACATGTGGCAACTGAGCACTTGAAATGTGGCTTGTACAACCGAGGAACTGGAGAGTTTTACCTTTATTTATTTAACTGTAATGAATTTTACTTTTAAAGGTGAATATGCAAATTTGGTTATTAGAAACAATTAAGCATGTATGGAACAACTTTGGTGTATAAATCTGCTTTTTCAACATTTTATGAAGTCTAAATACAGGTCAAGTATTTTTGATGAAAATTCAGCCCTTGGATTGAGATGCACTGTAAATACAAAATACATACTGGATTTCATAGATTTAGTATGGAAAAAAAGAAAGTATATTCCTTTAACACAGTGGTTCTCAACCTTTCTAATGCCGCGACCCTTTAATACAGTTCCTCATGTTGTGGTGACCCCCAACCATAAAATTATTTTCGTTGCTACTTCATAACTGTAACTTTTCTACTGTTATGAGTCATAATATAAATATCTGTGTTTTCTGATGGTCTTAGGCGACCCTGCTAGCGGTTCTCAACCTGTGGGTTGCGGCATACATATTTATACATATAATTTTCTTTATTTCAGAGAGGAAGGGAGAGGGAGAGATAGAAACATCAATGATGAAAGAGAATCAATGATTGGCTGCCTCCTGCATGCCCCCAACTGGGGATCGAGCCTGCAACCCCGGCATGTGCCCTGACCGGGAATCCAACTGTGACCCCTTGGTTCATAGGTTGATACTCACCACTGAGCCACATTGGCCAGGCTCTTTCCCTTTTTTTTTTTTTTTTTTAAATATATTTTATTGATTTTTCACAGAGAGGAAGGGAGTGGGATAGAGAGATAGAAACATCGATGAGAGAGAAACATCGATCAGCTGCCTTCTGCACACCCTCTACTGGGGATGTGCCTGCAACCAAGGTACATGCCCTTGACCGGAATCGAACCTGGGACCTTTCAGTCCGCAGGCCGACGCTCTATCTACTGAGCCAAACCGGTTAGGGCTCTTTCCCTTTCTTAATGTAGCTATTAGAAAACTTAAAATCACATATGTGGCTTGCATTTCTGTGAGCTGGTGCTGTTCTAGGCACTGTACTGTGGCTGTAACAACACAGAGAGACAACCAGCATAATGAGCCTTCCGGTATCACCCAGGAAGCAGTCTTTGAAGAAAAAAAAAATAAAACTTAACGTGAATCTAATTAAGCCTTGAGATCCATGTGAAACCTGTTTGTAGATCAAAAATGGCTGAACATCAGCAATTTCACATGGTTTAACTTTAACCTAATACCAATTTATAGGAAATTCAGGAGACATAGGGACATGTGAAGTGAAACCCAGGCAATTCAAGCAGCAAAATCTAGACTGTGGGAAATGCTACAGGATAAATGATGTATCCTCAACAAATTATTGGCAAGGAGGAAGGAGAGGCAGAGTAAAAGATGTTAAGCAAATAGTTGGGAGACAAAACTATAAAGTAAGGAAGTGACTGCCCTGAAAGTCAAGACGGGTTACTCTCAGGGCCTGCAGGGGCGTTGGAGGGGGCACGTGGAGGGCACCTGGGTGGCTGCAGGGTCTCTGCTTTCGTGGGGGTGATTATATGATGCTTTAAGCTGTACAGTTTTTTGGTGGTTGTGTGTGTGTGTGTGTTTGTGTATGTGTGTGTGATATTTAGCATTAAAAAATATTTTTTAAAAAAGCCCTAGCTGGTTTGGCTCAATGGATAGAGCATCTGCGGACAGGGTCCTGGGTTTGATTCTGGTCAAGGGCACATGCCCAGGTTGTGGGCTCAATCCCCAGTAGGGGGGGTGCAGGAGGCAACCAATCAATGATTATCTCTCATCATTGATGTTTCTCTCTCTCACTCTCCCTCTCTGAAATCAATAAAAAATATATTTTAAAAAGTAAAGAAAAGAGGAAGCAATAAGCTCTGGGTTAGGGACGCTCCAAGCTGATAGACAGGAGTACCAGAGGGCAGGCTGATGTGGCTGCCGCCTTCCCGCAGCTTGAGAAGGCGGGTGCGCCTGAAGTTGCCCTTGCGTCTGCGGACACGGGGCTTTTCCTGGCTCAGCTGGCACATCAGCAGGTGCAGCTCCCGCTCCACGATGTCCATCTCACGCTGCGCCAGCTCCTGCTCTCGCCGCCTCAGCTGCTCCTCCTGGCAGCGCTGCTCCTGGGCTGCCCGCAGTAGCTCCTCCTCACGGCTGCGGAGCTCCTGGAGAGGAGATGGGGCTGAGGGAGGGGCTTGGCTTCTCTGCCCCTAGGATGAACCCAGGGCTGAGGGGTCTGGCTGGGGCCCTGCCAAGAGTGTCCTGCTGTGTGAGCAAATTGGGGGCACAAAAGTTGGGTGCCAGGGCCGGGGACTGTGTTAGCCCAAAGAAAGAATGTCTTTTTTTTTTTCTCTTTGATTTTTAATTTTTTAACTCTTCAATTAGAAAAACTTCAAACATCCATGAAAGCAGAAAACTTCAAACATGTCCCCATGTGCCCGTCATCCAACAATTGTCTGTACTTTGCAAATCTTCCTCTTCTTTCTCACCTCTCTCCCACTCATTTTGCTGTAGTATTTAAAACTAATCCCAGATTTCAGGTAGTATCACTTGTAAGTACTTCAGGGCAGGGTGCCTTTTTCTTATTAATCCTAACAGGAGGCTGTCTTGTCTTAGACAAAAAAGGGTCTCTGGGCCCCAGCTTGGGAAGGGACTCTACCCCACCCAAGTCATCAGAACTCAGGGGTCTTGTCCATCCCTCCCACCTTCCCCCTGGCTTTCACCTTCTCCTTGGTTCGGAGATCATTGAACATGTGCTGAATCTCCAGCTTCCAGTCTTCCTGCAGTGAGTGGAAGGACTCCAGTGGCATCTGGAATAGGGCTGACTGTTCTATGACTTCAAGCTGCTTCAAGATGCTGCCGAAGTCTGGCCGCCCGTGGGGGTCTGGGTCCCAGCACTCTGGGGTGGGAGTGGAGATGTCAGTGGTCATGCTCTGGGGCATCAGCCTGCTCAGTGAAAGGCAAGACTTCAAGGGGCTGTACACAGACAGCTTCCATGGAGCCGAGGGGAAGGAATTTAAACCCAAACTCCTGGCAATATTTCACTCTGAAACTCTGGGACCTGATCTCTGACTGCTGGTAGAATCAGGGATCAGGGAGGGATCCTAGGGCCAATGAGTCCTAACAGATTGCCTTGAAGAACTGTGGGGCTGGCCAGAGTAAGGGTCTGGGGTCCATGGAGCCAACTGTGGGGGAGTCATTGTCTGATGGGTCCAGCCCCTTCTCTCTCACTCCTGGGCCGACTAGTATAGACGGGTGTGAAGGGGCGAGGTCTGGACCCATGGGCCCCTGCCACCCAAACTGAACCTTCCCTCTCCACGGGGCCCTGGCTCACCCTCCAGTAGGCGGGCAAAGGGCTCGGGGCATGTGGAGGGGATGGGCAGTGTCAGCTTGTTCATAGCCACGCCATATGCCACAGCCAAGGCGTCGATTTCACGGTAGGGGACCTCACCCGTCAGCAGCTCCCAGAGCAGCACCCCGAAGCTGCAGGTGGGGGAGAGGGAGGGATGATGCCACAATCCACCCAATCCTCACTTATACCCCAGCCCTGCCTCCAGTTCCCTGGTGCGCCCCTCTCACCCCAACATCCAGCCTGCCACCCAAACTGAGGCCACAACAACTTAATTTGACCTCCACTGCTCTGATCTCAAATAGATGTGCTGAGGGTGCTCTCTGATGTCTTGCTTTTGCTCTCTCTTCCCTTGCCCCTGCCTGGAAACTTCAGTGGGTCCCCCGTGCCCACTGAGCAAATCCACCCTTCTTAGCCCTGACCTTCGGTGACCGCTGCAGCCTCACCTGTAAGCACTCTCAGCCTACATATCTACCTCAGCTTCATCTTGCAGCCACACTTGAGTTGAACAAGCCCTGTTCTTCCTAACATCTGGCCTTTGCACAGGCTGTTCCCTTTGTCAAGAACACTTTTCCCTTTGTGTAACTGTCCCTTAAGTCTCAACTCAGGTGCTCCCTCTCCCAGGAAGCCTTTCTTGATTCCACAGCCTCCAAAGCTGGGTTAGAGGTTCCTCCTCTATGCTCCCATAGAACCTCTGGCACTTGCCCATAAAAACAAATTAACACTCTTTAACATTTATAAAGTACTTCCTACGGCTAGCACTGTCCTAGGCGCTCGCTCAGTAATCCTCACAACAGCCCCAGAAGGCAGGTCTTGGTATGACCCCCACTTTATCTGATGAGCAGAGTTGTGGGCTCAGAAAGGTTAAGCTGCTCACCTAGTCACACAGCAGTAAGCAGCAGAGCCACTCTCAACCTCAGGTTTGCCTGATGCCCGTGGCAATGTCCTTCATGCTCCACAGCACCAGAGCATGCATCTCTGTGCTGCAACCACCTGCGTGCCCATCCTCTCTGGTAAGCTGTGCTCCTCTGGATCGTGACCACTGCTGTGTGCAGGGCCTACTATGTCCCCCATATCCACACGTGCATTCATTCAACATACCCCTATGAAGTATCCACAGTGTGCCAGACATTGTTCTAGGCGCTGGAACAAGATAGACGCGATCCCTGCCCTCATGCAGCTGACAGCCTCCCCTTCTCTCTCAGCGGCAGTGCTGGTGAATTTGTGCTGGGCATATGCCGCCTGAGATAATTTCTCCATTTTCCATTGCAGCTCATTATGTCCACATGACATTGGTTCTGGCCAGAGGGATGTAGGAGGGTATCTAGTGTGCAACTAACTTCCAGGAAGTATCCTTTAAGGGAAGAGGTGCCCCCTCATCGTTTTTCCTTTCTATTGATTGGAATGTGGACACACAAGCTGGAGCTCAAGAAGCTATTCTGGACCATGAAGTGAACTTGGGAATGGAGGCCATGCAAGGTGGAGGAACGTAAGAGTGGCTTATAACTAGAGGCGGCATGATCCTCCACCTTTCCTATGTCCCTGGAAACCTGTGGGGATGTTTGACTGTCACAGTGACCGGGGAGTGCTACTGATGTTGGGCTGCTTCGAACCATGGATACCTTTGTCCTGAAAAGTACAGGACAGTATTACACAAGTAAGAATTATCCTGCTAATGTCAATGACACCCCCATTAAGGAACCCTGACATAGGACCTTGGAGCTCTAACACTGTATCAGTCTTTGCTTCACATGACAGCAAAAACGTCAGCCTTGTTTTTATTTTGGGGTTTCTGTTCCTTGCCACTGAAACATGGCTCTGCTAAATGTCTGGGACCACAAATGAATGCCCTGGGTTAAAGAGCTTTGCTGCCACCACAATGTCTTGTTGGTGATGGCAACAGCCTCCTCACTGGCCTCTCACTCCCATTCCTTCCCCTACAATCCATTTTCCACCCTACAACTGGAGGCAGCCTTTCCAATGCTGAATCAGATCGCATCATTCATAAATGCCTCTAATGGCGCTCCATTATGCTTCGAATAAAACCCGAGTCTGGCACCTCATCCAAGAAGCCCTCCAGCTCTCTTTCCGTCATTTCCTACCACTTTTCTCCTTGTCTGCTCTAGCCAACCACGCAGGTCCTCGCAGCTGTTTCTGGTTCCACTAATCTTATTTTCACCTCAGTACCTCCTTTGTGTGAGCTGATCCCTCTGACTGGGAAGCTTCTTCCCCCAAACTCTGCATAGTTGGCTCTGTCTTGTCATCCAGGATGCAGCTCAATTATCACTTCTCATAAAAGCCTTCTGCAAGAAGTCCTCCAGCCTTCAGAGTTCTTTTCTGTCAACCTCCTGGCTCATAATGCTATCCAATACTTTTTCTGGTGAATTAACTTATCCTTTAATATTACTTTACAATTTTCTTAAAAACAGCCCTTTTTTTTCAGCTTCTTGTGTACTTATTTACTATCCCTGCAAGCAGGGAATGTGTCTGCTTTTATTTCTGCTGTATCCCTAGCACCCAGCGCAGTTGGATGGATGGGCACATGCATGAATGGTTGTCTCCAAAGGTCTCAACTTCCTGTTTGACAACTTGGGGCTGTGTAATGGATGGTGTCTGATGGGCCTTTAGTGCTGACAACATCCAGTCTCTACATCTCTGCTTTTGTTTTTTTGTGTTTGTGTTTTACTGCAATCCAAGTCCTCCTCAGCTGCCACTTTTGCTATCAGACCAGAGACCTGCTTTGTACCTGTCCATTGGTCTGACATGGCCAGTACTTTGCCAGGCCCAGAACCTGGCTTCAGTGGGAGACTGTCCCTCCAACTCTGCCCTCACCCCTGCTCAATCCCCCATTTCCAAGAGGCCTCCCAAGCCCCATCAGCACCTCCAGACGTCACTGCTTTTGGAGAAGAGGGAGAGACGAATAACCTCCGGGGCCATCCAGGCGTAAGTCCCTGCAGCGCTCATTTTGGTGGTCTTGTGCCACTCTCGGGCAAGGCCGAAGTCCGTGATCTTGAGCACCGTGTCCGCGAGGTTGTGGTTCTCGATGGCCTCCAGAATAAGGACTGTGGGATAGGAAGAAAGGGGTCACCCCAGATCTGGTGGCTGTAGACTGCATGTCCTGGCCCTGCCTCAGCTGGACTTTTTTTTTTTGGACTTCTTTTTACTTGTTTTCTGTCCCCCACCTCAAGCGGCCGGTCTAATCCCTACAGCTTCCCGGAGTACTTCTTGACTCCAACCTAGATGCTGGGGAGCTCAGTAAAAGGTCGATGGCCAAGGCCTTGGTTTGCCTTGGTCCAGGCCTTGAATTCCCAACCTCCCCAGAAGCAGAAGCTACAAACCATGAGCCAAAGGGATGAACAAGGTTTCCTTTGTCTTCGTCATCCCTGTGGTCACTGCACTCATGGCCCCAATTCTACTCCTTTCTGTGCATACTCTTTTGCCACATGACTTCGCAAATCTTTCCACTAAAGACGAAGAGTGCATTTCCCCATCCTTTCCTCTGGGTTGGCCATATGACTTGCTTTAGCCAGTAGAGTGAGGCAGAAGTGAGGGTGCCAAGCCTAGGTCTTAAGAGACCGCATGTGCCGGCTTGCCCTCTTGCACTTCTGCCATCAGCAGAACATGCCTTGCTGGTCCAAGGAAGATGAGAGGTCCTCAGAGCAAAGCCTCTCCAGCTGACCCCGCCTACATCATTTACCCTCCAGCTGGCCTGCTAATGCATGAGCAGTAATAAATGACAAGGAGTTTGAAGACACTGAGTTTTTGGGGGTGGTTTGTTACACAACAGTATTGTGACAAAATCTGACTGATATATTCCCCAAGCATACCGAATGGTTCCAACTTACTTGCTGCCTACCATCAATACTAGTAATAATAATCATGGCTGGCGTTTATCAGGACATTATTATGTGGCAGGCACAGTGCTAAGCACCCCAAGAATTACATGAAGTGTTTCACTTATATTCATTTACATAAATTAACTAGCAAGCAACCCATTTTGCTGACTAGCAAACCAAGGCTCAGAGCAATGAGGTCACTTGGCCAAGATCACACAGCTTAAAAATGGTGAGGTAAAGCCCAGATGTGTCATCAAAGCCCAATCTTTTAACTGCTATGATATTCTACTACCTTCTATCAAACAAAGGCCCCAAAGTGTACAGTGTACAGCCTGGGTTTGAATTACAGCTCTGCCACTTATTAGCTGCATAACCTTGTACAATTTATTTTTATTAACACTAAGATTTCTCCTCTCTTAAATGGAGATGATAATAATAATAGTATTTACCTTATAGGGTTGTAGCAAAGATTTATTACCTAAAGCAACAGTAGGTCCTTTAAGAGTGTTAGCTATTACTGTTAGTGTGTGATGCCACCATAATTGTTTCTTATTTCTCCACCTTTATCTTTGACCCTTCCCAGTTACTTCTCCAGTCACAATAACACTGAGGTAATTCTACCATCATGTCCATTTGGCAGATGAAGAAACTGGGGGTTAGAGAGATCAGTACATTTCCCAAGGTCACATAGTTGGTAATCTTGTCAATATTTTAAAGCCTGATTCAAATGCCACCTCCTCCTGGCAGCCTCTCGTGACTCTCTAGCTTGTGACTTCAACTACCAGAAATACTCCCTTCTTGGGTCCCCACCATTCCTGTTTGTGGAGTGATCCTGTAACAGAGGGAACAACCCCATGGTCACTTTATTTTTGTACCTTCCAGGCTGGGCCTAAATCAGTTCCCTTTAAAAAAACATATTTGATCATGTCATTCCCCTGCTTAAAACCTTCTAATGGCATCCACTACATTGAATAAAATGCCCCAAGTCTTCACCATAGCCCCCAAGGTCAACAGGATCGGGCCCCTGCCTACCTTTCCACCTTTGCCTCACTCCTACTCTTGCAACTCCTTGGGTCTTGCAGTCTCTCTAACAAGGAACACTCTTTCCCTCCTCATGTCCTCTGCCCTGCCCACATCTTTGTAAGGCTGGATCCTTTTGGTTCAGGTCTCTGTTCAAATGCTGCCTTCCCTGACCAGCTGAGAGCTCTCTCTGCCCCATCCTTAATCTGCTTTATTTCCTTCGGAGCTGAGTACTCTCTGAAATTTCATCTAAATATCAATCACTGGTGTGAGTCAGTGGTTGAACATTGACCTATGAACCAGGAGGACATGGTCAGGGCACATGCCCAGGTTGTGGGCTCGAGCCCCAGTAGGGGACATGCAAGTGGCAGCCAATCAATCATTCTCTCTCATCACTGATGTTTCTCGCTCTCCCTCTCCCTTCCCCTCTGAAATAAATTAAAAATATTTTTAAAAATTTATAAATATCAATCACTTATTTCTGTTCACTAGACTGTAACTTCCATAAGGGGGGAATCTTGCCTTGTTCACTTCTGTAATCCCCGACCTCGGACAGTGCCTAGTATTCTTAATTCTGCTTAAGAATGATTGGTTGAAAGAACCAATGTGTGTGATACATCAGATGAGGAGCTCCTTAGGGAAGGATGACTGGGGGAAGCTGTGCTGTGGAGGCCCTGTATCCTCTGTCTCAGGCATGGAGCAGGCCCCTTGTCAGAGCAGGAAGTCCTGGCCGAGAGTCTTACCAACCCTCTGTCCAGGTGGCACTGGCTACACAAAAGCTTGGGGGTGTGGGAGCGGTGTCTTTATACCCAGCTGCAGGCTGTGAAATCAGCAGGGGTGAGGAAGAACCTAGAAGGTGCCCTAGCCTTCAAGAGGAGCATGCCCGTAGTCCTGCCTCCATTTACCCAGCATTTCAGAGGAGTAGAGCATGAGCATCGATGAAGGCAGGGACCATCTATGTCTTGCTTCATTCCCCAGCCATGGTTCGGGGCCTGGCACACCTTGAACCCTTGGTAGCTCTCTGTTGAGTCTATGAATGCCAGGCCTGGGAGGTAAGGAAGACTCACCTCTCTGTTCTAGGTGGTGGTGGGGGCATAGCAACAAACTTATAAAAAATAGTGGGATGGATTCAAACAAATTTCAAGATGTAGAATTGACAGGGATCAGAAATAGATGAGATGTGAGGGTCAAGGGGAACCCTTCACAGTTCATGTGAGGGCAGGGAACATGCTGGTCTAATTTCTCATTGATCCCTCTAGCTTAGCACATGATCCAGCCCAGTAAATACCAAACTAAAGAACGAATAAATAAATGCAGAAATGAAAGGAAGTGAGAAAGGACAGAGGAAGATAGGAGAGTAGGATTTTGCCCCTGCTGTATCCTTAAGACCCACAACAGGGTCTGGCATACAACAGGCGCTCCTGAAATATCTGGGAATGAAAGAAATCTCTCGTTTGTAGGTATTATTAGACCAGAAATCATGGCCATCTTCGTCCCTGCTTTGCTCTTACATGATAGGTGCTCAGTTAATATTTGCTGACATCACGAGAAGCTCCTTGATCTAGATGTGGGTCCTTGGGAACCTTCCCTTCTACCAGGCCTCGGTCCTCATTCAACAACCAATCAACTTTTGAGAGCCTGTGATAGGCCTGGCAGCCCGGAAGCTTTTACATAAGGCACATTCCTTTTCCTCCTTCCTCATCTTTACCAGTGTGCCTCAGCTAGCTGGACCAGAGGCAGAGGAGGACTCCAGTAGGGGCAATTTTGCCCCCCCAGGGGACACTTGGCAATGTCTGGAGACATTTTTGCTTATCATAACTGGAGGTGGGGTTGGAGTGAGGAATGCCTAGTGGCATCTAGTGGGTAGAGACCAAGAAGGCTGCTAAACAACCTACCACACACAAGACCGACCCTATGATCACCCTCCCCAGACGTCCGTCAATAGTGCCAATGTTGAGAAACCCTCACTCTAGGCCAGGTTCTCTCTGTCTCTGGTGTCCTGGTTGGGCAGGGGTGCCTTGAGGGCATTCCTGTTCACACTGGGAATGCAGGGTCTGTCACAGTGTTTACAGATACATATTTATTGAGCTACTGTGACTCTAGCCTGGGAGGCAGGGAGTCCTTCAACCATTCTGAGCCACCCTTTCCTCCCTTAATGGGGCAAGGCCTGTCTCACCCCGCCCTGAAGGTTTACTGCTGCCCCTTCTTGTCCCAGGCAGTGTTTTCTGGTATTCCCATTTCCCACCACCTAGGCTTGGCCTCCTAAAGTTCTACGGATGCAGGCTTGGGGGATGACACCACTTACTGTTGATGGACTTGAGGTCCCGGTGGATGATGGGCACAGGGGCATCATTGTGTAGGTAGTTCATGCCCCGGGCCACCTGTACAGCCCAGTTGACCAGTACATGAGGGGGCACCCGGCGACCTGCCAGCACCCTGCTCAGTGCGCCCCCCCTGGCATACTCCATCACCAGGCAGAGGTGTGGGGGGCTGAGGCAGGCGCCCCTGAGGGCAATGATGTTGGGGTGCTGAAGAGCTCCGAAGAGCCGGGCCTCTTGGCGCACCTGCTCTGCGGTCACTGCCGGGTCCTGCTCAGGGTCCAGCCTGGCGGCCTTGACGGCCACCTCCTCGTCACGCCATAGGGCCCGATAGACCTTGCCAAAGCCCCCTACACCGATGATCTCCTCTAGCTGCAGCTCGTGGAAGGGGATCTCCAGGGGCAGCTGGAGGCCGGCGGGTGCGGCGGGTGCGGCGGGGGCCACGTAGTTGCTGGGGAAGACGCCCACACGGCCGCTGGGGAGCTGCCCGGTCCACCAGCCCTCGTCGCCCGACACCGTACAGTCCTGGGAAAGCACCTGGACGCGGTCGCCCCTCCGCAGGGTCAGCTCCTCGTCGCCCGTCGCCTCGTAGTCGAACACCGCGGTCCAGACGGGCCCCGCGGGGGTGGTGCCCCACTCCTCAGCCGCCGCGCCCCCCTCCGCTTCCTCCATGGGGGAGGGGCGGGGGCTGCGGAGGCCGCTCACACAGGCTGCCCGCGGGATGCAGAGGGCAGGCCCAGGCGGCCGGGGTGGGGGGCAGTCCCTGCAGGTGCTAGGGGACTCCTGGGGGCCATGGCTGGGGGCCCTCTGCAGAGGCAGGAAGAAGCCGCTCTGATTCAGCTGTCCAGGCGGGGCGGGGGTGAGGCGGCGGGCTCACTGGTCCCCCTCAAACGTCAGGGCGCTAAGAAGGCCTAGCCGCCCGGCTCCCGAATTCCTTCCGGGGCCCGCCGGTGGGGGACGAGGGAGAGGGCAGCAGGCAGCCCCCTTCCCGGCGCCTCTCACCCCGCGAAGCACCACCGGCGGCCCCCGGCTCCGCATCCCGGGCCACAACTGCCGGGCGGGGCGGGAGTGGCGGGGCCCGTGGGGCGCCCGCCCCGCCCGGGACGGGGTGGCGCGCCCCTAGGCTTCCTCACGCGCAGGGTGGCCGGGCGGACCCCATCTTTTGCACCAGCCTCCGGGTCGGCCCCGGCCCCCGCCCCCGCCCCCGCCTGCGTCCGCGCCCCCGCCCCGCCCCCGCCGCTTCCCCGGGCCGCGGGCGGTGCCTGAGTGACGTGATCGTCGCCGCCGCGGTGCCGCCTGGGAGTTGTAGTCTCCCGCTGCGCGGCTTCGAGGCTCGACCCAGTCCCTTAGACCCCAGAAACCCGCTGCCAGCCGCGGGCCGCTGTGGGAATTTCGTGGGTCGAAGGAACCCTCCGGGGTAGATAAATTTGACTTCGGATCTTCCCTAGGACCCGGTAGCCGGACGTCTGAAGGAGAGTAAAAGCACTGGGGGCCTCACAGACCCTGCGGGGGGCCGGGGTCCAAGGTGGTGTTAATGGTGACGGATGCCCTTCGCAAAGCGAAAAGTAGGAGCTGCGTAAATGATGGTTACTGCCTCAAGCCTCTTAATGAAGCAAGGACACGGTCCCCGCTGGACGGCCGCGTGCGCGGGGCGGGGCGGGGCGGGGGAAGGGGTGCCGAAGTGCACGCGGGGAAATGTAGTCCGCGCTCGGACCCGCACAGCGGGAGCAGCCCACAAACCTCGGGTTTCCGAGTCAGGACAATGCTGAGGCCTCGGAGGGGAAGACAGGGCTGGGAGGATGTGTTTACTGCCCCTGGGGATAACACAGCCCCCTCTGCCTTCTTCTCCAGCTATGGTGTCCTCTACCTCCGCAGTCAGCACTCATACCCTGGCCTGGACAATCCCCGTCTCCCATAATAGGAACTTCGACTGAGGGTTTGGGGATGGAGAGGGCTTAATGTACAACTTGTGCTTTGCATGCTTGGTATCATTAAATCTTTGCAAAGGCCCCATTTTACAGATGACGCATAGAGGAATGAAGTCCAGGTCCAGAACTATAAATGACAAGGCAAGAATCAAAGGCAGATTTTTAAATTAGAAAACAAAAACATGATTAAAAATGCCATTCCAGCCAAAACCGGTTTGGCTCAGTGGATAGAGCGTCAGCCTGCGGACTAAAAGGTCCCAGGTTCGATTCTGGTCAAGGGCACGTAACTTGGTTGCGGGCACATCCCCAGTAGGAGGTGTGCAAGAGGCAGCTGATGGATGTTTCTCTCTCATTGATGTTTCTAACTCTCTATCCCTCTTCCTTCCTCTCTGTAAAAAAATCAATAAAATATATTTAAAAAAAATAAAAAATAAAAATGCCATTCCACAGCTAATCAATGATTCTCATTATTGATGTTTCTATCTCTCCCTCTCCCTTCCTCTCTGAAACCAATAAATAAAAATAAAAATGCCACCACATTTGTTTTATTTATGTTTAATTTTATTTTTCGATTAAAAATATTAGTTTCAGGTGTACAGCATAACGATAGACATTCAAATAGGTTACAAAGTGTTCCCTCTGATAATTCAAGTGCCCATCTGGCACCATAAATAGTTATTACAGTATTATTAACTATGTTAGAAATAAGGCGAGCCCCTGAACCAGGGTTCCTGGTAGGACACAAAGGATATTGGGGACCCAAACAGCAAGGCAAATATCTACTCCTGCCGGAGGGTGAGCACGCACAGGGTCTGGCAACTCCCATACTGTGGCCTGCCGGAGGGTGAGCATGCACAGGGTCTGGCAACTCCCATACTGTGGGCTGGGGTGGGGACTTTATTTCTGACCCACCAAACCTGTCCCTCACTCTTTAAAAAAAAATTTTTTTTTATTGACTTCAGAATGGAAGGGAGAGGGAGAGAGAGAGAGAAACATCAGTAATGAGAGAGAATCACTGATTGGCTGCCTCCTGCACGCCCCACACTGGGGATGGAGCCTGAAATCCAGGCATGTGCCCTTGACTGGAATCAAACCCTGGACCCTTCAGTCCACAGGCCAACACTCTATCCATGGAGCCAAATTGGCTAGGGCATGTCCCTCGCTCTTGATTGGTCAGAGCTTAGGCTCACATTCTTG
This sequence comes from Plecotus auritus, assembly GCF_963455305.1. Classification (NCBI taxonomy): domain Eukaryota; kingdom Metazoa; phylum Chordata; class Mammalia; order Chiroptera; family Vespertilionidae; genus Plecotus; species Plecotus auritus. The sequence continues at coordinate 20,754,702 of NC_137785.1, forward strand.
TGCGATTGGCTAATTTAAAGGAACAAGGGAGGGGTTGACCTTTGCCATTTCAAAATGGCGACCCCCAGGGGAGCTGCAAGTCACACAGGCCAAAATGATGTCTGCCTAAACTCCCTTCTTTGACAGAAAAGATTACTTGTTTATTCTCACAACTATATTCACTATATTCCCTAGCTCTATCTTACACCTCATGCCTATTTTGTAACTACCAATTAGTACTTCTTAATCCCATCACTTTTTTTAAACCGTGTTTCCCAACACCCCTCCCCTCTAAAATGCCATTCCCTTGAAAGAATGAGGAAACAGCTCTTCAGCAGTCAGTGACTGGCTCAAGACCTTCAAGCTCATAAATGTCAAAGCTTTGGGTCTTTTCACTTGGCTTCTCCTGAGTGGTCTCGGAGGTCTGGAGGGAGAATAGAACAGGGGAAGTCCCATGGACTCTGGTGCCCAAGCTCCAGAGAACTGCCTCACAGGCCCCCGGGGGGTTGTTCCACTCTCAGGGGGAAGCCGGTACCTGGCAACTGGCTACCTGTCAGGGAGACTCAGACCCTATCAAGAATGCTTGTTGGAGGAGAGAGGACCTGCTTCATTCCGAGTACAGGCGGTTCCTGAAAAACAAACAAACAAAAAACACAACGGAAGTTCTGCAACACAAAATAAGGCTTTATAGTGCAAGATAAGAATATCCACACCTGTGACATTTTTAAAAGAGCTTATTCGCATTTATTTGAGCCAGGGAGGGGATACACCTAGAAGCAAGACTTCAACAGAATGAAAAATGCTTCCTAGAATGAGTTTGCAGTTTCTTTTTTGCATTTGAAGTTAAAGAGGTAGCTTAAGGAAGATTACACGAAGGTGGGAGAAAGCAAGGCAGAGATGGGATAGTTAACAATGTGGTCTCTTGAGGGTGGTTACCTTCTGAGGGGTCCGAAGAGAGGGGCCTGGACAAAGAGGCATTTCAAAGGTGTGTTAATCTAGCTGCACAGAAACAATGGACAGGGCTTGCTAAGGCAAAGATAAACCTTTTACTAAAGAAGTTACATGCCTGAGTGTGACTGACTACCCACCATCATCTGCCTTGTTAGGAATGTATAATAAGATCACCCTGTGAGGTTATTTTGGGTTAGATTTATTATAGCCTCCACCTTTTCATCCACAATGGGAAAAATAAAATTAGGGATGGCTTGCTCAAAATGTATGCAACTTTGTAATCAGAATACTATAAAAATATGAACGATTCCAATAGGAATACTAGCACAGTTACATTTCCATGGGCATTTGCTCTTAGCAACACCTTCTGTCCCTTTGTGACCTTAAAGGCTAGGACTTGTCTGGAGATATTAACTTGGAGATGTTGGTCTGGAGATACTAACTTCTAATGAAGACCATTTTCGTTAAAATTAAAAACCTGATCCTAGGTGTAGTCTCCATTAATCTGTTACTTTAATATGGGAAAATGTGTTGCAGTTTCTTCACCTGCATTCACAGCTTTGCCACATACCATAATGGCAAAGCGTTATTTGTAGCAAGCATCATGGTCTTTGAAGCCACTGTGGACATGAAGGAAGATATTTTCCGTAGATAAGCAACTTTCCCCCTTAAGCTCGTCTTTTATTTCTAAAGCTGCCCTTTTAATTGTGGAAAAACTGGCCCTTGATTGCTTCAAGACATTAACTTCTTGGAGAAAATTGCACATTAACCTCACATTTAATCCTCACCTGAGGATATTTTTCCATTGATTTTTAGAGAGAGTGGAAGGGAGAGGGAGACACACACACACACACACACACACACACACACACACACACACACACACAGAAACATCGATGTGAGAGAGATGCCAGGGCAAGCCTGACAGGTTGAACCGGGCTGAGGTAGGGAGGTGGGAACTGAGAAAAGAAAGACAGGAGAGTGGGATCGGGAGGACTACAGGTCATCGAGAGACTGCAGCAAGTTTATTAACTGCGTAATGCCTTTTATACACAAAACACTGAATAGGAGGTCTGTCAAGAGGAATGTATTCTTTGTTCATCTTAATCTCTAAGGGAGAGACAGAGCAGAAGGACAAATTCTCAGTACAGCAAATCTCAGTAAATAGTTACAGACTTCTTGGTAAGCTATGAAAGGTTGCTCTCATTCTACTGATAACCGCCATCCAAACAAGCCTGGGAAAACTGTGTGGGTAGGGGACAGCCTTGCTAATCCCTTCAGGTGCAAGGACCTTGTCAGCTTACACCCGATCTCCAACAGAGAGACACATTGATTGGTTGCCTCCCACATGCAACTCAGACCAGGCCAGGAGCCTGCAACGGAGGTAGGTGCCCTTGACCAGAATCAAACCCAGGACCCTTTAGTCCACAGGTCGATGCTCTGTCCACTGAGCCAAACTGGGTAGGGCCCCAATGCTATCCTTTAATAATTCATCTTGTTCCTTCTGGTTAGGATGCTTATTCTGAAACTAGACTTTTCCCATTGCTTTTAGGTGTAGTGGAAAGGAGGGAAGAAGGGAGAGAGGCAGGGAGAAAGAGAGAGAGAGAGAGACATCAATTGGTTGCCTCCCACACATGCCTCGCTCAGCGCAGGGGATCAAACCTGCAACCCAGGTATGTGCCCTTGATCAGGAATGGAACCCATGGTCCTTCAATGCGCAGGCTGTCCCTCTAACCACTGAGCATCCTGCCAGGGCCCTAGATTATTTTTAAACTTTTGTTACTATTCTGAATGGAATCTTATATTTTGTTAGAGTTTCTAGTTGTTTATTATTATATAGAGGAATGCTATTCGTTTCCCCAATTTTATCTTTTTAAAAAAATATATTTTTATTGATTTCAGAGAGAAAGGGAGAGGGAAAGATAGAAACATCAAAGAGAGAGAATCAGTGATTGGCCACCTCCTGCACGCCCCCTACTGGGGATCGAGCCTACAACAAGGCATGTGCCCTTAATTGGAATCGAACCTGGGACCCTTCAGTCCACAGGCTGACGCTCTGTTCACTGAGCCAAACCAGCTAGGCTGCCAATTTTATCTTTTTTTTTTTTTTTTGCCAATTTGATGAATATCTTATGAGTTTTAATGGTTTGGACTTTCTATATAGAATACCAAATGGCATCTATATAGAATACATAATGACAATTTTGTCATCCTCCCTCCCATTTCTTATATACTTATTTATAATGACTTACTGCAGTGGCCATAACACTCAGGAGCGAAAGGTGTCCAGCTGTGTCTTCTTCCTGAAAAAGGGAACAAGTTCAGGGTTCTATGTGAAGTGTGAAGTTTGTGATAGATTTTTGGTGTAGAGAGTTCTTATCAAATTATGGAAGTTCCTTTCCATTCCAAGTTTCCCAAGAGTTTTTATCATAAGTAGATGTTGAGCTTTATCAAATGTTTTTCTTTTTTCCCCCAAATGTTTTTTTCAATCTATGGAGGCAACTATGTGTCTTTCTTCTTCTCCTTCTCCTTCTCCTTCTCCTCCTTCTCCTTCTCCTTCTCCTTCTCCTTCTCCTTCTCCTTCTCCTTCTCCTTCTCCTTCTCCTTCTCCTTCTCCTTCTCCTTCTCCTTCTCCTTCTCCTTCTCCTTCTCCTTCTCCTCCTCCTCCTCCTCCTCCTCCTCCTCCTCCTCCTCCTCCTCCTCCTCCTCCTCCTCCTCCTTCTCCTTCTCCTTTTATAACCAATGGACACAAGACACTGGGGGTGGTGGTGAGGGCATGTGCGGGGTAAGGGAGACCGGGGGAAGGTCAATGGGGAAAAAAAGGAGACATATGCACTACAATTTGTAATACTTTAAACAATAAAAATAATAATAATAAAATAAAGAAAACAAATAAACAAGCAAACCAAAAGGGAATGTCTGATTGGGCCATTGCCACAGCAGAGGTTCAGGCTGTCCCACAGGCAAGGATGTCTGTGTCTATGGGACACCAAAGGACACCTGTCATACCTGAAACACAATTTTCTAACACTCCCAATTGCAGAGCTCAGGAAGAATCACTGTTTTTAAAACTATTATTTCCCTGACATATAAAATATACATCCATATAAATATACATGCCCTCTCCTGAGCTTCCCCTGCCCTCCACTTAATATTTGGCTATGGCCTTCTTTTCATGTCACCGAATTGGATGTACAGACATAGTTTTTAACGGCTACAGTGCTATCCCTGACTGTTTGACATTACTGTGGTTTACTTCACTAACCCTTTATGGTGGGGCAGGCTGGTTCCGGTTTCCCCTGGCATCAACAACTACAGTGAACATAATTGCTTATTTGACTGTTTACTTAGGACACATTCACAGACATGGAACTCCCGGCCCAAAGCTAATTCACTTGAATTTTGATCCACATTTCCAAATTGACTTTCTAGGAAGTGCTTCTGTTTGTTTAGCCCATTGGTTTTATTTATTTTTTATTTTTTTATTGATTAAGGTATTACATATGTGTCCTTATTCCCCCATTACCCACCACCTCCCATTCATGCCCCCACCCCCTGTGGTCTGTGTCCATTGATTAGGCTTATATGCATGCATATAAGTCCTTTGGTTGATCTCTCCCCCTTACTCCCACTGTCCCCTACCTTCCCTGAGGTTTGACGTTCTGTTTGATGTTTCTCTGTCTCTGGATCTATTTTTGTTCATCAGTTTATGTTGTTCATTATATTCCACAAATGAGTGAGATCATGTGATATTTATCTTTCTCTGCCTGGCTTATTTCACTTAGCATAATGCTCTCCATCTCCATCCATGTTGTTGCAAATGGTAGGAACTCCTTTTTTACCACAGCATAGTATTCCATTGTGTAGATGTACCACAGTTTTTTAATCCACTCATCTGCTGATGGGCACTTAGGCTGTTTCCAAATCTTAGCTATGGTGAATTGTGCTGCTATGAACATAGGGGTGCATATATCCTTTCTGATTCGTGTTTCTAGTTTCTTGGGATATATTCCTAGAATTGGGATGCCTGGGTCAAATGGCAGTTCCATTTTTAGTTTTTTGAGGAAACTCCATACTGTTCTCCACAGTGGTTGCACCAGTCTGCATTCCCACCAGCAGTGCACAAGGGTTCCTTTTTCTCCACATCCTCACCAGCACTTGTCATTTGTTGACTTGTTGATAATAGTCATTCTGACAGGTGTGAGATGGTACCACATTGTTGTTTTGATTTGCATCTCTCTGATGGTTAGTGACTTTGAGCATGTTTTCATATGTCTCTTGGCCTTCCTTCTGTCTTCTTTCGAAAAGTGTCTATTTAGATCAGTTGCCCATTTTTTGATTGGGTTGTTTATCTTCTTTTTGTTAAGCTGCATGAGCTCCCTGTAAATGTTGGAGATTAAACCCTTATCGTTGATATCATTGGCAAATATGTTCTCCCATGCAGTGGGCTTTCTTTCTTTTTTTTAAAATATATTTTATTGATTTTTTACAGAGAGGAAGGGAGAGGGATAGAGAGTTAGAAGCATCGATGAGAGAGAAACATCGATCAGCTGCCTCCTGCACACCCCCCACTGGGGATGTGCCCGAAACCAAGGTACATGCCCTTGACCAAAATCGAACCTGGGACCCTTGAGTCCGCAAGCCGACGCTCTATCCACTGAGCCAAACCGGTTAGGGCGCAGTAGGCTTTCTTGTTGTTTTATTGATGGTCTCCTTTGCTGTGCAAAAGCTTTTTATTTTGATGTAGTCCCATTTGTTTATTTTCTCTTTAGTTTCCATTGTCCTAGGAGCAGTATCAGTGAAGAAATTGCTTTGGCATATGTCTGAGATTTTTCTGCCTATGGATTCCTCTAGTATTTTTATGGTTTCCCATCGTATGTTTAAGTCCTTGATCCATTTTGAGCTTATTTTTGTGTATGGTGTAAGTTGGTGGTCTAGTTTCATTTTTTTTGCATGTATCTGTCCCATTTTCCCAACACCATTTATTGAAGAGACTGTCTTGACTCCATTGTATGTTCATGCCTCCTTTGTCAAATATTAGTTGAGCATAGTGATTTGGGTCGATTTCTGAGTTCTCTATTCTATTCCATTGATCTACATGTCTGTTCTTGTGCCAATACCAGGCAGTTTTGAGAACAGTGGCTTTGTAATACAGCTTGATATCTGGTATTGAGATCCCACCTACTTTGTTCTTCTTTCTCAGGATTGCTGTAGCTATTTGGGGTCTTTTTTTTATTCCAGATGAATTTTTTGAAGGTTCGTTCTAGGTCTGTGAAATATGCCGTTGGTATTTTAATGGGAAGTGCATTGACTTTATAGATTGCTTTGGGTAGTATGGACATTTTGATGATGTTGATTCTACCAATCCATGAACATGGTATGTTCTTCCATCTGTTTATGTCTTCCTCTCTCCTTTTTCAGTGTCGTGTAGTTTTCCGCGTATAGGTCTTTTACCTCCTTAGTTAAACTTATTCCTAGGCATCTTAATTTTTTTGGTGCGATGGTAAATGGAATTGCTTTTTTAGTCTCTCTTTCTGTAAGTTCATTATTGGTGTATAGAAATGCCATAGATTTCTTGGCATTAATTTTGTATCCTGCTACATTGCCAAATTCATTTATTGAGTCTAATAATTTTTTGATGGAGTCTTTAGGGTTTTCTATGTACAGTATCATGTCATCTGCAAATAAGGACAATTTTACTTCTTCTTTTCCCATTTGGATGCCTTTTATTTCTTCTTCTTGTCTGATTGCAATGAATAGTACTTCCAGCACTATGTTGAACAGGAGTGGTAAGAGTGGGCATCCCTGTCTTGTTCCTGTTCTTAGGGGAAATGGTGTCTTTCTTCTTTTATCCCATAACTAGAGGCCTGGTGCATGAAAATTCATGCACTGGAGGGGGGTCCCTCAGCCCGGCCTGCCCCCTCTCATAGTTCAGGAGCCCTCAGGGGCAGGAGGCAACCTGGCTATGAGGGGAAGGCGATGCCCCATCAAACCTCTGCTGCTGCCACTGCCGGCAGCGCAAGCCTCGGCCGGCCCTGGTTTCCTGAGCCTTGGGTGGCCCTGGGCAGCTGGGCAGCCGCCATCCGTGGCTTGCCTGCACCTCAGGCCAGCCCTGGGCGGCTTGGGGGCTGAGGGGACTGGATGCCACCATCTTGTGGCTGTGGGTGCCACCATCTTTGAGGTCAGGACAGTCAATTAGCATATCCCTCCTTAATGGCTGTGGGCGCCACCATCTTTGCAATAGTGTGAGGGTCAATTAGCATATTCCCTCTTTATTAGATAGGATGGAGTGCATTTATTGCATTGTTAATGTTTGCTTACTGAAACCCACTTGATGATGTTTTATTTTTAATACATTATTTTATTTTCTTACCTAATATTTTATTTAGGAAGTGTATGTACATTTAGACAGTCAAATGAGCCTCTAATATTCTTTCCCCAAATTGTCCCTATTTGGTTTAGGAATCAAGAATATACCAGCTTCATAAAATAATTTTTTTTTTCTCCTGTAATGATTTGTATGTTGCAGGTGCTATTTGTTTCTTGAAGGTTTGGTGGAACTCCCTTGTTAAACCTTCTGGAGCTCCTTTTAATTAAAATGTCAAGGTCTTTAATAGTTATCAGCCTGGCCATAGTTTACTGTTTTCTCTTATTTCAGTACTGGCATTTTCTGTGCTTGCAGAAATTTGTCCATTTTGTCAAGATTTTGAAATGTATTAGTTTATATATTTCAAAATTTTATTTTATTATTGTTTTAATATATTTTTATTGATTTCAGAGAGGCAGGGAGAGGGAAAGAGAGATAGAAACATCAATGATGAGAGAGAGTCATTGATAGGCTGCCTCCTGCACTCCCCCAACTGGGGATCAAGCTGCAACCCCGGGCATGTGCTCTGACAGGGAATCTGACCATGACCTCCTGATTCATACATAGGTTGATGCTCAACTGCTGAGCCATACCAGCTGGGCTATCTTATTATTTAAAAATATTTATATCTGTATCAGTCAGGGCTTGGTCAGAAAAAGAAAAATGAAACTGAACCAATCAATTTACCAGTAGCAGCAGACAGACTTCAACATAAGGAGTTGGTTAAGTTGATGCTGAGATGACAAAGTGGGAATATGTATTAACCAAAGATAATAAATTCAGAAGTCAGTTTTCATTCCCTAAGCCTGAGGCAACAAAGAAATGAGGTTGGGATATTGAATCTAGAAGGCTGAAGGGATACTCCTGTAGAGCCAAGGCCCAGACCTCTGACAAGGGGGCACCGGACAGCTAGTACTGGTATGTCAGGGACAGAAAATGAGACTGAGAGTATGGAGAAAACAGGAGGCAACTGCCACTGTGAGGGCGAGAACCATGGGATGATGCAGACGGGAACAGAGAGCAAAACAGGAAGCAGCAGGAACTTTTCTTGACTCTTTCTGTGCTCTCTTTTGGCAAAATCTAATAGGGAGCCATCTGGCAAAGGAGAAATGTGATTTGTAGATTCCCAGCCTCAGCAACACAATGCCCAGTATAAATGGGTGAGGTTGGACTAAGAAACAACGAATTGGTAACCTACACAGTCCATCCATCCTTTTGACTACTCAGCATCCATACATACCTTTCTATACATAGTTGATCTTCCATTTAACAACCATACAATGTCATGTTTCACCTAAACTTGAACAAAGAAGCTTTCATCTGCTCCCCAGTTCTCCAGTCACTCTATCCACCCCTGTTTCATTTTCTCTGTTATTTTCCTTTTGCTTCTTGCCTTTGTTTGGCCCGAGTCTCTTCCCAACAAATCCATTTCCCCTCTATACTATATTGAAAGTTTTATACTTAGTTTCTCTTCGTTTGGTGGTTACTCTAACATTATGTGTATTTAACAAAATCCTCTCCATTTATAAGTTCTTTGATTGTGGTTCTTTTTTTAACACTAATATTGGACATTATTGCTGCACTTTAAAGAATCTTTATTGTTGAAAGTAATACATATGTCCCCCCCTTTTTCCCATTGACCCATTATTGCCCACCTCCACCCTGCACCCCAAGCCTTCACCACCCTATTGTCTGTGTCCATGGGTTATTGCTGTACTTTTGATAGAGTAAATATATGTTTATCGTTCACTTTGGTTTCCTATTTTTTTCCTCTCCATTCATTTTTATGTTTCTTTTTTTTTTAAATCCTCACCTGAGAATATTTTTCCCATTGATTTCTAGAGAGAGTGGAAAGGAGGGAGGAGGGGGAGAGAGAGAGAAACATTGATGTGAGAGACATATCAATTGTTTGCCTCCCACATGTGCCCTGATCAACCAGGGCTGGGGAACCTGCAACCGAGGTATGTGCCCTTGACTGGAAATAGAACCTAGGACCCTTTGGTCTGTGGGCCAATGCTCTAACACTGAGCAACTGGACAGGCTATTTTATGTTTCATACCTTCAGTTTAAAATTTTCTTCGTTCTTTCTGAAGTTTATCCTTTAGAAGTTCTTTGGAAGAGGGTATCTTAGGAATTGTTCCCTAGTTTTTGATGTATCTAAGCAATAATTTTATTTTTGCTCTCAAAAGGTAGTTTTGCTGCACATACAATTCTGAGTGACAGTTCTTTTATTTCAGCACTCTCAGCACTTCTGGTATCTCATTCTACTGTCTTCTGGCTACTATTATCCCATTGCCATTGAGAAATAAGAAGTAACACTTCTGGCTATGGTGATGATTTTCCCTTTAGTGTGCTAAGGTTTACTCTATGTCTTGTGTAGATCTATTTTTAAATATTCTGTGTGGGATTAATTGGATTTCCTAAATTTGAGGAAGAGTCATCAATTTAAAAAAATTCTCAGATTATCTCTTCAAATGTGCTTCTCTCCCTTCTGTCATTAAAAATACCCACATAAATTAGATGTATGTTGGACCTTCCCACTCTGCTCCATATTTCTTAACCCATTGTTTGCAATTTCCCTCCTTCTGGTCCCTGTGCTGCAACCTGTGTAACTTCTTAAAATATTAATGTTTTCTAGTTTCTTTTCCTTTCTGCTGTGATATAATTTATTTAATTTGTCTACTGGGTTTTAAAAATATCCTATCTAAGAAAAAAAACCATGCAAATTGACCGTACCTCCGCTACACCCAACAGCCAATCAGGAGCGAGTATGCAAATTAACCCAACCAATATGGTGGTTAATTTGCATACCCAGGCGCAGAGTGAAGACTGAAGACAGTGTAGAAGGAAGCCAAGTGCTGCAGAAGGGAGTGAAGCTGCGGAGAAGCAAGTGGGGGCGGTGGGGAAGCAGGCAGGGCTGCGGAGAAGGGAGGGAAGCAGGCAGGGAGGGAAGCAGGCGGGTGGTGGAGAAGGCCGCAGGAAGCCCTATTCTTGCAGGAATCTTCCTGCAACGGGCCTCTAATCTTACCTAATAATAGAGAAACATGTAAATTGACCATACCTCCGCTACACCCACAGCCAATCAGAGTGAGTATGCAAATTAACCCAACAAAGATGGCGGTTAATTTGCATACATACCTGGGTCCTGGGAAACTCCTTGGCACCCAGGTCACTCCCAGCCCATTGGAGGGGGGGGGGGTTAGGCAGAGGCCTTAGGCTTGGGAAGGGGCCGAGCCTGTGACCAAACGCAGACCATCCAGAAGTCAGTGCTGGGTTGCCCAGCTGCAGCCTGGCAACCGAGCACTGACTGCCCAAGTGGCTGAGATCCAGAAAGTGAGTCAGGGTCTGATCTGCAGCCTCAGTGGAAGCTGTTGATCAGTGTACTTACCTCTCTCTTTCTCTCCCTCTTTCTTTCTGATCTTTGCCAGCAGCCAGGCTTTTCTCTCCCAGCCTTGGGAGGGGGCTGTTGTTAAGCCCCGCCTCTTTGATCAGGCCCAGAGATAGGCCTGGAGATGCTGACTGGCATAGGAACTGACCAATCAGAACCAAAGGTGGGTGCTGTGGGGAACCAATGGCTGCCTAGGAGGCAGAGCTTCTGATGCTGACGGCATAGGAACTGACCAATGAGAACCAAATCTGGGTGCTGTGGGGAGCCAATGGCTGCCTAGGAGGCAGAGCTTTTGACGCTGACTGGCATAGGAACCGACCAATCAGAACCAAAGGTGGGTGCTGTGGAGACCCAATGGCTGTCTAGGAGGCGGAGCTTTTGACACTGACTGGCATAGAAACTGACCAATCAGAACCAAATCTGGGTGCTATGGGGAGCTGATGCTGCCTAGGAGGCAGAGCTTTTGACGCTGGCATAGAAACTGACAAATCAGAACCAAATTGGCCAGCAGAGGAGGGCAGTTGGGGGTGAAATCAGGCCTGCAGGAGAGGGCAGTTAGGGGTGATCAGGCTGGCAGGCAGAGGCAGTTAGGGGCAACCAGGCAGACAGGCAGGTGAGCAGTTAGGAGCCAGTGGTCCCAGATTGTGAGAGGGATGTCTGACTGCCGGTTTAGGCCTGATCCTAGGGATCAGGCCTAAAATGGCAGTCGGACATCCCACAAGGGATCCCCAATTGGAGAAGGTGCAGGCTGAATTGAGGGAACCCCCTCTCCATGCACAAATTTTGTGTACTGAGCCTCTAGTATATATATATTTTTATTGATTTCAGAGAGGAAGGAAAAGGAGAGAGAGATAGAAACATCAATAATGAGAGAGAATCACTGATCAGCTGCCTCCTGCATGCCCCACACTGGGGATCAAGCCTGCAACCTGGGCATGTGCCCTGACTGGGAATTGAACCGTGACCTCCTAGTTCATAGGTTGATGCTCAACCACTGAGCCATGTCCACCAGGCTCTACTGGGTTTTTAATTTCTCACTTCAGTACTTTCTAGTTTTTCTTATTCAAATCTTCCTCATCAATCTTGATAGGCTTTTCCTTCAATAGTTTTCAAACTCCATCTTTAATTTCTTTAAAAATTTAATATATATTTCCCTGGCTGGGGTGGTTTAGCAGTTATAGAGTCAGCCAGCACATGGAAGGGTCATGGGTTTGATTCCAGGTCAAGGATGTACCTAGATTGCAGGTTTGATCTTGCTCTGGTTGAGGTACGTGTGGGAGGCAACCAATTGATGTGTCTTTCTTACATCGATGTTTCTCTCTCCCTCCCTCCTTTTCTTCCACTCTCTCTAAAAATCAATGGAAAAATATCCTCAGGTGAGGATTAATAAAAAAATAAAACATTAAAATAAAAAATTAAAATTTAATATATTTATTTTATATCCTGTACCTCATAATTTCAATATTTATGCCATTTGTGGGTCTGAGGCTGAGATTTATTGCTTCTGCTTTTGTTGTTTGTGGAACTCATGTTCCTTGGGATTTTATCTGTGGAAATTCTTTAAAGTCTGGGTTTAAAATGTATTTCTCTGGATAGAGTTAGTGTTTGCTTATGCCATGGACCTGTGAGAATAGCTGACTTGGAAACATTCTAAAATGTTGCCTGGAGGTCTTTCTGGCTACACAGGTAGTACAAATTTAGGTTCTAATCCCACAGGAATGTGGGCTTACCATTACCTAGTAGGAATTCTCAGGGGAAACGCTCTCACTTTACTCATTAGAAAGGCAGAGACAAACACAGCTTACCGCCATCTTTTTCCAAGAAGAAGGTTAAAAATAAAAGATACAAGCTGAGGGTTGGCTTTCAGGTTCTGGAATGTTCTATGTAGGTCTCTGACCTTTCTTCTCACTCTGCTTGAGTCCCAGGGTTTTTCTTCTGTGAGAACGGCCTATTAGCACAGGCTTAAGGCAGATACCCCAGGAAGAGTGATGAGTCTAGAGCTCTCTTTACATCTCTGGGCTCATGCTTCTTGTTTTCAGTCTGTAAGGATGTAGTTGAAGAGTGGGACAGCTGAGAGGAAGAATCTGGGTGTCTGGGCACCATGCCTCCTCTGCAGTCCTTCATTGAATTAGAGAGCTAATTTACATATAATTAATTGCACCCATTCATTTTAAAATTAATTATATCCTGTCCCTTGCTTTCATGAACAACAAATACATTTACTTATTCATCCAGTAGTTACTGCCCTTATTCAGAGAACCCCAAAAGACTGGTAAATCCTAAAACCAAGGAATGTCTGTATGGTTGAATCGTCTCCCCCTACTCTCACACACAAAATCATGTGTGGAAGCTGTAACCCTCAGTGCTTCAAAATGACTGTGTTTGTGAAACTGGACAACCAATGGGTCTGGGTGCTGTCACTACTTGAGCCAGTTAGGCAGAGACAGGGTTGAATCATGTATGAGCGTTGATTCCAATAATGTCGACAGTATGAGGGATCAGCAGGTGATCCATGAAAATCTGCTTCAGCTCCACACCCCACCCCAATAAGCCAGCTGCTTATATTGGGTAGAAAGGCAAAGATTACATGGGAAAGTAGTAGGAATTATAGGCATGAGGAAGTAGACAAGGTATAATGGTTATAGGTTACAGTCAATGCAGGTTGGGGGTCGCAAAGGATAGGCACCTCTAAAACCAGATTGTTTCAGCAAGAAGGTTGTTATCTTTTCATGATGATAGGCAGTTCTCCGAAAAGGAGAATGGACTGCATTTCAAGGTTAACTCCCATATCCGGGGCATACTCTCAGCTAAGGTCAGAATGTTCTTTCTCTAATCAGGACAGAACAATTATGGTTAACAGAGCATGATTAATATTTCTTATAACTATAGCTAGTCCCCACTATTCTATTTCTGCCCCTAAGGTTTGGAGACAGGGCCTTTAACAATATGATTATGTTAAAATGAGGCTGTTGGGATGGGCCCAAATTCAATCAGACTGGTGTCCTTGTAAGAAGAGGATATTAGAGCACACAGAGACGCCAGGGATGTGTGTGCCAAAGAGAGAGACCCCAGAAGCCAAACCTGCCTACACCTTGATCTTGGATGTCTAGTCTCCAGAACTGTGAGAAAATAAGTCTCTGTTGTTGCTTAAGTCATTCAGCCTGTGGTACTTTGTTACTGTAGCCTGCACAGACTAACATTGTCTTCAATGCTATAATCTCAGTCACCATCTCAGCTTAGAGGGAGGAACCATGGTTGCACCTGGGGGCCTTTCCAAAGCGGTTCACATCACCCCCATAGTACAGTCTGGTTGGCAGACAGACTTAGCAGCCCAGGCCTAAGATGCATCTCATCATGCGTCATTCTGCTTCTCTCTTCAGGGTGTCATTCACGTCCTTCTGCTCAAGAATGAATGTGAGGACAGGAACATCTTGGTGATGTTACAATCATTTCCAGATGACTTAGTTTAGAGGAGCTGTGGGATGTGCTGAGAAGGACTGGAGGAGAGGTGAGAGCAGCAGGAGTTAGAAAGAGGGAAGAGGGAAGAAGCACAATCTCATAAAACCAGATTTCTTTCAATAGGTATGGGTGAAGACGGCATTTTATGAGGTCTGCAAACATAGAGGTAAATGCAGAAAGAGAGTAATGTCTGATGAGTTTAGAAACAAGTGGTTCAGAGGTGGCACAAGTGTCCCAGCCCTCTTCTGCCTCTTGATTAAGTCAGGAGGCTAATTCAATCACAGATTATTACATCTGTTAGCCTTTATTCATGTCTTCCCCCACCCTTTACATATGAAAAATTCATTCTCTCATTGAAAAAATATTTACTGAGCACTATCACTGAATTGGGGCTTAGCAGTTAAGGGGACAGTCCCCCTTCATGCAACCCCAAGTGTGGGCCGGTAGGAGAGGCACTGAGCATGCGCAGACAGGAGTGTGGCGTGTTTCAGAAGGGGCAGTAGAGGGCGCTGCAGGGAGAACCAACCAGATCTGAAGGCACCAGTGAGGAAGTTGACCTGAAAGATGAAGAGGATGGTGAGAGAATAAGTTCCAGGCAAAGAGAACCATGTTATCAAAGCCTTAAACTAATTAAAGTGTCAGTTGAAGATACTGAAAAAGCCCAGTGGCTGGACTATGGCAGGGCTGAGGCTGCAAGCAGAAGCCTGCGCGTAAGAGCTCTTTAGGGTAAGGATTTTAGACTCTCCCTGAAGGCCAATGGAAACTACAGAAGGATTTAGTAGTGTGACTCGATCTACCCAGGTTGTTGGGTGGATCATGTTTGGAAGGCTGTGGCAGTAGTAGTTCTGGCGAGAGATGATGGTGGCTTGGAAGAGTGTAGCTTTTGTGGGGACTGAGAAAAGTGACAGATTTAGAAACTCTGGAACAGGGGTCCTCAAACTATGGCCTGCGGGCCACATGCAGCCCGCCGAGGACATTTATCTGGCCCGCCGGGTGCCGCTGCCTGTCCTGCTTAGCAGCCGACTCGTCCTGGGCCCGCAGTGCGCATAGGAATTTGTTCATAGTTTTTTTTTTTAAACTATAGTCCGGTCCTCCAATGGTCTGAGGGACGGTGAACTGGCCCCATGTTTAAAAAGTTTGAGGACCCCTGCTCTGGAACATCCTGACCTAAAGGATCTGATATGGGGTCAGGACAGAGAAGAGCAAAGTGTGACTTAGCAGGTTTGTAGGAAGACTGTGAAGAGCTAGAAGAGGAGAGGGTCTACATGTTATTCTGGGAGCCCTGTCTATGGGAAACAGGACATTAAAAAAAAAAAAAAAAAGAATATGGAGAAGGAATAACATCTGGAAACAGCATTGGGGTACCAAGGGATGGCAGAGTGTATCATTATTCACAATATTTGCTGTGTCTCACCAGGTGATATCAGCCTGAGACATATGACTTGCTTTAGGAAATGGAATGTGAACCTAAGTGACACATGAGTGAAAGCATCAAGAGCCAGTTCATGGCTGTCCATGTGTCTTTTCTCTCTGCCATTTGATTGGCAATGCTTCAGAGGCTGCCCCATGAATGAGTGGGCCCAGGAGTGAAGACCTGGAGCAGAGCCCAGCCTACACGGGTTGGACATGGCGGGCATACTACCTCTCTCTTCCTTTGGACCTTGAGCTGTTTGGCAAGTGCAGGGAATGAAGAGCCTTCAGTTAGGATTGTAGTCATTATCTTCAGGGAAGGAGCTGGCTTTAGTTAAGGTAAAAGTGGGAAGTGCTAACTGATGGACGATGGCCCAATTCAGATGCCAACAGGAATCCCCAATTTGGGGTGCAGTGAAGGAAACTTTATTTAGTGCAAACAGCTCAACAATAATACAGCACTGCTGTGAAAATAACACAGCTGGTGCCCTTGCCCATGTGCTCAATGGTTAGAGCCTCAGCCCACACATGAAGGATTATGGGTTCAATGTCTAGTTAAGGGCATGCACCTGGGTTGCAGGTTTGGCCCCCCGCCCAGGTCAGGGTGGGTGCAGGAGGCAACCAATCAATGTCTTTCTCACATCCATGTTTTTTTCCTCTCTCTCTCTCTCTCTCTCTCTCTCTCTCTCTCTCTCTCTCTCTCTTTCCCCCCCGCCCCCCACCCGTCTCTCTCCCCTTCCTTTTCTTCCTTCCAGTCTCTCTAAACACCAACAACAAAACCGCACAGCTGTGAGACTGATCCCTGGCCAGCCCCTTTTTAGCTAGGCAGTTCCACTCCACCGTGGTCCCTTTCACTCTGCCCCTCACCAGCCTGCTCTGGCCTGATGTCTTTGGTGTTTTAGCTCCAATCAGTGTATCCTTACCTTCAGTAGAAAGTGTGCTCTCCAAGCCACAGGTAAGCAGGCTTATATAGACAGAAGTCCCTGCCCCTGGCCCCTGATTGGTCAGAATAGAGCTGTTCTGATTAGTCAGTGCTGTACAGCTCCAATTGGCTGGAAAAGCCTCAGTCCTATTGGTGGTAATAAGACTCTCAGAACTCCTTTATAAGGCTTGGCTCAGCCACAGAAACAGTGCAGGCAGGCAGTTTTAGCCCAGAGGTTTCTCCTTGAAGTACAGTTTGTGTGAGAGGCCCCTGAGCAGAAATGGCTGTTAGGCTCTGTTAGCTAGCTAATTAATTAATTGCCTAATGAATGAATTAGTTAACATTTGAGCTCAGGTAGCCACCAGGAGCCCTTCTTAGACCTTAGGGTTCACAGAAGGAATTTCAGTGAAATGTTTACAGGGGTCACAGTGAAAGAGTTTGGGAAGAATGGAGGGAGAGAGAAGTTGGGTAGAGCAAAAGACAACACAGGAAATGATAGAAATGAGAGAACCTGAGATGACGGGATAGGCTTGTATTTGGGGGATTGCCAAGGAAAACAAAGATAGGAAACATGATGAATTTGCTCATCACATTCCTCAGAGGCAGGTGGGCTACCAAGTTCAGAACCACATATTGCTATGAAGAGCAGCCTCCCAGTCCCATCTGCTGCCTCTCACCCTGTTCTCTTAATGTTCAACATCATTGTTATCATAATCGGCTTACTTCTCAGTTGATGGTGTCCTTCTGATAGAACCTGACTCCCATGTTGCAGAAATCTGGCCCGAATTGTTCAGCACCCTACCCTGAATGCCAGGCACAGGGGTCCAACTATCTGTGGGATCAGTGAATGAATGGATCCATCCCATTGGTCAGAGCTCTCCCATCAGCAAAGGGTGCTTCTCAGCAGTCTGAAAACCGAGGTTTGACTCTTGGCTCTTATTTCAGTGTCTTAGTGACTGGGAAAGTTACTCAACCTCTCTGTCTTTGGCTTCCAGCTTGAAAACGGGATAATAGTTATCTAACTCCTGGGGCTGTTCTCAGAATAAGTGAGATGATTTGTGTCAATGACTCAGCCTGTTGAACTACCATTCAGTTCTTTGGCACTTGTTTTGTCCTAATTTTAGTAATGACGTCTATGCTGATGCCCAGTGCCCAGTCCTCTCCACCAGAACTCCCAAGAGGTTTTCAATCTCCTTGTCCCCAACCTTATAAAGAGGAAAAGGGACTTCCTTATAAAGATGAACAAGGTAGATTGAAGACCCAACCCAGGGCTTTCCCTACTACACCTTAGAAGGAAGTGGCTCTCTCAGCTCATGAGGAATATGACTCAAAGAAATATCCAGCAGGCAAGGGAGTGTATTAGTTTACTGTTGCTGCTGTAACATGTCACCACAAACTTAGTGCTTACAATAACACAGAGTATCTTATTTTTATCTAGAAACTAAAGGCCTGATGCACGAAGATTCGTACAAGAATGGGCCTTCCTTCCCCTGGCTGCTGGCACTGCCTTCGCTCTGGCCCGGAGCCGCCTTTCTGCCTTCCCACTCTGCCCAGAGGCCCCGCCCTGGCTGCTTGGCACCTTCATATGGAAATTAACCCACCATCTTTGTTGGGTTAATTTGCATACTCACTCCTGATTGGCTGGTGGGCGTTGCGAAGGTATGGTCCTTTTGCATCTTTCTCTTTTATTAGTGTAGAAGATTAATACTATTTTGAGTTGGTAAAATGCTCTTTTGCACACACATTTCCAGCATCTGGTACAGTTAACCGAATGTCCATTTTTGCACAACTCTCACACAGTATAGATTCCACAATGTCCTCTCTCATCTAAGCATTAAAAACGTTTGACGTTCTTCACAGCACCCCTGTGAGGTAGGCGGTATTGACCCTATTCTACAGATGGGGAGGTCTAGGCACAGAAAGGTAGTAGCTCCTCGGAGGCCACAGGTCTGCGCCCCACCCGGCTCCGCCTCCACGTTCCCTGTCCCAGCGCTGCAGCAGCTCTGCGGGGAAGGATCTCACAGAGATCATGCTCCTGTCTAGTCCAGAAGTAAACGAGGGTCTTTACAGTTCATCTGTTTGACTCCTAAATCCAACCACTCTCCCTGAACTGGAAAGACAAAAATATGACTAAATCTCAGACGGATTATTTGCTCTATTTAAGACTTTCACGAGTCGCCTTGCATTGTGTAGCTGTGCGAGAGCGCTCAAACCCCTTTGGAAGACAATTTGAAGTGGCATCAGGGACAATGAAATTTTGAGAACAGAACATAGAAATCAATAGTTAATAGATTTGAATCAAAACACAAAACTACACGCTATGGTAAAGTAAGAATAAAGCCCAAATCGATGGAGAGCAGTACTTCCCAGTGTCTGACAAGGCCTTGCACAGAGCAGGTGTCCAGTAAGTGTTTCTTGGACAAAGGACAAATGTCACACCTTTGACATGCCTGCCATTGATGACAGCCCCCACTGTGGAGAAGGGCAGGGGGCAGGAGCCAGGAGGCCACAGGGGCCCGGGGGCGCCCTGGTAACACAAAGCCGCTCAGCCGATCGATCGTCTGGGTGTGGATGCTTCTTTTCTGCCACATAAAAGTTGGGGCTGTAAACACCAAGGCCCTCTGAACTTGTACTGCCATTCATTAAAACAGGTATGTAAATAGGATACATATATGGAAAGCCTTATCAGGAAGTGTCTTTAAAACTGGATAGATGCTCAGGTGCCGACCGAGGATGGGAATGAGGAGGTTAGAGCTGTGCTGCTTGTGTGTTTTGGTTAAAATGTATCTCTAAGGCTAGAAAGCCCTGGTGCCCACGCCCTTCCGGAGGAAGAAACCTGATTTGGAGTAATGAGTCCACCTCCCCTGGGGGCGGGGGGCTTGGTTACAGCCTAAATGCAGCGAGGCCTCAAAGGACGGCATCTGCCTGACACCTAGGCTCCTGCAGCCTGGCTCGCACCCCGTACTCTGGAGCGCACTGCTGATATTGCTCTTATTTGCTCCCTGTCCATGTTTCATCCTCATCCCGTCTCTTCATTCAGACCAAGAACAGATTGCTCCTCCGGGAAGTTGGGTGGGCGGGGGCGTCCTTTGGTCGTAAGGCTTCTGACCATTTGGTCTTGAGGGATGTTCCCTAAGAGGAAATGGTGAGTATAAAATGATTAAGAAGGGAAGAAACCAAGATGGTGGAATAGGTAAACACCTAAACTGCTGCCTCGCACAACAATATCAAAACTACAAATAAAAGACAAAACGGACACCATCCAGAACCACAGAAAAGCTGGCTGAGTGGAAATTCTACAACTAGAAGAAAAGAGGAAAGCACATTGAGACTTAGAGGAGCTGCAAAAGGCTGAGGTACGGAGACTCGCACACGGAGAGGACGGGCGGCTGTGTGCATGGGTGGCTGAGAGTGCAGCTGGCTTTCTAAAGCGGGAGGGAGAAGGAAGCTCCCGACTGCACTGAACTCCAGTTCTGGGTGAGTTTCTGGGAACCCAGATTCATTCAGGGAGAAACTGGACTGTCAGGAAAAGAGAAAGCACACTGAGACTCAGGGGAGCTGCGGAGGCAGAGGCCCAGAGGCACACATGCGCAGAGAGGATGGGCGGCTGAGTGCACAGGCGGCTAAGTACGCGGCTGGCTTTCTAAAGCGGGAGGGAGATGGAAGCTCCCGGCTGCGCTGAACTCCAGTTCTGGGCGAGTTTCTGGGAACCCAGACTCATTCGGGGAGAAAATGGACTGTCTGGCAGCGGGTGAAACTCGAGGGCGGCTTTCTCTCAGAGGTGCTTACAGCGATTACCGAGGGACACTGAGACCCAGGGGCCTTATAGGGCAGACCTGACAGGAAGCCAAGGCTGTCTGCTCTGCCCTGAAACTCCGCTCCATCCAAGCTGAGCACAGAGGCTTTTGAAATTTTGCAAGTCTTGTCTCATAAGGCTGTCTCCAGCTCAGAAGTTCTCCCAGCGTAGACACAGCTGATCCTCACAGCCAATTGGCCTGGAGGTCAATTCCTCCCAGTGATACCAACAACAGTCAAGACTTAACTACAACAAGGCTGTGCACACAGTCCACAAAGGGGTGCACCAAGAGTTTCCACCTCAGGTAACTGGGGGAGGCTGAGCCACTGGGCCCTATAGAACACCTACCACACAAAGCTACTCTACCAACGCAGGGAAGCAGCGAAAATGCGGAGACAAAGAAACAGATCACAAATGAAAGAAATGGAGGAAAGCAAACAACTGGATATAGAATTCAAAACCACAGTTATAAGGTTTTTCAAGAATTTCCTAGAAAAGGCTGATAAATTTAACAAGACCCTCAAGGATATGAAAAAGGACCAACTAGAAATTAAACATACACTGTCTGAAATAAAAAATATTATACAGAGACCTAACAGCAGACTAGAGGACTGCAAGAATCAAGTCAAAGATTTGAAATACAAAGAAGCAAAAAACACTCAACCGGAAAAGCAAAAAGCAAAAAGAATCCAAAAATATGAAGATAGTGTAAGGAGCCTCTGGGACAACCTCAAGCGTACCAACATCTGAATTATGGGGGGTGCCAGAAGAAGAGAGAGAGCAAGATACTGAAAACCTATTTGAAGAAATAATGACAGAAAACTTCCCCCACCTAGTGAAAGAAATAGACTTACAAGTCCAGGAAGCGCACAGAACCCCAAACAAAAGGAATCCAAAGAGGACTACACCAAGACACATCATAATTAAAATGCCAAGAGCAAAAGACAAAGAATATTAAAAGCAGCAAGAGAAAAGCAGTTAATTACCTACAAGGGAGCACCCATACGATTGTCAGCTGATTTCTCAACAGAAACTATGCAGGCCAGAAGGGAGTGGCAAGAAATATTCAAAGTGATGAATAGCAAGAACCTACAACCAAGATTACTCTACCCTGCAAAGCTATCATTCAGAATTGAAGGTCAGATAAAGAGCTTCACAGATAAGAAAAAGTTAAAGGAGTTCATCACCACCAAACCAGTATTATATGAAATGCTGAAAGGTATTCTTTAAGAAGAGGAAGAAGAAGAAAAAGTAAAGATAAAAATTATGAACAACAAATACATATCTATCAACAAGTGAACCTAAAAATCAAGTGAATAAAGAATCTGAGGAACAGAATAAACTGGTGAATATAATAGAATCAGGGGCATAGAAAAGGAGTGGACTGACAATTCTCGGGTGGGGAAAAGGGTGTGGGGGATGCGGGAAGAGACTGGACAAAATCGTACACCTATGGATGAGGACAGTGGGGGGGGAGGTAAGGGCAGGGGGGGGTGGGAACCGGGTGGAGGGGAGCTATGGGAGGGGGGGGGAAGAGGAACAATTGTAATAATCTGAACAATAAAGATTTATTAAATAAAAAAATTAAAAAAGAAAGTAAAAATAAATAAATAAAATAAAATGATTAAGAAAATCCATCCTGCAGAGTGGCGGGCGGAGGCTGTTTTGTCCTGGGCTGCACGGAGTGGGAGGCACCGCGGCCGCCGAGGGTCATAGTTCCACCTTGACCCTTTTATGGAAGGCAGGCCCGTGGGCACCCGCTTCTTATACTCCAGGTACTCCTCGCCAGAGAAGTGAATCAGGAGTTTTCCTCCTCTTCTGTCCGGTCGCGGAAGAACTGCCACACCGGCAGTGCGCAGCCCACGACGCAGACGGGGTTGCAGAGCATCACCTGGGTTCCCATACGCCAGTAAAACCACCCTCCCCCCTCCCTCCCCCCGCCCCGCCTAAGAAGGTGCCGGAACCAGGCATACACCCCGCTCCTCACCAGAGTGTGAGTTTCTGATTTTTCGTTCTGCACCACACCATGGGCAGGGCCAGGCGGAGCAGTGTGGCGGGCGCTCACCGCAGCCACTGCACTCTGCCTTTCACTCAAGAGTCAGCTGAGACTCGGGGAACTTTGTGAACTTGCCTAAGGTTAAATAAGAACTGGCTGGGCTGGCTTGGAACACACTTTTATAAAAAATGCTGTTGCATTCACTCAAGAACTGTCTGATGAGTGCCTACCATAGGAACGATATTGTGCTAAAAACATGGAGTCCAAAGACCAAAACACACAGTCACTACCCAAAAGGAGAACCAGCAGAGTGGAGACAGTCATGCAAACAACTGTGATTCAACTAAAAAAGGTATTGATTCTAGTGGGATCCTATAAAGAGCCCCGTTTGCCTTGGAAGCCTTCACAAGGAATTTATATCGGGGGGAAAAAACAAGACTGGACAGAAACCACATGATTCATTTTTTAAAAAGTATTGCAGTAGGGGAGAGAGAGAGAGAGAGAGAGAGAGAGAGAGAGAGAGAGAGAGAGGGAGAGAGAGAGAGAGAGAGAAAGCAAAATCACGCTCTTAACACATAGCCACACAAGAAGTTTATGGCCTTCAAACTGGAGAACCAGCTTAGAAAACTATTGTTAAATCTTTTACATCATCTGATATGATTTTACAAACCGTGTCTAATTTTTCAAACCAACTATCGCTTTTCATTTGTGGAATTTATCTAAAAATGTTTCAAGCCTTAAAGAGAATTCAAGTAAAAATACCTTTAACAGGAAATAAAAACTAACAAGTTTCATTAGCACCGGGAGCGTTCTTATCTTTTTTCCCCCCTTGGGTGTCAGGAGTTAAGAACAGTAAATATCGTGGAATTGAAAAATACATTTACTTTAAGATTTTCATTGGCCTTTAAATCCAGCTTACACTTCACAGATTGAAAAAGCTAACTTCCATTCTTAAAGGGGAAGCACATATTCCGACCTTATATTTTCTTCTAAAAAAGGGCTCTATGTGCTTTTCATCCAAATGAGGGAATAGTGTATTCAAAGTCTAGCAACTTGAGAATATGATTTGCTTTAGGAACCCATAGATTGATATATTTCCAGAACATCAAGATCAGGAACAAAGATGAGGCTGGGCTGTAACTGAAAATAACTTTGAAGAGGCTTTTATGCTGAAGTTGAAATTTCACCCTGATTGGCTAATAGATAGTGAAAAGGAAAAACTCTTTCTCCCTCTCCTCACCATTCTACTCTCAGTACTTCAGTTCTGCTTACCAGTTTGTGGGTTTCTTTCCCATACCAAGAAGTTCTCCAGTTCTCTGCTGACACCAGCTGGGTGTCCTATAACTCAATTAAATGGTGACACGATCTACCTGGAGTTAGCATCAGATCCCACAGGCGAAGGGCTCAAGTCCCACAAGACACCCCCTGGACACATCTCCCCAGGGAGACAAGTGGCATGAGAAGGAGATCCCCTAGCCAGGTGTTGTAGGAATAGACATTGAGAAGGGACAGGCAGGGTAGGTGGAGGAGAGTGGGAGGGGTGAGGAGTTATAGAAAGGGAGGAATGAGGGAGATTCAAAAAGCTGGGTCAAATGTAGTATAGAGGCCAAGGAGGTGTATTTAAAATATACATATATATATACATATACATATACATATATATATATATATATATATATATATATATATATATATATATATATTGATTTCAGAGAGTCAGAGAGGAAGGGAGAGGGAGAGAGAAAGATAGAAACATCAATGATGAGAGAGAATCATTGATTGGCTACTTCCTGCATGCCCCACTCAGGGGATCGAGCCCACAATCAGGCATGTGCCCTGACTAGGAATTGGGAATCGAACTGTGACCTCCTGGTTCGTAGGTCAAAGCTCAACCACTGAGCCATGCTGGCTAGGCCAAGGAGGTATATTAACGAGCCTCCCTTTCCTCTCCTCTAATCTGATGCTTTGACATCTGGGGCCTTGCTGACTCTGGAGATACTGCCCCAGCCAGGACTAGCCAATTCCTAAAGATAGTAAATGATTCACCAGTGAGTATGCTTTTCATGTACAAACCAACCAATCCAGAGCCCGTACCCCCACCACCTCCTCTATCAGGCTCTGGGCCACTATCCACCTGTCCTAATCACCCAGGGCCAGGTCCCAGACAACGAGGGAAGGCGCTATACATTGTCATTACACAAAATATAGCATACTCTGCACACCAATTTGCACCTTGCTTTATTTTCCACTTAACTATACAGCAGGTCCTTGAATAACATCATTTCAATCAATGTTGTTTTTTATATAATGTTCAGAACTTAACGCTTGTTTATATCAATTAACTCATGGTAAAATGATTTTATTATCAGCTGTTTTGCTTAGACACAGAACCTATTGATAATATTAAGTGAGGAATTACTGAATCTTGGAGGTAACTACCCCCCTCCCTTATCTATATATATATAAAACCCTAAGCAACCATTATGACCAGACGACTGGCTGGTAGTTATGATGCACACTGACCACCATGAGGCAGATGCTCAACACAGGAGCTTCCCCCTGGTGGTCAGTGGGGTCCCACAGCCAACCTCCCATGGTCCCTCCCCTGGCCGGCCCCAATTGGCCCCGATTGCCAGCCAGGCTGAGGGACCCCACCCATGCACGAATTCATGCACTGGGCCTCTAGTGTATATATAATCCTAATATATTTCTTTTTACAGCTCTATTGTATTCTATTTCTGTGGATGTGCATAGTTGATTTAACCAGTACCTTATTATTCACTAGAGGCCCAGTGCACGAAATTCATGCATGGGTAGGGTACCTAGGCCTGGCAGGTGATCAGGGCTGATGGGGGCCTCTGGCTGCCAGCTACTGGCTGCCCGCTGGCGCCTTTCTTTGTTCTGCGCCAACCCCTGGTGTTCAGCACACATCATAGCAAGCGGTCGAACTCTCAGTCTCCCAAACTCCCGAGGGGACATTTTGCCTATTAGCCTTTTATATATATATAGATAGACACATCAATAGTTTCCAGGTTTTTTTGCTATTACAAATAGTGCTGCAATGAAGAAGCACACTTATGTGGCATTTTATTTTTCCTTTTTAAAAATTTTTTTTTAAAAATATATTTTATTGATTTTTTACAGAGAGGAAGAGAGAGGGATAGAGAGTTAGAAACATGGATGAGAGAGAGACATCGATCAGCTGCCTCCTGCACGCCCCCTACTGGGGATGTGCCCGCAACCCAGGAACATGCCCTTGACCGGAATCGAACCTGGGACCCTTCAGTCCGCAGGCCGACGCTCTATCCACTGAGCTAAACCGGTTAGGGCTCCTTTTTTAAAAATGTAATAAATCTTTATTGTTCAGATTATTACAATTGTTCCTCTTCCCCCCCCCCCCCCCCATAGCTGGCATTTTATTTTTCCATCTGCAGGTCTTTGCAATAGAATCCTAGATGAGGGTTTTTGTTTGTTTTGTTTTTATTTTTTTACTTTTTTGCATTTCACAAGCAAAGTGGGAGAATCCCTCTTTCCCCACAGCATTGCCAATGGAGTTTTGTCAAACATTTGGACTTTTGCTAGTCAGATAGGTGAGAAAAAGGATTTCAGTACAGTTTTAATTTTTTTTTATTACGAATGAAGTTGAGCATATCTTTATATATGTGGAGACATTTGCATTTCTTTTTAAGCTAACTCTCTGTTCACATATCTTTGCCAGTTTAAAGAGATTTCTTGGTCTTTTCCCACTCAATATTTAGATGCTCTTCACATTTTAGGAATACTAGTCCTTTGTGATATAAGTTGAACATATTTTTCTTATTTTGTTATCTGAAGTTTTCAACTTGTGTCTGGAGGGTTTGTGTTTTGGAATAGCACAAAGTTTTCATTTTTGTTTGGCCATTTAACAAAATTCTCTTTTATTCTGGATTTTGATGAATAGTTTGGAAAATTTACCCTATTTCAGGACTCACCAGAATTTTCTTTTATTGTTTGTGAGGTTGTGTTTTTTCACTTAGATCTTTGATACACTTGGGATTTAATCTGGTACCAGTGTGAGGAATGGATTCAAGCTCTTCTTTTTGGTTATTTAGTTGCTCTGACCCTACTATATTAAAAACTTCTCTAAAGTCCATCACGCCCTAGCTGGTTTGGCTCAGTGGATAGAGCATCAACCTGTGAACTGAAGGGTCCGTGTTCAATTCCAGTCAAGGGCACATGTCTGGGTTGAGAGCTTGATTCCCAGTAGGGGCTGTGTAGGAGGCAGCCGATCAATGATTCTCTCTCATCCTTAATGTTTCTCTCTCTCTCTCTCTCCCTCTCCCTTTTTCTCTGAAATAAAAATAAAAAAAATTTAAAAAAAGTCTATCACTAAATTAAAAACTATTATACAATCATATAATACATTTCCATAAGCAATTGTTCCTATTTCTGGGTTTTCTAGTCCTTCACTTGATCTTTATGTTTATTCCTGCACCAATAACATTGTATTGTTTTTAATATCTGGTATTAAAAACACTTCACTTCTCCCCCTCCTTTTTTGCCCATCATCCTTCCAAATTAACCTAAGAATCAAATTGTCTGATGACATTTTAAAATATATATATATTTTATTGATTTATTTTACAGAGAGAAAGGGAGAGGGATAGAGAGAAACATCAGTGAGAGAGAAACATTGATCAGCTGCCTCCTGCACACCCCCCACTGGGGATGTGCCCGCAACCAAGGTACATGCCCTTGACCAGAATCGAACCTGGGACCCTGGAGTCCGCAGGCCGACGCTCTATCCACTGAGCCAAACCGGTCAGGGCAGATGACATTTTTATTAGGACTGTGATACATTTTGATTTATTTTTTAAAAATATATATTTTTTATTGATTTCAGAGAGGAAAGGGGAGGGAGAGAGAGATAGATATCAATGATGAAAGAGAATCATTGATCAGCTGCCTTCAGGACTACAATATGTTGAATTTACCTCGCATAATGGCAGCCTTTACATTTCCATCCTTGGAATCCAGGCGCCATCTGGTGGTCATATGCACAACAGCAATGTTTTCTCTAAAAATGGCAGTTTAAAGCAAGAAACATTTATCATATACTTTGTGTGAGTCTGGTATCCAGGGGAATTGGCTTCTCTGGATGGTTCTGGCTGGAAGCCCCCACAATGAATACATTGGCCAGGAGATTAAAAATGGCGGTGGTGTAAGTGGATGCTGAACAGACACACTCCCAGGACCAAACTGGAATTACAATTAAAATATAGAAAAACTTCCTGAATAATCAACTGAAGACTCACTAGATTCACTGGAGAGAACCCTTATAACCAAGGACGGAAAGTGGAGACTGCATAGAGACAGACATTTGCTATTGAGGGGGCCTTGCCAGAGGGGAAGACAGTTGACACCCACCCTATTGGAAAACATCTTGCCCCACATTGCAGAGTTTCTGAGGCCCATTAAGAGATTGAGGATAGCCCTAGCTGGTTTAGCTCAGTGGATAGAGCCTCAGCCTGAGGACTCAAGGGTCCCAGGTTCGATTCCGGTCAAGGGCATGTACCTTGGTTGTGCGCACATACCCAGTGGGGAGTGTGCAGGAGGCTGCTGATCGATGTTTCTAACTCTCTATCCCTCTCTGTAAAAAAATCAATAAAATATATTAAACAAAAAGAGATTGAGGATAACAATTAGTCTCCAGGCAGAAGCAATTGCCCCACCCTGTTGAAAAAACTCTTGCCATACTTGTGGACGATTGCCTGAGGGCTATTCAAGATGGAATCCTATCACTGTGTAGGCAGAGGTAGTCTCTGGAGGTTTTGAGTCTTTGCCTTATCTAATTAGTCAGGAACAGCATTTGACACTGACCACAGATTGATAGGCATAACAGATTTACCCAATACATAGTCAACAACCCCAACAGCAGCCAAAATGAGGAGACAAAGAAGCAATCCCCAAATGAAAGAACAAGAGAATTCTCCAGAAGCAGAGATAAATGAAATGGAGATAAGAAATTTATCTGATATAGAATTCAGAATAATGATGGTAAAGATGCTAAACTGCATGAAAAAAGATATAGTAACTATGAAGACAGAAATAAAGAATGACATAGCACAAATAAAGAACACATTGGAAGGAATACACAGCACATTAGGGGAACATGAGGATTGAATCAGTGAAATAGAAGACAGGGTTGAAAAAAATCACTCAATGAGAGAACCAAAAAGAAAACTAATTTAAAAAAGGAGGACAGCTTAAGGGAACTGTGGGACAACATGAAACATAACTATATTCGAATAGTAGGTGTGCCAGAAGAGGCAAAAAGAGAGAAAAGGATAGAGAATGTGTTTGAAGAAATAATGGCAGTAAACTTCCCTGACCTGGTAAAGGAAAAATTCACACAATTCAGGAGGAACAGAGAACCCCAAGCAAGAAGAACCCCAACAGGCCCACATACAGACGCATCATATTTTAAATGCCAAAAATTAAAGACAAAGAGAGAAATTTTTTGTTTGTTTGTTTGTTAATCCTCACCCAAGGATATTTTTCCATTGATTTTTAGGGAGAATGGAAGAGAGAGGGAAAGACAAGAGAGAAACAGCGATGTGAGAAAAACGCATCAATTGATTGCCTCCTGCATGAGTCCTGACCAGGGCCTGGACTAGGGAGGAGTCTGCAACCAAAGTATGAGCCCTTGAGTGGAATCGAACCTGGGTCCCTTTGGTTTGCAGGCCAATGCTCTATCCACTGAGCCAAACAGGCTAGGGCAAAGAGGAAGCTTTAAAGGCAGCAAGAGAAAAACAAACTGTTACCTACAAAGGAGCTCCCATAAGGCTGACACCTGATTTTTCATCAGAAACTCTACAGGCAGAAGGGAATGGCATGAAGCGTGCTGCACCAGTACAGCCAAGGGTTCTGCAAGTCTGAGGGGGCCAGCGAAGGATGAAGAAAAGACAGACAAAGAGAATAAGCTGGGTCTAGGTGGATCTTCTGTGCCTGGCTGAGACCACAGAACAGATCCAGACTGCAAGCTGATGCTTTATTCTATAGTCAGAGGTAAACAAGGTAGTGGTCACCATAGTTACAATGTTCTTGTGAGTTTCACTTGTTTTGGCAGCACTTGCTGCACCTCCCACAGCCCAATAGCTACCCAGGAAAGATCTAGGGAGCGTCACAAGATCAAGCTTAATTATGCTAGGAGGGCTGTGCCCTCTAAGCTGGGACTTGTTTGCGGCTTTGCCAGCAGGTTAGTCTGAGGCTTAATCCTATAACCGCTCCCTACAATGAAGTACTGGAAAGCAAGAATCTGAAACTAAGATTACTATATCCATCAAAGCTATCTTTCAAAATAGTGAACTAAAGAGCTTCCCAGACCAAAAAAAAAAAAAAAAAAAAAAAAGACTAAAGAAGTACATCACCACCAAACCAGCATTACAAGAAATGCTAAAGGGACTGCAGTAATGAAAAGAAGAAATAGAAAGAGAAAACTAGGCATACAGAATTACAATGGAAATAAATAAGTACCTATCAATAATACCTTAAATGTAAATGGATTAAATGCTCCAATCAAAAGACATAGGGTAGCTGAATGGATACAAAAAACATGACCCAATTATATGCTGTCTACAAGAGACCCACCTCAGAACAAAAGACTCACACAGGATGAAAGTGAAGGGATGGAAAAAATTTTTCCATGCAAAGGGAAAAGAAAAAGAAGCTGGAGTAGCAATACTCATATCTGACAAAATAGAGTTCAAAATGAAGCTCATCACAGGAGACAACAAAAGTCACAACATAATATTAAAGGGATTGATCCAACAAGAGGATATAACTCTGTTAAACATATATGCACCCAATATAGGAGCACCTAAATATATAACAAAGCTTCTAGAGGACTTTAAGGGAGATATTGACAAAAATACAGTAATTGTAGAGGACTTTAACACCCTACTGATGTCACTGGATAGATCTTTGAGACAAAATATTAACAAGGAAACAGTGACTCTAAAGGACACACTGGATCAGATGGATTTAATTGACATTTATAGAACATTTCACCCCAAAACTACTGAATATACATTCTTCTCAAGTGCACATGGATCATTCATAAAGACAGACCACATGTTATGACACAAAACAAGTCTCTACAAGTTCAAGTAGATTGAAATCATATCAAGCATCTTCTCAGATCACAGTGAATGAAATTAGAAATGAACTATAGTAAAAACACCAAAAAAATAATGGAAGCTAAATAGCAGGTTATCAAAAAATGAACAAGTTACCAATGAGATCAAGAGAAATAAAAAACTTCCTGGAAACAAATGAAAATGAACATATGACAACCCAAATCTCTGGGGCACAGCAAAAGCAGTCCTGAGAGGGAAGTTCATAGCAATACAGGCTTACCTAAAAAAAACAAGAAAAATTAATAATAAACTCATTAACCTTACAACTTACAGAATTAGAAAGAGAAAAACAATAAAAGCCCAGAGTAAGTCGAAGGAAGGAAATAATAAAGATTAGAGCAGAAATAAATGACATAGAGACTAAAACAAAAACAAAAAATCAATGAAACCAAGAACTGGTTCTTTGAAATGATAAAAAAGATTGATGAACCATTAGCCAGACTCATTGAGAAACAAAGAGAGGACCCAAATAAATAAAGCTAGAAAGAAAGTGGAGAAGTAAAAACTGACACCACAGAATACAAAGAATTGTAAGAAAATACTATGAACAACTATATGCTAACAAGCTGGACAATGTGGATGAAATGGAAAAATTCCTGGAAAAATACAGTCTTCCCAAAACTGAACCAGGATGAATCAGAAAACCTGAATAGGCCAATAACAACTGATAAAATATAACAACGGGTTTAGATGGCTTCACATGGGAGTTTTACCCAACATTCAAAAAAGAACTAACACCTACACTTCTCACACTATTTCAAAAAATTCAAGAGGACAGAACAATTTCAACCTCTTTTTAAGAGGCCAGCATTATCCTAATTCCAAAACCAGATAAAGACACTATAAAGAAAGAGAATTACAGGCCAATATCTCTAATGAACATTGACACTAAAATCCTCAACAAAATAGTAGCAAATCAGACCCAGCAATATATTAAAACTAGAGGCCCAGTGCATGAATTTGTGCACAGGTGGGGTCTGGCCGGCCCTCCTTGATTGGGGCGGATTGGGCCTGGGCCAGCCAGGGGGAGGGGCCACGGGAGGTTGGCCAGCTGTCCCCGCCCCCGATCGGGCCAGTTGGCCGGCTGCAGTTCGTGTCATAGCAACCAGTTGTTCTGGTCACTTGGCTTTTATATATATACTAGTGGCCTGGTGCACGAAATTTGTGCATGAGGGGGGGGTTCCCTCAGTCCAGCCTGCACCCTCCCCAATTAAGGACCCCTTGAGGGATGTTCGACTGCCAATTTAGGCTCAATCCCACAAGGGTCAGGCATAAACTGGCGGTAGGACATCCTTCTCACAATCTGGGACCACTGGCTCGTAACCACTCACCTGCCTGCCTGCCTGATTGCCCCTAACCCCTCTGCCTGCCTTCCTGATCGCCCCTAATTGCTCTCCCTTGCTGGCCTGATCGCACCTGCCTCTGCCTGCCTGATTGCCCCCAACTGCCCTCCCCTGCCAGCCTGATCACCCCTAATGGCCTCTGCCTCGACCCCCACCACCATGGCTTTGTCCAGAAGGAAGTTGGACATCCGGAAGATGGCTGGTTGACCCAGTCTAATTAGCATATTACCCTTTTAGTAGTATAGATAGATTATATAGAATAGGATTGCTTAAATGGGGGGGGGGAGCCTTTTTCATCAGGAGGAGATGCTCTTGGCAGATAAAAATACATAATTTCTATATCTGGACTGATAGCCAGCCATATGCACTATACTGCCAAACTGGTCATTAAAAAAATTGAACCACTTTCTTACACCTTACACCAAACAGCTATTGTCCTTAAAACCCCTCCTCAGCCCACACCTTAGGTTCTGCTTTCTCAGTTCATCCAGATTAGGTTTTGATTGGTCGGTTTCTTTTATTTTTTTATATCCTTTGTTTTGATTGGTTGGTTTCTATGCCAGTCAGTGTCAAAAGTTCCGCCTCCTAGGCAGCCATTGGCTCCTCACACTTCACCAGATTTGGTTTTGATTGGTCGGTTTCTATGCCAGTCAGCGTCTCTGGGCCTATCAATGGTCCTGATCAGAGAGGTGGTGCTGATCAGCAGCCCCAGCAGAGGCCTGAGAGAAAGAGAGGCATAGCTGCTGGCCAGGCCCAGAGCTAAAGAGAGAGACAAGTGCTGATCAACAGCTGCCACGGAGGTTACAGATCAGACCCTGCTTCTCTCTCCCCGGGCCTCTCTCCGGGCCTGATCTGCAGCCCCTTCAGCAGTCAGCACTGGGTTGGGGTGCCTGTAGCTGGAGCAGTCAGTGCCGGGTCACCACGGAAACCCAGCACTGACTTCTGGTTGGTTGAGCCTTCAGTTGTTTTGGATGTTACAGACCCTGGGTTTTTATATATTAGGATATGACCATACACCATGAACAAGTGAAATTTATTCCAGGGTTGTAAAGCTGGTACAATAATAGCAAATCAATAAATATGATCCTATCTAATAAAAGAGTAATATGCAAATTGACCATCACTCCAAGACATAAGTTGGCTGCCCCCATGTGGTCAAAGATGGCTGCCCCTATGTGGACACAAGATGGCTGCCACAAGATGGCCTGCAGGGGAGAGCAGTTGTGGGCAATTAGGGGTAACCAGGCTGGCAAGGGAGGGCAGTTGGGGGGGACCAGGCCTGCAGGGGAGAGCAGTTAGGGGTGACCAGGCCTGCAGGGGAGGGCAGTTGTGGGTGATCAGGCCAGCAGGGGAGGGCAGTTAGGGGTGACCAGGCCAGCAGGGGAGGGCAGTTAGGGGCAATTTGGCTTGCTGGGGAGCAGTTAGGCGTCGATCAGGCTGGCAGGGGAGTAGTTATGGGTGATCAGGCTGGCAGACAGAAGCGGTTAGGGGCAATCAGGCAGAGTCAGGCGAGCAGTGGGAGCCAACAGTCCTGGATCGGGCCTAAATGGGCGGTTGGACATCCCTCAAGGGGTCCCAGATTGGAGAGGGTGCAGGCTGGGCTGAGGGACAACCCCCCCCCATGCATGAATTTCATGCACCGGGCCTCTAGTACATTACATAAACAACTTGAAAGACAAAAGTCACATGATCATATCAATCAATGCAGAAAAAGTATTATACAAAATCCAACACCCATTTTTGATAAAAACTCTCAGCAAAGTGAGAATAGAGGGAGCATATCTCAACATGATAAAGTCCATATATGACAAACCTACAGCAAACATCATACTCAATGGGCAAAAACCATTTCCCCTACAAACAGGAAGAAGACAGGGATGTCCACTTTCACCACTCTTATTTAACATAGTACTGAAAGTCCTAGCCACAATGATCAGACAAGAAGAAGAAATAAAAGACATCCAAATTGGAAAGGAGGAAGTAAAACTTTCATTATCTGCAGATGACATGTACATAGAAAACCCTAAAGACTCCACCAAAAAACTATAGATTTAATAAATTAATTTGGCAATGTAGCAGAATACAAAATCAACACCCCAAAATTGATGGCTTTTTAATGCATCAATAATGAATTCTCAGAAAGAGAAACTAAAAAAACAATCCCATTTACCATTGCAACAAAAAATTTAAGATACTTAGGAGTAAACTTAACCAAGGAGGTAAAAGACTTATACTTGGAAAACTACAGGATGTTGAAGAAAGAGATTGAAGGATATTCTGTATTTATGGATTGGTAGAATCAACATCATTAAAATGTCCAGACTAACCAAGGTGATCTGTAGATTCAATGCAATCCCTATTAAAATTCCAACAACATATTTCACAGATCTAGAACATATACTCCAAAAATTTATATGGAACCAAAAAAGACCCCAAATAGCTGTAGCAATCTTGAGAAAGAAGAACAAAGTTGGAGGAATCACAATACCAGATATCAAGTTAGACTACAAAGCCACCGTAATCAAAACAGTCTGGCACTGGCATAAAAACAGGCATATAGATCAATGGAACAGAACAGAGACCACAGAAATCGACCCAAGCCATTATGCTCAATTAATATTTGACAAAGGAGGCAAGGATATACAATGGAGTCAAGACAGTCTCTTCAATAAATGGTTTTTGGAAAATTGGACAGATATATGCAAAAAAATGAAATGAAACTAGACTGCCAACTTACATCATACATAAGAATAAACTCAAAATGGATCAAAGACTTATACATAAGTTGGGAAACCATAAAAATCCTAGAAGAAACCATAAGCAGCAAAATCTCAGACATCTCTCATAGCAATATGTTTACAAATACATCTCCTAGGCCCTAACCAAGAGTCTAACCAATTGAGCTACCCGGCCAGAGCTGATAGCACTTTTAAAGGGATGATTAAGTTAAAATGAGTCCATTAGGTTGGGCCCTCATCCAATCTGACTGGTGTTCTTCTTTTCTTTTAAAATATATTTTTGTTGATTTCTGAGAAGAAGGGAGAGGGAGAGAGAGGGATGGGAGAGAGAGAGAGAGAGAGAGACATTAGTGATGAGAATCATTGATCAGCTGCCTCCTGCACGCCCCCTACTGGAGATCGAGTCCGAAACCTGGGCATGTGCCCTGACCAGGAATTGAACCGTGACCTCCTGCTTCATAGGTCGAAGTTCAACCACTGAGCCATAGTAGCTGGGCCTGACTGGTGTCCTTATTAGAAGAGGAAATTTGGACACACAAAGAGACACTAGGGATGCAGGCCCCCAGAAGGAAGGCCATGTAAGGACACAGTGAGAAGAGGCTATCGGCATGCCAAGGAGAACAGCCTCAGATGCCCTGCCAACATTTTGATCTTGGACTTCCCAGAAATGTAAGTAAATAAGTTTCTGTTGTTTAAGCCACCCAGTCTGTGGTACTTTGCTATGGTAGCCCTACAAAACTAAGACAGATAGATATCTATCATTATGATCAATATATTATCACCATCTATATATATAAAAAGCCAGTGACTGTAACACTGTAAGGACTGGAACAACTAGTTGCTATGACGCCCACTGCTGCCCGTGAACCAGCCTAAGTGGGGGGTGGGGACTGCCGGCCAACCTCCTGAGGCCCCTCCCCCCAGCCAGCCCCTCCCCTGATCGGCCTGCCCCACCCTGATCAGCCCGAAGCCCTTCCCCCTGGCCAGTCCCACCCCTGATTGCCCCCCACCCCAATGGGGGCTGTGCCAGCTGGCCAACCACCTACAGCCCCTCCCCCAGCCAGCTCCACACCCCATTGGCCCCCACACTCTAATCAGGGGCAGGGCCGGCCACTAACCACCCATGGCCCCTCCCCCAGGCCACTGGCCCCCGATGGGCCCCCCACCTCATTTGGGGGCGGGGCCAGCCAGCCCACTGCCCATAGCCCCTCCCCACAGTCAGCCCCACCCCAAGTCAGCCCCCACCACACCAATTGGGGGTGGGGCTGGCCGGCCAACCTCCCATGGCCCCTCCCCACAGCTGGCCCCACCCCCAATTGGCCCCCCTACCCTAATGGGGGGTGGGGTCCGCTGGCCAATCGCCCTCAGCCCTTCCCCCCAATTTAATTGGGCCCTGATCGGGGTGGGCCAGCCAGCCAACCTCCTGCCCTCTCCTCTTCTTGACAGGCCAAGCCCCAATCTGCCCCAATTGGGGGTGGGCCAGCCGGACCCCACCTGTGCACTGGGCCTCTAGTTATTAAAAAAAAAAATCCTTATCTCTGAATCCTTGTTCCCAGGGTGCAGATGGGACCTAAATGAAGAGAGCTTGCCTTGGTACCTCAGTATTATGTAACAAGGCAATGATATCAACTAAAGACTGGCTCTCTCATGGTCCTCCACTCGTCAACACAACCACCTGATACTTCATTCAATAAAAATCTAGCAAACATCCATCATGCACTGGGGCTGTGTGGAATTGTCACAGATTATGGTACACATTGAAGTCAGACTGCCTGGCTTGGCTTCCTAATTCAATCTCTTAATAGCTGTGTATCCTAAGACAAGTTGGTTATCTTCCCTGAGCTTTCTCGTCTCTAGAATGATGCTAAGAATACCCATCTCATACGATTATGTAAGGCCAGAGCGAGCTGGTACATGTGAAGTGCTTTGCAAAGCACTTGACTCAGAGAATGAGCTCAATGGTTGGGGGGGCATTGCTTTTCTGAAGACACAAAATGGACAAGAAAGGAGAACATGTCAGTTTTCATTTATACTTTTAATAAAGGAGAATGTCATGTTTTCATTTATAATTTCAATATAATCCTCCCAACAAACCTGTGACATAGGTATTGCCATCCTGTTTTGCAAAGTGAGGTTCAGAGGGATCATGTGGCAATGATCACCGAGTTTTTAAATTGCAGGGTTGAACTCCCAAACCAGGTCTTCTGACTTCTAAGCCCTGAGCTCTTTTTTTCTGCACCAGAGCGGCTGCCCCTGGTGGTGTGCTTTTTTTCCCCTGAGCCCGCAGGGTATGCCAGATATTCTCATTTAATCCTCACAAGGATGCAGCTTTCACAACCTGGGAATAATAACCCTGACATGGATACACATGTTTAGACCAGATGGCAGAATAAACTGGCAAGTATTACGGGGCTTAATGGAAAATGTAGGTCAAAGGGAAGTGTCTTCTGAGAGAAGGGGGCAGAAAAGGGAGGCAATAACATTGATGGATAACTGTTTGGGGCCAGGTGCTTTTGCCAGATCCTTGATCTACAATAACCTTGAGATTTTGATATCATTATGCCCCCATTTGACAGTTTAGGAAATAGAGGTTCAAAGAAGACAAGACACACAGAAAAGGGAGCAATGTGAATCCGGCATCAACACAAGTTTGTACATCTGCCCCTGGATCTGGGCTTCTCAATGTCTGCTGCACACGGAGCGTCATCTAGAGACATTTTTCGGACATTAAGTGGCTGGGTTCCATCTTCAGGGATTCTGAATCATGGGTCTGGAGGGGGGCCCAGCCAGGTGAAAGGAATGTGCAGCCAAGAGGGAAGCACAGCCAGCTGCTGTCGGGACTGAGCTCTGAGCTACTGGAACACAGTCTCCGCCCAGGCCTGACAGTAATTCCACTCAGCAGCTGCACCACCCCCTTTCCTTAGAGAGGGCGTGGCTGGTTCTTCCTTTAAGCAGCACAAGTTAGATGAGTTCACGAATTTATCACCCAACATTCACAGTAACTGAATATAGATTTTAGGCAATGGCATCGCATCACGATGCACAAATATCGGGAGACCCTAAAATCAAATTCAGGCATCGTTTCTCCCTCTTGATAGGCCAGGAAGTTGAGCTGAAGTTTGTTTTTTGTTTCCTTCATTTATTGTTTAAATGGGTACATAAAATATTTTATGTTTATTTCTCCAAAAGAGAAATACGAATTAAGTTGCTCTTTACGTATGATTTGGGGGGTGG
The DNA here is from genome assembly GCF_963455305.1 of Plecotus auritus. Lineage (NCBI taxonomy): Eukaryota > Metazoa > Chordata > Mammalia > Chiroptera > Vespertilionidae > Plecotus > Plecotus auritus. The sequence continues at coordinate 20,792,462 of NC_137785.1, forward strand.
GGATGGGGAGTGGGGTAGGAGGCTCAGCAACCTTTATTTAAAACCAAACCAAAAAGTCCTTTCCCGTCTCTGCAGAACTTCTCATGATGTGCAGCAGGAATTCACATGATTAGCGTGCTCTTGGCACCTTCTAATTCCAGGTGTCTTTTTTTTTTCTTCTTCAAGACAATATGAGCGCTTATCATTGATTCCAGGTGTCCTTGATGGTCCTGACAGCCTCTCTCCTGATTATAAACCACCCCCAACCCCTGGTTGGATGATTTCAGACAGCATACCCAAGCCAAATGCACTGCTAAATTATCTCTCCAATCTAAGCCCAGCAGAAAAATAGCTTTTCTCGGTTAAACCAAAAGTGGAACTGGAAAGAGCGAGACAATACGAGGATTAAAGATTAACTAGGATACGTGGCTGGGGAATTGACCTTTGACCAAACCTAAGTAGCCCAGATGCAGCTTCCCCTGGTAGGTGAAGAGATACCAGGTCCTCAGAGAGGGAAAAGCAAAGGGAGAAACAGGGCGCGCTGGGAGGGAAGCTGCCGGAGAGCAGAGAGCACGAGGGGAAGGCAAGGAGGAGCCTGGGAGCAGTCTCCTTGAACACAGAGGAGCGTCTGTTCACTGTCAATGTCACTCTCCCTCGGGGCCCGTGCGATGGATGTACTATTTGGCAAAAATAAGAAAGAACAACTGGAGCCCGTGAGGGCCAAAGTGACAGGTGAGTGTTTTGTATAAATGATTGGCTCCTCTTTGATGTTTAGATGTATGCTTTTTTTTCTGCTTATTATGAGTTATTTCTGGAAAATAGTTTCTGGGAGAAAATGACCCATAATCCAGACACGTCTCTGTGACAATCTAGGTGTGCTTTTACGTATTACTAGAGGCCCGGTACACAAAATTCGTGCATGGGGGTGTGTGGGGGGGTGTCCCTCAGCCCAGCCTGAACCCTCTCCAATCTGGCACATCCCTCTCACAATCCAGGACTGCTGGCTCCCAACTGCTCACCTGCCTGCCTTCCTGATTGCCCCTAACTGCTTCTGCCTGCCAGCCTGATCACCCCTAACCACTCCCCTGCCAGCCTGATTGATGCCTAACTGCTCCCCTGCCAGCCTGTTTGCCCCTAACTGCCCTCCCCTGCAGGCCTGGTCCCCCCCAACTGCTCTCCCCTGCAGGCCTGGGTCCTCCCAACTGCCCTTCCCTGCAGGCCCAGTCACTCCCAACTTCCCTCCTCTGCTGGCCTGGTCACCCCTAATTGCCCTCCCATGCAGGCTTGATCACCCCCAACTGCCCTCCCCTGCTGGCCATCTTGTGGCAGCCATCTTGTGTCCACATGGGGGCAGGATCTTTGACCACATAGGGGCAGCTATCTTGTGTGTTGGAGTGACAGTCAATTTGCATATTGGTCTTTTATTAGATAGGATAGAGGCCTGGTGCACAGGTGGGGGCCAGCTGGTTTGCCCTGAAGGGTGTCCCGGATCAGGGTGGGGGTTCCCTTGGGGCATGGGGTGGCCTGGGTGAGGGGCCTGTGGTGGTTTGCAGGCTTGCCACGCCCCCCAGCGACCCAAGCGGAGGCCCTGGTATCTGGGATTTATTTATCTTCTATAATTGAAACTTTGTAGCCTGGAGTGGAGCCAAGCCTCCTGCTCGCTCCATGGCTGCAGCCATTTTTGTTGGGATTTATTTATCTTCTATAATTGAAACTTTGTAGCAGAGGCCAAGGCAGGCCAGGGCTGCTGAATCTTGGCTTCTTCCATTGCCGTGGCAACTCAAGCCTCCTGCTCTCTCCAGCTCCGTGGCTGCCGCCATTTTTGTTGGGATTTATTTATCTTCTATAATTAAAACTTTGTAGCCTTGAGTGGAGGCCTGGGCCCACCAGGGTTTGTGGAAAGCTTGGCTTCCTCCATTGCTGGGGAAACCCAAGGCTCCTGCTCTCTCCGTGGCCGCAGCCATCTTGGTTGGGGTTAATTTGCATACTCGCTCCTGATTGACTGGTGGGTGTGGCTTGTGGGTGTAGGGTGTGATGGTTAATTTACATATTACTCTTTTATTAGATAGGACTAGAGGCCCGTTGCAGGAAGATTCCTACAATAGGGCTTCCTGCGATGGTCTGCTTCCCTTCCTTCTCCCCTGCCCTGCCTGCTTCCCTCCCTTCTCCCCCACCCCGCTTGCTTCCCTCCCTTTCCGCAGCCCCACTTGCTTGCTTCTCCGCAGCTTTGCTGCCTTCTGCAATGCTTGGCTTCCTTCTACGCTGTCTTCAGTCTTCACTCTACTCCTGGATATGCAAATTAACCGCCATCTTGGTTGGGTTAATTTGCATACTTGCTCCTGACTGGCTGGTAGGCGTGGCTGGTGGGCATGGCTTGTGGGTATAGCAGAGGTACGGTCAGTTTGCATATTACTCTTTTATTAGATAGGATAACTCAGTTTCCAAGGAGAGGGAACTGTCCTCACTATTTCCAGGAGAAAAGTCCCAGGAATGCTGCATCTGGCATATATACAACGGGATTATTCTGCAAAATTTGGACCATTCCAACTGGGTGCTGTATTTGTGCAAATGTGTGTATCCTGAATTAATTTCAAAGTGGTGCGAGAAGTGGGGTGAGTTCCCACTCCTGCACGTGCTCACCAGAGAGCACGGAGAACCTGATTTGATGTCCTCTCAGATACCACAGGGGTGGTTTGGGCATAGAGTGCCTGCAGAGCCAAAAGACCCATTCCTGTGTCTCCTTTATTTCTCTGGCTTTCTCCTCTTCTGCATTGCAACTTGACTTTCTGGTATCGTCTTGTTTAGATTCTACATACAGGCTAGTGACTGTGTTTGAACTCTAGGGTACCCAGCTGGTCGCTTGCTCGGTGTTCTGAGAACAGCGTGTGGGGCAGCTCAGGCTCACGGGCAGGTTCATCTTTGCAGAAATTAACTGGATGTTTTTCACGAGGAGAGGAAAAACAGTGAGCGTTCTTTATGAGGAAGGTCAGATTGGAGCTTTTCAGCTGAGAATTTGCCTTGGAAATTGCATAGTGCTCAATAAAGGTTGTCTCTATTTTATGTCTATGACATTAACTCTATGCTCCAATTCACCTCTCACCTGCTCCTTCTCCTGTGTCCTGGGTGTGTGTGAAGAGTCCCCCCAAGGGGACTTAGTTTCCCAAGGCAAGAGACTTGTCTGGCTTTTTTTTTTTTAATGCTCCCCTCCCCTTTCCTCCATATTTAGTCCAATCCTATCAGTTCTGTCATCCAAGTCTCTTTGCTGTCCACACTCCATACCACAGCCAGAGACAACTTTCAAAATCCCAAATCTGAGCATATTTCATTGGTATGAGATGTTCAGAAGAGGCAGATCCTAAAAGACAGCAAGTAGATCAGTGGTTGCCCAGGGACTGGGGCTGGGGAATGGGAATGATTAATGGGTGGGTACAGAGCTTCTTTTGGGGGTGATGGAAATATTCTGGAATTAGATAGTGGTGATGGTTGCACAATATTGGGAATATACTAAAAACCCCTCAATTATACACTTTAAAATGATGGATCTTATGTTTTGTGAATTTTCTGAATAAAAAAAAAATTGCACCCATCAGCAGACAAGTGGATTAGAAAACTGTGGTACATCTACACAATGGAATTCTACACTGCTGTAAAAAAGAAGGAATTCTTACCATTTGCAACAGCATGGATGGAACTAGAGAGCATTATGCTAAGCAAAATAAGCCAGTCAGAGAAAGATAAATATCACATGATCTCACTCATTTGTGGAATATAATGAACAACATAAACTGATGAACAAAAATAGAGCCAGAGACAAGAAGCATCGAACAGACTGTCCAACCTATGAGGGAAGGTGGGGGTGGGGTGAGGGGGTAAGAGATCAACCAAAGGACTTGTATGCATGTATATGAGCAAAACCAATTGACACAGATAGTAGGGGGGTGAGGGCTTGTGCTTGGGGATGGGGGTGGCAGGGGAGAGGTCAATGGGGGGAAAAGGAGACTCATGTAATACTTTAAACAATAAAGATTTTTTTTTTTTAAATATTGCACCTCGGCCAGCATGCCTCAGTAGTTGAGCGGCAACCTGGGAATCAGGAGGTCATGGTTCAATTCCAGGCCGGCATGTGCCCAGGTTGCAGGCTCAGTCCCCAATGGGTGGTGTGCAGAAGGCAAGGTGATCGATGTTTCTCTCTCATTCATGTTTCTATCTCTCTATCCTTCTCCCTTCCTATCTTTCTAAAACAATAAAAACATATATTTTCTGTAATTGAAAAAAAAAATCTGATCCTGCCCTGGCCAATGTGGCTCAGTTGATCAGATCATCGACCTGAACACCCAAAGGTTGCAGGTTTGATCCCTGGCTGGGCGCATGCGGAAAGCAACCTGTCGATGTTCTCTCACATCAATGTTTTTTTCCTCTCTTTCTCCCCCTCCCTTTCTCTCTAAAATGGGTAAGCATAACCTAGGATAAGGATTAAAAAAAGCCTGATCCTATTGTTCCCTGTTATAACTGTTAAAAGTGTCCCATTCTTCTGAACATAAAATCAAAGCCCTTGGAGTATGGTCTTGTTGACCTTTGTCACTTGGCCCCTGCTTACCTCTCTAACATCAATACTTACGATGTTCTCACTCAAAAATTACAGCCCAATCTCACTCAACAGCTGGCACATCGCCAGGTCTTTGGACTGGTCTTTGATCTCTTGGTTTGGGTTCTTCCAGAGACAAGCATTCAGGTGTAAGTAGTTTATGTGGGACTTGATTCCAAGAAATACTGGGAGGGAAGCCAAAAAAAGGAGCATTGTCAAGACACTGACCCCTGGGAACCATTGGAGCTGAATCCTCTGGGCACAGTATAACACTTGCCTCACATTGTCCCAGCTCAGGGCAAGGAAGTGGTGGCATTTGACCCTCACTCCCCACCCACTGATGCCTCCGGGGGACAATAGCTCTCCAAGGTGCTTCCAGCTTGTCCAGCACACGAGCAGAGCAGCTCCCTGGATGAGAACAAAGCCCTCAAGGGAGGTGGGTGAGGACCAACATCATCTGCTACAACACTCTGTCTTTGGAGCAGTGCTGTCCAATAGGAATACAATGCGTGCCACATGTGCAATTTTATTTTATTATTTCTTAAAATATATTTTATTGATTTTTTACAGAGAGGAAGGGAGAGGGATAGAGAGTTAGAAACATCGATGAGAGAGAAACATCAATCAGCTGCCTCCTGCAACCAAGGTACATGCCCTTGACCGGAATCAAACCTGGGACCCTTGAGTCCGTAGGCCGACGCTCTATCTAACTGAGCCAAACCGGTTAGGGCCACATGTGCAATTTTAAATTTAATAATATCCACATTCAGAAAAGTAAAAAGAAACAGGTGAAATTAATTTTAGTAGTACATTTTATTCTACACACCAAACATATCCAAAATATGACCAGTTTGACATGTAATCAATATTATAAAAATTGCTAATGCAATATTTTATATTTTTTCATAGTCCTTTAAACCCAGTGTGTATTTTTTACTTACAGCGCATTTCAGTTCGGACTAGCCACATTTTAAGTGTTTAATCGCCACATGCGGCTGGAGGCTACCATACTGGATTGCACCGGTCTAAAATGTTCTTTCCTCAGGCCTACTTTCCCTCAAGTCTCATCCAAGTTGCTTCCCCTAGGAAGCAGCCCTCACCCTACTGCACTCCCCTCACCCCCTGGCTGAATCTAGCATTGCCTTAGCACAGTTTATTTGGACTGTCTGTTCATTCTTCTGTCTCTGTCTCTCAATGGATGGAGATCAACTTAAGGACAGGGGCAATGCCTAGTCATCCTGGTATCCGCAGTGCTGGCACCACATCAGGCATATGATACACTTTCTGGAAATGAGTGCTAGGTAAATGAATGGATGTAGTGAGTGGTATGGCCTCAGTTCCTTTCCATGTCCATTTCTCCTAGCTTTTGGTTTAGACATGGAAACTGGAAACTAATCATTCTTTCTCTTAACAGGCAAGATTCCAACCTGGCTACGGGGAACACTGCTTCGAAATGGGCCTGGGATGCACACGGTGGGGGAGACCAGATACAACCATTGGTTTGATGGCCTAGCCTTGCTCCACAGCTTCACCATTAGAGATGGTAAAAGCACTATAGTAGTTTTCTATATACTGTAACAAATGACCATGAATTTAGTAGCTTCAAATAATACAAATTAAATATTTTTCATAGTCCTTGAAGTTGGGAGTGTGAAATGGGTTTCACTGGGCTAATATCAAGGTGTTGGCAGGGCTGAATTCTTTCAGGGCTATAGGAGATAATCCATTTTCTTGCCTTATCCAGCTTCAGGAGCTACCAACATTCCTTGGCTTTTGGACCCATCTCCCTCTTCAAAGCCAGCTCTCTCTCTTTCTGTGTTTCTCTCTCTCTCTCTCTCTCTCTCTCTCTCTCTCTCTCTCTCTCTCTCTCTCTGATTCTATAATCACATATCCTTCTCTGACTCTAACCTTCTTATCTCCCTTTTATAAGGACCATTGTGATGATCATCCTCCCTCTCAAGATCCTTACCTTAATTATACATATGAAGTCTCTTTTGCCCTGTCAGGTAATATATTCACAGTTCCAGGGACTAGGACATGGACATCTTGGGAGATGATTATTCAGCCCACAATAAGCATAAACCTCCCTGGGAAGGTGGCGAAGGTTCTTTTTCAAAGAGTTCAACTTGCAAAATAGTATGTATTCTCTATAAGGTGGGCAACCACAGGCAGAAGATTACAGGCTTTGGAATCAAACATGCATCAACTCAAAATAGGGGGCGTACAGAGCTGAAAAGATCAAAGTCGAATGTATTGCTCAGGAGAGCCATATCACTCAAGTAATACATTCAGTAGCTCTCTCTGAGTGGACGTGGAATATAGGGCAGAAAGTAGAGAGTGCCACAGATAAGGCGAAATTCTGAGTTCAGGGTACTGGCTCAAGAAGTGGATTATAGCCCTAGCTGGTTGGCTCAGTAGATACAGCGTCCATCCACAGACTGCAGGGTCCTGGGTTCAATTCCCGTTAAGGGCACATACCTCAGTTGCAGGCTTGATCCATCCTCCGCCCTGGTTGGAGAGCGTGTGTGGAGGCAACCAATCAATGTGTCTCTCTCACATCGATGTTTCTCTCTCTCTGTTTCTTCCTCTCCCTTCCACTCTCTCTCAAAATCAATGGAAAAATATCCTCAGGTGAGAATTAACAACAACAAAAAGTGGAGTGTAAACTCTTTGCTGTTGGCCACTGGATGGTTTATGTCACAGCAGCATGAGCTGAGTTCTCCAAGAGGTCCAGGATGGCTTGCATGAATGAGGCTTTAACAGGTTCAGGGGCACGTGGTGGGAAAATTCATGTTCAAGAACTTCAGCTCGGTGACCTTTTTCTTTAACCCTGTGTTTTTGCCTGGGCGATCTGTGGTCACTCACCTCCCTTGGCCTCATCAGTGAAAACAGCATAATCATCCTCCCTGGAGAATTGTTGTGATGCTTAGAAGGATAGATGACTAGCAAGGGCCTGACACCTGGGAGACGCTCAGTAGATTAAAAACCATAATCACTATTTCTGGGTTTGAATCCCAGCTCCACCATCCTAGCTAACATGCACCTATGTTGTGTGACCTTGGCCAACTTACTGACCCTCTCTGTGTCTCAGTCTCCCATCAGCAAAATGGAGATATAGCAGTAGCATATCTCATAGAGTTGCTGTGGAATTTAAAGGCATTAATATGTGTAAGGAGCTTTGTATAATGTCCAGCATATAATATGTACTCAATAAACATTAACAATTATTTTTTGCATAACTACTATTTCTTCCAAGCCAGTCAGCAATTATTGACTCTGTGCCAGCAACTTGCTCAAACATTTCAGGAATGGAGATAATATGTGTGAAAACCATGAGCTCTGTTTGCAAAAACTTAGACATTTTACTCAGACTCAGCTGCAGAGAGGGTGGTTCCATATTTCCTGATAGCCCCAAGCTCTAACAGTCTCCTCCTTTTCTAGACAGAAGTCACCAATGATTCCGGGGGAAATAAATGCTGTGCTGGATGAAGTGCATAAATGGTGGCTTCCTTTCTGTGAGGCTCTGCCATATCTCTGTGGCCATATCTGGTGCTCATGCTGATGCTGTAGGAGGTGTTCTGGTCCCCTCTTTGCAGGTGCAGAAATGGAAACTAGAGAGGTTGAGTGACTTATCCAAAGTCAGGCTTGTGTTGTCTGGAGTTTAGTTTGCAGCCACCCCCCACCCCCCACACACACCCCTACCTGAGAAATAGCAGATTGCTTAAATGGCCCCTTCACAGCTTACCAAGCAGTAGCTCTGGCATCCTTCCATAGAGACCTCCAGGGACAAGGGAACCAGCAGGGAGTGCCGAGCCATGGCTGTCTTATGGAAGCATGGGATAAATAGGAGGCAAATGACCAAAGTTATCCTATGCTGTTTAGAATTTCTAAAAGCTTCTAGTAGGTTTTCAAACTAAAAATTCATTGTCAAAGATAAGAAGTTATTTTGTATCCTTTTATGAGATGGTCAGACAGGTGTGACCACAAGAGCAGACACAGAGAGGCTCAGGAAACAAAGGTAATTATACTTACAGGTCCTAGGGACAGGAGGCACAGTACATCACACAAGGCCACATGGGAAAACACCAGGGTGGCCAGGAGGCAGAAGACAGGACAGGGGAAATGCTTAGGCCACAGCCTTTATTGGGGTTTCGAGGGAAAGACAGGGCAGGATTGGCTCGTTATGAATGATTCAATGGACTTTGGGCTATGGTGGTTGTCTTTGGCTGCCTGGCACCTAGCCCTGGGATGGTTAAGGCAGAGGAATATTCTCTCCTGGGGTGTAAGAACCAGATAGAGCCTCCTGTCTTCCATCTGGTTCTGAATTAGTTTGCATATCAAAGACATGCTACCTCTAAGAATTGGCTAGTCTAGGGAGGACAGTGTCTCCCCAGCCAGAAAGGTATTTTAAGATGTCAAGACATCATAATACACCTGGATGCATTGAAATGATGTAATTGTATAAATGGTGCAACAGTAATAAAGTTAAATGATTAGAGAGAATAGATATAATACAGTAGCATGAAAGACAGTTTTATTCGTAATTTGGAACTGGATGGAAAGTGGGAAGTATGGAGAGTACACCCAGTTTCTTCCCTTGTCCTGCCCTTGCCCAGAGGGGCACTTTAAAACTCTTCATGGAGCTGAAATGACACAAACGAAGTAAGATTGTTTTGGTAAAAGGAAGCAATCCTTTCCCACCCATCTCTTCAATACTCACTGCAGGAAGTGCTTGCTGGCCATTGGCCTAAGTGCTTCAAGCCCATTCACACCTCAGCCCTCACTATAGTTTCTGAAGTAGGTAGTATTGTTATTATCTCGATTTTACAGGATAGTGAGAGTCTAAGGCCAGAAAGGCCAAGATTCTTGTCCAAATGCACACAGCTAAGATGTGGTGGTGGTCAGATAAAAACCCAATACTCTCTATATCCAGAATCCCAAGTCCCAATCATTATGCACTTCTGCCCCCATTACCCCATTCTGCCAGCTACCATCTCTCCCCGACTCCCCAGCCCAGTCCTCTTGAGCCTGCCAGATTGTCAGTGTTGGTGTGGCACAGTCTGGCCTCATCTCCTCTCCCCTAGAACTCTCAATGGCTCCCCATTGTCTAACAATGTAAATATAAACCAAAAATGGTAAATATACTATCTAGGACTCAAGAGGGCATTCACTGAGCGAGTGGGGCTCTTGGATTTGTAGAGAACACAAAGTCAGCATTTCTCAAAAGGTGGTTTGTGAGCCTTCTGCACTGGAACCCCCTGGGATGCGAATTAAAGGTGCAAACACACACACACACCACCACCACCACCACCACCACCTTCAGAGATTCATAATCCTGAAAGTAGGGCCAGAGCATCTGTTTCTAACATGTTTCTAAGACGTTTCCCAGATGACCTTGAGCACACAGAGGTTTGAAAAGCCTCCACCGAAGACCTCCAGCCTATATCTGACCACTGCCACATCTTAGCTGTTTGCATTTGGACAAGCTTATCAGGGTGTTGTGAGGTGGCGCTCAGACTCTTGACATTTTTAAAAGCACCAGGTGATTCTAGTATACAGCCATCATGGAGAACCTATGTTATGCCAAACGAATAAGACTTTGGAGCAAGAAAACAAAAAGACAGAAAAAGGACTTGTGGCCTTCAGCAGAGGCCCGAGAAGTAATGCTTTAAAAAAACAAAGATTTGAATGAAAGAGGCAGAATGGAGCAAGGGAAGCCAGTGAAGGTATGATACCAGGAGTGCTCTAAAGTCTAAAATGATTTTAAAATAAGACATTTTATAAAGCAGGCATAGAGATGCATGAATCCAGGTCTCCCTCAGCAATATAGTCAATAATGCTATATAATAAAAGCCTAATATGCAAATTGTCCCCTCAACCGGGAGTTTGACCAGGGGGCTCCCTCCCCACCCGCCACACTCCCCGCGTCTAGGGACCCTACCCATGCACGAATTTCGTGCACTGGACCTCTAGTTTTCTTATAAGAGTCAAAGTTATCCCATGAGGAACATGGGAATGCTAAGAGCCAGAGTTGCCAAGATTTACAGACAAAAGAGATCTTGAGAATTTAGCCTTTCCAAGCTTTTTCAATTGTTATAGCTCCAAGGATTGTTATATCTTTTGGAAAGTTAGCTTACCAACATATCCTATATCAGTGGTCGGCAAACTCATTCGTCAACAGAGCCAAATATCAACAGTACAATGATTGAAATTTCTTTTGAGAGCCAAATTTTTTTAAGCTTAAACTTCTTCTAACACCACTTCTTCAAAATAGACTCGACCAGGCCGTGGTATTTTGTGGAAGAGCCACACCCAAGGGGCCAAAGAACCGCATGTGGCTCGCGAGCCGCAGTTTGCCGACCACTGTCCTATATAATAAAGAGGGAATATGCTAATTGACTATCACTCTGTCACAAAGATGGCTGCACCCACAGCTGAGGCCAAGTTCCCACAGGAGCCTTAATGAGCAATCAGCAGGGACCTGAGGCTATGCCCTCCCCCACCCCCGTAGGGTTTGACAGGGGACCTCAGGCCATGCCCCCTGCCCAGGCACCAGTCCAGGGGACCTCAGGCCTCGACCTCTGCCTAGTGGGGCTTGACAGGGGACTTCAGGCCGCACTCCCCACCCAGCGGGGCTTGACAGGAGACCTCAAGGTGCACTTCCCGTCCTGGTGCTGGGCTAGGGGAACTCAGGCTGCACCCCCACCCTGGCACCAGGCTGGGGGACCTCAGACCGTATCCCCAGCCCCAGCACCAGGCCAGGGAACCTGAGGCTGTGCCCCCCCTGCCTGGCTGGGCTTAACAGAGGACCTCAGGCCGTGTCCCCCACCCAGCAGGGCTTGACGGGGGACCTCAAGGTGCACCCCCAGTGCTGGGTTGGGGGAACTCAGGCTGTGGCCCTGCCCAGCGGGGCTTGATGGGGAACCTGAGCCTGCGCCCCCCTCCTGGTGCTGGGCCGGGGGACCTGAGGCTGCACCCCCCTGCCTGGTGGGGCTTGATGGGGGACCTCAGGCCATGCCCCCCACCCAGCGGGGCTTGACAGGGGATCTCAGGCCTTGTCCTCCACCTGGCGGGGCTTGACGGGGGACCTCAAGGCACGCCCCCACCCTGGTCTGGCCTGGGGAACCTCAGGCCACGCCCCCCATCCTGGCGCTGGGCCAGGGGACCTGAGGCTACGCCCCCTGCCTGGTGGGGCTTGACAAGGGTGGGACTGGCCGGGTCTGGATCTAGCCCAATGAGGGTGGGGGGCGGCCGGGTCTGAGTCTCACGTGATTTTGAGGCGCATGTGGGTGGGCGGGGACTTGACTCTGGGTCCTGTGGTGTGCCCCAGACTCTGACAGGAGGAAGGTTTTCATATACATTTTACTAATTTTCTTTCATCTCTGACACTTCTATTATAAAGGGCAAATAGCAATATTAAATTATTTCCTCTAATTAATCCCCTTTTAATGTGCATGAATTTCATGCACTGGGCCACTAGTGTGTGTATGTGTGTGTGTGTGTGTGTGTGTGTGTGTGTGTGTGTGTGTTTGTGTATATATATATAGCCATTCCTCTCCCCCCAAACCAGACCTTATTCTAGAAGATTCCAAGCAGAAGACTGTTTACTTGTGTTCCTTTAGAAGGAATGTGGCTAATTAGACTCTTCCAGAAGTGGGGGTGGGTGTGGAGGGTGACTCCTTCTTTAATGTCAGCCTTGAGCAATCCCAGAGACACATTTTCCTGTGGCCCCAAGTGCTCTGTGCTCTGGGGCAGGTTGTTTACAGGAAATGGGCCGCCTGGGTTGGGTGTTTACATTTCAAGTAAACAGATTTCAACATTTTAAGTAAAGTACCACAGGGCCCAAAGCACCTTAGCCAGTGCCTGTGGGTGGAGAGAGGCCAGGAAAGAACAGGCCAGCTCAAGGGGAGACCAGGATGCCCCTAGAGCAGGTTCTGTGTAGCATTTGGTTGAATACCAGTGTGTGTAGCCTGACCAAACTCTAACTGATCCTTCTGCCTCCAGGATTTTGTTGGACAATCCAGAATTTCAGCAGCCATCAGTTATCAATGTGTGACAATGGCCCAAAGCCTTGCCCACTCTACTCTGCATCTCAATAGCATAGGTAGCTTTTATTGAGTACCTACTAAATGCCAAGTGCTATACAGGCCTTAAATGCCGCAGTAATTCTGTGAGAAAGGTATCATGATCCTCATGTCACAGTGAAGGGGACTAAGCCTGCATGTGACACAAGGTGAAGTGCATGGCTGGTAGATGATGGAGCAAGGATTCATATCCATGTGGAGACTTGAATCTCCTCAGGGGTAAAGCTCATGCCTGTCCTGCTCACCCTAATATCCCTCAGTAAAACCCCTGGAATGGCTGAAATCGATGTGAAAGCCCATTGAAGGTGTCAGCCTGCGATGATTCTGCTTCTTCTCTTTCAGGCGAAGTCTATTACAGGAGCAGATACCTGAGAAGTGACACCTACAACGCCAATATGGAGGCAAACAGGATTGTGGTGTCAGAGTTTGGAACAATGGCCTATCCAGACCCCAGCAAAAATGTGTTTTCCAAGTAACTGTCCATTTTTTAAAATATATTTTATTGATTTTTTAGAGAGGAAGGGAGAAGGATAGAGAGTTAGAAACATCGATGAGAGAGAAACATTGATCAGCTGCCTCCCGCACACTCCCTACTGGGGATGTGCCCGCAACCAAGGTACATGCCCTTGACAGGAATTGAACCTGGGACCCTTGAGTCTGCAGGCTGACGCTCTATCCACTGAGCAAAACCAGCCAGGGCTAACTGTCCATTTTGAATCTGGTCATGCTTTCTGATATTCTTGATGGTCAAAACAACCAGTGTTTGCTGGTCTGACAAAGGTCTTTAGGGGAGATGAAAGTGTCACGTGACCGGCCTTGGCCTATCTTCGCTGTGCAATTTTCGGTCACTGACAGCAAGAGAGGCAAAGAGCATATGACAGATTATTAGGTAATCTCCCACATGGCTGGTGGGAGAGCAATTTGGAAGTATCTATCAAAATTGCAAATGCACATTCCCTTCAGTCCAGAGGCATACTTGTTCCTGCTGAAATGACAAACGTACAAGGTTATTCATGGCTGCATCATTTGTTATAATGAGGAACTGAAAATAACCCAAATGTTCACCAACAGAGGAATGGTTAGATTAGTAACAGTAAAACTACACACACACAAAAAAGTACCAGGCAGAAATAAAAAAGAGGATGTTTTCTATGTACCGAATGGGAGAATTTCTAAGATGTATTAAGTTAAAAAAAAATCAAGGTATATAAATAGCAAATAAGTCCTGGCCAGGTAGTTTGGTTGATTAGAGCGTCATCCAATATTCCAAGGTTGTGGGTTTGATCCCTGGTCAGGGCACATATAAGAATCAACCAGTGAATGCATAAATAGTGGAACCACAAATTGATGTGTTTTTTTTTTTTCTCTCTCTCTCCCCTTCCTTCTTCCTCCCTCTCTTCCTTTCTCTGAAATCAATAAATAAAAATTTAAAGAGCAAGTAATATGCTATATTTTGTGTAAAAAGGCAGGAAGAAATATAGATTTATTTTTGCTTGTACATGCAAAAAGAAACTGGAAAGATGCATAAAAGAGGTGGAAACCGGCAAATGGGAGAAAAGGATAGGGGAAGATATTTATTTATTTATTTATTTATTTATTTATTTATTTACTTATTTTTATATATTTTTATTGATTTCAGAGAGGAAGGGAAAGGGAGAGAGAGATTGAAACATCAATGATGAGAGAGAATCATTGATTGGCTGCCTCCTGCATGCCCCCCACTGGGGATCGAGCTCACAACCCAGGCATGTGCCCTTGACCGGAATCGAACCTGGAACCCTTCAGTCCACAGGCCAATGCTCTATCCATTGAGCAAAACCAGCTAGGGCTAGGGGAAGATTTTTAGTTGTATATATTTCAAATCATTGGGTTATGATGCATATGAATGTATTACATATTTAACAATTAAATTAAATTGTTGGCCACGGAATCGGGCTTGCTGTCAGTATCCCCTTCCTGGTACTCTTTATATATAGAATAATTATGAAAGGTGTTAGGGGTGGAGGGGCCCAGATATGGATGATTGCTTCTGCTTTTCCAGAATTGCTCAAAACTCACATTTGCAGGTGGGGGAAGAAGAAGCAAAGAAAAGGGGAGGGGAGGGAATGAATATAAAACCACCTTTGGGGCATCCTTGCTGTTATATTACTTGCCAGTAGGGGGAGCACTAACCAATACAGGAATCCAGGATCCTTTTTTCCTGCTTTGGGTTTGCCTTTTTGTTTTTTGGTGTTTTTTATTTATTTATTTATTTATTTTTATTTATTGGGATGATGTTGATGAATAAAAGTATATAAGTTTCAGGTATACAATTCTATTATACATCATCTGTATGTAATATGTTTACCACCCCAAGTCAAGTCTCTTTCTATCCCCTTAACTTTCTATCCCCTTAACTCTCTTGAGTTTGCCTTCTGATCAAATTAGCTATGGGTTCTTAACTTAAAATTAGTTTGCTTTCTTTGAAAAAAACAAAAAACAAAAACCAAACTCATTTCCTAGACAAATTTGAGGTAACCAGTGTGGACTCACATTCCTGCCAAAAGATTAGTTGTTTTGCTGGTCTTTAGGAACCATTATGGGTACATGTATGGTTTCTACAGAGCTTCTTAAAAATCTTCAGAGTAACCCACTAGTTCTTTCTGGCTTTGGTGCGGGAGACATTTGGATTTTTGAGAGCCCAGGAGGGCTCAGTTGGTGGCCATGTTGTCCAGCTGATTGTCACTCCTTAGTTTATTCATTATGGTGATACCTTTGGCCACTTGGTATCTGAATCCTCAAGTGACATTCTGGGACCCAGCACTGTTTCTTCCTTAAGTTGAAGTAGTACATTTTAAGTGTTAGGAAAACTAAAATCATCTCAAGCAGAATTTTCCAGCTGGGTAGACCCAGCCATTGACTCATAGATTTGCTTTCTTCCCCAGAGCTTTTACCTACTTGTCCCACACCATCCCAGACTTTACAGACAACTGCCTGATTAACTTCATGAAGTGTGGAGAAGACTTCTATGCGACCACGGAGACCAATTACATCAGGAAAATCAACCCACAGACTCTGGAAACTCTGGAAAAGGTATCAGTGAATTTACAATCAGCATCAGTTTTTGACTCAAGACAGGAACCCCTTAAGGGGAGGCCATGTGGCCTGCAGGAACTCGTGGCACTTACACTAGATTCTAAGCTCCTTTAGGGCTGGGACTATGTTTTTTTTATTTTTTATTTTTGTGGCTGTTTTCATTCCTAGGGCTACCATAGCAAGCACCACAAACCAGGTGGCTTAAAACAATAGAAATTTGATCTCTCACAGTTCTGAGGGCTGAAAGTCTGAAATCAAGGTGTCATAGGGCCATGTTCTCTCTGAAGGAGGACAGTGTTCTCTAGGGGAGGATCATTCCCTCCTCTTCCAGCTCCTGGTGGTTGCCAGCAATCCCTGGTGTTCCTTTGCTGATAGGATGCATCACTCCAGTCCCTTCTAAGGATATAGATCATTGGATGAAGGCCACCCACACCTAGCATGACTTCATTTTAACTTGATTACATCTACAAAGACCCCATTTCTAAATATAGGTATCAGGAGTTACGACTTCAACATATCTTTTTGGAAGACCACAACTCAACCTTTAATAGAGTCCATAATTCTTGGCTCTGAGTGGTAGCTCAATGAGTGTCTAAGTGAATGGCTATGCCGGACCTCCCAGGAATCGCAGTGGCCCTACCTTGTATTGACCTGAAGAGGGAGGCATTAGGCAGAGAGCAAGAGTACAAAAATAAATGCCCAAGCGGATACCTTTCCTGGGCAGAATCAAGTCAATATTTTTGTCAAAATCAATAGACCCACTTTCAATTTTTTTCCAGCTGGCTGTTCCAAGCCTCAATGACTTCATCATACATTTTAATGATCTGTTAAAAGGAGTGCTTTTCTTAGCTGTGAAATTATATCCAGCTCTTTTTAAGCTAGGTAGCATAGGTCTAACTGATGTACGAGTTCCACAAAGTCGCAGAGAAGAAATACTAGGAGAGAACGGAGTATTACCTGAACAGAGTATTGCCTGACTTTTAGCTGGGTGTTGTGCTATTCTGGGGAGGAAGGGCATACAGCAGGTTCCCAGGGCACCGCATTGTTCTACAGTTGTGGCTTGTTCAGAGTGGGCCATTATTGAGCTTGCTAGTTGAATTTTACTTTGACCAAATTTTTTTTTTGGTCTTATGTGTGTATTTTTTGTTACTCCTCACCCAAGGATTTTTTCCCATTGATTTTTAGAGAGAATGGAAAGGGGCGGAGAAGGAGGGGAGGGAGGGAGGGAGGGAGGGAGAGAGATAGAGAGAGAGAGAGAGAGAGAGAGAGAGAAACATTGATGTGAGAGAGACACATGGATTCATTGCCTCCTGCCACCCTTTGGTGCACAGGCCGACACTCTTATCACTTCGCCACACTGGCCAGGGCTGAACAAATGTTTTTGTAACCTCTCCATTCCCAGAATAATCCTATGAGAGAGGCCTGGAGATTTCTGCCTCTGTGGAATGCAAAAGGAGATGGTTTAAATGACTTCAGCAGAATGACACAGAGCAGTGGCCAAAATTAGCACTATGGCTGCCTCTCTGCACAGGTCATTGCTTAGAGCTCTCTGTGGTGAGGTGTCCTGTATTCCCTCCGAGGACCCCCGAAAGGGCCAGGAAGCAGGATCTGAAAAACTGCCACAGAAAACACACAGCTCACTAACCCCCTGCAACCTATTTGCTGTAGAGGCCCCCCATGAGGTTATATCAGTTCACAAGAATAAACCTTCTCTTGAAAGGTGAAGTCTGCCTTATTTTCAGATCAGACAATGTGCAGAAATAGCCTTCATCTCTTTGAACCTAGAATCAGTCAGCTATTCATAGGATTTCAACTTCTCTCCTTTTTAAAACCAGGTGCCTGTCATATTTTTTCAGGTTGATTATCGTAAATATGTGGCTATAAATCTGGCAACAGCACATCCTCATTATGATTCGGCTGGAAATGTTCTCAACATAGGCACATCCATTGTGGACAAGGGGAAGACAAAATATGTGATCTTTAAGATCCCTGCCACAGCACCAGGTAGGTCGTCCTGGGAGTACAAGAAGCACGGACACCAGGTGGCTCTCTCTGAAGAATTATGACTTTTGTTCATGACACAGACTCAATCTGATACTCTCCCTTCCAGATGGTCCAGATGACCATGAGCTCATTTCCCCTCTTTAGGAGAAAAGAGATGTTGCTGGGCTTCCTTTCGGACAAAGTGAATCCTTTACTATTCTAACCTTTTCTGTAGCTTACAGCTCATTAATTAATTAATTAATTTATTCATCCTTCATCCACCCATCCACCCATTCATCATCCACACATCCATCCATATATTTCTCATCTACCCATTTCCCTTTCTTTCCTCCCTCCCTCCCTCCCTCCCTTCCTTCCTGTCATTTTTTCAGTCTTCTGACCAACTTTTGTATGTCAGGGCTGTGCCACCCACTTTCATGCCAGTCCCTGAAGCCAGGTTCCCAGGGTTGTTCAGGGAGCTCAGCCCTGCTGGGATCAACTCCAGTTCCCCACCCTGCTCTGCAGGCCTTCTGGACCTTCTCCACTTAGCACAGGGATCCTGGAGGGAAGCCCAGACCAATTGCGATTGCGTGTTCCTGAGGGGGAGGAAGGTGGGGCTCATGGCCTTATTTTGTCCAGGACCCTCCTGGGTACCTCACCCAGGAGACCAGGCCTCCTGTGGTGGCTGGAGATAGGGCAGAACTATGAGGGCGCTTGGCTTGACCTCCTGGTTTAGGAAAAGTGGTTTCCATCTCTGCTCCCTGTTGCTCCCCCTCCCCACAGTCCTGTAGGACCTCCTAAGCAAGCTACCAGGCTCTGCTGGCAGATGTGAGCAAGCTCCTGAAGTCAGAAGGTACAATGAGTATTCTTGTTAAATGGAACTCCTATTAATTAAACCAATAAAGGGACCTAGGGTCTAGCTTGGAATCCTAGAATGTCAGACCTGGGGATGGTCTAGGCCAGTGGTCGGCAAACTCATTAGTCAACAGAGCCAAATATCAACAGTACAATGATTGAAATTTCTTTTGAGAGCCAAATTTTTAAAACTTAAACCATATAGGTAGGTACATTGTTATTAACTTAATTAGGGTACTCCTAAGCTGGCCTTTGCTAAAAACTCAAGGGGTCAAAGAGCCGCATGTGGCTCGCGAGCCGCAGTTTGCCGACCACTGGTTACTGTAGGCATTTGAGTTTACCACCTCATATTACAGAGGACTGTGAGGCCCAAGGGATCAGGTGACATGCCCATGGTCACAGCTTACAGCAACGTCATGCAAGCAGCTATTCTGGAGCCCCTCCTCCCTGCTGGTGGCTTCCCTAGGATCACGCCCATCTCCTGCCTGCCAGGCCAGCGTGCTTTTCATTTCAGTTTGCTTTGTGCTTCATTTGTTTTGCGTAAAAAAGAACTAACCCACAACCCACAGCCTCCCTCCCACCAGCCAGCTGTTCACAATGTGCACAGGTGGCCACAAGGAAGGGAGAGACGCTTGCAGATAGCTCATTAGAAACCAGCCCCAGGCCTGGGAGGGGAGGCCTTTTGGCCAGTGGGTGACTCACGCTTGCAGAGGAATAAGAAAACCGAACATGTACTGAGCACCTTCCGTGTTTGGGCACTGGGCGAGGTACTTGGACTACTCCATTATCTCATTTTTCTCTTCCTTCATGCTGTGAATGTTATGACGCCTAACACATAGCAGAGGAGACAGCCAGGCTAAGGGGCTGTCTCCTTGGCTTACCCTGTAACTTTGGCCATAATGATATAGATCATTCCACCAAGTCTTGGGTTCCCATCTGTAAAATGCGAATCACACAGCCTACCTTGATGGTCACAATATATGGAAAAGCCCCTCATCACCACAGGTACTTAGTCTCTCCCAAGTGTTTCAGAATGGGCAATGGCAAGAGAAATTCATGAAACCCTCTGAAATACATGTCTGTATTAGAAAAACTCCAGTTTCCCCACCTTTGTGTCTCCTTCACTTTGACACTCCACTACACTCACAACACTTCTGACCCTGGCTCGGGGTGAGGGGTTCCCCACACCAAGCAGTTCTCTGTGATGCCCGCTGGTGTCCTATGATTTCACTCAATCCTAAGGCTATCTACTTGATCATGACAACCCCATAGGTTAAGGGCTCAGTCCCACAAGACTGCTCCTACCCCACTTCAGATGCCAATCACAAGCAGTAGGTCCCCAGGTTATCCACAGCTTCTGTCGACTTGGCTACAAATCAGGGGTTGCCCTGCCCCTCCGTTTCAATTAATTTGCTAGAGCAGCTCATAAAACTCAGGGAAACACGTTTGCCATTTTATTAAAGGCCACAGTAGAGTATACACATGAATATACAGATGAAGAGATGCAGCGGGTAGGGTCTGGGGCTCAGGAATGCCTGTCTCGTGGAGTTGGGGTGCATCAGGCTCCCAATGTGCATGTGTTTGCCTACCTGTAAACTCTTTGAACCCCTTACTGTTGGGATTTTATAGAGGCTTTCTTAGGTAGGCATGATGGATGCCCCTCTCTCCTCTCTGGAGGATGTGGGATGGAGTTGAAAAATTCCAAGCTGTAATTATGACTTGGTCTTTCTGGTGACCAGCCCCCATCCCGGAGCCCACCCAGAGTCACCTCAAAAGGTGTTCCTCATGCTCTTATCACTTGGGAGTTTACACAGCTTTCAGGAGCCCTGGGTCATGGACGGGGTCAAAGACCAAACATTAGAACAAGAGATGTTCCTCATGCTCTCACTACTTAGGGAACTACACAGGTTTTAGGAGCCCCGTGCCAGGGCCTGGGGGCAGACGCCAAAATATATTTTTTCTATTAACTCACAATGTCAATGAGGGTCCTCAGCAAAATATCCAAGCATTAGCCTGGGAGCTGGCCCCTCCCCTGGGCCAGCTTGATGGAGCCTCAGGCCCAGCCCGCCTGCGGAGCCAAACTCCACGTTTCATCACACTCCTCAGCTGATCCATGTGCACATCAGCGTTTGAGAGCATTGCTCCAGAACAGGGGCTGACAAACCTTTCCTGTAAATATTTAGGAGAGTCAATATTTGAGGCTTTGCAGACACGTAGTCTCTGTTGCAACTACTCAACAATGCTGCTGTGGCTCGAAAGCAAAAGCAGCCGTGGCCCCTGCATAAAGGAGGAAGCGTGCTGTGTTTCCAATAAACCTTCATCCCAAAGCAGGCGGAGGCGGGGTAAACCCCGGGTTGTGGTTGTGGACCCCCGGCCCAGAGGTCTGACTGTGGGTCACTGTTGTCAGATGGCAGAACCAGGTCTCAGAGTGGGGTGGGCCTGTGCCCCGCATCAGCTAGGCAGCACCCCTTCACCTGCTTTACTCGTCAGCTCCTTTTCCAAGGTTCTTAGCGACCAGGTCAGTTTGAGGGGCTCTGCCACAGGTGATGGTGCTGTGGTCTGGGCAGCCAGGCCCTGCTTGGTGCCTGAGGCTTGCTTTTCTCCAGACAGGACGAAGGGGAAGAGCCCCCTGCAGCACACGGAGGTCCTCTGCTCCATCCCCTCCCGCTCCCTCCTCTCCCCGAGCTATTACCACAGCTTCGGTGTCACCGAGAACTACATCATTTTTCTCGAGCAGCCCTTCAAGTTGGATATTCTCAAGATGGCAACTGCGTACATCCGGGGAGTGAGCTGGGCTTCTTGCCTGTCTTTCCACAGGGAGGACAAGGTAAGCCCTGGCTGGGCCTGAGGACACGCAACATGAGGACGGCCAGAGCGAGGTGTCCCTGGACACTGAGACGGAGGTCAACACGGAGGAGGTTTCTTAGGACAGGAGGAAGTAAGCTACCATACAGCATCCCCGGAGGCATCAGCCAACCTTCCAGAAAGTTCTGAACTTAGGGTGGTCCTTCAGAGAGGTCCCAAGTTAGGGCAAGGGTGCCAGGCCTTTATGGCACCATTTCAGTAAGTCAGTAGAGAAGACTGTCCTGAGAGGGTGTGTGACCTTGGACAAGGCAGCCTCATCAACCAAGGCAGTCCCCACTCACCTCAGTCCTAACCAAAATCTGGGCTCCTTCAGCCTCCGCTGTCCATTGACAAGGCCTTTTCAGCACCCCTGCAGCCGCCGTGTAATGTCAGGGGAGGGGGGCCATAGATTGTTCAGACATCATAATGATAGTGTTCCACCAGGCGGTACAACAGAAACGCCTTCCATGTAGGGACACCTGGGTGCACAAAGTATGTATGTGTGGATGCATGTGTGTGTGTCCATGTAGGTATGATGTGTATATATGTCTTCACATGTGTATATGTGTATAAATGTGTGGATGTCTATATGTATGCATGTACATGTGTATGCATGTATTTTTTTGCTGCTGTTACTTGTGAAATATATCAAGTGATTCCATGTCATTCAAATAATATAGAAGTATAGAAACCAACCTATCAGGCCCCCTCCCACATCGTCCCCACTCCTCTCCCCAACCATTGCCCTTTCCAGAGAGAACTACCATAGCCGTTTGACATCCTTCTGCTCCTCTTTCCACGCACCACACACATCTTTATGTACATATACAAACGTATGTTCCCCCCACCTCTTTAAGGCCTATTCGCTCTTCTTGGGGAAGAGAGTAAGGTGTTCAAAGGAACAAAGGGCTTAGGTGCGGTCCCTCCTCTACTAAGACCTTCCAGTTATTTTCCATATTCCTTGGAATAGGATCCAAATGCCTCACTCTTTGGCCTGTAAAGCCCTTCACACCTCATCCCAACCAGTGGCTCCCTGTTCACCCCTCCTCCTCCTGTATCTCAAACCAGCCACACACATTCCTGCCTCCGCACCTTTGGGTTTTCTACCCCCTGGAAGATTCTTCCCTGCATGGCTTCCTCCGGAAACTACTCTAGGTCTTAGCTCCAGCCCTCTGACCTCGAGGCCTTCCTTGGCGAACTTATCTATAGCAGACCCTCCCCCAGGCTTCTCCATCCCCGGGCCTGCTTCACTTTTCTCCGTAGCACTCATCATCCTTGACAGAGGATATATTTGATCATGGGCTGTCGGCCTCACTCCACCTGAACTATAAATTGCAGGAAAGCAGGGGCTTGGTTTTATTTTGTCTCTCTAGTTCCTGAGAAATTGTCTATAAATATTTGTGGAATGAATGAGTGGGGCAAGGGGGCGGCAGGGGAGCCAGTTAAATCCCCCAAACACTTCTTGGGAATGGCGAAGTTAGGCCCCATTGTTTATTCATAGGGTGAACCAGAGGAAGTCTCTTGTGTGCATTCCATTGTTCTGCCTCCCCACGTCTCTGACTCTGTCCCAGGATGTCCATTAAAAAGGGGCTGAGCTTTTTGTCCACCTGCCTGCAGTGTTTTTCATTTATGTGTTCACTCTCTTAAAATGCACGTAAAGACTGCTTCCTTAGAGGGTGCTCATACCAAAAACAAAAAATCCTCAAACACCCAAGGAGCATCCCACTGGCAGGAGCTGCAGGGCCCTCTGCGCCTCCCCCCTGAGGCCCCTGGGGATCCCCCGGCTCTGGAGGGCAGGCTGAGAGCCCTGGGAGAGCTTTGGAATACGTTTCGAAGAGAACTTTCTGAAAGACCCAGGGATTGGGATCCTAGGGCAGAAAAGGCCTAAAATAATTACCCCTGTACTCACTCTCCTACTGACTCCCACCACTCTGCCATCAAAGCTTTTCTCCTCTGCACCCTGCCCAACATTCAGAGCTTGATTCTGGGCAAGGTGAGAGAGAAGCAAGCAAGAAGGGAGGAGGTGGTGAAAGATCAGCCCGGAGTGGTCCCTCCCTCCTTTTCAGGAGGAGAGCTGCCAAAAGATAGAACCACCCCCCCTCCCTTTGGATTAGGCAACCGGGGCTACAGATATGGCTAATTACCACCCAGGGTGACACCGCCTCGTGACACCCAGAGTGTGTGCAGCGGCCTCATGAGCAGATACCCATGTGGGATCCTTAGCTAGAACCAGGTCACTCAGCCCTCCAGGGCAGGGGTGTTGCTGTGGCAACCGCATCCCTGTAGCAAGCTCTGTGGTGCAGGTTGGAGAGGGGACCCAAAAAGGAAGGTGTGGTTTCAGAGTGTTAGGGGCTCTGGCTGTGGATGGAGCCTGGGAAGCCCTAGAGGTCTGGCACCTCGCCAGTTCTCTCCAACGCAGCCATTTCCAGGGAGCTGGCATGTTGCCGCCCACTTGGAATCACAACCAAGTGAAGGAGGGGAAACAGTGCACCCCCTGGGGCCTCCCCCAAACACTGTCCTGGTGACACAGAAGCCCTGGCCCACAAACTTCCTCTCCGTGGGAAAGAGATGATCCCAGACATGCAAGTGACAGCCCCACATACTCAGTGCTTCTGTGTGGCTGGCACTCTGGAGTGGGACACAAGGTGGGAAGGGGGAGGGGACACTCAGGGCATGAGCCAGTACATGGCAGGGCTGGGTCTTGTCCCGTATCGGATGCCACCACGCTGGGCCAGCAGAGGGGGAGCTGACCCTGGATGTGCCTCTTCTTTCAGACTTACATTCACATTGTCAACCAAAGGACTGGGAAGCCTGTGTCCACCAAGTTTTACACGGACCCTATGGTGGTCTTTCATCACGTCAACGCCTACGAAGAGGACGGCTGCCTTCTGTTTGACGTCATCGCCTATGAGGACAGCAGCCTCTACCAGTGCTTCTACTTGGCCAACCTGAAAGAAGGCTTCGAAGGGAACGCCAGGATGGTCGCTGTCCCCACCCTCAAGAGGTTCGCCGTGCCCCTCTGCATGGACAAGGTAATGGCTTGAAGGAAGGCCATTTTATTTCTGGGAAAACGTGAGTGCCAGGTAGGAAGCTGAGTTGGTTGACATTGAAATCCAAAATGAGCTGTTCTTAAAGAGAGATGGAAAAAGGTTTTCATTATTTTCCCATAGTTAGTAGATAGTCATAGTAGAAACTAGAAAATATAGATTAAGTAAAAAGGAAAGAAATCCCCCATAAACCCCTTGTAGATATATTTGTATTGCCCCCCAAGTCAGTCTCTCTTTCTCCCTCTCTCTCTCTCTTTCCATAGCTAGCTAGCTATATAGACAGACACATTGATATATATATATATATATATATATATATATATATATATATGTGTGTGTGTGTGTATGCACATAATTGATATATGTATACAGTATATGTATGTTATATATACTATATACATATTGATATATATATATCTCGATCAAGTGATTAAAATTATGTAAGTGTGATTTAATTTTACAAAAGGCAATCACACTGTACATACTTTTAACTGCTTTATTTATTTATTTGTTTATTTTAAATATATTTTTTATTGATTTCAGAGAGGAAGGGAGAGGGAAAGAGAGATAGAAACATCAATGATGAGAGAGAATCATTGATCGGCTGCCTTCTGTATGCCCCACAATGGGGATTGAGCCTGAAATTCAGGCATGTTCCCTTGACCAGAATTGAACCCGGGACCCTTTAGTCCACAGGCTGATGCCAAACCAACTAGGGCTAACTGCTTTATTGAGATATTCACATGCCATATAATTTACCCATTTTCATCCATTTAAACTGTATAATTCAATGGCATTTAGTATATTCACAGTTGTACAACTATCACCACAATCAATTTTAAAACATTTTTATTACCCCCAGAAGAAATCTCATACCCCTTAATCATAACACCTCCCAAATCCCTCCATCCCCCTGCCCTAGGCAACCACTACTCTACTTCCTGTCTCTGAGGATGTATTTCTCGGGCATTTCATAGAAATGGATCATACAGGGGTGGTTCTCTGTGACTGGCTTCTTTCACTCAGCATCATGTTTTCAAGGTTCATCTGTGTTGTAGTATGTGTCCTTACATGGCTGAATGAGTACATTCTCTTTTGTGTACGGCTTTCCCCACCTATTTGTATATCTAAATATCTCTCCATGACATTAAATGTTCTTCCACAACATCGTTTTGCTATTTTCCTGACAGCCTATGGCAGGGATTCAACACTGTTTGCCTACCCAGTGCCCTGCTGTTGAGTGGTACTGTTCTTGCATTAAAAATGACCACTAGATCAGATGTTAGCCTTAATTAGGGTGATGCTGCCAGAGTTCTGGACTTGGTTTGGAGGCTACAGAGGCTTCTGGCTCCAGAACTCACTGACTTCATGACTTAATTAATTTAAATGAAGCCAAATTCATTTCAATTCAATTTTGATGGCTCATATTTACTAACTGCACTCCATATGCCAGGTACTTTGCTAAGCGTTTTATTTTCCTTACTTCACTTAATGATCCAGACAACTGGTGGGAGAGGTCCTTATATTAGACTCATTTAATTGATGAAGAAGCTCAGGCTCAGAGATGTTAAAGGATGTGCCCAAGGTCACACAGCCCAGAATGGCAGAGCCACGGTTGTTATCTGTACCACCCTGTCTCTAAACCCATCCTTATGGCTGGTAAGGGGTATAACTCCTGGAAAGAACCCCCGATGGGTCCCACTGATGCCTCTTGGGGCTCTGCAGGCCTGAGGAGTAGGGGACACTCGCACGGCACCCAGGGAACCTCTCCCGCCCTCGCTGCCAGGCTCCTCAGTGCCGGAGTTTAGGCACCTCCCAACCAGTGAGCAGGGCCTGCATTTGAACACCAGGTATGTTTGTTGTTCCTGTCTCTCTGGCATTTCTCCATCTGCATATCTCTGTTGTGATTTATACCATATTTCCTATCACCTCTATTTAACACTTACAAGTCACATTTTTGTTTAAATCACTCACTGTTGAAAGAAAACCTATCACTACCCAATGGAAAGCCAGCCTTGCTTGCTGCAAATAGCAGGTAATCATGAGCATAAAAAAATGGACATAAAGCAGAGGTCTTACGCTCTAGCCAGACATTGTTGCTTGCCAAGACTTAATGTCTTTGTTAATAAGAAAGTTCCAAAATGTATTACCTGTTAAAGACCTAGTGGCACCTAACTGAGACTTGTTCCTTGACCTATCAGAAAGCTTGGAAGAGAAAAAGGAATTAGCTTTCTCCCCGGGGCTATTGAATGAACTGGCTGTGTCCCACATAATCTTCACATGAGCCACTGCCCTCTGTGCCCCTTTCTCTGGGCAGGGCCTCAGTGCAAGGCCTCAAACCGCAGCTCCTGGTTCCAGGAAGCAATGGGGGTGTCACAAAGCTCACAGGTGGCAATTCCTGAGGCCCAGCCCCATCTCATGTGGACCTCAGTCCGGGGAAAGACAGAGAGGAAAGACTCCCTCCCACTGCCCACACACCACAGTATTTTATAACCTTTTATCACGCTCGAAAATGATTTGCTTCCTTGGAACCAAGCTAAGAAGTTTAGCACGTATATTTTTAAAAGGCGCCGAGTGAGCCATCTGCTGCTTTGAAACTTGCAAAGAAGAGTGAGTCTGGGAAGGGTAGCTCTGGCCACGCTTTCTAATTGCTATTTATTGTCCCTTAAAAAATGTCTTCTTGCTTCACTTTCAAGTCGCCCCGCCTGTATATTGTGATCTGGAAATCAAGCAGGAGCACGTGGCCTCTATGCCCAGATCCAGCAGCTCTAATTTCATCCCATCCAAAGGCTTATTAGGGAAGAACTGCAGGCGATGCCACTCTTTCTCTAATGCCCTTCAGTCTGGGGCCTTTGCACATCCCTGTCCCTCTGCCTGCAACCCCATTCTCTTCCCATCAGATCTCCACTCCAGTCCTGGCTGCAGGTCGGACTTACCTGGGGGCTCTGAGACCACATCAGCTCCTGCTGGGCCTCAGCCCAGACCCTCCAGGAGTGGGGTCCAGGGGTGGCCATGGTCTTAGAGCCCACAGCGGATTCTAATTCGCATCCGGGAAGCAAATTCCTGGTCATCCTGCAGGTGTCAGGGTCCTTACTCCCCTCAGATGAGTTTGTACACTCTAATGGCACCTGCAGCTCTTTGTAATGAACTTGTTCAGTCACCTCTTCCTGTTGAAGCTCCAAGAGGGCCAGGACCCTGTTTTGTCAGCAGTTTATCCCCTGCACCCATTACAGCTTCTGGCATTCAGAGAGTTCTCATTAAGCTCTTAAATATTTTTGAATGAATGAATGAATGAATGAAAACATGAATCAAGGTCTCCAAAAGGGCACAAGGTCTTCCTTTAGCACTTGGAACATTTCCCAAGTGGAAAGTGTTTGCCTTGTAGAATGAGAATGGTGAAGTATATTCAGAAGTCTGGGACCTCCTAGCTGCCCCAGATTCTCTTGTGTTTGGGCCAGCTGGGGTCAAAGGAAGGAGAGGCCTGTTTACGTAGAGTGGCGTGGGGATTGTGGAAGGCAGGGCTGGGCTGGGAGGGGTGTGGGCGTGTGCAGACAGTCCCTGCAGGCGCCCCGCCCTTGTCCTGCAGGTGGATTCGTAAATACTGACTTCTTCCTGACAGCCATCCACACACAGGGGCCATCACGGGCAGGGGGTGGGAGGAGGGTAGGTATCTTGGACCTAGAAAGGGTGGCTCAGTTGGTTTGGTTTCTGTTTTTTCTCCAAATGCAAAAATGACCCAATATTGTAAGACTGTGTGCCAGGCCCTGTGTTAAGATGACTTTTCTGCTCTTAGACCTCAGCAAGAGGGGACCCTGCTCTGGCCTTGGCACTTTGGGGGCCCTGATCTGGCCTTTCTCCAGCAGTTTCCCTTCTCCCCAGGGTGAGGAGTTAAAGGGCTATGGAGTTATGCCACCCAGAGGGACTCTCCCCCACCCCAACCATGAACTGGCTACCCTGGATCCCTGAATTTCCTGCCCAAATAACCCCAGCCTACTTGCAGCACCTGCTCAGGCCCATGCGGTGGCCAGGGCTGGCTGCTGGCATGGTAGTGCTGGCTGGGGCATCCATGCAGTGCGAAGAAAAGGGGCAGGGGCAGAGAACCCAGGCCTAGAAGCTGGCCCTCGTTCTGCTACCCTATTCCAGCTCCAGACGCCAGGAGTTCCTAGAATTCTAAATTCATACTCGGGACCAGTACATGCAATGGAACCTGCTACAATGAAGGAACACTTATCTGTCCACCCAACGCAGTAGCCACTGGCCACTAGCCACATGTGCTATTGAAATGTGGCCAGTGCAGCTGAGAAACTGAATTTTAAATTTTATTTAATTTCAATTAAACATTAAAGTTAAATAGCCACATGTGGCTAGTTATTGCCGTATTGGACAGCACCAGTCCACAACATTGTGAAGGTCTGTGTGCCAAGGCAGAGGAGAAAACGGCCTTTTACTTAACCATTTGCTATGTTTAGACCTGCGGCTGGTGGGCCTCATTCTCATTGGGGTCCTGCAGTTTTAGGGGTGGTTACATGCTTTGCATGCTTCTCACCTCATCTTTATGACAGCCCTCTGAGTGATTCATTATCCCGTGACTACAGATGAGAGCCACCTGCCCCACGTCTCAGAATTGTCAGTGGGATTTGAATGCATGTCTGCCTGGCTCCCAGTTACTAATTATGATAGGTCTGGCCCTGGACCAGGTGTTTTCATAACCATTATTTAACTTAATCTTAGCCATTATTCTCAGATGCAGGTCAAAAAACCTGTCCAAAAGTCACGAATGGTCCCCCCGTTTCACAAACGAGGAAGCGAAGCAAGGAAGCGAGCTCAGGGAGGCTGAGAAAGTTCACAGAGAAAGCTGTGGAGTCAGATTTCACACCCAGGGCTGCTGAACTCCGAAGTCAGTGTTTTGGGGAATTACTGAGATGACTTCTTCTCCCCTTGAATTTAAGGATTTCAAAGTA
This sequence comes from Plecotus auritus, assembly GCF_963455305.1. Lineage (NCBI taxonomy): Eukaryota > Metazoa > Chordata > Mammalia > Chiroptera > Vespertilionidae > Plecotus > Plecotus auritus. The sequence goes on from NC_137785.1 coordinate 20,821,875, forward strand.
AGCTCGCAGAATTTTGTTGAATTCTGGCTGGAAAGCCATTTCTTCCCAAAGCTGAGCATGTTGGCCACTGAAAGCAGCCGAGTCATGTTCATTACTGCTGTGTGTGGAAAAATTCAGTTTATCCCTCAACCAGTCTGACCAGTTTCAGGCTGGATTTATAAGACGGCTCTGCAGATCGACTCCCTAAGAATCAAGCCCAGGACATGCACAAGAGGCCTATTGCTGTCATGTGACTAGCAAGTCACCAGGAGGGGCCCTCCCACCAATTTGTTGTGCATCACAGGTGGAGGCATTCAGAGCTTTTGTTTCAAGAAACCATAGAAGTGCTGGGTGCTAAGTGACTTTTTAATGCACTTTATCGCATTTCATTCTTACAACAACTCGGCAAAGCACGTTTTGCCCCTTGGCAGTTAAAGGGAAAGCTTCCTGAGTCATGCATTCACTCATTTATTCAGCAGTTACTCCCTGGGAGCTATGTGCTACGCACTGAACAAAATCTGGTCCCTGTCTTCATAGGGAAAGAGCATAAAAGAAGGAAGCAGCTCCCTAAGGAGATAATTGCAGGCTGGGACACACACCTCAGAGACACTGCAGATGGAGTTGTTGGGAAAGGGATGTTGACTTGAGACCTGCGGGACGGGAACGGGCCAGCCTCCGGCCTTTGCACCCGCTTTGTCCTCTGCCTTTGCACCCGCTTTGTCCTCTGCCTGCAGTGCTCTTGCTTCTGAGTAGAAGAATCGCCAGGTGAAGGTCTGGGCTCAGGCTCTGCTTCCCTCTGTGTGACCTTGGACAAGACACTTTCCTTCTCTGGGCCTCAGTTTAGTCTTCTGTAAATTGAGGGATTGAACTAAAAATATCTTGAAGGGCCCCTGCCATTTAATAGCTAGGATGCAGTAAATTTTCTCTCCTTCCCAGCCAAAAGCAGCTATTGTTCAAATAGGTTTGTTTTCATTATAAAAGCCCATTTTGGAAACTTTGGAAAGCAGAGAAAAGTTTAAATGAAAAGTCAACCATAACAATAATTTTCCCCAGTAAACTCTGTGAAATCAGGGGCTTGTTTCTCATTCTCTCCCAGTGGTAATGGCAGTAATGTAGTAGTAGGAGTGATCTATACTAATAAAAGCCTAGGTGGTCGTCACGCTGTCACAATTCATCACCAGGGTGGGTGGGGCTTGATGCTGTGTGCAGGGCTTGGGGGCGGGTCCTGGCGGCTGCTCCACATGGCTTCTGCTGGGGGTCCCACGGCCCCGTGCCCACCGCAGAGGTGGGACCCCCGGCCCTGGCCTACCTCTTTGGGGCAATCCATCGAGGAGCCCCGGATGGATGGGCGGGGCCTACCTCTTTGGGGCGATTGATTGCGGAGCTCCCGCACTGTGAGCTGGTACAGGCCGGCTGGGGGACCCTCCCCCCACCCAGTGCATGAATTTTGTGCACCGGGCCACTAGTATTGGTAATAATACAACAACCATATCATCAACAGCAGCTAATTATCTAGCACTTTCTGCCAACCAGGCTCTCTTTAAATTATTTGCATGGGTTATTTAATTTGCACAATAATTCGGAGACACATATACCATTCCTACAATGCATATACTATACTTCATTATACATGTGACAACACTGAATTTCAGAGATACTAAGTAACTTACTCAAGGTCCCATAACTAGTATGTGGAGAAACAGGGAGTGGTAAATGCTCAATAAATATTCAATCAATTCTATTAAATCCCTCTCCTGGGTTACAATGATGGCAGTAAGGCACTGAACAGAGCAAAGTCTGATTGAAACCTGAGACCAAGGAATGTCCTTGATAGCTATCTTTCTCCCAAGTAAATTTTATTGCATGTTTATTTTATTTTCAGCAGTGATACATTTTCACAGGAGAATATACCAAAGATATAGATAAACATTGAAAAAGAAATTAAGGTCTTCACACTGCCACTGCCTGCTATATTGTTAATATTCGGTATATTTCTCCCCAGGCTCTTTTCAATGTAATTATTTTAGCTGGCTGAGGTCAGACTGCGTATGCAATTTACTCTGCTGCTCTTTTCACTCAGTATTCTATCATGAGCATTTCCCATGTTATTATGAACTCTTTATAAACAATCTTTTAATGACTGATGCAGCCTTTTACAGGTGAATCATCCAGTGTTTAAAAAGTACATTAATTTCACCTGTGAGGGTTAAGGTGGCCCACGGTAGAAAAGAAGAGCCATGGTTTTAGTGGCCCCTGCCCTACCGCCTACCAGCTATCTGATCTTGGAGGAGTCACTTACAATCACCAATCCGCATTTTTAACTGAGAATACCCGTTACGTCATAGCTGCTTCCTGTGAGTAATGTGAGGACACAGCCAGATGACATACACAGAAGCATTTTTTTTTAAAAAAATGTACGCAGTAAAACAAATGTTTCCTCTGGGTAACAAGTTTTCATTTTTGTTGGAAAATTGATTCTTTCAGAATGCGGAAGTGGGCTCAAATTTAATCAAACTGGCATCCACGACAGCAAGAGCCCTGAAGGAAAAAGATGACCAAGTCTGCTGCCAACCAGAGTTGCTCTGTGAAGGTAAGCGACATCCTCTATCCCCGTGTTTAGGGAAGAGCGGAATTTCATGAAGCCCCGCAGGCCTCTTTGGGTACTACCTCCTTCTGACTCTGAGATGCTATGCACAGACAAGAGACAAAGAGGAAGGCTCTTTGGGATGCCCCAATGCAAAGCATTTGGGGGACAGTTGTCTTTCATATGTCCGCAAACCCCACCCAGGAAGGCACTGGCTGGTCACTGGACCTGGTGACTTTCATGGCTGCCCCCACAAATGCTGTGCTGTTCTGAATGCGGACTAACAGGCACAGCACGTGTGGATCCCTACCTGTGCACATTCACAATACCCCACATAACAGGTGCTGTCAGCATGTCACAGAGGAGCCAACCGGGCCTCAGAAAGGTTGAGCTAGACACACAACGTAAACCCCTCGAATAGAAGTCACACCCACTAGAGCAGGGCTCCTCCACCTGGCACTCCTGACACCTGGGGCTGGTGACTCTTTGTGGTGGGGCCATCCTGGGCATTGTAGGATGTTGAACCGCATCCCAAGCCTCGACCTACCAGGTGCCAGTAGGACCCCCACCCTGAACTGGAACAAGCAGAAACATGCCCGGACATTGCCAGTGTCCACGGGGGGGGGGGGGGGGGGCACCATGGCCCTGATTGAGAACCTCTGCCCTGGAATATAATAAGTCCATGGGGTGGGGACCATGCTTTTGTGCTCAGTGTTATCACCATGTGACTAAAGTCTGGGTCTGAGCTCAACGCTTGAGTTCATAGTGAACGGGCTTGCCCAGGATACTCCGGGCGTGGCAAGGCGTGGCTCCCCAGGTGGCTGCCCCATGCCAGGTCCAGGCTCTGGAAGGGTGCCGGCCTGGGGACTCTCCTAGGATGACCTCAGATCTGACCACTAACGATCAGTTCTGTAAACAGTGTCCCATGGATCCAACAACCAGTTCTGTGGGGCACCCCAGACTCTTAGAGTCTTTAAAAGTAAAAATACAGATCTCGTTTTCTAATTCTTTAAAGAATATATTTTAAATCCTCACCCAAAAAGTGAGGATATTTTTCCCCCCATTGATTTTTAGAGAGTGTAAGGGAAGGGTGAGGGAGGCAGAGAGAAAGAGTATATACAGAGAGAAAAACAGTGATGTGAGAGAGACACATTGATTAGTTGCCTCCCGCTCATGCCCCAACCAGGGCCAGTATTGAACCAACTGCCCTTGACCAGGAATTGAACCCATGACCCTTCCATCCGCAGGCTGACGCTCTAACCATTGAGCAACTGGCCATGGCCATTTCGAATTCTTTAAAAAAAATATATATATATATATATATATATATATATATATATATATATATATTTAATTTGATACCATTTTATTTTTTTAAGATTTTATTTTTTTATTTAGGTATTATATGTGTACATATCGTACTTAAATATATTTTTATTGATTTCAGAGGAAGGGAGAGGGAAAAAGAGATAGAAACATCAATGATGAGAGAGAATCATTGATCAGCTGCCTCCACCATGCCCCCCACTGGGGATTAAGCCTGCAACCCAGACATGTGCCCTTGACCAGCATCAAACCAGGACCCTTCAGTCTGCAGTCTGACACTCTATCCATGGACCCAAACCAGCTAGGGCCCATTTCTAATTCTTAAGGCATCCACTTCCATTTCCTCTCATCCACCATGTGGTGTGGGAGATGGAGACTTAAAACATTATAGTTCTTTTGTTTCTGAGAATTCCTGTTTATTATAGCAACTGTGGGTAATACTGAAAAGTATGACAATAAATAAATCCCTCATAATCCCTCCACCGGTGACAACCCTTGGAAATACCCATCCAGTCTTCTCTCTTGTGTATGGACTGCTTGGCGGATGCCAGGCCCTCTTCTAGGAGCTGCTCAGCTGTTCTCTCCTTTCATCCCAGCACTTCATCCTGTTGTCATCCACATTCAATGAGTTCACACACGAGGGGCTGAGCTCAGGGTAGAGAGAGTCCGAGAGATGTAGCCGTTATTATTAGAACAACTCCAGCAGGCAGGTGTTGGCACGCCCTCTTCTCCTTTTAGAACTGAGGACAGCAAAGCTGAGGACAACATGGTAACAGGCAGCAAAGCCAGGATCTGCACCCAGGTTTCTCTGACTCAAAAACCCTTAACCTCTGCGTGTAGGAATGTGTACTATACTGTACCGTCTAGAATGTTCTGAAATGGCTTCTTCTTCAAAAATGTGGCTTTAATAGCCATGCAGAATTTACTGGGATGAGTCAGACTTTACGTAACCAAGTGCCTATGGTTGGCCATTTACAGTGTGGGGGAATGGAGTCCTAGATCAGGATTGAGGGGCACAGGAGCATCATGGGAAGTCTCAGGTTTACTTTAGGGCTAACTATGGGCATTTATATATATATATATACTAGAGGCCTGGTGCATGAAATTCGTGCATGGGGGGGGGGGTGTCCCTCAGCCCAGTCTGCACCCTCTCCAATCTGGGACCCCTTGAGGGATGTCCAACCGCCCTTTTAGGCCCAATCCCACTGGGATCGGGCCTAAAAGGGCGGTTGGACATCCTTCTCACAATCCAGGACTGCTGGCTCCAAACTGCTCACCTGCCTCTGCCTGATTGCCCCTAACCGCTTCTGCCTGCCAGCCTGATCACCCCCTAACCACTCCACTGCCAGCCTGATCAATGCCTAACTGCTCCCCGGCCAGGCCGATTGCCCCTAACTGCCCTCCCCTGCCAGCCTGGTCACCCCTAACTGCCCTCTCCTGCCAGTCTGGTTGCCCCTAACTGTCCTCCCCTGCAGCCCTGGTTGCCCCCAACTGCCCTCCCCTGCAGGCCTGGTCCCCCCAACTGCCCTCCCCTGTAGGCCTGGGTCCCCCCACCCAACTGTCCTCCCCTGCAGGCCTGGTCCCCCCACAACTGCCCTCCCCTGCTGGCCTGGTCTCCCCCAACTGCCCTCCTCTGCTGGCCTGGTCACCCCTAACTGCCCTCCCCTGCAGGCCTGGCCCCCCCAAACTGCCCTCCCCTGCAGTCCTGGTCCCCCCCAACTGCCCTCCCCTGCTGGCCTGGTCTCCCCCAAACTGCCCTCCCCTGCAGTCCTGGTCCCCCCCAACTGCCCTCCCCTGCTCGCCTGGTCTCCCCCAACTGCCCTCCTCTGCTGGCCCAGTCACCCCTAACTGCCCTCCCTGCTGGCCTGATCGCCCACAACTGCCCTCCCCTGCAGGCCTGGTCCCCCCGCAACTGCCCTCCCTGGCACGCCTGGTCCCCCCCAACTGCCCTCCCCTGCTGGCCCGGTCACCCCTAACTGCCCTCCCCTGCTTGCCTGGTCACCCCTAACTGCCCTCCCCTGCAGGCCTGGTCCCCCCCAACTGCCCTCCCCTGCAGGCCTGGTCCCCCCACAACTGCCCTCCCCTGCTGGCCTGGTCTCCCCCAACTGCCCTCCTCTGCTGGCCTGGTCACCCCTAACTGCCCTCCCCTGCAGGCCTGGCCCCCCCAAACTGCCCTCCCCTGCAGTCCTGGTCCCCCCCAACTGCCCTCCCCTGCTGGCCTGGTCTCCCCCAAACTGCCCTCCCCTGCAGTCCTGGTCCCCCCCAACTGCCCTCCCCTGCTCGCCTGGTCTCCCCCAACTGCCCTCCTCTGCTGGCCCAGTCACCCCTAACTGCCCTCCCTGCTGGCCTGATCGCCCACAACTGCCCTCCCCTGCAGGCCTGGTCCCCCCGCAACTGCCCTCCCTGGCACGCCTGGTCCCCCCCAACTGCCCTCCCCTGCTGGCCCGGTCACCCCTAACTGCCCTCCCCTGCTTGCCTGGTCACCCCTAACTGCCCTCCCCTGCAGGCCTGGTCCCCCCCAACTGCCCTCCCCTGCAGGCCTGGTCCCCCCACAACTGCCCTCCCCTGCTGGCCTGGTCTCCCCCAACTGCCCTCCTCTGCTGGCCTGGTCACCCCTAACTGCCCTCCCCTGCAGGCCTGGCCCCCCCAAACTGCCCTCCCCTGCAGTCCTGGTCCCCCCCAACTGCCCTCCCCTGCTGGCCTGGTCTCCCCCAAACTGCCCTCCCCTGCAGTCCTGGTCCCCCCCAACTGCCCTCCCCTGCAGGCCTGGTCCCCCCGCAACTGCCCTCCCTGGCACGCCTGGTCCCCCCCAACTGCCCTCCCCTGCTGGCCCGGTCACCCCTAACTGCCCTCCCCTGCTTGCCTGGTCACCCCTAACTGCCCTTCCTGCAGGCCTGGGTCCCCCCCAACTGCCCTCCCCTACAGGCCTGGTCCCCCCAACTGCCCTCCCCTTCAGGCCTGGTCTCCCCCAACTGCCCTCTTCTGCCAACCTGGTCACCTCCAACTGCCCTCCCCTGTCAGCCATCTTGTGGTAGCCATCTTGTGTCCACATGGGGGCAGCCATCTTTGACCACATGGGGCGGCCATCTTGTGTCTTGGAGTGATGATCAATTTGCATATTACTCTTTTATTAGATAGGATAGATATACTAGAGGCCTGGTGCATGAAAATTCATGCACTAGTGGGGAGTCCCTCAGCCAGGCCTGCACCCTCTCACAATCTGGGACCCCTCGGGTAGGGTCGCTAGGCTTGGCCTGAGATCAGGGCCTATCAGGGCTTTCCTTCCCCGGGCTGCAGGCAGCTGGCCCCACCCCTGCTGCTGCCACTGCTTGCCATCTGTGCAGCGCTGTCCCCCCTCCCCTGCCACTGGTGGCCTCCCTCTGCAGGCGACAGGCTGGGGTGCAATGGCTTGGCTGTCCTGGGCCTCCCTCTTTCTTTGCTGGGGGGCGGGGCCAGCCCTGTGAGGGGCCATCTGCTTACCTGATTGCCCCTAACTGCTCGCCTACCTACCTGATCAACCCTAACTGCTGGTTTGCCTACCTGACTACCCCTAACCACTCTGCCTGCCTCCCTGATTGCCCCTAACCGCTTGCTTGGGGGCAGGGCCAGCCCTGTGAGGGACTGTCTGCCTACCTAATCTCCCCTAAACACTTGCCTGCCTACCTGATCACCCCTAACTGCTGGTCTGCCTACCTGATCACCCCTAACTGCTTGCCTGCCTACCTGATCACCCCTAACCCCTCTGCCTGCCTGCCTGATTGCCCCTAACCGCTTGCTTGGGGGCAGGGCCATCCCTGCGAGGGGCTGTCTGCCTACCTGATCACCCCTAACCACTGGTCTGCCTACCTGATCACCCCTAACCCCTCTGCCTGCCTGCCTGATTGACCCTTACTGCTTGCTTGGGGACAGGGCCAGCACTGACTTCCAGTTGGTCAGCCTCCGGTCGTTACTGGTCATTATAACCCAGGGTGTTTATATATTAGGATTTTTATTGATTTCAGAGAGGAAGATAGAGGGAGAGAGAGATAGAAACATCAATGATGAGCGAGTATCATTGATCGGCTGCTTCCTGCATGCCCCCTACTGGGGATCAAGCCTGCAACCCAGGCATATGCCCTGATGGGGAATTGAACCGTGACCTCCTGGTACATAGGTTAACGCTCAATCACTGAGCCACACCAGCTGGGCTTTGGGCATCTTTTTCCGATTTAAGTATGTGGGAGGTCCCTCCTCCTCGCGTTCATCATGACCTGTCCCTTGGAAGTTTCGTGGTTACTCACCTGTAAGATTATACATCTTCCCACCTCAGGATCCGTTCCCCTTCACTCCTCAGTGAGCCTGAGAAGCATTTATGCCTTGGTCCTTCTCAGGAGGCCTTTCTGTGGCAGCTGTGCCCATGCCTGCTTCCTCTTTTCTTGGACATTATATTTTCATCAGCAGTTGGCTGCAACTACCTGGCATATTTCACCAGAGGGGGACTTTCATTTTTGTATTCAGCCTTAGAAATTTAATTTGACACAACAGGCATATATCAATATACATTTACATAGACAACATTTTAAGGTGTTTTTTTTTACTTATAAAAGCAATAAGTACAATGAAAATTTCACAAAATGAGAAACCTAGTGTACAATATGAAACATAAACTATAAGGAAGTTATCACCCCAGCAATGCTTCTAAACTTTTCTCTTTATTTTTTAGCATAGTGGATATAATTATATAATCCGCCTTTTACACTTAATCTTATGATATGGACACTTTCCCATGTTATTAAAATTAATTTGTAGATATTATTTTAACATAAGGTTCTTATATGAATTCGATAGATTTATTTAATTATTCCCCATTGACACTCCTTTACACAGATTAAGAAGTTTCTTTTCACACCCACACACACGTGTGTGCACACAGGAGCAGTTTTTTTAAAAGAGCTTTAAAAAATTGCAGTGGCTTCTGATTTTAATCATGCAATTATTTTGATTTCTATCTTGGATAATTAAAGATTTTTATATACTTAAGTACCTTGCTCCTGAACCTTCTACTAGAGCCAGAATAATTATCAGAGGTTCCTTCCCCCTGCCTGGTGACTACCCTGATCCAATCCAGGGCCTGAATGGCGTTCAGGGTGCTGGCCTGGGAGATGTTTTCGTGGAGAGGGTGCCCAGCCCCGCACAAAGGGCGATGCTCCCAGCCCTCAGGATGGGCCTTTGTCAGCTGTGTCATTCCTTCTAGGCTTAGAACTGCCTCAGATCAATTACGCTCACAACGGGAAGCGATATCGGTATGTCTTTGCTTTTGAAGTTCAAAGGACTCCCATCCCAAACAAGGTACTGATTCCTGGGGGGTCACCGCTTGCAACAGTTCTGTCTGTCTACAAAGCTGAGTTCTCAGGTTCTCAGACTGGGTGACCTTGATTAGAAAATGGAGGGCCAGAGGGAGGTCCCCTGGGGGACAGGAGGTAGATCAGTTTGGAACCAAATACATTTGAAGCAATGATGAGCCCAGGGAGGGAGCCGTGCCTAGCGGGCTGAAGCTCAGGAAAGAGGCCATGGCTGGCGTTTATGCACTGATTTCTTTATTCCAGACGTGTTTTTTGAATGCCAACTATGAGCTACAAGGTAGTAGGCAATGACGATAAGGAAGTATACAGGGTCTCTCAAGCAGGGAGGGTATAGCTGAAACTCGGAAGATTTAGTTGTGTTTTTTTCCAAACTGCTATTTGTGGAACACTTGCTGTACCCCAGGGAATAGGCTAAGTGCTGTACAGATACCACTCTTATCTTCATTTTTAATCAATAAAGTGGGAAGTCTTTGAAAAAAATGTACATGTAGAACAGTACACACTAAGAAAATTAAGTTTTCCACACACGTGTACACACACCCCCAAATCACTCCCCACTAACCCCATACCCTAAGGGAAACTGGCCTCTTGGTGATTAAGAGAAGTCCAGTGATCTGTACTTTTAAAACAACAAAAGAATTGTATTATACTTTATTTTATTTTAAAAAAAGATTTTTTAATTGATTTTTAGAGAGAGAGGAAAGGTTGAGGGGGAGAGAGAAACATCGATCAGCTACCTCCTGCAAGTCCCCACTGGGATCAAGCCCACAGCCTGAGCATGCGCCCTGACCGGGAATTGAACTAGTAACCTTTCAGTGCCCGGGGTGATGCCCAACTAACGGAGCCACACCAGCCAGGGCTGTATTATACTCTAAAATGTTTGCATTGGATATGTTAGTTTATTTAACTATAGAAAAATTGCAATGTGATACCAAGCACCAGAGAAATTTAGGATTTTTGTTTTGAAAAGAATTCAGTGTGTGGTGTCAGCTATGTGGTGGCAGGAGGATCTTTGCTTCAAGTTGGAGGAGGCAGCTCATTGCTTTCATGACTCCAAGATGTCACTTTGGAGTCTATGTTGGAGGGGCTTGATCCTCTCTCTGTGGGCCTCCCATGCTTGCTTTCTCTGTGCGATAAGCATTCTTTCCAACAAGTCATCTCCATGTTTCCCCCTTTGGATGTGCAGATACTAAAATACGACATTCTCACAAAGTCGTGCTTAAGATGGGGAGAGGAGCACTGCTGGCCGTCGGAATGCGTGTTTCTGTCCACGCCAGGTGCCAAAGAGGAGGATGACGGTAAGACTCGGGAAGGGAAGCCCGTCCACTGTACTCTGCTGTGATCACATCCTCGGACAGAGCCATCACTTGGGGACAGTGGCCCCGCCCGCATCACACAGCTGGGGGAGTTGTGCTTTGAATCCCCAGTCTGTATGAATCTAAAACTGTAGGGTTAGGGAGTCCTCAAGACCACCCGTACCTCTGACATCAACTATGGGTTTTGTGGTCCCCAAGACCGCCCTTGGTTTCAATAGAAGGAATCACAGAACACACTGAAAACTGTTACTCTCATGGTTATGGTTTATCTCAGCGAAAGGATGCAGATTGAAAGAGAAGAGGTGTGTGGGGCCACGTCCAGGAGAGTTCCACGCGTGGAGCTTCAGTTGTTCTCTCCGGGAAAGTCATGGATGCCACCTTCTCCCATCAATACTCGTGGAGTGTCACCGACCAGGGACACTCCCCGGAGCCTGGTGTCCGAGCCTGTGGGGAGGCAGGGGGAGGGAGGGTGCCTTGGCCATGTAACTGTGGTTGACCTTTAGTTTAGCCCCTCTGGAGGTCAAGCTGACTCAGGCTTAAAGCTCCCATCTAAGCCCCTTTGTGAGGGTAGGTTATCTGGTTGGCCCCAGGTTAGCAGTTACCCCCTAGCATTGAATTATTTGCTGCACGAAAACCCACTTCCCAGTGAGCAGCACCATGCTTTCCCAGAGTGTAGAATCTTGGTTTTAAAATTCACTTTCATGGCAGGGTCAGAGTTCTTCATTATCTAAGCATGTAACTTTTGGGGGAGGAGCACCTAGAAATGTGTGTTTGAGGCCCACTGTGCTTTTCTGGATTTCCACATGACAGATGGTCCTTTCCCTCCTTGATTCTGACTTTGACCCAGAAATGCCCTGCCTACACCCATGAGGGTGCTAAGGAGGGTAACAAAGAACCCTGGGTGGGGCTGCCCCACGGAGCCTGCCAGCTGCTTCCCTCAGGTGAGAAGGGAGCGGTTTTCTACCTACTGATCATGCATGGCATGGCGCCAGGCTGGGGACCCCGTGTCACTGTCATCTCCGAGGCTGGGGGTTGAGGGTACCACCTCCTGCTGAGGCTGGCCTTCCACTGGGCTATGAGAGTGTGTCCCATGCATTTTCTCCGTGGGCAGGAAGTAGCACTGTCTTCATTTCACCAAAGGAGAGGCCAAGAGAATGAAGTAACTTGCCCACGGTCACACGCCCAGTGCCTATAGAGATAGGATTTGAGACCAAGCCGATCTGACTTCAATTATGCTCAGCCACTCTGAAACCTGGGAGGCCCTGGGACGAAGCACGAATGTTTGCTGGAAGTTTATGTGCATTATTTTTAACCCTCTGTTCCTTGAGAGTGAGTGCTTAGAATGTTCCCATTGTACAGAGGGGGAAGCTGAGGCTGCCTTGAGGTGAACTGGGCTCATTCAAATGCCATTTGAGTGTAACTAGTCTGAATTTAGCCAAGTGACGCATATTAGCCTAAATGCAGCATCGAAACCAATTCTCTATAGTCAGTTTCTAAATAGTAGGGAAATAGCCATTCTGCAGCACATGCAGTAATTTACAAAGTGCTTTTATAATTCATCATGCAAGAGGTCCTCTTAGCAAGCCTGTGAGGGCAGGGACATTATCCCACTCTACAAATGAAGAGACTGAGGTTCAGAGAGGTGAAGGGACTGGCCTAGTCAGGCCTGGAAGCAGGTCTCCTGAGTCCTAGTTCCCTGATCTTTCTCTTCTGCTCACACAGAATATAAAATTCACTTTCCTTCTGTTTTGATAGATACTGACATTCATAGAGGACGGGGAGACATAGCTGAGAAGCTCGTCCCTCCAGCTGGAGGAGATTCAAGGCTGCACTTTTACAAAGTGTCTCTTTTTGTTTCCCCAAAGGAATTCTCTTATCGGCCATTGTCTCTTCTGATCCCCAAAAGCTGCCTTTTCTGCTTATTCTGGATGCCAAAAGTTTTGCAGAACTAGCTCGCGCATATGTTGATGTGGACATGCACCTGGATCTCCACGGGTTATTCATCCCGGACACAGACTGGGACCCAAGGAAGCAGGCCCCACCCCAGGAAGTCCAGGACAGGGCTTCAGACTGCCCTGTGGCCTCGCAGACAGGACAGGCGTGAGCGGCCCCATGGGTGGGCTCCCAGGGACACAGGTGTGATCCCCCTCTGGGTGAAGGGCAGGTCCTTCCTTTCATTTGGTGTTTATTCTTTCAGTGTTTGCTTTGAGACAAAGGTTTGGAGGTAGAGCTTATCAGTATCTTTCTTTCATTTCATTTTGGCCATAAAAACCGTGTTTGAGCATTGATCAAATATTTATTGATAGCTCTAGCACTTCTGAGAAAGCCCCTTTCCATCCTAACCAGTTTGGCTCAGTAGATAGAGTGTCGGCCTTCGGACTGAAGGGTCCCAGGTTCCATTCCAGTCAAGGGCACATACCTTGGTTGCAGATTCCTCCTTGGCCTGGGCCCTGGTCGGTGTGCGCAGGAGGCAACCAATCGATGTGTTTCTCTCACATTGGTATTTCTCTCTGTCTTTCCCTCTTTCTTCCATTCTCTCTAAAAATCAATGGAAAAATATCCTTGGGTGAGGATTAAAAAAGAAGAAGAGAAGAAAAGAAAAGAAAAGAAAAGAGAAGGAAAGAAAAGAAAAGAAAAGAAAAGAAAGCTCCTTTCCTATAAAGACCGTGACCTTGAATCAGTAATTATGTTGTCATGTATTCATCGCTCTTAGAATGACAGAGAAGAGAGAGATAAACATTTATCTTTACTTTTTCATCCATCCCCTTCTCTCCCTTTCCACCCTCTGTTCTTTCCAGTGGACTAGATTGTACGCCTGGGAGTTCTAGCCTTCTCACCATGCCCTGTTAGTAAATTATGTGGCCAGGAAGGCATGTTGCTTTGTGGTCATTCCATGCAAGGCATGGCATAATATAAAATAATAAAAACTTTAAAGTCTCTTCAGACCTTATTTTATTTTTACATGGCTTCTTTCCTCTGAAGTTCTTCTAAGGCAATAAAATACAGTGGCAGGGCTAGATGGTTGGTAGCAAGCTTAATGGCTCATTGTACAGCCAAAGCTTCGACAGATGGGTGTGGGAATCGCCTTTTACAGGAGGTGGTTAAGGGTCTGGACACTGACCCGACTGGCCATGGCTAAGGGGCCAAGATCCAGGACTGAGTCCCAGGCCAGGGCTGGCTTGAGGAGCACTTGCCTGATGCTGAGAACCAGGGCAGCAAGCCACGCCCGTGTGTACAGGAAAGAAGGTTCTCCAAGGTGAATGTGCTGTTAGGACAGACCAGGCATTTGGGGCAGAGGTGGAAGGAGAGTGGTGGGGGGGATGTAGGAAACTAGGAGCAAGTCAAGCATGGTCCCATGTGAGTACTGGGAGCCCCAGGGACGTGCCTGGTGCCTGGTTTAGAGAACCAAAGGCAGGCCTGATAGTTCCCAGATACCTACGGTAGGGGGTCAGGGAGGCCTGGGATTCCACCCTTAGTATTGCACCTGCCTACTCCTGAGTCTAGATTTCATTCAGTCACCGGAGGGGATTCATGACATGTCGCAAGGATGGGATGGAATCTCCCATGACAGTGCATGAATACTCCACAGGGGGAGGGGGCAGATGGTCTTGGCTTTTGCCCTGCAGCTACCCTGAAGCCATACTTAGTTTCTACTCAAATGTAGGCACCATCAGGTCAGGGACATTTTTTTAATTTAAACTTTTATTGGAATAATTATAGATTCATGTGCAGTTTTAAGAAATGATAACAGGAGATTCTACATGAACTTGAAAGTTTCCCCCAATGGTAACATTTTAGTACAATATCACAACCAGACTATTGACATAGACCAATTCACAGATACTATTTGGATTTTTCCAGTTTTACCTGGGGTGGGAGGAGCAGGGCGGGGTGTGTGTGTATAGTTCTATACAATTTTATCACATGTATAAGTTCCTGCATCCAGCACTACAGTCAAGATATTGAATAGTACATTGACACAAGGATGTCTCAGATTGCTTTTCTATCACCACACCTACCTCTCTCCCACCACCACCTCCCATACCTCACCCCTGGCAACCACCATTTCTAAAATTTTATCATTTGAAAATGTTATGTAAATGGAAAAATGGACCTTTGGGGATTAGCTGTTCTCACACAGCAGAATTCCTTGAAGATTCATCCAATCTGTTCCCTTGTTGGGTATGTTTTACTCACTACTTTATCCTCAGCATCTAGAATACTGCAGACAGGTTCAGGTTCTCAATAACTATCTGTTGAATGAATGAGTGAATTCCCTCAATAAACAGATTCAACTCGATAATGTACCAACAAGAAATGGATATTTATTTTACTGAGGATCTCCTGGGAAGATGAGGAAGACAGTTCACGTGAACCCCAAAGACAACACACAAAATTCCCATGCAGGTTCCTGCCATCGCTCTTCCCCTATTGGTCCCTCAAAAACCTCTTCTGTCCTCCCAGAATTTCCATTTCATGCAAAGCTTACAGATCTCATTAAAAAACCCGGACTCTAAAGATGACAGAATGAAGACCATCCCATCTTCCTCAGACTCTCCCCCAGAGGTCTCGGCACCCCCAGTCTTGACAGGGCGCATCAGGAAAGGCCATCTGTGGTGGCTGAAGTAAAGGGTGACAGATCCGCATTCAGGTGGCAGGAGTGGAAAAGGGTTGTGACAGTGATAGTCACTCACCTACTCGTTATTTAAATATTTGAGAAGAGGGTGGAATGAAAAAATGCTTCCCCACCTCCATTCTACTAAGTTCCCATTGCCAAACAGCACCCAGACCTAATCATGAAAAAGGGCGCAGTTCTGCGGGGAAGAAAAATATGCCCATGGTGGTTTGTTTACCTTGTTTAAGATGAGAGGTGAAATACCAGACTGATGAGGAAGCTTGGCACAACAAATCTTTTTTTCTCAGTTTCAAAGGCACCCAAGGTCAGTTCCCATGATATCTGACTTTTCTTGTACCTTAATTCCATCGCATTTCATACACAGGCCAGTGTAATGAGCTCAAAATGCTGCAGGAGCTAAGACGCATGCGTCTTTCTTCAAGGCACCACAAGACAATCCATCCTATCCTCGAGCCTTCCTTGTTATGCTCCAGGTGGGTGGAGTACGTGACCAGGAAGCTCTACAGGAAAAATCACTCAGCTTTGTTTATTGCTCTGGGAAAGCCACAACATTTCACAAGTGCTCTAAGATGGAAGCGCAGGTACACGGCAAGCTCTCAAGTGTTTGCTGACACACTCCCCTTTTCCTTCAAGGGTTTCTCTAAGTTGATTCCAATTCAGGATCAAGCTGGATCTATATACCCAGACAACTCAACTCACAGAAAATCTAAGTGCATTCGAGGTACATCAGCAGTATTGGTTCGTGTTCATTTCTTCCCAACCAAAGTTACTGAGCGTCGGGCTGACTCCATTAAGGTCGCTTGTCCAGGTTAAATACAAACACCTTTGATCACTTCTTAAGTTGTTTGAAGACTGTTTGGGTGGTTTTTAAATGAGAAGTCTTTTCCATGGCAAATCAGGACATGCATACAGAAAAGTCATTGCCGCCCTAACCAGTTTGGCTCAGTGGATAGAGCGTCGGCCTGTGGATTGAAGGGTCCCAGGTTCGATTCCAGTCAAGGGCATCTACCTTGGTTGCGGGCACATCCCCAGTAGGAGGTGTGCAGGAGGCAGCTGATCGATGTTTCTCTCTCATCGATGTTTCTAACTCTCTATCCCTCTCCCTTCCTCTCTGTAAAAAATCAATAAAATATATTTTAAAAAAAAAAGAAAGAAAAGAAAGGCAACCTACCAAATGGGAGAAAATATTTAAAAAAAAAAAAAAGAAAAGAAAAGTCATTGCCACCTTCCTCATTATTCAGCAATAATGGTGAGACCATGGCCTCAGCACCAACTTCCTTCTGTGGGTTCATTTTAAAAAAATTTTAAATTAAATTTATTGGGGTGACATTGGTCAACATGAACATATAGGTTTCAGGTGTGGGTTTCTATGTTACAAGATCTGTATATTGCACCCATGTGCCCACCACCCTAAGTCAAATCTTCTGTCACCTTATATTAGGACCTCCTTCACCTCCCATCCCCTAACCCCTGGCAACCACCACACTGCTGTTTCTGTTCACGGGTTTCTATTTTATATTCCACACTAGAGGCCCGGTGCACAAAATTCATGCACGGGGGTGTGTGTGTGTCCCTCAGCCCAGCCTGCACCCTCTCCAATCTGGGACCCCTCGAGGGATGTCCGACTGCCTGTTTAGTGATAGTCACTAATTCCCTGGGATCGGGCCTAAATGGGCAGTAAGACATCCCTCTCACAGGACTGCTGGCTCCCCAACTGCTCACCTGCCTGTCTGCCTGATTGCCCCTAATTGCTTCTGCCTACCATCCTAATCACCCCCTAACCACTCCCCTGCCAGCCTGATCAATGCCTAAGTGCTCCCCTGCCAGCCCAGTTGCCCCTAACTGCCCTCCCCTGCAGGCCTGGTCGCTCCCAACTGCCCTCCCCTGATGGCCCGGTCACCGCTAACTTCCCTCCCTTGCCAGCCTGGTCGCCCCTAACTGCCCTCCCCTGCCAGCCTGTTTGCCCCTAACTGTCCTCCCTTGCAGGCCTGGACCCCTCCAACTGCCCTCCCCTGCAGGCCTGGTTGCTCCCAACTGCCCTTCCTGCAGGCCTTGTCCCTCCCAACTGCCCTTCCCTGCAGGCCTGGTTGCTCCCAACTGCCCACCCCTGCAGGCCTGGTCACCCCTAACTGCCCTCCCCTGCAGGCCTTGTCCCTCACAACTGCCCTCTCCTGCAGGCCTGGTTCCCCCCGCCACCAACTGCCCTCTCCTACAGGCCTGGTTACCCCTATCTGCCCTCCCCGGCAGGCCTTGTCTCTCCCAACTGCCCTCCCCTGCAGGCCTGCCCCCCCTCAACTGTTCTCCTCTGCAGGCCTGCCCCCCCCCCCCAACTGTTCTCCCCTGCAGGCCTGGTGGCTCCCAACTGCATATTACCTCTTTATTAGATAGGATATAAGTGAAATCTTATGGTTCTTAGCTTTTTCTGACTGACTTATTTCACTTAGCATAGTGTTTTCAAGGTCCATCCATGTTGTTGCAAATGGCGCTATTTCATCCTTTCTAATGGCTGAATAGAATTCCATTGTGTATATGAACCACATCTTCCTTATCTAGTCCTCTATCCCAGGACGCTTTGGTTGTTTCCATGTCTTGGTCACCGTGAGCAATGCTACAATGAACATAGGGGTGCATATATCTTTGTGAATATATGCTTTCAAGATTTTCGGGTATATACCCAGGAGAGGGATTGCTGGGTTGTATGTTAGCTCTATTCTCAATATTTTGAAGAATCACCAGTCTGCTTTCCATAGTGGTTAGGGGTGTAGACTCATCAGCCAGGTGCAGATGCACACAGGCCTGGCTGCACCAGCTGCTGGGCTGCATCAGGAAATGGTCTCTTGAGGTCAAGCAGCAGCCAAGAAGCTAGAGATTTATTCAGACAAGGTGAGCAAAGGGATATGTGGGGCATTGTGGGGCCCCAGCCAGCCTTTTCTCCTTCTGGTGATCAGGAAAGGCTTCCTAGAAGTGGCGGGAGGGAGCACCCAGCAAAGTCCTTGTAGGCTGAGGGTACAGCTCAGGACGAGGATTTGCAGGTGGATGTGGGTTAACTGAACGAAGCAGGTGGAGAGTGAATTTCCTAAGAAACAGTAGAGGAGTGAGAGAACTGGGGGATTCCTCCCCCCGCCCACCCTGGTTATTAAAGTCGTGTATGGTCATTGTAGAACACCTGGATACATTAAGAAAAGGAAATGAAGGCCCTGGCTGGTGTGGGCCAGTTGTACCAAAAGGTCACCCATTCGATTCCTGACAATGAGGCTCCAACCCCAGTAGGGGGCATGCAGGAGGCAGCTGATCTGATGTTTCTTTCTCACATTGATATTTTTCTCTCTCTTGATCTCTCCCTCCCTTCCTCTCTAAAGTCAATAAAAAAAAAAAAAAATCAGGAAGACACCCATTGTCCCACCACAAAAAGGAAACCCCTCAATCATTCTGGTGTGGGTATTTTTTCCTCAGTTTAAATTTTTTTTGTATGCACAGTTTGCATATTAGCAATCACTTTCTAATCTACTAGTGGCCCAGTGGTCGGCAAACTCATTAGTCAACAGAGCCAAATATCAACAGTACAACGACTGAAATTTCTTTTGAGAGCCAAATTTTTTAAACTTGCACTTCTTCTAACGCCACTTCTTCAAAATAGACTCACCCAGGCCGTGGTATTTTGTGGAAGAGCCACACTCAAGGGGCCAAAGAGTCACATGTGGGCTCGCGAGCCGCAGTTTGCCGACCACTGTACTAGCCCGTTAATAACCTGTTGTCATTTTTTCACAATGAATGATTCACGCATTTTCCCAGGTTACTAAATTCTTCTAATGGGTATATATTACTTCATTTTTGGGACGTGACATGATGTGTACTACCCTGCTGCTGGACATTTAAGCTATTTGTGGTTTTTGGCTATTACAAGTAATTCCAATTTAGTAACTCTGTGCCTGGGTTTCAAGAGCTTACCCCTCTCCCCGGCTCTGTATTCAGGCGCTTGTTATTTTCTTTGGCTAGATTCCCAATTTAGGATTTCTGAGCCAAAGTTAGAAAAACAAGGTTTAGGGTGTTCTTTGAAAGACCAATGGGTTTGGTTTGATTCATAGGAAACCGAGTTGCCATTCTAGAATCTGAGAGACTCAAATGATCAACGTGGCTGCAGGGCTGAGAAATCCTTCTCAGAAACAGAAAAAAACTGGGTATGGGTACATGCTAATATGACTTTAGTCCAAATCTCCCCTTCTTCAATTTTCTTATTCTTTCTTATTCTCTGTATCTTTCCACGCAATACATATACTTGTTCTTTTTCAGGCATATATTCATTTCATTTCATTCATTCATTCATTCATTCAATTTCGTGTTGGCATGTAATGGTAAGCAAAACCAGTATCTCAACTGTCCTCAGGGAGCGAATGGCATAGTACAGGACACAGTAGCAAGGAAACAAACCAACACAATTCAATGGAATGGGGTTAAGAAAATGCCGTGTTGGGAGCCAGGGATGGCTGACGTGTGAAGGATAGTGCCAGGTAGCTAGGTGATATGGGTGATCCAGATAAAAAAACGGGCAGTGCCTCGATCTGGAATCAGGAGACAGCATGGGAAACTTGAAAAAGGTGGGCCATAGAAAAGAAAAGTTCCAACCAGACCCCCAATTTATCTATTCTCAGGTGACATGGAATTGGCATTAACTAAAGAGAAGTCTCCAATGACTTCTTCAAGGATAGACAGTCATTTTTGAAAATACCTTTTTTTGAGATCTAATTCACATACCATAAAAATCCACTCATTTAAAGTGTACAATTTTATGGTTTTAGTATATTTTAAATTGTGCAACTATTGCAACTGATTTTAGAACATTTTCATCACCTCCCAAAAGGAACCCTGTACCCATTAGCAGCCACCCCTTATTCTGTACCCCTCTTCCCCAGTTCTAGGCAACCACAAACCTACTTTCTACTTTATATGGATTTGCCTGTTCTGGACATTTCATATACATTGAATCATACAATGTTTGGGTTCTTTGTGACTGGCTGCTTTCACTTAGCATAATGTTTTCAAATTTCTCTATGTTGTCGCACGAACTAGCACTTCATTCCTTTTCTGGCTAAGTAACATTCCACTGTATGAATAGGCCATATTTTGCTTATTCGTTTGTCAGCTGATAGATATTTGGGTTGTTTCCTCTTTGGGACTATCATGAATAAGGCCGCTGTGAACATTCATGCGTAAACTTTTTATGTGAACATATGTTTTTAGTTCTCTTTGAGTATATTCCTAGGAGTGAAATTGCTGTGTCATATGATAACTCTATGTTTAACATTTTGAGAAACTCCCAAACTGGTTTTCAAAGTGGCTACACCATTTTACAATTCTACCAGCAATGTATGAGAGTTTCAGGATGTCCACATCCTCCCTCATTTGTTATTGTCTGCTGCTTTTATTTCAGTCGTCCTAGATACAATGGAGTCTCATTGTGGTTTTGATTTGCATTTCCCTAATAACTAATGCTGTTGAACATCTCACATGTGTTTATTGGTCATTTGTACATTGTCTTTGGGGAAATATGCACTCAAATCCTTTGCTATTTTTATTTTTATTTTTTAATATATATTTTTATTGTTGACAGTATTACAGATGTCCCCATTTTCCTCTCCTTTGCCCCCCTCCACCAGCTCCTACCCCACCCAGGCTTTCACCACACTACTGTCTGTGTCCATGGGCTGTGCATATAAGTATGTAAGTTCTTTGGCTAATCTCTTAATCTGTTGCCATTTTTAAACTGAGGTATTTATCTTTTCATTGTTGAATTGTAAGAGTTCTTTATATATTGTTGATTTAAGTCCCTTATAAACATATGATTTGCAATATTTTCACCTATTCTGTGTGTAGTCTTTTCACTTTCTTAATGGTACCCTTTGAAGTACACCCATTTTTTAATTTTTATGAAGTCCAATTTATCTAATTTTTCTTTTATCTTTTCTGCTTTTGGTGTCAAATCTAAGAAACCGTTGCTCAGGCTATAGTCCCAAAGACTTACTCCTATGTTTTCTTCTATTAATTTTACAGTTTTAGCACTTACATTTAGCACTTTGATCCATTTCAAGTTAATTTTTATATACAGTACGAGGTAGGGGTCCTACTTCATTCTTTTGCATATGGATATCTAGTTGTCCCAGCATAAGGCACATTTTAGGGTTTATAAATCTTCCAGGAAGGGAAAAAATGTAGCCCCTATTTCTCCATCGTTCCCTAGAAGAGGTTTCCTTCAACCAGCAAGAAACAACTCTGGGGCAGTTCTCTACTGGTGTCAGCAAAGCCTTGGTTCACAGACCTGGAGACCAAGACGGAATCCTCTGTCAGTGGTGGTTTCCATGGCCCCTTCTGCAGTGGAGATTTAGAACTCGTCCTCACCTCCATCACAGGGTCCTGGTGGAGCACCAGGTTAAGTCCAGCATATAAGTGCTCAAGTCAGAGTCATACGCCCTGGTGGGATTTTCTAGAATTTTCTTTCTTTTTTTTTTTTTAACATATTTTTATTCATTTCAGAGAGGAAGGGAGAGGGAGAGAGAAATAGAGACATCGATGATGAGAGAGTATCATTGATTGGCTGCCTCCTGCACACCCCCAACTGGGGACAGAGCCTGCAACCCAGGCATATGCCCCGACCTGGAATTGAACTGAGACCTCCTGGTTAACAGATCGACACTCAACCACTGAGCCACGCCGGCCAGGCTTAAAGTACATCCACTGTGTTCCGAGAGGATTAAAAGTGACCAATGTTCCTAGATCTCCTACTCTACTCCAGGTGTCTTCGGGACAGGTGAAAGACATGGATGGGTTCCCTGATTTCCCGTTCAGTCTGACATTTGGGTTGAGTAAACAAGAGTTCAGGGTTCTCTACATTACCATTATAATTAACGTCTACATCGATGGTGCATTCTTCTCTATTTAAGGCCAGAAACTGAGCTTTCTTATAATAATAATAATAATAATAATAATAATAATAATAGCAATAACATGACAACAGCTGATGTGTATTGACAATTCACGCTGTGCCAAACACTGTGCTTAAGCACTTCACATGCTGGTTCTCATGTAATCCTCACAACAACCCTGAGGTAGGTCCTAGTACCTTTCCCATTTTATGGATGAGAAAACTGAGTATCAGAACAGTTAAGTAACTTGTCCAAGATCAAACAGATGGTTCCTGCGACTCCAAAATCCAATTTCTTTGGTTTGGGGTGGGGGATATTTTTATTTTCTTATTTAAAATTTTTTAAAATTTCAATTATAGTTGACATGTATAGTATTATGTTACTTTCAGGTATACACTACCATGATTAGACATATGTATAACCTACGAAGTGATCATCCCAGTGAGTCTAGTACAGGGGTGGGCAAACTTTTTGACTCGAGGGCCACAATGGGTTCTTAAACTGGACCAGAGGGCCGGAACAAAAGCATGGATGGAGTGTTTGTGTGAACTAATATAAATTCAAAGTAAACATCATTACATAAAAGGGTACGGTCTTTTTTTTTATTATTTCAATAGTTTTATTCATTTCAAACATTTTAACAAGAAGAATGTAAACACTAATTATTATAATTTGAAACTTCAAAAAATGGAGGAATCATAGCACAATAACATACCTTATATTGAAGATGGCAAAGGCAAAATAAAATTGCCTAACAAAGGAAAGGTACAAAAGCCTTTCAAATTAAACTTAAATATAATAAAATAATTTAAAACTAAAACAAATAGAAAAGAACAAAATGTGTAAACAGTAAATTAAACATTTTCTTTAGTGCAACTTCCAAATTATGCCCGGGATGTAGATGTAGATGGCAATGTAGACTGGGTTGAAAGGTTTTTGGTCTTTAAAACATCAACTTCAGTGGGAACAGTGTTGTTGGTCTCCTTTTTAGCTAATGCTCTGATACTGTGCTCTCCAGGGGCGTGTCTCCCTTCATCACCACGATAACATGTCTACGCATTCCCAGGGTGATGTCGGGGGACACGTCCGCAGGCATTACAAGGAGCCTCTGAAGATTGAGAGGTTGTTCCTTCTACTGAATGGGCAGATATAAATCCGCCCACTCAGAAGAAGGAGCTGCGGCCGTGTTTCCTGACGTTGCCATGTTAACACTGCTGCTGGTGAAGGAGCGGAGGGGAGAGCAAGAGAACCCTCCGCTCTTTCGGCTCCACGGGCCGGATAGAACAGCTGAACGGGCCGGATCCGGACCGCAGGCCGTAGTTTGCCCACGGCTGGTCTAGTACAAAGTTCAACTTCTTAACCGTTTACTTTTATTGATTTAATCTTATTCATGTCTTCACCTTAGGGACTTGGCACAGTCCCTGGGACAAAGTGGGCGCTTAGTTAAATGACAGCACAATAGGTGAGAATGGGCTCCAGGTTCACAGCCTGGGTTTCATCCTCTTTGTCCTCAGTTTCGTCATCCCTAAAATAGACATAGTGCTTTTCTCTCACTCAGAGTTGTTCTGAAGCTTAAATGAAGAGTATCTGACACATAGTAGATGCTCAATAAAATTTAATTTTTATTAACAAGCCTTAAAAGCAGTTAAGAGGTTGAATCTTGGCTCCCAAACCTTACTGATCATATGACCTTTGACATGTTATTTAATCTCTCTGTGCCTGTATTTTCTCATCTGTGAAATGGGGAGAATATTAGAATCCACCTTATAGGGCTAAAGTTATGTTCGTAAAGTCCATAGAAGAAGTGCCTGCCACATAGTCCCACCTCTGAGTTAGCTAAGATTATGTGGGCAATTCACAGAGGATGCTATTCATATAACCTTGAATGAAGGATGTCACCCTTTCTTTGGGAAGAGCCTTACTCCTGGTGTGGTGAGAGAGGAAGGGGTTAGCTTCCCAGGCACCCAGAGTAGTACAATCCACCCAGGAGTCCAATGGCATCGGAGATGATGTGAGCAAATCGAGCAACAAACCCAGTCTAATCGGGCATGACCAGCAGACCCTCAGGTGGTTAAAGAACAGGGTCTCTACAACCATCTCCTAGCACTGGTGTGCAAAGGGATTCTGCGTATCCAGGGCACAGAACAAGTGGTCAAGCATAGGACATCACACGGCAGGGATTTTTGTCACTTTGGCGCATTACCATATCCTTGTCTACAATAGCACTTGTAGTAATTTGCTTCAACAAATTTCCACACACGTGGAGGTGTAAAGCAGCACAAGTTTATGCTTACATTTCTGAAGGTCAGCAGTACAAAATGAGTTCTATGGGAATAACACGAAGGTGTCAGAAGGAAAGCTTCCTTCTGGAGGCTCTAGGGGAGAGTCTGTTTGCTTGACTTTACCAGCTTCCTCATTCCTTGGCTGATGGCTTCACATCACTTCACATCACATCACCCTTTTCCCCCTCCTTCCATAGTCACCTCACTTTCTTCCCTTCTATAGTCAAGTCTCCCTCCGCTTCCCGCTTATAAGGCCCCTAATGTGTACATTTAGGGTCTGCCGGAAAATCCTGGATAATATCCCTATCATAAAATCCTTACCTTGCCCTAGCCGGTGTGGCTCAGTTGGTTGAGCATTGTCCCATGCACCAAGAGGTTGCCAGTTCAATTCCTGGTCAGGGCACATGCCCGGGTTGTGGGCTTGATCCTCAGTGGGGGACATGCAGGAGGCAGCCAATCGATGGTTCTCTCTGATCCATGTTTCTCTTCCTCTCTATCTCAAATCAATAAAAACATTTAAAAATAAAAGAATTAAAAAAAATCCTTAACTTTATGACATCTGCAAAGTCCCTTTTGCCCTAAAGGTGACATTCACAGGTTCCAGGAATTAGGACCTGGGTGTGTTTGGGGGCTATTATTCAGCCTACCTCAAGCAGTTCTTAATGCACCCAATAAATACTTGTGAGTGAATGCCTGAATATTAGCCATTTAGTATTGTTATTGACATCTTCTCGGCAGCCTCCCCGTCTTCAAGCCTTGCCCAAACCTCACCCAAATCTTACCTTCATTGAATATTTCCTTAACCTTATTGTAACATTGCAACTTGCTTCCTCCATCACACCTCCTAATCCCTTTATCCTGATTGACTTCCTTTCTTCCCCCTCCTACCAGCCCTTTTTGCCTTCTGACATAATGTACAATTTATTTATTACACTAAGGGGTATTTGTTCATCTTCCTCACTAGAATATAAGCACAATGATTATATGTGGGACAAGGATTTTTCTCTGTTTTAGTCTCAGATATATCCTAGGGGTCTAGAACAGTGCCTAGCACATAGTAGCTGCTCAATACACGTGTTGAACGAGTGTGTGAATGACCTTAACAAGTTTCCTTCCAGCAGCAAGTCTGGTTCTTTATCTTTCACGCCTGATCTTGGCTTACATGACAGTGAAGGTATTGCCCGTGGTGAAGCCAGTTGATTCTAGATAACTATGTGTTATCCTATTCACGAGTCTCCACCCTGTTCCATTAACACGCTGGCAATTTTCATCTCTAAAACACAGATGACCTCAATTTTGATTTCCACCAAAATTTTCCAAAAGCTGGTAGGGAAAAGGATGGCTTGGCTTTGGATATTTATTGAAAGATAAACTTTTCAGAATTGAGATGATTGCAAAGTTGGGAGTGTAGGCTGTCCCTGGCTGAAGTTGCTGAGGTGTGCTACGTTGGATGTACTGTTTCTACTACTCTGCCTGGAGCTAATGAGTTTGTGGTTTCTGCAGTTGGTCAGACTCAGGATGTCTGCTGTAGAGGGGTCTTGAGCACCTGAGGGGGCATGGTAGAGGGTCTTCAGGGTGCCCATGGGCTTCCTGAAGTTGCATGTGAATTTATGTGTGTATGTATGTTAGGAGAATCGAGTCCACAGCTTGTATCGGTTTCTCAACAGGGAAAGTGAAGAACTTCTGCCCTGCCCCAGCTGTGTGGATTCTGGAATTTTATGACCCATGACATGTAGCTCAATTAGCAGGCTGCACACAGCTCAGAAAGGAAAGCCAGTAATCTGAAAGGCATGTCCCCTTCCCCTCATCCTCACCCCCTAACAAGTCCCCAAGTTATTGTGTTAAAGATGCTGAACCAGGTACAGTTTCAAGTTGACCAATCTCAGTTTTGGCAAGACTCTGGGCATTTCTTGAGGCCTCATTTTTTTCTCAGAGGCAAAATTGAGATGGCTCTACTTTCTTTGATTTTTGTGTGAATACAGAAGTGCTTCAAGGGTACAAAATGCCATAGAATTGCAAAGTATTAGTGACCAAGGGAATATGTGCCTTTTTTTTTTTTTTTTTTTTTTTTTGCTATGGCAACAGACTGGCTTGTTCTCTACTCCATCCATCCGTCCACCCATCCATCTGTCCCATGAACATTCATTTCTTCACAACATGCATAAAAGCTACTGTGTATATGACAAAAGCTTTATGTAAAACACTGATTCTCATAAACCTCATAAAATCACGAATACTAGTAAACTCATGTTCAGAGAGCTCAGACCATTTGTTCAAACTCACACAGCTGGAAAGTGATTGAAAACCGAATTCTGCCTGATTCCAACAGTCATGCTTATCATCACCCACCAGAACATTCCTAAAGACAGAAGAGAGAGAGCCATCTAGCCTAGGAGGAAGGGTCTACCAAACATAGTACCTTGAACTTTGTTTTACCTAAAATGCATGCATGTAACAGATGATATGTTATGGAATTGTAACTTGCCCACACTTGCAATAAATTCCTCAGCAACCTTTTTTTAAAAGTATTTTTTATTGACTTCAGAGAGGAAAGGAGAAGGAGAGATAGAAGTATCAATGATGAGAGAGAATCATTGACCGGCTGCTTCCTGTATGCTCCACACTGGAGATCGAGCCCACAACCCAGGCATGTGCCCTGACTGAGAAACAAACGGTGACTTCCTGGTTTATAGGTTGATGCTCAACCTCTGAGCCATGCCAGCGGTTGAAGTACAAGTGATGCTTTGGGACGGGGGTGTACCCCAGTGTAGCTCTCTGCTACAATGCCCACCACACCCCCCATTTCCCATATCAGATGTTTGTTGCTTATGTTTGAGTATTATCTTCTGTGTTGGACTAGAAGCTCTTGGAGGGCAAGATCTGAATCTGCTTCCTCCTTTCTCCCTCCCAAGGCCTAGCCCAGTACCCAGAATGAAACCAGTAAACAGATAATTATTGAATTACCGCCTACCCAAGTCAGGTGGCCTGGGAGATACAGACAAGTACGATGTGGTCCCAGCTCTCAAGACATTTTACAATTGGGCTGGAGAGGTCAAGGTTCCAGAATCTGTTTGAAAACAATCTTCCTAAGACTCCTGGTTGGGACTGTGATACAGCAATAGAAGAAATGGTCTGTAATTAGACAACAAAGTTTCATTAAATAGGGCAAATTTTGTGAAAAGTGACAACCTGTTCCTCTGGAAAGGTAGCATTGTGTCAATTAAAGAGCACACCTTGAAGTCACAAAGTATAAATTATTGATGATGAAACCACCATTTCCCAAGAGGGAAAAGTGGAAAGCAACTGCTCTAGATGCTATCTGTTTGCCGGGAGGGTCTCAGCCTCTGGTTGCTTGGCCTCTGATGGTCACGTTCGAGACCTTAGCAGTGCAGATAAGCCCATGCTCCTTTTACCAAACTTGGGTAGGTTCTGGGTTTATTAGACTCCATTCTAGTCATCAAATATGAGCTCACTGTGATGTGATGGGATAAGTAATTAGTAGCTCACAAACTTTGCAATGAAGCAGGGAGTCAAAATCCTGATTCCTCAATGAATCAGCTGAGGGACATGGGACAGAGTTCCAGCTGACCGAGCCTTGGTTTTTTAAACCATAGCCTGGAGATCCTAGTCCTTACCTTGTAAATTGCTGTAAAGATTCGTTGGGGTAATGGACATAAAGCTCCCTGCATAGAGAACTGCACTAGGACCTACACAGGTGGGTACTAGTCCCAGTGGCAACTGTAGAAAAATTAAGGAAGTGATCTATGATTTAGCTGATAAATGTCATTTGTATGATGGTTATAACTACTTTTTATTGTTTTTTTAAGCAAACAATTACTGAGCCCTTACTATGTGCCTGAAACTGTGTTGAACAATTGCACCTGGATAATCTCATTTATTCTGCACAAAACCATCCATACCAGGATCCACAATTATTGCCACTGAGGAACCTGAGACTTGGTTGGCCGTTTAAGGAACATGCCCAGGGTCACAGAGCTGGAAAGTGACAGAAGCGGGGTTCAAACCTAGCAGTCTGGCTCCAGAGGTAGACTTCAAGGCACCAACAATGGTATAGAAAGGAACCAGGAGAGGCTTCACAGAGGTGGTGCTGGAGCGGTGAGCAGACTTTCAGACAGTGTCATGGGAGGAATTCAGGCGGAGGGAAAAGCAGAGACAAAGAGCTGGCAGGATGAACAGCTCGCTCTGCTCAGGAGTTCAGGTGTCTGTGCAGGGGCTGTGGGATGGAGGATGGAGGGGTCTAGAAGATGAGGGTCGGGATTGAGGAGGGGCCAGATGGTGGGACATCTCATGTACCAAGTACAGGGACTAGGACTTTTACCTGGAGGACATGGTGGCCAGTGAAGGACGAGAAAGACAGGATCACTGGCATGTAGGAAATGTCATCTCTCTGCTTGTGTTCAAAGAGAAAATGACTCTGGGCAGCACATGTGAATAATTAGGCCATCTCGTATTTTCCAACTAAATTACTACTTTCTGGATGTTGTTTATGTGCAAGTCTCACCCTTTCCTTTGCTGGCCAGTGAGTGCCTTAAATGTTGACTCTAATTGCTTTTGTTCTCCCACAAGTGCTTGATATGCGGTAGGCGATTAAACATTCTGTTAAATGCATAAGGGATTAAAAGAATGAATGAGTCTCTGAAAAACTGAATTTTGAGTTGTTGTTGTTGTGGGTTTTTTTTAAGAAATGCATACATTTGAGGTGGATCATAGACCTAAATGTGAAAGAGAAAAGAAAAGCTTAGAAGAAAGCATAGGAGGATAGTATCATGATTGCAAAGATTTTTAAACAGAACTCACCATAAAAGAGAAGGTTGAGCCCTGGCCAGTGTGGCACAGTTGGTTGAGCTGAGTCCCATGCACCTAAAGGTCACTAGTTTGATTCCCGATCAGAGCACGTGTCTGGGTTGCAGGCTCGATCCCCAGTAGGGACATGGAGGAGGCTCGCTGCTCCAGCACCACCTCTGTTTTCCTTTCTCTCCTTTCCTCCCTCTCTCTAAAATCAAGAAATATTTTAAGAAAGAGAAGGTTGATAAATCAAACTTCATTAAAATTAATTTGAAAGAATATATGCATCCCTATGTTCATTGGAGCGTTATTTACAATAGCCAAGATTTGGAAGCAGCCCAAGTGCCTGCCCATCAGTAGATAAGTGGATAAAAAAAGCTGTGGTACATTTACACAGTGGAATACTTTTCAGCCATAAAAAAAAAAAAAAAAAAAGACAGCATGGCTGGACCTGGACAGTAGTATTCTAAGTGAAATAAGCCAGTCACAGAAAAACAAATACCATATGATTTCACTTATATGTGAAATCTAATGAACAAAATAAACTAAGAAAACAAAATAGAAACAGACTCATAGATACAGAGAACAGACTGACAGCTGTCAAAGGGAAAGGGAGTTAGGAGGTTGGGAGGAAAAGGTGAAGGGATTAAGCAAAAAACAAAACTCAGAGACACAGACAACAGTATGGTGATTACCCGAGGAAAAGGGGATGGGGGAGTGGAAGCGGGGAAAGCAGGAGATAAATGGTGATGGAAGGAGACTTGACCTGGGGTGATGAGCACACAATACAAAAAACAGGTGATGTGTTATAGAATTGTAAAACTGAAACCTATATAATTTTATTAACCAATGTCACCCCAATAAATTCAATAAAATTAAAAAAATAGTGTCTGTTCATCAAAGACATCATTAGGAGAGTGAAAAGGCAAGTCACAGAATCGGAGGAGAACTTTGTTTCCATATATATAATAAAGCACTCCTACTAAAAATCAAATTAAAATTCAGTTTTTTAAAATGATGCAAAACTTGAACAAATACTTTTAAAAAAGTTATCCAAGTGGTCAAAAAGCATATAAAATGGTGCTCAACATCATTATTCTCAGGGAAATTAAAATTAAAACAAGATATCACTTCACACATACCAGAATGGTAATTAAAAGACTGACACCACCAATTACTTAAGGATGTGGAGCAACTGGACCTCTCACATGTGACTGGTGGGAGTATAATTGGATACAATCACTCTGGAAAACTGTTTGGCAGGATTTGCTAAAGCTGAACATATGCTCACCCTGTGACCCAGCAACTGAACCTGGGCACAGCTACAAGAGAAAAGAGCACATACATCCACCTGATGACTTGTTTAAGGATGTTCGTACAGCTTTATTATAAGAGCCCCAAACTGGAAACAGTCCAAATATCCATCAACAAAAAATAGATAAATTGTGGCATATTTGCACAATGGTATAGTCCCAGTAATAAAATGGAAGAATTTCAAAGACGCTGTATTGAGTGAGAAAAGCTAAATGCACAAGCAGCAAAATGGAAGAATTTCAAAGACATAGTATTGAGTGAGAAAAGCTAAAGAACAATAAAAACTAATCAATAGCAATATTGTCAGAGCAGTGGTTTCCTTTGGGAGGTACTGACTGGAAATGGACCTGAGGGAACCTTCTCGGTTTACTGGAAATGTTTTTTATCTTTATCTGTGAATCACCTGGTGATTTCACAGTTGTATCCATATGGAACAATTTACTGCATGATATATCTCAATAAAGATTTTTTTTTTAAGATTTAAAAAAAGTTGCCCTGGCCAGTGTGGCAATTTGGTTGAGCATTGTCCCATGCACCAAAAGTTTGCCAGTTCGATTCCCAGTCAGGGCATATGCCCAGGTTTCGGGTTCAGTCCCCAGTTGGGGTGCTGACGGGAGGCAACCGACCGATGTTTCTCTCACATCCATGTTTCTTTCTCTCCTTCCCCATTCCTCTCTGTAAAATCATTAAAAAACATTTAAAAATGTTAAAGTTAATTAGTTTCAGGGCATGCTGGCTAAAGAGGTCTAACATATTTCAGAAAATATCAGATGAATTTAAATGTTAAAAAGTAAAATTAAAGGCTGGAGCATGAAAGAAAAGGAATCGAATGAGGTGTTTAAAGGGCTGGAGTAGGAAATTTAAATGTCAGATGGAGTTAGAAAATAAATTAAGTTCACCTAAAGCCTAGCATTAATGTCAGGGAGAAACAAGAAGTGAGGTTGTAAACTAAGACCCGGTGGGGCCCTGACTATAGAGGTGAAGAGACTAGATTTTTTTTACTTGAAAGTAAACTGAAGCTGGGCAAGAATGCCATTAAAAACCAGAATGATGATTGATAATAAACATAACAACACTTAGCATTTATTGAGCACCTACTATACGCCAGACCCTGTTGTCAGCACTACTCCTATCCTCTCATTTAATCCTCACAACCACTCTCTAGAAGTTGTTATGATTACCCCAGTTGTACAGAGGGAGAGACTGAAGAAGGGGAGTAACTTAATCAGAGTCTCCAAGGATAGAAGAAAGAGGGGGGAGGCAGTGAGGAAAACCAATGAATTAAAGAAACTCAAATGACTTCACAGACGTTTAAACAGATCTAAGTGTATTGGCTAGAATTTTAGGGGGAGGACAAAAATTCACTATCTTTTACATGCTTTTGGGTATATAAACAATATCCAACACCCAAATCAAATTTACAGAGTACAAGTGCCAAGTGGTGTACTTTTAGGAAGTGAAATAAAGTTTCTTGCACTGGACTTAGTTTGGAAGACATTATTGGGGCAACCTATGCCCAGAGCTGTTATACTGTAACCTTCTAAGGTTTGGAAGTTTCCTTTCAGGTCCTTTGAATCATTCTTGATAATTCATCTTCCTCTAAGTTGGCAATGTCAGGTTAGACAGCAAGGGGTGAAAAGGTCCAGTAAGCTTTTTCTTTCTCCCTCACCTCCCTCTCTTTCTTCTTCCCCATTCCTCTCCTTTCTTCCTCCCTACCTTCCTCCCTCTCTTTCTTCCTTCCTTTCAGTATATTTATTGAGTACATATTATATCCCATGCATTATTTTAAAGGCTGTGATAAACAAAATAGTTCCTGCCAGACCTCATGAAACCTATAGTATAGTAGGAAACACATTACATAGACATGTATAATATTAGGTAGTAATTAAATGCAGTGAAGAAAAATGGAACAGGTTAAGGGGAGGCATTATACAGGATAGGTGAAGGCCTTTCTGATGAGTTGACATCTGAGCTCTGATCTAAGTAGAAGAAAAGAGCAAGGTATGAGAATGAGGAAAGAAACTTTTGGGCTGAGAAGTCAGCTGGTGAAAGGCCCTGGGGTGGGCATATGCAAGGCCTATTCAAGGAAGAGCAAAAACGCCCTTTTGGTTAGTGCACACTGAGGGAGGGGAGTGTGTTAGGAAACAAGGTCACAGAGGGAAGTTCAGGCCAGATCCTGTAGGACTCTGTAAGGATGGTAAGGACTTTGGATTCTTTTTCTAAGTTTGATGGGAAACTATTGAGGGTTTTGCACTGGGGGATAATTTAATCAGATTAACTTGATCTGATTAAGGGGCAAGAGGAGAATCAGGGAGAGCAGCTAGGAGGCTGGGTGGAGTTAATTAGCGTCTGGACCAGGGTGGTACTGGTGGAGGTTGTGAGACAGGCAGGATTCAGGAGACAGTCTGTAGGAAGAGCTGCAGGGTTTGTTGGTGAATTGGATGAAAGGTGTGAGAGACATAGGTCAAGAATGTCCTTAAGTTTCTGTCCTTTGGTGCTGCCATTTATTTGGGGAATGATTAGGTTTAAGGGGTAAAATCAGAAGTTTAACTCTGACATGTTAAGTTGCAGGTGTTTATTAGACATTCAACTGAAGATGTCAAGTAGGCTATTGGTTATACCAGCTTAAAGTTTGGTGGGGACTTTGGAAAACAACTTCTTAAGTAATCCCTTATGGATAGAAAAATCTCAGTTCTCCTACCCATTAACATTATTCATTTGGCAAGTATTTACTGAGCACCTAACTATGTGTCAGGCACTGTGCAGGGTGCATCGACTTAGACAGAAATAGTCACTACCTTCATTACAACTTAATTAGTTCACTGGTTTCTGAGACACTTCTCTGAATATTGTATGAATATAAAGAAGCAACTAAAGAGTTATAAATACTGAGATGTTCTCTGACTCAGCAATTTGGAAGAGCTTAGATTTTTGGAAAGAAATGAGCTATATATAGATTTGGATAAATGGCAGATTTACCCCAATAAAATATATGAAGACCGCCTTAAAATGAATCAGAAGAGACTGTCTCAACCAAATTAATGTTTACCAAGCGTGAACTTGGTGTAATGGAAAAGCTTACAGGGCTGGAAGGCAGAAGCTTTAGGCCTGTCTGTTCTGCCCGATGAGGTCACATGTATGACCTTGAACAAGCTGTTTGCTCATCTTAAGTTTTCACTTCAATAAAATGAATCCATTGGATTTGATGACTTATAAAGAGCTTTCAAACTATTCATTTTTTTCCTTTGTATTAGTTCTTTTACTGGATTCCCATTCCTCTTTCTAACATTTATCCTATCTAATGAAGAGGGAATATGCTAATTGACCATTACTCCATCACAAAGATGGCTGCACCCACAGCTGAAGCCAAGTTCCCATAAGGAGCCTTAACGAGCAATCAGCAGGGACCTGAGGTGCGCTTCCTGTCCTGGTGTTGGGCTAGGGGACCTCAGGCTGCTCTCCCTGCCCCAGCGCCAGGCCAGGGGACCTCAGGCCATGCCCCCCACCAGGTGGGGCTTGACAGGGGACTTCCGGCCACGCCCCCACCCTGGCACCAGGCGGGGGGACCTCAGGCTGCACCCCCGTCCTGGTGCTGGGCCAGGGGACCTGAGGCTATATCCCCTGCCCCGGCAGGGCTTGACAAAAGTGGCCAGGTCTGGATCTAGCCCAGGGGTGGGCAAACTTTTTGACTCGAGGGCCACAATGGGTTCTTAAACTGGACCGGAGGGCCGGAACAAAAGCATGGATGGAGTGTTTGTGTGAACTAATATAAATTCAAAGTAAAGGAGTGGAGGGGAGAGCAAGAGAACCGGATAGAACAGCTAGATCCGGCCCGTGGGCCGTAGTTTGCCCATGGCTGATCTAGCTCAATGGGGGTGAGGGGGTAGCTGGGTCTGGGTCTCACACGATTTTGAGGCGCATGTGGGTGGGCGGGCGGGGACTTGACTCTGGGTCCCGTGGCGCGCCCCAGACTCTGACAGGAGGAAGGTTTTCATATACATTTTACTAATTTTCTTTCATCTCTGACACTTCTATTATAGAGAAAGGGCAAATAGCAATATTAAATTATTTCCTCTAGTTAATCCCCTTTTAATGTGCACGAATTTCGCGCACCGGGCCACTAAAAAATAAAACCCCAAACCCCAGGGTGATTCTTCTCTTCTTTGGGGGGTCATTTTTTCAAAGCAAAGCAAAACTGTTCTCTTTTCTTTTTGCAAGTGAAATTGTTTTCTTATTTTTTTTTGATTGTAAAAAATGATACATGATCAGAAAAGCACAGAGAGTAAAAAACCTCTACAATGATACCACTGAGGTAACTATGTTTTCACCATCATTTTATCTGCAATATATACCATATAGCAGCAGGTGCTTAATATCTGTTGAATGAGTGACTACTGTTAATATCTTGTGAACATCCTTTGGACCAAAAACAAATAAAACAAAACAAGTCCTATTTCTGGGGGTTGTTTAGCCTCTAAACCAGAAGGGGACAGTTATAGTCACCAGAGACTGAAACTGCTGGGATGATATCAGATCTCTTAGATTATATGTTTCACAATAGCTGGTGTTTTACATCTATGGAATGTTGAGAGACAATAACACCAAATACACCATTCTGATGGCCATAAACAATATCAAACCCAGCTCAGTTTGAGCAATATCAAGAAAGGCTGCAAAACAGTCCATTGCCTAACCAGGAGTGGCTCCTACAGCAGATGGAAGGGTAGGTTCTGCCCCTCTCTGCAAAATCCTTCTTCCTTTCCTACGGCACTAGGTTGAGTTTTCTTGGGGCACCTGAGTTCAACTCAACAATTTCTATTGAGAGCTTAGCATCCCTTTGATTGTTAACTCCCTTCTCAGTAAACCAAGATGGGTTTCTGATTACCTCTGGGAATGAATTAAAACCAGATCCTGTCTGCAGACATATGCTGCATCTTTATTTCCCAAATGGAATTAGTGGCAAATTTTGGAAAAAACTGGGACATCCAACATGTGAATCTGAATGTTCAGATCTCTTAAAAAATTGCTGGATTTGGCATCACTGGGCATGTGCAATCAGCTGAGAAGCATCCTCCCACTTGAGACGGGTGTGTGTCCTTCAGCTCCCTGTAATCCCACCTACCCCTATTGTGTTATATCCTGCCTCTCCTGCTCAGTTACTCAACTTGCTACCTCTAATTACCTAAAAGAATGAGGGGGCACCCTCTAAGCACTCTGGAGAAGCACAAACCAACTTATAAACCGGTTAATTACAGTGTAGTGAAGTCAGCGCAGCACAGAACACATGAACGTGGCCTAGCATGGGGACTCTGCCATGAAAAGCTGGTTGGAGGTTCCCTGAAGGTCATTTGAGCTGGGTTTTGAATGTGAGTTATTCAGGCAAGTGGGTTGGTGGGGAATACTGCAGTGAGGGTGGTATTGAAAGCATATACAAGTTCTTCTGCTCATTAGCTGCCTGTTGCATGGGTAACCCTCTCAAGCCAGCAACTACCTTGCACCTGAGTGATGCTGGTCTGTCTACAACCCGCTAACCAGGCCCTCTCATTCCTTCCTTCTGTCAAAACATCAGAGAAGGTTCATCCCTGTCAGGAAGGGCCTGCCTGACTAATCCCCACTCACCTCTTCAATTAAGGCAACACTTCCATTCCGGGATAACTGGTTACCTGAGGGTGATTCTGTTATTTGAGCTCTTTGTTTTGTTTTGGAACCTCTGACATCTGAAGAGTAGACCAGCATGCCAAGCAATGAATCAATAAGAATTCATCAAATGTCTACATGGTATAGAGAACTCTCTCTGTCCTGGGTATCATTTTGACCTTAAAAACAACCCAGCTGAGAAAAAACGACAAACACAAATAAACTAAAAATACAGAATGCGATTCAGAAAACATTTATTAATTGCCTGGTATTCACAGATTTTTAGATTCCTCCATCTACCGGCCCTCGCCAGTGTGGCTCAGTTGGCTGGAGTGTTGTCTCATGTACCAGAAGGTCGTGAGGTCATGGATTCGATTCCAGGTCAGGACACATATAGGAGGCAACCTACTGATGTCTCTCTCTTGCATACCGATGTCTTCTTTCTCTTTCTCTCTCTCTCTCTCTCTCTCTCTCTCTCTCTCTCTCCCTCCCTCTCCTCCCTTCCTCACCCTCTAAAATCAATTAAAAAATATTAACCCCTCCATCCAACATTCACTGAGCACTACTTGGCACTGTATTTGGCACTTGGAAACAGAGACACACTAAAATATACAAGCTAGCAGGTGACATGAATAAATAAACTCATTACAGTAAGTTTCCTGCCAAAGCAATGTTCAAAACACAGCAACAACTTGGAGAACAGAGTGTTGATTGCTCCCTGGGATACTGGGCAGGTATCACGGTGAAGAAAGGCTTGAGTTGCTTATCTCGTTTTTTCCTGCTTATGACATTTTACAACATACTCAAACATACAGAGACTAGTACAACAAATTTCCATGTACCCATAACCCGGCTTTAACAACCAATCACCACTTTTGATTCACCTATACCCCCACCTGCTTCCCTCCATCCCTTCCTTTTGTTTTGAGCTAATGCTAAACATTTTTGTCATTTCACCCATAAAAATTGAGCTGTGTTTGAAGAAGGGACTATAAATTTCTATATTTTTAGTTTATTTGTGTTTGTCGTTTTTTTCTCAGCTGGGTTGTTTTTAAGGTCACTGGTAGCATCCTTTTTCTCATCTATCCTTTTGCCAGTGGCTCTAGAGGAGTTATATACTCCGATTCCTACCAGCAACTGCAAAGCCTTGGCTAATTCAGGGTAAAGACCCAAGACTTTATCAGAGCCTTTGGCTGAAAGAAAAGACGGAGAGAGAACCACATCCCGTGAGAACCACATCTCGCCTTATCTTGAATGAGGATCACATTCTTCTGGTCCTTGGTCCTCATAAAATTGCTATTTCTTTAAAGCTTATTGAGTACCTGTTTGTACGAAATGGTGACTACATTCCACATTCCCATGTGCCCTTAGCAGCCTACGGGCAAACCTCAGACAGTATAGGGCTTGCCTTAAAAGCCAAGCTGACCCAGAGTTGCTTCCTGTCACAAATGAATGTCTGGCCTCTCTCGCTTCCGCCTCTTCAGTGTTCCCCCCCTCTCTCTGAAAGGTCCCAACATCCATGCAGTTACTCAACCCAGAACATTATCCTGGACTCCACTTCCCTCACAATTCTATCTACTCTTTTAAAGCCATCCACTATTGTCCACAGCCATCATCAGCCTTCCATCTAGGTCACCATTCTCTTCCCTCAAGTACTGCAATATATAAGCATCATTCTGTCTCTGGAGCACACACACACATATTCTCCATGCAGCGGCTGAGTGATCTTTATAAAAAACAACTGCAACCCGCTCAAAGCCCTTTCATGTTTCCTAACACCTACAGGAACCAAGACCAACTAACTTCCTTACCACAGCCAAGGAGGCCCTGCAGAATTTAAGACCTGCCGCTTACTTCTCCAGCTTCATCCGCTACATCTCCTCCCTAGGCCGCAACCAAAACGCTCTTTTCAGAGCCTGTTTTCTCGCGTCTCTGCTCTTACTTGGGAAGCGGCTTTTCTCTCAAACATGATGAAAACTACACCTACTGCGTCCTTGCTTACATGCTAGTCCACAACACTAAGAAGTCATCATCTTCATCTTGCAGGTGGAGAGGTGAGGATGGGCACCGTGCCCATGGTCACACAGCTAGAGTGGAAGAGCCGAGACTCGGGGGTCCAGAGGACGCCGGCTCAACCACCGAGTCCCAGCCAGCCGCACAGCCCTCCAGCGTCGCAGAGATCCCTCCCGGTGATGGACAACCTCTGACGGCGCGGGGGTGGCGACCAGAGGGCCCTACAGGGGAACGACGCTTCTGATTGGCTGCCTCCAGCGATGGCGGGCGAGAGGGAGGGAACAAGAGCGTGGGGGCGTCGCGGAAAAATGACGTAATGCAGAGGCTCCTTAAAGGTACCGGCCCCTCGCGCCGAGGATGGCGCAGGCGCGGTCCGAGGGCTCTCGCTTGTTCACGGATCACGGATAGCCGGGCTGGACGGGCGCGCGCGCGCGGGCTGTGTAGACGTGAGCGCGCCGGACGCGGACAGCCCAAGGGGTCCGGCGAGGCGGCGTGGGGAACAGGACTGGCCAGCTGACTAACGGGCGCCGCGATGGCCGAGGGTAGCGCCGTGTGTGACCCTCAGCACGCCGCGCGCTTGCTGCGAGCCCTCGGCTCTTTCCGCGAGGAGTCCCGCTTCTGCGACGCGCACCTGGTCCTCGACGGGGAGGAGATCCCGGTGCAGAAGAACATCCTGGCGGCGGCCAGCCCGTACATCAGGTGAGGAGGGGGCCGGGGGCGGGGCGGGGCCGGCCGGGCGTGGCTCCGGAGTCCCTGTCCATCCTCCTCCCCCCCGCCGCCCCAGCTGCCTGGGTCCCTCCCGGCAGACACCCCTGTTGGGCCCCCGGGACAGCTCCGGTGTCTACGCCCACCCTCAGGCCGAGCCCCATGGGACCCTCGCCCCCCTGTAGATGACCCCGGACCCGGGCCGCAGTCCCTCGGCCTCCTCCGATTCCCACAGCCCAGCGCTCGCCCGGGCCTCCGAACCCCGCAGGCCCCCAGATGCCGTCCCGGACCGTCCCGGGACCCGGACCCGCGAGCAGACCGGGGCCGCGCCCGCGAAGAGCCGCCCCTCGGCCGGGCCCAGCCCGCGGATCCCGGCTGAAGTTTGCCGGCGGCTCGCCTCCAAAGCGACGCGCAGTCGGCGGGGCCCGTGGCCGGTAGCGCCGCTCCCGCGGAGAAGCCAAACAAGCTCCATGCCGGGTGTGGGCTGAGGGAAAACTGTCTTGTACTGGATCTTCTCCTTGGGTTGGCGATCCGACCGCCAAGCCTGAAGTTCTGTCCAATGTGTTTTTTCCACTTCCTTGTGGGAACTGCGTGTAAAAGAAGGGCTGTGCATTATAGACACACACGTTCAAGTAAGCTATAGAGAATTTTAAGACTACTGCAATTCTCAGGATGCAGTTACAACTAGAGGACCAAGAAATTTTAGCGACTCAGAAAGCATTTTAAAACTTCAGTAAAACAAAGCTTAACCTGATTTGCCATTCCAATTAACCTGGTTAAAGGTTGATGAGATAGTGATTAACCAAGTGTATCAGATCTTGCAGGGGAGCTGTTAACTTTCTTACAGCAACTTTCTTGCAAAGTCGATTGCTCTTTTAATAAAAGAGAAAATTGCTAAAAGCTGGAGAAACTTCCCAGTAAGCTGGTTAAATATAGACTAATAGTAGAGAACTCACTAGAATTGACAAGTCAGAAAAAGCAAAATGATGCGTACAGCATTCTTAGTGCTTTGCCTTAGCAGAACTCAGTACCCAAACTACACTTGAACCTTTTCATGAGGAAACATTTGTGCTAACTCACAAGCAGTTCAAATGCTCTTGTAACTTCTCAGGGCTCTTTTGTAAATAAATTTTCACTTTGTGATTTTAAAGGTGGGGTTGTGGTGGGAGTCTGTCAGTAGGGTGTTTAGATTGCCGATATGACAACTCATAGCTGGCATTTCAGAGGTTTGAGCAATCAATCTCAAATTGGAATCAGTGGCCAGAGTCTTCCCGGTATCCAAAGTGTTCCTGTTTGGGGAAATGCTTAGGAAAACAATTCTAGATGCATTATTGTGGTAGTTCTTTATGTGGCATCCAGCCAGCTTAAAAGAAAATTGCAAATCCCCAAACACATGCTCTCTACCCTCTTTTCATGTTTTATTTTTCTCCATAGCACTTACCACTGTAAGATACCCTATATTTTACTCATTTACCTTGTTGCTCTTGCCCAACCACAATGTAAGCTCAGTGAGGCCAGGGATTTTTCTTTTGTTCATTATTGTGTCTCTGGCAGCCAGAAAACAAGTGCCTAGTGGTTTAGCAAATGTGAATGAGGGACTGCCTGCTTTTCTGCCACAGCCAATTAGACATTAGAAGGTGGCTCTGTTACATTTCCCCATCAGATGCTCAGTTATCCCTGACTGAGAAGGATGTGGGAGCTGCTTTCTCCCTCCAGCTTTTACTCTTGCAGCTGTGTGTTGTTGTAGATGGCTTGATCTTGACTTCAGCTCACTAGTCTGATAAGTGAGGGATAAAATGTATCTTCATCTCATTTAATCTTCGATCCATCCTGTGAAGGAATATGTAATAATGCGTTGAACATGTCATAGGTCTGTACATAAGTCTATAAAAGGTGGTAGTATTCTCTGCTGTATCTGCTGAATTATGAAAGCTGGGGTATCCACTTGTGACATGGTGGCACACAGTGAGAATATTTAGTTATATGAAATGCTATTTATTTAACATAGTAATTTAGGTATGAAATATTACTAATCAAAGTAGCGGAGCCAAAAAGGACTTCAGATATCCAGTTCAATTCTGTTGCTTTCCACAACAAGAAAATGGGGCTCAGTGGGCATCAGTGACTTGTCTTACGATGAGGTTACTGGTGCTTAGTGGTTGAACTAAGATTAGATACCAAGCTAATGACACCATGTCTCCTACTCGTTTACTATACCAACTTAGAGCATTACTTGTATTTAACTATTCTTTGTGTATACTCTGCTACTTACTGACATATGTTATGATTTCAAGTGCTTATCAAGTACTTTCATATACTGTCTCATTTTGATTTTATGAATTTTAGAAGATGTTTATGAAAGCTGGGGACAGTGAAACAAGGAAGGACTGAGGAAATGAGCCTAGGCTGCTCTGCTTTGGCTCATTAAGTCAGAGAAAAGGGGCCTTGGGAACAGGTTCAGGGAGTTTGTCTGGGACAAATTGCTGCTGCCCATCATGGGGTCTTAAGAGTTTAGGAGGTGCATGCCCGTGGGGGGAAAAAGGTTGAGGGGCAGCGTGGGCGTGCTCTTGGGAGGAAGAGCGCACCTTGATTTTCATTTTCAGCCATCTTGTGCTGTAGGTAGGGCAGGTGGATATTTTTGAGGTTTTGCAGATAAACATGAATCAGTCAATGTGTGTATGTGTGTTTTCAGTGACTAATTGCTCTAAGTTTATTTGGCTATGGAAGTGGTAGAATGTTCTTGGGGGTCTTTTAAAATTATTAATCTCAAGGCCACTTAAAAGTAATTTGACTAGTCTGTATTACTACAGTAGGTCCTCGGGTTATGTCGGAGATCCGTTCCTACAGCGCGATGTAATGTGATTTTCGCCGTAAATCGGAACCCACCTACATAAGCACCTATGTCATTCACATGGAGCACATACACAGCAGTAATGAAGTGAAACAGAAAAAAAAAATTAAAAGAAAGATAACAATTCCGGTGGAGAAACCAAGATGGCGGCATAGGTAAACACCTAGACTGCTGCCTCGCACAACAATATCAAAACTACCATGTTTCCCCGAAAATAAGACAGTGTCTTATATTAATTTTGCCCCCAAAGACACGCTAGGTCTTATTTTCAGGGGATGTCTTATTTTTCCATGAAGAAGAATATGGTACACATTTATTGTTAAATGAAAATAAAGGAAATTTATTACCTGTATATGGTACGGTAGTACGGTAGTTGTCAACACAAACCAGACAAACTGTGAATCCTACAGTATCAAGAATTTACTCATTTATTCAGTGACAATCATGTCATCATCTTCTGGAACATCATCATAACAATCCAATTCCTGAATTTCCTGGTGAAATTCTTGTGACTCCATTTCTTTCAGAATCAGTGGACCAAATCTCTCATGTTTAGCAATAGCACTGTCTTTAAATGAGTACTTCTTGTCAAGGTAGCCTGCTCGCAGTGCATTTACAATGCAACTGTCAGTGATTTTCTCCCATGAATTCTTCACCCAAGTCACAACTTCTTGTAGTTTAGTTTTCACAAAGTTTCCACGCTGATTTCTCTCCATTCTATTTTCAATGTAGTCATTAATTTCCGTGCGCAAATTGTCTTTGAATGGCTTGTTTATTGCAATATCAAGAGTCTGGAGATAGGCCGTCATTCCTGCGGGAATCATTATCTGATCTATTTTTCTTTCGTGAAGAAATGTCTTCATGTCTTTAGCGCGGTGAGTGCTGGCTGCATCCCAGACTAGCAGACCTCTTTGGCTCCCTCGCATAACAAGCGGCAGCATTAAATCGACCCACTTCCTTGTAACTGCTTGTGTGGCCCAGGCTTTTTCAGTTTCAAGAATAAAAACGCCCAAAACACATTCAATCTTTTCCTTCTTGCCCTTAGAAATGATTAAAGGTGGGATTTTAGTGCCATCCAGACGAATTGCCAAAATACAGGAAACACGTGCACTTTGGTAAGCAGTGGAGGGGATGTACGCTAAGGAGGCACCCCGCTGTTGAATTGTTGTTTGAGATGATTGGCCCATAAACACTGCAGTTTCATCCATAGCAATCATGTTGGAAAGATTGTATTTAGAGAAGTCAGCATCATCAATAAAGGACTTGAATGCAAGTGCTCGCTTAATAACTTGAGTATCTTCCAACCTAAACAATGTTGTAGATCTTCTTAAAGACAGTTCACTTCGCTGAAGGAAATTATCCAGCCAGTGTTGTGATGCTTTGAAATCTTCGGGGGCTATGTCAAACTGTGGTGCCATTGCAAGGGCAAATTCTTGAATCTGAGCCCTATTCACAACCAAAGCCTTGCTCTCCTGTCAACAACCCATTCACAGATCAGGTCTTCCAGCTCGGAAAATAATGGTTGCCGACCTGATCCACACTTGCGCTTTTTAGCATTTCCCTTGTCCACTTGTTCAATGAGGTTACCATACTCTGCTCGCCATTTTCGGACCAATTGGATACTCAACATCTTCTCTTTGCAGAAAGCAGTAAGATTTTGGCCCCGATTCCTTTCTTGTACTCCACGGAGTAGCTTTTTCTTTTTGCGCTCATTTCTAGGGGTAAAAAAAAAGGAATTGGGGTATCAAGGTGGGGGGAGGGGGATCACTCAAAATGACACAGGGGGGATCGGGGGGGAATCAAAATGGCACAGG
This sequence comes from Plecotus auritus, assembly GCF_963455305.1. Classification (NCBI taxonomy): domain Eukaryota; kingdom Metazoa; phylum Chordata; class Mammalia; order Chiroptera; family Vespertilionidae; genus Plecotus; species Plecotus auritus. The sequence continues at coordinate 20,865,397 of NC_137785.1, forward strand.
AGATTCAGAGGGGGGATTACCATTTTAGTAACCCCTTTTGATCCTCCTGTGTCATTTTGATTGTCCCCTCTGATCCTCCTGTGTCATTTTGATTGTCCCCTCTGATCCTCCTGTGTCATTTTAAGTGATCCCCCTCCCCCCAACCCTGTGCCACTGAACACCTTCACCAGACATCCCCCCTACCCCTTTATCAGACATTTACCCCCTGGGGCCTGCCTGGGGACTGTCACTGGGCTTGCTGGGGCCTGGATCTGGGCTGGAGCAGGGTCTGCCACTGACTGAGAACCTTCAGTCATCATGAAGGTGACCGCGAGCATCAGGTAGTGTCACCAGAGACAGACCAGCACTCACCACCTTCACTGTGTCCCATCCGCTCTAATCCTTCTGTTCTTCTACACGCATCTGCGAAAGTCTCCTCCTCTCTCCCGCCCCGCGCTCACCGCTTACTCCAACCTCTGCTCCGCCTCCACATAGCAGTGACGTCAGGACTCCGCGTAATGTCACTGGTTGCTAGATGCCAGTCGGGGCGGCTCTAGTGACCAGTTTACGGTAAATTAATTTTCATTCTGAGACAGAGCCTGGGGGCCTTATTTTCGGGGGATGCCTTATATTTCACTCAGAAGGGAACCTGTAAGTAGGTCTTATTTTCGGAGGATGTTTTATTTTCGGGGAAACACAGTACAACTAAAAGACAAAATGGACACCATCCAGAACCACAGGAAAGCTGGCTGAGTGGAAATTTTACAACTAGAAGGAAAGAGGAAAGCACATTGAGAATCAGAGGAGCTGCAAAAGGCTGAGGTATGGAGACGCGCGAGCGCGCAGAGAGGAAGGGCGGCTGAGTGCACAGGCGGCTGAGTGCACGGCTGGCTTTCTAAAGTGGGAGGGAGACGGAAGCTTCCGACTGCACTGAACTCCGATTCTGGGTGAGTTTCTGGGAACCCAGATTCATTCGGGGAGAAACTGGACTGTCAGGAAAAGAGAAAGCACACTGAGACTCAGGGGAGCTGCGGAGGCAGAGGCCCAGAGGCACGCACGCGCAGAGAGGATGGGCAGCTGAGTGCGCGGCTGGCTTTCTAAGCGGGAGGGAGACGGAAGCTCCCGGCTGCGCTGAACTCCAGTTCCAGGTGAGTTTCTGGGAACCCAGACTCATTCGGGGAGAAACTGGACTGTCTGGCAGCGGGTGAAACTCGAGGGCGGCTTTCTCTCAGAGGTGCTTACAGCGATTACCGAGGGACACTGAGACCCAGTGGCCTCATGGGGCAGGGCTGATGGGAAGCCAAGGCTGTCTGCTCCGCTCTGAAACTCCGCTCCATCCAAGCTGAGCACAGAGGCTTTTGCAATTTTGCAAGTCTTGTCTCATAAGGGTGTCTCCAGCTCAGAAGTTCTCCCAGTGTAGACCCAGCTGATCCTCACAGTCAATTGGCCTGGAGGTCAATTCCTCCCAGTGATACCAACAACAATCAAGACTTAACTACAACAAGGCTGTGCACACAGCCCACAAAGGGGTGCACCAAGAGTTTCCACCTTAGGTAACTGGGGGAGGCTGAGCCACTGGGCCCTATAGAACACCTACCACACAAAGCTATTCTACCAACTCAGGGAAGCAGCGAAAATGCGGAGACAAAGAAACAGATCACAAATGAAAGAAATGGAGGAAAGCAAATGACTGGATATAGAATTTAAAACCACGGTTATAAGGTTTTTCAAGAATTTCCTAGAAAAGGCCAATAAATTTAGCGAGACCCTCGAGGATATGAAAAAGGACCAACTAGAAATTAAACGTACACCGACTGAAATAAAAAATATTATACAGAGACCTAACAGCAGACTAAAGGACCGCAAGAATCAAGTCAAAGATTTGAAATACAAAGAAGAAAAAAACACTCAACCGGGAAAGAAAAAAGAAAAAGAATCAAAAACTTGAAGATAATGTAAGGAGCCTCTGGGACAACCTCAAGCATACCAACATCAGAATTATGGGGGTGCCAGAAGAAGAGAGAGAGCAAGATACTGAAAACCTATTTGAAGAAATAATGACAGAAAACTTCCCCCACCTAGTGAAAGAAATAGACTTATAAGTCCAGGAAGCGCACGGAACCCCAAACAAAAGGAATCCAAAGAGGACCACACCAAGACACATCATAATTAAAATGCCAAGAGCAAAAGACAAAGAATATTAAAAGCAACAAGAGAAAAACAGTTAATTACCTACAAGGGAGCACCCATACGATTGTCAGCTGATTTCTCAACAGAAACTATGCAGGCCAGAAGGGAGTGGCAAGAAATATTCAAAGTGATGAATAGCAAGAACCTACAACCAAGATTACTCTACCCAGCAAAACTATCATTCAGAATTGAAGGTCAGATAAAGAGCTTCACAGATAAGAAAAAGCTAAAGGAGTTCATCACCACCAAACCAGTATTATATGAAATGCTGAAAGGTATTCTTTAAGAAGAGAAAGAAGAAGAAAAAGGTAAAGATATAAATTATGAACAGCAAATGTCTATCAACAAGTGAATCTAAAAATCAAGTGAATTAAAAATCTGATGAACAGAATAAACTGGTGAATATAATAGAATCAGGGGCATAGAAAGGGAGTGGACTGACAATTCTTGGGGGGAAAAGGGTGTGGGGGGTGCGGGACGAGACTGGACAAAAATCGTACACCTATGGATGAGGACAGTGGGGGGGAGGTAAGGGCAGAGGGTGGGGTGGGAACCAGGTGGAGGGGAGCTATGGGGGAAAAAGAGGAACAATTGTAATAATCTGAACAATAAAGATTTATTAAATTAAAAAAAAAGATAATTCCTGACCTTTACTTGTAGTAAATAAATAATAAAAAACATAAAGCACATATGTATATATGTCAAAATGACGGAACTTTTTTTTTAAATAAATATATGGGAGATGGCGACGTAACCACGAAACGACATACGTCGAGTCTGATGTAACCCGAGGACTGCCTGTGCTTAGGAACAAAGTGTTTAGTAATTTTTCAATATTAATGATATTGGGCTTTTATAATATATTAGGGGCCCAGTGCACGAATTTGTGTACCTTGAAAGGAACTGTGGGCAGCAAGGCTGCAGTGGGCACAAGGGCGGGACTCGGCCCATCCTCCGCACCCCCTCGTTGCCCCTCCGCCATGCCCCCACCCGGCCCCTTCTGCCACAGCCCCCGGTCCCCTGTCTGACGGCAGTCCCGCTCCTGCCGCCACCGCTGCTCCCACGTGGTGATGGCACCGGCCCCACTCACACCTGCTGACAGCACGTAGTGATTGGGGCCCGCGCCAGCAGTGGATGCGAATGGCGGCTGCTGCTTCAATTTCCCCTTAGGAGCAGGAGGAGGTGGAGAAGCCCTCAGGGGAGATTGGGGCCGGCAGATTGCACCTGCTGATGGCACTGAGTGATTGGGACTGGCGCTGAGTACCAGCAGCGGGTGCGAGCGGGGCCGGTGCCGGCAGCATGTGCGAGAGGCGGCTGCTAAAATCGCTCGGTGCTATCAGCAGGTGCAAGCGGTGGCTGCTGGCTCCAATCTCCTCTCAGGAGCAGGGGGAGGTGGAGAAGCACTGAGAGGTTATTGGGGCTGGTGCCAGGCGCTGGCTGCAGGTGCGAGCGGGGCCAGCGCCAGCTGCAGGTGTGAGCACCAGGCGGGACCACGGCTTGCAGGAGCAAAGAATTTTCAGTAACCACCAGAGGCTCACCCGGCCTTGGTCTGGCACCTCTGCTTACCTGTTCCACCATCGCACCATGCCCGACGCCTGCCATGTTCCGCGCTCTGCCACCTTCTGCCAACGCCCACCATTTTCCACGCGTGCCCCCTGGTGGTCAGCGCATTTCATAGTGACCGGTTGTTTGGTTGTTCTGCCGTTTGGTCTATTTGCATATTAGGTGTTTTTTTTTTAAATATCTTTTATTGATTTTTTACAGAGAGGAAGGGAGAGGGATAGAGAGTTAGAAACATCGATGGGAGAGAAACATCGATCAGCTGCCTCCTGCACACCTCCCACTGGGGATGTGCCCGCAACCAAGGTACATGCCCTTGACCGGAATCAAACCCGGGACCCCTCAGTCCGCAGGCCGACGCTCTATCCACTGAGCCAAACCAGTTAGGGCTGCATATTAGGGTTTTATATATATATAGATCTGTTATGTTTGAATAGAACTTTAAAGAATTATATTGAAACAAAATGAATTTGTATATTCCAGAATTTGATGTTTCTTACTTTCCCTTTTGAACCTTAAGCATTTAGGTCTGTGATGTCATTAATGTATGGATTGGGTTTTCAAAAGTTTGCTAGTTTCCAAAGTTTTATAAAAATCTGAGTTTTGTTCAAAGTCTATAGTTAACCTAGTTTTAATAACTGTCATAAGCTTCTGAAGGTATATGGTTTGGAAACAATGTTGTATATTGCTTCTATATGCTCAACAAAAGGAACCAATCCAACTTTGTAAACCAGGAATTAAAGCAACTCATTTGCGTACTTTCTACTTACTATAGGAAAGTCTTTTAACCTAACTTACTGGTTTAATCTTTTCATGTGCTTTAACTTTGGTTTAGCATTTGTTTTTCCTCCTGATCATCTTAACAATCAAACCACACTAGAAAGGCTTTTCAGTATAAAAGGAAAAAGCCAGAAAACTCAACTTTAGCAACAGAACCCAATTGATAACCTGAAAAAAGGTTGTGTAGGATATGTCATATAGCCTTAGGATACAGATGCTATGGGAAGTCAGGCAGGACCTTGTGTAGTCCGTCATGTAAGTGAGATGCTGTTTTCCCAACATACCCTCTTCCCAGCTTTTCCTCATTTTGATCTCTGAATGACATTTCTCCTTTGATTTAATGGGAAAACTAAATCTAAACGTAGCTGATGACCTTTAAGAATGATGAAGTTGATGCATGGACGTAACGACCCACAGAATCTTTCCATTCTCAGCAACTCTGAGACCTTCTGGGAAAGGTTCCCTGAGGCTTACAGGAAATTTCCCTTTCTTCTGAATATTGCAAAGTTTGCTTTGCTCATGTCCGAGGCTCTTCTGCTTCTGGCACAATCCCATAGATCTGATTTGGAGTTCAGACTCTTTTCTCTCATGAGCTGTGGTTCTTAGGGAGTAATGGATGCGAAAAGGATTTGAAAATGAATTGCTTTGTGATTCTGCAGTAACATAGTGGCTCTGTGCAGGTTCCATTCCTGTTTTTACTTTTGAGAGTTTCAGTTTTTCTGGGGAATGTTTAGCTTTCAGTACTGCAGAGTAGAGGAGAGATCTCCTTTACTCCCAAGATCCTGGGATCCTTTGATGAGTCAGCCAACAAGAATGGCAATCCGCTCCCCCGCTCAAGGTTTTTATGGAAAGCTGTTCTGATGAGGGTGGAGTGGAGACATTGGGCCTAGAATTCAGCCTAAGTCATATTGGACAACTTTTCTGAGACTTAGTTTCCTCATATGCAGAGTGAAGTTGGTTGGGCTACAGGAATAGCAAAGCCCCTATAAGTCTAAATTGTGTGGCTCTAGGCTATTTTTGTTGTGTTTTGTGTGTGTATGCTGTGTGGATGGGGTCTGTTTCTGTTCATTTAAGTTTTGTTATTATGTATATTTAAGTTTTGTTATATATTGACAAATATATAACAAATGTATCATTTAAGTTTTGTTATACATTGACATTAAAGCATTTCCTTTGCCCTGCCATACAGGCCTCCTTGGTTGGGTACTCTGCTATATAAACCCAGCCCTGAAGAGTTGTTTTGTAACAAGCATTTATTTTATGCTGCTAATCTGGATGTGTTCCAGGGCCTAATTATTGATGAGCCTGTTTTGCTATCCTATCTAATAAAAGAGTAATATGCAAATTGACCATCACTCCAACACACAAGATGGCTGTCCCCATGTGGTCAAAGATGGCTGCCCCCATGTGGACACAAGATGGCCGCCACAAGATGGCCAGCAGGAGAGGGCAGTTGGGAGGGACCAGGCCTGCAAGGGAGGGCAGTTGTGGGCGATCAGGCCAGCAGGAGAGGGCAGTTGGGAGGGACCAAGCCTGCAAGGGAGGGCAGTTGGGGGTGATCAAGCCTGCAGGGGAGGGCAGTTAGGGGTGACCAGGCCGGCAGAGGAGGGAAGTTTGGGGTGACCGGGCCTGCAGGGAAGGGCAGTTGGGGGGACCCAGACCTGTAGGGGAGAACAGTTGGGGGCGACCAGGCTGGCAGGGGAGGGCAGTTGGGGGCAAACAGGCTGGCAGGGGAGCAGTTAGGCATCAATCAGGCTGGCAGGGGAGTGGTTAGGGGTGATCAGGCTGGCAGGCAGAAGCAGTTAGGGGCAATCAGGAAGGCAGGCAGGCGAGCAGTTGGGAGCCAGCAGTCCTGGATTGTGGGATCGGCCTAAACGGGCAGTCGGACATCCCTCTAGGGGTCCCAGATTGGAGAGGGTGCAGGCTGGGCTGAGGGACACACACCCCCCGCGCACGAATTTTGTGCACCGGGCCTCTAGTTTAAATATAAAGTTTGACTCATAGATGATGCTGTTGAAACTACTTAAGGAGACTAATATGATCTCTCCAGGAGTCCAAGTTTCATAATAACATAGAAATTATCATCCTTTCTTTGGGTACCTGAAATTTGCCCTGTAGTTGTTGGGCACAAAGTCCATTGGTATTGTACGCTGTGTGCAGAGCATGCTAGTAGTCCCCAAGTTTTCTTTCTTCCACGTGTGCTTTGAGTTTATAGTCACCTGTGTAGATAGCAGCTCCTGAATGATTGTCATAGGAATTTTTTTTAACAGTACAGAAGGCTTTTATTTATGTCTTATTACTTATCATGCCATGAATTCACAGGGAATGGGTTCCAGCAGCTCAGCTCCTTTCCACTGGTTCTCACAAGTGTGCTTGTCTGGGTGGAGCAGTTTGGCGCTTCAGATGAACCCAGGTACCTTTCTCTTTGGCTTCCTTCTTTTTCTGATCTTTTCCTTCACACATTTCAGGAAATTATCTCAACTCTTAGAGGGCTTAATATGCTCAATAGGTACATTAATTCTCCAGGCAAGAATCTTGCCTTTAACTTGTTCACAACAATGCCCACCACATGCTGGGTGACATTGTAGTCTCTTCCAGTTTTTCCATGGGAACATTTATGAGCACTCCTTTTTGAACAGTGCCCATTCCCTTGGTGTCTACAATATCACCTTTCTTTTAGATTCCCATGCATGTAGTCAAAGGAACAACCCCATGTTTTTTAAAAGGCCTAGTGAACATGTAGTGGGTACCTCTCCTCTTTCTCTTTGTGTTGGTCATTTTGGCGAATTACTGGAAGATGGTGGTTCCAGCCCAAAGGTGATTGTCAAAAGGATTTTGAATAGCAATTGTAACTAAGTTTCTTAGTGTTCAAGGGTTCAGGTTGAAGCTCCAGGTTCTAAGACCCTTTCATTTGACTGGATAGAGGACACACAATACAATATACAGATCATGTATCATAGAAACGTACACTAAAAACCTATATGATCTTATTCAGTGTCACCCCAATAAATTTAATAAAAAATAAAATAATAAAATAAATCAACTATACCTGTCTCTTGCTGTACTCTTACGGTGATGGGAAATAAATGGGGCCTGATTATATTTTAATGGATCTGGGCCTTGTTTGTTTTTTATCCACCTACTGTATCCACCTTAACTGCTTAAAAAGAGGAAATCTATCCTGAAGGGCTTACAATCTCATGGTTGAAAATTATTTTTTCTCCTTCCCCCTCCTTATCTTCTTTTCTAGTATTTGCAATTGTGTTTGATTAAACCCTGTTCTTATGTGAGTTTTTCAAAAGTGATATTAAAGTATGTTCCATTTCAGAAGATCAAAGAAGTATTTTCTCTGGCTTCTAAGGAAACAAAGCACTTGTAAATTGGAGCTCTAAATTTAATATAGGTTACTCATTTCAGTTTTAAATTATTTGTTTATTTATACAAGATTGTGGTGCCACTATTCATAGCAGCAAATGCTCTAATTCTGGAGAGATTTTTGGAAGGTTTCAAATGATGAAAGAAATCAATAAAATTCTTGTTAGACTAGTGAATTTAACATAAAGTGAAGTATTGAATGTTTAGATTTATTGTAGAACTTTTCTGAGGATTATTTTGAGTAATAATAATGTGATAAAAATAATACCTAGCTCTAATGAATACTAACTGGTAAGTCCTCATGCTTTTACCTGTGCCTTTACACTTCTACCTCTTCTTGCATCTATATTTTCCCCTATAAGTCCTTTAAATGTTCTTAGAGTTATTTTTATTATGTATTTTAGAGAGTCAAGCAAAGTGCTTTTCCACATAGAAACGCTGGTTCTTTGGGTTTAGATTTGCGTTATGTAGACCAGCGGTCACCAACTGGTGGTCCGTGGACCACTGGTGGTCCGTGAGGTCCGAAAGGTTGGCAACCAGGGGTCCTCAAACTTTTTAAACAGGGAGCCAGTTCACTGTCCCTCAGACCGTTGGAGGGCTGGACTATAGTTTAAAAAAAAAACCTATGAACAAATTCCTATGCGCACTGCGGGCCCGGGACGAGTTGGCTTCTAAGCAGGACAGGCAGCGGCACCCAGTGGGCTGGATAAATGTCCTCGGGCCGTAGTTTGAGAGTTTGAGGACGCCTGAGAGCATCCAGATTACATAACCACCTTATCCATTGTTTAAACTGTTTATCATGATAACTCATGATATCAAAGCGAGGCTTAAAATCTATTTATAATCCATAAAGAAAACATAATTAGGACAAATAAGGAGTCATTTGGCTTATGAGTACCATGCTTAAGTCCTTTAGGAAGCTATATCAGCCTTCTGAAGAATACGGGTCTGTCATTTTGTGTACTGAAGGTACAATAGAAATGAATAATTTGTAAGTTAGAATTCTAGGTTAAGGGTGGAGATGTAGGGCTGAGGGTTGTGACAAGTGGCAGGCTATTGGTTGCAACCTTGAATTTTAGTGCTTCCCATGGTTTCTTTGCCTCCTAACACACGATGAGTTCAAAGAAGGAAGGACATCAAAGGCTCAGGTAAAGGTGACAGTTGTAGTTCTATGGAGGGTAAAGGTCTTGTGTCCACCTAAATGCCCTTCAAGGCTCAGCTGTGGCTCTTGACCCCTGTGCTCAGAAAAGCAGAGTGAAGTCCTCTTAAGTATTTATTGCCAAAGAGTGACTTAGCCATAAAATGATGATCTAATGTTTGCTGCTTCCATTTCTCTGTGGGAATACATTATAATATGTCTTACTCTATTGAGAGATATTAGAAAAATTGAAGACTTACGAAAGATAAGATCTTGGTGAAATGTTTTGTTAGGTAAAAGAGTTAGCCTTCAAGCAACAAAGCTTTGAGAAGCAGGGTATATCATAAATGGAAGATGGAAGGATTGGTTTTAAAAAATAGACTGTTGAATAAACCTTAAATGCATAATTTTGCTTATAGGTATTTTGTAATCTTCTCAACTATTAAGTATTTCTGTATCTTTTTAGGAACGATTTTAAAAACCACTTGATGCTTGTGATTTTTATCTTAACATGGTAAGGCAAGCAGAAATATTGTGAAACATAGTTTTATTTCAATCATTCCCTGAATTGGAGGGAACCTCACATTTACGATGTGATATGTGGTTGGTTAGAATCTCTTCTAGCATGTAGAGCACATTCTTTCACAGGGAGTAGCCAGAAGTTTAAGGAAAGTAGGATGGTGAAGAGTGGTGAGAATCCTTAGAAAGTAAGTTCATTGATAATTGTTTCCATTCTCCCCTTCCCATTGCCCACTTCTACTTCAGGGGTGGAATTGAAGGCCAGCAGGACCCACATCTTTTTGCATAGCCTTTCATTTGGTTAGAAAAAGGAAGTTTCCCACCAGCATCCAGCTTTCCCCCTACACCAAAGCTAGCATGGGAAGTGTAGACTTACCTTAGCAGGTTAGGAACTTCCCTTTGGGTGTGGTTTGTTTGTTTGCTTGCTTGTTTGCTTCTTTATTTTCCTGCTTGGATTGTGTGAGCAGAGCCACCTGCTTTGTCCCCTGTGTGGAAATTATAATCCCTGTTGGCTGGGAGGGAATGAAATTCTCATTTTTTTTTTTTTTTTTGTCACGCCTGCAGTGGGGCAGGAACAGAGTAGTTGTCTGCTTCCTTTGTTTACCATCTTCTCTCCGATTGATGAGAAAGGGGTTTATGAAAACATTCCCCACTGTCACAGCTGATACTACATTCTTTAGAAACGTCATCACTGCTGGTGGGAATGTGCTTACCATTAATAAATTACAGTTCAAGAATTGGCATTGTCTAAAAGTATTAAAGTGTGCTCTATGTTAATTCATCACAGATGTAGTTCCCAGTAAAGGTACCTTATGTAATTAATGTTGACTGGGGGCTTGATTATAGGTTTTCATTCATTCAACAAATACACAGGAGATACTCAGTATCAGCAGCAGTAGGTGCTAGGGAGACAGTGGTGACAAGAGACAGACAAGGAGTTTACATTTCAGTAGTTTTCGGAGAGTTATGACTTCATTTTCCTTCCTGTGTGCTGGCTGCCATTTGAATGTGTGTTCAAGTGGTCTCCCACCAACAGTGTCAGAACTGAGGCCGTGGAGACCCAAATCACTCAGCTTATTTCTTCTACCTCTAAGGGGCTAGGAAAAGAAATAAATATAAAACCAATGGTTTTTAAATTATTTTGATGTTCACTCAATTTTTCAATACTGTATATCCTAGTGGTATGTAGTCATATCAGAATTTCAGTAATGGGGGAAAAAAGAATAGATTAGCATTAATTCTGGAATAGACACTCTTAAAGTCTGCTCTAAAAGTATATTTAAATGATTTATCTGATCATTCACCACTATATTAGTAACCCCAACGAATCACATTTACAGAAACAACTTTAAAAAATATTTTTATTGATTTTTCCAGAGAGAGGAGAGGGAGAAAAAGAGAGAGAGAAACATCCATTTGAGAGTGTAACGTCAATCAGCTACCTCCTGCAGTTTGGGGATCGAGCCATAGGCATGTGCCCTGAGTGGGAATCGAACTGGCCACCTTTCGATGCACAGGATGGGGATAACACTCAGCCAATTGAGCCACACTGGCCAAGGCTCTAGAAACAACTTTTTAAAAGTAGAGAACATAGGTTTCTTGATTAAGGTTCCTTAATATGCTCGTTCATTCACTAACCTTCTCTTGAGTGGTTATGTGTGGCACTGCCATGCACTGGGTTTTCAGAAGAATATGTAGTGTTATTAGGAGGGTACTGCAGTCATTCGGACAGGAAATAAGTATGCCTTGGATGACGGTTTGTCAGTGGAGTTGGAGTGAAGTGACTGGATTATAGATGTTAGCAGTAGGACTTGTCAGTGAGAGAAAGGGAACACCAAGTTCTTTATCACCAGTAAGCAATGCTTATCATCACTCACTGGGAGTGTTAAACTAGGGACAGTGTAAAAGATATTCTGTGAAGTCCAGAACCTGTTCTCAAAGTTTAGAGCTTAATTGTGAAAAAAAAAAAAAAAAAAAAAACAAATTATGAAACAAAAGCTATTTTAATTGTATGAATAGTTCTAGCTATGGGAGTTCTGAGGAGGAAGAACTACTTGGGTCATTGCATAAGCTTTCCTGGAGGAAACAATTTGAACAAGACCTTGAGAGGAAAAGTACTTGGTGGTGGGTAGATAAAGAGAAGGGCAAGGAGGATCTTTCAGGTAGAACACAGGTGTAAGTGCAGGATCATAGGTGTATGTGCAGTAGGTACACTGGACTGGACTAGAGGCTTGGATAGGAATCGTGGGAAGTGTGGATGGACGGGCAGGTAAGAACAGTATTCTAGAGCTGCGGTCGCCAACTGGTGGTCCATGGATCACTGGTGGTCCGTGAGGTCCAAAAGGTTGGTGACGCTGTTCTAGAGTGCCGAGTTAACTTAGATTTTTATTGAATTACTAAACAAAAGTGATAGTAATATGTAGAGAAACCAAGATGGCGGCATAGGTAAGCACCTAAACTGCTGCCTCGCACAACAATTTCAAAAGTACAACTAAAAGACAGAAGGGACACAATCCAGAACCACAGGAAAGCTGGGTGAGTGAAAATTCTACAACTAGAAGGAAAGAGAAAAGCTCACAGAGAATTGGAGGTACGGCAAAGGGTCTTTGTGCATGCAGAGAGGAAGGGCGGCTGAGAGCCTGGCTGACTTTCTCTGGCGGAAGGGGGAAGGAAGCCCCCGACCGCACTGAACCCCAGTTCTGACTGCACTGAACCCCAGTTCTGGGCGAGCCCCTGGGGACCCACGCTCTTACGGGGGGAGTCTGGACTCTCGGGTGGAGACTCGGGAGCTGGGGAAGGCAGAGGTCTGAAGGCGCGCGCGTGCCAGTGCGCACAAAGGCTGCGGAGGTTGCCACAGGCTTTCCCTAGTGGAAGGGAGTCGGAGGCTCCAGACTGCACTGAGCCCCAGTTCTGACTGCACTAGACCCCAGTTCCAGGCAAGCCCCTGGGGACCCACGCTCTTGTGGGGGGAATCTGGACTCTTGGGCGGAGACTCGGGAGCCAGGGAAGGCGGAGGTCTGAAGGCGCGCGCGTGCCAGTGCGCACAAAGGCTGCGGAGGTTGCCACAGGCTTTCCCTAGTGGAAGGGAATCGGAGGCTCCTGAATGCACTTGGCCCCAGTTCTGACTGCACTGAACCCCGGTTCCAGGCGAGCCCCTGGGGACCCACGCTCTTGTGGGGGGAGTCTGGACTCTCGGGTGGAGACTCGGGAGCGGGGAAGGCAGAGGTCTGAAGGCGCACGCGTGCGCGCACGGGCAAGCCTGACTGGAAGCCAAGACTGTCTGCTCCGCCCTGAGACTCCACCCCATCCAAGCTGAGCACAGAAGCTATTGCAATTTGGCAAGTCTAATCCTATAAGGCTGTCTCCAGCACCGAACTTCTCCCAGCATAGACACAGCTGATCTTTACAGCCAACTGGCCTGGAGGTCAATTCCTCCCAGTGATACCAACAACAATCAAGACTTAATTACAACAAGGCTGTACACACAGTCCACAAAGGGGTGCACCAAGAGTGTCCACCTCAGGTTAACTGGGGAGGCTGACCCACTGGGCCATATAGGAAACCTAGCACACAAATCTACCCTACCAACTCAGGAAAGCAGTGAAAATGCGGCGTCAAAGAAACAGATCACAAACGAAAGAAATGGAGGAAAACAAACGACTGGATATAGAATTCAAAACCACGGTTATAAGGCTTTTCAAGAATATCCTAGAAAAGGCCGATAAATATAACGAGACCCTCGAAGATATGAAAAAGGACCAACTAGAAATGAAACATACACTGACTGAAATAAAAAATATTATACAGAGACCCAACAACAGACTAGAGGAACACAAGAATCAAGTCAAAGAATTGAAATACAAAGAAGCAAAAAACACTCAACCGAAAAAGCAAAAAGAAAAAAAATCCAAAAAGTTGAAGATAGTGTAAGAAGACTCTGGGACAACTTCAAGCGTACCAACATCAGAATTATGGGGGTGCCAGAAGAAGAGAGAGAGCAAGATACTGAAAACCTATTTGAAGAAATAATGACTGAAAACTTCCCCCACCTGGTGAAAGAAATAGACTTACAAGTCCAGGAAGCGCAGAGAACCCCAAACAAAAGGAATCCAAAGAGGACCACACCAAGACACATCATAATTAAAATGCCAAGAGCAAAAGACAAAGAGAGAATATTAAAAGCAGCAAGAGAAAAACAGTTAGTTACTTACAAGGGAGCACCCATACGACTGTCAGCTGATTTCTCAACAGAAACTATGCAGGCCAGACGGGAGTGGCAAGAAATTTTCAATGTGATGAATAGCAAGAACCTACAACCAAGATTACTCTACCCAGCAAAGCTATCATTCAGAATTGAAGGGCAGATAAAGAGCTTCACAGATAAGAAAAAGCTAAAGGAGTTCATCACCACCAAACCAGTATTATATGAAATGCTGAAAGGTATTCTTTAAGAAGAGGAAGAAGAAAAAAGTAAAGAGAAAAATTATGAACAACAAATACATATCTATCAACAAGTGAACCTAAAAATCAAGTGAATTAAAAACCTGAGGAACAGAATAATCTGGTGAATATAATAGAATCAGGGGCATAGAAAGGGAGTGGACTGATAATTCTCAGGGGGAAAGGGGTTTGGGGGGTTCAGGAAGAGACTGGACAAAAATCATACACCTATGGATGAGGACAGTGGGGGGGAGGTAAGGGCAGAAGGTGGGGTGGGAACCGGGTGGAGGAGAGATATGGGGGGAAAAAGGAGAAACAATTGTAATAATCTGAATAAAGATTTATTAAAAAATAAAAAAGTGATAGTAATGTGAATGGAGCTCTATTTTAAGAGGTAACTTGTTTGTTCTCAGGACTGGGAGGAGATGAGACTGGAGTTGCTAATTCAGATTAGCAGAGCATGGCTAAATCCAATGTCTGATATCTGGGGTTAGGGAAGAAAGCAACTGTCTGCTATTTGCATATGAGGAAGAAGGAAGAGATAACAGGTTTTGAACCTGGCTGCTTAAGAAAAGTGAGGAAGATAATCTGTCTTTGATGTGTTAAATTTGAGGTGACAATTGCTGTATAAAACACCTTAATTATACTCTTCTAGTTCTTGAAAATTCTACGCAGTACTTCATGTGTTTATGAATAGGTGTGTTTGTTTTTGCATGTTCTTCTTCTTCTCTCTGCCTTTCTTGACCTCCTGCTCTTTTTTGGCATATCAATTTGTATTCATCCTTCAGGACCTTGTGCCATTATCCCTTCCTTTGTCACATTTTTCCAATTCTGTGAAACAGTCACTCCCTCCCACAGGCTGCTTGAGTGGTTTGTGTACCTTCACTGTTCCTTAGTGATCAGTCTTCTATTCAGGGAGGAGAAATAGAACAGACAGATGGCCTGGATGCTTTTAAAGCCCTCATCTTTTTATCTTTAGGGCCAGAGGCACCAAATCCATTAGTGGAAATTCTGTACATAAGAGAGTTGAGTTGACTGCAATCTGCAAGTACTGATGAAGTGTAAGATCAGAGTTCAGGATGCTATATACACACTGCTTCTAAATAGGATCAGTCTTTTTGCTATAACATTTTAGTAGCTGAATATGTAATTGAGGACTGGGGGAGAGGGACAAAACAAACCATCTAACAAGAGAGTGTTCACTTTTGGACTATTTTAGATGGTACAGTCAGCTCCTACCAAGTCCATTTCTGGTGCCAAGAAACCGGGAGAAGAAGGGACCAAATTCTTTATTCAGAAGTAGTAGCTCCACTGAGAGAGCTTTTGTTACAACACGACTAAAGAATTCGTTGAGAAGCATTCATCCCCTTGACAACACTTTGGAAGGCACTTTTCAGCTTCAGGTTGTTTAGAGAAGTTTATGACAGTAGATTATAAATTAAGGAGTGCCAGAAGCAAAAAGGTGGTTTTAAGATTGAGTTTAAAAGTGCTAAAGTGAAGCTGAAACAGGAGCTGCTCTCATTTATTAAAGGGAACTGAAAGGGGTGTGCTTCAGCTGTAGTTTTTGTTCCTCCCACCCCATTTTGGGGTTTTATTTTCCCTACTCCCACCTCTCCTTTCTTAAAAAGAAACAAAGAGATAGTTTCTTAACCTTCACTTAATACTTTGGTTTGAGCTGCTTTGAAAGGATAAATTCAAAGACAACAAAAAATTCATATAAATTCTTACTTTTTCTGTGAATTTATTCAGGAGCTCTACTTCCTCTGCCTGTGAAAGGGCCTGAACCTTTCTTATAATTCTACACTGGGAAAAGAGAATGAAAAATTTGTAGAAATATGGACCTACTTCTGAAATATGGAACTTCTGTAGTATTTAGTGCCATTTGTATATAGCAGCAAAAAGAACCAGATCAGCCAGTTATTAATTAGAGAGAAGACTTGTAAGAGTGCCCCCAAAAATCAAAGGGGCTTACTCTTGAGATGATCCTTTGAATGGGGTCTAAGGTTATAGAAGGAGCCTCCTTATAGCATCTGAAAAAACATACCTAAGTAAAAAAGCTGGAACTGTGTGACAGGTCGAGGCATGAATATCTTTCTTTTATGTCTATTTCCAAAAGGTCAGGGTGTGACCAGAACAAGGAACCAGGCTTGTTTCATTCTAGAAGAATTTTCTACTTCACAAGTTGCTGCATCACGATTCTGTCTTTGAACTCATCTTAAAATTTTTAACATGCATTTTCAGACCTTGTCTTTCAAGGCATAAATTTTATAGACTGCTTTACTATAAAAATTACAAGAACTAGATTTAAATTTTAAGCATCTATTTTTTTTACAAAAAAAATTTATGGGAAATCACAGGAGAGTTAAATTATTTATGTCACCCAAAATTAATTCTGGTTCTGAACAGAGTATTCATATATTATTAGAGTTATGATCTATATACACATTATTTTTTCACTTGAAGTCATTTCATATCCCTCTTGTATCTCAATATAATGCCCATAATCATTTTAATAGCTCTTTGTTATTACATCATATTGCTGTTCCATATAATTTGCTTCATCATTCCCCGATTTGACATTTTAATTTCCAGTTCTCTTTTCTTCTGAAAGAAATCAGAAAAAAATTTGGGGGGTATTTTGTTTGTATTTTTGTGGGTGCCAGGAAACTGACTTTGGGGTCTGTGTCCCAGGTACTTCTGTTTCTGAAGATAGAAACAGACTTCTTCTCATTATATGAAATCAGATTTTTGTCTAGGAAGATACATTAGCATATAAAGGTTGTAAGAAGATGAATGGCATCTGAAAAATCATATCTGAGTAGAAAATCTGGAATTGGCAGTGTGTATCTGGTGTTTTTCCTCAGATCTCTCACCACTGCCTTGTCACTTTTGCAAGTGGTTTCTCAAAGTAGTTACTTTGCACATATGTTGGGCTGGATTTTAAAATGTGTGTTTGCCATTTTAGAAACATTTAGAGCAGGGTTTGGCAAACTTGTTCGGTAAAGAGTCAGATATATTTTAGGCTTTCCAGGCCTCATGTGGTCTCCATTACACATTCTTTGTTTTGGTTTTAAAAACCTTTTATAAATATAAAAACCATTTTTAGCTGAAAGGTCATATAAAAACAGACTGTGGGTTGTAGTTTGTCTACTATTGATTTGGAGTATTAGATTTTAAAAATTTGGGTCTAAAAACTTTAACTCTGAAGATCAACTTTGATGCTGTTTAAATGTCATGTAATGATTTGCATGTCAGTTTTCTGTAGAATAGGAAGTCAGGGCTATTTCTTCCCGACCCTTCTTCCACCCCACCTCCCAGCTCACCCACCCATATTCTCCCTTTTCTTCTAGGATGTTGTTCTGTCGTATATCCTCATCCTTCTCCTGTGTTTTTTGTTTTTCCCCTTCTCTTTTGGCTCCTTTCTGTAGCATAAAAGTATGCTTAAGTCTTTTCCAGTGCCTGACATATAGGAAATGTGCAAATGTTGAATGAATGCATCTGTTACAAGCAAACAGACTCTGTGTCTTTCCTAAGTACATGATTTCCTTCACTTTGCAAGCAAGATTCTTGAAAGAAACATTTATCTTGTCCACAGAGTCACCTTCTGTTTCTTCCTTCACTTTGTACTTAGACTCCTATCTTATCACTCCATTAAAACTGTTCTTTAAAAATTTGCTAAGTATAATCACCAAATCAAGTGAAAACTTTTAAGTGTTTATCTTACTGGACCTGTCTACTATATTTGTCACTCTTGATCATTTTCTTGACACTTGGACTCTCAGGGTTTCTCTGGCCTTTTGACCCATTTCCCCTATAGTTTGCTTTTTTTACTCTCCTCCTTATCTGTCCCTATACTCAGTGTGGCACAAGATTCTGTCCTTGCCCTCTACTCTCCATGACAATCTCATACACTCCAAAGATGCCTCTACCTCCTCCTCTCTCCTGACCTTTATATCCAACTAGAGGCCTGATGCACGAAAATTCGTTCAAGAGTAGACCTTCCTTCCCTCGGCTGCTGGCACCAGCTTTCCTCCAGGAC
Organism: Plecotus auritus; assembly: GCF_963455305.1. Taxonomy (NCBI): domain Eukaryota; kingdom Metazoa; phylum Chordata; class Mammalia; order Chiroptera; family Vespertilionidae; genus Plecotus; species Plecotus auritus. Next base: position 20,883,417 of record NC_137785.1, read on the forward strand.
CGGGGCTTGCTCAAGCCTCCGCTGGCAGGTGCCCGGGACCCGGGTTGCTTTGCTCCAGTCCTGGCTTTGTCCAGAAGGATGTCCAGAATGATGCCCAGAAGGATGTTTGGTCTAATTAGCATATTACCCTTTTATTATTATAGATAGCCCACTATACGGCCACTCTAAACTCAGGCAGGACAAGTTCCCTCTGCCCCCAAGAAGGTTGTTCTTCATTTACTGAGGAGGGTAATATGCTACCAGGCTCCCCAGGAGAAATGTGGGATCCTCGGGAATGTCACCTCTTCCTCCATTCCTCAGCATCTCACTGTTGCCAAGACCTATCATTCAACCTCTCAACTCCCTGGAATATGTCTCTTCTTCACCATTGCCACTGCTCACATTCTACTTTTATTAGTTCTGAATTATTATAGGATAATACTGGTTGGTCTGCCTCCATGCTCAGTTCCACCCTGCTGCTGCCAGAGTGATGTTTCGAGAATGTAATTAGATCGTGCTTAAAACTAATTGTCTTTGGAGACATGGCTGCAGAAATACACCATGAACCTGTAGTATTTGTGCCAGAAAGGAAGGAGGTGCTCGAAAGATCAACATAGGAGCCAATCTGGAAGAACTCCCAGTGGCCATACCTGCAATAATTTGACCTAGAAAATGAGTATCAATAACATTGCAGCCTAGCCGGCGTGGCTCAGTGGTTGAGCATCAACCTATGAACCAGGAGGTCACAGTTTGATTCCCAGTCAGGGGACATGCCTGGGTTGTGGGCTCGATCCCCAATGTGGGGCATGCAGGAGGCAGCTGATCAATGATTCTCTCTCATCATTGATGTTTCTATCTCTCTCTCCCTCTTCCTTCCTCTCTGAAATCAATAAAAAATATACATATATAAAAATAATGCATTATCAGCCATAGAATAAAATAAACCATGTATCTAGGGATAAATAAATGAAAGATGAATAAAGAAATAAGGGGTTGAAGAGACAGCTCTTACAGATGAATTTCAATTAATAAATGTAGAAGGAATAAGAGAACAGAAAATCATCCTTTGAACACCATAGTAATAATTGTAGGCAAGATCCACCAGTGGATACTAAAATTAGGGGGCCAGAGTATGAGGAGAAAAAGGACATTTGTATATTCTCAAATTATTTCTTTCAATATACTATTTATTTGTAACAAAGGGGGAAATAGTAAATTTCTCTTTGTAGTGAAGAAACCCAACAGACATCACCATAGCCAAGTGGCTGAGGTTAACATCACCAGTAATAATGCATATTGACATCATGTTCTTCCTGATATGATGTGGAGGAGGGCATGACCACACTTCGGTATTGTTTCTGCCAAAAATGCATCAGCTCCATCTCATCACAAGAACCTGGCTGTGTGCTGTTATCATGTCCATACGTATTTATCAAGTGCCTATTCAGTGCCAGAAGTGTATGGGGATAGAACAGTGAATAAAACAAAGTCCCTGTTTTCCTGGATGTTGACATTAAACAAATGCAGTTTCTTAGATGGTGATGGAGTCTATGAAGAAGAATAAAGCAGGGAAGGGAGGATATGTGTAATTTTAGATAGTGTGGCACCTGGGCTGCTCTCTTGAGGTGTTACTAGAGCATTCACCTGAAGTCAGTGAAGGGTTAAACCAGGTGATAGGGGAGTGGGAAGTGGAGAGAACATTCCAAGAGGAGGGAATGGATCAGAATTAGGTGGGGAACTTTTTAAATATACACAGTCCTGAACCTGACTTAGTTTGCCTGGGATGGGACTCAGATCTGGAAAAGCTCTCCAGAACATTCTAGGAGGCCAGGCTGGGGAGCTACTCATAAAACCTTTCCAACTTATGAGTCATTCCAGGACCTATATGAGGGAAAGTTTTGATGGTAAAGAAGTGAAAACTGTAATCTCTAGGTAAAAAGAATTGGAGGCAGAGAGTCATGAATAGAGGAAAATAAAAGAAAATAATGAAGGAAAAGCAATAGTATGGAATTTCCATTAGAGATGTAAAAGGAGGAATGTAGCCCCAGTTGTACCTTTTCTTGGCTACCTCCTGATGTAAAGTGTATCAACACTAGGCTGGTGGCAGACACAAATGGGTCACATAGCATAGTGCCTTTGCTTTCTTGTGGTTCCTTCTCCTCACTGCTCCCAGGCTTTGGTTGGCCCTGTAGGAAGAGGGCCTCAATGATTAGTTACCCTGAGTAGGTGAAGGTGCTATGGAAGGGGAGCTTCCCTAGAAGTCAGTCTGTAGCACCTGGTCCATATCCCACCATGTGCCTGGGGCTTCCTTGGGCTTTCCTCTAGGGCTCCGATCATGTCTCATAGCCGTGTAAATGCTCTTCTTCCATGTAGATGGAGTTCTTGGTTGGCAGGAACTGTGAGATGGATGGAAAAAGCAGGCCATAAAAAGCCTTGACATGAGAGGATGCCATCTGTTGATGGAAATATTACCTACAAATTTATATTTTATTAAGTTGAATGGGGACTAAGGAAGTACACTTTTAAAGTAGACTTTATTTTTAGAACAGTTTAAAGTTCACAGAAAAATTGAAAGGAAGGCACAGAGATTTCCCATATACCCTTGCCCCTTACATGCATAGCCTCCCCCATTATCAACATTCCCCACCAGAGGGGTAGCTTTGTTACAACTGATAAATCTACACTGATCCAACACTCACCCAAAGTCCATAGATTATATTAGGGTTCACTCTTGGTGTTGTATATTTTATGGATTTGGGTAAATGTATAAAGACATGTATCCACCACTATGGTATCATGCAGAGGAGTTTCACTGCCCTAAAAATCCTCTGCCCTGAAGATCTTTTTTGTTGTTAATCCAGAGGATATTTTTTCCATTGATTTTTAGAGAGAGTGGAAGGGAGGGGGAGAGAGAGAGAGAGAAACATCAATGTGAGAGAGACTCATCTATTGGTTGCCTACTGGATGTACTCTGACCGAGGCCGGGGATCCAGCCTGCAACCGAGGTGTGTGCCCTTGACCAGGATCAAACCCGGAACCCTTCAGTCCAAGGGCCGACACTCTGTCCACTGAGCCAAACCAGCTATGGTCTGAAGATCCTTTTTTGATACAGTTTTTATGAGCTCATGAAGACAAAGGGAGGTGGGGGCATCTGTAAAGGAACATAGATAATTACTTAGGCCTAACTGGGTAAATGGAGTGGTGGGCCCAAGCCCCTCTGCACATATCTCAATGAGCCTGCTCTTGGTAGCTACATAGTTTGATGTGATAGGAATCATTTGAAACTGTATGAGTAATGCCACAAATCACCCTTGACTTCTTGAATGTTAAATTCTCTTTCACTATTTGATTATGTTTTCTTGCTTTTATTGGAGAAAACTTTTGCATCAGAGAGGAAGAAAAGTCACTTAGACTTATTCTTTGTTCACTGTTACATCAAATCCTATTCAGTAATGTCTAAAATGATTCTTGGAAGAGAACAACCAGGCCTGATTATCTGGGGTGTTTGTTATGGCATTTAGACACATGGAACTTTTTCAGTAATTAGAAGCCAGTAATAACAGGACTGTATATATAACCAACAGAGTACTTTGGCTCTATTATACTTATTTAAAAGTTGTAGACCTCATTCATGGGTGTAAAACTTAAAATAATACCAACTTTTTAACCAGCTAGTAGCTGACAACTTTTTTCTTACAAAACCACTTTTTAGTGTTGTCAAAGAAAGAAAATTGATTTTGTTTCACCTCTGTTCAACATTAATAGAAAATAATAAACTACCGCATCCCTGATAGAAGGCATAAATCCTAGGTAACTGATTGAGTTGAGTGGACCCTGTCCTCTAGGACTCACCAGGATATGTCTGCGGAGCAGTCTTTGCAGTAAGTGCACACAGCCTGTTCCAGCAGGTTAGTCCAGAAATGTTCAGAGAGGAAGAGCTCGCAAATCACCTCATTTTACCTCTTCTTTTCTTTTTATAAATGAGAAAAGGGGCCGAGAGGGGAATGTCTTGCCCTAGAAACAGAAGAGTGGGGAAGAATGTGAAAGGCATGGATATTTATATCTGAATACCTGAGGCCCAATTTTATCATACTCCTAATTATTTCTTATTTTTTCAAAGAGGGTTATGAAATTCTGAAAGTCATATTTATGATTGCTGCATTTTCTAGGAGGGAGTTTGTAAATGGACAATCCTATCTAATAAAAGAGTAATATGCAAATTGACCATACCTTTGCTACACCCACAAGCCATACCCACCAGTCAATCAGGAGCGAGCATGCAAATTAACCCAACCAAGATGGCTGCGGCTACGGAGAGAGCAGGAGCCTTGGGTTTCCCCGGCAATGGAGGAAGCCAAGCTTTCTGCCTTTCCTGGCCTGCCTTGACCTTCGCTTAAGGCTACGAAGTTTCAATTACAGAAGATAAATAAATCCCAACAAAGAATGGCTGCGGCCACAAAGCTGCAGAGAGCAGGAGGCTTGAGTTGCCCCTGGTGATGGAGGAAGCCAAGTTTCCACAGCCCTGGCCTGCCTTGGCCTCTGCTTAAGGCTACAAAGTTTCAATTATAGGAGATAAATAAAACCCAACAGAAATGGCTGCGGCCATGGAGCAAGCAGGAGGCTTGGCTCCGCTCAAGGCTACAAAGTTTCAATTATAGAAGATAAATAAATCCCAGATACCAGGGCCTCCACTTGGGTCGCCGGGGGGCGTGGCCGGCCTGCAAACCACCACAGGCCCCTCGCCCAGGCAGTCCCACACCCCAAAGGAACCCCCACCCTGATCCGGGACACCCTTCAGGGCAAACCAGCTGGCCCCCACCCGTGCACCAGGCCTCTATCCTATATAATAAAAGAGTAATATGCAAATTGACCATCACTCCAACACACAAGATGGCTGCCCCTATGTGGTCAAAGATGGCTGCCCCCATGTGGACACAAGATGGCCACCACAAGATGGCCAGCAGGGGAGGGCAGTTGGGAGGGACCAGGCCTGCAAGGGAGGGCAGTTGTGGGCAATCAGGCCAGCAGGGGAGAACAGTTGGGAAGGACCAGGCCTGCAAGGGAGGGCAGTTGGGGGCGATCAAGCCTACAGGGGAGGGCAGTTAGGGGTGACCAGGCCAGCGGAGGAGGGAAGTTTGGGGTGACCGGGCCTGCAGGGAAGGGCAGTTGGGGGGGGACCCAGACCTGTAGGGGAGAGCAGTTGGGGGAAAACCAGGCCTGCAGGGGAGGGCAGTTAGGGGGGACCAGGCCTGCAGGGGAGGGTGGTTAGAGTTGACCAGGCCGGCAGGGGAGGGCAGTTAGGGGCAAACAGACTGGCAGGGGAGCAGTTAGGCATCAATCAGGCTGGCAGGGGAGTGTTTAGGGGGTGATCAGGCTGGTAGGCAGAAGCGGTTAGGGGCAATCAGGAAGGCAGGCAGGCGAGCAGTTGGGAGCCAGCAGTCCTGGATTGTGAGAGGGATGTCCCAGATTGGAGAGGGTGCAGGCTGGGCTGAGGGACGCCTCTAGTCATATAATAAAAACAAAGACATTGTGCTATTAACATATGACTCTATAGCTTGCTGGGGCAGAGATGGAAAAACATAGAAGAGTTAGCCTATATATATATATATATATATATATATGTATATATATACTTCCTGTTATATATATGGGCTAACTTTAGAAACAAAGCTATCAGTTATTAATCCTTTAGCTTAGCTTTTTAAAAAAAATCATTAACTCATTTAGTCCAGTTAATTGAAATCTCAGTTATATTTGGCAGAGGAGCTAGAGACAATGTGCAAGGTAAAAGCTATGGTGAGAATGTATTGGGCTAGAGGAGTGCTAAGAATAGCCAACTGGTAGATATTGGGGGGAAAATAGCATATAAAAATTAGGGTATTCACTGAAGAAAAGAAATGTAAAGCAACGGAACTAAAGGGATGGGGGAAAAGGGAAGACAAAAAGGGAGGATAAAACAAGTTTATGAGGTTACTAAGTAAGAAAGGCATGGTGAATAAGAAATGAAAGAAGGAAGTAACTGTGAATAACAATAGGTATGAACCAAGACTCTCACAAATTTTTAAAAATATTTTTTTATTGATTTCAGACAGGAAGGGACAGGGAGAAAGAGATAGAAGCATCAATGATGAGAGAGAATCATTGATCTGTTGCTTCTTGCATGTCCCCTACCAGGGATTGAGCCTGCAATCCGGGCATGTGCCCTGACTGGGAATCAAACCTCGACCTCCTGGTTCTTAAGTTGATGCTCAACCACTGAGCAACACCAGCTGGGCTTTCATGATTGATTTGAGTGACTCTTACCATCTAAGATTGGAAAGGACTGCCCTAGCCGGTTTGGCTCAGTGGATAGAGCGTCGGCCTGCAGACCAAAGGGTTCTGGGTCCGATTCTAGTCAAGGGCACATATGTTGGTTGCAGGCTCCTCCCCAGCTTGGGCCCTGGTCAGGGTGCATGCAAGAGGCAACCAGTCGATGTGTTTCTCTCACATCGATATTTCTCTCTGTCTTTCCCTCTCTCTTCCACTCTAAAAATCAATGGAAAAATATCCTTGGGTGAGGACTTTAAAAAAAAGAATTATGAACTAGAGCAGGAGATTGGAGTAATGAGGGACTGGCTAATAACAAGTAAAGAAAACTAGAAAATACAGGAATCCCTGATAAAAGAAGTAGCCACCATCCCCGGCTGAGATCTAGAATTTTTTGGACAGGCACAGCCATGGCTCACTGCATGGCAGAGAAGCCACACTGGTGGGACTTGATTTAAACCAGCCCTCTGAAATCTGTCTCTACTGTGCCTGGGAAAGCTGTTCATGGAGAGGTATCTCACCAGAAACACTCTACTATTGAACTGCCTGAAGGATATTCTGGGGGACACGGAGGTAGCTGTGTACTGCCGGAGCCTGATGCTGAAATGCAGGCTATGTTGTAGCAACCTACCTAGATGCTGTACCAGAGCCCGGAAGTCGAACTCTTTCTCCTCTAGTGTCTTCCAGCGCCCTCTACTGAAAACCGTAACATCTTGCCAGTTGACAAAAGGTAATAATTTTTAAAGGCTCAGATCCATTTTCACAGAGCCTGCAAAAAGGGTGAACTTGGGCCCTAGCTGGTTTGGCTCAGTGGATAGAGTGTCGGCCTGCAGACCGAAGGGTCCTGGGTTTGATTCTTGTCAAGGGCACCTACCTCAGTTGCAGGCTCCTCCCCGGCCTGGGCCCCGGTCGTGGCACATGCAGAAGACAACCAATTGTTGTGTTTCTCTCACATTGATATTTCTCTCTGTCTTTCCTTGTCTCTTCCACTCTCTCTAAAAATCAATGGAAAAATATCTTCAGGTGAGGAATAAATAAATAAATAAATAAATAAATAATAAATAAATAAATAAATAAATCCCTAACTCGTTTGGCTCAGTGGATAAAGTGTTGGCCTGCAAACTGCAGGGTCCCAGGTTTGATTCCAGTCAAGGACTCATGCCTGGGTTGCGGGCTTGATCCCCAGTGAGGGGGCGTGCAAGAGGCAGCCAATCAATGATTCTCTGTCATCATTGATATTTCTCTCTCTCTCACCCTTTCCCTTCCTCTCTGAAATCAATAAAAAAATATTAAAAATAAATAAATAAATGGGTGAATTTGGATCCGAGAATTGATACGTTGATAACCAGCACAGTGATTGAAAAATAGTCATGACATCCTAAGTGAAACATTATTAGAAGACGTGTCTGCTGCCAAAATAGTACATGATGCATTTCAGAGCCAAATATTAATGTTTTAGGTATTATTCATACCACTTATATTATTTTTCTCTCTTGATTAAGAATTGACTGAAATTTTTCTTCACTTTTAATGAAAGTGTTAGGCATATAGATAAAGCTAGGGTACAACAAGAAAACAATGAAATACCTTTTGAGTAAAACAGTTCAGTAGAAACTATAGAGGCAGGAATAGCAGATACGAAATATGGGGAGGAAACAAAGTTAACTGAATATCCTCTTTATACCTTCAGGTCATTATATATTGCATCAGTTTTCATCTTTGAGGTCTTCTACTGACACCAAAATTGACTGGCTTCCTTTTACTGGTACATAGCTGTTATCCTAACCCGTCCTTTATTATTCCCTGTTTAGTATCCAGGGAATACTAAATGCACTGCCTTGATGCACTGCCTTGTTTGTTGGACACATTTTCCAACATTATTCTGAGAAAGGTTTCATGGGGGATAAATTGTTTTGAGACCTTGTGAAGCTGAAATTGCCTATTCTCTGCTGACATTTGATTGGTAGTCTGGCTGGTTATAAAAAAAAAAATCTAGGTTAGAACCCTCGTGTTTTGGCTCAGTGGACAGAGCACTGGCCCAAGGATTATAGGGTCCTGGGTTCTATTCCTGGTCAAGGGCATGTACCTTGGTTTGCAGGCTCGATCCCTGACCCTGGTCAGGGTGTGTGCAGAGGGCAACCAATCGATGTGTTTCTCTCACATCGATGTTTCTCTCTGTGTGTCTCTCCTCCTCTCTTCCACTCTCTAAAAATCAATGTGAAAAATATCCTCAAGTGAGGATTAACAAAAAATCTGTTACAAGTGTGTGAAGATAATGATGGTGTCATTCCTAGAGTGTCTGGGCAGCATCTGGCGAGGCTGGGCCTCTGTCCACCCCTGGCCTGCACACAGCCTCATCTGTCTGCCCCAGAGTAAGGTTACATTTTCTACGAGTGGTGTGACATGAAGAAGTTTTAGAAGTGCTGCTCCATAATGTATTGGAAGCCCAGAGCCTGTACATTAGGCTTATTGACTGTGGGTTTCACTGTTGCATGATCAAGCTAGGTTGCTTTCTAGGGGCAAGATCTATGTCTATATCTTTAAGTCTTTCCTTTGAACTGATCAAATCCTCCAAAAGAGTCTTCCAGTTTTTTTTTGTTTTTGTTTTTGTTTTTTGCATGGAGGCCATAGGTCTGGCTTTCAGCATTTTAGGAGCAGAGAGGAGAAAAAGACTGGTAGTCTCAGCATTCAGTATGTAAACACTCTCTTAACTCAGTTTTTGGCGTGGTACACCTACCTCAAATGAGCCTAATATCACCCTGCCCAGAGACCCACCCTCAGTTTTATATTTCAGAATATAAACCACTTATCTTCCACTGGAACTGGGGAGAGCCTTACTGAACTGTGCAGGAGAGTTGTGTGTATATGTGGAAGAAGGATCTGGGAATTCAACTATTTCTTAAGACTTTGTCAGTCCATTCTATTTTTAGCTCATCTTTTACTCTTCTATTCACAGTTTCCTCAGACTACCAATTCCGATCCTTTGGGGGATCTTAAGTGCAATTTAATTTAGACTGTGTCTTAGCTTTCCTCGGCTAAATTAGGAGTATCTTTTAGACCTTGGGTAAGGTACCGGTTCTTAAAACAAGACACAAAAAAGCATTGACCATGAAAAATTATTGCTCATCACGTTGTCAAGTCTGCCAAAGGGTTAATATTAAGAATATAATAAAGGACTTCTCCACCTCAATATGAGGAAGACTTTGTACTCAGTAAAACTGAAGAAGAAATTGGAACTGAACTTGTGTCCCACAGAAGAGGAAATACATGTGACCACAAACTTAAGAGATGTTCAGCATCTGGATTATGAGGGAAATGCAGATCATAATGCAATGAGAGATTACATTTCAATCTATGGCAGAATTTAGGAAGTATGACAGACTCAAGTGTCGTAGAATTTGTGGGTCCACAGGTTCTCTTACACATACCTGATGAGACTATAAACTGCTCTCTAACTACTTTGGAGAGTCATTTATATCATTTCATACTTTGGAGAATAACTGCATAATTCTACTCCCAGAGGTACCACCAAGGGAAATTTGTTTTGCCTAATACAAAAGAAGACATGTACAAGAATAGTCCTAGCAATACTGTTCACAATACCGAAAACCCGGAAATGGCCCAGAGGCTTATCCACAGGAAAGTGGAATATTATACAGTAGAAAGAACAGAGAACCAGTGTGATATGCAGCAATATAAGTGACTCTTAGCAATATAATATTAAATGAAAAAAAGCCCCAAAAGATTATAGACAACATGAAACTTTTACAAAATTAACAACTTAAAATGATATGTAGATGCATTTATTTTCGTATTATATATTTCATGGATGTTTATATTATTATATTTCATGGATACAATAATAAATATGTATATATTATATATTTAATGAATACAATAATATTGTGTCATATATATTTCATGGATACAAAAAGAATGCAAGGGAAAATTGAACATAAGATTTAGGGTAATAGTTACTTCGGATGACAGAAGTAGCATGGAGTGGTGAAGAGGAACATTGGTTAGAAGCAGGTTATTGTCAGCATCGTATGTAGCTTTTGTTTTGGTTGGTACGTTTGTAGGGTCCTAGTTACTTTATTAAAAAATAATTGGATAATTAAATACATGAAAAAATAAGCTGAAAGACCTGAGATTCCCAAGGTGAAGTAATAGAGATCCTTGTTCACATGTATCTTATTTGGTTGTCTTGTCTGTTTGGTTTTTTTTGTGTGTGTGTTTTTAAGAAGTAGCATTTTGAGTCCTGGAACAAATATTTAGGAGTTAAAAGTTATAAAAAATACATATATTGATCTAAAGTTAACAAACTGAATTTTCTAGGTGGGGTTCATATACTGGTAATTATCATAAACTTTATAGAGTATTTAGTGCATAATTATTTATACCTATTTGTTCTTTCATAGAAATTTTACATTTTTTTTCCTTTCTTAGGACAAAGTTAAACTATAATCCTCCAAAAGATGATGGATCAACCTATAAGATTGAACTTGAAGGGATATCGGTAATGGTTATGAGAGAGATCCTGGATTACATCTTCAGTGGGCAGGTATGATGAGACACAAAGGAAGGAAGACTAAGTAGAGGCTTCTCAAGCTCAGGGTGAGGGTCTGCTTTCATCCATTCTGTGACCACGTAACCTTCATCTTCATCTTCTGTCGCCATGTGCTTGACTGGTCTCTGCTCCTGTTAATGGCGCCCACATGTGTTCTTCTGGGGCTCTGCTCTTTACAGAAAGGCAGACTGAGCAAGATCTTCCCCGGTCCCAGTTTTTTATTTTACATCCTGAGCTCCACCTTCTAGTATGAGATGTGAAGAACGTGGGATGCTCCCTTCACTGCTGTCTTTTTAAATCTTAATTCCAATTTTGCTTTTTTCCCATTCTGTTGAGGAACTCATTCTGTCTCCATCGCATGGAAATAGGAACTTCCTTGGGCAGGGGGGATATTTAGAAATAAAGAGTTCTAGACTCACAAATGACAGGCACCTGCATTGTATTCATGATGCCTTGGTCCTGTTGCCTCAGCAGGACCAGTATCCCTGCACCACCCCTATTCTTTCTTTCTGGATTTACCTTTATTCCCACTTATGTTTCTGGGGGTTTAATGAAACCTGGGGAGGAAAGTGATAAGTGAGTAGACTTCTTTTCTTTGCCCTCTTCCACCCCCCTGCCTGCTATTTTGTGATTAAAAGTATAGCATGAGGACTCGTAAGAAAAATCTTAGATGTGAACTAGGGCTCGTTTTTTGTTTTTTTTAACGGGAAGAAGTTAGTGAGAATGCATTGTATCTTTACTCTTTTTGAGAGCTTGTTTCTAACTGTCTTTATTCCTTCTTCATCTTACGTTACTTTTCCTTTTTGTAAAGGCTGTGTCTCCTACATGTTTCTAAATATTTTGAGTGTGGTGCTTACTTTCTCTAAATATATTCATTCTGTCTAGTCAAACTCGGTGATTGTCATCCTTTTTTGAAGTTTTTGGTTTAGTTTCATGATGTTATCTCCTTTTCTCTAAACACTAAGTGGTGGGTGTGTGGATGTAAGGTTATGTGTTGTATGATTGTTAAAATAAATGAATTTAAATTAATTTTAGGGCAGCCCTTAAAATTCTGGCGAAAACCAGGCTTAGGACCAATCTCTTATCTAACTTGTAAAATTGATTCAGCAGCAGTTGTAGCAAGTTATGAGCCAGTAAGAGCTTACTCAAGTTAAGGCTTCGGTTTGAAACCTGAAGCCTTATTTACAGATTTTGTTCCCAATTTAAATTAATTGTGGTTTTAAAATCATAGTTACAAGGTAAGTTATGGCAAACTTCTGATATGGCAGTTTAGTTTTACTGAGATGGAATTTAGTGGGTTGTTTTTGTTTTTTTTACATACCTACATTTGAATAGTCTACAGCTATCCACTGTCTTGTGGCTAAATTTAATGTTATGTAAATGGGAAATTTCTCTATATTTGTCGCTTACTCCATACACTTCTTTCTACTTTTGTTGCTCATTTTCCAAGGTGGTTGGCAATTATACATTTTTTTTTTAAAATCTGTGGTACAAATGTGTAAAGTGTAGTAAAGTGTTTCTTGCTGTTCTGTACTCTGAACTCTCTCCTCCCGTTTCCGAATGGAGGATGAATGCCATTCTTGGGACCACATGTGATCATGGCAATATCTTAGAGGCCTGTTTCTTTATGTCGCCTTACTGTTGATTAGAAAAACTGTCAAGTGGGTGGAGGAAGAAGCATCAGCCAGAAAACTAAGAAAATTAAGGATAAGTAAATGTTCAAAATTATTACTAAAGTCTTATAAAAGGGATTCTTTCCTGAAAGTAGCTTTGGGACCAAATTGTATCTGTTGCACCAACCCGAGTACAATATTTGGTGTTCAGACGAGGCTTCTAAGGCAGTATGGATCCCCTTTCTTCAAGGGGCTTACATTCAGTTTGCATACCATTTGGCAAAGGCATGAACTTAATATATTGGAGGCAAGATTTCCCATAGTCCTGGTGCTACTACTTAAAGAAATCATCTTCAGTTTACCATAGAATATAGAAATTTCAGTTTCCTAAGCATTTCAATCATTTAAGGTTTTTCTCTAAATTGAGTATAGAATTAAGCCAACTGGACAGTTCACCTTGAAGAGTTATTGGTAGTTAACATTGGTAAAGCAAGGGACATGGTAGGAAAAGTTAACCAGCCACCCACTGCTTATGCTGTTCAAAGGTTCCTTGGGGCCCTCAAACTCTTCTTGGATAAAAGTACAATGTTAAGCCATATGAAATTGCCAATATTTTATCATCTTTGACCTACAAAAATGGAGCTTTCATGTGGTTCAGCCTAATAGATTCGTGGTTTGGGTTTTAAACATATATATTCAAATGTAAAATATTTATGGAATTCTGACAGATCCGGCTAAATGAAGATACCATCCAAGATGTTGTACAGGCAGCGGACCTGCTCCTGCTGACGGATCTTAAAACTCTGTGCTGCGAGTTCTTAGAAGGCTGCATTGCTGCTGAGAACTGCATCGGGATCCGTGACTTTGCACTTCATTACTGCCTGCACCACGTGCATTACCTTGCCACAGAATACCTGGAGACTCACTTTCGAGATGTCAGCAGCACAGAAGAATTCCTAGAACTGAGTCCTCAGAAGCTTAAAGAAGTTATTTCTCTTGAGAAGTTAAACGTTGGCAATGAAAGATACGTATTTGAGGCTGTAATTCGATGGATAGCACATGATTCAGAAATGAGAAAGGTACTTGTAGTTTATAATGTTGTCTAACTTTGCCTTTTTATTTATTTCATTGATTTAGTTATTTTTAATCCAAGTTATCGATGTCTTTCTCCTTCAACGTGAAAGACTTGCAAAGTTACGTTCTAAAAGATACCTGTAAAACATCTTCCCATAGTATCACTAAAGCGGTTGATGTTTCAGAACATAATATCGTCTATATGTTGTTCTTTATGGAAAAATGCATTTCAAGGTTAAGCTGGAGATTATAGAAATGCAGTGTCCCCAGACTCACTTTCATCATCCTAAATCATTGGGCTAACCTCTTCAGCAACTCTGATGCAGGCAGCAGGGCAAGGGGGGCACTTGGAGCTCTGGCACAGGGGTGAGGGCTGTGGGCCCTCCCTGGAGTGCTTGACACCACTGGGGAGAAAGCAGGAGAGCACTCTGAAGTTTTCATGACAATGCAGGTCCAAATAGGAAGGTTCTGGGAGTGAGCCTGGGAAGGAAGGGTCTTCAAGAATATCAGGCTTTAGATCCAAATTGTGATTACATTGGGGGAGGGAGCAAAATAACAGGGCTTTAAGTCCAGTACTTAAAAATTAGATGCTAGCTTTAATTACTATACTTACAATGAAAACTACATTAGGTTTTAGAGTAGTTTTTGAAATGTACAATTGCATTATTAAGTTCTTGATAACCATTGACTTACGTTTTAATGATTATCGTATAATTATGTAAATTCTGTAGGCCTATGAGTATGTCCAGAAACTATGCTTGTAGTCTCAGCATAGTTACACAGTTGATGTTCTGTTTTTCACATTAGTTGGGTAAGTTAGGGAAGGAGATAGAACATTTTCCAGCTTGTGCCATTCGCTGAGACCACTATCAGTAGTTTCTCCCTTACCCTCTTCTAGCCTGAAAGTGATGAGGATGCTAAGGTCAACTGACTGCTTTGGAAACAAGAGGCAGTTTTTCATCCTTTGGTTAATCTGAACATGATGCTGTAAAAACTGTTGCCTTTTAATACTCAGGGTATAGAAGAGTATACCTTAAAATGACTATTTCAAAACCAAGAAAGACTAGTCATTAAAGAGTTTCACCTTGTGTATATAGAATGCTGTAATCATTTGGTTCAAATTTAATGATGGATCATGAAAAATATATAATGCATATTTACATGTTAGATATGTTTAACAATAATTACTTAAGAAATAATTATATAGTACTCAGGATTTTTTTAAACTTTGTCTTTTCTAATTTTTTCATGTAATATTAATGTTGAAACATTTTCATTAACTGGTTTACCATATTGTATCAAGCTATTACTGTATATAATTCTATAAACGTGATTTGATTCACAGCACATTCAAGCAAATTATAGCAGAGTTTTTGCAAGTTTTCTTATTGCTATGGGAACCCTATAGGGTATAAAGAAAGCTGCTTAAAACTTTGCAATAATACATCAAATATAAATGTGAATTGATGACTTTTTTTAAATTAAACTTTTAAAAAAAATCAAGGCTATAGGAAATAGAAAGGAAAGGGGCTAGTAAGCATATTCACGGAGTACTAGCACTTATAACTTGCCTTTTGATAGTCTATCTACAATTTCAGTGTTCCATGAGTTGGGAAATCCTATTCTAAAAGCTATGTATTGCATTCTCCATTTTTCCTCCCCATCCTCTCTGCCCTCTTCTGCAGGTCCACATGAAGGACGTTATGTCAGCACTGTGGGTTTCAGGATTAGACTCCAGCTACTTACGGGAACAGATGCTGAATGAACCATTAGTACGAGAAATTGTCAAAGAGTGCAGCAATATACCACTGAGTCAGCCACAGCAAGGAGAGGCAATGCTGGCCAATTTCAAACCCCGGGGCTACTCAGAGTGCATTGTGACTGTTGGTGGAGAAGAAAGAGTGTAAGTATGGGTGTGTGTTGTTTGAAAATGGTATAAGGGAAGAGAGATCTCTGTGGGAACAAGAATTCATAATATTTTTTAGTATCTAAAGCATGATAGCAGTAGATTTTTTTAAATCGTTTAAACATTTTTTAGAGCGGTAAAAGTAGTCATAGTTATTGTAGCAGAACTACATAAAACATATTAACTGCTAATGTATTTCCCTTTTTAGTTCACGGAAACCAACAGCAGCAATGCGCTGCATGTGCCCTCTTTATGACCCTAATAGGCAGCTTTGGATTGAACTGGCCCCTTTAAGCATGCCAAGAATTAACCACGGAGTGCTCTCAGCAGGTACCGTTCTGTGGGAAATTTTACTTAAACACACGATCAAGTACTGTGTAATTTCTGGGTTGTACAGAACAACTCAACCATTTTTTTAATTTATTTTTTTGGTTAATCTTCACCCGAGTATATTTTTCCCATTGATTTCTAGAGAGAGTAAAAGGGATGCTGAGGCGGGGGGTTGGGGAGGAGAGAAAGTGAAATATGAATGTAAGAGAGACACAGACACATCAATTGGTTGCCTCCTGCACACACCCCAACTGGGGCCAGGGATGGAACCTGCAGCCGAGGTAGATGCCCTTGACTCAGATTTGAACCCTCAACCCTTTGATCCTTCACTTCACTGGCTGGTGTTCTGACTGCTGAACCACACCAACCAGGGCTGACAGCCTTTTAAAGAGACAATTTTATTATCTCTCTGTGATGATATTTTCAATGAATTTCTACTTTTAAGACTATGGTAAGAAGAGTGTCTTCTGTCAGTCTTTGTTGTCCCCAAATTATAATACATAGCAATTTTTCAGACTTTAGTATTTTACTTGATGACCTAACTGATAGAAAAGCAATGAGCTGTGTGACCATACTTGGAACACAGAATTTTTTGGAGTTGTAATAGTCCCATCATCTTTGAAATTCAATTTAGAATTACAACTTATAACTGTGTCTAAAATAAGCGTGTATTGTAAAAGCAGGCATTTCATATGAGACTTTAGAAAACATTACTTAACAATGGCATAAAGTTATTTTACCACAGAA
The DNA here is from genome assembly GCF_963455305.1 of Plecotus auritus. Taxonomy (NCBI): domain Eukaryota; kingdom Metazoa; phylum Chordata; class Mammalia; order Chiroptera; family Vespertilionidae; genus Plecotus; species Plecotus auritus. The sequence continues at coordinate 20,899,942 of NC_137785.1, forward strand.
AGGATGCTTTAGTTGACCTTTACAAGTTTGAAAATAGCTCCATAGTATTCAAAGCTCTTCCTCAAGGAAATGATAGAAAAGGTTGTCTTTGCTGCCTTACTCCTGTTGGCCTCCTTTCTCTTAATCTTGGATCTGCCTTTTGGGTTCACCCCACAACTACCATTTCACTTCATTCTCATTTTTGTCAGCAGCCCTTCTGGGATCCTTACTTTATAGTCTCTGCTTGCCCACTAATGTTACCTTAAAAATTTTTAAAGCTATATCACACCATACCATGTCCTAGAAATGGCTAAATCTATACTATAGTGTAGAAATGGAATAATTTTCTGAGTGCCAGGTTAATTGAAACTATTGTCAATAATAAGCAGCTGGATGGAGTGGTATAGCCAGCAGGATGTAGGGCTGATTTCTCTGTTCTATCTTTTCAGAATTTGCTTCCTTAAATTTTCCTCCCATAATGTATATACATATTTAGAATTTTCTCACATGCACACCTACATTAGGTTCCTATAACACTATTAGGTTCCTATATCACTAATTTTCAAAAATTTCCTAGAGAGTTTGATATTTCAGAAACTTGAAGCCATGAGGAGAGGAATTGTGTCCAGTTGTATGGACTGAGGTTGTGAAATGATTGAGTAGTTCCTATTTGCCCAGCCTCTTCTGCATTTCTTCTTTTCTTGCATTTTTTAATTGATTGACTTTTTTTGTCATTTATTCTTTCCCTTTATACTGGTTTAGAAGTTATATTCTTTGTGTATATTCCTTTGAAGGTTTCCTTAGAAACCAGAGCCTATTATCAAAGCCTAAAGTTAATCAGTACTTTTATACTCTATTTTTCATGTTTTCCAGTTTAGTAGTATTAAAATACATGATCATTTATAAATACAATATTTGCATATGCACATGTTTCATTAACCTATGTTTTATATATGTAACTATAGGTAGATTGTGTAAACTTACCCACATGTTTACCACTTTGTTTTTCCTTCCTTGCTCCTCAGACCTTCCATCTAGGATCATTTTCCTTCTCTTTAAAGTTCATCTGTTTGAATTTCCTTCAGTGTGGTTCTGTTGGTAGCAAACTCTTCAGATTTATTTGTCTGAAAATATCGTTACTTTGCCTTCATTTTTAAAAGGTATTTTTTGCGCCAAAACCGGTTTGGCTCAGTGGATAGAGCGTCGGCCTGCGGACTCAAGGGTCCCGGGTTCGATTCCGGTCAAGGGCATGTACCTTGGTTGCGGGCACATCCCCAGTGGGGGGCGTGCAGGAGGCAGCTGATCGATGTTTCTCTCTCATTGATGTTTCTAGCTCTCTATCCCTCCTCTCCCTTCCACTCTGTAAAAAATCAATAAAATATATTTTTTTAAAAAAAGGTATTTTTTGCTAGGTATAGAATTTAAGGTTGGTATTTATTATTTTTCAGCACATTGAAGATATTTTCCTACTGACTTCTGGCTGTTATTGTTGTTAAGTTGTCAGCCTAAAAATCTATCTTTTCTCAGGATTGTATTTAAAATATTTTTTTCTTAGTTTTCTGCCATTTCATTACAGTGTGCTTACATGCACATTTTCTTTGACATTTTACCATATTTGGGGATTGTTGGGCATCTTGACTCTGTGGCTCAGCCTTTTGAATCTGGATCTTATTCATTATGTCTTCAAAATACTGCCTCTGCTCTGTTCTCCTTTCTCCCTTTGATTTTGGAAGTCAGATGAAGCATGGCTAGACATTTTTACTCCATCCTCTGCCTCCTACCATTACTTTGTTCTTTATGTTTTTGCCACACTGTATTGCTTCCTTTATACAATTTCTTTATGCAACTTATTTTTACTTATCTTCCATTTAATTAATTATCTCTTTAACTATGATGGATCTGCCATTAAAACCATCTATTGAACTTTTGATTTTATCTGTTCTTTATTTTTTATTTTTAGAAATTCTCTTTAAATCTTTTTCAAATCTGCTAGTCACTTCTATAGCCCCATTTCCAAAGAGTTATATTCAAATTTGTCATTATTTCTTAAACATAGTAAGCATTGATATTTAAGTCTTTTGATTATTTCAATATTTGAAATTTGAATTCTTTGCAAGACTTCCTCCTATTGTCTGCTTCATAGGGTCTAGTTTCTTTGTATACCTGAGTACAGTATTAATTTGGAATTACTACTAATCAAATTCAAATCTTGAGATTTCCTGGATAGGCAAGATTTAAATCTGGTTTCTAGTTCTGGTTGGACTTCATCCTGAGGGTTAAAACTTTGGAGAGGCACATTTGCTGTGGGCCTAGGGTTTAGATTTGTCTTTTTCATCCCCTGAAAGCCATTAAAAGAAAGATTGAATAGTTTCCTAGAATAGAAGACTTGAGATAACCCAGAGCTGCTTGGTGGCTTGAATGGGTGGTGTCTTCCTTTTATGCTGTATGGTAGAGGGAATCCATTCAAACATACTGAGTGAAGTAAAATGGTCAGTGACTCAGACTTCCTCTCCCACCAAGGAAGGAATGGAATCTGATAAAGATCTCAAATCTGTTGTTGTTATCAGAGAAGGTTTCTCCACATTCTCTCTCTACAGCTATGGCATTTATATTCAACTAGAGGTGGGTATTGAAGATTTGTTTCAACTTTCTTGTGTGTCTCCTTTGATTTTTGCAGAAGGATTTTTGTTTGTATTTGGAGGCCAAGATGAAAATAAGCAGACCCTGAGCTCAGGAGAAAAGTATGACCCAGATGCAAATTCATGGACTGCATTGCCACCAATGAACGAGGTAAAACATTGCTTTTTCATTTGTTTGGTATGGTTTTTTTTTTTTTCCGTTGGCACTTTTGTTTTGCATTTGGGTATAAGAAAAAATGTAGCAACCCTGCCAGGCCCCCTTGCCTAAGGCCAGTGCCTGCCCTCCCAGCTCTCCTCTGTGCCATCCCCTTGCTCAGTCTGATCTCCTCGCAGTCTCTCAGACCTAGAAATACTCCTGCTTCAGGATCTTTGCCAGATACCCATGTTCCTTGTTTCCTTCAATGTTTGCCCATACAGCACCTTGTCCCAGGGCAACCTTTCCTCCGGCCCCTTAGTTCTCCTGTCCCCCCTACACTACCTTCTTTATTTTCATACCATGTAACACCTTCTCACATGCTGCAAAGTTCACGCAAAATCTGTTTTTTTGTTTTGTTAATCCTCACTTGAGGATATTTTTCCATTGATTTTTTTTTTTTTTTTTAGAGAGAGTGGAATGGAGAGGGAGAGACAGAGGGAGAAACATTGATGTGAGAGAGACACATCGATTGGTTGCCTCCCGCACATGCCCTGACCAGGGCTGGAGATTGAGCCTGCAACTGAGATACATGCCCTTGCCCGAAATCGAACCCGGGACCCTTCAGTCTGCAGGCTGATGCTCTATCCACTGAGTCAAACCAATTAGAGCGTTCACACAAACTCTTGATGGCAGGGAATTTTGTCTGTGTTTGGCTGGCATTCTATCTTCAGTGCTAGAATAGTGCTGGGTGTATAGCGGACACTAAGAAAATATTGACAAATGAATGTGAAATGCCTCAAGCTTCTGTCATTGCCCATAGCCTTCGCACAGACCTGTTTCCCACACTGCTTCTCTGCTGCTGGCAGTCCTGTTACTGTGGTTCTTATCTTTCACACATCAACTTGGAAACACTTGCACAGAGAATCTCACTGAACAAGAAGTTAATGTGTGTGTTTTTCTTTTTGTGAGCTCTTGTGAGTAAAAAGTACTGATTCTGACCGAGAATTTACCATACAGGTAATTCCCTTGTTTTGAGAAATTCCTAGGCTTGGGTTCTCTATCTATTGTGATAGACAGAGTGAGCTGCTAGGGAAAGCAGAAATATTTGAGAGAGAGGGTTTTGAGCATGGACTTCTTTGCTGGAACATATCTGTAATTTTTATTAAATCCATAATACTGGCTTTCAGTATGACAGCCTTTTGTATACAAAGATCTTTGATGTCTTTTCAGGCAAGACATAACTTTGGAATTGTGGAGATAGATGGAATGCTGTACATTTTAGGAGGAGAGGATGGTGAAAAAGAGCTGATTTCCATGGAGTGTTATGATATTTATTCTAAAACCTGGACAAAGCAACCTGATTTGACCATGGTTAGAAAGGTGAGAACCGTATCTTGTGATTACAAACTGGATTTTAAAATTGATGTTTTCTTATTTCCTGCATAAGCCTTTTAATACAATTGATAGTGTTACAGAATTCTGCCTCTGTTGGTAGCTTGCCTTTGTTATCATCAGCCATACACCAAGGTGGGAAGCGGAGGGTGTGTGAGCGTTTATCCTAACAGTGGCTGTGTGGCACTGCTGTGTCCAAGGGTGACACTTGAGAAATGTTTTGTTAGTGCACTAACCTAGGAAGCAGCCACATCTTCTAAACCTATTTTCTTAATCATCAGGACTGGGGAGAAACATTAATTTTGAGGTAAAGAACTACCATTGCTCACTGGGTAGAATAAAAAAACACAAATAGTCACATTGGCTCTATAGAGCATCTGTCTTTATTTATACTCTCTGGGATAGCAGTGAGTTTGTCATCAGGCCAGAGTTTTGTCCAGTGCTTTAGGTGTGTACACCTTTAAGTACTGACATATAATATGTTCTCTCACTGTCTGTGCCCTTTCAACTAAATTATTTGGGCAGGAATTGAGTGATATCTTACTCATGGAATCTAAATCTTGGAATCTTCAATAGTGATGAAAAGATAGAGAGACTGGAAAGTTCCCTGAATAAGAGGGTTATTAATTATCTTAGTGAAATAGTGTTAGATGAAGTTAATTCTTTTCTGAGGATTAACAATATGTGTAGTACCTTGCTCTTCTTATTATTTTTAAATCATTTGTAATATTGGAAAATACCGTAGTTTTACTATTAGAAGTCTTAGATAAGTGAATATTAATCTATCTATAAACTTCAATAATAAATGTTGCCTCCCCACTGTTGCTTTCTTATTTCAGATTGGCTGCTATGCAGCTATGAAAAAGAAAATCTATGCCATGGGTGGAGGGTCATATGGAAAACTTTTTGAATCTGTGGAATGTTATGACCCAAGGACCCAGCAATGGACTGCTATATGTCCGCTGAAAGAGAGAAGGTGAAAGAATGTGCATATGGACTTTCCCCTGAACCTGGCTTTTGCTCTTCCTTTTGTTTAAATGAACCTTTTATTTGACTTGGCATTTAGTTTATATAAAATTAAATAAATAATCCATTTCCTGAAAAAGGAAGAACTGCATATTCATCAAACACTGAGTATTGCAGAGTTAAAACAAGCGGAAGAGGAATTAGGGAATTGGGTCAGGAGTGGTAAATCAAATGCCTAATCAGCTCTGTGTGACCTTTCAGATTTGGAGCTGTAGCCTGTGGAGTTGCCATGGAACTGTATGTATTTGGGGGAGTCAGAAGTCGCGAGGACATCCAGGGTAGTGAGATGGTAACTTGCAAGTCTGAATTCTACCATGATGAGTTTAAAAGGTAATGATGAATTCTTTCACGTAGGTTCTGCAACTTCTTTTTTCCTTTCAAAGTCATGTTTTCACTTTATTTAGTTTTGTTTTCAAGTTACTTCATTGAATTGTTATTGGTGGGGTGTCCTCTGTGTCTCCACCTGTTGCTGGTGGAAGTGGGCTTCTTGTGATGTCACGAGAAAAGGAATTTTCTGAGACTCGCATAGGAGAATGAGTGATACTTATTTGCATGGAATTAAACCCCCGAGTTTCCAAGGTCCCATCTCCCTTTGTCCCACCAGGAAAAACGTCCAGCTGTATCTTAGCAGAGGTAGGATTAAAGCCACAGCCCAGAACCTTTGTTCCATATTTGCACAGTCCAGCATCAGGCTAGGTTAGCTTGTGTTTCCATTTGCAATCCATTGTGTGTGGGGTCTGCATGGCCTGGGACTTCTAGGGCCACCTGGCCATGGAGAGAACATGGGCAAGTGCAAAGAAGCAGGAGCAAAGCCAGAGGAACAAGAGAGAGAGAATTCCTTTGTCTTGGGATTTTGTACTCCCAAATTTTCATGGGCTTGCTTTGGCTCTACCCAAAGCCAGTGATCTTTGTTCCCAGGTTAGAGTGACAGGCAAGTATTTTCCTTATGTCACCCGAACTTGACTCTGCATGCATCCATCTTCCCCTCTGTTGAACCCCTTCCCAGTGTAAAGTTGCAGCTTCCTGGTGAAGCTGCCAGATAGCCATGCTTATAATGTCTAGCCTTCCCTTTGCTCCTTTCCTATGAGTAAGTAGCTAATTACAACGTTAACAGAATTATCTCATCTATTTAGGAACTATGTCTAATGCATACTTGATATTGAACTCCTTAACTTAGCATATTTGGCCTTTTGTGGTATGACCTTTGGCTACTTTTTACTGTTCAACGCAGTACATTTCCCCCCAAACATGTCATGATTATCTCAGTTCTGTGCTTTTATACTATTCTTTTGCCTAAAATTTCCCTTCCCACATTTATCCAGTTAATTTGGCCTGTTCCAAAACTCTGCTTATGTATCACTCTCTAGAGGTCTGATTGGGTTCCTCAGTCTGTGATTTCATAACACTCTGTACATGTCTTACTCTTGGATTGTAATTGTTCACCGTAAGCTCCATCAGGGCATGGTCCAACCATGCCAACTTTAAATCCTAGCTTCAGCTTTGCAAACTGGCCTGTATTAGACACTCAGCAAAATGCTAATTAACTGAGTGAAGTGTTGTGTCAGAGACTACCTCTGACAGGCTGCATAAATGTCTTGTGGAGTAGGTAGCATTCTTCCCAACCTCCCCCCCTTCCCTTCTCTAACATGGTTTTTGTTTTTGTAGTATTTTTTGTTGTTGTTATTGTTATAACCACTAAACAGTATTCTTATTGCAGTAATATGTTCAAATCCTGCAGGGAAGCTGCCATGCTAAAATTAATCTTGTGATAGTGTTTCAGTCATATTACCAGAAGAGGGTGCCATAATATAATGTTTAATTTCATATTTTTTAAAAATAATTCTTATTGATTTCTAGAGAGAGAAGAAGGGAGAGAGAGAGAAACATCAATGTAATAATGAAACACTGATGGGCTGCCTCTTGCATGGCCCCTACCAGGGATCAGCCTGCAACCCAGGCATGTGCCCTGACCGGGAATCAAACGGGCAAACTTTTGGTGCAGGGGATGTTGCTCAACCAACTGAGCCACACCAGCCAGGGCTCTTAATTTTAGGTTAGGGCAAGCAGTGAGCACTTACCAAGATTTTATTAAGATATAAAAATATTACCTAACTTAATGTATTTTAAATTTAGTGTATTTGCATAGCCTTTTTTCCCCTTCAATTACAGGGGTAAACTATCTTAGGAGAATTTATTAGACAAAGTGTGAGAGCAATTTAGAGGATGTTTGCTATGGTGGGGCTGGGGAGGCAAAATTTCAGACTTTTCTAGATTTCTCTTCCTTAACATACTACTACTATGAGGGTTGACTGTCCAAGGTATGAAGTAATATATTAATTTCCTGCCCAAATGAATCTCAAGATAGTCTGCCCAATTTCATTAACAAGCAGTGGTCAGTGTGTTTGGTTTCTGATAAAGTATTGATACAAGCTTTTTTTTCTTATAATGGCTGAATTACTGTTTACATAGTACGAGCTAGAGAGCTATAATAATCAAGGTTGGAATAATCAAGGTTGTTTATTATTTTACCATTTTCTGTCCCTGTTTTGAGTATATAGGACTTAAATCAGGCTGCAAAGTTTCTCAGTCTTATATTTCTATCAGGTTTCATATTTATGGTTAACTAGAGGCCCAGTGCACGAAATTTGTGCACGGGGGCGGGGGGGGGCTCAGCCCAGCCTGCACCCTCTCCAATCTGGGACCCCTTGAGGGATGTCCGACTGCCCACTGGGATCGGGCCTAAACGGGCAGTCGGACATCCCTTTCACAATCCAGGACTGCTGGCTCCCAACTGCTCGCCTGCTTGCCTTCCTGATTGCCCCTAACTGCTTCTGTCTGCCAGCCTGATCACCCCCTAACCACTCCCCTGCCAGCCTGATTGATGCCTAACTGCTCCCCTGCCAGCCTGTTTGCCCCTAACTGCCTTCCTCTGCAGGCCTGGTCACCCCTAACTGCCCTCCCTGCAGGCCTAGTACCCCCCAACTGCTCTTCCCTGCAGGCCTGGGTCACCCCAACTGCCCTTCCCTGAAGACCCAGTCACCCCCAACTTCCCTCCTCTGCTGGCCAGGTCACCCCTAACTGCCCTCGCCAGCAGGCTTGATCGCCCCCAACTGCCCTCCCTTGCAGGCCTGGTCCCTCCAACTGCCCTCCCCTGCTGGCCATCTTGTGGCGGCCATCTTGTGTCCACATGGGGGCAGGATCTTTGACCACATGGGGGCAGCCATCTTATGTGTTGGAGTGACAGTCAATTTGCATATTGCTCTTTTATTAGATAGGATAGAGGCCTGGTGCACGGGTGAGGGCTAGCTGGTTTGCCCTGAAGGGTGTCCCGGATCAGGGTGGGGGTTCCCTTGGGGTGTGGGGCAGCCTGGGCGAGGGGCCTATGGTGGTTTGCAGGCTGGCCACGCCCCCCGGCGACCCAAGTGGAGGCCCTGGTATCTGGGGTTTATTTATCTTCTACAGTTGAAACTTTGTAGCCTGGAGTGGAGCCAAGCCTTCTGCTCGCTTGGTGGCGGCAGCCATTTCTGTTGGGATTTATGTATCTTCTATAATTGAAACTATGTAGCCTTAAGTGGAAGCCAAAGCAGGCCAGGGCTGCAGAAGCTTGGCTTCCTCCATCGCTGCGGGCAACCCTAGCCTCCTGCTCTCTTCAGCTCCGTGGCTGCCGCCATTTCTGTTGGGCTTTATTTATCTTCTATAATTGAAACTTTGTAGCATTGAGTGGAGGCCTGGGCCCGCAAGGGCAGGCGGAAAGCTTGGCTTCCTCCATTGTCAGGGAAATCCAAGCCTCCCTCCTGCTCTCTGTGGCTGCAGCCATCTTGATTGGGTTTGTTTGCATATTCCCTCCTGATTGGCTGGTGGGCATTGCTCGTGGGCGTGGCTTGTGGGTGTAGTGGAGGTATGGTCAATTTGCATATTACTCTTTTATTAGATAGGATAAGCTTTAAATGTCAGTGTATTGCTTTCAGCTCATAATGGTTAAACATAAGATAATTGCTCCTTTCTTGCTATTTAAAAGCACTTTTAAATAAAATGCATGTATCTTTAGTTTTCTTATTTCTAAGCTCTTCAATGTTAGTTCATAAATTGAAGAAAGCTGAATTTCTCTTGTTAATATAGCATACAGTTCAACCTTGAACAACATGGGTTTGAACTGTGTGGGTCCATTTAAATGCAGATTTTTTCCCAATAAATACATACAGTACTATAAATGTATTTTCTCTTCCTTATGATTTTCTTAATATTTTTTCTCTAGTTTACTGTTAGAATGCAGTTTATTGTTAGAATATGTGTTAATTGACGGTTCAGGGGTCCTCAAACTACGGCCCGCGGGCCACATGCGGCCCACCGAGGACATTTATCCGGCCCGCCGGGTGCCACTGCCTGTCCTACTTAGCAGCCGACTCGTCCCAGGCCCACAGTGCGCATAGGAATTTGTTCATAGTTTCTTTTTAAACTATAGTCCGGCCCTCCAACAGTCTGAGGGACAGTGAACTGGCCCCGTTTTAAAAAGTTTGAGGACCCCTGGTTTATGTTATCAGTAAGGCTTCCGGTCAACAGTAAGCTATTAGTAGGTAAGGTTTGGGGGAGTCAGAAGTTATACACAGATTTTCATCCACAGGGGAGGGTGTGGGGGTCAGTTATATAGAATTCTTACTTGTTTAGATGACACTAAGCACGTTTGTACCACTAAGCACCATGTATTAACTCATTCAACTCATTTAATCTTCACAACAACCCTCTGCAATATAGGTACTCTTTTTACTTCTTTTATTACTTATGAGGAAACCAAAACACACAGAGGTTAGGTATGTGCCCAAAGACACACGGATCTCAAGTGGTAGAGCTTGCATTTGAATTCAGGCATTCTGGCCCCAGAGTCAACCTTCTCAGCTCCCATACTATCTTGCCTTGAAAACATAGGCTTTCCCATAAACATCTATAGAAATAAAATAACATTTTTTTATTCCTTAAAAGATCAGATGTTTCCAAGTATGTTATATTTGCATTCTCTGGAAACTGTTGCCAGATGAACAATCTGTATAAAATCGGAGACCATTTATTGTTTTTAGATAATCTCTTGTCTTTCCTGCCTTTGTTCCCTATTTTTAGGTTAAAATTTTCCTGGAAAAATGCCATATCTTATTATTTTCTGTGTTTCTGACTAAAAAACAAACTGAAAGAGAGCAAAGAAATTGCCATAAGTTAAACTCAGTCATAGGAACAACATTGTCAGAATGACAGTGTCTCTACCCCTGTTCCTTATGCCCCCATTCTTTTACCAATGCTACCTCCTCCCCGTTGTCCATACTCAAAAAGGTCATCTTTGATTCTCTCCCGTGCCTCACGTCTCATCAGTTGTCAAGTCTTATCTTCTTGTTTAATATGTTTTACATTCACCCCACCTTTATTGCTCTGCTTCTACTCCAAGGCATCCTCGTTCCTCCATGCAGCGTCATTAGCCTTCTAACCTGTCTTCTCTAATGCATCTCACCCACTTGTGCTTCTGAAAGAGTAATGTCACTTTGATCTATCATCTCCTGCTGAAGATTCTTCCTATTTCCCCATTGCTTACCAAATCGAGCTAACCATGTTCAGCACCAGGACCGGCCTGCAGTCCCTCCAGCACCCTCTGTTGACAAAGCCTACCACTGCGTTTATCTTTCCAAGGAACCAGCTGTTGATGTTCATTTTCTCCATCGTGCGTTTTCCATTCCATTGGCTTCTGCTTCTGTCTATGTTGTTCCTTTCCTTTTACTTAGGGTTTATTGTGCTCCTCCTTTCCTAGCTTCTTCAGGTAGAGTTTTTAATTTTTTTTTTATTTCTCTGCTGAAACCTCCTGTGTTTCATCATAAGCACATTTTCCTCTCCCTTACTGAGCAGAGTCATGGTAGCTGCGTTCGAGTCCCTGCCTGATAGATAATCTCAACATCTGAGTCATCGCAGAGTTGGCGTCTGTTGATTATTTATTCCCTTGAGAATGAGTTATTTTTCTGGCTCTTATTTTGTTGAGTAATTTTGGATTGCATCCTGAACGCTGTGAACTGAGCGTTGTCGAGGCCCTGAGGATTCATATTGCTTTAGAGTGCTGCTCTGAGATCTTTAGCAGGCAGTGGACTTGGTTAGACTCAGACTGCAGGCTGTCACATCCACAGCGGGCGGCTGCTCACAGTCTGTCCTTCAAGCCTTAGTTACAAGCATTCGTGATTCCGGGGTCAGTCAAAGACTTGAGATGTGAGTGCCCATAAATTTAGGGGTTCTTCTCTACCTCTCATCTTTCTGAGACCGCCCCCCCCCCCCCCTACACACACACACTTCAGTGATTCTGGTTGCTCTAACAGTGGTCTGCAAACTGCGGCTCACGAGCCACATGCGGCTTGCGAGCCGCGGTTTGCCGCTCTGTTGACTAATGAGTTTGCCGACCATTGGATTAGGGGCTTAATCACAAGGAACAACAACAGCCTGTAATTATTGGAATCGAGAGTCTAGGTCAGTGGTCGGCAAACTCATTAATCAACAAAGCGGCAAACTGCGGTTCGCGAGCCGCATGTGGCTCGCAAGCCGCAGTTTGCTGACCACTGGTCTACCCTGGTTCCAATGGCCAGAAAGATAGCAGGGTTTTCTCTCGGAGTTTCAGCTACCCCAAGCCACTGCCCTCGGTAAAGCTACCAAAGAATGGAAATATACTCCACGTGAGATGCTTGTTCAGTTTTCAGCGTCTTCCCCAAATCTGCCTGCTTTTGCTCACACTCCAGGCCCTCAGGCAGTTGTTTGTTGTATTTTGTCCAGAGCCTGTAGCTGTTCCTTGCAGGAGGATCAGCTTGTTAAGAGTTCCTTCCTAACCTGCCAGCACGGCTCAGTGGTTGAGCATCAACCTATGAACCAGGAAGTCACGGTTCGATTCCTGGTCAGGGCACATGCCTGGTTTGCAGTCTCAATCTCCAGTGTGGGGCATGCAGGAAGCAGCCAATCAATAATTCTCTCTCATCGATGTTTCTCTCTCTCTCTCACCCTCCCTCCCTCCCTCTCCCTTTCTCTCTGAAATAAATAAAAATGTTTGTTTTTTTTTTAAAAAAGTTCCTTCCTCCCTAAAAGCAGAAATCTCACTCACTAAAGCTTCCTCTTTCCTTCCTTTTTTTTTGGTTAATCTTCACCCGAGGATATTTTTTCCTTTGATTTTTAGAGAGAGTAGAAGGGAAGGAGGGAGGGAGGGACAGAGGGAAGGAGGGAGAGAAAGAGAGAGACAAAGAAAAACATCGATGTGAGAGAGACACATCAATTGGTTGCCTCCCACATGCACCGTTAGTGGGGTGAGGATCAAACCTGCAACCCAGGCATGTGCCCTTGACTGGGAATCGAACCCGAGACACTTCCTTCGGTGCATGGGCTAACACTCTAACCATGGAACCACACCAGCCAGGATTCCCTCTTTCCTTTTCTCTCCTGAGTTGATTTCCCCTTCTTCCCCTCCCACCCCCCTCCTTCCTTCTCTCCTCTCCTTAACTGTTTCCCCTCCTCTCTCTGAAGCTTGCTGCTATTGAGCCCTGCTATATTTTAAAGTGTTGTTCTCAGGGAGCATTCTTAATCCTGAGTTACCAGCAGACTCATCATTATAGCCTCCACATCCTAATAAGCCTGTGTTTAAAAACCTTGTAATTAAAGGCATAACATTGCCTTGGCCATTATAAAAATCTACTACCACTTAATGATGCCTGCTATGCACTAGACACTATGCAAAGTGCTTTATGTTGGCAATTTCATTTCATCCTCACAACAGTCACTTGAGGTTGGTAATGGTGTCTGGTGTCCCTACTTTACAGATGACAGAACAAGACTGGGTTAGCTAAAGTGTCCCAGGTCAACGAGGTGATAGGTGGTAGAAAAAGAAATGGAAAACCATATTCCTTTCATACCTGTTTTATAAGCAACAGCAAGTACGTGCTCCAATTAAGTTTTCGTGTTAGTTTTAGTTAATTTGAAGCCTCAGCACTATGTAAAATAGATCAGGGTGACTTTTCTGAAACCCAGGAAGTCTGAATTATTGATCTGCTTTTGGTACATCATCCACATAGACCAGTTTCTTCAGCATTACTTATTCCAGAGAAGGATTATCTTCTCAACTCTAAAATTATTCCAAAACATTGTATCCTGATGTGCTTTTTCTGCAGATAATGTACTCATAATGTCTTAATTTAGAAGTGACCATTGACCTGCTAAGCACACATGGTCTTTTAATGGGTTTGTTCAGAAAAGTGCATGTGTCTCCACTGGGATTGGCCCTGCGGTGCATTTCAGCTGCTGACAAGGCATAGGGATTTTCTTCAGCTTGTTTGACTCAGAGCCTGGTGAAAAATTAAATGTCGGGGTTTAGATATTTATGTTTAGCCCTAAAGACACAAAATGTGAATAAGCCAGTTAGTTATTGTAGTTTGACATTTCCAAACTTTTTCTCTCAAAGGCCTATTCAAGTCCCTGTTTTACTTTTCAATGAAAGCTCTTAGATTTTTCACTTTTTCTGTTAATTAGAGGCATTTTAGAGTTGGGCCAAACTGTGTTCCCAGTCCCAGCCAACTATTGGATATTAGTCTCAGGTGTTAGATGATTCAATGGTAGATGAAGTATTTAAAAATATGGCAGCTCTTATTAGTTTTGCTTCTGACTTGTATAGGATCTTGGACAAATCATTTTGCTTTCATGTTTCTTGAAATTCAAAATTATGGAAGTTACTCCTGTATAACAATCTGGGAATACTAGCAGTATTCATTGAAATACAGGTGCTGTTCTCAGTGAGATAGTTTTGCATTTTTTTTTAGCATCGAGATGCTCTCAACTACACCTCTAGCTTATTAGACACTTCATAGAGAGTTAGAGATACCAGGAGCAATGCCCATGCATCTGTATGCTCCAGCAATGGGTGTCGGCCTGGACTTTGGTGGTTCTCAATGGTTTAGATACATTCCCAAGGTCTGACTAATGTCTGCTATGACCAGGTTGTGCCTTTAGCTATAAAAGGGAAATTGGTTAGATTACCTTGAGTGAATATCATTATTCAGCAGTCTGCTGTGTGTGTGTGTGTGTAAGCAAAAACAAAACAAAACCAAAACACCCAAACTTTTATTTTGGAATAATTTTAGACTTGTAGAAAAATTGCAAAAATAGAGTTCCCATAAGCTACTCACCCATCTTTTTCTTTTTTTTTTCTTTTTTTTTTTTTTTAAGAATCTTTCCAGTGGCTCAAATTATTTTCATTTTTTTATATTTTATTGATTTTTTACAGAGAGGAAGGGAGAGGGATAGAGAGTTAGAAACATCAATGAGAGAGAAACATCAATCAGCTGCCTCCTGCACACTCCCCAGTGGGTATGTGCCCGCAACCAAGGTACATGCCCTTGACCGGAATCGAACCTGGGACCCTTGAGTCCGCAGGCCGATGCTCTATCCACGGAGCCAAACCGGTTAGGGCTCACCCATCTTTTTCTTACGTTAACATCTTCCATAACTACAGTTCAGATATAAAAATCAGGGTATTAACATTGGTATAATATTATTAAGTAAACTACAGACTTTATTTGAATTTGACCAGCTTGTCTACTGTTTTCTTTTTCCCTCTGCTCTAGAATCCAGCTCAGGGTCTGACAGTACACTTGGTTGTTGCATTTCTTTAGTCTCCTTTCATGTGTGATGGTTCCCCAGTCTTCCTGGTCTTTCAGGCTTCTGGCCGTTGGGAATCAGCCCCTGTGTCCCTCTGATACTCTTGAAGATTATTGGTCAGATTTTTAAAGGCTGTCTCTTAATTTGGGTTTGTCTGATGATATCTTGTGATTTGGCTGTGTTAGGCATTTTGGGGCAGGAATACCACAGCAGTGGTGCCAGGTCCTTCTCTGCACCACACCAGGTAGAACATGATGTCAATACCAATATGTAGTGTTACTGCACAGCTGGTGTGGCTCGTGGTTGAGCATCGGCCAAGAACCAGGAGGTCACAGTTCGATTCATAGTCAAGGCACATGTCCAGGTTGTGGACTAGATCCCCAGTAAAGGGCATGCAGGAGGCAGCCTTATCAATGATTCTCTCTCATCATTAATGTTTCTATCTCTCTCTCCCTCTCCCTGCCTCTCTGAAATCAATTAAAAATTTTTTAAAATATGTTTTATTACTGTGATGCTAACCTTGATTACCTGGTTAAAATGGTGTCTGTTGGGTTTCTCCACTATGAAGTTGCTATTTTTTCCCTTTATAATTAATAGATATCTTAGAAGAAATAATTTATCAGTATGCATGCATTGTTTTTCCTTAAACTCTCACCCCTAATTTAGCACCCATCAATGGACTAGCCTGCAGTAGTTATTCCTGTGGTGTTTGCCTATGATGATTTTTCTATTACTCTCATTTTTTCTACATTTATTAACTGGAATTCCCTAAAGAAGACGTGTCCCTTCTTTCTATTTTTTAATGTATTCAATTATTTGTATCAGTGTGGACGCATTGGTGTTTATGTTATTCTGAGTTATAAATCTGGTATGAACCTTACTTAGTTGCGCAGTTTGTTCCAGCTCTGGCCATTGGGAATCGGCCCCTGGGTCCCTCTGACACACCCCATCCATACTTAAGCACTTCCTCTCTGCCAGCACAGGATGCTCCAGGCTCATCTTGTATTTTCTGTCTCAGCTGTGGAACCAACCCCTTCTTCAGGGAGCCCCAGATCCTTTTAGTGGTTATTAAATTGATTTTCAACAGAAGTGCCAAGGCCATTTAGAGAGGAAAGAAAATCTTTTCAGCAAATGATGCTGGAACAACTAGATACATATACAAAAAAGAAAAAGCCGAAACCGGTTTGGCTCGGTGGATGGAGCGTCGGCCTGCGGACTGAAGGGTCCCGGGTTCGATTCCGGTCGGGGGCATGTACCTTGGTTGCGGGCGCGTTCCCAGTGGGGGGTGTGCAGGAGGCAGCTGATCGATGTTTCTCTCTCATTGATGTTTCTAACTCTCTATCCCTCTCCCTTCCTCTCTGTAAAAAAATCAATAAAATATATTTTAAAAAAAAAAAAAAAAGAAAGAAAGAAAAAGAACTATGACTCTTTCTTACCTCATACCATACACAAAAATGGACTTGAAATGTATCCTAAGACCTAAATGTAAAAGTTGGCACCATGAAATTTCCAGAAAAGAGCACAGGAGGAAAATATTTGCAGCCTTGGAGTAGTTAGAGATTTCCTAGAAGGACACAGAAAGCATGAACTATAACAGAAAAAAAGGATGAACTAGAATGCATCAAAATGGAAACTTCTGTTCTTCAAAAGGCTCCATTAAGAAAATGAAGACAGTCTACATGCTGAGAAAAATTTTCGTGATATAGTATCTAATAAAGGACTTGTGTCCACAAACATAAAGAATATTGAAGTCAATAGGAGACAGAAAACCCAATTTTAGCATATCTTTGAACAGACATTTCGGAAAAGAAGATATAAAATGGCCATTAAGCACATGCAGAGACGTTCAGCGTCATTAGTCTGCAGAGCAGCACATACCATTAATACAGATAAAATGACAAAGATTGGTGGTAATGCCAAACAGACGGACTTCTTACACATTGCTAACTGGAATGCAAAGTGGCACAACATGCTGGAAAATAGTGAGACATTTTTTTATCAAGTGAAATATACCTTTAACCATATAACCAGTCAAGTCCATAACATAGGCTCACAAAAAAGATTTGCATTCTTAATGTCCAAAATGGCGTCATTGCAATAACCAAAATTATACACTACCCAAATGAGCATTAGCAGGTGAATGTGTAAACACATGCTGGCATGTCCATATAATGGAATACTACTTGGAAATGAAAATAAATTATTAATGCAGGCGGCACATGGATGAATCTCAGAAACATTGTGCCGAGCAAAAGGAGCAGATTGAAAGTGCATATTCTCTATGATTCAATATATCTGACATTCTAGGACAGGCAAAACTAATATCTAGAGTGACAAAGCAAATCACTGGTGTCCTGGCCAGGTGGCTCAGTTGGTGGAGTGTTGTCCCACACACCAAATAATTGCAGGTTTGATTCCCAGGTTGCAGGTTCATTTGCCGGTCAGGTGCGTACGGGAGCCAGCTAATCGATGTTTCTCTCTCACATCGATGTTTCTCTTTCTCTCCCTCTCCCTTCCTCTCTTTCTAAGATCAATAAAAGCATATCCTCAGGTGAGGATTAAAAATAAAGAAGTAAAATAAAATAAAAAGAAAGAAAATCAGTGGTTACCCAGAAGTGGAGTGTAGGGTTGAGATTTACTGGTGTGATGCCCAGTACTGTTGGAGGCTCAACAAGTTTTATTGTCACTGGAGTCTTCCTAAATGTGCGGTCATCTTTTGATTTCCTTAATTTTGTCCTTCTGTTTATTTTCAGGTGGATCTATCTTAATGACCAGAATTTATGCATCCCTGCCAGTTCCTCTTTTGTTTATGGAGCTGTACCCATAGGAGCCAGTATTTATGTTATCGGAGATCTTGACACAGGTAAGAATGTTATGGTGACTTTTGTCAGGACTGTTTCCTAGTGATTCTGAGGCATGTTCTCTCATCGCTGCTTATTCTGTGGTTTAGGTACCAATTACGATTACGTGCGTGAGTTTAAAAGGAGCACAGGAACCTGGCACCACACTAAACCACTCCTTCCATCTGACCTCCGCCGCACGGGGTGTGCAGCCTTACGTATTGCAAATTGCAAGCTTTTCCGCCTGCAGCTTCAACAAGGCTTATTCCGTATCCGTGTTCATTCACCTTGAGGAGGAAGCAGAGCTGAAGCAGAGCTCCTGACCAAACACCGTAAGGTGGCTTTATGCGAGGGGGACAGAGATGACAGCCAAACCTTGCTCTGGGTGCCGGGCTTTGAGTGGTACCCCTGGTGGTTTTATAATGCTTAGACGCTTGAGCTTCAGCTCTTGTTTGGGAGAACATGTAACTATTGAAAAACTGCCTGGGAGGAATTAGTTCCTCCAGGTAGATGTGTCTATAGACAGATGGAGGCTAGTCAGTGTCAAAAGGAAGAGGGAAGTGAGAATTGGCATAATGGAAAATACTAAAGTTAAAATAAGGTGCATTTTCCCTGAAGGGAACTCGTATCTGACTACTGTGTACCTGGCTTTGGTAAACAAACAGAAATCCGTATATGCAAATCAACATACCCAAATATACCAAGACTGCTTTCTTCTGCACTTGGAAGGAAATATGCCTAACCCTACCCAACAAATTAAGGATTGTGCCTAAAATGTTAGATTGGACTGTATGCCACCTAGTCTCCATTTACTATTAGTATTCTGTGCTAAGAATATTTTTAAACTATATTATGATGAATTGAAACTAAGATAAAATTTCTGTTTGGTGACATTCTATCTTAGTAATGTAGACTCAATAAATGAATGAGTCAAGTTGCAGCCCTCATGTGACTTTAAAGGAAGTTGCTAACTTCTGTGTTAATTTAGATTAAGGTACGTCATGCCATACTTTCTGGGGTAGTACTGGTGGAGTTGGGGAGGGTCTCAGCAGTGCCACTTGTCCTTCAGCTCATCAGAACCGTTTTATAAATCGGAAGCCATTAGAGAGTAGGAGATTTTATAAAAGAAAGGCCTGAGTCAGACAAATAATAAAGGTCTGCTGTGACTACAAAAACATACAAAAAAACTGTCCAGGCAAAAATATAAAGGGATCAAAACTTTTTAAAAATCTGCCTGAAAGCACACACAGTCTTGTTTACTGCTGTTTAGGATTTGAAAACTTGTCTTAGAATGCGAACATGTGTTCAGAATCTAGTCTTTGTAGTAGGATTTTCTCAATGCCGTTCACTAGTAAGAGTTTTAGACAAATTACGATAAAGTTTGGCTGGTAGAATACACTACCTCAACCTAACTTCATTCTGTTCAGAGCAAATTCATCTTTTCCTCCTTTCCTATCTCTCACTCCCATGCCACTCTACCCACTTCCTATGCGGGGAAAGTCTGTCATTAGTAGCATTTATCTTTAAAGATATTTTGTTTCCCATTCAAATTACACCCCCTTAGTGTGAAATCAGGGACTTCAAAGTGCTTGATTGCTTCGTCATTTGAATTTTATGCAATATCAGGTTTCTAGTCAATTGAATATAGAATTCTTCATTTTTAATTGTTTTCTACAGCTTTTTCTCTCCTAGAATATGGCTCTGTGCACAGCATTTTGTCATAAAGATTAATGTATAAATGTATCTCTCCTCTGGTTGTAAATTTGAGACCAGGAATTTTTTTAGGAAACTGCTATATGGAATGTTTGTATGTTGTTAACATGCATATGAAATGTCGCTTGTGTTTTCCCATCATGCACAGAAAAAAGAGTGAGAGATTTTGTTATGTTTTTAATACCCATTAGAAGTCAACACAATGCTATAAAAGCTGCTGAAAGGAGCCTTGCCCGTGGGGGTTCTAAAGAATGTTGTATATGGCACATTTCCTCTCCATTCTGGCAGGAGAGTTGGTAAAAGAAGGTATGAGGTTTTTATATTCTGGGTCAGGGCAGGAGGCCAGGTTTGCCACACATTTATGAACAGTCAAATTCAGTCTGTAAATCAAAGCCGGTCTTTTTTCTTTGTGTTGTGTACCAGTCAGCTGTTGTCCGCACACTTTTCCAATGATACTTTGGATATTTATTAATCAAAGCAAGCTCCATGGCCACTGCAAAGAAAGAAAACTTGCTTTTTACAGTTAGATATCAGTTTTAGAGAAGATAAATTGCTGAAAAAATGAATTTTCTTTGGTAAAATATCTTGTACAGAACACAACTTTGACATTCGGAAGCTGCAGTTGAGGTACATTAAAGTGGTAATTGATATCTTCTTAAAGCCATGACAATCAGCAGTTCTCTCTTTTTTTTAAATTTCTGAAGTTTAAAATTCTTCCCAGTCTATGCCAGGCCTTTCCAAGGAAACAGTTCATTGTCCAGGTGTGAATGAGTCCCGGATGTAATATTGTCAGTGCCTGCATGACTTGGTCAATTCATTTTATAAAGTTTTTTTTTTTAATTCAGTTTGATGACACTATTGCTGCAGAAATTAGGGAATGTTTTATAAAATAAACTTGCCACATAATATGGGATGCAACAACTAACAAAAGCTGTTAAGTGCCAAACTGTTTTTTACTATATATAAATATAAAAATATTATGTTGGAGTGTAGGGATGTATTTAACTTTATTATGTTCCAAAGTTAACCATGACTTTTTTTTGTAAATTACAGTTATTTCAGTATTGTGAAATAAATTTTAACTTATTTCATGCAGGTTTGTGTTTTAACATTCCACTTATGACTTGAAACATCTTTTCTTGATAAATTTTTGATACTTCTTTTTTCTTAAGGCACTTTTACCAGGCGTATGTTGGAATTGGCGGCTAAGGATAGATCTTAAAATTTTAAATATAATATCTTTGGGGGAAGTGCAATTTATTTTCATTATCCCACCAACAGAAGGAAAGTTGTCTCAGGTTAGAATAAGTGAATATTTAAAGGATCTCTCCTACGCTACAGTCTAAAGTAGATTTGTTTGTTTCTTTGTTTAACACATCCAAATGCAGATTTTTTTCAAAGATTTTTAAGTGTTTAATTTACAGTGAAGTTTTGTGTGATTTTTTTTGTGATAGTACTTATATCCTGTGAGAGGAAAAGTGTGAGAAGAGGGATGAGAGAGCGAGAGTGAGAGAGAGAGAGTGTGTGTGTGTTATGTGACTTGGTAAGTCTGTTTGTGTATGTTTCCTTTGAATTGTAGTCCAGACTACGTATATTACTGTTTCCTGGTGCTTCAGATAAATTCTGAGCCTGTGGCCCTTCAGTTTATACTACTGTGTTAAACTCATGTTGAGTGTAAATATTGATATATTTGTAGTTTTACTTGGTGTTTGCATTTCTTTTCTTTAGTGGGATTAAAAACAATGTTTATCAACTAGTAGTTGGTATGCTAAAGATTTGGCCTAAGAAATTTCTAAATTCATTAAGTATTTCATTAATTTGTTTTTTCATTGCTGCGAGGAGTTAATAGCTAACAGTAGGCTTTTTTCAAACTATAACAACCAAAAAGGGACATTTGGGGAATGTTGGACAGTGTATTGTCTGTATTGAAGTGTTCTATTATATTGCACTACCACTTTAATATGGCACTTTCTTCAGTGGTGCTTTAGAAGTGCCTTTTTAATCATAGGTGTGGGGGGTTCCCTAGGTGATGTACAGGAAATACATTCTTTATGCTGACATGGTAAAAATAGGGCTGTCTTTGCTATGGTACCTCCGTTACTCATGGCAGTAAGTTAGGTTTTTAGAGAAATACGTTAGCTGCCTTGGTCCATTTGGGTTCCATTTGAAGCGTTCCTACTTCAGCGTACCAAACCAGGATCCCAAAATGTTTTTCAGCGACCACTAAAAACACTGCAGTATTACCTTCCAGAATGTTGGCTTTCTTGATTCAAGAGGAGGCCTCCTGTGGTCAGATGAAGACATTTGATTATCCGGGGAGAGAATAAGATGCACTTACACTGCACATTGCATCGATTTAAAGAGTGCTGGGCCCCCCTTAAAAAGCACCTGGTGGAAGGGTAGGGTGAGGTTGTCCTTGTTCAGTGGCTGCCCCTCGAGCCTTCGAGCCTTGGGGGAGCTGGTGAGGGAGGAGGCTCTGATTAGTGCAGAAAAGCCTGCCCTGGTTTTGTTCAACAAATTATTGAGCGCCTACTAACAATTCTGCTTGGATTTCTGGGGAGCAGAAGAGTGAGGCAGATGTAGCACTGCCCTTCCTCTGGCTTGTAAAGTCCTGTGGGCAGGGCCCTCCCTTAATCATCTGCGAATCCCAGTGTGTGCACACAGTAGGCAGTCCATAAATGTTTGACAGGTGAATATAGTATGCTGTGATCAAAGTGATGTTCTTCACCGGATGGAAAAGTACCCTCCGAGAGTGACTTAAAATTTTTCTGGGTTTTAAATGCGAAAGTTTGTGCACAGATGGCTGGTCTTATGAAGTGGGAAACTAGCACAGAATAAAAAATGCCAAGTGCCTGACATGTGATGCACAACTGTGTGGTTTCCACATGTTCTGTAGGATTTTTGAGACCTTCTGCTTGGCACACCTGGTAACGCTTATCCCATTTGCTGTTGGGTTATATTTATTGCTCTTTATATGGGACTCGGATCCTGGCATCTGTGTGAAAGGGCGGTGCTCCCCACTGGACGGAGAGCAGTCCGAGGCCCAGTGGGTGCAGCTTCGCTCCCCTGCAGAGCAGCAGAATCCAGGCCTTGGGATTAGCATTTCACTCCTCAGCCTAGTAGACTATCACTTAACTTTCTAGGCCTACAAGGATTTTTATAATCATATAATAACCATGAAACCCCCAACTATATTTTTTGCAAGTTGTACAGATATAAGATGAAAGATCTTAGGTTTTCTTTGTCAGTTAGCTATAGGAAATTTCAGAATTTACTAAAACAAGTAATAAGTGTGTTTGACAGAGAAGCTACTTTTGCATTTAAGAGCTGAAGCTTCATTTATACTTCCCTTTCTTACCACATGTAATCAATAAGGGAAAAGAAATGGTGTTTTAGAATGTTGAGGAAAGTATTTTGCTAGTTTGTTAGTAATCCGTGAAGTATTCTTTCTAGCCAGTTCAGAAATTATAGAAATGTCTGGTGTAAGGTGAGGAATAGCCCACTTGCCCATATTTGAGAACATGAACTCAGGCGGAGAGTTTGTCCTGCCTGTTGGCAGTGAAGTCTCAGTAGTATTGACCTATAGATTTTTTTTTTTTTACTTTTTTTTTTTTTGCAAGCCAGCTAATATTTTTTAAAAATGTTTGTATTTTTCAGAAGGAACTCTATTGTTGTTTTCCTTTTAAACATACCAACTTGGTCTCATTGCAAAAGTCCCATTTCTGTGACCTCTGAGGCGCTCAGTTCTGACTATATTCTTTAAGAAAGCTTGTTCTTTCTTAATTCTGTCATTAAAGTTCTCTATGGGATTGTATTTTTAAATTCTGTCTCTTTTAAATATCTAATAACAAAGTTTTAAATAATCAAATACCTAAAACAATGTTGCATAATTATCTAGTGAGAAATGTCTCTTGCCTTCTCTCTCTCTCTCTCTCTTTTTTTAATCCTCACCTGAGGATAAGTTTCCACTGATTTTTAGAGAGAGTGGAAGGGAGGAGGAGAGATAGAGAGGGAGAAACATCGATGTGAGAGAGACACATCGATTGGTTGCCTCCCACATGCACCCTGACCTACTGGGGCTGGGGATTGAGCCTACAACCGAGGTACGTGCCCTTAACCTGAATCAAACCTACAAGCCTTCAGTCCGTGGGCCAGTGCTCTATCCAAACCATGAGCCAAACCGGCTAGGGAGCCTTCTCTTTTATTTTGAAATAAAAACAAATCTTTTTAAATTGCCACTCAACTGAAATTTGGGCTAATTATAATTTTTTATATTACTGTCCTCATGGCCCAACAAAGTTGTAAATTCTTCAGTTACTATGATGTGAATTAGAGAAGGTCCCAGTAGGAGGAAATTGACAGCCCGGACTTTGGGCCCACACTGCAGAGGTGGGAAGACGTGAGCCAGTCCGTCAGACCCTGGTAATGGCCACTTCAAGTCATTCAGATCCCAAGTCTGTGTAGGTTCATCTTGCTTTCTGGTTAGTGAATTATATTTATTAGAACTTTATTTTTAGCATTTCAGAACAAATCATAGGTTTTAAGTACTTTATTTTTATTACAAATAAGGTGTACCTAAAAACCTTGTATCATACTTTCTTAAATTAAACCAATGAATTTGGTTTAAATATAACTATGTGAAGCTTGCTTTATCATGTTTCCTGTTGAATCGGATGAGAATTACATGCACTCATTCCCTTGATCTTCGTGTTTATAGGAAAACTCTGTTCTCGGCTACCTCATTATGTGGTGTTGTGCTTGATCCCCTGCCAGTTTAGAAGAATTCAACACATTCTGTCCTTTGACAAAAGCCTGGAAGCAAGCAGTCAGCGGCCTTGAGGAACACAATTCTCTAAGGCGTATTTTCCATTTTACTGTTTTTATTAAAATAGGCGCTTCTAATCAGGAGGAACAATAATTCTCCTAGAGCTGCTGTAAAGCGATTACTTGAAACTCAACTTGAACTTTAAGCTCAAAAAGACTATGTTTCCATAACGTAGAAAAGTAGTATATTTAAACACCACTCTGTGTGAAATGAGAGCTTCATTTCCATCCTTGTTAGGATCAGACAGGAAATGTGTCTATCTGTAATTTGACCCATTGTTTGGAACTTAGATGCTCGGGGCTACTGTTTTTCATTTTCTGTACGGTGCTATCATGAGCAGTTTAAGGATTTTCATGAATTTGTTTCCCAAGAATCTGAACTTTTGATGAAAATCTAGGCTCATTACTAGATTCTATTCTTTTAGTTTTGATAACCTGGGATCTTAAATGGCAGCTCTGAACGTGTTTCCCAGGTGCAGGGTTGAGGCTGGCCGAACAACATAGAGCTGCATTATACTTAAAACTGAGTGATCAGATGTGTTGCTGTGCCAGTGAGATGTCCCACCTTCCTCTTGTGCGTGCCTTCTCCACGTGGCTCACGCTGGGCCCTGCCAGCTGACTGCGAGGCTCATCAGTTCTGTAGGCAGACCTTCCCTTCGGGAGCTGTTTGTTATGGGAATGCCCACTATCCCTAGTGCTCAGAAGCGTGATGTCCATTCCTGAAAAACACACATACTAGGGATAATGTAGGAGGTAAAACCTAAAAACGTAACTGTCCTGTGCATTAAGGTTTCCTTTTTACACTTGTGCTTTTTAGAGGCTTTTCGCAGGACTGCTTCCGACAGTAGTGGCCGTTTCTCCTCAGCTGACACCAGGTCAACACTCGAGGGTCGGCAGCAGGCTGAGACATTTCCTTAGTGGTTTCCAAGAGAACCAAGCCTCACCCCTCTCAAGCCCCAAACTTTATTGTAATGACTTTGAGGAAAACATCCGCAAACATTGAGTTTCCTGAGCGAACCTAGTGGTTCCGGGCAGGTGCGGACTGTGGTGCCAGGTGCGTGGGGTGTGAAGACGTCCACCACTGGTGGCCGTGACTTCGGAGGCCCTTTAATGCTGAGGCTTGGTTCCCTACCTGGAAGTGGGATAACAGGCAGGGCTGCTGTGAGGATAAAGTGAAGTGGGAAGGTGAGAACTTGGGCTCCTGGGGCCCGGCACACAAATGGTGGTGGTCGTGGTGGCCGTGGCTGCTGTTGCCATTCACCTTAGCCTCTGGTTTGGTTCTGTCACCCCTGTGGGGTAGGCTGCCCTGCGCTGTATGTCCCTGCTTTAGTGTGTCCTTCATTCTCGGGTCTTGCTGCCACGTGACATATAGTAAATGTATCTGTGTCAATAGCAGTGTTTACTTTCCAGACCCACGCTACCACTCTCCTACTTCTCCAATATTTAAGTTTAAGGTGACTCTGGGTAGCTGAAACATCCCAAAATATGTGTTTAGAATATTTAGAGTTGTTATGAATAACTCTCGATTCAGAATTTGCCTCATGAAGCCCTCTAATAATACTTAAAACTTTTTACCAAATTTGAATTTTTCTTTTTTTCCCTAAAATATCAAAAATATTGGTCAAATAAACTGGATATTTTCTAGGTCTCTGTCTGGGATCAGTAGACCTAAATTATGCTCTCGTAACTTGGATACAGTGCAAAATTTAAAAATAAGCAAACAAACAAAATTTGTTACCAGTGTGAGTGTGAGTTCGTGTGTGTGTGTAGAACTTCTGTACCTTAAAAATAAAGAAGGATATTTAACAGAGATACAACAGTGAGCTACTTAAGCCTTTTATCCTTTTACAATAAAACTTCCTTTTCAGTTCAGATTATGGGACTGGTAGATTTATTAGTATGTGACATGCCCAGCTTATCGTAATTTCAATAAGACATTTGATAAAGTCGTTCTTAATATCTTTGTGAAGGAGAAAAGGAAGTAGAAATAGGGTTGAAAGGGCTGAGAAATGGATTGACTAACCACACCCAGACAGTGTTGAGAAGAATGGATCTTTGTCCGTGTGGAATGAGGTACACTAACAGTGTCCAATTTTAACATTTTTATTACTCGTATTAAAAAAATAAAAGGCAGACAAAAATACTGGGAGAGATTAAGTATTAGGTGTTAGGGTCTGTAGTGCTCTTTATAGTCTATTATAATGGCTGAATATAAAGTCTTCTGTCTAGGTTCAGAAAAGATAGTTCCTCATTGAAAAAGAAAGAAAATGGGGTGGGGAGGGAGCAGATCATTGATAATTTGAATATAAGCCAAATTGTTTTTAAAAATAACAGCACATGTTTGTGTGGGGCCTGGTAGCTAGAAAAGGAAGTCTGTTCTGCTCTTCCATCCGCCCACGGGCTGCATTGCTACCCCCCTGGACCGCTGCATTTAGTTGCTGTTCTAGGTACCACCGTTTGGGAGACCTGAGCAAGTCTGGAGCCCCCACACCTACCCCCAACCCCAAGGATAGCAGCCAGAGTGGTGTGCACTCCGGAAACCGTAACCAGCACCTTTGAAAGCCTGAGGCTCTGGCTGCAGGGAAGTCATACACACTGAGTGGCCAGATTACTATGATCTCTGAACGCATAATAATCTGGCCACTCAGTGTATATCCTATATAATAAAAGGCTAATATGCAAATTGTCCCCTCGACCAGGAGTTTGACCAGCAGGCAGGCTGGCCAACTGCCCATGTCCCCTCCCCCTGGCCAGGCTGGCCGGACCCCACCCATGCACGAATTCATGCACTGGGCCTCTAATACACACACACACACACACACACACACACACACACACACTCTCTCTCTCTCTCTCTCTCTCTCTCTCTCTCTCTCTCTCTCTCTCTGTCTCTCTCTCTCTCTCTCTCTCTGAGTGGCCAGATAATTATGCGTTCAGAGATCATAATAATCTGGCCACTCAGTTTATGTGTGTGTGTGTGTGTCTGTGTGTGTGTGTATATTTCAGAGAGGAAGGAAGAAGGAGAGAGAGAAACATCAATGATGAGAGAATCATTGATCGGTTGCCT
This sequence comes from Plecotus auritus, assembly GCF_963455305.1. NCBI lineage: Eukaryota > Metazoa > Chordata > Mammalia > Chiroptera > Vespertilionidae > Plecotus > Plecotus auritus. Next base: position 20,927,209 of record NC_137785.1, read on the forward strand.
CCTACATGCCCCCCACTTGGGGGTCAAATCCACAACCCGGGCATGTGCCCTGACTGGGAATCAAACCGTGACCTCCTGGTTCATAGGTCGATGCTCAACCACTGAGCCACGCCAGTCAGGCTGCAGGGAAGTCTTTAGAAAGACCGATGGGTGTGCTCCAGAATGCCTGGCTCAAGCCAATGGGCAGAAGTTTGTCAGTTTTAGAACTTTCAAATAGAATCGCCTTGTGATAAAATCGCCATGGGTGCTTTCTGTGGTTCTGAATGCTCATCTCTGAAAGTGCTCTCAAGGGGATGCCCGCAGCCATGACTAGGTCAGTGAGAGAATTTCTGCATTATGGCAGGATATTGGTTACCATCTCCAACACTCTTTGCAAGCAGGCATTCTGGAAACAGTAAAAAAGAAAAAAATAATAATGTTCGTACTTTCAACTTTTACATTGTCTTTGAAGAGGAGCGTCTTGTTTCCTTTATCCAGCCCTCTCTCCCCTGTTCTTTGCTCCTCTCCATTCCTCGCTACCCACCAGTTCACCATCTCTTGATTGCAACCACTGGCCAACAGTTACAGCTACGGTATCTTCAACAGAACTTCCAAAAATATATTTCTAGCGATTTCCCTTAAACCATATTGTCAACTAGAACAGTGATTCTTTTGCTATATGTTTTTTTTGTTTGTTTTTTTTAAAATATATTTTATTGATTTTTTACAGAGAGGAAGGGAGAGGGATAGAGAGTTAGAAACATCGATGAGAGAGAAACATCGATCAGCTGCCTCCTGCACACCCCCTACTGGGGACGTTCCCACAACCATGGTACATGCCCTTGACCGGAATCGAACCTGGGACCCTTCAGTCCGCAGGCTGACGCTCTATCCACTGAGCCAAACCGGTTTCGGCTTGCTATATGTTTTGTTTTAAATCTCTTAGCATCTCTGCAGATTTCAGAAGCTGATAAGTAAAAATTGTATTCTATCCTTTGAGAGGAATTTCCACAGGACCCGGTTTTCCTTTCTCTCTTCTGTGAGGGCACAGTGCCGTCCACTCTCAGCTAAGGAGGGAGGGAGGGCCCAGCGCTGTGTGTCTCTCCTGACCCCGTGGCCTTGCGAAAGATCTGCCCCGAATCAGAGGGAACAAGCAGAACCTGGGACACCCACCCCTGTCCTCGGGGGGGAGCCATCTGTTTTTTTTTCTTATTCGTGTTTTCTCCCCGTTTCTTAAGTTGTCTTCACTTAATGATAGCCTTGGGTTGGAACCCGTGTTGTTTCCATGTCCTTTTGTGGCAACCCCAAGATACTGCTAGGTGGACTGTGAGAAAACGGACCCTCCCACCAGTTGGCACTTCTATCTGTGCCAGTGTAGGGACTTCCAAGGTGGAAGAGGTTATTGTGGTCACGTTACAAGTACTCTCTTTACACCTTTTTCTTGGCAATCGCATGCCACCTTGCCCTCTGTCCCTCATCCCATGCCTCTCTTACCTGATGTTTTAACTGCTTGATTTATGTATTCAAAAAAAGGGGTGGGGGAGAATCTTCTAGTTCCCCAGACCATTAACCTGAAAATATTTGTTGCAAAGACATTCTTCTGGGAGCCCCAGACCTGGGCTTTGTGACTCGCACTTTTCACAGCCAGCACACCCTGGCTGAAGAGAGCCAGACCTGGGGCCCAGGCCCTGCGCTCCCCGAGTCTGCAGCAGGTTAGAAACCAGCCTAGAGCCCCTCCCACCTGAAGCATCACCAACTACACGTCGGCTCCTTAGACAACTGTAGACTAGGACAGCCTCCCTGGGCACACGGGGCTCCAATGCCACACGTACTACCTCGGCACCGCCCGGAGGCCCTGTGCGGGCCCCAAATGTCCAACAGGTGTGCTGAGGGCCGGCAGCTCGTGGAAACTGGCGTAAACAAGCTCCACCACGCGTCTGCAGCCCGAGCAGGACGTCCGTGTGGCTGCTGTTCTGCGCCACTGCAGCTGGCTTCGTCGGGGCAGAGTGGGCCAGGGCTTCCTTTTCTTTGGCTCCGGCTGAAAAACACCGCTCTCCAGGTTGCGTAGAGTCAGAAATTAGAATTATTTACAGTAAGAGAGAGGCCTTTCCTATTTTTTCTTTTTTCTTTTTTTAAATAAATCTTTATTGTTCAGATTATTACAGGTGTTCCTCTTTTTTTCCCCCATAGCTCCCCTCCACTTGATTCCCCACCCCACCCCATGCCCTTACCACCCCCCCCCCGCCACTGTCCTCATCCATAGGTGTACGATTATTGTCCATTCTCTTCCCACACCCCACACACCCCCTTCCCCCTGAGAATTGTCAGTCCACTCCCTTTCTATGTCCCTGGTTCTATTATATTCACCAGTCCATTCTGTTCTTCAGATTTGTTATTCACTTGATTTTTAGATTCACTTGTTGGTAGGTATGTATTTGATGTCATTGTGTTGTTCATAATTTTTATCTTTACCTTTTTCTTCTTCTTCCTCTTCTTCTTCCTCTTCTTCTTAAAGAATACCCTTCAGCATGTCATGTAATCCTGGTTTGGTGGTGATGAACTCCTTTAGCTTTTTCTTGTCTGTGAAGCTCTTTATCTGACCTTCAACTCTGAATGATAGCTTTGCTGGGTAGAGTAATCTTGGTTGTAGGTTCTTGCTGTTCATCACTTTGAATATTTCTTGCCACTCCCGTCTGGCCTGCATAGTTTCTGCCGAGAAATCAGCTGACAGTCGTATGGGTACTCCCTTGTAGGTAACTAACCGTTTTTCTCTTGCTGCTTTCAAGATTCTCTCTTTGTCTTTTGCCCTTGGCATTTTAATTATGATGTGTCTTGGTGTGGTCCTCTTTGGATTCCTCTTGTATGGGGTTCTGTGCGCTTCCTGAACTTGTAAGTCTATTTCTTTCACCAGGTAGGGAAAGTTTTCTGTCATTATTTCTTCTAATAGGTTTTCAATATTTTGCTCTCTTTCTTCTTCTGGCACCCCAAAAATTCTGATGTTGGTACGTTTGAAGTTGTCCCAGAGGCTCTTTACACTATCTTCATATTTTTGGATTCTTTTTTTGTTTTTGTTTTTCTGGTTGGGTGTTTTTTGTTTCCTCATATTTCAGATCTTTGGTTTGAGACTTGGGGTACGTTGATCTGCAGTTGAGTTTCTGTATATTCTTTATTTTAGACAGTGTATGCTTAATTTCTGACTGGTCCTTTTCCATTTTTTTTATACCCTCATTAAGATCCTTAAAGGTCTCACTAAGTTCCTCAGAGGTTTTTAGAAGATTCTTGAGTAACCTTATAAATGTGGTTCTGAACTCTATGTTGTCCAGTAGTTTGCTTTCCTCCATTTCTTTCATTCGTGACATGTTTCTTTGTCTCTGCATTTTGGTTGCTTCCCTGTGTTGATGGAGTGGCTTTGTGTGGTAGGTGACCTATAAGGGCCAGTAGCTCAGCCTCCCCAATCACCTGAGGTGGACACTCTTGGTACACCCCTTTGTGGGCTGAGTGCAAAGTTTTGGTGTAGTTAAGCCTTGATTGCTGTTGGTACACTTGGAGGAATTAACCTCCAGGCCAATTGGCTGTGAGGACCCGCTGTGTCTATAATGGAAGAACTGCTGCCCTGGAGACACGCTTATGGTGCAGGACTTGTTTCAGTGGGGCTTTGGTGCTCACTGAGTCTGCCTCTTGAATGTGTCACTATGGATGTGAGGAGTTGCAATCTGGTGTCTCACACTGACCACTAGGTACACTGGCTTCTGGATCTCCAATGGGGTGCAGGTCAGCTACTGTCTGAGGCCACCCAGCAGGCGCTACAGCGAGAACTACAGTTTTCTCCTCTTTGCTTGGGGTTTGGAGGTTTTGGAGCTATCTGACCTGGGCTGCAAGTTTGCTAGGTTAAGCTGCGATAGGGCAGGCCATTCATATGCTAAAGCCGCTGCTTGGAGCTTGGGTGGGTTTGTAGGTTGTGCGGGACAGGGTCTCAGGGCGTCACTAGGCTAGGGCGTGGCAAACAGCGATGGCTGCCAGTGAGCCGGCTCTGCGTTTCTGACCGCGTCCCCACGTCCTGCGCCCCAACACAGTAAACAATTATTCCTGCATGCAGCTCTGCAAGCAAGCCACCCTCACTTTCCGACCTGATGGCAGATAGTCCAGCTTCTCCCCATAGGAGTTGGGGTCCCCCGCGTCTCCCCAGAAACTGGAGTTCAGAGTAATCGGGGGCTTGTCTCCCTTCGGGTTGAAAAAAGCAACGCCTGCCGCCAGCCTGGATCGCGCGCCTCCGTACCTCAGCTTTTCAGCGCTTGTGCATGTCTTGATGCTCTTTTCTCTTTCCTTCTAGTTGTAGAACTTCCACTCAGCCAGCTTTCCTGTGGTTCTGGGTGATAGACGTTTTGTCTTTTAGTTATAGTTTTGAAATTGTTGTGCGAGGCAGCAGTTTAGGTGTTTACCTACACCGCCATCTTGGATCCTCCTTCCTATTTTTTCAAAAGGAATTTTTGCTTTAGAACAAACTCCAGAAAATAAATGCATTATTATTAATCTAGCATATGCTCATTCAATTGGACTCCTATGCTTTGTAAAAATTATGTAGGCTGTAGTACATGGAGCAGAGGGGTAGCATCATTTTAAAAACAAACTTCAGTTCATGTGGGTTCATAGCATCCTCTTCTTGTGGCGGGGGTTGGGGAGGGGCTCAAAATTCACATTCTACATGAAAACAGATCACCCCCAATCCATAGGGCAGATAGTCTTATGGTGGGAAATGTGTCTGGTGGCCTTTAGTTGAGAAAAGCACAGACTATTTGGGAAACTTGCTTAATAACTAATCCGTGGCGTTTTCTGCTGGCGGGATCTTTGCATTTTGACTCACCTGTCACACAGCTTTTGTTTGGTTCCTCACCCCTGTACCCCTGCAAGTCACCAGTGGCGTGGTGATGCTCATTTTGTTTTGAATCATACCATTTGTGAACCGTGACAATCACAAAAAAATAATCGCAGCTTTGGCAGAAATGTTGAACGACAATTGCAGCCAATTCTGCAGTTTGTATTCATAGAACTGGGAGTGATCCGCAGACTTAAAAAAGCACCTCCCTTCTCTCCCCATTTGCTCTCGTCCTCATCAGGAACCATTGCAGAAGCGCCTGCAGGCTCGGGCAGCCTCGTTTCCATCGCTGTGTGTGCCTGGTGACAGACATGCTTGTATCGGTCTGTGAATGAGACCCATCCATAGCCCATGTTTTCTAGCACTGATGTCGGTCTTCTGTTCTGAGAGGAAACTATCAAGGGAATTCCTGAAAACAGGGTTGTAAATCCAATGTGACTCTCCCAGACTCAGGACCGATCTTCCCAGTGGGCCCTGGTCCGGCTGAATGGCCGGGGTCCCTCCTATTGGCTGGTGCCTCTGCAGTACCAGGTGCCGAATATGTATCAGTCACACTTGTTTGTCAAGAACCAGTTTTTAGCGCCCTCTTGATTTGTCATTTTGTTGCTTTTAATACCATAAGGAAAATTCTAAAAATACCATATAAATACCTAATTCCCAAAATACCATATCAAAAGTCATCCTGTTAAACACAAACCTTTTTTTAATGAACATATCTACATCTTCTGATGGGGTATAAACAGAATAGTTTTAAATTTAAATCCTGCAGCTTTTATTATCTAGTAAGATTCCAAGTTGAGAAGTCTACTTAGGCATGTGTTCAGATTAGGTCGCATTGTGTGTGATAAGGTATCCTGATCTTTAAAGAAACGCCTGCTGCTGAAAAACAGGGTTTGCAATGAGAAATAGATAAGCTAAATGAAAGACATTGTGCCGAGAGTTTGAAATATTTGAAGTACCAGGAAGTTGACACTCGCACAGTTGTACTCCCCTACTTCAGTAGCGCAGTAGAGAAATCGTGCTGATGTGATTCAGTGAAACGTCGTGTCTCGGACATCCTGGGGTCCAAATGTACTTACTTGTTCTGTGGAGTAATTTTCTATTTCTTTGCTGGTATGAAATTTAGCGAAGTCGAAGTAATTTTGAGTTAGTAACCTTTCTTACGAAGTTGCTTTGTGGTTTACAAGTAATACTGATGCAAAAAGGATATATTAACTTCCTTCGATGCCTAGCACGTGCTTTGTTTACATGCTTCAGTCTGTCGTGGGGTGACTGTGGGGTCGGTCCCTTTTCTGGGCACAGGACTTTGTGCTTTGGGAACAAATTGCCATTGTGCTGTTCTCTTGTACTAAGGATCAGTGAAAGTGTTTTATCTTTTTTATGTAGTTTGTATTGACTGGATTTTATAACTGTAAGAAAACAGACAAGAGTGTTGTATTTTGACCTGAAATTTGTGTATGGTAAAGTACTTTTGTTTTATGTATTGGAAGTTCATTAAAACTTGAAATATTTTCTAGAAGGTTACAGAACAAAATGAATCGTCTTTAAGCTGTTTAATTAACCCAATAAAACAATTTGATGGGGAAGGCATTCTAATTGGCTCTAATTTTTACAGTGGTTCCTGCTAACTCAGCGTTCTCGATACAGCTTGACGTGATTTATGAATGGAATGTTGCCTTTTTTTATGTCACAACCTAAACAGTTTGGTGTCAGCCCCCTGGATCCTTGGCAGCCACACTCCAGTCATTGCCTGGGTGTCCCTCCCTCCCCCCATCAGAATCCATCTCCACACTGTCTTCCCCCAGAACAGTGTCAAATTCCTTTCCTCCGAAGAAAGAGAAATTAGACTTAAGAGCAGTAGAGAACCTTAATGTCAAGGGTGGAGTTACACGTTGGAGAATTCCATCTGTGGAAAGTAGAATTCTCTATCATTTCCTCTGGCCACCCTGCCAGAGACTGTAACCTGCAAAGAACAGTGGCACCAAAACAGATGTCAGAGGCCGGCCTCCGCTGCGGGCAAGGGTCATGAACCTGGAATCGCCCAGCGATGGCCAGTTACAGCAGGAAAACCCCCTGAAATCACTCCCAAATCACAGAAAACCAGAAGAAATGGGTTAGTCAGCTTTAGTCGTATGGCAGGGCGTAATACAGTTTTGGAAGTTGGTTTTCATTTTCTTCTACCTTCCACAGCAAGGTTGCAAGGTCTCAGCCTTTTTATCACTGGGGAGTGGGAGGGTTGTTGCTGTGGAACTTACTTTAAACAAAGTCTTAGCCAGAAACCAGCTGCATGTGGAAGGCGTAGTTGGAGCTGTCGGGAGCCTGAAGCTCTGCCCCAAGGTGCCCAGGCCTCCCTCCAGCAGCACCAAGGAGTCCTGGCCGGGCCCACTCACCCACTGCGAAACCTCAGCGTCTCCCTTTCTTGTCTCTAAAATGAGACTGAATCCCTAGATTTCCTCGTCTGGAGGACAAAGGTAGTGAGTCCTCATTGTATTGAGCCAGCGCTTTCAAAGGGAGGGGTAGAGCATCACACACACTAGGATGGCTCTAATAAAATAATGCAACAACAATGTAATAATTCAACAACGATAATAATACAACAGAAAATAAGTGTTGCCAAGGATGTGGAGAAATTGGAACTCGTGTACATCACTGGTGGGAATGTAAGATGGTGCAGCCACTGTTGCACCCAGAGGCGGTTCCTCAACGAGTTAAGGGTTACCATGTCACCCAGCAGTTGCAATCCTAGGTGTATATACCCAGGAGAAATGAAAACAGACTCAAATACTAGTACACGAACGTTCCCAGCAGCCCTGGTCACATTAGCCAAAGGTAGAACCAGCCCTACAAATGCAGCGATGGATGAGTGGGTTCACAGAATGTGGCCCATCCATACAGTGGACTATTGTTCATTCCTGAAAAAGAAGGAGGCACTAGCACAGGCCGCAGCATGGAGGCACCTTGACCACATGATGCTAAGTGAAAAGCCAGGAACGAAGGACCACACAGTGACACAGTGTAGGGTGCCGTTTATATGAAGTGACCAGAATGAGCAAATCTGCAGAGACAGCTGGTGAGTGGTTGCCAGGGCCTGAGGGGAGGGGGCATTGGGGAGTGACTGCTGATGGGCACAGGGTTTCCTTGGGGATGATGAAGTGATGCTCGCACAATACTGAATGTGCCAGATGCCACCGAATTGTACACCCGTAAGTGGTTTGTGTTCTGTGACGTTTATCTCCATAAAAAAGGAGGGATCAACAAAGGGAGCAAATAAGAAAAAAGATCCACACTCGGGCCCTGGCCAGTGTGGCTTGGTTGGAGCACTGAAAGGTTACAGGTTCGATACCCAGTCAGGGCACATACTGGGTTTCAGGTTCAGTCCCCAGCCCTGGTCCGGGCACGTGCTGGAGGCAGCTAATCCATGTTTCTCACATCAATGTCCCTCCCTCTCTCCCAGCCCTCCACCCCAAAATCAATAAACATGTCCTCGGGTGAAGATTTTTTAAAAAAAGATCAACGCTGGATGCCACGTGGTTGGGAAAATGGAGGAAATGGGAATCCATCTTTGTATCCCAGGTGCTGTGTACTGTAGACGGCCCTGGGTGGCGAGGTTCAGGCTGGAGGGGGCCAGGGGTCTGGTGTGTGCCGGCAGGCTGCTCTCTGCGCGGCCACTATGTGTGTGTCAGCCAGTGTTTGGGGGGACCAGCAGATCTCCACACCATCAGGAAACAGAAAGAGCCTTTTGAACTACTTTTCTAAATTACATTCAAGTTCAATCCCAGTCTGCTGAGTTCACATCCAGCCTCCACCACCACCTCGTTCTTTGGCTAGTTCCTTACCCCCTGTACCCCAGTCTCCTGGGGACAATGACAGGCCCTCCGGCCACAGGGTCGTGGTGAGAAATAAACGAGCTGCCGTATGGTACCGAGAACCAAGGCCGGCACACGTTAAGGCCTGTGCTGGTCACTAGGCCTTTGTCTCAGCCCCACCAGGGCTGCTGGTTGTACACGGGGCTGACGGGAGCTGTGTTTTGCACACTCAGCCCACTGCCTCGCCCAGGCTGCTGCTTCCCCAGGGGCAGTCACAGCCTCCTCTCCGTTCCGGGCACGGCAGGGGGCATGGCATGGCTGCGAAGCCCCGCCCCGCGGTGCTGCCCAGGAACCACAGCCACTCCTAAACTGTTTGCAGGGCAAGGCTCCCCCGCTGGAGGCGGGTGCTGAGAGAATTCCCAGCCTGGGAATCTTACCGTAAGGGTGGATGTATTTTTATCCAGCAGGATATACTTATCAGCTACGGCCAGGAAAGGGGAAACTGACAAACAATTCCAGGCCGGCCAGCTCCTCCAGCCCCTGGAGCTGCTGATTCCCCAAGGCAGCTGGAGGGCTGGGAGGGAGGAGGAACCCAAGGCAGCTGGAGGGCTGGGAGGGAGGAGGAACCCAAGGCAGCTGGAGGGCAGGGAGGGAGGAGGAACGGTGTCAGCTGTCTTTCCTCCCATCCTAACACTTCACATCCCAGGCTCCAAGGTGGGTCCTCTGCTGCTAATTGTCATCCTCACAGCATGCCTGTGAGGTCATTCTGACCCTCACTTAACAGGTGAGGAAAGCACAAACCATTAAGTCACTTGCTCCAAGTCACATGGCTGGTCTGAGGCAGAGCTGGGGAGTGGACCCAGGTCTGTGTGATACCTGGGGCTGCATTCTTCCTACAAGTGTCCTTTCACCTTATGCCATCTCTGTGTCATTAGGCCCATACGGTGGGAGGGGCAGTAAATAAGTTTGTTTTGCAGGTTCCCAGAGCACCCAGCCCTGGAGACATGGCCAGAGGGGCCAGCTGTGCTCGGGGAACTCCCTTATTCTCATTCTGCAGGAAAAAAACTTGAGATGCCCTAACCCCTTAGTAGATGTAGTGATGACCCCCTCTCCCCCCAAATATCCTAATCAATATCCCATGTCCTAATCCCAGAATCAGCGAATCTGTCCCCTGATGTGGCAAAAGGAACTTGGCAGGTGTGGTTAAGTTAAGGATCCCGAGATGGGGAAACGATCCTGGGTGACCCAGGTGGGCCCAGTGTCATCACAAGGTCCTTGCAATAGGGAGTCAGGAAGGTCAAAGAGAAGATGTGACAACAGACGCAGAGGTTGGAGGGGTGCAGGGCCACAGGCCAAGGAATGTGGGAAGCCCCTGGAGGTGGAAAAGGCAGGGAAACTATTCTCCCTGAGCCTGCAGGAGGAGGACAGCCCACCAACGCCTTGGGGTAGCCCCGTGTAACCCACGTGGGACTGCTGACCTCCAGACTGTAAGAGAATGTGTGTTGTTTTAAGCCACCGGGTTTATGGTCATCTGTTACAGCAGCCGCAGGAAACTGAACCTCACCCTGTAGAAGCTCGAATCTGATTAGTCTAGCAGGGCCAGGAACAGGACCCGGTGATGCTAACGTGCAGCCACGGTGCAGAACCATCCACATCTCAGACATCTGGCTCCCAGGGTTGGTGGGGCATTGCCACGGCTTTCGTAAGCCGGGACTCACTGGCGCTGCTTTGCCCTAGATCTGAGCCACTCAAACTTTGTACCTACAGAGGCGACAGCAGAAGTCCCTGGGCCCAGCTGACTTCCTGGAGGCCTTTACCCAGCTTCCTTCAGACAGCAGCCAGGGCAAGGAACCTGCTGTCTTTACCAGCAGTCTCTGCCCATTCCTCTCAACGTTTCTAAAAACCCCTCCCCCCAAACCGAGCCCCCTCCCTTCACAGTCTGCTTTCTCAGTTTGTGGAACCCCCACCACATCACTCCGCAGCTTAAGAACCCTTTGCTGCTGTCCCGCTGTCTTAAGAATGAAACCCAGCCCTTGCACTGTGGCCTCTGAACCTCTGCAAAACGTTTTACCCACCGCTCCAGCTTCATTTCTGTGCCACTGGACACTTCATCCTCCAGCCTCAGGGCTTCTGTGACCACAGGACATTGGCACGTGCTGTGTCTAACACTCATCCTGGCGCAGCTTCTCATCCTTCAGAGTGAAGCATCAGTGGCACCTGGTTCCAAGGGACTTCTCTGCTCTTCTCCCCAACTCTGTATCAGAAAGGCTGAAATGCTGAAAAGGGCTGAGGTTCCAAAGGGATGAAGAGCTTAGAGAATCGACTGCTGATTCTCTACAAATACAAGTAACATACAACGTACATAACCGAACACGGGCTCTTCTCAGCTCATCTTTCACTTTTCCGCTTTCCAGGGAGGCCCGGGGAGGAGAGACGTTCACTTCTCTGAGGGCTACTGTCAGAACAATAGCTGAAGAGTCAGTCCTAAATGGCAACGGACACTCAGCCTCAGGGTTAGGAATCAGTAGGGAGAGGCAGAACCGTGACACCCGTCGGGCGGAGGCAGCACCGCTCAGCACATGCTCTGCTGCCCTGTGGAAATGTGGGCCCCGGGTGGCCAGACCTGATTTCCCCCCAAAGCTGGAGTTTTATGTGAACTGCTCTGGTTCCTGTATTTAAAGTTTAATTTTTTTAGAAAAAGTATTACACTGTTCAGACCAGCATATATGTCTGTGGGCCTGACGTCTGACTTCTGTCCTATTGATCACTTTGTTAATGTCTCTCGGACCCGGGGTGGCTTGAAAAGCATGGCCATAGGGGAGTTCATTTTCCCATCTCCTGAATCTGGGCTGATCTTGTGACTCACCGTCCAAATAGAATGTGGCGGAAGTGACCTTGCGCTGGTACCAAAGCTGGGCCCCGAATGACCTTTGCCATTTGGCCTCTGAAACCCTCCAGGCCCAGATGAGCCACCAGGGTGACAATTGAGGCTACGAATGACCCTAGATAAGAGCAGCAAAAGAACCGCCCAGCGGAGCCCAGCTCAGATTGCAGAACTGTGAGGAAATAAGTGATGGTTCCTTTAAGCTGTGTGCGTGGGGTGTTCGTTATGCAGCAATAGATAACTGATACGTAGCTCATCATCTTTCCTCATCTTTGTTTATTTGTTTACTTTGTCTCTCTCCGCTGCTCATCCCACTCCCCACACACTCCCTGGAATGCTGGCTCCATTAACCCACAGACCTTGTCTGTCTTGTTCCCGGTCGGGTTCCCAGTACCTCATACAATGCCCAGTGGGTGCTCAGGAAATCTCTTTTGAAAGAATGTTGTAAATGAGTGTTGAAGGGAACCAGCTTCCTAGACTTATGGCTCCTCTTCCATCGTGATTTTTTAATTAATTAGTTAGTTAATTAATTTATTTATTGAGAATCCCCGCCCGAGGATATTTTTTTACTGATTTTCAGGGAGAATGGAAGAGAGAGGGAAAGACAGAGCGAAACATCGGTGTGAGAGAAACACATCGATTGGTTGCCTCCTGCAGGAACCTCAACCAGGACCTGGGCTGGGGAGGAGCCTGCAACCGAGGTACATGCCCTTGACTGGAATCGAACCCAGACCTTCGGTCTGTGGGCCAACGCTCTGTTCACTGAGCCAAACCAACTAGGGCCATCGCATTATTTTAAATTTAGGGAGGTGCCTTAGACCAGCGGTCGCCAACCTTTTGGGCCTCACGGACTACCGGTGGCGCTGCCTTAGACCCCGGGCTGGTATGTCAGCCACATCCCATTGCAAACAGAGTAGACGAGGTCTGGCTTCACATGTGGGCAAGCTGGCGTGGGTTCTGGAGCCCTTCACCCCTCCGTGCCCCAGCTGCCTTTACAGGGGAACAGAGGCTGGTACTGGAAGGGCTGCCTGTGGCGCATCTTGCTCCATGCCTGGCCTGTGGAGGAACTCGGGAATGTGGTCCCTTTATGTGGTGAGGAAAATGCTTGTCTTTTAGAGAGCAGGGGATGGGTCTCACTGGTGCTGATGCACTTTCTCTGTCTGCTGTCTGTCGGCCTCTAACTCTTCCTCTCGCCAGGCCCAGGCCTCAAGCCCCTGCAGGCTCCCCTTTCCCTTCGCCCTCCCCCCAGCACTGCCAGCTGCTCCTCGCCAGGGGCTAGGGCCATGGCAGCGCCCCCTCCCGGAGGGTGCTCCTGGCCACCTCCCGGAACCCGTCACCATGGCAGCAGGACTGTTGTGGTGGAGCCACCACTTCTTGCAGCCCCACTCTGTCTTCCATCGTTTGAATCCTCAGGACAACCTGGGAGGTATTTTCAGATGAGAAAATAAAGATCCAGAGAGCTGGAATCATTTGTCAAATGGAATAAAGAGCCCTCATGTGTCCCCTTTTGTGGGAGGAGAATGGGAGTGACTTGGAAGGGTTGGGCCTGGACCAGAGACACGAGCCCGCACATCCTCCCAGGAGCTGACGTTCTCCTGCATGTCCCAGGGAAGCCAGGGTCCAGCACGTGACTTAGAAAGAAACGGGCGGGCCCCTTCTCGGGAATTCTCGGGGACTCGGCCTGTCAGTCCGGGCGGAGCTGCCACAGCCCTTGGCAGAGGCAGGGCCGGGATGACTTCATGTTTGCATTAGGGACTTTCAGGATGGGACAAGGCTTGTCTTCATTTCAGCGCTGATGACCTTAGTCTGAGTGGGTGACCTCCCTCCTCACCGATGGGAGATGAGATCTCGATGCTGAATAGAGTGATGTAGACCCAAAGGGCACCTGAGCGGCACCCCAGCCCTACCTGACACTGCTGGGTGCTGCCCACTGTCCCGGGGCCCAGGACACCTGCCTGCGTGGAAACTCTGGCCCCGTGCATCTCACCTTTGCTTGAGTATTGTATGCACCTGGGGAGCTCTGGCAACCACCCCACCTGACCTCCACCTGAGACCAATTAAAGGTGAGACCCACGGATTGCTGTTTTTCTAAAGCTCCCAGGGCTAACTACCCCTGTGTTTAAAAGCCCAAATTTGTTGAGCACTTATCTTGTACCAGGCTCTAAGATTTCATCTACATAAATATTAATTCATGTATCTTTGCATGATCCTCTGGAGGTAGGTACTGTTATCTTTATCCCTATTTTACAGATGAGGAAACTGAGGCACCGGGTGGTAAAGTCGTTTCCCCAGTGCTAGTGAGTGGCAGGCCCAGGATTGAATCCAGAACCTGTGCACTTAAATACCACACATTGCTGCCAGATGGGGTAGGACTGGCCTCATGCACAAAGGGAGGAGAAAAAGACCTGGAAATCAAAGTGGGCCACAGGCCAAATACAAGTGTCACTGATGGGGGAAATCTTGAGGTTTTTGGGGTGCGAAAAGTCTGAGTTCAAACCCCAGGCCTGTCACTCCCCAGCCACGTGACAAGGACGTTGTTTGACATTTCCGTGCCTCGGTCTCCCCAGGGGTGAGCAATGAAGAGAGCTGGTGAGAGAGCAAATGGAACACACCCAGCTCAGGGCCAGGCAAACGGGTAGCAGGTGTGTTCGGTGAGGACTAACCCTGCGCCTGCCCCTCCTCCCCCACCTCCTGTGACTGTCTCTCAGGTGTGTCTCCAGAGACAACCTGCAGGGACTCCTTCAGACCCGCTGGGTCTTCACGAAGCGCCTGTAGTCCGGGACTGGCCCCACAGAGCCGAGAGGGATTTGTTTTGAAAGGATGTTATTGGAAAAGGCTGTTCTTCCCCAACCAACAAATGACCTTCCTTTAATCAACAGTCCTGGTCACACAGACGGATTTGCCCAAAGCCTCTTCACTTCCACAAAGTCCTGTTTTCCCCCAGCGGGAGTGGTGGGCTCCAGGACATCTAGGGATCCCCAAGGGTCCACCCCGCAGCCCTGAAGGCCACGCAGGAACTCGGGGTGCGCACGTGTCAGGCCCTATGCCTTTGGCATCAACCACTTTCATTGCTGCTCAAGCGAGGAGCTACCTGCTGAGCTGCTCAGGGAGGGCGGAAGGTAAGCGGCTTCCCTCTGCTCGCTGTCCGCGAGCACTCGAGCCCGGTTAGAACTTTCCCTCTGCTCCAGGATCTGCAAGGGGCCCCATGTGTTAGGGGGGCCTGTGCTCTGGCTCAGCTGAGGGACCAGGAAAGCAAAGGGGAGACAGCACTGGCCTCCAAGTCCAGCCCAGGGTCCACCGGGGTGTGCACCTGCGGAAGGAACTGTGTGGCGTTAGGCATGGGAGTTCATCTTTGGGAACCTCAGTTTTCTCATCAGAAAAATAGGCGTGATAATAGGAGAGAGGATTAAACTAGGTAATGTCCTAGCATATGCCCAATAAGTAAGTAGGAGTAGTTCTAGTCACTAAATATTTATTACTGTGATTATTGTGGGCTACTGTGAATTCAATATCTAGTAAATAATACCCAATATCCAATAAAATATTCATAATGTGTAGTAGGTACATCCATTTAAATAATATCTAATAAATAAATGGAAGTGGCAGTTATATCCATTAAAGTAATTTTAATACTGTGCTTATAGGGGTTACTGTGAATCCCAGGTAGAGATGCCATAAAGATGGCCTGTGGGAGGGATGGTGGGGCCCGGGGCGGGAGCGGGGGGGAGGGGGGTGCGGTGTGTGGGCAGGGCAGACCCCCTAGTGATGGGGACACAGCATTGAAATGAAAAATGTAGACCCCTGTGCTCTGTGGCTTCTTTCTCATCCGCCTGGGAGCGGCCATCTCCTTGAGACTGCTTCCCCCTGCCCACGTGCGGAGGAAGGAGACCCTCTCCCCACACCGCCCCTCCCTCCCTCCCTCCCTGCCACAAACATCCAATTATCTGACTGAGAGGCAGATCGGGCATCAGACTGCGGGCGATGAAAGTATCCAGCAGAGGGCGCCCCACACCCACAGGGCCGAGGGTTTCTCTGCTCCCGGGCCAGTCGGGGTTCTGCGAGCATTTCACGGAGCGGTGCCTGGCACTGGACCATTTTCCTCGATGCCCGTTTGTTCATCTAGGCCACTGTCATCTCTCCCCTGGACGATCCAGGCCACCTCTGGTCCCCTGAACCCCCAGACAAGTCGGGCCACCTGCATCTTCCTTCGACAAGGGCCCTACTGTCATCTGCCTCTTAGATGATCTGGGCCGCTGTCCCTCCCCCTGCAGGACACCCGCAGGCTCCCAACTGGCTGCGATCTTGGCCCCTCCTGTCCTTGCCTACCCTGAAGCCGGATCGACTTTCTAAAATGCAAATCTGGTTGCGTTGCTCCCTGCTCAGCATTGACCAACTGCTTCCCATTAAATTTGGGATAAAGTTCCAGCTTCCTGACGTGATTTATGGGGCCTTTGGTCAGCGGGCCAATGCCTGGCTGGCTCATCCTCTAAGCCTGTAAACCACAGCCAGGGCCCAACCAGGGGGGTCCAAGCAGGTTGGGAATGTCACACTCCTCTTGATAGTTTTTAAATATTTTCACATTTATCGAGCAGGAAACTACCTTCTTATTCACGTAGAGGCCATCCCTCTCGTGGTGAACGCAAGGGCTTTAGAACATGCACTCTATCCGGGTGACCTGCCAGTCCATCTGGAAGCCTTTCATCTGACATTTCCCTGCCCTCCTCGGAGGGGAGCATCGGTCACTCACACGCGTTCAAGACTGGCTGCATCTTAGGGGGTGTTCAGCTTCAAAGTCTTCTTCCCAAAAATAACCTCCCCGTTCCTGACCCACCGGGGTAGCCGCCTGCTGCTCCCAGAACTGCAGTCCGCACCAGGACCCGCACAGGTGGGTCAGCAGCAGGCCAGGGGCTTAAGCTCCCCCTGAGGGCGCTGCTCTGGGGTGTGGCATCCAGGTCCCCTCTCCTGGTTCATCCCTGAGGAATACAAGCTTCTTGGTGAGCCCTGGGCTGGCTGGTCCCTCCATTCCTGGCTCACCATCTCGAACCCTTCTCCCACCTCCTGACTTGGGGGCTCACAAGCATTCAGACCCGGTGTTTTTTTGTTTTTGTTTTTTGTTTAATAAAACTGATATTTTATAATATGACTTTCTATTCTGAAGTTGAAGTCATAAATAAATAATTCATGAGTACATGTGATTTCCAAAACATTGATATAATGCCTGCATTAAAATAGAAAGGACGAGGATTAAAAAGGAAGGAAACTTGCATGAAATCGTAGGTGGGAACACTAGACCCCCTCAGAGAAATCAAGGAGGAATCAGACCCTTGCTTGGATTCCAGGAGCCCCAGACAGGCCACGGCCACCAGTGCGGATGGTCACAGGTGTGCCTGTGGGTGAGGCCGTGGGTGACGTCATTTTCCGAAATGGTGACTGGCTCTTGGTTACCGTCCAAACAAAACCAAGAGCAGCCTTCCCTCCACTGACACGGTGGTTGCCCTCCCGGGAATGCAGTGACTATTAAAACTGGCCAGGAAATGAACATTTGCATTTATATGTAAAAGGAAGTGAGATTCCAAGTGCAGATACTCTCTAACAGGGTTTCACCTACATCAGTGGTCAGCAAACTCATTAGTCAACAGGCGGCAAACCGCCGCTCGCGAGCCGCAGTTTGCCGACCACTGGCCTACGTGATCGCCCGGCAAGATGTCAGACGGTCACGTGGGACGTGGGCTGGTTTTTTGTCCTGGGGGACTGGCCGGCACTTTGCGGGATGTCTAGCCTCCCTGCCCACTGCCACCACCAACGCCATGGCTCCCACACACGTTACTGAGACCAATTCCAGCCCTGGTAGGGGCACTCCTGCCCCCCGGAGAAAATGGGCTCGTGGGTCAGGCCATCCCCACACCCGGTCTTGACTCAGTGCTGTTCCCTCTCTCCTCATCAAGGGAGGGGCTTCTCTTTCTGGGGTCTCCACGCACCCGTCATTCCTCCAGGAAGCCCACCCTGATCCCGCCCACCACACGTCAAGAGCCTCGTTAACTTGTCTCTTTCCCCAGAAAGCCAGGAACCGTCACCCCTCACCATCGACCCCCAGGTCCTCCTCAGCGCCGGGCACGCAGTAGGCACTCAGTCAATGTCTGTCAAAGACGGGCTTCCTCGTGGTGGCGCCTGGTTCTGTGCTAAGCTCACTGGATCCTCACATCAGTCCAGGAGGTGTTCTTATTCCCATGTTTCAGATGAGGAAGCGGAGGCTCAGCGAGGTTGGGGGACGTGCACAAGGTCACGCAGGGAGCTGGGATACAAATGTGGAACTTCACATCCTCTAGGGAAGCATTTTCCATTCTCCCTACCACCCTCTCAACACCCCCAGCCCTTTCCATCAGCCTCAACCACAGGCCCCACCAGCCGCAGCAATGACCCTGCCCTTTGAGGACTCCAGCCCCCCCATCCCCCCTGCCCACCCCGCCCCCGCTCCCTCCTCCCGGCCTTCCCCTCTCCCACCCCCACCGCCTCCCCCCTGACCCATCCTCTAGGCCCTTCTCCAATGCTGCTTCCTCACGCCATTCCCCACCCCTCTCTCCCGCCCACCCGCTCTCTCCTGTCCCAGCCCCAGGCTCTGCTCCCTGCCCCTGCCCCTGCCTCTGCCGGCTGCGGTGTTTGAGCCCGTGATTCAGGCCTCCTCTGATGGCAGACTTTCGAGGGTGATGTCCACGTTACTCCCTTATTTGCTCTCAAGCCCCTCCCTGGAGTGCCAGCTGGACCTGTGGCCCACTGGTGACCACATGTCTGAGCCCCACACGTGGCTGGGCTCTGTGAAACCAAGTAGCTACAGACACACTGCAGGGAGCTGAGGAGACGGCAGGAACACAATCATCTCTGAGATGGTGAGGAGGCTGCTGACGTCCACCAGGCCCGGTGTCCAGCGCCAGCACCACGCTGCCCCTGTGTCCCCTCACCGAGCGCAGGGTCTGCTCCACGGCTTCCCTCGCTTCTAGCCACGAGCCCTGCCCCAGCTGTGATGGCGGAGGGGCTGTGTCGTGAGCAGGCGACCAGGTGTCTCCTTGCTGGGTCGCTCCATAGCGGCAGGGACGTGTGCCTGGTGATGCAGCCTCCCTGAGCCTCAGTGGCCTCCTCTGTGAGCTGAGAATTTGGAAGCAGATGATCCTTAAGGTCTCTTGTGCCTTTCATAGTTTGGGATTTGTCCCAGGCCAGAGCATTCTAAAATGAGGGGTCTAGTTCTTCGTAGGGGATCTCCTGCCCCACCATTATTGTTTCTTTCTTAAAATTAAGGCAGGGGTCCTCAAACTTTTTAAACGGGGCCAGTTCACTGTCCCTCAGACCGTTGGAGGGCCGGACTACAGTTTAAAAAAAAAACTATGAACAAATTCCTATGCGCACTGCGGGCCCGGGACGAGTCGGCTGCTAAGCAGGACAGGCAGCGCCACCCGGCGGGCCGGATAAATGTCCTCGGCGGGCCGCATGTGGCCTGCGGGCCGTAGTTTGAGGACCCCTGAATTAAGGTATAGCATATGTACCTTAAAATGAACAAATCTTGAGTGTCCAGATCCATGACGGTTTGTACATGTTTATTTGGAGAAACTACCATGGAGATCAAGATGTGGAACTTGAGCCCAAATCTCCTGCCCGAATCCCATCCCAGTCAGCACCCTCCAAGGTAGCCCTGCGCTGACCTGCACCGGCAGGTCTGTCCCTGAGCTTCAGGCAAACGGAACCGCACGGGGTGCCTCTGTGTCTGGCTCCTTTCACTCAGAGGTCACGCTAGCTGTGCAACTCCCCACGCGGCAGATCACAGTCCGTTCGTCTGTTCTGCCGCATCACCGAGTCTAAGGGTCCCGCTGTATTCACGTGCCACAGCCAACTTGTTTCCCCTCCGCTCTTGGCAGATGTCTAGGTTGTTTGCAGTTTGGTGTGTTTATGAGTAAAGCTTCTATGAATATTTTTGTATATGTTAAATTTATTTTGAACAGGTAATGTGATCATATGCCCCCCATCCCCCGCCCACCCCGCCCCAATTCCAAAAGGTGCTGTGTTCATTTTCTAGGGTAATTGTAACAAATTATCACAAGCTAGGGCGTTTAAAACAACAGAAATTGCCCGGCCGGTGTGGCTCAGCAGTTGAGCGTTGACCTGTGTAACAGAAGGTCCCGGTTCAATTCCCGGTCTGGGCACATGCCCGGTTTGTGGGCTCCATCCCCCTAGTGGGCGGGGGGGGGGGGGGGCGTGCAGGAGGCAGCCAATCAATGATTCTTTCTCATCGTTGATGTTTCTATCTCTCTCCCTTCCTCTCTGCAATCAATAAAAAATATATTAAAAAATAAATAAAACAACAGAAACTTATCTTCTCAGGGTTCTGGAGCCCAGGAGTCTGAGACGGAGGTGTCAGCAGGGCCACGCTCCCTCTGGAGTCGCTGGGGGAGATGCCATGTTCCCCTCATGCAGCTCCTGGTGGCCCCACGTGGTCCTGGGCTTGTGGCCCATCTCTGCCTCTGTCTTCACGTGGCCTCTTCTCTCTGCGTCTCACCTCTGTGTCCCTTACAAGGACTTTGGGCCCCACCCAGGGAATCCAGAATGGTCTCATTGGAGATCCTTAACTTGATCACATCGGCTCATCCCCTCCCCGCCCTCCCCCCCCCCCCAAAAAAAAAAATAAGGTCACATTTGCAGGTTTTGGGAATTAGGACCTGGACATATGTTGGGGTGGGGAGGGGCACCATTTAACCCATCACAGGTATCAAATGCATGGAGTGGAGGTACATGCCCTCCCATCCTTGTCTCCCAGGCACCCGGACCCCTCACAGAGTTCCAGGGTGTCCTTCCACAGACAGTCTGTGCTTATGTAGGAATCTAGGTACATACGTATGTGCGTGTGTCATTTTTACACAAATAGCAGCATCCTCTGCACTTGGCCTTTCTTACTTATTGTATCTTAATGATCGTCTCAGAGCTGGACAGCTGCCTCATTCTTTCTAACAGCCGCGTGGTACTCCATTGCATGGATGTACCGGCTTTTTCTTTAACCGTTCCCCTCTTGCAGGTTATTCAGGTTGCTTCTAAGCACTTCCTATTTCCGCCAGCGCCGCAAAGATCATCTTTGCAAGTGCTGTCTTTGTCCACGTGCACGAGCCTATCTGGGTAGCAAATTCCAAGCTTCCCTTCCTTGCTTTTTAAAAGACAATAGAGCGGGGAGAAAAAAAAAACACCTTTAATTTTTAAAAACCGTTCCTTATTCACAGCACCCCTACCACTCTGCGTATCCCTTTCCAGCCTTGTCCTCAATCAGAAGCATTTTGCAAAACTGCAGGCAGAAGGCACACATCATTTTTTTAATATATTTTATTGATTTTTAGAGAGGAAGGAAGAGGGAGAGAGAGATAGAAACATCAATGATGAGAGAGAATCATTGATTGGCTGCCTCTTGCACACCCCCTACTGGGGATCGAGCCCACAACCCAGGCATGTGCCCTTGGCTGGAATCAAACCTGGGACCTTTCAGTCCACAGGCTGACACTCTATCCATTGAGCCAAACCAGCTAGGGCAGCACACATCATTTTTATTCTGTCCAAGGAGACACTCCTTACCTGGTGAGAGTGTTCCGTGTTCCTACAGTCATCCATCCGCTACGCTGCTGTGCCTGAGCGACCATGTCCCCGGGCAGCTGGGTCGCCATGTACAAAGTCATCACCCTATGTGGGCTCCTTAGGTGTATTTTCTTTTCCAGATAGTGCTGCAGAGAACATTTCCTTTGCAAAAGCTTTTTAATAATAAAAGATAGGATAATTTCCTTAGGATAGATTTCTAAGCATAGCAGCACTCGTCAGTCACAGGCGATGAACAATTTTACGGCTTAGTACAAATTGCCACATTGCTTTTCCAAGAAGACGCTGGCTTGATACCAACACAGGGTTGAGGACTAGCATTGAGGACTAGCCAGACTTATCAAAAAGACATGTCAGGGGGCTTACTCAAAGCGCTGTGACCTGGCTGCCTTCGACTTCTCTTATCTGCCCCACCCGGCCACTGTGGACTCTGCGGGACCCAGCGTGGAGCCCTGGATCCCCAGGATATGGAGCATTTGGTGCAAAGCCAGGCCTGTCCCAGGCAGACTGGGAGGAGGTGGTCAGCCTAGTAAGAGGGGACGATGCTTTGCCCCACAGAGACTTGTGAGTAGAGAAGGAGCCGAGTGCACGGGCGCCAGCTCCAGGGCCTGTCCTCTCTTCCTGATCCACTGCTGCTAGAAGTGGGGGGCGGGGGGTCGTCTGCTTGTCAAACACTGGGGACCTCACCCCGCCCACACAGACACAAGGGGGCACCCCAGTGCCCAGAATTGGGCCACACGCAGTAGGTGCTCACTAAATAGGCACTCATGAGTTCATGGCAGGTCTGATCCTGCACGCACATCCGCTCTCCTGGTCTAGTTTGCCACATCTTCCCAGAACAGGGCCTTATTCAAAAAATTGGACATGGGGTAAAATGGCACTTTCATCATAGTTTCTTTTTTTGTTGTTAATTCTTACCCAAGGATATTTTTCCATTGACTTTTAGAGAGAGTGGAAGGGAGGAAGGGAGGGAGGGAGAGAAGGAAGAGAGGGGGGAAGGGAAAGAGAAAGAGAGGGAAAGGGGAGGAGATAGAGAGAGAGAGAAAGAAAGAGAGAGAGAGAGAAAGGAAGGAAGGAAGGAAGGAAGGAAGGAAGGAAGGAAGGAAGGAAAGAAGGAAGGAAGGAAAAAAGAAAGAAAGAAAGGAAGAAAGAAAGAAAGGAAAGAAGAAAGGAAGAAAGAAAGAAAGACCCCCATTTGCCTTGACTGGGGCCAGGGATCAAACTTGCAACCCAGATACATGCCCTTGACCAGGAATTGAACCTGTGACCCTTCAGTGCATGGGCCAGTGCTCTAACTACTGAGCACACCGGCCAGGACTCATAGTTTCTTGGACGATTAGTCAGCTGCCCCAGGGCAGAGGCAGTCACCAGCCGTCTGTGTTTAAGACCATCACAGGAGCCTGTTTCTCTCTCTCTCCCTCTTCCTTCCTCTCTGAAATCAATAAAAGTATATTAATAATAATAAAAAAGACCATCACAGGAAGCCTCTGGCCTCCCCGTCATGGCCCTGGTGTCCTCCACCTTCTTCCACCTGGTTCCTGCCACACCCAGCAGACACCCTCTCACGGGCACTTGCTCCCTGTCATTTTCAGGGCTTTCTGGGTTGGCCAGCTCAGGTGGGAACTCCCAGACCCCCCTCAGTTCCCGTAGCCCCCATCCCCCGAGGCCCCTGATATGTGCAGGTGGAGGTGGGGATTTTGGCCCCTCCTGAGGTTGAATGTTTCCTTTTACTTTTTTTAAAATTATGGAATGCTTCACGAATTTGCGTGTCATCCTTGCCCAGGGCCATGCTAATCTTCTCGGTATCATTCTAATTTTAGTGTATGTGCTGCCGAAGCGAGCGTGAGGCTCAACATTTCCTATGAATTTATTTACTCGTTGAATTTCCTCCTGGGCCCTGTAAGTTTCCAGGCTCTGGGAGTTGCACACTTTTTTCGCTGGAAACTGGGTTCATGTTGTCTCACTGGCAGCTTCTTTCTTGGCATGTTTTTGTTCTTTTCTATTGCCATGATGTGAAAGATGAATTTTCTGTTTCTTTATGAAAAAAATAGGGAGAGAAAATTGCCATGCCGTGTTGTTCTTTTGAATGTGTGTGTGTGTGTGTGTGTGTGTGTGTGTGTGTGAGGGAGTGTGTGTGCGTTCATGCCCATGCTGGCAAATATGGGTAAAATGCTGCTTTCTGAAACTCACCTGTGTGTGGAGAAATGCTTGTAGTGTGAGGCAGGGAGAGGGGGTGAGGTGTGCCCAGGGAGGGCTGGTGAATTAAGAAGCACGCACCCAGGCCTAGCTGGTTTGGCTCAGTGGATAGAGCACTGCCCTGTGGACTGAAGGGTCCCAAGTTCAATTCTGGTCAAGGGCATATGCCTGGGTTTCGGGCTCAATCCCCAGTAGGGGGAGTGCAGGAGGCAGCTGATCAATGATTCTCATCATTGATGTTTCTCTCTCTCTCTTCCTCTCTGAAATCAATAAAAATATATTTTAGAAAAGAAGAAAAAGCACCCAGACTCTTGGGGGCTCCTTTGCATGGATTCCACCCCTGTCCCTCACCTAGTGGACACTCAATATTTATTGAATGCATGAACTTTACCTCATTTCTTTCCATCCTTTTAAAGAAGCATAACATTCTTTTTTTTGGGGGGGGGGTTGTTTATTAATCCTCACCCAAGGATCTTTTTTCCCCATTGATTTTTAGACAGAGTGGGAGGGAGGGAGGGAGGGGTGGAGAGAGAGAGAGAAAGAGGAAGGGAGGGAGGGAGGCAGGGAGGGAGAGAGAGAAAAAAATATCACATTGATTGGTTGCCTCCGCCCTGACAGAGGCCTGGGGATCAAATCTGCAACCCAGTACCTGCCCTTGACCAGGAATTGAACCCGAGATTCTTTGGTGCACAGGTCGATGCTCTAACCACTGAGCACACCTTCCAGGGCTAAAGAAGCATAACATTCTAGATATGTCTGAAGCCCTGACTTCAGGAGACTCTTGTATCCAGGTCTTTTTGTCTCCCACAGATACATCACCACTCTTAGGATAAAACTTGGTGTTTCTCTTCCCAGGCATGTTTTTAGACTATTACTACCGATTTATGTTTTAAAAAAAACAACAAAAACACAAGATATAGCCTGGCCAGTTTGGCTCAGTGGTTGAGCATTGACCTATGAACCAGGAGATCATGGTTTGATTCTTGGTCAGGGTAAATGCCCAGATTGCGGGCTCCATCCATGCAGGAGGCAGCCAATCAATGATTCTCTCTCATCATTGATGTTTCTATCTCTCTCTCCCTCTCCCTTCCTCCCTCAGATAAAAAAAAAACAAACAAAAAAAACACATATTTTTAAAAACCAAGATATAGTATTTTTATGTTTTCACACTTCATGTAAATGGTATCATACTGCACTTTGTAACTTGCTTTTGTTGATAGCGTCCACTCTCTTATAGTATGTTCTTGAATGGATGTACCACAATTAATGAGTCGTTCTTTGGCTGATGGCTGTATTAGTTTGCTAGGGAACCATAATAAAAATATCACTGAGAGGCTTAAAAAACAAAAATGCATTGTCTCAGTTTTGGAGGCTGGAGGTCATAAAGCAGAGTGTCTGCAGGGCTGGTTCCTTCTGAGGGCTGTGAGAGAATGTGTTCCAGCCTCTTTCCAGCTTCTGGGAGCCTGAGAGCTTCCCGAGCCTTCTACATAAGCTCTCCCATCACCTTCTCTCGCTGTATGTCTGTCTCTGTGTCCAAATTACCTCCAGCATATGAGGACCCCAGTCATAATGACCTCGTTTCAACGTGATCATCTGCAAAGACCCTATTTCCAAGGAAAGTCACAGTCACGGGTCCTGGGGGTTAGGACTTCAACACCCTTGGGGGAATGCCATTCAACCCATAACAATGGCCAAGGAGATGATGTATGATTTTTCCATATTTGAAAATGCTTTGGTGACTATTCTAACCTGTCTCTTTGGGAATAGGTACAAGCATCTGCCTAGAGCAGCCGTTCTCAACATGGGGTCCGGGAAACAGCTGTATCAACTCATTTGGGAACTTGTTAGAAGTGCAAATGCCCAGGCCCCACCTCAGCGCTGCTGGTCAGACCCTGGGGGTGGGCCCTGCCCTCTGTTTCCAGGAGCCCTCTAGGGGATTCTGATCACACTCAACTTGGAGAGCTGCTGCCCTCGCGTGGGTGGTTCCAGGCAGAGTGAGACACCTGGGAACTGGTGTCCGGGTCTCTGCCCTTCTGTGGCTCCCAGAGGATCCGCCTGCCCCAGGACAGTGCTCTCAATCCTGGCAGCACTGTAGGGTCATTGCGAGCGTTAAGGAATATCGATGCTCAGGCCCCAACCCCGAGTCTCAGGCTCCCGAATCTATATTGTGACAGGATCCCAGGGGACCTGTATGCATGGAAAAGCTTGAGAGGAACCACTACTTACAAGTCACAGTTAAAAGCACACATTGCGATCCAGAAGGTCTCGGGTGGGGTCAAGATTCTTCTGCCTTTCTAACGAACTCCAGGTGAAGCCGATGTTGCTGGTCCAGGGACCACACTAAGATGTATACCCAACAGTTAAACTGCCCAAGGATGCCTGAGCATCTTTAACTTTATCAGGTGTATTAGTGCCCCAGGGGCCGACATAACAAAATACCACCGGCCAGGTGGCTTCAACCACAGAAAGTCTTTCCTCGTGGTTCTGGAGGCTGGAAGGCCAAGATCAAAGTGTCTGCAGGCTGTTCCTTCTGGGGCCTCTCTCCTTGGCTTATAGACAGCATCTTCTCCCTGTGTCCTCACATGGTCTTCCGTGTGTGTGTGTGTGTGTGTGTGTGTGTGTGTGTGTGTGTCTGTGTGTGTCTGTGTCTGTCTGTCTGTCTATCTTAATCTCCCCTTCTTAAAAGGACACCAGGCATATTGGGTCAGGGCTCACCATTATGACCTCTTCTTATCTGAATTACCTCTTTAAAGGCCCTATCTCCAAGCAAGTCACATTCCCAGGTGCTGGGGTGAGTGCTTCAACATATGAATGGGGTTGGGACACACTTCACCCTTTAACACCAAGTGAGGCGACTGCTTTCCAACCTGGTGGCACCAACTCACATCTGCCAGCAGGACGTCATTTAATTTGCCCCCTCCCCCCAGTGTTTTAGTGAGATTGAGTTTATATGTTTTGCTTCTGCCTCGAGGAATTCCCTGTTTACCTTGGCCCTTTTTTTTTTTTTTTTTTCCAGTTGGTGTTACGAGTATCCTTCGTATCACTTTACAGGAATTCTTTGTAAAGCCTGGGTTCTTACCTGCATTAAGACACCCCTGTCGGTCCATATCTCATCTTTACACCAGAGTGTGGTATCCTTGACTCATAGGCTTTCCATTCGAATGTACTCAAACACTCCCAGCACCAGGGCTTATCTTGTTTAAGAAATCCTCCCCTACACGAAGGTCATGGAAATACTCTCTGATGTTTTCTACTAAATAATTTCAAGTTTTGTTTCTCACATCTTGGCTTCGGTCCACCAGGAATTATCTGAGTGTGTGATGTATGAAAAGAATCTAATCTTGTTTTCCCACCTGGCGTGTCAATGGGGGCACCCACCCCAATCCATGCTCTGCTTCCCCGGTGGGCTGCGGCCTGGACATCCTGTCCCTTGGCATCAACACCCACTGCGCACCCCAGGCTCCCCCTCTGAAAGGCCTGAGCCCTCAGCACAGTGATGTGGGTGCCTGCCTCGGGGCTGGAGCCTGCAGCGGGGGCTGTGTCCGTTTAGCAGGGGCTACAGAGATGGGGACGGTATTAGCTACTTGTGGCTGCCATAACAGATTGCCACAGACTTGGTGCCTTAAAATAACAGAATTGTATGCTCATAATTCAGGGGCTAGACATCTGGAGTCCAGGTATCAACAGGACTGGTTCCTTCTGGAGACTCCCGGAGGACCTGTCGGGCCTCTCTCTTAGTTCCCGGAGGCAGTCAGCGATCCTTGACATTCCTTGGTTTGTGGGTGCATCACTCCAGTCTCCGTCTCCATCTTCACATGGCCTCCTCTCCGTGTCTGTTCCCCTTCTGTTCTCTTCGTAGGACTTGCCATTGGATTTAGGGTCCCCCTCAATCCAGGATGAGCTCATCTTGAGGTCCTTAATCACATTGGCCAGAACTCTTTTTTTTGAACCAGGTCACATTCCCAGGTTCAGGGTAGATGGACATATCGTTTGGGACCACCATTCAGCCTGCTACAGGGACCACCTGTGAAATGAGTGGGAAAGGAGCCCTCCTCAACCATCCTTCCCTCAGTAGCATACGCTTCCTCCAGGCTCCCCAGCTCAGTGAATGGCACCCAGCCCGCCTTTTCCTCTCATTTCCTGCCCCTGCTCCCAAATCCACGGTCAAGCTATCCCACTCTTGGGAAATATCTTCAGGAACTGATTCAATAGCATGAAGAAAATCCTCTCTTTGTTGTTGCTGTGTTAATAATATTGAAAAGTTGGAAACAACCCCCAGGAGAGGAGGTAATTACTTAATTATTTCAATAACATTCATTCATGCAACCTCACTGAGAGACTGAGACATGGGCTCCGAGGGAGAGAGCAGGGACCAGGAGGGGAACGTGCCGCAAGTGGTGACCACAGGTCACACAATGCAGACGAAGGCATGAGGAGAACTCTCGGGTGTGACCCAGGGCCCTCAGCTAGTCTGGGTCCCTGACTTGGAGCCATGGGCTTGAGTTGACTCGGTGGACCAGGCAGAGACAGGAGGGGGGAGGTGCAGGAGGAGGCAGCCTGCATGAAGTCGGCAAGGAACCACTCTGTCTCTCTCGGACCCACGAGTAGCCACCCAAATTACAAAAACATGGCCACACAGAAAGGCTTAGAATTAGGTAAAAAACACAGCCTAAGATATGATTCAGAAGAGTGAAAAAGAGAATTGCCATTTGCTCCAGCAATCCTACATCTGGGCATATACCCTTTAAACAAACAAACAAACAAACAAACAGGGATTCAAAGAAAGGGATGTGTGTGTATCTCTGTTCACGGCAGCGTTGTTTGCAATAGTGAAAAGGTAGAAACAGCCTGAATGTCCATCGATGGATAAATGGGCAAACAAGACATGATTTATATAAAGGGGAGGGCAAAAGTAGGTTTACAGTTGGGAGTACGCGAAACAGTTTATTTTTTGTATTCTATTATATATTTTTCCATGTGAACAACTGTAAACCTACTTTTGCTCTCCCCTGTATATACAATGAAATGTTAGAAATTCTGACACATGTTACAAGGATGAACCTTGAGGACACGATGCCAGGTGAAATAAGTCACAAAAAGACAAGTTCTGTACGGTTGCACTCACAGGAGGTACCAAAGTACTCCGCTTCACAGAGACAGAAAGCAGGAGGGTGGGGGGGGAGGAGCGAGGGAGGGAGGGAAATAGGGAGTTAGTGTTTAATGGGGACAGAGTTTCAGTTTGGGAGATGAAAAGTTCTAAAGATGATGGTGATGGTTGTACAACAATGTGAGTATACTTAATGCCATAGAACTGGACACTTAAAAGTGGTCAAAATGGTAAGTTTTATGTTATGTGTATTTTACCACAATTTTTTTTCAAGAAGGTTGCCCAGTATGGTAGCTGATTGGTACTGGGGGGGGGGGGGGTGCGGGGGGGGGATTCAAATCCCAGCCACGCCTCTTTGCGCACGCGCTCCTTTGTCCATTCTGCGCGCTTTGCTTCCCCGGGGCAGGTGTGGTGCGCTGCTGAGGAAGGCACGCAGAAGAGGCCCTCCTGGAGGCTGCAGGCAAGAGGGGCAGGCGGACTTAATGAAGCCACATCATCAAATACGTGCACGGGTTTCCCATCAGTTACTGGCTCTGTGCCCTCCGACAAGCCACCTCTCCTTTCTGAGTTTGTTTCCTCCTCTGTACCAGTGGGGATAATGGTATGACCTAATGATAATGCCGGAGGATTAACGCGCGTCCCCAATCGCCCAGGTGAGAGCGCTTAGCTTACTGAGCTCCATATGGGTTGGTTAGCTCCTTTTCCGTGGAGGTATGTTTAGGGACACACTAACGTAATTTGTGTTGTGCAGGGATGGAGTCAGGCAGTATATATATTTTTATTTTTTAACTTCAAAATCCTTTTCTGTGCAGAGAAAATCTAGAAGGATATTCATCGAAGTGTGAAGTGTGGGTGATGAGATATCAGGTAGGAACGCTTTAAAAACAATCCCTACTTAGGGATCTACCGGCTGGGTCATCGTGGGCAAATAACCTGACCTGTACAGCTTCCTCCACTGCAAGATAACGGTATCTACCCACAGAGTGGGTTTTAAAAAATAAACTCTTCATTATGGGATGTTTCAAACCTTCACAAAAGAAGAAGGAATAGTCTAATGAGCCTGTTAACAGCTTCGATAACTGCCAATCTTGTTTCATCTCTACCTCCCCAACTCTCTTCCTGCTGATTATTTTAATTTTTTTTTTTTTTTGAGAGAGAGAGAGAGAGAGAGAGGGAGAGATTCATGAGAGAGAAACATCAATTGGCTGCCTCTTGGGGAAGGTGTGAAAAGCAACAGAAATCCCAAGAAAGGGTGCAAGCGACATACAAGTCATTAGGGATGGAGCCGGAGCACACAGCCCGGCTCCAGGGGCTGGAGCAGATGGAGCAAGAGAAAGGGGAGCCTCCCTGGGGATCCGACAGCACAGGCTCGGACAGCAAGTGGACAGATGGAAATACACAGGTACAGGCGTCTTCTGTCAGCTGCTGCAGAAGAAAAGCAGGAGATGGGTGGGGGGAGCTCTGGGTTGGGGAGGGGTCACCCATTGCCTGTGTGGTCTTGGGAAAGTGTCTTTCTTTGAACCTTAGTTTCCCCCAACTGCAAAATAGGATGGTGGCTCAGAAGGCCCCTAGGGTTTTGGTCTAGCTCTGGCAAGGCAAATGGTCCTGTCATTGCCCCCTGCGGTTGCAGGAAGGGTCAAGGTTGCTGGGATGTGAATGTGTTGGTGGCCCCTTTAGCACTTTTCCTTTTAAGATGGCAAACACCAGCTGATCCTGGGCTTCAGAAAGCAGGTCCCAAGGATCTCACACAAAGTCCCATCATGTGCTTTAGCAGTGATCAGTCATCAGGTTAGTATCCCGGCCCTTCTTCCTCTTCTTCTTTTTTTTTAAATAAATCTTTATTCAGATTATTACAATTATTTCTCCTTTTTCCCCCCATAGCTCCCCTCCACCCATTTCCCACCCCACCTTCTGCCCTTACCTCCCCCCCCACTGTCCTCATCCATAGGTGTATGATTTTTGTCCAGTCTCTTCCTGAACCCCCCATACCCCTTTCCCCCTGAGAATTATCAGTCCACTCCCTTTCTATGCCCCTGATTCTATTATATTCACCAGATTATTCTGTTCCTCAGGTTTTTAATTCACTTGATTTTTAGGTTCGCTTGTTGATAGATATGTATTTGTTGTTCATAATTTTTATCTTTACTTTTTTCTTCTTCCTCTTCTTTAAGAATACCTTTCAGCATTTCATATAATACTGGTTTGGTGGTGATGAACTCCTTCAGCTTTTTCTTATCTGTGAAGCTCTTTATCTGCCCTTCAATTCTGAATGATAGCTTTGCTGGGTAGAGTAATCTTGGTTGTAGGTTCTTGCTATTCATCACTTTGAAAATTTCTTGCCACTCCCGTCTGGCCTGCATAGTTTCTGTTGAGAAGTCAGCTGACAGTCGTATGGGTGCTCCCTTGTAGGTAATTAACTGTTTTTCTCTTGCTGCTTTTAATATTCTCTCTTTGTCTTTTGCTCTTGACATTTTAATTATGATGTGTCTTGGTGTGGTCCTCTTTGGATTCCTTTTGTTTGGGGTTCTGTGGGCTTCCTGGACTTGTAAGTCTATTTCTTTCACCAGGTGGGGGAAGTTTTCGGTCATTATTTCTTCAAATAGGTTTTCAGTATCTTGCTCTCTCTCTTCTTCTGGCACCCCCATAATTCTGATGTTGGTACACTTGAAGTTGTCCCAGAGTCTTCTTACACTATCTTCAACTTTTTGGATTTTTTTTTTTTGCTTTTTGCTTTTTCGGTTGAGTGTTTTTTGCTTCTTTGTATTTCAATTCTTTGACTTGATTCTTGGGTTCCTCTATTCTGTTTCTGGGTCTCTGTATAATATTTTTTACTTCAGTCAGTGTATGTTTAATTTCTAGTTGGTCCTTTTTCATATCTTCGAGGGTCTCGTTATATTTATCGGCCTTTTCTAGGATATTCTTAAAAAGTCTTATAACCGTGGTTTTGAATTCTATATCCAGTCGTTTGTTTTCCTCCATTTCTTTCATTTGTGATCTGATTCTTTGACCCCGCATTTTCACTGATTCCCTGAGTTGGTAAGGTAGATATTTGTGCTAGGTTTCCAATATGGCCCAGTGGGTCTGCTTCCCCAGTTAACCTGAGGTGGACACTCTTGGTGCACCCCTTTGTGGACTGTGTGTACAGCCTTGTTGTAATTAAGTCTTTATTGTTGTTGGTATCACTGGGAAGAATTGACCTCTGGGCCAGTTGGCTGTAAGGATCAGCTGTGTCTATGCTGGGAGAAGTTCGGTGCTGGAGACAGCCTTATAGGATTAGACTTGCCAAATTGCAATAGCCTCTGTGCTCAGCTTGGATGGGGTGGAGTCTCAGTTTTGGCTTCCTGTCAGCCTTGCCCTTGCGCGCATGTGCGCTTTCAGTCCTCCGCCTTCCCCGGCTCCCGAGTCTCCGCCCGAGAGTCCAGACTCCCCCACAAGAGCGTGGGTCCCCAGGGGCTCGCCTGGAACTGGGGTTCAGTGCAGTCAGAACTGGGGCTCAGTGCAGTCAGAATCCTCTGACTCCCTTCCACTAGGGAAAGCCTGTGGCAACTTCCGCAGCCTTTGTGCTCACTGGCGCGCGCGCGCGGGCACTTTCAGTCCTCCGCCTTCCCCGGCTCCCGAGTCTCCGCCCGAGAGTCCAGACTCCCCCCGTAAGAGCGTGGGTCCCCAGGGGTTCGCCCGGAACTGGGGTTCAGTGCTGTCAGAACTGGGGTTCAGTGCGGTCGGAAGCTTCCTTCCCCCTTCCGCCAGAGAAAGTCAGCCAGGCTCTCAGCCGCCCTTCCTCTCTGTGCGCACAAAGCCCCTTTGCCGTACCTCCAATTCTCTGTGAACTTTCCTCTTTCCTTCTAGTTGTAAAATTTTCACTCAGCCAGCTTTCCTGTGGTTCTGGATGGTGTCCGTTCTGTCTTTTAGTTGTAGTTTTGAAATTGTTGTGCGAGGCAGCAGTTTAGGTGTTTACCTATGCCGCCATCTTGGTTTCTCTTCTCTTCCTCTTCTTTTTTAAAATATATATTTTATTGATTTTTTATAGAGAGGAAGGGAGAGGGATAGAGAGTTAGAAACATCGATGAGAGAGAAACATCGATCAGCTGCCTCCTGCACACTCCCTACTGGGGATGTGCCCACAACCAAGGTACATGCCCTTGACTGGAACCTGGGACCCTTGAGTCCACAGGCTGACGCTCTATCCACTGAGCCAAACTGGTTAGTTTCCTGGCCCTTCTTTTATGTCTCTGCTTTCTTACTCAGTTTTTCAGGACCCGCCAGCGAAGACAGAGACTAGTTCTTGGATGCTCGCTAAGAGATCTTACCAGTTATCATTGTGATTCTGTATCCCAGTTCATATTGTAGCAACAAATACTGACGCAACTAATTTGGTCCAATATGGCTTATTTTAAGAGATGGAAATGTAATTTAGTTTAGAAAACATTCCATCCCAACTTATGAGGATAAAAGATTATATCAAGTAAATTAAAAAAAAGAAAAAAAGGCAAACCCAGGAACGCTCAAAACTGTGGCTCACGGAATCAAAGTAGGAAGTGAATGCAAACTCCAGTGCATGTGGTTCTGGGTTCTAGGCCCCACCCTGCCACCTTCTGGCTGGGCTCTTAGGTAGCGTTTCAGGATGGACCAGTAATGTCTACCGTGGCTGAAGCAAGGGCGGGGCTGGCTTCCCATCCTGAACCCAGATCCAGGGCTTTCAAAACTGATCCTCAGGGCAGACTTGGCTAGTTAACCTCTGACTAAAATCTGCTTAATAATTTTAGCCCAACCGAAGGGAAAAGTTGAATAAATATAGAAATGAGCCACCTGCCTGAATCCCTGGCCCAGGACCAGCCACCTGCCAACCACCGCCACTGTGCAACCACATGGCCAGGTTTCCACTAGCCGGCTTTGATTCCTGGGCCACTGTCGCCTGCACTGAATGGAATTCATTAGCCCAGTGGTCGGCAAACTGCGGCCCGCGAGCCACATGCGGCTTGTGAACCGCGGTTTGCCGCTCTGTTGACTAATGAGTTTGCCGACCACTGACCTAGACTCTCGATTCCAATAATTACAGGCTGTTGTTGTTCCTTGTGATTAAGCCCCTATCCCAGTGGTCTGCAAACTCATTAATCAACAGAGTGGCAAACTGCGGCTCGCGAGCCGCATGTGGCTCGCGAGCCGCAGTTTGCCAACCACTGCATTAGCCCACTGTGAGCTATTCGGGGTGATGCCTCTGGAACTGCCTGTGGACCTGGAGTGTGGTCACCACAGACAGCCGGCTGTCCGTCTGCAGGGAGCCTCCCGAAGTGCCTCACCCAGAGTCAGTCATGCGCCGCCCAGGGCACCCACAGTGGGTCCTCTGGAATCACACCTGCTCCCTATGAATGCTCTGGTGTGAGCGTGGGGACAGGGGGGCAGACCTGCGTCTAGGCCTGTCCCAGAGAAAGCGAGATGAGCGACACCCTCTGGGGCCAAAAGGAGGCCTGGGATCGCGGTGTGTTGTGGTGAGAACTGCCTGGGGGCCGAACTGAGGGGCATTCCTGTGGCAGGCCTTGGGCTGTGTAATGGATTGAATTATGTCCCTCAAAAAGATGTCAGCATGGCAGGTGTGGCTCAGTGGTTGAGCATCAACCTATGAACCAGAAGCTCAGGGTTGGATTCCCGGTCAGGGCACATGCCTGGTTGCAGCTCAATCCCCAGCAGGGGGCATGCAGGAGGCAGCCCATCAATGATTCTCTCTCATCATGGATGTTTTTATCTTTCTCCCTCTCCCTTCCTCTCTGAAATCAATAAAAAAATATTTTTTAAAAAAGATGCCGGAAGCCCTGGCCAGTGTGGCTCAGTTGGTTGGGCGTCATCCCGTGTACTGAAACGTGGCTGGTTCAATTCCCGGTCAGGGCACATACCCAGCTTGCGGACTCGATGTACGTGGGGGGCAGCAGACCAATGTGCTTTCGCATCAGTGTTTCCCTCGCCCTCTCTCTCTCCCTTCTCATCTCTCTAAAAATCAATTTTAAAAAACTTTTAAAAAGAGAGAGAGAGCAAAAAAAAAAAAAAAAAAAAATAGACATCAAAGTCCTAGCCCCCACTACGTCAGAATGTGACCTTATTTGGAGATTGGGTTGTTGCCGATGTAGTAAGTGAAGATGAGGTCATGCTGCAGTAGGGTGGGCCCCTGAGCCAGTATGACTTGTCCTTATAAAAGGAGGACGCTTGGACACAGCCACACTCAGGGTGACGCCTGGAGCATGAAGGCAGAGATTGGGGCGAGACATCTGTCTCCAAGCCAAGGGAAGCCGGAGATGGCCCGCAAACCATCCGGAGCCGGGGCGGGGCCTGGAACAGGGCCTCCTCTCAGCCCCCAGAAGGCGCCAACCCCGCTGACACCTGGATTCTGAACTTCCAGCTCCAGAGCTCTGAGAGAATAATTTCTGTTGTCCGAGCTCCCAGTTTGTGGTGCTTTGTTGCAGCAGCCCCAGGTCACTCATTCAGGGGCTGGCGGGCCAGAATCCGCTTGGCGGCCTTCTCGCTGGGAGACCTGGGCAGCTTACTATATTTTCCTTCTTTGAGCCTGAGGCCCGGAACCAGAACTCGGAGGCCTGGCTGGACAAAGACTGATCGGATCCATCAGACCCCTTACCTGGACATGTGGCGTTGGGAAACTAGCCTGGGGACTGGGCCGAGGAGTCCATTGTGGGCCCAGCCCCAGGTCCACAAGCAGACGCCCAGAGAGACCAGGAGACAAGATGGAGGGGAGAGAGGAGGCTTGGCGCAGAACTGCTGTGATCCCAGCACCTCCCAGGCCGGCTGGCGAGTGGTGTCTGGGTTCTCACGTGTATAGTTTCCTTGTACCCGTCCTTGTGTTCTCACAGGGACCAGATTTTAACAAAGTGAGGACACATTTTCTCAGCAACACC
Organism: Plecotus auritus; assembly: GCF_963455305.1. Taxonomy (NCBI): domain Eukaryota; kingdom Metazoa; phylum Chordata; class Mammalia; order Chiroptera; family Vespertilionidae; genus Plecotus; species Plecotus auritus. The sequence continues at coordinate 20,962,571 of NC_137785.1, forward strand.
AAACCTTACGGAGTGCCTGCTGTGTACAGGTGCAGGGCATGAGGCAGAGAGGCTCCAGGTCTGCCCCACATGGTCCCAGGCCCAGGGAGGGTTACAGGGGACTAGCTTGCTACCACGCCTGCTCCCTGAACTCCAGTTCAAAATGAAACAGTGAGGTCAGCCAGCAGAGTCCCAGCGTTTTCCACTGTGAACTGTTAAATGCTGTTGTGAAATGTCAGCTATCACATTCTTCCCCTTCCTCATCTTTTTTTTTTTTTTTTTTTTTCCATTTTAAGAGACATGGGCTAACAGAGGAAATATAAAATGCATGATTGGGCCCTGGCCAGTGTGGCTCAGTTGGTTGGGCGTTGTCCTATGCCCTGAAAGGTTGCTGGTTTCCTTCCTGGTCAGGGCACGTGCCCAGTTGTGGGCTCAGTTCCCGGTTGGGTATGTGCAGGAGGCAGATGTTTCTCTCTCACATCGATGTTTCTCTCTTTCCCTCTCTGTTCTTCTCTCTCTAAAAATCAATTAAAATATTTTTTAAAAATGCATGATTGGGGCTAAAATAAAGCAACACAGCCTGGCGACCAGGAGAGAGTGGATCTGGTGCCAGATTGGCTAAGTTCAAGTGGGATCCTAGGCAAATTGTTTAACCTCTCTACACCCCAGTTTTCTCATTTGTACAATGGGCAAAATAAAGTCATAACGATTTTGTGAGGACTAATTTAAAGGAGTTAACATATGCAAAGTGCTTACACCAGTGACTGGCACACAGTAAGCCCTTGGTGGACATTGGCTCTTATTATTAATAAAGAAACTCACAATGTTGGGGAACACAAGGAAAGAAGTAGTTATTATTTGTAAGAAGATATTTCATGGGGGGCCTGCCCCTCCCAATGACCCACTTCTCACCTCTAGGGAATGGTTGCCATATTTGTATAACTTGGACTGGATACTGGCTAGGTTGGGCATCTGCCCCAAGCTGAGCCAACCAAGTCCTTCCCTTGGAACTGGGCCAAATATAGCCTAGTTTGAGCTCGGCTGGTCTCTCAAATGGCCACCTCTGTCGTGCTGAAGTGACATCACAGAGAAAGCCAGGATGTGGGGAAGGATGATGCAGAGAGAGGCAGACACATGAAGCAGAGAGAAGGCCCCTGGGTCCCTGGTTTCTGGCCCTTTCTGAATCCTGGACACCTCAATGCCCTTGGAGCGCTGGTGAGGTAACCGTGCCTCCTTCTGACCCAGCTCCACTCTTTGTTGAAGGTACTCTAATTGGTTTCTGTTGCAACCAAGGTGTCTTGGCCGACACCTGGACGCTGGGGCCTGCCTTCTCATTTCTCTGCATCTGTGAGACTGATTTTCCTGGAGTTACAGGATAATGTCCACTCCTTTCCCTTCAGCTCAGGCAGGCTGCAATTGGTTTGTTCTGTGCTGTGGTTGAAGAAAGAAGAGACCAGGAGTTGAGAAACCATTTTTTCCTACCACTCATTGAGCACCGACTTCTTCCTAAGCCTTGTTCTGAGCACTTTCCATGCATTATCTCATTAGCTCCATTGGGAATATCACGATTGGATCTCTGCTTCTTGGATAAAGAGATTGAGGTTCAGAGAGGTTAAGTGATTTAGGGAGTGTAACCCAGCTAAGGAAGGTGGACAACTGGGATCTAAATCCAAAGTTCGTGCCTTCAAGCTCTTCGACATCCTACCTGGGGCTGCTGGGTAGCATCTTTCCACTCTCCTGCTGTAAGATCTTAGACAAACCCTTGGTTTTGCCTCAGTTTCCTAATCTATGAAATGGGGTGGGGCCATTCATCACCCTTGCCCATCTGAAGGTTGTCTGAAGTGGCCGATGCAAAGGGAGGTGAGGGTAAGTTTCAGAAGAGCTTCATGTTCCCCACACGTTCCCCAACCCCACACACACTTCCTTTCATTGCTTCTTAGCAACTGACTCAGAGTGGATGGAGGAGAAGAAAGGAGGTCACATTTAAATTGGTCAATTTGAGCAGCTCACTGCAAAGGCTGGTGTGGGAGAGAGATGCAATTAATCTGAAAAACACAGTGGTTTTTATTTTTTTAAATGTGATCCATGGCCTTCAGTCCTCCGTGTGGCTGTGCCAGGCATCGTTCTTATGAGTCGGCAGCAGCTTGGCATTTGGGCTCTTCATTAAGTCCCTGTGAATTTTTAAACAATGAATGGCATTGATCTTTTTTAAAAAAATTAAAACAAATCAATACATGCTCATTGTAGAAACTTTGGGGGTGGCATAAAAAAGAACACCAAATTTACCCAAACAGGGTTACACCCATGTTGGATCTATTAGTCAGCACCCACATGGATACATCTCGAAAACTGTTATGTACAGTCAAAGAACTCAGACCCCCAAAAGTACACAACTTTTTTTTTTTTTTAAATCTTTACCCGAGGATATGTTTACTGATTTTAGAGAGAGGAAGCGGGTGGGGCAAGAGAAGGGGGCGTGGAGAGAGAGAGGGAGAGAGAAACATTGACTAGTTGCCTCCCAGATGGAACCTGCCACCTAGGTATGGGCCCTGACGGGGAATTGAACCCACAACCTTTTTGGTGTATGGGATGTTGCTCCAACTAACAGAGCCACTGGGCCAGGGCAAAAGTACCCAGCATTTGATTCTATTTGTATGAAGTTCAAGGAGGAGTAAGAACCATCTATAGTGACAGCAGCAGATCAGGGGGTGCTGGGTCTGGAAGAAACTATTGGGGTGTGGGAATGTTCTATACCAATATCTTGATTACAGTGGCAGTTACATGGGTGTGTACGTTCATCACTTGTCAACTTGTTCTTTAAAAATGGGCACACTTTACTTCATGTAAATTATACTTCAATAACATTGGTTTAAAAGTGGGGGGTGGGTGGGGGAGGGATGACCTGTAATTCCACTCTCCTGCTGTGGGATTTTAGACAAACTCTTGATCTTGCCTTGGTTACTTTGATCTTGGTTATCCAGATCTAACCGCTATTCAGGGTTTGGTGCATGCATGTAACTTAATCAATCGGCTGTGTGTAAGAAATATTAGTTCCAGATAAACTACCAATTCTTTGTAATACTTAAAAAAAAATTAACCTCAGACTTAATCATCTGGTGAAAATGAGACAGAAAGGGGGAGAGGGTGGTACTTCATGTTCCTTTAATGTGTTCTCTTGCTCCCGAAACCAGAGCAGGTTGGTGAGTGGCACAGTGATCTCTCAGCTACCCGCTTCGCAGGCTGATGAATAGAATAGGGCTCCCGCCCCGCCCCCCTCCCTGCTGATGAGCCTAGAAAATGCACTGACTTCACCTCAGCTCAGAAGAGGAAGATGTTCATCAACTTTAGGATAAAAACACAACTTCTCTCTTTAAAGAGTAGCACATTTTACGACGTGACCAGCACATCAGATGCCATTAGTACAGAGCGTGTGTTCCATTATGGTGGTGTCTCATGCCTGGTAAACGTGAGGTTCGGGAATGATTTCCTAGCTGAGGTAATTTCGAGACGGAGTTTTCAGACAGAGCTTCCAGAGAGTTCCCCCAAAGCAATAGCTCCATGAGTAGCTGTGAAATTGGGACCACTTGAGAACAAACAATGTTGTCACCTGCTTTTGGTGCTTGGCATTTTAAAACAAGTGTGGCCTCCTGTCGTTAAATAGGCTCCAAAAACAGGACTTAAAAGAGGTTGTACCTTTTTCCATCTTGCTTGTCCCTGGACAGTCTGATAAAGCTGGAGGTGAGTGTGCTTTATCACACTCAGAAGTGGCGTCTGAGGAGGAATGTGTTGTTGCATGAGTGTGAGCAATATCATCTCCCCCAGACTGCAGCCCACAGGATGGCTGGGGAGCAGCCTGGACCCACCGAGGGCGGGGAAACATCTTCCTTCAAATGCGGGTATCTAACCAGCAGCGGTTTGGGCTCCCAGGTGACACGTGGCAAAGTCTGGGACAATTTGGTTGTCACAAATTAGGGATGACACTCATATCTGTGGAGAGAGGCCGGGATGCTGCTAAATGTCCTTCAATGCCCAGGTCAGCTGCCTGCCACCAAGAATTATCTAGTGCCAAATGTCAGTAGCGTGAAGGTTGGAAGCCCTGTCGAGATGTTGATCGGGAGTGTGCACGGGGAAAGGCCAGAGAAGTGGACTAGCTGGAGGGTCCATATCCAAGGCTGCATAAACATGGGTTCTAAAATGACGGAGGTGACGTGAAACAGCCGAAGCTTATTCCAAGTGCTCGCTCTGGGCCAGGCTGTGGTCTTGGCATCGCTTACCTCAATTTCTTCAACTCTGGAAAAAGGTACTGCTAGGACCCCACTTTATAGGAAACCAAGCGAAGATATACACAGTTGGAAAAGGGAAGAGGTTATTTTCTTCTTGGCATGCTTTTGGGTTTTTTTGGGGGGGGAGGGCGGTGATTTTTGCGGGGAGAGGGTGTCTGGTCCCCCCGACCCTAACTCTGCGCTCGAAGAGGAGAAGATGTTGTGTCATCTGGATCTGTAGCACTCAATGAAGTCCCTGCACTCAGCAGGTGCTAAGAGGTGTTTAATGGAATGGAACGGAAGACTGAAGGGTCAGGGCAATGTTGCCTAGTGCTTAAGACCCTTGGCATTGCAGTTAGATTTCCAACCATTCAGCAGATAACCACCCGGGGCCAGGCCGTAGGGAAACAGGTAGTGGCATGCTGGAGCTAACTAACCTCTACTGGCTCCTGAGAGCCGACTGTTCCTTCTTCAGGAAGCTTGCAAGCTGGTTGTCAAAGAGCCATTAAACAAGAATAAATTACAGTTACCATGAAATAAATTATATTTTTTAAAAGGTAATAAAACGCATCACTTCCTAATTATTCTTCTATGTTTTACTAGTGTCTCTGTCCTGGAGGTTATTTATGTCTATTGCAGGGGTCGCCAAGCTTCTTCTGTACGAGGGCCAGAGAGTAAGTGTTTCAGGCTCTGCGGGCCAGGAGCTGAATCTGGCCCTCCCGCCACTGTTCGCTGTCCCCCGGCCTGCTGTCTGTAGGGCGGAAATACTCTCTAATGGGGCCCAGCTCTTTCCAACTCCACGTCCAGGCATGCATGTTGGTAGCTTGGAATTGGCCACAGTAGGAATATTTATAACCTGGAAATTGTCAAATGCTGTGAATCAGGGCTTTCCTTTTTTTTCAACACGCTGATTGTTAAACATTTACCAGCACACCACTGGACACAATGATGGGCCAAACTGGAATGAACCCTGCCCTTTTGGAGGGTACAGTTGGGTTCCTGCACCATTTCGTGTTGGGCGGGGCAAGGAGGGAGCGGAGAAAGGCTGGTGAGGGTCTCCACTAGAGACCACTCTGAGGAGGATGACACCCATGTGTGGTGTGTCTGCCGAAAGGGCAGGGATGCTAGAAGAGGGTGCTCAGGTGGCCCTCTCCTTGGGCTGGCCATCCACAATGCTCCCCTCCCCCACTTTATCAGATTCCTCTGTGGGCAGCAGGGCAGCAAGGCAGCAGGTCTGTCTTTCCCCTCTGAGTTAGCTCAGGGGGAGACTTCAGGGATGTGGGAATTGAGATGTGAGCTCATGAGGGCAGTTTACTGCCTGGTCACTACAACCCCAGCTCCCAGCACGGCACTTGACATAGCGTAGGTTCTCTGCCAATGTGGCCCAGGGGTGAACCCCTAGTGGTTGCTGAACTCAAGTGATGCAGTGAGCTCAAACAAGGAGGGAACGCCAGCAAAGAATGCAGAAAAGGACAGGTTTGTCTGGTGACCTTGTTGAATAAACTGGCCTATGGGAGCTCAAGGAGAGTGAAAGGTTTGTGAACTTCAGTGTCTTCTCTGCTGCTCCGCAAACTCCTCAAGTTCAATGCCAGGAAGGTGAGCTCTAAGGGGCTGGGGCCATTTCTTTTTTGAGAGTCTGGATTCCCATGGCATTGAAGATGACTTGGATACATATCCATCCATAGAGACTTGATGGCCTTGTGTCTCCTACAGAGGTTGGGGTCCCGTGGGGAGGGGGCTTCTGATGGAATCTGACAGCTGGACTCAGATTTATTTCTAGGTCAGGAACCTGGAATAGTGGGAGCGAGGGGCTCTGCAATGAGTTACATGAATCCCAGTCTAGGAGGCTGGGGACTCAACTATCGCCAACTGAACACTAATAACATCCCATCTCATTTTGTCTCAGCTTACTGACATGGTCCTACAGTCGGCACATTTTGAAGTACCAGGAAATAGGTGAGTGTGACCATCAGTCATTGTCTGTTGAGCCCTGACCCCGTGCGGGCCCTGAGCCAGCTCTGCTGTCAACCAGGAACTCCTGATTTCTTCCCCAAAGAGCTTTTCTTCTTACAGCATCTTGGGGGCTCCATGTCACTGCTTTCAAATTAAAACTTAACAATAATTTAGACCGGCCAGTGTTGCTCAGTGGTTGAGCACCAACCCATGAACCAGGAAGTCACAGTTCGATTCCCAGTCAGGGCATATGCCTGGGGTTGAGGGCTCAATCCTTAGTAGGGGGCATGCAGGAGGCAGCCGATCAATAATTATCTCTCATCATTGATGTTTCTATCTCTCCTCTCTCTGCAATCAATAAAAGCATATTTTAAAACAATTATTTAAAGATGACTGATTGAATTCAATACTCTCAACTCTCTAAGGCCTTTGCCCTGCATTCCCAGGGTACCCTGTGTGCCTTAGCAAACCAGCTGGTTTCCTGCACAGGCCAAGCATCCTCCCACCTCTTTGTATGTGCCATTCCACCTTTGTATGTGACCAAAGCCTTCTCTCCCCCCCCCCCCCGCCCCGCCCTGCCCAGCACCTTTCTCCTCTTTACCTGATTCCTAAAGACCTCCTGAAGTCAGGACATGTACCCCAGCACCTGCTGGGTTATGTGTTCCCTCTCTGTTCCTGGAGCTCAAGTGTGGTTGGTCATTGTCTTTATCATCCTTTATCTGATCTCCATACCTGGGTCAATCCTGACTATCTACGTGAGCCTGTGCAAGTAGCTCAGCCTCTCTGTACCCTCATCTGCAAGAGAGGATGGCAATAGCAGCTATGTCCTAAGGTTGCTGTGACAAAGGAAAGGTGCATGCATGTACAACTAGTAGCACCTTGGAAGTGCTTAGGATACTGTGGCTATTATAGGAATTACTCCTACGACAGCACAGAGCAGGAGCTCAATAAACCCATCCCTTAATGATTTTGGGGGGGAGGGGCTTGGTCACAACCATCCCTTGCACCCACACCTACAGCATGAGGTGGGGGCTCAGGTTTGCCCCTTTTCTTGTTTGATGGTTTTCTCAAGGCTGTTGAAGCTTAGAGCTTGAATGAAATGCCAGCAAATTGTGGGGAGATGCTGAATACCTCACTTTCTTACTAAATTGTGCCTCCCTCAGCATGCACCAGGAGGAACAGCTCTGCCCATCTCCTGGGCAGCCTGAACCTTTGAGTCATTTCTGTGAGGGACTGGGCCCTGCCTTCCACTCCCTTCCCCAACCCAGGCTCAGGGGGAGCCCCTCCATCTTGTCTGTTCTGGGAGAGAATGGGGAGGAGATAATCCCACCACAGGGGCTCTGTGGATAAACTGCGGCATTCATGATAAGATTCAACACACGCTCACACACCCATGTGTTCACTGCAGGGCACCTTCACTTAACAAAAAGGCAAAAATCTGGGGGTTTTGAAGGTATTAACTGCAGAAGCGTGTGGACATGAGAAAGCCTGAGGGAGGGGAGCATTTGCTGGGTGGCCTTAGGTGTCTCCTGATGGCAGAAAGGGAACGGTTTCATTTCTGTTCTAGTCCTGAGTGACACTGCGGTTCATTCCACAAAGCTCTTCCAGTAGGAGTTGCTCCCCCGCGGGTGAAGCAGAGATGAATGGCCAGGTCCCAGTCTGAGGGGAGAGGTAAAGAAGCTGGAGTTACTGGGTGCAGGAGGAGGAGGGGGCAGTCCAGTACCTTTGGGGGGGGGCTTTGTTGTGTAGGTTCCTAGAAGGGGTCAGACTCCAGGGGCAGAAAAAAGGAGGGGGTTGGCGAGCCTGTACCCTCTCCGAAGGCAGCTCTGAACCCAAAAGGCCAAGGCTGGTAGACATCTGGGAAAGGCCCTGGGCTGACACGGGCAGTGTGGGCTCATTATCCAGATAATTGAGGGGGCATTTTCAATGCCAGGAAACATCCCTGTTTTATGGCCCCATCTGGCCAGCCAGATGTGCAGCCTGAGCTGTGGAGGGGGTGTCAGAGGTCAGGCGGTCCAGCCCCCAACCCTTTGGCCTGGCCCGGCCTAGTCCAGCCCAGCCCAGCCCGGCCCCGCCCCGGTCCCTCGGGTTTGCACCTGGCCGCACCTTGGCCGTCCGCGGTGACATGTTTCGGGGCGTTGACATGTTTCCGGGCGTTGACGTTTCCGACCGGGGCCGCCGGGATGGGGAGCGTGGGGTGCGGGGACCACGGCTGGTCCCGGATCAGGTCCCGCCCGTGGGCCTCGCGGCTCCGCACCAGCCCGGGCACCTGCGGGGGCGCGGCTGGGCGTGACGTCACGCGCCCCGCCCCCGCGGCCCCAGCCCCCTCCCATTCCGGGCGGGGCGGGCGGGACCGGCTGGGGCTGGCTTGCCGCAGCCCCCTCCCCAGGGGCCGCCCCTCCCGTCGGGCCGCGCCTCGGCCCCTCGCGTCCCCGCCCGGCCCGACTCCGCCTGCGAGAGGCCGAAGCCGCGGCCGCCGCCGTTGCCGCCATTGACGTCAGAGGGGCGGGCACATGACCCCGCGGGGACCAATCGCGCGGGCGCCGAGCGGCTTCTGCAATCTCTCAACAGAGCCGGCCCCCGCGGCCCCCGCCGCACACTCGCCCGCGGACGGCCGCCCAGACACACGTACTGTACACACGAGCGGGCGGCGGGGCCGAGACACGCCCGCCGCGCGGCCCCCGCTCGCCGCCGCCGCCGCCGGCCCCCGGCGCTGCCGCTCCCCGCCCGCCCGCCGCCCCGCCGGTCCGGCCGCGCGAGCATGCACCCGACGAGCTAGGAGGAAGCCGAGCTCCGCAGGAAGGACCGCGCCGCCGCGCCAGCCGCCTCCCGCCGGCCCCTCCCCTGCGGGCGCCCCCAGCCCCACACCCCCCCACCTTCCTGAGCGGTGGGGGGGTGCGGGCCGCCGACCGGGGGCCCTGCCGCCCCGCTGCCGGGACAGCCCCTTTCCCCGCCCCCGGCCCCCTCCCCGGCCCGGCCGGCCATGGATCTGACCAGCAGCTCGGGCGGCGGCGGCGACCCCCGGCAGATCGAGGAGACCAAGCCGCTGCTGGGGGGCGACGTGCCGGCCCCCGAGGGCACGAAGATGGGCGCTGTGCCCTGCCGCCGGGCCCTTCTCCTGTGCAACGGGATGAGGTACAAACTGCTGCAGGAGGGCGACATCCAGGTCTGTGTCATCCGGCACCCGCGGACCTTTCTCAGCAAGATCCTCACCTCGAAATTCCTGAGGCGCTGGGAGCCGCACCACCTAACGCTGGCCGACAACAGCCTGGCGTCCGCCACGGTGAGTCCGCTCCGCGTGGCCGCGCGCCTGCACCCCCGCGCCTCCCCTCGGGACCGCAGGGCGCCCCCTCCCACGGCTGCACCAGGAGCCCGGGGCCTGCCGCGCACCAGGGGGCGTCAGGGGCGGGGAGAACCCGGCCCCCCCGCTCCTGGCCTGGGCTCGGCGCTGGGTTGTGGAATCCGAAGCTCTGCCCGGCCGGCGGTTCGGGGAGACCCTTAGAATTCTGGAGTGGATCTGGCCCACCCCAGGCAGAGCATTTGGGGACCTCAGGCCCAGCGCTTGGGTTTCTTACGGGTGGGACCGTGGGATAGACCGGCTGGGCCCTGATGGTGGTGAGGGTTCCCTTTCTGAAAGCCTGCGGTGGACGGGGAAAAAAAAACCAACCAAAAAATAAAACACTCCCCCCAAACCCCAAACCCCCAACAACCTCAAAACCCCCAAACCCAAAGAATTTCCAGAAACCAATTCCTATCTTTGCTGTACCCATCTTTTATTCTTTTTCCTGCCCGGGCTGGCAGGCAAAACTGGGTGCTTCCCTTTCTGAAAAATCTCTTTGGCACATTGGGAGGCTGGAAGTGGAGGGGGAGGGGGCAGGGGTCCGGGACTATCTCCTCCCCACCCAGGGCTGAGGGTCAAGTTCTAGTGTGGAAGCTGACTTGTGGGGCTCTGGTCTTGCATTGTCTGTGAAGTGTGTGTAGACGTGTATTTCCATACTGGGGGTTTTATTTTGTTACTGTTATTGTTTTTAAATATGTGGTTGGGACTGGGTCAGCTGGGTGAGAGGGAGAAGAGAAGTCATTGATCTGTTTCTGAAATCAAATCTGCAAGGTGGAGAGAGAGCTGTGGTGGGGTCGCAGGGCGGGGGTGGCGGGCAGGAGCCTGAACAGGATGCTTTGTGTTTAGAAACAAGGACAGTTTAAAGCACCAGATCTGCTTGGGCCTGAGCCTTGCTGAGAGGGTTCCTTCCTCTATGGAGAGGTGACAGGTCTTCCCCAGAATGCACACTCCCCCCTGGGGCCACTGTGAGCCTGTTTACTAAAGGGGAGGGGGGGCAGAATCCACCGCCTGCTCACACCTGTGCCAAGAAAACCCAGCCAGGAAACAGGGTGTCGCTTACATGGCATGTCACAAACGTGTAGCGTGTGTAGACATTTCCCCGGCATCCATGTTCCCTTGGCAGTGTGTCACAGCCTGTGACACATGCTCCAAGGAATGGGGAGGGGGAAAAGTTAGCAGAAGAAACCTTACTCCTCGAAACAACTTCCCCCTCCTGAGAGCCTTGAAGCACATGAGGACTTTTATTCTGAATTTTGGGTCCTACGTGCTGAGAACACCTATTTTTTCTTTCCTGTGGGCACGTTGGTGCAATGTCTGCAAAGGCTGCTTTCTCAGGGTGGATCACTGGCTGTGGAGAAGCGGCCCAGGCCCAATTTCAGGCTCATGCATGTTTAAGAACCACAGGGCTTAGCGTTTGGCTTTTCATTTGATGGAGGGAAAGTCTTGGAAAATTTGCCCTCACACACCATTTCAGATTGGGGAGGAACTAGTGTCCTCAGTAGTTCTTTGCCTGGGACCTACCTGGAGCTTCCAAATCTGGCTTCAGAATTGTCCCCTGGCTCATGGCGGGGGGTGGGGGGGGGCGCTTTATTTTTTTCTGCCACCCCTCAAAGTGAAGGGGAGTGTGTGTGTGTGTGTGTGTGTGTGTGTGGAGAAATGGTTGAGAGGCACAGTGACCCTCTGTGGAAGGACAAGCTGAGCCAGGAGTGTGTCCTCCACTGCTGCTGGCCACAGTCTTGGGGAAGTCAGCTTTGGAGGCTCAAGGCCCAAGACTTACCTCTGATTGCTCAAGATGTATACGTGAGCGAGAGAGGAAAGGAGGAAAGGCTGTAGCCGGGCAGCCAGAAAGAGGCCCTGGCCCCACCTTCACCAGCCAAGGTGGGTGGCACTTTGGTAGCTTAGGCCTTTCTGGAGAGGAGCTGTGGTTTTCAGGACTGGGGACTGAGCACTAACCGTGGGACAAGATTTGTCTCAGCAGAGCCTTGCTCTGGCGTTGGGAAATGTGGAAGGAGAAACTCTGAGCAAGTGTCCAATGAACTGGCATAATTCCCCTTCCTCTGCCTGTCATTACCAAGGCCCTTGGGTAGGGCAGGGGTATCCTTAAATCTCCCCATGGGGGGCTCCAGGGGAGTACATGGCTCTGTGCCAGGGCCTGTGAGCATGGAGGGGGGCTGCTGAGGCAGGCCTAGTCGAGCGGCTGCCTCCAGGGCAGAGGTGGGGTTGGCACTGCTACTGGGGACCTTGCCTCATCCTGAGACACCTGGTTGGTGTCCAGGCCCTAGGAAACAAAGCAGCCCCGAGGGGTTTTTCTGAGGCCTGGGCGTTATGTAATCTGTCTGCATTTTATAGTGCGGCCCAAGCACTCTATTGAGAAATATTAGCCCAAATGAAACAAAGGTGAATTTGAGTGCAGTTCACTACAGCAAGCCCTGTGAAACCCTGTGGCTTTGTAGTGTCTCTTGCCCAGTCTCAAGCTGCCAATACATCAAGTATGTTTCATATCCTTTCTTGAAATGTATATCATCGGTATATACAGCTCAACTCAGAACCGTTGGGTAATTACATGGTTAATTGTGTGGGCTTCAGGAACAAGAGTGAGTGATTGATCTGGATCCAAATGAATAAACAAACTAAATACCTTCTTTTGCCCAAATTGTCTTTGGAGTCTGTCTACACTGATCCAATAAATTGGATTGTTGTCAGAGGTAAAGACCAGGATCACAGCTGTCTCGAGCAGGGTGGAAGCCTATGGGGCTCCCAGGCCCACCTGGGTGGCAGTTCCTGCTGGGTTCGCCCCTCAGGTGGACCTCTCTTGAGTCCCTGCTGGGGAGATGGGCTCAGACGGGGCCCCAGGGACTGGCAGCCTCACTCCCTGGCCTGGCTGTAAACTTTGCCTTGTGTGGGGTCAGGTTGGCGCTTGCCCTGTGCCTGTCTCCTGGGCCAGTTACTGATTAAATCCTCGCAGAGCCAACAGTGTGCCTGACGTGGCCTGTGACAGTGCCGGGCCTGATGCACTTTGTGCTTGAGACTTTGGATCCAGAAAGCTCATAAACAAAGAAGGAAACACAAAGGCGACAGTGACCTGGCTGACGTGTGGGGGTGATTGGGAGGCATCCACACCTTCCCTGGGGTACACATGACCACACCTTGTGGGGGAAGGGCCCGCTTGCCCGGGCTGTGGCCTGGCCCTGGCGCCTCATTCCCCTTTTGCATCCAGACTTCCCAGTCCCTGGGCTTCCCTGGGGCTTCGTGGTGGCTGTCGGTCGGAGCCGACGGCCAGGCATTCTGCATAAGCAGCCAGGTCCAGAGAGACCAGAATCCATTTTGCTATTGTGTGTCTAGGTTGAATTTGATCACCTGCTAGACATGTTTGTCCACTGGAAGAGGGCTTTGTCTGTGTGCTTTGTTTCCTCTGCACCGAAGAAGTACAAACACGCTGCTTACATTCTATTTCACCTAATTTTGTGCACGCATCACATGGCATCTCGTGGTGGATCCGGTCTGAAAAGTCTTTTATTCATTGACCCAACAGGGATGGGGGCACAGGTGACAGCAGTGTTCTTTATTCTCAGGCCTTAATTCATCATCGACTTGTTTTTAAATTCTCACCACTCTGCTGCTCTGATTGAAATGTTTCTGGCCTTCTTGTCACGGAGAGGAACAGTGGTTGATCTGGTATGCATGGAGGCAAGAAGTCACCTTAATTCTCATTAGGTTCCTTTAGTCCGATGTTTCCGTGGGGAGAGCCTTCTTCTGAACTTGCAGTTCCTAAGCATCTAGGTGTCTACTGCGGATCGGAGAGTTCATCCCAACGGTGTGATTTCCACTCGAGAATTAAAGTTTGTGTCCCATGGGGACACGTCTGCGTGTGTGTGTGTGTGTGCGCGCGCGCACGTTTGTTGACTTTTTTCACTTTGTATCATGCACCGCTTCCCGCCTTTAATTTATGTGATGTTTATTGTGGCAGTTAGTAAACACAAGGAATTTTTATTTTCATTGCCATTTGTCACAAGATTTTTGAATATATCAAATTTATTTCTGGATAACTTGTCTGATTGAAGATGGTGGAGGGGAGGGGCAGAGACGGAGGAGAAAACAATCTAAATTCTCTGTAAACAACAAATGTGGCCTGCCTTCCCCAGGCTGTGGTAAATAAGTGCATTTTAAGGAGGGAGTATGTTTTGATGCTGCCATTCACTCGCCTGGTGCAATCTGAGATGCCCTTTCTGGCCACGGGCAAAATTGTGCCAGTCCAGGTGGAAGGGGTTTCATCGCTTGTGGCTGGGCTTTGCTGCCGAGCTGGCGATGGAGGTGAGCGAGGCGGATGTGTGCCTCCGGCTTGGGCTCCATGGCCCACAGGTGGCTTCTCCACAGGGCCCGCTGACTCATGTGGCAGTGAGAGAGGGAGGGCATTTCTGGGGCACTGTGCCCAGCAAGGCTAGGGGGAGCCTGGTGGCCACATGACCAAAGCTGTCTCGGGGAAAAATGCAGTCTCCCTCCAGGCCTAGCCATGTGGGTGGTGCCCCTTGGTGTTTTGGCAGAATGGATCTGTGAGATAGCCGAGTTATGCCTTTGATTAAAGGATTCAGTGAGATTAAGTGAGGCAGCCTAATGGTTTAGGGAGCCTCCACCATGGGGCAGAGCAAACTCCGGGCTTGCGGTCCCTTGACCCTGGGTCTGGATTCTGAGGTTATGACTTCCTGGCTGTGTGACTTTTGGCACAAGCTTTCCCTTGCTGGGCCTTGCTGCTTCTTCTTCTGGAGGGCGGGACAATGCTACCTCATTGACAGGGTTGCCATAAGGATTAGAAAGAATTCAGTTTAGCACCTAGAACAGTGGTCAGCAAACTCTTAGTCAACAGAGCCAAATATCAACAGTACAACGATTGAAATTTCTTTTGAGAGCCAAAATTTTTAAACTTAAACTTCTTCTAATGCCACTTCTTCAAAATAGACTCGCCCAGGCCGTGGTATTTTGTGGAAGAGCCACACTCAAGGGGCCAAAGAGCCGCAGTTTGCCGACCACGGACCTAGTAGGATGATCAGCATAGAGTAGGGGTGTGACAAGAGGCCAGTATTCCAATTCATGTTTTCCTAATTGCCCTGAGAGAGCTTGTGTGAAACTGCACAAGTGGAAGGGGTTATTGCTATTTAAAAACGGGCAGTCTCCAGAGAAAAGTCTCTTGAGATGAGCAGTGCATTTGGGAAAGTTAGGGCTATTGAGCAGATCTGGTATGCATGGAGGCAAGAAATTGTTGAAAGCAGTTGAAGAAAAATTCCTCAGGGGGCACAGTCTAGTGTCTTTAAAAAACACACCACATAACTCTTTTCTTTTTTTGAAAATTGAAACAGTGATGCACACATCAAATAAATTCAGAGAGTACAACAAGGCATTTAAGGAAAAACGAAGCGTCATTCTTATTTCATGTCCCCACAGCTCCTAGTTCTCCTAAGCAAGCCCCGTTACCCATTCCTGTGTATCCTTGCTGACCATTTTGGCATTTACACACAGACCCAAGCCATTGTTTCTCATTGGACAATGTATTTTGGAGGTTATTCTAGATCTGTGCATATGCAACTGCCCTGTTCTTTTTCACGGATGCATAGTGCTCCATTGTAGAGGGGCACTACAATAATGTAGGCAGACCATTCCCTGCTGCTGGGCATTTAGATCAGTCCCAATCATTTTCTATTTTAAACTTTCCATTTTTATTCAGTTGAGTTGTTGTTTCTGTTTTGATAATTTGAATGTTTTTTGCTTACTTTTTTGGTGGGTGTTAAAATATTTAGTCCCAGAGTTGATTTGCAAGGGCAAGCTGACCCTCCCTCAGAGTGCCTCGTCTGAGATCACTGCTGCCTGGAGTCATGCTTCAGTCTGGCTGAATGTCACTGGTCAGGGAGCCCCCTTGGAGGGTCTGGCTACCTGGCCCCGCCAGGAGCTGAATACAAGTGAGCAGGGGGGCTCTGACCAGTCATATTGACCTCTACCCCAAGGACAAGGGTCTGCATAGCCCAGGACAGCTGTTTCCTGCTCCACCTGAGAGCATCATTTTTGTCTCCAGACTTCCTGCTTCCCCAGGATGGAAGCCAAGCCCGAGTGGCCCTGGGGTAGAGAAAGGGAGGAAGTGAGAATGCCTTTTCCCAGCTCTTGGCTCTGGTGATAGGGCACCTAGTGCATTCAACAGGGCAGTGAGTGAGGCCAGATGCGTTGGAAAGGAAACTTTGCTGACATTAGCAGAGTCCTACCAGAGGGTGATGAGGCGTGTGTGCGTGTGTGTGCATGTGTGTGCATGTATATGGGGGAGGTGTCGGTGTATATTGAGGCAAAGGGGACAGCAGAGAAAATATTTCTGGTGTTGACATTGGTCACTGTGTTTATTTATTTTATTTTATTTATTTATTTTTTTAAAGTGTCATTCAGTTGAAATATATCTTTATTAAATTTTCTGTTTGGTTATCCACCCATTGTTGAAAGGCGGATATTGGTGTGGCTTTTTTTTTTTTTTTTATACATTTTATTGATTTTCTTATAGCGAGGAAGGGAGAGGGATAGAGAGTTAGAAACATCGATGAGAGAGAAACATCAATCAGCTGCCTCCTGCACACCCCCTACTGGGGATGTGCCCGCAACCAAGGTACATGCCCTTGACCGGAATCGAACCTGGGACCCTTGAGTCCGCAGGCCGATGCTCTATCCACTGAGCCAAACCAGTTAGGGCTGGTCCCTGTGTTTAGTCACCATTTCTTTGTACCTGTGGTGTGCAGAAAGGTTTATACCAGCGTCTGGGGTGTGCACTAGGGGGGAAATGGTCATATCAGCAAGCTAGGGTCCCACCCCTGCAACTTCCTAGCTGGTGGGTGACCTTGGGCCAGTCTCCTAACCCTCTGTCCTTATCTGTGAAGTTCAGATTATGGAACTTCCTTTTGGCATTGACCTCAGGGTTTAGGTGAGGTAAGTCATGACAGTTCATTCAGTATTAACGTGGCAGATAAATATCACTGTTCTAGACACTTTGAAGAAAACCAGTCCCTGTTCTCCTGGACCTTGTGTTGGTGGTGTGGGTGACAGACAGTAAGCCACTAAACAAGTAAATGTGAGTCTGACTGCTGGTGGGTGACAGGGGCCCTGGAGCAAAGAAAGCAGGCAGGCAGGTGGCATGTTTGGGGCTTGGGGACTGGGAGCTTTGTTGCTTTGCATATGGTAGTCAGGGAAGGGAAGAAGGCGATAATCTGGAGGGAGAGCATTCCAAGCAGAGAGAATGGCAAGTGCAAAGGCCCTGAGGTTGGCTGGTACTTAGAAATCACACACTAAAGTGGCTGGTACTGAATAAATGCTCTATAGTCGTCATTATCCTGCTTTCCAGGAGCTGTGAGCATCTATTAAAAAATACTCATGAGCACCCAGAATGTGCCAGGTGCTGGGTATACAGGCAGCACCCTGTCCCATGGAGCTTTCATTCTAGTGCTACTGATGGGTGTGTGTGTTTAACCCAGCTCCCTCCCAGTAAATAGTGAAGAATAGCATTGGAGCAGTGCTTTAAGAGACTCTTAAATTACAAAGCCCAGCAAAACTTTTAAAAACCAGCTCCTTTTGTCCCTACCATTGCAAGGGTCCCAGGATCTAGAACACACTGACCATCGAAATTGCCTCCGGGGGTGGGGGGGTAAGGGGAAGTGTGTTGCCCAAACACTCATACAAATGACTCAGCAGCAGGGCTGGGGCTCACACCCAGGACTCCTGCCTCCCAGCACCTTCCAGTGCCTTCCTTTGTCATTGGCTCTCTTAGTTTCAAGTGGTTGTCAGAAGCATATAAGCAGATTAGCTGAGTAAACTCACTTTGGAGGGAAGCAGAAGAGCTGGACTCTCCAGTCCCCAGGAGGGTGACGTGAGGACTGAGGCAGGGCAGCTGATGTTTCCCTGAGGCTGGCTGGGCTGGCTCAAATGGGGTCATCAGGAGGGGAGATAACACTGGAGCTGGCAGTAGTTTCCTGGATGTCCTGGGCCAGTCCCAAGCTTTTGGAGCACACAGTTTGCAAATGGGAGCACACAGTCTGGGAGAGCCCACTGCCTCTGGTTTTGGCTCCCTATTCAGCCCAGTGAGTCTGATCGCTGGCACGTGCTGGTGTGGGACCGAACGGGACAGTGGCGCTACCTGTGTGGACGGGGCTGGGTGTAGTCAGGGCAGGCTAACTGCTGTAACAACCAGCCCCCACAGCTGGCTGTCTTCACGCAACACGTTTACGTCTTGCTTGCTCATGTCACCTCCCAGTCTGGGTTTCTGCTCCCTGTAGGGCCTCATTGAGTGGGGGATGAGGAGAGGAAGCAAGCACCAGGCAGAGCCATTTGTGAGTGTGGCTGGTCCCTTGGCCACAGCTCAGTCCTGTAGCTCTCCCAGTGTCCTGGAGGCTGGGGCAGGGTGAGCTGTGCCAGGACAAAGGAGACCATGGCCTGATGACAACTCCCGCCGAGGACAGGGGTGATGCCACAGTGGTCTGGAGGTCTCCAAACTACAGGAAAGGGCATTCAAACAACATGGTCTCTTCTGGTTCCTGGGTTTGAGTTTGGTGGCAGGTCAGGAGAGTTTGCAGTCTTCTCTCCGGTGGGGAATAGAATAGGATAAGTGAATCTTTTGCAGGGGATGGAGCACTGCACTCCAGATTACCATGACATTTATTGTCCACCTGCTGCGTGCCAGGCATAGTGCTCCTTTATTTTCCATACAGTCCTACGAGGTAGGTATTATTATCTCCATTTTGCAGATGCTGGAGTGGAGACAAGAAGGATTGGATTGGGAGTAGGTAGAGTTCAGAGACAAAGGCAGGTCTGCTCCATGCTCGAATGTGTGTCCATGGATGTATGTGCGTTTGTTGGATATACATAAATGATTTCAGCCTCTTGCAGAAACATCTTAATTGAAAATCAGAGGGCTTATCAGTTTAGTGTTTGCCAATGTTTGGCAGACATTCCTTTGTGAATTTGTCAAGTGAGTTCAGGGAACTGGTGTTGGAAAGTGAATGCCAAGTATTTGTAAAGGGTAAGCACCAGGCACTAGGTTGTGAATTGAGTAACAGATACTGTATGTGCAAATGGAGTTCCCCAGGTACTCCGTTTGCAAAGGGGGTGCTCCAAGGTACGCTGTATTTGCGAATGAGTGCTCCCAGATACCGCACTTATTTTTACTTTTTAAAAGTATATTTATTATTTTATTTATTGATTTTAGAGACATAGAGAGGAAAGGAGAGAGAGAGAGAAACATCAGTTTGTTGTTACACTTATTTATGCATTCATTGGTTGATTCTTGTATGTGCCCTGACGGGATCGAACCTGCAAGTATTGGGACAACACTCTAACCAACTGACCTACTCAGTCAGGGCTCAGGTACTGCATTTATAAAGTGAGTACCCCAGGTACTGGGCTTGCAACTGGACTGCTTACAAAGTGAGTGCTCCCAGGTGCTTCACTTGCAAAGTCAGACATAATCTTTGCTCCCCAAAGGCTCACAGTTACATTGGGGTACATATGCCTTGTCTGCTGTCTGGAGGGAGGAAAAGGTGCTATTATGGGGGCAGGTGGTTTCAGGAAGGACTTCATTGGAGAGACACACCTGGACAGACAGAGATAGTTTGAGATGTGAAGAGATGGGGCCAGAGATGGGAATGGCAGAGGGAGACCAGTGATCAGAGGAAGGGGGCCAGAGCAACTGGGCATGCTCCAGGTGGTCTGTGACATTCTCCCTAGCGGTGGGCACCTGGGCACCATAAGAGAGTGTAGGAGATAAAGATGGAGGTAGAATCGCTTCACCATAAGTCAAGGTGAGGTTAATGCTGGGCTCATCAAGGCATGTTTGAGTCAGGAGGACCCTGGTCTTGATGTGTAGGGACAAGGAGCAGCTGGCAGCTGGGAGCCTGGGATGCCCCTGAATGGAAACTTCGGCAGTGCAGGGATCTGAGTTACCAAGGCCAGCTGTTAGTCACAATGGTGACCACTGCAGCAGCCACTCACGAGTGTCCTTTTTTTCTAGGAGCTGTGCTAGGTGATTCCTGCAACAACCTATTACTCTCCCCATTTTACAGATGGGGACACTGAGGCTCCCTTTCAGCAGATATTCTTTGGCTGAATGAATGGGTGAATGAAGGAAGGAATGAACGAATGAGGCTCTTGCAGGTGTCTAGTTGGGAGGTCCTTCCTGTTGAAAGGGGAGAAGGAAGAGCCACATCCAGACCTCCACCTGCCACTTGCTTGTAACCCTGCATATCTCTGGCCCGTCGTGTGCCAAGCATGTCACACTACTCCCTTCTCCAGGGTTGCTGAGGCCAAAGGAGAGAGTGTGTGCAGTAGACCTGTGCATTGCCAGGCACCTGGAACACATAGCCAACCTTGGGGTGGACACAGGCCCCAGAGGTCCTGGCCCAGTACCGTGGCCATGAGGCTGTTGGGCCCGGCCAGCCAGTGGGGAGCTCCTGATGAGCTTTCCCCAGAGGCCTCTGATACTTGCCAAATCCCGGGCCTGAAACCTCCACTGTGAGCTTTGGCTCAAAGGGCTCCCCTTCTGGAACCTTCTTTGATGGAGGCCTTGTGGGAAGGCCCAGTTGGCTCTTGGGCTCTTCAGAAGGTGGCACCATGGGGCCAAGGCCCAGGGCCGGAGTGGTGCTGTGCTTTGTGTCTGCAGTGGGGTTCGAGGCGGGTAGCTGTGCGGTGTCAGGGGCCCTGTTGGAAAAGGGAGCAAAGACATGTGATGTCTGTTTGTTGCTCTTATTGGCTTGTATTTCGTGACCCTGTGACTGAGGCTTGCTTTGGGGTTGGGAAAATGAGTTTGAACTGTTCCAGTAGTTAGGTGGCTACCGGGCTTGGGGATCTAGGTAGGGTCAGCCTGTGGGTTCAGACAGGTCAGGGGTGACTGCAGGGCAATAGTGGTCATTTCCTCCAGCCACGCTGAGTCCTTGGGCATATTTGTGTATTTAATCTTCACACCAACCCCTGAGGCTCCAGCTTACATACAGGTGGGAAACTGGAGGCTCTGGGAGTTTCAGGTTACACAATGAACCCAGACGACCTGGCTCCAGAGCCAGCGTTCTTCTCTACAGGCCAGGATGCCTCCTGGCCAGGGCTGGGACACAGGAGCCTGGGCAGCAAGGACAGTTGCCAGCAAGGCGGTGGTAACAACAGCGAGCACTAACACAGTGCTTACTATTCTGAGCCCTTCATGTAGATGAGCTTGTTTCATTCTCATGATGCCCCTGTAAGATGTCATTTTCCCATTTTACAGAGGAGCAAACTGAGGCCCAGAGTGAAGAGGTCACTACTTGCCCAGCTAATAATGCTGGAGTTGGGATTTGAACCCAAGTCGTCTGGCTCCAGAGTATACTATAACCACATGTGGCCTGGAAGCAAGGCTTAAGAGTAGAGGGTCAGAAAGGCCCAAAGTGGCCAGGGCTGGCTCTGCGCTGAGAGGAGGGCCTTGTA
The DNA here is from genome assembly GCF_963455305.1 of Plecotus auritus. Classification (NCBI taxonomy): domain Eukaryota; kingdom Metazoa; phylum Chordata; class Mammalia; order Chiroptera; family Vespertilionidae; genus Plecotus; species Plecotus auritus. The sequence continues at coordinate 20,983,568 of NC_137785.1, forward strand.
GGACAGGGAGGTATGGACAGAGCAGAGCGTTTCACGCTGGGGGGTTTGGCCATTTTTCTGCAAAACCATCTCTAGAAAAGTTGTAGCAGAGATTTGCTCCTCACTTTTGTTGATCTTGGGTAATGAACTTGGCTTCTGGGAACCTCAGTTTATTTGCCTGACTCGGCCTGACCCTGAGGAGCTGCCCGTCAGAGCGGGCTGTGATGACTTGACCACAGTGAACGTGAAGTCCAGAGTCCGCCAGGAGCATGCCCCATGCTCTGCCTGCTGTGTGATTCAGCCCCACACCTGGAGCTTTGGCACAGCACCTCTTCCCTCTGCCTTGGTGGCGGCCACCAGCCCCTGGAGCCTGCCAGACCCCCAGCAGGAGTGAGGGCTCGCTCCCCGCAGCATGGTACTTCCCCAGCGGGGTGGATACAGGCAGTTGTCTTCTCTACTAGCTCTTCACCTCCACAAGTAAATTAAACCCCAAATAATCACAGGACAATGATGATCTCATAAACTAAAGGAGTAAAAATTCTCCCATAATCCTACCACCTAGAAATCCCCGTATGAATGTTTTCGGGAATAGCCACCTATGCTTTTTTCATGGATGAGTACATATGACATACATGGGATGAGATCTTATTCATAAATGCTAAGTCATTTTTATACATTATCTCAAAGAGTTTTAACTTTGGCCCCATTGATATTGGGGAACACCCTGGGTAGGATGTTGACCAGCATCCCTGGCCTCAGCCCACTAGATGTTCATACACTGCTTTCTTCAGTTGTAATAGAAAAATATTTTGCTCATAGACATTGCCATGTGTCCCCTGGAGGGGGGGCAACATCACAATTGAGAACCCCTGTGGTAGCTCATTTAACAGCCCACCTACCCCGAGAGGTTTTACTGGACAGAGTGGCACTGGCTATGGGCTGGGCCGAGCGTGGAGCTCAAGCTCCTGCCCGCCTTCACCTTGCTTCTTTGGAAAGTGGCACGGAGGCGGTAACCAGGAAGTATGCGGGGGGCTGCAGGAGCCCTGATCTCTGTGTGGCGTGGCGTGGAGCTGAGAGCCAGCAGGGACCCTGGAAGGAAATCCCACTGGCCAGAGCATTACAAGCTCCCCACACTTTGATACCTCCAATTGGCCCCCCTGCTGTCCCTGCCTTTGTCTGATGACTCAGGACTTCAGAGATCTGGATTGTTGAAAGGGGAATTGCATCATGCCAATAAAAAGAGAAAAACCGGCATTAGAAAGTTATGATGTGTGGAAAATGACTTTGAAACCTGCTTCTTGCATCCTGTCTGAATTAAAGCATTTGGGGGAGGAGGGAAAGGGGTACAGTGAAGAGAGGGAGTGGGCTGGGGTAGGCGACCTGGCTAGGTGGCTCTTCTAGAAAGACCTTTAATTGCTTGACTCAAGCCCCACCCAGGGCTGTCATTGAGCCCTTCTGCTTTTCGGAGCTAGTTGAACCACACCACCAAGAAAGATATAGAAAGGAAGTTTCTGAAGTATGTGTGGGTCCTGCCAGCAGGTGCAGTGAAGGGGTGAGGGTCTTGGGCCAGATAGTGTTGCAAAGAGTAGAGGGCTGGGGCTCTTTTAATGCCTCAGTGGTAAGCCGGGTGCCCTCTGACCCGGGGGGCTAAGCCATGGGTATGTGCTCTTGTGTAGGACACACCCGATCAGCATGCAGGGCAGTCTTGCTTGAAAGGGTCTGGGCTGTACAGTGGGGAGCAGCAAACACCCTGCCCCCACTTTGAAACTCCTGGGTGGAGGTAGAGGTGCTAAAGACCCTGCCTCCCCAGGTCAGCCTTTCCCTACGGGAGCTGTCCAGTGTTTTCGGATTCTGACACCTCATGTTAGGCCAGGTAACCAGCGGTGGGATCCAGCTCTCAGCTTCTTCATCTGCAGGCTGGGGATAATAGTAGCCACCTCCAAGACTGTCCTAAGAATAGAGGAGATGAGGCATGGACACTCTTTAGTAGAGTGCCAGGCATAGGATCAGTGCTCAATAGTGCCCACTCCGTCATCACCACGAATTTTACCATGGCCACTGCGTCGGCCCGCCTATGTTCCTGCTCCTTGCTCAATTGAAGTTCTTGAAGGCAGGGTCCTTTTCACCCAGGTTTACCTGATGTCACTGGAGCCTTTGGCTGAATGTACTCTGCCCTCCATATCCCTGGGTTCCGCATCTACATCCATGGATTCAACCAACCACTAATGGAAAATACGTGACAAAAAATCTTACATTGTTGCTGATGTGTACTGTGTAGTTACGCCTACCATGGTTGTGATGGTTGAACCTGTACTAAATATGTACAGATTCTTGTTCCTGTCATTATTCCTTAAACAATGCAGTATAACAACTATTTACATTGCATTTACATTGTATTAGGTATTTTAAGTAGTCTAGAAATGATTTAAAGTATATTGGAGGATGTGTGTCGATTATATGCAAATATACCATCTATACTAATAAAAGAGTAATATGCTAATTAGACCAGGAGACCTTCCGGAGACCTTCTGGACAAAGCCAGGGGCTTGGCTGGCCTGCAAACCACTCCCAAACAGCCCTCAGCCCCTCGCCCAGGCTGGCCATACCCCCCAGCACGGACCCCCCCCACCCCGATGGGGGCGTGGCCGGCCTGCAAACCGCCCCAGGCCCCTTGCCCAGGCCAGCCCCGCCCCCCAAGGGGACCCCCACCCTGATCTGGGACCCCCTTCAGGGCAGACCAGCTGGCCCCCACCCGTGTACCAGGCCTCTATCTTCTATACTAATAAAAGGGTAATATGCTAATTAGACTGGGAGACCTTCTGGACGTCCTTCTGGACAAAGCCATGGTGGTGGGGCCGAGGCAGAGGTGGTTAGGGGTGATCAGGCCAGGAGGGGAGGGCAGTTGGGGGCAAGCAGGCCGGTGGGGGGGCCAGTTAGGGACGAGCAGGCCAGCGGGGGGGCAGTTGGGGGCAAGCAGGCTGGCAGTGGGGGGCAGTTGAGGGCGAGCAGGCTGGCAGGGGGGGCAGTTGGGGGCAATCAGGCTGGCAAGGGGGGCAGTTGGGGGCGAGAAGGCTGGCTGGGGGGGCAGTTGGGGGTGAGAAGGCTGGTGGCGGGGCAGTTGGGGGTGAGCAGGCTGGTGGGGGGCGCAGTTGGGGGTGATCAGGCCAGTGAGGGGGGCAGTTAGGGGCGAGCAGGCCAGCAGGCAGAGTGGTTAGAGGCGAGCAGGCAGGTGAGTGGTTAGGAGCCAGTGGTCCCAGATTGTGAGAGGGATGTCCGACTGCCGGTTTAGGCCCGATCCCTGGGATTGGGCCTAAACTTGCAGTCGGACATCCCCTGAGGGGCCCAGATTGGAGAGGATGCAGGCCGGGCTGAGAGGGACACCCCCCTGCCCCCGTGCACAAATTTCGTGCACTGGGCCACTAGTTTTATATAAGGGACCTGAGTATCCTTGGATTTTTGGTATCTTCAGGGGTTCTGGAACAAATCCCCTGTGGATACTGAGGGACGATTGTATGGTTGCTTATAGGGGGCATCTCAGGGCCCCAGGCATTGCAGTCTTTGAAAGGATGTAAAAGTGTCTCAAGTTTTCTTGGAAACCCTTGCTCTGTCTGGTGACTTTGAAGCTGTCCTATTGGGAGAACCTCCAGGGAGTGATCTTAGGCATCTTGGACACCGAGACCTGGAATGGCCCCTCAGCCCTGGTCCCAAACCCAGCTACTATGACTGGACTCAAGCAAGAAAGAAATCCACAGTTGGAAGGCTTAAAATATTAGTGGTGGTTTTCATCTCAGCTTTCAGCAGCAGGGCTTGGGAAATAAGATTTTGATCTCGGAAAATATGATTTAAAAACAGAATTGAAAGTTGCATTTATTTGCTCAACGATATTGTCCCTGACACATGCACAGCGCCTGAATGGTGGCGTCTGGTCTGAGCGTGCCAGTGGGGACACCACCCAGAGCCCTTCCAGGAGGCACTCGTGTGGATATTTCAAAGTCCCCTGCTCCAGAGTGGGCTTTCCTCCTTTGACGACAGAGCCCCGGGAGGCCTCTTCTTTGGGGGCAGCTCACTTTGTTGTCTTGGCCTTACAGCGTCGGCGGAGACACTGTTGCCAGGGGATGAGGCCTCTTCCTCAGAGCCCCAAATATTGAGATTTAAACCCATTGACAGGTGGCTTCTTGGAGCTTGAGTCTGGTTGTTTCTTCCCAATGTTCCCATCCCAAAGGAGGCGGAGGTCTCTCTCCTTCCTGTTGGCTGAGGCCTGGGAGCTCGGAGTCCCCTCAGGCTCCCTGTGGAGCCTTCTAAGAGGTGAAGTCTAGCCGCAGGCCATCCCAGGAAGGATTAGCACTCCATTCTTATCTGCCCATCTCTCTGCCCTGTGGCCAGTGGAGATCATGGAGGGAGGGAGGGGCTTTCTTCAGAGTTGCCGTGAGTGGGGTGGGCAGGGTCTCTTGGCCACAGTTCCTGTCCTTTTACCCCGATCAAGGCTTCTGTCCCTTCAAGCCTAGGGGTAGGAACACATGAGCTAGAAATGGGGTGACCAACTGTCCTGGCTTGCCTAGAACTGTTCCAGGTATTTGCACTCAAGTTCTATGTTCCAGGAAACCCCCCAGTTCCAGGCAAACTGGGACAGTTGGTCACCCTAGGTAGAAATACCATCTCATGTGCTTTAACTGTACTCTGCCCACATCTTGTTATGTTGTTCTTTTGTTACAATTTCTTCAAATGACACCATTTTGTGTCTGCCATCTGTTTCTTCCCAGGGCCCTGGCTGATACACCAGGAGCTTCAGGATGAAATTATTTTCAGAGTCTCTTTTAGAGTTTATAGTAATCAAATGGGCCGTGATGCTAAACATGGGAAACATAAATTAATCTCTTAAACTTGAACTCTTTTCTGAAAATATGTCCCCTTGAAAAACATGTGATGATGACAACAATGACAATGATGGTTGCAGTGGCCCTTTATTTGCTCACTTACTATGTGCTTGTTTTATTAAGAATTTTGATAGACTATTAGGATTAAATATTATGACAATCCTATGAAGATTTTCTAGGATGAGGAAACTGAGGCTTACTGAGGTGGAGTAATTTGCCCAAGGCTTAGGATGGGCAAGTGGTCAGGCCAGGGTCTGAACCTGATGGAGCTCCCTGGGAGCTTACTATGCTTCCTGATGAGGTGGTTTACAACCTAGGCCAGTGGTCGGCAAACTCATTAGTCAACAGAGCCAAATATCAACAGTACAATGATTGAAATTTCTTTTGAGAGCCAAAAACCGACTTCTGCACATGGGCCACGAAGTTTCAATCGCACTGTACATGTGCTCCCGCACGTGGTATTTTGTGAAAGAGCCACATTCAAGGGGCCACAGAGCTGCATGTGGCTCATGAGCTGCAGTTTGCCGACCACTGCCCTAGGCCAAGGCAGACAAAACTCACACTTTTTCTGCCTCTGGCTTGGACGGGTGTCATATTGGGTGTGCAGGCAGCAGATCTGATGTTTTCCAGAGTTCACTTCCTCCCATGTGGCAGGGTTGTGTGCACGTAGGACTGGCCGTGCGGCCAGTTTTGGCTTTGCTGAATGCAGCTATGGCCAGTATTGGAAAATGTTAGTGTGTTCTTTCCTTTTTCCATCCCTCCCCCTTTAAAATTTTTATAATTAGAATCAGAGGCGGGTAGAATTGGGAAAGAACCTGCAGGTCATCTAGTTCTGGGATGGCAAATACATGACATAGGTGCTGCCACTCCTAATTGCCTTGCCCAGAGTAGACATTACTAATCAACCCTGGCATAATTAATCCTTCCCTGTGAGCTGGAGACAGGCACTACTAATCAATTGTTGTTGGCATGTAACACTTCTCCCTCATGTGTAGATTAGGAGGAAACTGAGACTATGAGAAGTTAAATGACTCTCAAGGGAGCCAGTAGGGTTGTGGAGCCTGCTCCACACCAGGGAGTTCTCTGTTGAGAGATGACTTTGGGTTAAAAGTCTGATGTCTAAATAAAGTGTGGTGTAGGGGGCCTCCTGGGTTTAACCTAGCAGTGCATGGATCTGGATTTAAATTCTAGTTCTGCCTCTTATTGGTTGTAACTTCAGGCTAGTCACGTGACTTATTGGAATCTGGTCTGTGAAACTGAAACTTACAATATGTACATCCCTGGATTGTGAGGAATCAATGGCATGGAGTGTTTATTCAGCATCCAGCAGATATTGGTGGGGCCACTAGCCTGGCATGTGGTGGGGAAGCTTTGTAGACAAGGCCCCACCCTCAGGGAGCTTGCTATCCTCATGAAGAAATGCTGGTTTTCTTTCTCTTTCCTCCTTAGAGGCCTACAAAATTGTATTATTATTTTTTCGAAGTTGAAAAAATATATTTTTAACGACTTTATTGTCTCATTCACTTAAATTTTAGCTTGTTTATGCTTCTCATGACTTGCTTTGGGAAGCAATTTATTTTTTCTTTCATTCCTGGTCTCATTTCCACTCTCATATCAGGGCAGTTGGTCAGTGCGTCAGTTTGTCAGTCACAAACAAAAAAAGTGACAGAATCTTCTTTATGAAATGGATGTGCCAGGACACTGGGTCTTAGACTTTTTTGGAGTGACACACTCCTTTTGAAAATTTGATGAAAGCCGTGGACCCTTCTGCTGGCAAATGGTAAGATGCCAGGCTCAAAAAATGCGGCATCTGTTATTCTAAGGATTGATTCATGGCGGCCCCCACCCCCCAACTCCCCAGGTTATAAAACAATCTGGGGCCCTGTGACACTTAACTAGCAGGAAATGGAACTTTGCATGGAAATAAACACGTAAATGATTAAAACATGTTTCATTAAGTATGAAAGATCAAGGTTTTTATACCGAGTTCTGCTCCTTTGGCCGGGCAAGTGGATTTGCCCATGTAGCATTTTCTAATGCTTGTTGAGCTGTGTTGTTTAGTCTTCTTGGTTATGGTGAAATATTTTTTCTTTTATCCTAGTCTGGAGTTTCAAGGTTGGCACTTTTTGCCTCTAAAATGTTTATTTTAAGATTTAGAACAGTTCTTCACTTTTTGATAAGACAGAGTGCATTACTGCAGGCTCGCTGTGGTAGAGCTCAGGCGTATTGCAGATGGTGGCTCAGCGCTCAGCCCTGCCGAGCACGCAGAGTGACCATGGGCCACCTCACCTCCCTGAGCTGTATGTAAAGCTGGGAGACAGAAACCCCTGTGGTCAAGGATTAAAGAATAGTCAGCACACACACACACACACACACACACACACACACACACACACACACAAAATCCCGAGAATATTGTATAAGGCCATGGTGGATTTTGAATGTGATTGCCTTGAATTTGACTCAGAAGTACGGATCCTTTGCACTGTAAGAGGTTGGTGTTTCTGGCATATCAGGTTAAGTGAGTAGAGGTCCTGTGTGAGGTGCTTCTTCCTCCTGGAAACAGAAGACTTTAAGGAGGCTGACCAGCATTGCTAAAGAAACCAAGGGCCTTCCTTGGTTGGTAGCATATAAAAGAGCCCATAAATGAGTTCCTTCCTTGTCTTTGACTCTTCCGACATTTGCCAGTACCCTTCTGTACCTGCCCTAAAATAAAGCATGATTTTAATGACAAGAGAGAGAGGGTTCCATGGAACCATTTCAAGTTTAGACATGGAATTTTGTTGGTATGATTTCTTTGCCACTGAATTTTGCATTTGTGTGTTCTTAAGCCAAAAAAAGGAGTTGAACTTGCCCTTTTGTTTGCTCCAGTACTCCCACCACTTTTGGCAGTTTGGTGGGATGCAGTTGTGTTGTTTTGTGTGTGTGTGTGTGTGTGTGTGACTATCAACTTTGTTTTTAAAAGTGTGCTGTGAGCATGGAAGCTTCTCCCCTCCCTGAAGATCTGTTGTCAAGGCCTAGGCTGGGTGAAATAATGAATCTACTACTTCTTGAGTACCTACTAGGTCCAGAGGCTTATGTGTCTCATCTTATCTTCACAACAATCCCCTGGGCTGGGCATTGTCCCCATGTTACTGGATTGGGGACAGACCCTTGCCTTTAGGATCACACAGCTGCAGGTCATAGGCTGTGATTCACACGCAGGTCAGGCTGACCTGAGCCCATGTGCTTTGTCCTAAGCCCCACGCTTCTCCTGTGATCTCAAGGGACTTCCTGGGTGTTCTTTATGTCCCAGCCCTTGTAAGATTCCACTTAAGGAAAAAGAAGTAGGCGTTGGTTGGATGACAAAGAAAGGCCTAGTGAATTCTGTTTCTTCAGCTCAGCAGCCTCCCCGGTCACTGGTTAGGGTGGTCTTCTCTAGGCTGCCAGCTCCAGCCGCTATACCCATGTGACCTTCCAGGACAGCCCTGGTCAGTATGTAAAGGAAGGGGAGTACAGAGAAGGTAGCTTTTTTTTTTTTTTTTTTATCAGTCTCTCTATTTCACAGGTGAGAAAACCGAAGCTCCAAGGGGAGGGTGGCTTGGCCATAGCCACTTAGATCATGAGAGGAGTAGCCAGGCTGGGCCTGAGCTGTTCCTAGTAGGTGTTTATAGCCCGTTTACTTGGAAGAGGAGTGTTTCGGTTTGGTGTCATAAGCTGGAGGAATGCACCTGCCAGCATCATCCTAGACTAGAATCAGCTCCGTGTCAGGAGACTAAAGAACAGATCCAGGTGTGAATCCTCGTTTGGTTTGGTGAGACCTTTTGAGATCATCTAGGCCAGCGGTCAGCAAACTGTGGCTCGCGAGCCACGTGCGGCTTTTTGGCCCCTTGAGTGTGGCTCTTCCACAAAATACCATGGCCTGGGCGAGTCTATTTTGAAGAAGTGGCGTTAGAAGAAGTTTAAGTTTAAAAATTAGGCTCTCAAACGAAATTTCAATTGTTGTACTGTTGATATTTGGCTCTGTTGACTAATGAGTTTGCCGACTACTGATCTAGCCTGATGTTTTTATTTTGAGGTTGGGCAAACTGAGTCCCAGGGAGAGAGACTGCTCCGGTCATCATCCCTCCCTCAGTAAAATTTCTGGTTTTCTCCCTTTATGTACTACGTGGTACCACAGTCTACTTATTTATTTAGGCATTGGAGATTCTGAGTATTTTTTATTTGTTGTGGTAAAATATACATAACATTTACCATTTTAACCACATGTAGGTGTACGATTCACTGGCATTAAGTACATTCACAGTATTGTGTTACCATTCCTACTGCCTATACCCAAAACTTGTCATTATCCCCAACATAAACCCTGTACTATTAAACAATAGCTCCCCCAGCTCCTGGCTACCTCTGTTCTCCTTTCTGTCCCTGTGAATTTGCCTATTCTAGGCACCTCATGTAAGTGGAGTCAGACAGTACTGTCTTGCTGTGTCTGGCTTATGTCACTTAGCATAGTGTTTTCAAGGTCCACCCACGTTGCAGTATATATCAAAACTTCATTCCTTTTTATGGCTGAAGAGTATTCCATTGTATGAGTAGACCACATTTTGTTTATCCATTCATCTGTTCAGAGACACTTGGGTTGTTTCTATGAAACTTGTGGCTCTGATTACTGCTGCCATGAACCTGGGGGCAAATGTCTGTTAGGGTTCCTGCTTTCAGCCCTTTTGGATATATACCTAGGAGAAGACATTTATTTTCAAAGATGATCATCTCCCTCGCGCCCATTACATTGGGAACTCGGGTTTCTCATAGAATAATTAGAAAATGCACATAAAAGAAGAAAAGAAAATTTTCCAAAATGTTAACACTCAAGATTTTCTAGGACATTCATTTGCATGCACTGTTTTCCCTATTCACACGGCATTATGTTGTACACGTACAGTCTTCGGTAGTGTGAGAAAGACCTTCACTTAGAAATGTAAAAATCTTTGTGTAAGGCACTGGGATAGAGGGAGGAGGAGCCACTTGGTCTCGGCCACCCAGCTGAATATTCACTACCTCCAGGAAGCATCCCTTGTGGGTGCAGGACGTGTCCGTCCCCGTCTGTGGCTGCCATGTCCTGCTTTGCCTGATTTCTTTCCTATTATCTGCCCTCTACTTAGACTCTCTAAGTCCTGGGAGGGCTGCCCAGCACAGTGCCCATTAGTGGTTGGCACTCACTAAATACTTGTTGAATGAGTGAATAAGGAAATGGCTGGATAAATGAACGAGTGAAATTAACAAGTGAGGTGGATGAGTAGCATGGGGTCCTCTTGGACTAGACCCTTTTGGCCACAGCCTGAGCAGGCACATTGGGCAGAGTACCTGGGCGCAGCGAGTTGCCCTCCGAGCCTCGCTCACACCTGCGGGAGGCAGAGCCTGTCCGGCAGCGGAGGCTGTCCCTGAGAAGTTGTCCAGTTTGCTCCCAACAGAGGGCTGTGCATGTTTCGCCGCACAGACGTTTGCACAGGATGTCATGTGTGTCAGAGACTTGGCTAGGGGCTGGGCTGTGGGGTGACCAAAACAGGGTCCCCCCTCAAGGACCTTACATTCCAGTGGGGGAGACACCCTTGCACAAAGAACATGGTAATTTCGTATAGTAATAAATGTGATGAAGAAAAACACATGTTTTCTTTCTTTTTCTCTTCTCTTTTTTTCATTTCTCTCTTTCTATATAAAGAAAGAAAGAAAGAAAGAAATCCAGTTGGCTGTTTCTTGGTCGATTGGCGGCCAGGGATGTATGTGCAGTTACGGGGTTTGACTCCTAGGTCTGCTGCTTGCTAGCAGTGATCTTGGCAATGATCTTGAGCTACGTGAGCCTTAGTTTTCTTGTCTGTATACGAAAGATAGTGGTGTGCCTGCTTCTTGGGGTTCTGATGAGGCTTCACGGTGACATTGCTCATGGAACACAGTGCCTGGCACATCGAGAGTGCTCAGTGCTTGCTGCTCTTGTCGTTATGAACCTGCAATCACTGAATAATGAGGCTGCCTGTGCACGGTTTTAAAGTGACAAAACAGGCCCCGTCCAATGGATTGGTTCACTGGAGAGGGGCTAGTAGGGTGTCGAGTGTGTATACTCCACACAGCATCACTTCCCCGATGCTGTGGCTGAACTGAATGTGTTCAGCACCCCCTCCCTGCGTCAGATTGTCTCCTCCCTGGGAACGGGAACAAAAGGGCCCAGCTCTGAAAGAGGCCCTTGTTCCCTCACCCAGCTCTGGGAAAGTCACGGCGAGTGTCCGCAGCCAGTTCCAGCAGTTCTGTGGCAGGGCCGGCTCTTCCCTTTTCCTGTGCCTCTTTGGGGCCAGTCTTCTGGTTAGCCGTTTGAGATGACATGAGCAGAAAGGAAAATAAACAGAGACAGAAGCCCCAAACTGCCCTCTGAGGCACATGTGTCCTCCCAGGACAGGGACAGGGACCTTCGTGGGCACAGAGAGTTTCTTTAATGGGACATGTTTCTAGTTTGTCAGGCAACGGGCTTGGTGAGGTTGCGTGATGCTGCCTGGCCCATGTGGCCTTGCCTGAGGGTGAGTGTTGGACTTGGGCCTGTCCTTGCCACTCACCATGGGGCCCAGGTGAATCCCTCAGTGTCGGTGAGTGCCAGGCCTTGGGTCCACCTGCAAATGAGGCACATGGCAACTCCGGCCTTGTCAGGGAGGTGGGGGCAGGGCGAGCACATGCGGGGCTGGGCTTACTGCACAGCAGCTCAACAACGCTGCCCCCCAACAAGGATGCTACCTCTCAGCATGGGTGCCCCCCCTCACCCCCATGAGAAGGCGGGAAGATTTGTGAATGTTATCCCCTCAAAATGCCATTTCTACCCAGGTTCAGGTCTGGGAAGAATAGGAAGTTAGTGTTTTATCTTTCTTGGGGCTTCCTTTTTGCTCCTGTGGGCCTGGGACCAGGTGAGCAAGACTCTGATGTACACAACTGGGGGTACTTCGTGGCTCTCTGGAGGATGAGGTGACAAGGAAAGGCTGGGTGGGGCTGGGAGTGGGGAGAGGTCATAATTTCTCCTTTCCCCAGGGTCAGCTTGGCTCCCATGTCTGAAATGAACTAAAGTGGGCTGGAACCCTTACTCGCCCACCCACTCACACACTCAGGTGATGCGCTGTGCCCTAGAAGTAAAGAGGACACACACACAGGCCTTGCTTCCAGTCCCAGGCCTGCCCTGTTTCCTCTGTATGGAGCCTTCTGCACAAGGTAAGGTGGGAATGCACTGAGGAAATGGACCCATGTGCCTGTGTGCTGCCTCCTCCAGGCGTGTCAGGGGCTCTCACTCAGTGTTTAGGCATGTGCCTGAAGCATGCACTTACAGAGTACCTCCTGGGTACCAGGCATTATGCCAAGGGTTGGGAATACAGAGATAGCTAGAAGAGAGAGAGCTGTGGATGGTTGGATCTGATGCATCATGTGACTGACATAAACAAGGTGACGGGGAGCTTGTATGAAGCACCAGGGTTCCCCAGGAGAAAGCTGCTGATGAGAGAAGGGGTGGACTGGGGCCAGGTGGAGAATGCAGGGAATAGCATTCTGGGCTGAGAGTGGCATTGGCAGAGCCTGGAGGTGTGGCACTTTGCGGGGAGGGAAATTCTACTTGCATCAGGAGTGTGTTGAGTTGGGTGGGCCTGGGTGAGCTGTCCTGCATGCTGGGCTCAGGACTTTGGACTTGAACATGGCAGCCGAATCCCTGGAACACCCCTGTCTAGTTTCTTCCTTCTCAGCTTTGAAAGCACCTTGTTTTTTGCCCCAACTCTTGGTCATTCTTAGGCCTGAGAACCTGGGAAAGGCCGAGCTGGTGACCAGGGTGGGGCTGAGTTTATTGTCAGTGAGCAAATGGACTCCCTCAACCTGTGGTGTTGAGGGAGAGACTCACAGGGGCTGGTCCTTGAGGTCATTCTGGACCAGAAGGGTCTAGGCCAAGATGGTGGAGAGAATTGTCTGGTGTTGGAAGTGCTGGGGTCAGTCTTCCATGGTGAAAAGAACCCCTGGGCTCTGCCACTTGCCAGCTGTGTGACCTGGGCAAGTGGCTTATCCTCTTTGAGCTCTTGTTTCTCATGGGTAGAATGGGGTGAAAGGATTCAGTGAGCCAGAATGGGGTGAAAGGATTCAGTGAGCCAGTGCCTGCCTAGTGCTAGCTCTGTGCCCAGCACAGAGAAGTGCCCACGGAAAGGAGAGAGCGCTTATTATTATATTACTCCTATTACTGCTGCTGTTACCAGGAGTACATAGGAGGGGGCCTGACTGAGCCCAGGGTGGGGGGTGGGGCAGAAAGGGCTTCCTAGGGCAGGTGGCATGATATTTCTAAGCTCGGGTCTGTCAGTCACTAGCTGTGACATTGGGCAAGTTGTTGAGATTAAACTGTGCATGTTATTTACATTGTAACCCTCCTCCCCCTTAGTTGTCTCACCTGGAAAATGGGATGATCATGCTGAACTCCCAGGCTGCTGTGGGAGTAAGAGCTGCCAGGTCAAGGCTTTATTTGAATCAAGTTTCCTGAAAGTCTTTGCAGGGCCTGGGAGGGCCAGGGCTTTCTTTGTGCTCCTCCTGCTCTGTGCAGCCCCAACAGACAGGTGTGGGACAGGGAACCCCGGGAGCCTGTACCCATAACCTTGTCCAGAGGCTGGCAGACAGCCATCCTCAGGTGAAAAGCGTTTGGGAGCCCTGGCTGGGCCTGACAGTTCACCCGCCCGACTGTGTGTTATCTTTCGTAGAAGTCGTGAACAGGGGGAAGGACAAACCACTTCCTCTACAGCCTTCAGATTTATCAGGCACAACTTTTGTCAGTTTCAGTTTGAAAAGAATTTTTTTAAAAAGAAAGAAGTTGAGAAGCGTTAGATAAATAAATCGACCTTACACCCCTGCTCTCTGCTGTTTCCATGGTTCGTACAGGCCACCTCTGGGTTCTGTGGGATGCGGGGAGGGGAGGGGGGCCAGCGGGTTCGGGTTTGAGAGATGGCTGATGTTCAGAGCTTTCTTCACACACCCAGGCTGCTGGCTGAGAGGCTGGGCTGCCAGGCCACTCACTGCCTGGTGTTTCCTGTCCCGTGTGCTATGGCATCTGCACACAGAGGCCGGGTCACAGAGACAGATGTTTCAGAAATTTGACCTCAGAGCCGTTTTCTTTGCCCCTTGGTGTGTCTGGAGAAAGTGCTGAAGATAAGGCCGGACCTGTGGTGCAGTGCCTGCCGGCCGCCCGGACAGTCTGGCCTGTGCTCTCCCCTCCACCACCTGCCTGTTAAGACGCCACACAAAGGGCGCTGCCTGGTGAGATGTGGGACCATAGGAAAGGAACTGTGATTTTGTAAGTCAAAGTAAGTAAATATTGGTTTCACATAGGTCAACCTACTAATTTGTAAGTAAACACAATTCCTGACTTCCTGGTGTTGTCTCTTTGCTGTAGCTCTTAGACTAAGATCAGGACAAAAAGAAAGCCTTTCTCGAAGAGGAAAGAGGAACATAATGACTGGTATGCATACACACACACACACACACACACACGTGTACACACATAGATATACACACACATATACAGTACACATACATATGGGTGGATGCATGGACACATGCATACATAAGCATACATGGAATACTCTACACACACATACACATGTACTTATGTGTACATCTTCAGAGGTCATCTTTGGCATTTCACTCCTTGCATTCAAATTTACTAGGTGTATGTGTGATTTGGGGCATGTTCTATAACCTCTGCCTCAGTTTCCTCATCTCTAGATTGAGATCAGCAGCAGCATTTATGGCCTGGGATTATGGTCTGGCTGGACACAGTGAAAGAATGCATGAAATAAGCCTAGCCACAAGGCCCAGGTCCAGAGTGCTTAAGACAACCTCTTCTGATTTTCAGTGTTCTTTATGGCGTAGCCTCGGGCCCACCCTCTGTGCTGTTCCCACAGCACCTGGTTTGCCCATGAGTGCAGGATTTGGCCTGTCTGTGGTTCCCCTGATTAGAGTAGAGAGTGAATTCTTTTACCCATTCCATACTCCTGAGGGTTAACTCAGTGCCACAGACTGTTCTAGGGCATTTCAACACAGCCTCTGCTCTCACGAAGCTTAGAGGTAACTGGGAGGGTGTGTGTGTGGGGGTGTTGACAGTAAACAAGATAGCAATCACCAGGGCCCCTTTAGAGGTGACACAAGTGCTAGGATGAAAATGGGATGGGGGTGAGGCAGCAGAGAGAGTCCGGTGGGAGCATACATTAGAGCAGTCAAGGAGGGCCTCTCAGAGGAGGCAACACTGATGGAGGAGCTGGTCCTGTGGGGAAATGGGAAAGAACATGTCAGGAGTAGTGGGTACAGCAAGTGCAAAGGCCCTGAGGTGGGAAGGCAGGGGCTGGTCATGACTGTCCCACAGCACCAGCAAGGAGCTTGGATTTTATTGAGCGCCTTGGGAAGCAGGGGCAATATGAAATCTGATGACCTTTTACTAAGGTTGGTGAGAGAGGCATCAAGGACGGACTGTATGTCCTGTTCTTCTCTTGTCCCTTTGAACCTGCCTGAGCTCAGCCACACAGTGGGTGTTAGGGGCTGGTCTGTTGAATTGCTCTCTGTGAGGGTGTGAGGACAACCATGCCCCTTGCATCCAATGGACCAGGCTTACATCCCATGTCCTGTGTGTGCCCTCTGTCCTGATCTGTTCAGTGGGCATGGATATGGGAGCCCTAACCTCCGCCTACCACCCTGCCTGGTGGCCTTGCCTCCCCCATGTCCTTCTCTGAGGTCAGTCCCTTTCAGCTCCCACAGCGCTGACGTTTCTGTCTTTCTTGTTTGTTGTGGGGGAGGGGTATTTAATTGCATTCCTCATGAGTGAATGACACAGAAAGGGCAGGGGTATGTCAGCGACGCTGCTCTATAATTTTCATGTCTGGGACGGGTTTCAGAACTGAGCTGTTTTCCTCTCTGACCGGCAGGGCTGTTGCCCAAGTCAACAGCGGCACATTTTCGAGTTTGCTTTTGTTGGTTTTCCTTTTTCTTTCTTCTTTTTCTCCTTTTTTTTTTTTTTTTTAATAGGTCTTTTTTCCCCTTTGCTATGAAATAAAACTGGCAACTTGGATGTGGTGGGTAAGAATTAGTAGTTCTCGTCCTTTTGGTGTGGGAGTCGGGTGGGGGTTGATTTAAACATTTATTTCCCATTAAGAGATTCATGGGCTTGGAAGCTGGCGTTGGAAGTGGGGTGATTGCAAGGCCCAACTGGTGGTCGCGATGCCTGTAGGACTTGGGTTTGCCTTAGGGAAGCATGAAACATGATGAGCAGAGGTCACAAGCAGTGACCCACGGACCAAGACCAGTCTGCCGATGTATTTTCCTTGGCCTACATGATGTTTTTGAAAAAAATGCTTCAGTAAGTTGTCCGAATTTAAAAATTGGGAGAGTTCCCCTAAAAAAGTCCGAATCTCCATTTTCTAATAATAACAACAAAAGCAAACACTCGGTGTCACTTACGATATGCCTGACACTGTTCTAAGTGACATATCTATCTGTCCTCTGATCCTCAGAACAGTTCTGAGGAGCAGGTATCTTTACTGTTATCCCCATAAGACAGCAGGGGGAAATGAGGCAGACAGGGTACCAGTTTGCTCCTGGCTGTGCCCCCATTCCTGCCTGGCAGCCGTGGGCGGGAGCTGGTAGTGGCTGTCCCCTTTGGGCTGGGCACTTGCTTTCCACTTCACCCCAGCTGCACCTGGCCCATTGTAATCAGGTTCATTACCTGTCTGGCCTGGGCCTGGGGACTAGGACTGTGGAGAGGTCAGGATGGGTGATAGGAGTAAAACTGTTGTTCTTTGCGCTGAGTCATTTATCACCGATTTACCCCTCCCTCCCGTGCTGCCACGGTCACCCAGAGCCCACCCGGACCAGGCAGATCCCACATCACTTCTCTGCATAGGATTCGGTTCTGTCCAGAGGGTGCAATGTGAGGATCTCAGGCAGAGAACTGACTCAGGCCGTAGGAGAAGGGTGATCCCAGCCTCCTGTCTGGTGCCA
The DNA here is from genome assembly GCF_963455305.1 of Plecotus auritus. Classification (NCBI taxonomy): domain Eukaryota; kingdom Metazoa; phylum Chordata; class Mammalia; order Chiroptera; family Vespertilionidae; genus Plecotus; species Plecotus auritus. Next base: position 21,000,439 of record NC_137785.1, read on the forward strand.
GCCATACTTCCGTGGGAGGGACGCAGTGGGGGAGGCAGAGAATCCATGGCCCACACATGGAAGGAACTGCAGAGGGCACTGTGCCCGAGGCCCCTTCCCTGTGGGGCTCCCCTTCTTGGGGTTGCCCACCTCCATACAGGGAGCAAGTCCAGGATGGTGTCTGTCCCGTGGCCCTGCCAGCCTGGCTGTCCTATGTCCCACTGTGGGGAAGCAGCGGGGTGTATGGCCACTACTTGTCTTTGTGGCAACTGCTGGTGGGCGGAACATGGTTCAGGGGTGGTCAGGCTTGAGGGTGACTCATTTCGGAAGCTTTGAGACGTCATTTCACCTAAGGAGACTTCAGCAACATGGAGGTGAAGTGGCCCTTTTCACAGGAGACTTGTGGCTTCGTGGATGGAGCTGCTGTGGTCAGTGTGACTGGCCTTCCCTGTGGCAGGGAGGAGCGTGGGCTGTGATGAGAAGCCATGGTGTTCAGAGGCCTTAACCCTTTCCTCCCTCCTCTCTCTTTCTTTTTGGGTGCATTAAAAAACACCCTATTTATTGAGGTGTAATTGACATAAAATAAACTGCACATTCTCCCTTTCCTTTTAAAATGCTGAACGATTTCAGCTGTTCAAAGCAGTATATAAAATAATATGTAAATATAACCACCAATGTAGGAAATAAAACATTTTAGCTGCAACTCCTGATGTTCTTACATGTGCCCCTCTTGGATTTCACCCCCTGCCTTTCTCTCTGCCCTGAGTTCTTTATAAACACCTCCTTTTGCAGAAGTGGGAGAATTTCTCCCCCTTGTCACCTCCCTCTCCTTCCTGTACTTATCCTCTCCCCACTCCTCCCTTCCTCTTTTCCTCCCTTCCCAGGGGCAGCCAAGTTCAGTCCATGGAGCCTCCTGAGAATCTTCAGGAGACACTGAAGAATAATGGAAAGAACCTCAGGCTGGAGTCCTGGGTTTTAGCCTCAATGTGCTGCATGTCTTTGGACTTCCTCTGTAATAGGGCTGTTTCCAACTTGGGCTAAAATAATTCCTGCAGAATTGAGCTGAGCTCTTGAGACATATGGTAGGTGCTTGATAAATGGTGGCCAGTTGTATTTTCATCCACTGGTATAACCAGTGCATGCACTGATTTTGCAGGAACACATCAACGTTGAGAATGTTGGCCCTGAATATCTTAGGGGCAGATATTAGGACATGCTATGAGCTGTATGTTGAAATCAGCTGTGCCTAGCAAGTGGGGTTACCTTCTTTACGATTGCAGATGGCAGGGTGCTCTGCTTTGTGTGAAGATAGTCAAGCTCTCGCAGTATCTGGAATTAGACTTGATTTATCTTGCATTTTTAGGTTCAGTGTTCATATAATATTTTTTAAAAAAGCAACTTAAAAACAGTAGAAGTTTGTTCTCTCATATAAAAGAAGTCTAGGGTATAGGCTATCATATCAGGACAAGTATGGTTGGTCTGTGTGTGTGTGTGTGTGTTTTTTTTTTTATCCTCACCGAGGATATTTTTTCCATTGATCTTTAGTGAGTAGAAGGCATGCACCCTGACTGGGACCAGGGATCAAACCTGCAACTGAGGTCCATGCCCTTGACTGGAATCAAACCCGAGATCTGTCGGTCTGCAGGCCAGCTCTCTAACCACTGAGTAAGCCAGCCAGAGCATGGACCTATGCTGGTTCTATTTTGTTGCAAGTACCTGTTTAAGTTCCTGCTATTGCATCTGTATTCCAGTTAGTGGGAAGTGGGCTCTTGCCATCACATCTACATTTCAGTTAGCAGAAACTGGGAGTGGGAGAGAGAATGGAGAATAATTTCTACCCTTTTATGGAGACTTCTGTTTTTATTGGCCAGACCACATCACATGGCTTCTCCTAGCTGCAAGGGAGTCTGGGAAATGTAGTCAGGGCCAGACATCCCCTCATGTTTCTAGACCAGATCATCCTTTGGAAACCTGCTCATATGCAGAACAGTGGAAGGACTAAGTCTTTAACAGGAACCAAGATAAGGAGTTAGTTTTCTCTGGCAAGGGTGTAAAGTAGAACAAAGAACTGGCTTTTTTTCTCTATGGTGCCAGAGTTGGAGCCATGGTCCCTGGGAAAGAGTTGAAGGCAGAGATTTTGACTTCCTTCTTGTACATGGAGGAATAGGCTGCCAGATGAGGTTGTGAGCTCGCTGAGAAAGGAGGTGTGTGAGCACAGGTTGAATGGACATGTGTCAGTCAGGGAGGCCACTGAGTATGTTCCAGATCTGGAAGGAAGGTTCATGGAACCCCATCAAAGAGTTGCTCTCCAAGGGATCTCCTCCAGGGGTGCCAAATACATGGGCCTTGAGTTGTCACCTCCCTCCCCTGTCCCATCGATGGTAGACATCACCAGCTCATCCTGGTGTCTCGCTGAACCCAAATGCCACCTGAGAAACCTTCCTAGAGCCTCCCTTATTAATAGAGGGTGGCTCACAAGATAAACCCATTCACCTTTCCTGCATGAACCCAGTTCTCTCACTTCGACACTGAGGACATTAAGGGCCAGACAGGGAAGTGACGTGCCGAGAGGTGCACATTGTGGCTGGCAGCAGACCCAGGGCTCTGAGATTCAGGATCCTCTTAGCCACCCAGTGTCCCTCCTGTGGGTCCTTCACCTCCCGAACCAGAGCTGCAGAAATTGCCTCCTGAAGCGGGCGTGGCTGTGCCTTGTTTACTGCAGCTCTGCAAACAAGTCCTCCGGGAGCAGGCTGAGAGGGCAGCACCTGCCTCCCAAGTCTGGGCTTTGCTGGACATCCAGAGAAGCTGGGGGACATGGGCCAGTGGGAAGTGAAAGTGTGCGCCAGCCCTGTTAGTTCTGCTATTGACCCCGCAGGGTTTTTCCTGGGGGGAGGAGAGGAATCTGCTTTGTTTTCTTTGCTTAATCTGGCCTTGCCCCAGAGAGAAAACACATGCAGTCTCCATCCTGTTTGTAAAGAGGGCGTTCAGTTACTCGAAGTTGCCCGCCTGGAAAACTGGGACGATGTCATCTCCATGAGGGAAATCTGTGCTGGGGACAGCTCAGGTGGGACCAGGCAGCTTCATGTGGTGGTGATGGTGTCTCTGGTCTGTCAGCATATGGCCTTTTTTATTGTGGTGGAATACACACAACATAAAATTTTACTATTTTAACAATTTTTAAATGTGCAGTTCTAAGTACATTCAGTTGTTGTGCAAACATCACCATCATCCGTCTCCAGAACTTTCTCATCTTCCCAAACCAAAACTGTGCCCATTAAACACTAACTCCTCATTCTGTCCTCCCACCCCAATCCTTAGCACCCACAGTCTACTTCTGTTCCTCTGAATTTGACTGCTCTAGGGACCTCATAAAAGTAGAATCATATAGTATTTGTAATTTACTTTTATGTGTGGATTATGATTTTTTCTTTTTATTTATTGAGGTGAGATTCATGTAACATAAAATCAACCATTTTAAAGTGCACAATTCAGTGGCATTTAATACATTCACAATGTTGTACAACCACCATCTCTTTCAAGTTCCAAAATATTTTGTCTCCCCAAAATGAAACCCCATACCCATTAACAGTTACTCCCATCCCCCTACCTCCACCCTCAGCAACCAGCATAGGGTTTATAAACCTGTGAATTTGCATATACTAGGCATTCTACAAATGTGTGTTGAATGAGTGTAAGAAAACCCTTGTCAGTTGATGAAAGCTTGGATTTCCTGAGCACCTACTATGTGCCAGCTCCACATCAGCATCCATGTTTCTCTGCTTTGGTTGTACTATGGAATCACCCTGGTGACCTTCATTATCCTTGATGCTTGGAGCCCAGCCTGACGATGCTGATTGCATTGGTCTAGGCCAGGTGTGGGCACTGGCCTTTTTCAAACAGCCCCTGAAGTGATTCTGACGTGAGAATAACTCTATGCACTATTTCATTGTGTTGTAATACTCCTTTGGGGCAGTTAATAGTACCTACCTTTTATAGGTGAGGAAACCGGTTCAGGGGGTTAAGCAACTTACCCAAACTCATTCAACTTCAAATCTTTGAGTCCATCCAGAGCCCTGACCTGACTCTTTCTGTTGCCCTGCTCTCCCCTAATTAATTAGTTCTGTTGTGTGTTATTTCATGTATGCTATGGGATAAAATGATTAAACTCAATCTCACTAGCATTTATGGAGTGCTACCTGTATGCCAGGCACTGACACTTCATTTGCCTTTTCTCATTTTACTTTTATAGGAACCCCGTGCTGGGGGACTCCCATAATGACATAAGTTCCCCCATGAGTAGGCACTAGAAGGGATGTGATTTGCTCAGACATTAATGGGGAAAGACAGGTGGGGCTCCGTTAGAACTCTGTCATGCAGAGTTCTCTCCTCAGCCATTATTGTGGAAGGCTCAACCACAGCAACATGGAGAGGGAAGGTTGGCCAATGTGGTGTCAGTCTGAGGGCCAGGCTTGAAGCTGGACATGGTGTTTTTACAGGAAGGCCTTGGCTGTGGTCAGTACTCCCTTTGTCCACTTTGAAATATTTGGGGGGCCACTAGAATGGACCCAGGAGAAGCCCAGGGCTATGGTTTGGCTGTTGGTTTTCTTCAGGAGTATTATGTCACATGGTTTGTCCCTCACACCTTTGTGTTTGAGGGATAAATATCACTTAGGCCTGATAGCCTCGCACTGTTTGGACTCTGGGGATATGTGATGGACAAGACAGACATAGTCTCCATTCTCCATAATCCTGAGGTATTGCCAACGCTACAGGTCATAGTGATAAACTCTTAGTTGAGTGTACCAGGCCCTGTCTCTGTGAGAGTTCCCTCATTCCAGCCTCACAGCAGTTATAGAAGATAGGCCCTTTGTAGCCCTGTGTGAGGGTGGAGAAAGGCAGCACAGAGAGGGTGGGAAACATTTCCAAGGTTCCACAGCCTATGCTGAAGTTGAATGGGGCTGCCTGGTTTCAGAGTGCAAGCTCCTAACCAGTTACAGATAATTATGAAAGAGGAAGTTTTGGGAGCATCTGCATGGGTTTTGACCACACTGAGGCCAGGGCAGGCCCCCTTGAGCTGAGGGTGCAGGGGGAAAGAGTGCTAGTTTTCTATGGTTTCTGTAACAAATTACCATAAACTTAGGGGCTGACTGTTCTCCCCTCCCCCTCCCTTTCTCTGCTGCCTACTCTGTTTTTGGGAATGACTGGCCCATCAAGGCCCACTGATTGAGCCCAGGGTTCAGCCTCATCGGAAGTCTGGTATGGGGACTTTACTCAGGCATCCCTTCCTTCAGCCAGCGTCATGATATGGCTTTTGCTATTTATACAACACAGTGATTTACAAACTCTGCTTCTAGAATTTCGCAGTCTCTCCTGCAGTACATTCTCTCTCCAGGCAAATAATGGCAATCTTTATCCAAATCAGAGGACAAAAATTAAGGCTGTAGATAGGATTGTCTGCATTTCATGTTTCCTGTCCATTATATTTTTACTTAAACTTTTGACTCCCATTGGAATCTTGTGTAAAGTAGCATCCTGTTTAGCTCAATTACATATTTAATTATTTAAATTTACTGAATTCGTTCATATTTGTTGAACACTTACCATGTGGGGGGTTTTCTGCTAGATGTGAGGTTTGGTGGTGAACAAAGAAGCTACCCTTACTGCCCCCTCTTATGTAACTTTACAGAAAGCAAGAAAACAAGTCGGTGAAATAATTTCAGATGTGTTCCAACATTATCCTTTTCCACAAATCACTCCAGGTCAGCTTGGAGGCCCACTTGGTAGAAGCTGTCCTTCCCTTGTGAAGGTCCACCTTCCTTCTGGCAAAGTGGGTTTTGGTGAAAAACTGGGGAGTCTCACTAGCCAGCCTGGAGAAGAGTTCCGGGAGGTGCGAGAAGCAAAAACTGCCTGTGCAGGAGCCCTGCGGCACTCAGTGGCCAGCTTGGGCCAGGGTTTTGGGGGCCTCTCTATCCCCTCAGCACCTCACCTGCCTCCTTAAGGAGCCTGAAGGGAGTGTAGGTCAAACTCCATCTTGACTCTAATGAAGAAAGGTTCCCTGGTTATGGACATCCTCCCTTCCCGCAGTAAAAACCATTTTTTCTTTCCCTCGGTCCAGAGACAGGAGTGGAACTCAGGGGATAGGCACAGACCTGGCTAGTTAGTTAAGGACCATTGACCGGACTTCTGTAGACTATGGAGATATTGGGAAGAGCCAATGCTTGGAAGCTCTGGCCAGGCCTGGAAGACACCAGGTGGCTTCTGGAACAAGTGTGGAATTTGTTCCTCAGCCATCAGTCTGTCTTAGGTTGGCTCTTGGCTTCCTTATTCCTCTGTTCCCTCCTGGGCATGTGTTCTGTTCAGGTTCATTCTCTTCCCGCCAGTCCTGCCTGCAGGCAGCCTCTAAAGATCTCTCTGGTGGGGTTTAGCAGCAATTTGGGCTGCACATTAGAATCGCCTGGAAGCTAAAAATAATATACTGATCCCTGGGCTTCACCCAGAAGTTGGGATTCATTGGATGTGTGTTGGGGCCCAGGCATCATTTTTTATTACGACAGCATCTGCTGTCGTAGCTGCAGAGCATGTGTGTATCAGAATCATTCCCGTAACAGACATTGGAGCTGTTTCAGATTTTCCGACTGTAGTAAAGTCTACATCCATCTTTTTGTGAGTCTTGTCTGTCAAGAAAAATCGTAAATGACTTTGAAATGGGTGGGAAAAGATTCCTGGGTGTTTTGTCTGGCTCACCCATCAGAGCTATTTCTGCCTCTCATTGTCTTTGAGCTATTTTACAACTCTAATTGTGGAAAGCTGATAATAACATACATGATTCTTATCTATTGAAATGCCAACTATCTGTGCCTGTGGAATGTAGTTGATTACCTCGGGACACCAGAGATTGTCCAGTCTCTCCCCAGGTGGTTATCAGGTGGAGCCAGGAGATCTAGACTCAGAAGATTGTAGGTGATTTCTAAACCCAGTCTCTTGTCCTTCTGGACTCAGTGGGAACTGATGGCTTATTTATTTAGCTGTATGCTTAGACAGCCCATTGGAAATAATAATAAGAGCTAACATTTACTGAACACTTATGTAATATACCAGATACTTTTTTGAGAATTTTTGATATTATAATGTGGGTGCCATTTCACACAGATAAGAAACAATCTGATGTAATGGGAACTCTTATTATTCCCCCCATGCAGATGGGGAAGTTGAGGCCAAAGAAGTTGCTGGGGGTTATATTGCTCGTGCCACCCTATGGAGGTAGATGCCCTGGGGTCTCATCTGGTCCCAGGCGCTTCCTTCACCAAGTTGCTTAGCTGCTCTGAGCCTGCTGCTGAGTGGTGAGGCATTAGGTGTGAGCATGGCCATCTGAGAGGGGCTCAGTGAAGGTCATGCTCCAGGCTGTCACCCTGTGTTCTTTGCATATTGGTTTGTACGCTTGTCATCTGCTTGATCAGAGTGAGTCACGTGTCAGCCTTTATATGAGTGTGCTTAGGGGAAGAAGATGAGGCAGTTCTACCACAGTGGGGCTTTCTTAGGGATGTTCAAGTTCCCACAACCCTGGTTGTGAGATATGTGATTGATGGACTTAAAAATTAAGGGACAGGTGTACATACACTGTGTTCCAGGGCCTTCCGTCTGTTCTACCAGCCAGTGCTCAGAACAACCCTGGGAAGAAGGTAATTATTATCCCCATCTGACAGATGAGAAAACCAAGGCTCATTCATTCATCCTTGCGTTTCTTCACTCATTTACCTCATGAGTGGGCCAGATATGATCTAGGCTCCAAGACACAGTGGCAAGTTAGGAAATTGCACTGAGTCCTTACTGGAGTTCACTGTCCTCCACGAGGGGTGAAGTGAGAAGTCAGGGGAGGTGCCAAAGGCCACACAGCCAGGAAGTGCCAGGGCTGGGCCTGTGTGGCCTCCTAAGCCATTTTGCATATGAGTATACAGGGCGGTTCTAAGACCAGGACGTCCCCCACCTCCAGTCAGACGGTTTCCAGGTGTCCTTAGCCCAAGGAGGCCCCTTACCCGTCCCCAGAGAGACCCAGGCTCCCCAGGAACTAATTTCTTAAGGGGACTTTATGGCTCTTAACTCCCTAAGCGGATCCAGATGTGCCTTGTGGCCGGCACTGCTGCAGATGTCCTGGCCAAAGCCAGCTTGGTTTGGAAGCCCAGCCCTGGCAGCCGCCAAGTCTGGAAATGAAGTAAATGAGCGAGTTGTTCTTGGCCATTTTCCCCTCATCTCAACCCAACTCAAATCAAACTCGGGCTCTGACCTCAGGCATCGCACATTCCAGTGTTCCCCCAGCCTCCTGGGGTTCCAGGACATAAGGCAGGAGATGACTGAGTTGGGGGACCCTGAGCAGACAAGAGAAGTGTTCTGGAGGGAGAATGGGACATGAGGCTAGGGCAGCTGAAACAGCTGCATTCCTCCACGCACCAGGCCTTGCAGAAACAGAAGGGGCTCCTGCTGGGCTGGGGCTGGCCTCCAACCTATGGGGGGTCCAGGCCTGCTGGGAACAGGGAGGCAATACTTGCTGAGCAGCTGGGGGGAGGGGGGCACTGATTTGGGGCACCTCTCTATCCCCTCAGCATCTCAGCTGTGCTCGGAAGCCCGAACCCGACTTCCTGAGCGCTGGTGGGCATCTCCGAGGAGGGCCTTTCCCACTGGGCGGTTGACGAGAGCTGCACCTGGATTCCTGAGGTCCCGGGGAAGCCGGCACAAACCTGGGTGGTCAGGGGTGAGCATGGCACTGACTCCTCCACCCCCCAGGTCCAGACCAAACCACACAGTCCTCGAGGGTGAATCACTTTGAAGTGTGGGGTTCTGGGGCCTGTGGCAGGCCAAGGGAGCCGACTTGGCGGGAATGGGCAGGCAGGCAGGCTTGTCCACAACACTTAGCTTCCGGGCAGCTCCTCCCCTCGGAAGGCCAAGGAAGCAGAGGTCAAGGGTCTGGGCTTGAAGGTCAGAGAGAGGCTGAGTTCAAATGGCACTTCCTAGCCGTGTGATCTTGGGCAAGTCAGTGTTCTCTGGGTCTCAGCTTGCTTCATCTGCAAACTGGGGGCATTCTTACACTTCTTTGGAGGGTCCAGGTGAGGACCAAAGGAGGAAATCCATGAAATGATTAGCCTGGTGACTGGCTCCAAAGTTTGAATGGTACCAAACAGTAGTTTTGGGAGGGCTTAGTCCCAGTATCACTGCATAGCCACCCCACCTGCATTGACACACATAGTAAATAAAAAATGGGCTGTTCTGCCAAGAGTTGTTAGACAATCTGCCTATATTCCTTGTTTCACTGAATTACTGTCCCAAGCCCCTCTATACAAATCTGGAGGGGCCTTTGGTATGCCCTGTGTATTATAACTGTTGTTGGCTATATGACCTTCGCACAATAAATGTGAGAGCTGTATTACTATTGTTTTCATTATTATTGTTATTATTATTGGCTATATGACCAAAGCACTTGAAAGCGAGTGACATTAACCATAGTGATTAAAAGTTCAGATTCTCGAATCGGTCTGCATGAGTTTTAATTCCCGGTCCTCCACTTACTAGGTGTGTGACCTTGGGCCACTTATTCAGAGTTTCTGTGCCTCAGTTCCCCAACCTCGAAAGTGGAGATAATACTATCTACCTAATAGGGTTGTTGTGAGGATTGAATGAGGTGATGGGTGTAAAGTGCTTGGAACAGGGCCTGATGCACAGAGGGACTGCTGTGTTAGCTATTGGTGTATGATTATGCATCTGGTTCTCTCCAGCAGGACAGTGGGACATCTCCTGGGATTGCTGTAAGGGTGATACGCAGTTCTTTCTCCTTGGTGGCCCCCTCTATCCCAGGGATCATCATCTTCCCTTGCTATATCCCAGCCCCAGCATGGCTCCTGGGACTTCCAGGAGTGCCATGGAGCCTCCACACCCATTCTGGGAACTCTCGCCTTGCCTTTGACTCACTCTGTTGTCTTAAGACCCAGTGTGATCTTTTTTTTTTTTTATGTAATATTTTTAAAATCCTCACCCCGGGACATTTTATTTTATTTTACTGATTTAGAGAGAGGAAGGGAGAAAGAGAAGCATCTATGTGAGAGAGAAACATCGATCCGTTGCCTCTCGCACACACCCCACTGGGGATTGAACCCACCATCTGGGTATGTGCCCTGACCAGGAGTCGAACCTGCCACCTTTCGGAGTATGGTATGAAGCTCCATCTAGCTGAGCCACAGTAGCTAGGGTAAGACCCAATGTGATCTTGATGGGACAAGGAATAAAGACCTGCATGGCAATGAGGTGAGACTGTAAAGCTAGATGCATACTACTGTCATTTGATACTTGACTTTGACTTCTGACTCTGGGCAGTCACACAGAGAGAGTCGGCCTCTCAGTAATTCTTGCATGTTTCATTCATGCTTCATTCATTCAGTTTTTTCATTCAGATCTGTTTCAGTTCATTGCTTTCATTCATTCTCTTTATTTATTCTTTGTCATTCATTCATTTTTCAGTTTATTGAGTATCTGCTATGTCCTAGCCTCATTCTTGGGCATGGGGCTTTTGGTGGCTGACTTGAGGAGTCAGGGAAGGCTTCCTGGAGGAGGTAACATCTAAGTGGACACCTGGGGAGGGAGCTGGAGTCAGCCGAGTAAAGTGGTGCTTGTTCCCTGTAGAGGGGACCTTACTTGCAAAGGCTCGTGGTCCCCAAGGCAGAGAACAGGCTTCCACACCTCTGGCAGGGTCATGCTTTCTAATACCTATAGTGAGATGCAGGGGCTTAGGTGAGGGACAAGCATTAGAGGTCTCATTTTTGGGTCTCCCATTCCAAATGTGCCACTGACCCGGAAGTCTGGAAGCCCTTTGGTACAGGTTGGGACCCTGTACCTGTTTTTACCAATGACCCATCTGGCTGCCATTTCCCTAGGACCCAGTCCCTGGGGTGGCATTGACTTATTCATCTGGGTTTTTGGAGCCTTCATCCTCTCCTCTGAAATGGCACTGCAGCCTTGCTCAGGGTGGGGGAAAAGCCCAGCTGTGATGTGTGTAAAGTGCCCAGCACAGGAGAGTTTCCTGCATGCTTCTGGGGTCCCAGTCCTGGCTGGTTGAGTCCTCCTGGCAGGAGGAGTCATGAGGAGGGAGAGACCTAGGGAACTTCCCCAGCCATCCAGCACTAGGAATTGGGCTTTGGTCTCCTCCAGGGGCTCCAGAATCCAGCGATGTGCTGAAATTTTTAGTCCCTGCCTGGAGATTTGTCGTATTTCTGGGCAGCAGGATTCTTGATATTTTCTCAGTGCCAGCCTTTGGTCCGGTGCCCTTTGGGTCCCTGGGGAATGGGCAGGGAAGCAGAGAGGGCATGAGTCTCATGGATACCAAGGTGGCCTGGCCAGAGGCCTGCAGTGTCCCAGGGAGTCTGATGCCCCTTGGGGGCTGTAAAAGGCCAAATTGGCCTTTGGTTAAGTGTGGCTAAAGGTTCCTGTTCCTCAGGAAAAATCACCACCACTTATTAATTAATGAGTTCAACATTTCCTGACCTCCTGCTATGTGCTGAGAATACAGCACTACAGTAACCACAGTCCCTGTTCTCATGGCGGTGGCTGCGGGGAGGACTGACACTACCCTGATGAATACATAGCACGTTGGGTGTGGGCAAGGCCAGGAAGATGACCAAAGCAGGGCAAGGGGTTAGGAATGCCCATGATGTGAACAGGTAAGCTCTGCCAGGAGAAGACTTGAGCTGAGATGGAAGGAAGTAAAGGGTGAGCCACCTGGATGGATATCTGGGTAGAATGTACCAGACAGGGAGCAAGTGCCAAGGCCCAAGGGAGAACACAGGATAGGGGCAAGGGGCTCAGAGGAGCACTGGCTCTGGCTGGACACTGAATACATGACACACACCATCCCCTTTTATTCAGTAACCCTAAGGGGTTGGAGCTCTGTTACAATTCCCATTTTACGGATTGGTCCTGTTGAGGCTCAGGGTGATTTCAGCACAGCCAGTGAGGGCAGGCGTCGGTATTTGAACGTGCAGAGGCTGCCTGCACAGCCTCAGCATGCGCGTTTCTGCTGTCATCCTCGTTTGGCTGCAGGCTTAGGTGAGAGACAGTGGTGGAGGTTTTTACTTGTCGGTCTCTCAATCCTGAACCATGTGTGGAACATGGCATTGGGTCAACTGCAGGTCAGGGATGTTACCTTTTGGAGGCTCTCTGCTGGCAGCCCTGGGGGCTAATGTGCAACATGGCCTGGAGCTGTGTCAGGTGTCACAGGGGCAGACAGTTGTGGTTAGAGACATCCAAGGGGTTGGAGCGCTGCTGTCTGGTGTTGGCCTCGCAGAGCCCAGTGAGGATGGGCCTAGAGGGCTCTGTGTGGGATCCGGGATCCTCCTGGAAGGCCCAATGTCCGCCTGGAAGGCCTGGTTTGAGTCCCATCTCTGACACCATGTGTGTGACACGGAGGAAGTCACTCTCCCTTTCTGATTCCAAATTTTCATCTCAGTGAAAATGGGGTCAGTGAAACTCCCTGCCCTACCTTCTTTTCCTTCCTGAGATTTTGTGAGGATCAAGTAAGATTATATACAAGAAAGCCTTTTGTCCGCTCTAGAGCCCTGTACACGAGAACCTTGATTTCCCTTTGTTTGATTGCGAAAACAGTATCAAAGCAACATTAAAGAGAATTTAAAAAGGTAAGAAAAATCCTTTTTTTTTGCAATTTTACCACCTTAGCATAACCATGAATATCCTATCCTACCTAAACCCACACCAGCTGAATAGATTTGGACGCGTCTTCAGATTAATTCTGCACTTTCAGAACGGGTGCTACGTGCTATTCCAAACTCTGCCCTTCGGTGTCTGGACTCAGGAGCTGAATGAATTTGGCTATCGAGAGTTACTTGTATTGCTTTCCTAGTTGTCCTCTTGGTTTTTGTCCATATGTGCCCATACCTTTATGTCATTCAGTGTGAACACGCAGGCTCTTTTTCCTTGTTTCTTCTGCTGTCCTCAGCATAGATCGTGTTTTGCACAGTCTTCACAATCAGTGCTTTTAGTGGCTGCCTGATAGTCTTTGCACCGTGTTATGAAACTGTCTCCCTTTGGTTAGATAGTAAGGCCATTTCTAGCCTTTCTTCTTCAATAGAGTATGCCATGGTGAATATCTGTGTGCTTGTAGCTTTTCCTCCCTGTTCCTGTGATGATGAATAATTGTTTGGAAAAATTCCCAGGAGGGAGATTAGTTGGTCAAAGGAGTATGAACATTTTGATGACTTGATATCGATGAGGCTATATTGCTTTCCAAAAGAGTCGAGCCCATTTGTAATGCCATTGGCAGCGCGAATAACCTCATTTTAATGCAGCCGAGTCAAGTCTGGGTGTCATTGTTTTTTTCTTAAATTAACTTCGTGGGTTGAAAATGGTGCAGTGTTGAGTGTTGTTAATCAACAATTGGCTTTGAGACACATGCCCTGGTGTTTTCAGCCCGGGTTGTGTTCTCTCTCCTTCTGTCCCTCATCACTCAGCCATTAGCACTGCTGTTAGCAGCAAAGATGAGACAGTGTCTCCACCAACCAGGATTCCCCTCCTCTCTGGCTGCTGAGCAAGGGGTGGGGGAAGCACAAAAGCGGGGGCTCCTGCAGGAATTGGGCATGGGACAGAGGTGCCTGGGGAGCATAAGGCAAGGGGGGAAGGGAAATGAGGGCAATGGAGAAACACAGGAGGGAGATGCAAAGACAAAGCTGCAAAAATAGACCCCGGAAACACAGCGAGGAAAGGAGAAAGGAGAACCGCTGCTGAGAGGCAGGATGTGGCAGAGGAGAAATGGGAAGTTGCTGCAGGGGGTGGGAGCAGAGATGGAGACAGAGAAAAGGGACACCAGGGGGACTAGGGGTCTGAGTGGGGTGGGTGTGTGCCTGTGAGAGAGACACAGAGAGAAGGTAGAGAAGGAGAGACAGAGAAACAGACTGAGTCACCGAGAGACAGGGGGAAAGAGAGATGGGGGTGGGGGGGAAGTCACCTAGGAAGAGAGACAGAGATGGAGAGACAGAGAGACAGACTGAGTCACAGAGAGACAGAGAAACAGAGGGAGAGACAGAGAGACCGGGGGAAGGAGAGAGAGAGTCAGATAGGAAGGGAGACTGAGAGAGAGAGATGGAGAGATGGCAGGGGATGAAAAGAGAAAAAGTAAAGAGAAGGAAAGGAAATGGGAGAAGGGTGGGGAGATGAATAAGCGCAGTTTGCCTGAAGTCATTACTATCTCTGGGGGTTTGAAAGACTTCTGAACCCTGTGGGACCAGGGTGTGAGCAGGAGGGAAGGGAGTCGGTAGACCGTGCTGTTCCTTTGAAATTTGAACAAGAAGTAAAGCACATGGGTTGTAGCTGGGACCCGGGTTCTGCTCCAGCGCTGCCCCTTCCTAGCCATGTGGCCCAGTTCCACCTCCAGTGGTGGCAGTGTCCCCACGGAGTGACGGCGTTGGTAAGACAGAGTGAAGAAGCCACCCCAGGTCCTCTGGCAGCACGGCCAGCTAGGTGGGTTGTGCCCACCTCGCGCACGGTGATTCTGAGGGCGAGTGTCAGTGTAATAACGAAAATAGTAACAATGGCTGCAGCAAACTGTTTTTGAGGGCCTACTATGCACAAGGCATGTGTGCTATATGTGGTCCTCCAAAAAGTAGAACTGACAGATGAGGCAACTGAAGTTCAAAGAGGAGTGAACTGCTGGGGCCACATAGCCACAAAGTGACAGAACCAGGTGGAAGGTGGATCGGTGCAACATTTTATTTGTTTTACTAGAGGCCCGGTGCATGAAAATTCATGCACTGGAGGGATGGTCCCTCAGCCCGGCCTGCCCCCTCTCACAGTCCGGGAGCGCTCAGGGGCAGGAGGCAACCCAGTGATCAGGGGAAGGCAACGCCCCCATCACACCTCTGCTGCTGCCACTGCCGGCAGCTCAAGCCTTGGCTGGCCCTGGTTACCTGAGCCTCGGGCAGCCCTGGGCGGCTGGGCAGCCAACATCCGAGGCTTGCCTGTGCCTCGGTCCGGCCCTGGGTGGCTGGGGGGCTGAGGGGATTGGGGGACTCCGGAAGCAGGTGCGTGGAGTGGCTGGACCTGCCTGGGGGCGGGCCCGCCTGTGCTGCGCACCTGTCGCCCCGGCGGGGCTGAGGAGACTGGGTGCTGCCATCTTTTGGCTTTGGGCACCGCCATCTTTGAGGGCATGGCAGTCAATTAGCACATTCCCTCCTTATTGGCTGTGGGCACCACCATATTTATGAGGGCGTGACATAGCATATTCCCTTTTTATTAGATAGGATTCTTCAGGCCCAGCCTGTGAACTGGAGCTTTTCAGGGAGTCTTAGGAAAGATGCTTTACTTGTTAGCTGTTTTTTAAAAATCTTTTTATTAAAAAAAAAAAAAAATCAGTGTGGGTGTGGAAATGTGATTCCATATGTGTTCTGACAGGTTGGAGCCAGAGTCCGTGGCTCAAAGGTGACAGCCGTGTCCACCTGGGTGAGGAATGTTCTAGTAGCTTGCCTCCAGGCGCCATCCTTGCCCGTTGACCAGTCACCTAGGGAAGCAAGGGCAAGATTAGGTTGGCATCAGGCAGTTGGAGCTGTCTCTTCCTGGGTCTCTAGGCCTCGGCAGGCCCTGGTTTCATCTGTGTCACTGCAGGAGGGCAGTGTGTGCCACCTCCGACATCAGCCTTGCAGCTCGCGTACACCTGCCTGCTGACTACAGTGTTATTCTTCTGTGTCCCCAGCCCTGAGAGGGGGCACCCAGAGCAGGTCCCCATCAGCTGAGGGTGATTCCAGACGTGTGCTGAGAACGGAGCAGATGTAAGGGCAGAAGGTTCTCCATAATCGGCCTTTATTGACGCAAAGGGTGGGAAAGGAGCCACGTGGCTGCCCTGGGAGAGGGTGGGCCTCCTGCTCATAGCCTGGAACTGGGCTGGGCCTTCTTAGGAACTTTCCAAGGAAAGGCCAAACAGCCCTCCTTTCACCTTGGGAGGAAATGGAACAGGACACACTTCCCACAGGAAGCTGACATCAAAAGAGAGGGTTAGAGAGGAGTACTGGCTGGTTCCTTTCCCAGGACTGGCGTTCAGGGCAGCGCCTGTGCCAAGCGCAGCATACATTTCTCTGCACGGTTCTGGGTGGTCACATTGTGACCAGAGGGGCTGCTGTCCTTACCTGCCCGCAATGCCCAGGGCCACATGGTCAGAGTGGTGTGGCCAGCATTCAGACTCCAGATCCTGGGCTCCTTTGAGTCCCTAGTGTTGCCCAGGTTCCTCTGGGTACTTGGTATTCTTGTCCCCAAACAACACAGAATTGACTTTTATTATGAATATTCTTAATAAGAGTAAGTGATAGTAATGACCACTTATTGAGAGCCTCTAGGTACCTACATTATCTTGTTTAGCCTGCTAAAGAAGCCTGTGACAGTGGCCACCATTACCCCCTCTTTAGAGCTGAGGAAACTAAGGCACAGAGTAGTTGCATAGCCAGTTTATATTGTAGAGCCTGTGTCAGAGATGGGACTCACTGGTTCTGCTGACTAAAGCTTTATACCTGGGCACTCTAAAGCTTTTGACAAGTTAGGTGACCTCTCTGAACTTCAGTTTCTTCTTCTACACATGGACCTAATCATGCTCCCTAAGGGAAAGGTTTGAGTTGTGTGAATTAATAACCTAAGTGCCTGGCACAGTGTCAGCTATCATCACCATCATCATCACAACACAGGGCCTTAGGAGGAGCACAGTTCAGAGGGGAACTTTCTGGCTTGGAGGAAGCAGAGGAGGAGCCCCCATGGATGAAACCCCAGCCAGGTTGGGCGCCATGGTAGGTGGGAGCCAGGCAGACCCAAAAGGGTGAGGCTTTTCCAAGGGAGGCAGATGGAGGCATGGACATGTAGAGGAGCAGCCTGGGAGAGTGGGTGGTGGAGGGACCTGCAGGAGAACCGACAAACCGGGCCTGCTGCTCCGTTTTCCTGAGGAGGGAAGTAATGGATTTCCGCTCTGGTGTCCAGGGAAGAATGGGAAGAATGGACCGGCTGCTTGGGTGTCGTCCGCTCGAGGAGCGGGGAGGGGAAGCCAGCTAGCTATCTGTGATCTACTCTTGGTGTGGGGAATATCTGCTTATCTTGGGGGCTGTACCCAGAGCTGTTTGAAGTCACAGGCCAGCTTAGTGGAGGCTGGGCAGGTGTGTCCCCTACTCTGAGATATTCTGTGCTCTTCCTCCTTTGATTTTTGTGGGAGGAATGGCTGAGGCTCCAAAGACCCCAAGGCCTCTCATTTGGAGGCCTGGAGACATGTTGCGCTTCTGATGGAGGAGACAGTCCTAACCAGGCATTTCTGAGAGCTGTTGCCTCCTGCTACAGCTCAGTGGCAGGCACCCATCCCTTCTGGAATGTCAGTTCACCCCAGTCATCTAATTTGCTGTTGGCTATTTTTTTCTTTCTACCGTATTCCCCCACTTAGACAGGAGGTTCTTATTCCTCAGTCTCCTCATCTCTGAAATGTACATATTTTCGAGATAATCGCCTAGCTCCTCCCAGCTCTGAGACTTGCAGGAGCAGAAACAGTGACAAATGGGGAGGAATGCAGGCAGCAGGGTCCCGTTCCAGGCTCAGGCGAGCAGGAGAGCAGTGACTGAGGGTAGGGGCCTTGAAGACATTGTAAATCTGGGGTTGAAAGCTCAGCCTCACTTTCTCACCTATAAAATGGGGATAATAATGGTTCCTACTTCAAAGGGTTGATGTGAGCAGTGGGTGAGTTAACACATCCTATCTAATAAAAGAGTAATATGCAAATTAACTATGACTCCGATAGACCCACAAGCCACGCCCACCAGCCAATCAGGAGTGAGTATGCAAATTAATCCAACCAAGATGGCTACAGCCATGGAGTGAGCAGGAGGCTTGGGTTTCCTGGCAATGGAGGAAGCCAAGCTTTCCGCACACCCTGGCAGGCCCAGGCCTCCACTCAAGGCTACAAAGTTTCAATTATAGAAGATAAATAAATCCCAACAAAAATGGCGGCAGCCACGGAGCGAGCAGGAGGCGTGGCTCCGCTCTAGGCTACAAAGTTTCAATTATAGAAGGTAAATAAATCCCAGATACCAGGGCCTCCTCATGGGTCACCGGGGGGCGTGGCCGGCCTGCAAACCACCACAGGCCCCTCACCCAGGCTGCCCCACGCCCCAAGGGAACCCCCACCCTGATCTGGGACACCCTTCAGGGCAAACCAGCTGGCCCCGCCCCATGCAGCAGGCCTTTATCCTATCTAATAAAAGAGTAATGTGCAAATTGACTGTCACCCCAACATACAAGATGGCTGCCCCCATGTGTATACAAGATGGCTGCCACAAGATGGCCAGCAGGGGAGGGCAGTTGGGAGGGACCAGGCCTGCAAGGGAGGGCAGTTGTGGGTGATCAGGCCAGCAGGGGAGGGCAGTTGGGAGGGACCAGGTCTGCAAGGGAGGGCAGTTGTGGGCAATCAGGCCAGCAGGGGAGAGCAGTTGGGAGGGACCAGACCTGCAAGGGAGGCAGTTGGGGGTGACCAGGCCTGCAGGGGAGGGTAGTTAGGGGCAAACAGGCTGGCAGGTGAGCAGTTAGTCATCAATCAGGCTGGCAGGGGAGTGGTTAGGGGGTGATCAGGCTGGCAGGCAGAAGCGGTTAGGGGCAATCAGGAAGGCAGGCAGGCGAGCAGTTGGGAGCCAGCAGTCCTGGATTGTGAGAGGGATGTCTGACTGCCTAAATGGGCAGTTGGACATCCCTCGAGGGGTCCCAGAATGGAGCGGGTGCAGGCTGGGCTGAGGGACACCCCCTCTCACCCCGCACGAACTTCGTGCACCGGGCCTCTAGTGTAATACATAAACAGAGCCTGGTCCATAGTGAGTACTCTGGTTATTGTTACTAATTATTGCATTTAACTAATTAAAAAATAAATGCTAAACCAACGTGTTGTGCCTGCTATTATGCTGAGGATACAGCAGCGAACAAAATAGAAAGCTTGTACCTCCATGGACCTTACTTGGAGAGAGAGACAGGAAATGGCTGAGTAAAATGTGTAGGATGATGATGCATGCTATGGGGGCAGGGCGGGCATTCTGCAGGGAAGGGATTTGCAATGTTAAATTGGTTAACTTTTGTCCACAGGCTCTCAATTATTTTGGTGTCACAACTCTCCTCAGACACCATCGCAGGAAGGTTTATAAAGACATGCTGTCCAGGCTGAGGTGGGGGTCAGTCCCCATGGGGCCCCCTGCAACTCCTTCAGAGGCCCAGGGGAACAACACACTTTGAAAAGTGACACTCCATCTCTTGGGCCTCTTCCCACTTAAAATGATCTGACTCTTAGAATGTTCTTTTAAACAGAATGGGGGAAGGGAGTAAAGGGCAGGCTTAAGAGGGAAAACCAGGGCCACCATTGGAAGGCAGTGGGGATACCTGCATGCAGCCTGGCAGTGGGGTCATGTGCTCACCCCATGAATTGCAGAGATGCACTGGGCGCTGGGCCCCTTAAGGGGTATCTGGGCCTGTGGGAAGGTGACAGTGTAGAGGAAGGCGAGGACACGGCTTCCTAGATACAGCAAGCAGAGCCCACTGCGCCCACCCTGAGGTCATTCCTAACCACGCATAATTGTGGGGTCCAGCAGCCAGGGGCTCCTGTCTGCACAGGTCGCTGTGGACTTATGATGGCTGCCATTTGTAAGAACAGCCACTATGTGGGAGGATCTGCTACGTGTCTTATGAGACGTGCTTTCAACCTTATATGGGGTTCTTTTTACTCATAAACCCTAGGGGAAGAGCTAGGGGCTGGCCTAGGTTGAATCACATGTCCAACGCCGTTGGAGCTGCCAAGTTAAAGTTCGGGACTGCTAAGCATGGCAGTCTGGGGGCTCAAGGAACCATTTCCAAAGAGCTTCTAGACCTGCTGGCAGCTTTGAAAGGTTCTCGGGGGACAGGGGGTGGCGGACTTTCTCTCACTGTCATTAGCTTGAGCCCTATAGGGCCTTACGACACAGCCAGCTTTGAGAAATCACGGTGATCACTCATCCTGGTGGTGACATCCAGCTTCGGCAGGCTGGGTTCCCGAGTGCCCAGGCCTTGGCAGCTGGGATCTAGCTAATCCAGAATCCCATGGGACTTGAGTGGAGCTCAGAATGCCAGTTTTCAGCATTTACACCGAAGGCCCTGCTGTCAAGCTGCCAGACCTGCACTCTGACTCCGGGCTGATGGGGGCCAACCTGGAGGCCGTGACCCACACCTGGGCTGTTCCTCTGCCCCGGCAGCCTCAGGGCTCATGTAGAAGGCTTTTGCCTGCATAGCCTGGGGTTCTGAGTCCTCCTCAAACCACCTGGGGCAGTGGTCGGCAAACTCATTAGTCAACAGAGCGGCAGCTCGCCAGCCGCAGTTTGCCGACCACTGACCTGGGGGAATGGGCCCTATCCCCCAAGAAGCTTCTCCAATGCTGCACTAGCACTTCCCTTTTTAAATCCTGATTCTGAGCACTAACTTTCAGTTTCCTTTCATTGTTCTTTGTTTATTTGCTCGTTATTCATGTTTTTTCATTCCTTCCTTCCTTCATTCATTCTCAGAACAGTGCAGTTACTGAGGACAGTCACAGAGTCAGACAAAGCTGGCTTGCAACGCCTGCTCCCAGTGGGGGGCCTGTGAGCAAATTAACCTCTCAGTTTCCTTGTCTGGAAAAGGGGGAATTGTACTGCTTCTAGAGCTGTTGAGAGGGTTAAATGAAATAACATGTGTGGAGCCCCTGGCACAAGTGTGTCCAGTGGGTGGATGGTATAATGTTGTGTGTCTGTGCCCCTCCCTTGCCCATGCACGTTCTCTCTTTCCATCCTTCCTATACAACTTGCTGAGGCACAGGGTTGAGTCAGATGTGGCCCATGTCGCCAGCCTTGCTGGTCTACGTTTTTCTCCCTGACCTTTCTCCACTTAAAGTCTGCCCGAGGCTTGGAGCAGCTCTGGGGGATCCTCTGGGCATCTGGCCACAGATTGCCCAGGCTCTCAGAGCTGCCTTTCCCACTGTGGTTATTAGGCCCATGTCACCATGATTCGCTCTAAGTGGGCCCAACCCACACTCATGCATGCTCTCAGAACATGCCTGTACACATATCTACTCACATGTACATTCACCCATGAGCAACATCTGTCTTGGGCACTCACACTTCCTCCCTCAGGCATCATGGTTACACATAGCACACACATGCGTGAATGGCCCAATACACCTCACTCTTGTACATCCATGCACACCAGCCCATGTTTTCCTGCCCCTGCATGTGCACATGCTCCCATTTATTCTATGTGTGTGTACTCCTCTAGTTGTACACAGGTTCCAGGCCCATCTGGGTAACCACTCACCTACACTCGCGTATTTTTTTTATTTATTTATTTATTTTTATTTTTTTAAATATATTTTATTGATTTTTTACAGAGAGGAAGGAAGAGGGATAGATAGTCAGAAACATCAATGAGAGAGAAACATTGATCAGCTGCCTCTTGCACACCTCCTACTGGGGATGTGCCCGCAACCAAGTTACATGCCCTTGACCGGAATCGAACCTGGGACCTTTCAGTCCGCAGGCCGACGCTCTATCCACTGAGCCAAACCGGTTTTGGCACGCGTATTTTTTTTAAATACACACATGTAGCATTTACTATGGCCCCATCTAAGTGCTTTACAAATACCAATTTGTTTAATCCCCCAACAACACTATGAGGTATGACTACTGTTTGGTCCATTCTCCAGCTGGGGAAGCTGAGCAAGTTAGGTCACTTGCTCAAGGTCACACGTTAGTACAGGCCACGGCCAAGATTCATTCCCAGCCTGCTCCAGTCCAGGCTCCGAACCCTGACACGATGCTGTTTCCTGTGAATGTGCGTATGCATGTACCAGCCTCACCGTGTCAATGTGTGCGAGTGTGGCGTCTGCCCCTCACAGTGTGCATATGTGACCACAGAGCATTCATTCTCAGGATCACAGATGCACACGCCTCATACATATGTATGGAAGGACACACGGCACACCTGCTTGAAACATACTATGTCTTTATGCATACACCTGTCACACACACACACATACATACACACATACTCACCATATCCTGCACCTCTATCCCAACCCTCATTCCAGTCTTTAGCTCCCTCTCAGAGAGTTTTTCTAGATTGTTCTGTTTCCTCACATTCACCAGGTTAGAGAGGGAAGTGATTCCGAAGGTCTGGACTCGCCCACCAGGGCCACCCATGCTTACCCTGTCCTTGGTTTGTGGCTTCCATGTGGGAGGCAGCCCTAACCAAGCTGCCTTCCCCGCATCCCACAGCTCTGCCAGAGCCCCCACTTGGTTTCCTTCCCATGCATCTTCTCGGCTGACACAGGACCTCACCCCCACCCCTCAGGACCTGGGAATACCATGCTGGACTGGGCTGGGGACGTGGCCACATCACAGGGAGCAGAAGTGACCGGTCTAAGGCTTCCCATGAGTCGGCGGCAGAAAACTCGTTTCCTCCTTCTAGACCTTCATTTCCTGGCAGCCCTCCTTGCCACTCGAGTCCCTCCTAACCCATCCACCCCACCCCCACCGCGGCAGGAACCTCTGAATCTGAACCATGTCAGCGTCAGTGTCTCCCAGTCCTGCCCAGGGCCTGCAGTTGTCACCGCTGCTTTCAGATTCAAGTCTAGGCTTGTTGGCTTGGGCGAGACTCTCTCCTATTTTGGCTTCATCAGAAGCATCCAGACTTCTGGGCCAGGTCCTCCTGTGTCCTTGGCTTGGACCTCACGCGCTAGGCTCCCCAGCGAGTTCTGGCCTTACCTGTCTCCCGGCCTTGCTTGGCCTCCCCTTGGGAAGAACCCCTTCTTTCCTTCTTGAAAACATATCTGTCTCCAGGGAGGAACCCAGTCTTCCCTTGGCATCCAGCCATCTTCAGCCATTCCTTGTCCCTGCTCCTGCTCCCCTCCCTCCCTGTGTGTACCAGCCTCAGGCCCTGACCGCTGTTAGAATTCACTGTCAGTGCTATGTGAGCACTGCTGGGTATGGAGTCAGGGCTTTGATGGAACTCTTGTAGCTTTTCTTTTGGTGAATTTTGCTTCTTCATCAAAATTCCCTTCTTCCCTCCCTCCCTCTCTCCCTCCAACCCTTCCTCTCATCCTCCCTCTCTTCCTCCCTCCCTCTCTTTTCCTTTTCTTCCTTCTTTCTTTCCTTCCTTCTTCCTTTCCTTCCTTCCATCCTAGTGCTGTGTCAAGCCCTAGCACTGGTTTCTTTAAAGCCCCACAAATTGAACTAACAAGAGAAGAAAACCCTAAGGAGATGAGAAATCACTTGATTGTGCAGGTGCCCTCTGCCAATTGGTTAAAAAGTTGTTATGAGCAAATCTGGTGGTTATCCTTCGGAAAATAAGCAAAGACCAACCACTTCCTGCCACTTCCAGGAGCCACTCGAGTGCCTGAGCTTTCTAAGACCTACCAAGAAACTGAAACTTCAGGCAGGCTTCCTCCGTTTTCCTGGAGAACTCGGCAGTTTGTGTTGGTGAAATTCCACTGGGCCCGATGGGGTTGGAGATTGCATTTCAGTCTTGCTTTGCGAAGGAATTTCTGAGATCGAGTAATTTGGCGAGCCAGAGAAAGGGAACTTTGGCTTGTGACGCAGGCAGCAATGCTCTTCCTCTGGGGCAGCTGCCTCTTGGTTTTGCAGATGCCACACAGCATCAGGGGACCCCGACCCCTTCCTGTGAGTCAGCCTCTTAGGGCCCAGGTGGAGCTCAGGGTGCCTTGCCCTTCTTACTTGAGCTGTGTCCTGAATGCCTGAAGGATGGGGACAGAGAATCTGTACCTCCCATTCGGAGTGGTCTGCTATTAAGAAGGTGGGGGGCGGGGCAGAACTGCAGGTGGTTAAGATACCTAACTAGCTACTAACTAGCAAGTTACATAACCCCTCTGTGCCTTAGTTTTCTTAAAACAATGATGATTCTAGTACTCCCTTGGGATGGCGGGGGACTTTTTTTTTTATTCCATAAACACATATAGTATACCTATCACATGAGAAAGCCCTGTACTGAGGCTTTGCAGATATTAACTAGTATAATCTTCACAGTAGCCCTGTGAGGCATCCATTACCTAGCCCTATCTACAGATGAGGAAACTGAGGCCCGGAGAGGTTAAGTAGCTTGGCCAGCTGGTAGGTGGCTTTAGATCAGGGGTCTGGCCCCAGTGTATGGGCTTGCCTCTCTAGATAGGGTTAAACTCTCCCAGTTTGGAGGTAGACTACATGGTCATCTTTTGTGTGGAGCACTGAGGAAAGTCCCAGGAACATCATGGACACTGGCTCCGTGGGAGCTGTGAAGGGGGAGGTGACACAGCCACAGAGGAGGACCCAGCTTGTATAGCCTAGGGGGCCAGGAGTTGTCCTCCCCCATCAGCTCACTCGCCGGCCTTTCCTGGCACATCTCACGGTGCCAGGCATTAGGGCTGTCATGCTGGGGTGGGGGTGATAAGGAGGGAGAGGGAGACAAGATTCCACTTCCCAGCCAGAAGCTCTGGGAAGTGGAGTCATACCTAAGACCTTATTCCCATTGCTTTGTTTGGCAAATTATAGTAATATGTTACTAAGGAGCACATTCTGATTATCTATTGTTTGAATTAAAAAATAAACACGCAAGTAAGAAAAGGCTTCTGGTTGTGTGACTGGTATTTAGAAGTTTCCATTTCTGAAAGACCTCAGGGTGCGGCCAGTCCCTGTCTGTGTGGAGCCATTGCTGCCCTGTGGAGGCCAGGTAATTGGCTTATCTTTGCCTTGTCTCTCTGTCCTTAGATATGTTTGCAGTGTGCTGTGGGATGTGGCTTTCCCAGGCAGATGGCGAAGCAGCCAAAGATCTTCTTTGGCCTCCCGGGTGATGTTTTATTAAAGACCTGCCCTAGTTCAGCATGCACTAAATAAGGTGGCTAAAGAGCACTGGCTCTGGAGTAGGTAACCAGCTTGCCCAAGACTATCCCATTTTAAAACTGAAAATCCCAAGTCCCAGGAAAACTGGACAGCTGGTTACCCTACTCTGGAGTGAAGCCAGTCCTGGCTACCATATCCAGCTCTGTTTTGTGACTGCAGGTACATTACTTAGCCACACTGAGCCTCTGAATAGCCTTAATGGTGCCTATCTCATAGGGTAATTGTGAGTGTTAATAATTTATGGGAAGAGTCCAGCACAGAGGTACCTCGAAAATGGCAGTAATGGATTCATAAAGGTTATAAATTATCCTAAGATTTTCTCCATGGTGTTGAGGCAGGAGATGTTATCCTCTGGTCTCAGTGGACCACAGGCAGTCTGCCAGGTATCTCTGCCTCCTTTAGATGTCAGTCTGGCCACTTCATCGCAGGGCCAGTGAATTCCAAATCTCAGCCCACTTCCTTGTTCTCTGAGGTTGCTTGAAACCTGTGTTCCTGCTCTAGATCCTGTGCTAATGGTTAGGCCTGTGACATAGACATGATCACCTGGGAATAGGACAGGCTGTATATGATTAGCTGGCATTTATTGAGCACCTTCTTCACACCTGTGTGCGTTATATTTAAATCCCTGCATGAAAATCCTAACCTTCCAAATGGAAGGTTGAGACTTGGAAAGGTTAAATTATCTCCCCCTCGTTAGAAAATGGCAGAGTTGCGTCTTGAGCCTGTCTTTGTCTCACTCCACAAACTGTGCTGCTGCAAGTGTTGTCCAGGGATCCGTGCTGATCGGTGAAGAGATAAGCACAGAGAGTGAGAGTAAGGGTAAGGGTATAGAAACTTTTCTAGGAATTTAACATTGCAAGGATATTTTTAATATGTTTTTCAGAAGTATTGATCTGCACTGGATTAGATATTAAAAATAAAAGTAAAAACTGGTCTTTTTTTTTTTACCAGTAGATTAAAAACTGCTGCCTTGACCTGTGCTCTTTAACCCCTTGTATCAGCCAGTTAGGCTAGGTTATGCTGCAGTAACAAACAGTCCCACCCATCAGTAACTTTACACAACTGAAGTTCATTTCTTTTTTAAGCTGAATGTCCAGGGCACTTCAAGATAGCTTGCTCAGCTCTGGCCGATGAAGATCCCATCTCAACCTGTGCTTGCACCATCATGAAGGCAAAGGCAAACTTGTACATGGGCCTGCAAGTGACACATCACTTTTCTCAAGTCACACAGCCTGACCTGTGATTTAAGGGGTGGGTGCAGAGCGGGAAAGAAGTGGAATCCTGCCCTGTGCCCAGAAAAAGGAGGAGACCATGCCTGTTTGGGAACAGCTGCACTGCTACACTCATGCCTGTCTTGCCCCCAGGTGTGGCTGGTCTTCTGGGCCAGGACGGGCTCTCTTGGTCTTAGGGCTACTGATCTGCATTCAGTTTTCTAAGGTGGCAGAGTCTGTGGGCCCCAGAGCATCAGATGGGACCCTCTGGACTAGTTTTCTGGTTCCGGTTAGAGGATAACTTTAGTGCTTGCTTGGTTTGGGAACTGAGTCTTGTCTACTTCCGTCAGGCTGTGTGAAGGAAGAAATTATGAGCAATGTCAGGAAACTGCTCTGAAACTTTGGCCAAGATAATTTCCCCTCCCGGATCTCAGGTCTCTTGTTGGTGAAACAGTGGCTGATTTAAGTCAGGAATAAGATGAACTGTCATGTATTGAGTGCTTACTATATGCTGGGCTGCACCGGGCTGAGCAATTTACACATTATCTTGACTCATCCTCCGGCAACCCCTGTAGGTGGGGCTATTCTTAGCCTCATTTTATGGATGAGGAAACCCAGACTTAGAGAGGTTAAGGAACTTTCTCTGGAGGGCACATAGCTGGATACTGGCTGAGCTAGGGTTGGATCCAGGTCTGAGTGATTCTGAGCTTGTGCTCCGAATAGTTTTGATGGTACTTACTGAGGTGGGTCTGAGAAGATAGTAAAAAGAAAGGGCCCCAGATAAATTTTCAAACCTTCTAAAAGCCCAGTGGAATCTTGACATTTACCCTTGAGAGATGGATCCTGGTTAAGTTCAGACATTTGATTACACATGGAAACCTTATCCTTGCTTTTATTGATATTTACTGTTTCTTAAAAAACTGTCCTTGTGTTATGAAAATAACACTGGAAAATGGAATATAGGAAATACAAAATTAGTAAAGGCTTAAGAACACTAGTTTGATGGGGGAAAATGTTTTCCAACCATAAAGATTACTAAGTGGGAGGAAAATAAAATGGGCCTTTGAAGTTGAAATGGCTCAAAAGCCTTTTTCCTAAATGTGCCCTAAGGTATGGCTGTTGGCTCAGCCCTGGCTCTCTGGGGGTCCCGGGTACCCACCTTCTGCAGATACGGAGGGTCCGTGCAGCCCACAGGGAGTCAGGAATTCCAGGAACCATAGGCTAACTCATCATATCTTCCCCATCTATCTGTTTAACTTGTTTCAGAGGGAAAAGGTTAAGTCATTTAACTAATATGTAATTTAAAACATGGCTTAGCCTCTAAAAATGAACATTTTACTTGCGGTGTGGAAAGGTTAAGTAATTTAACTGTTGTGCAATTTATAACATGGTGCTCCTTTCTGGAAGCTTCCATCTTAGAAGAAGATATGGTGAGGGGGGTGGGGAAGGTTGAACAGTCTAACTAGGGAGTCATTTAAAATATTATTTTGCTGCCAAAACCGGTGTGGCTCAGTAGATAGAGCGTCAGCCTGCGGACTGAAGGGTCCCAGGTTCGATTCCGGTCAAGGGCACGTGACTTGGTTGCGGGCACATCCCCAGTGGGAGGTGTGCAGGGGGCAGCTGATCAATGTTTCTCTCTCATCGATATTTCTAACTCTCTATCCCTCTTCCTTCCTCTCTGTGAAAAATCAATAAAATATATTAAAAAAAAATATTATTTTGCTGTTAGAGCTGGCGCAGATGTGGAGTGGAAAACAAACTTCACACAGCTTACTGAGTGAGATGGCCTGGCAGTTGGCTGCACATCACTGAGGCTCTGCCTTTCTTTACGTCTGGGCTTCTTGGAGGAACAAGATGCCTGGTTCTAGGGAGGGTTAGCAATGACAGCGCCAACAGTGCTGGGAGCTGGCGTCCTATTGCTGCCAAGACACCAGGCCAGCCTCGAGGGTCTTTGAAGGACAAAGTCATCTCATCTCCATAGAGAGTCTAGCTACACACAGGCAGATGCATACATATTTTGATTTCCCTTTTTGTTTGTTTAAACAAATGACAGAATCTTACACACACGTTCCTGTATTATTTTTCACAGAACAATAATAAGGGATTGTTCCCTGTCAGTACAGCTTCCTCATTTTCTCTTTGTGGCTATAGAATATTCTACTGTGTGGACTGTGTAATCATTCCCTTAGGATGGGTGTGTTTCTTTCAAGTAATGTTACATGTGTCTTTGAGACATGCAGTGGTGTCTCTGGGATAAATTCCTAGAAGTGGAATAGCTGGGTCGAAGGTTAGGCATCTTTGGAATATTGATAGATATTTCCAAACTGAATTACCCTGAGAAGGTGCCCTCTGAGAAAGGTCTCAGGGCAGCTTGCGGAAGCCTGGCATGGCATGCAGACTGAGAAGGTGCCGGGACAGGGATTGTCATCGTATCCCGGAGCCTTCTGTGACATGTGCTTTGTCAGCTGTGCAGTGTGGGTTGGGGAATGCTTAGGAGAACAAGCCCAGAGCTAGCCTCCTTTGGCCCTTCTGGCCGGCCACTTGCAGAATTAGGCACATGATGCATTGATACTAAAGAAGCGGAATTTGGATATTTGCACTACAAAGCCTGTTCTTGCTTAGTGTGCAGTCCCCCCACTCCCAGGAATGAACTCTTGAATGAAATTCAAGTTCCTTTTCACTTTGCTTCAGCCTGAAGGGAATCATTTACTGTTTTTATCTTTTTTAAAAATTGTTTTTCAAATAAAGGTCACTCTTCAGGGAGAAAAGTGAGCACACTGCAATGAAGAGCAGGTTCATGACAAGTCTCTGAAGGTGAAATGTGCTTCCTACCTGCAGGTCCTCTTCCTGCATCCCCGGTTGTCACCCTCACCAAGGCGGCCTCCTATGAGAGGAGCCAGAGCCCTCAGAGAGGAGTGCCGAGGCAGGACCACCCAGAGTGCATGTCCCTGGCCTACACGCCTGGCTGCCTCTGGGGTTTAATCCCTGTTGTCCAGGCGCAGTGCAGCATGCAGTGGAGGGAGCGGGGCTTTGGAAATAGTCACTGGGTTTCAAATAGAGGCGCCTCTGCTTCCTGCCTGTGTCTCCTCCAGCACCTTCCTGAGCCTGAGGTCTTTCAGTGCTAAGAATGGGAATGGCATTCATGATAGGATGGGATCTCAGGGAGTTATGTCTGGCCATCTTTCCCTCCTGCCCTGTTTGTCCATCTCCCTCCGGTCATCCTGAGCAGGTCACCCTGAGCTCTTCCCTTGAGTTAGGGTACAGGCAACTTTCAGGATGGCTCCGAAATACTGTCCGGGCCACCCAAGGGCATGGCCTGACCAACCGTTTCTTGGGCCCACGTGCTGGGTCTCATCTGGGACCCAGGACCCCTAAAGACTGCTGTCTTCCAGTCTCCCCTAACCAGGTGGGCAGGAACCATTGGGAGCATGACTTGATGGGTCTTCTCTGGGATGAGGGCCTTTGTCTGGAATGCCAGGCATCCTTCTCCGCCTAGAAGCCCCAGAGGAATTGTGACTGGTCGGATCTGACTGGCAAATGGAACCTCGTTTTTCAGTCAAATTTTATTATACTTTCAGATGAGGATGCTTTTCTTGTATCCCTGATGGAGCATTTGGCAAAGCCCTACTGTGAGGGCCCTGTCATGGAGTCTCTGATGGTCATCAGGGTCCTTCCACCACGTGCCTGCTCCTTCCTCTGTGATTTATGGCTCTCAAGGTACTATTGGTATTAGCAGACTTTGCTGCCTGAGAGCTACACAGTCCAGGTATCAGGGTCTCCATTTCCCTGGACCAGGACACCAGAGCTGAGCTTGGAAACGTGTCCATGAAGGACACCTTGTCTCCGATGTTCTTTCTAAAGATGATGATGAAACCAGTAATGATAGCGATATTACCACTTAACATGATGGACCCATGGTTAAGCACTTAGCTTGTATTATTTTTTTAAATTTTTATAGCAGTCTTGTAAGGACACACTATTATGATTAGCTGCACTTAGCAGAGAGGTTTAACAATCAAAGGGACATAGGCAGTCACACAACTAGCCAGAGACAAGGCCAGGATTTAAATCCTGGACGTGTGGTTTCAGAGCCGGCTCTCCTCAAAATGACACTTCTCTACCACCATTCGCTGCCTCTGGGTCAGACCAGTGTAAAACTTTGGATGGCTTTTTTTTCTTAGAAAAAAAGAAAGAAAATGAAGCCAAATCTTTATCTGGGGAAATCTGAATACATGTACTGACAACAGAGAAGAGTAAAATGAACCCCCCAGCCACTGAATTATCTGGAAGCAGATCCCTGGCAGCCTGTCATTTTATTAGACATTACTGAAGTAGGTTTCTCTAAAAAAGAAATATAAATGCAATGCCATTCTCATATTCCTCCAATTATTTTCTAAATAACTTCTGTTGATTTGTTCAAATAAGAATCCAAACATGGTCTGTGCATTGTGTTTGCTTAATTATGTCCTGAAGGGTTTTTAAATCTCTTTTTGAATCAGGTCATCTGTCCTATGGAATTTTCCTTACTCCCAGTTCTGCTGACGGCTTCCTTGTGGTGGCATTGAGCATGTTCCTCCGTGCCTGTGCTCCTGCCGCTGAGCACTTGAAATGTGACTGGTCCGAAGTGAAATGTGCTGTGAGTGTAAAATACATACTGGATTTTGAAGACTTAGAATGAAAAAAAAAAAAAAAAGAATGTAAAATATCTTACTAATAATGTGTCTTATATCGATTGCATGCTGGAATGATAATATGTTGAATATATTGAGTTAAATATATACTTTCTAGGTGGCCCTGGACACTTCCTGTTGCCTTACTCTAGGGGCCCCTTTTACCTGGGGTCCAGTCCCTGGGTGTGACTTGTGAGCAGGTTCAGGTGCTGGCCACCTGACCTGACCCATCCATCAGCTTTTCTGCTGTCTTAGGCATCAGCGATCATTGCTCAGGTCCATGTTTTCATCAGGGATGCAAAGTGAAGACATTTTAAGTTTACCTTTCCGTCTCCATTTCTTAGATGGGATTATTGTAAAAAGGGCTTCACTTTATCAGCTACTTGATTATTCTGATGCTCAGTATATACAAGGGGAAAAGCTTCATTTTTTCCCCTTTTTCCCAAGTTTTAGAGAAATGAGCTGATTTTGTAGGATCTTCCAGAGGTTTATTTTTAAAATTTTCACTCAGTATGAATTCATGGATTTAAAGTTGTATTTGATGAGTGTGAATCCCAGGCACTTACTCTTCTTTTGATGTTCAGATTGTCCTGCCTTTGGCCAGTGGTAGCCTTTTACTCTGATTTTGTTTCCTCACTTAAAACCTTTGTGAGTCTCTAAGTCCTTTCCTCTTTGTAGCTGTCGGAAGACTCCCCTTCTAGATGGAGTCTTCTTAGAGTGGGGCCTGCCTGCATTCATCATGCTCACCAGACCCAGGACGTGGGGGCTTCCTGCCAATGGGCTATTCATAGGTGCCACCTTTCTCTCTGGACTCATTGCCAAGGTCCCAGCCAGAGGCTGCAGTCCAGCACTGCTGGCTCGGGCCCCACGCATAGTAGGTGTTCCGGAAATGGCTGTCGGGTGAATGAAGGGATGGAAAGCTGATCTGTCACACCACCTGGCTCGATTGGGTTCCTCTCCACCCCGGGATTCTCTGGGGACGCCAGCTTGCAAATAGAGCTGGCCTTTGATTCTCTGCAGCGACAGGACACCTTTCCAGGGCTGAGTGTGTGTGGAACGGGAATTAAACCTCCAGGGTCATGCTGAGGGTGCTGCCAAGGGAGCTGCCCGTCCTTCTGCCTGGCTGGGTGCAGACCTGTGGGGCACAGGCAGGGAGGCAAGCGTGGGATCTGGACACTTCCCAGAGAGGAGCCACCCGCTTTCCAGGCCGAGCTGCTCTATAGTAGACGTAGCTTGAGCTGGCCCCTGACTCATTAGCTCTATTCCTTCCGGGTCTGAATTTTTAAAATTCCAACTGTTGGAACCTCCGGCTTGGTTCTCCCTCCACTTACTTGCAGCCTTTGCCCTGTTGTCTTTGCTCCAACAATGTTTGCTTTGCTCCCCTGAACCCATTCTTGTCCCCATGGCCAAGCACAATCATGGGCTCAAGAATGGCTTTATGATTTGGCCCCAAAAGGGACCATGGGGCATCTGTTCTGGTTGCTGCTGCTAGTTTTAAAAAAACAAAACAAAAAAACCGCTCTCAGCTTTGTTGATATCCAGAGAATCCTCATCCCCAAAATAATGTGTTTGTTTATGGAGAATGACTTCATGTATTTACTCTATAAGAGGCTAGAATCCGGTGACACTCCTGGTCTATTTGAGGGGTGGATTTGTGTCTGGATCTGTTTCGAGGAGGCCAGGTGTTCCAGCCCCTGCAGTTGGGGGTGGGGCAGGTGGAGAGGAGGAGAGTGACCAAGAAAGCTTCCTATTTGGGGGGCATGTGACCTCCCCCAGAGGATCAGGGTGAGAGAAGTTTCCAAAAATGGCACAAGGAGAGAGGAAGGGGCAACTCAACTCGACTTTAAAACAAGGCTGACCCTGGCGGTCAGAAGTATGATTCTGGAGTGAGACCAACTATGTTCTAACCCAGGTAGCCACTTGTTGGTCTGTGACCTTGGACAAGTGGCTTGACCGTACTCAGCCTCCATATCTTCATTCACAGAGTGGGGATAGCATGGGAAAGCCCACCTAGAGCCCTTAGCATACTTCCTGGCACATGGTGAGCACGCCACAATGGAGAGCACTAGCGTAGTGATCATGGTGTGGGCTCTGAAGCCTGAGTGCCCGGGAGTGAGTTTTGGCTCCATTACTTATAAACTAACTGCATCCAAGGGTTAGTTTCCAAATTTCTCTGTGCTTTACTCTGCATCTGTAAAATGGGCATAATAATATTTCCTGCTTCCCAGGAAATATGAAGGTTACGTGACTTAATAGATGTGAAATCCTTAGGATAATGCCTGACACTGTAGGTGCTGGGGCAGTGCTAGGCATTGTCACTCTAGGTAACATTAATGTGAATATGTGGCTGCCACGGGCTCAGAATGGGCCCTTTGCTCCAGTGACAGAAATTCAGTGAACAGTCACCAGAACATCATCATGTGAGGACCAGGCCCTATCTTACTAAATTTCCCAACAACCCTGGAGGGTCATAGCCTTTCTATTCTCAGATCTGGAGGCTACCCATGGCCGGTTCCTGGCAGAGCTGGGCAGCCCCAGAGTCCTCAGCATTTTCTCTGTGCCTTCTCCCAGCTGGACCGAAGCTGGAGTCTAGTAGAGAGAAACGTACTGGCCACCAGCCTTCATTCTGTGCCAGGACGTGCCAAAGAACCTGACCAGGATTTCAGGATTGACTGGGCAGGTGAGGCTAAATCCCCTCACCTGTGCTTGGAGGCCTCAAAGTGACTCACAGCTGAACAGAGCCCTTGGCCTACTGGTTTTTATCCTTAAACCTTTGGGGTCCCTCCTGCTTAAAATGTGGAAATCAGCCTGGGTTGGGTGGTGCCATCATGTGCGGGGACATGAGGGGTGGAACATGCCTGGTCCTGGCTTTGAGGGCCGGCAGGCAGGCAGGCACCACTTGGCTGCTGTTTCAGAGAACACAGTATTGATTTACTATTGAGTGCTTGGCAGTGCACGGCCAGGGTCAGGGATATGAGAGGTGCATTTCGTCAGTCTGAGAGCAGCCTCCATAGCTCTTAGGAAATCAATTGTAGGCCTGGGAGGGCTCTTAAGCCATTCCTGGCTTTATTTATTCTTTTAGCAAACGTGTTTCCTACACCAGGCGCTATTCCAGGTACTGGAGGTTTGCTCCCACAGCTGGGCCTGCTTGCCCCTGGGCCCTTCTGCTCTGCTCGGTAGGGAAGGATGGGGGGTGACCCCTGCAGGCTGGGTGTACCAGGTGCCCGTGTTGCTGGGTTCAGCCAGTGGGAGGAGCTGGGAGGAGGCTGGAGGTTTTCTCCCCATCCCTGACTCCGGAGGTCTCTCTGACAGCAACTGCCTTCCCCCAGGGCCTGGGTGCTATCTCTAGCCCCTGGGCTTCAGGACCTCCACCCCGCCCTCTAGCCCTCTGGTCTAGGGTGGTAGCAGTTTCCTGCTGGCGCTGGACTCTGGGTCGCCTCATTTGGCTTCTCAGCTCTACCATCCCTGTGCACCCATTGCCCTGCATTAGAGCCCCTCAGTGCATACACTCCAGGTGCTTCAGTGTCTTTGTTAGACCCAAATTGTTGCAGTCCCAACTTCTGCATAATTTCCAGTCCCATCACTTGACTTCAGGTCAAGGCTATAAGTTAGTTTTTCTTTTGCAGGCACGTGCTTTCGCTAGGTTTGGAATCTCTTCCCAGTACCCCACCCTGGACACTCTAACAACTGTACTATCTCGGCCAGCTCTGTCTTAGGACTCAGCTCACATGTTCCCACTAGAGGAAGCCAGCCACCTCCCCTAGCCTGGGTGTCTCATGGCTGAGCTCACTTTGAGCTCATGTCTCCATGGGGCCTGGGACTGGGTCTGGCTATGTAACCACTGAGTCCAGGGGCCTGACAATAGATATCAAAGCAACTAAAGAAATTCTCTCTCATGTTCCTAGAGACATGCCCAAAGACGTATAAGGAAGCAGAGTAAAAGCTAGAGATGGCGTCCAAGTTCATCAATGGACTAGGTCAGTGGTCGGCAAACTGTGGCTCGCGAGCCACATGCGGCTCGTGAGCCGCGGTTTGCCGCTCTGTTGACTAATGAGTTTGCCGACCACTGCCTTAGGGAAAAACACTTAAAAAACATGTTAATAATGTACTAATGTCTTTAACCTGAAGTCAAAACTTCTGGGTAAGGGTAATGCCTTACAGCAGTGGTCGGCAAACTCATTAGTCAACAGAGCGGCAAACGGCAGCTCGCGAGCCGCAGTTTGCCGACCACTGGACTAGGTCAATACATTTTAGTACACTTATTGTGTGGAATATAATACAGCAGTGGAAAAGAATGAGGTAAATAGAAAATCTGTTGCTGTGGAAAGATGTTCAAGATGTTATTTGAGACACATTTTTATGCAAAATTATAAAACAATTTTTTTTCTTACGTGTACATAAAGGCCTAGGAGAATGACTCCAAGGAAACATCCCAAACCGGAAAAGGGATTCCCCTGGAAAGTGAGTGAGATTGAATCCAGGTGCAGGGACTCTGATGCTTTTTGAGCTTCGTCTTTCTGTTCCAGTTTTTGTGACAATGCTTCATTTATGTATTATCTGTGCAATTGCTAAATAAATAATTGTCTATCAAGGGAAAGAAAACCCCCATATTTAAGCCAGTGTGTCCTAGGAATCTCTCCTCAGAACACCAGGGAAGCTGGGACGTTTTCTCCAGAAGAAACTCAGAGCAGTGGCAGCTCTCTTGGGAATGTGTCGGAAACGATCCCGTCCTTTGGGAGCGCCACTTTTGGAGTTAGCTATTCTCTGGAGGCTTGGAAGATACAGCCATGGCACAAAGTTGGCAGTGCTTAAAACATCTATTTTCAACGTTGACCTCCTGCCACAACAATGGGAACCTTATATAGTTCTTAGATTTTCGAAGAAAATGGATACCAGTGGATTTATGGAATTTCTTTGCAGGCAAAGTAAATAAAAGGCATCCCTTTGAGTGATCCCCACCCCTACCCACCCTGGTTAATTGTGTGTGTGTGCGCGTGCGCGCGTATGCGCACAGTACAGGAGAGAGTGGGTAATGCAGCTATTTGAGGATTCTCAGTTCTTTGGAGGGCTTGAGCCAATGAGATGCTATTTCCTGAATCACCTTTGAAACCCTCATGGCTAAAGCCTATGGATTATCTCATTGCTCCATTTCCTATTTGGCTCTCCCTTTGGTCGAAAGATAGCTGAGCACAGAAAATCTGTCACGATTTTGAAAGCATGACCTGCCATCTGCTAAGGGGTCAGCTCACCTGGCCCACTGACTGTCCTCTGGGTTTGTTGATACCATGGAGTTGGGAAGTGGAGAGAGGTGTTAGGATTGCGAATAAAAACAATGGCCATCTCATATTGGCTGGACTACAGGAAACCCAGACCTGTCTGGGGAAGAAGGAGGGGACAGGCCTGGGAGAGGCTTTCTACTGAAGTCCCTGGAGGGACCAGAGACTGGGCTGCACCCCCAGCTTGGCGAAAGGTCCAGACCAGGCATGGACGAGGGAAGTAATGTATGCTGAGGCTGCCCATGTACCAGGCATGGTGCTGGGCCCTCAGCTCACATAATTGTGTTGTTTTCTCAAACAGCCCTGTGCAGGAGGTGTCAGCATCTTCCCTTACACACTCGCCAGCTGGGCTCAAACTGATTAACTGTCTACCTGTATCCTGTGTTCTGTGTCTGTTGGTATTGATTTAAAAATATAAAACAAAACCCCTGTGATTACTAATCTCACCACTATACCAGGCCTGCTTTTACTGGACAGCAGAGCCTGTACCCCAGAGAGAGTCCTAGTCCCTGGCCCCCTAACTCGAAGCTCATGCAGTACAGGAAGTGGCTTCTCTGGTCTGTTTCCCCCGTAGTCACACCCTGGCCGGGGTTCCGAGTGCCCAGGGTGGCAGGGAAAGAGCACTGCATGGTGGAGGGGAGGACTTTGACTTTGAACCCCCTTCTCCAGCAGACCTGGCTCCAGTTCTTGTCTTCTACTTCCTCTCTCTGTGACCTTGGGCAGGATGAACCATGTGAGAGTACCAGCATTTGACCACTTTTATCCTACAAAACGGCAATTTCATGTGGCTCCACCAAATCTGTACACCCTGAAGATGTCTTCATGAGCTGCTGGGGCTACTAGATGCATCTTCTTCCCCGCGAGCCCTCGGTGTTGAGGGCTCAGTCGTCCTGGACTGTGGTGAACAGGAAGTGAGTTCTGAAATCACTGCCTCAGTGTGAAGAGGGAGCATTGAAATCGTGCCTCCCTGGAAGGTCCTGTCTGCACTGAAGGGGGCCATTAACCAAGGCTGTCATTTGCCGGATGTGTGGTGAGAGCTGCAGGGACGCGCGGCATGGTGCTGAGGCAGATGCTCCTGTGTGGCCAAGCAGGATTATTTCCAACAGAGTCGTGGGGTGACAAGCACAGCCGTGAGGGGTGGGGGGCCTTAGGAGGCTGTGCTAGGTGGCCAGGGTCTAATGTTTGTGTTTCATGTAGTTGAGAAGCAGCGTAGTTGGTGGCCAAGAGCCCAGCTGGAGTCCAGCTGGCCAAGTTTGAACCCCAGGTCTGCCTCTTTGCCTGCTGACCAGAATTTCTCAGTGTCCAAGGGTCAGAGGGACAAACAGTGTGCTGTGTGACCTTGGACAGGTCACTTCACCTCTCTGAGCCTCATTCTCCTGTAAAATGTAGGTAGGAAGTGGGAAGTTAGATTTATAAGTAGGTTTGTGAGGATGGAAATCAGATGCTGCTTCTGGAAAAACTTCGCCCAGTGCCTGGCCTCTGTAGGGGCAGCCATAGTGAGCTGTGGTTTTACTGTGGGAGCCCTTTTGGGTCACCTCCTGACCTCTCCATTTGAGTGGTAGCCATGTGTTGAAAGAAGGACCCACTGGGCTCTTATCTGATGTGTTTTGCCCTGAAGATTTTTGCAGTCTAGAAACAGGAATGTACTTTAGAAAGGATTTAATTTTGGGGTAAATTAATTCTTGAGGAGCAGGAGGAGGGCTTTTAAACTAAAAAATTAATTGCTTTGGAAGGCTTCTCTTTGTCTCTTTACATTCCCTGCGACTGTGGACCGCAGGACCTTAGGGCCTTGCAACAAGCCTTCTTGAGTGGCCTCTGCATCATTGCTAACTGAGCGGATGGTACTGTGCGGTTGCCATGGTAGCAGCAGGATGTGGTTCCTATGGTGATGGTCGGCAGCAGCAGGAAGACAGCAGAGGTTTTAGTTATCTGGTGGCTCTGCATTTGCTGCACGCCCCCCCTCCCCCCCCCCCCCCCCCGAACAGCACAACACAAACTGCCCCCACTGCTGCTCTGCTCTGTAAAATGGTGACTCCTGAGGTCACCACCTCCCCGCAATGCCACTGTTGCTTCTTGGAAAGCCTGGGCTGTGCAGAGGCAGTTCTGCTTCTGGGAGAGGGAGGGGCCTAGTGTCTCCAGGAGCACCTCAGCGGGGCTTTACGTGGACCCTGAATCCAACAGGCAGGGTCTGCAGGAACTCCCCCCAAAAGCCCCTCCCGCAGGCTCCCTGGAATGAATTTTTCTCTCAGGTCCACCTCTGTTTGCAGGCAGATGTGGAGTGGTGGACTAACAAGAGGAACCAAGTGATTTTTAAAACTTCTTTCATACCTTGCATCCAGATTTCAAAATGGCACCGTTTTCAAGCATGTGATGTTTTTCTTCATCTTGGGATTGGCGGAGATCAGGGAAAGGAAAAAAGTATCCTCAATGTTTCTTTTCCTTTTTGGCATCCAAAATCTTAACAGATCGAATTTCTCTGTAGAAAGCATCTGAAATCACAGATCAAATTTCTCAGTAGAAAGGAAGTGTAAATACAGTGAAATGTAGTGTACAGAATGTTATTTCTTTTTTATCTAGAAATGAGGGAGGGAAAGTGTAACAGGATTCAAGGGACATTGTTAAAATTTAAGAGTAAATCTGAAATGTAGGCGCTCTGTGTGAGTAGACATAGGGCTGCTGTCTGGTTTCAGTGTTGGGCAGTGCCGTCTATAAAGTGTACATTTAGACTTGAGGAGGCTGTTGAAGAGAGAGGAAATGTCAATTGTTTTTGCCTCTAGCTGAAATCCTGTCAACCCAGTGTGGCAACATGATTTGCTCATTCAGGTCTGGCCCTTTGATTGGTGGTTGGTGATGTCACTGGGTTTCCTGGCATGTGATTGGTGGATTGGGCCCTGCCAGCAGAGCCATATTCTAGGTAGTCATACCTGGACTGAAAGAGGTGGGCTGGGGAGCCCTCTGGACTCTTAGTGCTGGTGCCTCCACTACAGGACAGACAGAACTCCTCAAGCGCCTGTCCTAGGGCAGGTGGGTCAGTGGCAGGGCCCAGGGCCAAACAGACTTTTCTTTTGCACCGGAAGCAGCCAGAGGTCAGAAGAGTGGCTTCTAGCAAAGCCCTGGGGTGCCAGACTATAGATTCCCGTGGCGAGGAAAGCACTTTGAGTGAACACTGCACACTCTGAGAGGCTTTTCCTTTTT
The DNA here is from genome assembly GCF_963455305.1 of Plecotus auritus. Classification (NCBI taxonomy): domain Eukaryota; kingdom Metazoa; phylum Chordata; class Mammalia; order Chiroptera; family Vespertilionidae; genus Plecotus; species Plecotus auritus. The sequence goes on from NC_137785.1 coordinate 21,039,702, forward strand.
GAATTTTGAGAATAAAAATTAAATAAATACACACTTTAGGAGACATACCTGGTCAGTAGGTTTGTGCTTGGCCACATACAGATGGCAAGATGATACTCACGTTAGCCAGTAGACAAATGGAAGGCAACAAAGACTCATGTCAAAACCTCACATTTCTACCACTCGGTATCCACTATTATTAATATTTTGTCCTCTTTGCTTTGCCTTTGTAAGTAAAAGGGATAAAACATTGTTGGAGAAGTTATAATTACCTTAGCAGTCACCTCTAGGTCACCACCTGCTTCCAGGTTCCCTTTCAGATAAATTTGGTGTGGATCTTTCCATTAGACTTTAAACACTCTTACACACACACACTTAACTATAAACGATACGTATGTTTCTAAAACGCTCTTACAACCTAGCTTTTCTGCTCTGCAGAAAAGGTGCTCCTGTGTTTGGGATCCCACCCGCTTCTGTTGATTCGTACAGAGCTAGTTAATTTTTGTTCACTGTTGCAGACTACTTTCTCTCTGCCCTCTTGTTCTATCAGGGTGCTGGCCCCAGATGGGGGACAGTTTTACCCTGTCTTATAGATGGGGATCTGGAGCTCGTGGTCACTCAGCTGCAAGGTGGGTTCATTATCCCACACCACCCCCATTTTGGTTGGACTCCAGAGGCAGGGCATCCTCATGGCACCTCAGGCCTGCCTGGTCCCTGGCCAAACAGCTGACTAATCCAGCTGGTGAATCCAGGTTCCCGAGTCACCCATCCTAGCCATGTTTGCCTAATTCAGGCCACTGCCAACCCCCGCTCCCCCAAAGGGCACTGTGGCCTAGAACTCTGTCTGAAGGGAAACGTGTGACAATGCTTTTGTTTGGAGAGTGCTGTGCCCATTTCTCCGACCACCCTCAGCTCCTGGTTGGAGCCCTTGGGAGGAGGATTGGAAAAGCAGCTTTGGGCACCAGTGTCACTCAGCTGAGCACCCCGAGTTATCTTGAGCCGGGTCACACCAGGTAACCTTCAACGTTAGCTCAGGCACAGCTTCCTCACCGAGAGCTTGGATGTGAGGCTGACCTCATCTCTCGGCTTTCTCCCAGCGTCGGGGCCTCTGGAACCAAAAGCCAGCCTCCTGCTCGCTGGCAGAAACTCGCCACTACTGGTTCCTGAGTCATCAGTGTTTTCACCAGGTGTGTTTGTGTGTGTACCTGTGACGGTGTGGGTGTGTGGGCGTTCCACCGTGGGGTACATTTATTTTCCTGCCCCTTTAACTGTGGCCCCCGCCCATCCCATCTGTCAGTGGCTCCTTGGAGATCACTGACCTGTGACCTGGGGGGTTATCACAACATCACATAGACACCTGAACAACTAGGCCCTCTCAATACCACCACCGCTTGCTTCTGAGGGAAGCCAGTTTGAGATCAGACAGAACTTAGCTCTTTCAGTCACTGAGCAGTATTTGTTGGGCCTTCCACTCGACCTGCTCTGGGGATTGCGTGGCAAATGAAACAGAGACAGTGCCTGTCATGCTGGAGCCTGCAGCTTGTGGGAGAGCGACAGTAAACAGACAGATGCACACAGAGCTGCCCCTGCTCCTCCGTCAGCCCGCCTGCCAGTCCCAGCTGGGTGGCCTGGGTGAGTGAACTGAGTCATCGGGAAAGCATAGTCACCATACTGCTTAACCTCACAGGATTATCGGGAAATCTCAGCGAGACAACGTGCTCATCGCCCTGCCCAGTGTGCTGTCGCTGCAGCTGTGACCATGGCCATCATTTATAGAGCAAGAAATGAGGCCAGAAAGGTGAAGTGACCTGCCCGTGGTGGCACAGTAGCTCTCAGGCCCGTGTACGTGGCAACCCAGCCAACCTTAGGGCCAGCAGGCAAATCTACCCCCAGCCGAAGGGAGTCTATTCCTCTTCTTACCAGCGACAGTGCCTTCCGTGTTCTCGAAAGAATGGTTTTATTTACTGATTTTTATCATAGTCAAATATATTAACATAAAGTTTACCATTTTAACCATCTGTAAGTGCACAGTTCAGTGCGTCAAGTACATTCATATGGTTGTGCAACCATCTCCACCATCATTTCCAGAACTTTCCCTTCTGTCCCCATTAAACACTAACTCCCCATTTTCCCTCCCCCTACTTCCCACTACCCAGCATCCTACTTTCTGTCTCTCTAAATTTGACTACTCTAGGTCCCTTGAATCATACAGTATTTGTCTTTTTGTGATTGGCTTGTTTCACTTAGCATAATGTCCTCAAGGTTCATCCATGCTGTAGCATGTGTCACACTTTTCTTCCTTTACATGGCTGAATAATATTCCATATGTGTGTGTGTGTGTGTGTGTGTGTGTGTACATTTTATTCATCCATTCACTGCTGATAGGCATTCAGGTTGTTTCCACTTTTTGGCTGTTGTGAATTGTTCTGCTATGTACATTTGTATACATGTATCTATTTAAGCTTCTGCTTTTATTTGGGTATATACCCTGAAAGTATAGGGAGCATTTTATCACTAGGAAGAAGATAAAGGGAATAAAATGAAAGGTCCAGACTTCCAGGCGTTTCATTGTCAGGTCCATAGATAGAATTCAGGGCATTTGTGAACTTGGATGTGAGAACATAAATGGCATCTTTAGGGTCACTAACCTATACCTGCAATGTGGCATTGCCTTCAGTGACGACTGTAGGCGGCAGCACTGCAGTGGTATTAGCAGTACTTGTGACTCGGTCACCAGTGGAAGTCACAGATGTGTCTGTCGTTGTAGATATCTTGGAATATCATAACGTTTGTCACTATTCCAAAGTTAGGGTAATTATCAGACCTACAGCTAGATCTTGCAAAATATTTCCATATGATTGGTTTCCTTTGCAAGCCCATGAGTTTATTTTGTGCTTTTATAGATGCTCTAAGAAGGGGTCCAGATTCTTCACCAGACAGCCTAGGACTCCAAGGCCCAAAAATGGTTAGGAAGGCCATGTCATCTTCCCCCCCTCTCAAGTGCAGACAGGCTGCCCGTCTCCTCAGCGTGCCCCTGGAGGGCCGGTGCAGGAACTAGCTGCGGCCGCAGGGTTGCGTCATCGCTTCCAGGCAGCCCCAAGGAGGAGAACCAGTTTCTTCAGCGGGATAGCAGGGGGTCCTGGGCCTTCGCTGCTTTTCAGCCACTCCCACCCCCCAAAGATAAGAGAAATTTCACTGAATTACCAGGAATCTTCTCTATTTGGGGGATGGCTTTGGACATGTTTTGAGGTCATCTGGGCTCTCAGGAGTGAGCACACGGGGGTGTGAGCTTTGTAGTTTCAGGGCTGGTTTCACTGAAGGAGGCAGCATGTAGGGTGACGTTGCAGCGTAGACAATACTCAGCCAGACAGGTCTGAACCCGAAGAGGAATGCGTTTCCTTGGTTTTCACCCACTTCAGAAAATCACCACTCTCCAGCTCTTCTTCCCAAATGGGACAGGGAAGCAGGTGCCAGAGAACAAGGTATCTGGGGCGTGGCAAAAAGCCCTGGTGGGGAAGGCCAGGCTAAGTTGTGTGAGAAACTGCCTTCATAGCCAGCATGTCAAAATATCATTTCTCATCGATAATAATAATAATAATGCTTGAGGGACGGATAGATAGCTGAAGAAGCAAGAATAGTAAAATGTTCTTTGTAGATTCTGGGTGATGAGTGTATGGGACCCACTGTAAGATCATTTCAACTTTTTTCTTCTTTCTTTTTATTGATGCATCACTTATTTACAGAGGTACACAACTGAATCCATGAATTCTCACATCTCATCTGCCTATGACGCGGCCATCGATTAGAACGTCGCTTAGAACATCGCTTGCATCCCCAGAAGCCACCCTCGGGCCCCTTTTATGAACCACCTCTTGCTCCCCCCCAAAGTTAACTTCCTATGTTTATAATTGTTCCTAGGTCTCTGCTTTATATTATTACTTTTTTTTTTTTTTTTTTTTGTTAATCCTTACCCGAGGATATTTTTCCATTGATTTTTAGGGAGTATGGAAGAGAGAAGGAAAGACAGAGAGAAACATCTATGTGAGAGAAACACATAGATTGGTTGCCTCCTGCACAAGCCCCGACCAGGGCCTGGGCCTGGGCTGGGGAGGAGCCTGCAACGAAGGTACGTGCCCTTAACCAGAATCGAACCTGGGACCTTTTGGTCCACAGGCTGATACTCTATCCTCTGACCCAAACCGGGTAGGACAGTTTCTGCTTTATAGAAAGGAAATCACACAGTGTGTATTCTTTCATGTCTGGGTTCTTTGGCTCAATATTACATTTCTGAGATTTATCCATATTTTGTATATCACTAAAGGTTATTCATTTTTCTTGCTTGATAATATTTTATCTTAAGAATATACCCATTCTACTGATGGTGGGCATTCGGATTGTATCTCTTCTTTGGTTTCTATGAAAAATACTGCTAGGTTTCTATGAATAACTCCTGCTTACATCTCTTGGGGAGTGTGTGCATGAAGTGCTACTGGCTTAGAGTTAGGAAGGAGTTGGTAGTCACATGGTGTGCATTGATTCTACTTTTGTAGATAATGCCAGACACTTTTCCAAAGTGGTTGTACCAGCTTACATGCCCAGGAGCAGATTTCCGATTGCTTCACATCCGTGCCAATATTTGTTCATGTTAATCTTCTTAAAAATTTTGGCCATTTTGATGGGTTTGTAGCAGTATTCAGCTTTATGTTTGAAAAATTCTCATAATAACATTTTGAAAAATGTCACTCACACTCACATATAGAAAACTGAGATTTTAAAGGAAAATGGTTAAAATTGGCACTTGCCTGGCCTCTTCACTATGGACAGCTCTAAGGCCAGCCCTATGTCCGTGACCCTGTGGTTCCCCCTCTGCCACGGGCCCATGCTGATGAGCCCTGAATAAAGTTTAAAAAGTTGGGTGTAGACAGAACCTGGGGTCCTGAGTGAGTACCTTGAAGCTGTGTTCTGGCATTGAGTTATCATGACGTGGATGTGGGCTCAGAGCTGGTTCTGACCTGGAGGAAGTCCTGACACCTCCTACGCTTCGCAGAGAGATGTGTTTTTGAGTCAGTGGGAAATTAAAATGGCTCATTGCCTGTTGGCTAATTCTAGTTGATTGTGTACCTGTTCCTGGCATCTTCCTGGTCACGGCTACCTAGTCACCAGGACCTCCCTCTCTGACATAGCACAAATGATGCTCAGGTCTTGAGCTTCTTCCTCAGGTTGGCCACTGCTTAGCTGAGTTCTCCCAGCATAGATGGTGGCCCTAATTCATGCCCTTCACTCAATAAGTACTTATTGAACATGTACTTTTATGCCAGGCACTCACTCATTCTCCCTCCCACTCTCCTTTTCTCCTTTCCTTCTGTCTGTTGGTCCATCTATCCACCTACCCACCCACACACAGCCCTTACTGAGCACATATTGTAAATCAGGCCTTGGGCTAGATAAACACAGATGAATGAACTGTGGTCCTTGCCTTTGAGGTTCTCCTAATACCCCCTATTGGAGAAGACAAATGAGTAAGTAGATATTCATAATACAGTGTCACACGTAGGGTGGGGTAAGTAAGGGGTGGGGGCAGGAAGAGATATCTAGGCCAGGTTAGGAGGATCAGGAAAAAGAGGTATGTAGGCCAGATTAGGAGGATCAGGCCTGGAGGGTGTGATGTTGAAGCTGTCTTAGGGATGTCTTGGGACAGCCCAGGGAGGGTGGGTTAGGGCTAGAGTGGCCCCTGGTTTCTCTGATAGAGGGAGATGCAGTGGTAGGCAATGCCTGGCACATTCACCAAGTGTGGGTGGGTGGAGTGTGGGGTCAGGTGGGCGAGGTCAGCAGGGCAGATGAGGTGCGGCCTGTGGGCTATCCAAAGATTGTGGGCTGTGAAGCTGTGGGACACAGGGATGGCTTTTATATGGAGTGTGGTGTACAGACCAGTGGCCCACCAAAGATGCCACATCCTAATTCCCAGAACCTGTGAATGTGTGATCTGACATGGAAAGGGGACTCTAGATGTGGTTGAATTAAGGACCTTGAGATGGGAAGATGATCTTGGGTTATCCAGGTGGGTCCCACGTAGTTACAAGTGTCTTTAAAAGAGGAAGGGGAGGCAGAAGAGACAGAGGTACAGTGATGCTGTTGCCAGCTTTGAAGATGGAGGAAGGGGCCACAAGGCAAGGGATGCAGGAGGCCTCTAGGAGCTGGACAAGGCACAGGATCAGATTTCGCCCCTGGAGCCTCCAGGAGGACTGTGGCCCTGTTAATACCAGTGAGACACATTTTGGACCTCTGATCTCCAGAACTGTAAGAAAATAAATTTGTCGTTTTAAGCCACTAACTTGCGGTCATTTGTTAACAGCAAACCTAGGAAACAAATATTGGCTAAGTGCAGAGTCACCAGCAAACCTTTGTACAGGGTCGGGATTAAGGGGGGTGGAAACTTTTGGCCAGGAATGGTAAGACCATCACCATTACTTGAAAACCATCCTAGAGAGTTCATTTTCCAATCAGGCAACTATAAGTGGTTTCCTATGTAGATCAATTGTTACGATTAAGACCAGGGGACATTAACCTCATGTAGGATCAAGGAACTCACCAGTCCTGACCCATTCTTACCTGGGTCCCCTGTGTGATGACGACTGAGCCTTTTTGCCTGGGAACTCTGATATGTCATCCCAGGCAAATATCAGGTGAAAAGGGCCCAGCTTCTTTTTTGGGAAGAGGGGGTGGAATCCCAGGGATAATGGCAGATCCCTCAGGGACCTTGATGGATTTCCCATTACTCATTCCTCCCGTCTGTGGAGCGGGAAGGTGGGGTGTTTAGTGAGTATCACTGTAACCTGTACTTTTCTAAAGTCAAACAGATTTCTCCTGGTGGGAGTATTCGTCTTTTATGGGATCGGTGTAGCCCGTCTGACTCAGCGACTCACCCAGCACCCTTTGCAGCTGACACTCTTGACAATTCACTTGAATCTGCTGCCTCCTGCTCACAAAAGCCTGCTTCATTATTCAGCTCCTCATCCTCCCTCAAAGCAGAGTGGAGACTCTCCGCCCCCCTCCCACGTCTCTCCCGTAGCTGGGGGCCTGTGTGACTGCTACCTCCATGGCTTCTGTGTCACCGGGAAATGGAAATATCACCAAGTGAGGGAACCGTATGCCTCCTCCAGACACCATCCACGGTTGTGGCATCCTAAGTGGCCTAGCGTGCAGGCACTGTGCTCTTCCTTACGTACATTATCTTATTTGATCATGACAGCCCCTGCATTGGAAACACTTTTTCTCCTAACATCCCAGGGCTAATAATTGGAAAAGCTAAACCTAACACCCAGCACATTAACCCATTCACTGCCCTCTTCCCGTCTAACTTATCTGGGATGGTCCCTACTGTGGGCTGAATTGTGTGCCCCCAAAAGTATGCTCAAGTCCTAACCTCCAGGACCTGGAAACATGACCTTATTTAGAAATAGGGTCTTGGCAGATGTAGTCAAACCCAGATCTACTGAATGACCTTTGCTTGGAGAACTGGGTTCATTGGGTTTAAGAATCATTCCCCTGGCTTCCAATTTATGGTTAAATTTCAAGAGGTCAAACTGTGTATTGTGGCTTTTCCCAGACTGGATGGATGATTCAAACCATGCCACAGCCAGAAAAAAGAGAGAGAGGGAGAGAGAGATAATTGACTAAGAAACATTCATTTCTGTTGCAAATGACTAGTTGGGGCTAGTTGTTGATTATCTCACCTCTGTTGCCATTTGTATTTAGAAATGGCTCATAAATTTGCTTACGTGTGTTTGGTTTGTCTTCTAAAAACGAAATGATTGCATTGCAAATAGTTCTAAACCATATTGTGATTTGATAGCTTCCATTTTATGGCGCTCCGACTGTCAGGCACTGAGTAGGTTGCTTGACTTACATTGTCTGTAGTTTTTGCAGTAATTTGGTGGGGGCTCCATTTTACGGATGAGGAAGCTGAGGCTGAGGACAGCTGAAGAAGTTAGGTGTCCAAGGTCACACAGCTCATATGCGTGCAAACTGGCTTTCAAACTGCAGTTTTTTTGACATAAGATTGGTCATCTCTGCTAGTGTTCATGCTGCCAACAGTTTTACAATTAGATGGCAAAGGAAAAACAAGTATAGTGTTCATGTTTGGATTTGTGTTTGGTAGACGAGTGCGTGTGTATGTGTGTGTGCACATGTGTGCGCATATGCATATGCATATGTATGTGTGTGTGCACATGTGTGCGCAGGAGGCCTATGCATATGTATAACTGACTTCAAAAACCTTGACTATCACTAGTTTTGAAAAATGTCCTAAACAACCTCTCTCGCCAGGCCAATAAATTGAGCCCAACAGATAAATCACTGAGATTATTTGCAGTCTCTTCAAGTACCTTTTAAATCCTGCAGATAGTCTGTGGTTCCCCAGGGACCGGGGCTGGCTGTCCTCTCCTTGGCTTGTCCAGTGCCGAGTCAGGAGAAGCTTCCTGGGGCCAGAGGGAGCGGTGGGACTCGATGCCTGGCAGTGGATCAGTGGGACCCAGGCATTTTCTCCACCAGCCCCGAAGGAGGGCAGAGGCTCGGCATCCAGTGTGGGTCTCTGTGCCCTTTTCCCATGGTGTTGTCAATGATTAACCATGTGACTGGGCACCTGCAGTGCCTCCTGGGCCCGCTACAAAGGCATTGTAGCTCAGCGGGAGGTCACCAATGTGCTTACAGATGGTGGCCTGGGGTGCCTGCTTGGACATTCCTGACGCTGCACCTGAGGGCCTTTACCCTGACTGGCTTCTCTGTCTAGGGTGTCACCCTGACTGGCTTCTCTGTCTAGGGTGTCTCGGCCCAAATAGCCACACTGCCCACTCCCTCACTTCTTTTATCTTTACTCAGAAGTTACCTAATGAAGTTTCCTTGACTATTCCATCTACAATGTTGACATTTCCCCCTCCCCCAATGTTTTATTTCTCTTTCCCTGGCTTATTTTTCTTCTTGCACTTACCATAGTCGAACAGACTATATGTTTATTTTGTTGATTGTTTCCTCCTGCTAGAAAGGCAGGGATTTTTGTTTGTTTTCTGTCCCCCTCTACTGTATCCCCAGAATTTACAACAGGGCTGGTACATGTGCATTCTCAATAAATAGTTCTCGAGTAAGTGAATGATAAATAAATGAATGAATTGAGCTTCACAGAGCCTCACTTTGCTCATTGGAGTGAAGTCTGCCTGCTAAGTGTGTAGTAGACACTCACTAAGTGATACTCACTAAGTGATACTTTGGTTATTATTTATTTTATTATTATACTAGAGGTCTGGTGCACAAAATCGTGCATGGGTAGGGTCCCTAGGCCTGGCCAGAGATCAGGGCCAATGGGGGCCTTCCAGCCGCCAGCCGGGGCCTTCCTTCCCTGGCTGCCGGCCAGGGCCTGCCTTCATTCTGTGCCGCCCCCTGGTGGTCAGTGTATGTCATAGCGAGCAGTTGAACACCCGGTCTCCCGGTCGAACTCCCGAGGGGACACTTTGTATATTAGCCTTTATATATAGAGATATGTAGAGATGCTTTATCTTTAAAACCAAGGGGCTGCATCTGAAGGTTCCCCAGATCATGAGCAGGGCCAGAGTCAGTTCAGGGTAGCAGGAAGTGCTAGTCTGAAGGAGGCAGCAGGTAGAACCCTTCCATGGCCTCCTCTGCCCATCAGCCTTGAGCATCCTTTGGGCAACCACTGGGGCCTCAGATGGGGAAGATCCTGGAGACTAATGTTTTCTTTTTCCTGCTGCCTGATTCCTGCTTACAGCTCCACTGCCACGTGTGTGTTGGGTTTGTGTCTCTCCATCACATTGGGACTGGGGCACTTGTCTCTGTCGAGGTTCCTGCATCCGGGCACGTCCTGGGCAGCCTGGGGTCAGGTTGCATCTCATGGCCAGGACTTTCAGGAATATACCCTTTTGACCACACAAGGAAGGCCACACATGCCCAGTTGTAGTGAACTCTGAACTCTTTGAAGCATTGTGAAACTCGAATGGTACTCTCAGTAGGGATTTGTTATCCTAAACCCTATTTATTCCCCTTGCTTTATGGGTTCATTAACTATTTGCATTTCTTTTGCATATTGTTCAGAATTTTTGTGCGTTTTATTTTTAATTGGGGTATGTGCCTTTTAAAGAAAGTAGTTTGGCCCTAACCAGTTTGGCCCAGTGCATAGAGCATCGACCTGCAGACTGAAAGGTCCCAGGTTCGATTCCGGTCAAGGGCATGTACCTTGGTTGCGGGCACATCCCCAGTGGGGAGTGTGCAGGAGGCAGCTGAATCGATGTTTTTCTCTCATCGATGTTTCTAACTCTTTATCCCTCTCCGTCTCCCTTCCTCTCTGTAAAAAATCAATAAAATATATTAAAAACAAACAAACAAGAAGACTTAAAAAAAAAAGAAAGTAATTTTTAAGGATTTTATCTTTAACATAGAAAAATTATTAATTCTTTTTCAAATCATATGTAATAATTGTTATCTCTTCCCACTTTTTTATTCAATAGCCTTTTAATTTTGTGTGGAGTATTTATTGATATACTAGAGGCCCAATGCATGTATTCGTGCACAGGTGGGGTCCCTTGGGGTGGCCTGCAGGGATCGGGCCCCAGCTCACACCCCCAGGCTCGCAGCCCCAGCTTGCGCCCCCAGCCTTGCAGCCCTGCAGCCCAGCCTGGCACCCTGCTGTGGCCTGGTGCCACCACCTCACTTGCTCCACCATCCTGTCTGTGGGGCGATCGATCGGGGCTGGGCGCCCCCGCACGGCTGCCTCGGCACCTGGGAGCTGTGTGGCGGCCCCGCCCCCGCTGCCTCTGCTGGTCGCGTCTGTGGGGCGATTGTTGGGGCGATCAGGTCCCCACTTGCACCCGCCTTGGCCTGGTGCCTGCTCCACCGTCCTGCTGTGGTCCCTCTCTCATCGGGGCCCATCAGGGCCAGCAGCGATTTCACTGTCGCCCGCTGCCAGCACCGCATAGCCGACACCCACCATGTTCTGCGCCACCCCCTGGTGGTCAGTGCACGTCAAAGCGAGCGGTCGAAATCCTGGTCAAACAATTTGCATATTAGGCTTTTATTATTTAGAATAGTAGTTTTATATTTTTCTCTTGTTGGATCTGAGCATTTTAATTAGTGTCTTCTTAATGTAATGTTATAGTGGTTTAAAAAGTGCTTTCAAATTTAAAATTGAACAACTGTTTCCCGTTGTTGTTTTTTAACATATAGCTATAAAATTATTCTAGAATTAATTTTTGGTACAAGGTACGAGGAGGGGCATAATACTGTTCTTTCCCTCCAAATAGTTAACTAATTGTCTAGTATTATTCACTGAGTATGCTCCCTTTTTCCACTGCTTTAAAATAATCACTATTGTCCGGCCAGTGTGGCTCTGTGGTTGAGTGTCTACCTATGAACCAGGAGGTCATGGTTTGATTCCCAGTCAGGGCATGTGCCTGGGTTACTGGCTTGATCCCCAGGAGATGATTCTCTCTCATCATTGATCTTTCCCTCTCCCTTCCTCTCTGAAATCAACACAAATACATTTTTTAAAAAAATCACTATTACCATATTCTAAAATTTTCAAACATGTGCTAAAGTCTTACAGGCTTTCTGTTTGTTACTACTGATTTATTGTGCTTCACAGTGTTCCAGCACTGTGTTGTTTTAGTTATTTTGGATTAACAGTTTTTTAAAGTTGAGCTTCTTCATTTTAAAGATGGAGGAACTGAAGTGTAGAGAGTTCAAGTAACTTGCCCAAAGTCACACAGCTAGATGGTGTCTCCAAATCTCACACAGATATAATTTCCAGTGTATTTGACCTTATAGGTCATATCACATGATGCCTCCCTGTTCTGCTTATATTATTATCACATTTGCTCATGAACTATCACTGGGATGGATGCTTTTTTTTTTTTTTTAACAGCCCTAGTAAGTTCTATCTCTAAGAGCTAGCTAGTCATAAGTATTTGATACATGTGAATTTCATAGTGCCATATATGGTACATAAAAGCCCTTAATCTATTAATAATAATACAAGTAATTGTTTCTATCAGTGTTATTGCCTTTCTGTAAGGTACATCTTCACTGTAGTCATATGTCCTTCAATTTTCAGGATGTTGCCAGTGGCAGCTATTTGACTGTGCTGCCCACCTCTCCTCCACCCAATGAATTATTGAGATAGCCTCAAACTCTAAAGGGCTGACAAGCTATTACAGTAATAAAAAATTATAGACTTGAACATTCCTGTGAGCTACAAGGATGCTAGGTCAATTCACATGTCCTTGGCTTTTGAAGGAAATTGTCCACTCTAATGTCAAGGTGGTAAGAGCATCTTGGGTCTCCCCCCGAGAGTCATGTCACCCAAGGCCCTAGAGAATCTCAGTGAGGAGGGATCTCGTGTCTGCAGTGTCTGTGGTGTGTGCACTTCCGAGTCAGCTGAACCAGTTGCAGTATAAGCTCATAAGCAGGGACCCAAAGCACCCCCACCCCAGGTCTGCCAGGTTGCCACAACTGGCCAGCATACAGATTAACTTCCTTTTAAAACTTGAAATCAAACACGGTTTAATTACTTAAAAATTACACAAGGAGAGAACTGGCTGCCGTGAGAGCTAATAACGGGTTCCTCGAACCCATTTGGAGGCTGATGAGCAAAGGCACTTGGAAGTGCCCTCCATGCTTGCTGCTGAAACCGACATCGCCATTGCATGTCAGGCACGAGGGCAGAGGAGTGTCCCCTCTGCATTCCTGGAAACTTGAATGTGGGGAGGCGAGCCCAGGTCATGTTCATGTTAACTGTCAGGTTGAAACCATCCTTCGTCATGGTCTGTGGAAACCGATGCTTGATGCTTCCTTGACTTGGAAATAGCTGCTCTTGATTCGGAACTAAGTTAAGAGTGAGCTTTCAGCTGTAGGCAGAGGTGTTGTGTTAGCTGAGAGGGGGTCAAGCACAAGTGCGATTGTTGGGCTTCTTGTTGCCTCTGCTTAGAACTGAGATGGGGAAAATAAGGATAAATCTCAGCTCCTGTTCCCCAAGGCCCCACATTTGCATTGGGGGATTAGGACAGTGCTGGGAAATGATAAGAGAAAAAGAGGAGAGAGAGCAAGTATGATTGGGCGTGGCAGGTGCTTCATCAGGTGGGACCGCCTGGACCACTGTGTTGAGAGATTCTGCGGCTGGATTTGAGCTCAGCAGGAAAGGGGGCTGAAACCTATTTTCAGGAGGAGTGGGGCAGTGATGTCTCTGAGATATAACATATAGGCATTTATAGAGATACAAAATAAAACTGGGCTAAAAAGCCACTTTACACAAGGGAGGAGCTAGATCATGAAACATAGATGAGAGTTATTTATTTTCATTTAATTTTATGGTTGAGAAATATGAATGTAAAATATTCACAGTGTAGGAAAATAGAAAAAGAAAAAGCATTAGGAATTCTGCTATCTAGAACAATAAGTCCTGTTACTTGTGGCTATTTTTCTTTGTCTTTATCTAAATCCCTGGGCATTTTAATGTATTTTTTCCAAATACATAAAATTTTATATTTTGTGTTCTCTTTTAACAGCTTTTGCTATTTATTCATCTTTCCATGCCTTAAAGCAAGATATTTGAAAAATGTAAGCCCAAAGGCAACGTTGGTGCCTTTCTCACCAGTCATTAACTCTGGGGCATTTCAAATTGATCTCCATGGTTAGAATATTCCCACGTAGTTTACCTCCCCCCACCCCCAATTGTGGTAAAGTACACATAATGTAAAATTTACCATCATAACCATTTTTAAGTGTATAGCTCAGTAGTGTTAAGTATCTTCATTGTTGTGCAGCTGATCTCCAGAACTCTATATAGTTCGTCTTAAATGAAGTCCTGGAGTCGACCCCAGGATGGGGACCTGGTTCATGACCTTTAGATGAGTGGGGATAGAATTTAGGGCAGGAGGCCGAGGGAGAAACAGCACGAAGAGACCTTAGCAGTACGCATGATTACCTCCCCAGTATGTCCCACTCTACAAATGGTGAAACTGAGGCACAGGGTTTTGTTGCTTTTGTTTGTGTGTGTGTAAATGTTATTGAAGCATAGCATGCATCCAGCTCAGTGAATTTTTGCCAACTACACACACATGTAACCAGCACCCAAATCAAGAAACAATATAATGACCAGCCCTCCTGCTCTCTGCCTTGCATCCCCCACTCCAGGGGTAACTGCTCTTCTGACTTCTGTTTGCATCGGTGGTCTTGCCTGTCTCTGAGTGTCTCATAGGTGCAGTCATTCAGCACGTGTGATTTTTGGTGCCTTTTGCAGACGTGATACTTGTGTGACTTTGCAAGTAACTTGCTGGAGCCCCAGAGCCGGTCAGAGGCAGAAGCCGGATGCAGGCATGTGAGAGTCGAGCTGGCCTGGGCTGTGGTGGGGATTTTGGGAAGTAAAGTTGGATGGCAAGGGCTAGAGGAGGGGCTTCGTGAACGTTGAGGAGAGGAATTAGGCTTGGGTGTTTCAGGAGTGACTCCCTTTTAGCAGCGAAATGACCTGCAGTGTTCTCAGTGACAGTGAGATATTGGTGGTCACAGATGACTGCGTGGAGTACAGAGTCAAGGTCAGCCAAAGGGGTGAGTGAGGATTCTCAGAGAGAGGAACCCTGGGTGCAGTCTTGGGCATGCAGGAGCGTAAGGGTGCCTGTGGGAGTCAGGGTGAGTCCAAGGAAGAGCCCAGGTGTTCTGGATAGAACAATCACTGTGATAATTGACACATGCCAGGGGCTCGCCCTGCACTTGACATTGTGCCCACATTGTATATCTCATTGCATCCCTACCAGAACCCTATGAAGTAGGCACTACCATTGTACCCACTTGCACATGGTAAAACTGAGGCTCAGTCGGTGAAATGACTCACCCTAGATTGGTGCCTAGAGGCAGGAGGGTGGGATTCAGTAGTCTCATTCTCAGAATTTTACCCATAACCACTACCCATAGTTCCATGAGTGGACTTCACCCATAGCCACTACCTTCTATGGTCCACTACCCTCTGTGGTCCACCCACAATTCCGTGGGAACTATGGAGTCAAGACACCCACGAATAGGGAGCCAATGATGGGGTCTCCTGCTGCCAGGAGCCTGAGTAGTGTAAACACAGAGAAAAGGCTGCCGTATCTGACTACATGGGGTTGTTGGAACAAAGTGGAAATATGCTGGAAACTGATTTCATCATCATTAGTGAATGTACTGTGGGTTAGCTGGAGTTTTTTCAGTGGATTTGCTTGAGGCTGGCATATATCTCCATATTCTTACTTCATAAGCTGAGTAAGTTGATAACTGCAATTTAAGAAGAGCCTGGTTTGGGTGGAAGTTGATTTGATTACCGTTTTATAAGCTTTTCTTGGTCTGGTCTTGATCCTGTGGATTTCTCTTGGTTTCAGTAATTTCGGGTGATGATCTATCCTCTGCCATTTTAGCCAAGTCGCACTGACGTTGAGTGCACCCAAAAGAATGTGTTAGAATAGCCCCGTTCCGAGAAATTGGGAAGAGGCATGAAGGTGGAAACAGCATGTGACATCTCAAACGAAGACTGTGCTACCATCTCGGGTAGTGATGTGATTATCCGATTTTTATTTTCACAGACAAGTTGATTCCTTCTGAGGTCATTAGTTTTATCTATAGCCAGTGGAAACTGTGTTCATTTTAAGTTAAAATAAAAAGTAATGATGCCCATCTGTTTGGAAACCTTAATCTATGAGAGCTGATATAATCAGTCTGTTTACAAGTTCATCATGGGTCAGAACAACAGTGTTTATATTCATGCACTCAGGAAATTCGATTAGATAACTCAGAGGAAGGACACACACTGATGGGACGTGATTGCCCTGAATGCAGGCAGCCCAGATCCTCCAGCTCGTTAGAATGTCGCATTAGCTGGGGTATCCCTTTCGTGACGCAGAATCTTGCAGCAAAAACAGTTGGGTGTAGCCGCCTGGGGAAGAGAAATGCTTGCAGCCGGGATTTTCCAAGCAGGCGTCTCGATTGCACAGAACAAAACGTTTTGGGAATGTTTCCATAAGCCCGGCACTCTGAGGGTTTGTGCCGAATGGTGAAAAGCTTCTAACCAGGGTGGCCGGGATGGGGGTCGGGGGAGGGTTGGTGGGGGCAGCTGCAGAGTGTCTGCTGTTCTAGGGGGCCTCACACAAATGTTTCTGGAAGCCACGGTGATGGAAGAAAATGAAAGCCAATTTGGAAGCACATGCTGCAAAATCAGTGTTTTCAGCTGGGCATGAAAGGCACCTGCATAATGAAATTCCACTCTTCTGCTCAAGAATCCTGTCATGGTTCCTCATTGCTTTTAGGAGACACTCATAATCCTTGACCTAAGCCTCAGGGCTAGGCATGATTCCACGTGGACCTGTCTCTCCACCTCTTCAGGCATCACCAGCTCCAACCAGCTAGTCCATTTCCTTTGCTCACCCAGCCAACCTTCTGACCACCTCAGACGCATGGTTCTCCTTGCAAAGATTAATCGTCTCTCCCACCTTCACTCCCTCCCTCCTAATTCCCTTCCAGTTAGTTCTCAGCTTCAGTGGCACCTCCACGGGGAACTTTTCGTTGTCCTCCCTGCCGCCCTCCCCATCTGGGATAGGATAGCAGTCCTCTTTGAGGGCTTTAGCATGAACACAATTCACATGAAATAATGAATTTTCTGTTGGTGGTTTTGGGTCCCAAAATGCTAGGTCACCAGCTCCTAGTCCACAGCTCTGTTTTCAGCTCTAAGCACCATGGCTAGAATGTTCTGGGGACCCACTAAATCAGGGGTCCTCAAACTTTTTAAACAGGGGGCCAGTTCACTGTCCCTCAGACCGTTGGAGGGCCGGACTATAATTTAAAAAAAAAAACTATGAACAAATTCCTATGCGCACTGCGGGCCCGGGACGAGTCGGCTGCTAAGCAGGACAGGCAGCGGCACCCGGCGGGCCGGATAAATGTCCTCGGCGAGCCGCATGTGGCCCGCGGGCCGTAGTTTGAGGACCCCTGCTGAATCATTGGTGAATGAATGATGGAAACCAACATTTGCAGTGAATGAGGCTAAAAGTAGTTGTGTGATTTACAGAATAATCTCAGCGACCTGGAATGCTCCTTTTGAGTGCTGCTTCTCGGTGAATTTGTAGAGGTATAGCATATCCGGCTAAATGGAGAGACAAACCAACGTCCAAAAACAGTTGGTCGCTGCGGCAGCTTAGTGTGTACATTGACTTTGGTGTCTGGTCAGAACATGCAGGTTTGATGAATTCACTGACTGTGTTTAGTTCTGCCCATTGAAGATCTCCAGCCCATGAATGCTTGCTAACCCTGGCTGAGGTAGACAGCTCTTTCTTTGAAGCCAGTTAAATGTTTCTTATTTCCAGTGTTATTTTGATTTTTTTAAATCTGCATACTTGTCGGGCTCTGGGCTTATTGGTTTTATGTGCTGAGCTAAGTCTTGTTGATTAAAAAAATAAAAGTTATATACTTTATATAGCCATATATTCTTGTGAATAATACCTTACAGAAAAGTGTCAAGTTCCCTTTCCTCCACCACAAGTCCTGTTCCTACCTCACATTCCATATTTCTAGTCTTTTTCTGTATATTTATATTCAAACAGATGGTTCTATAGAAAGTATATATATATATATATATATATATATATATATATATATATAATTTTATATAAGAGTTATTTAAACATAAAAGGAATCATAGTGTATATATCTTTCTGTAATCTACCTTTTTTTCAATTAAGACTTTTTGGAAATGTGACCATGTTAGTTCAGAAGACCTTATACATTGTGCTACCTGAACTCACTCCTCTAACTTTAAATGGCGGACTTATTTAATAGATTGGCGAGGACACTGCACCCGCTCTCCACTCCCTCTGCAAGTCCCTGTGGCTGAGTGCAGGCTGGTGCTCAGGCTGCTGCAGGAAACCTCTGCCCTGTGTTTCGTTAAAGAGCCAGTGGTGTCTTCTCCCAAGCCTGACTGTACAGGTGTTCCTGTAATTTCACAGTTTCTGCGAAGATTACGTCAACTTAAGAAATACGCATGTGAAAAGAGAGTGGTTCTTTTTATGAAACCCAGTGGAATGCTTAGGAAAGGCTCAGTAGTAGAGTGTCGCTAGAAAACAGTAGCTGTTGTGGCGAGAGAACTGTGAGGGAGTGGGGGAAAGCCATAATAGTCAGATGGCATTAAAGACCCTGTGAAGGTCTTTGAAGAAACTGGAATTATAAATTGTCATTTGCGAGGTGTTTGGGGTTTATGTGAGAAAGACAGAGGAAACTTTGGAGGTGGGGGTCATCTTCTAGGAAAAGGCCCTGACCCAACCATGAAAGATGAAGAGCAGATACACGTTTTACATGTTTTCAGTAAAAATAACGTGTCTGTTTCATTTTGTAATGATGATTGCCTTATTTGGGGTCCAGCACCCAACCAGTGGTTCTGATAGTTGTGGATCTAGCTCATGCTGTGGTTGCTACATCAAATTTCATAAAATGGTTCTTTCCCCAAACCCACCCCCCTTGATGGATGCAAAGGTTATTTCTCGTTTTTCACTCTTAAACAGCGCAGGAGCAGACGTCTTATCTGAGATTCCTGTGCACAGATCAGTTGTGGGAAGATGTTGAGATGCAGAATTACTTGTGTGGGCATTATTCATTCTAAAGGAGGCTGGCGCTGGGTGGTTTTGGAGTTGCAGACTTCCAGGCTCAGAGCTTTGTGAAGGCAGGAACAGTCTTTTATCTGTGAATGAGGGCTACACAGAGGCCAGATGATAAGTGCACAGATATTCACTCAGTGCTTAGGCCTGTTTGTTCACCAAGCGTTTCTCAAGCCCCACTTGTGTGCCAGGGGCCGTGTAGGCCCTGGGAGTGGGAGAGTCCCAGCGTGGGGTGCCTGGGCCTTGAGAAGCAGAAAATTATTTCATGGGAGAGTAGATTGCATGAGTGTGGTTTTCTGGGCCTTAGTTTGAGAATAATATTCTCTATCTGTCTCAGTGTGCTGGGGCTGCCATAACAAAATACCTAGACTGGGAAACTTACAAATGGCAGACATTATTTCTCACAGTTCTGGAGGCTGGAAGTCCAGGAGCGGAGTGCCGGCAGGGCTGGTTTCTGGGGAGGACCCTTTTCCTGGTTTGCAGATGTCTGCCTTCTTTCTGCGTTCTCATGTGGTGGAGAGAGTGAGCTTTTCCCCTCTTCCTCTTATAAGGGCACTAATCCCATCATGGGGGCTCCCATCCTTATGACCTCATCTAAACCTAACGGCTTCTGAAAGGCCCCACTTCCCAATATCATCATATTGGGGGTTAGGGTTTCAACATATAAACTGGGGGTGGGGTGGGAGGGTCGCGCATAGACGTTCAGTCCTAACACCACCCCCAGTGTGGAAGAACAGAGGAGATGTGTTTTACAACAGGGCAGATTGTGGTTTGGCTCTTTGGGGGGTGGGGGTGGGGTGGATTTTCTGTTCTACGTCTAGTGAAAGGTAAACTCATGGGTCATTCCCAAGAGTGTTTTTCTGATCCCCGCTGACTTGGATTTGTGAGGTGGGGAGACACAGGCCTGGTGTCATAGGACCATATGTCACTGCTGGTTCTGTGTATTGCTTGCTGTATGGCCTTGGAGAAGTTGCTTCACCTCTCTGGCCCTCAGTGTACCCATCTTATAGATGGCTGGGTCAGGCTTGGGGAGTCTGAAGACAGTATTGTTTTGAGATGGCACAGAGTGGCACCTGAGGTCAAGCTTCGTGTCCGTCTCGCCCTGATGTCCGCCCCTGCCCTTTTCCATCACAGCCAAGACCACACGACAGCTGGAGTGCCTTCTTGGTTGGCCCCATGAGAACGTTTGGAAACAATCACATCCACCCCCATAGATTGCTGCTTACTGCTAAGACATTGCGTTGGCCAGCCATCTCCATGTTAAAGTTCAGGGCTGCTCAGGACTCGGCCAATGTCCTGGGCCCTGAGTGTGTGTGTGGTCCTGCCTTGTCTTAGCACAGCGACAGGGCTGAATGTGCTGAGAGGGAGGTGGGGTCATGGGGAAAGAGTCTGACCCTTGGAACTAGATGTCCTGCACTCAAATTCTGGCTTTGGCTCTGTGCCTCAGTTTCCCCATCTAGAATTGGTGTGAGAATAAAACAAGCTATTATTTTAGAACAGTTACTGACATCTATATCAGGCCTAACCAAGATGGGGTTTAATTCTCTGGGACAAAGAGAAATCCTTATTTGACTCAGTCAGTCTTTCCTTCCAAGGAAATAACTAAGTTTGAATTCATTGTTTAAAAATTGACTTCCTCCAGTCCAGCTGTGACCCCTGAAGTTCCTTCCATTTCAACTTCTACTTTCTCTCTAGGAAAAGGGTTTGCTGAATTAATTGCTGGTGTGAACCATGTTGCAGGGGAAAAGGTTTCTCTCACTTGGACTGCAACTTAGCAGATTTTTATTTACATCCACCTGCCATAAGACATCATTGTGAAAGAGTCTCCTTGGGGTAACCGTTCTCTTTAGAAAATAGCCCATCAGCCTTGGCTGGTGTTTCTCAGTGGTTAGAGCATCAGCCTGCACACCAAAGGATTGCAGGTTCGATTCCCAGTCTAGGGCACATACTTGGGTTGCAGGTTTGATCCCTGCCCTGGTTGGGGCGTGTGTGGGAAGCAACCAGTCAATGTATCCTCTCTCACATTGATGTTTCTCTTTCTTTCTTCCCCTCCTTTCCATTTTCTAAAAATCAATGAAAAAAATAACCTCGGGTGAGGATTAGCAAACAAACGAAAAGCAGCCCATCAGCTCAGCAGAGGGAGGAAGGAGAGAGAGAGACATGCAGGCATCACCATGTGAAGTTACCCACCCCGATGATTCCATCCTTCGCAGGGTTCCCGGATCACTTCCATTTCCTGCACCGTGGCTCTGATTCCTGGAGACAGACCCACACTTCCTTTTCAAATGTGGGTGATAGAGTGGGGAGGGCGTTTCTTTTTGAATCGAGGCCCAGGCTAGAAAGTTGTGAAAGTGAAACATACTAGGTTTTTATTTCAAAGTCTCTTTGGTGCACATGTGATAGACCTGACCTGAGAAGGCAGTGCTTTGAAAGGATTACCTGTAGAACTATCCTGTCCTCAAGGGGTATGCGTGTATGTGAGTCTATGTGTGTATGTACACGCGTGCATGTGCAGGAAACCTCTTGTATGTAAACATCTCCTCCTCCCAACAGCCTGAAACTGGCCTCCCAGGCCTCTACGTGGCTTTCAGAACACATCCTCTTTGCTGTATCTTGGAGCCTAGGGGCTCCCATTTCTGTTTTGGGTTTAATGCAGGGAGCCAGGCCTCCCTGAGTGTGTACATGTATATTTGTTTATGTGTGGAGGGGGTGTGGTCCCCGTCTCCAGAGTTGAGTAACTTTATGAATGGTACTGAAAACCCTGTATCATCCACAGGACAAAGTTCAACTCCTTATTTTCCTGGCAGAAAAGGCCAGATTTGGCCCCAGCTCAATCTTTTCATTTTCATCTCCTGCCAGTTCCTTACCAGGCACCCTCTGCCCCAGCCACAAACAGCCTTATTTTTTTTTTAATATAATAAATCTTTATTGTTCAGATTATTACAATTGTTTCTCCTTTTCCCCCCCATAGCTCTCCTCTACCCGGTTCCCACCCCATCCTTTGCCCTTACCTCCCCCTCACTGTCCTCATCCATAGGTGTACGATTTTTGTCCAATCTCTTCCTGCACCCCCCATACCCCTTTCCCCCTGAGAATTATCAGTCCACTCCCTTTCTATGCCCCTGATTCTATTATATTCACCAGTTTATTCTGTTCCTCAGGTTTTTAATTCACTTGATTTTTAGGTTCACTTGTTGATAGATATGTATTTGTTGTTCATAATTTTTATCTTTACTTTTTTCTTCTTCCTCTTCTTAAAGAATACCTTTCAGCATTTCATATAATACTGCTTTGGTGGTGATGAACGCCTTTAGCTTTTTCTTATCTGTGAAGCTCTTTATCTGCCCTTCAATTCTGAATGATAGCTTTGCTGGGTAGAGTAATCTTGGTTGTAGGTTCTTGCTATTCATCACTTTGAATATTTCTTGCCACTCCCGTCTGTCCTGCATAGTTTCTGTTGAGAAATCAGCTGACAGTCGTATGGGTGCTCCCTTGTAGGTAATTAACTGTTTTTCTCTTGCTGCTTTTAATATTCTCTCTTTGTCTTTTGCTCTTGGCATTTTAATTATGATGTGTCTTGGTGTGGTCCTCTTTGGATTCCTTTTGTTTGGGGTTCTGTGCGCTTCCTGGACTTGTAAGTCTATTTCTTTCACCAGGTGGGGGAAGTTTTCGGTCATTATTTCTTCAAATAGGTTTTCGGTATCTTGCTCTCTCCCTTCTTCTGGCACCCCCATAATTCTGATGTTGGTACGCTTGAAGTTGTCCCAGAGGCTCCTTACACTATCTTCATATTTTTGGATTCTTTTTTCTTTTTGCTTTTCCGGTTGAGTGTTTTTTGCTTCTTTGTATTTCAAATCTTTGACTTGATTCTTGCGATCCTCTAGTCTGCTGTTAGATCTCTGTATAATATTTTTGATTTCAGTCAGTGTATGTTTAATTTCTAGTTGGTCCTTTTTCATATCCACGAGGGTCTCGCTAAATTTATCAGCCTTTTCTAGAAAATTCTTATAACCGTGCTTTTGAACTCTATATCCAGCCATTTGCTTTCCTCCATTTCTTTCATTTATGATCTGTTTCTTTGTCTCCACATTTTTGCTGCTTCCCTGAGTTGATAGAGTGGCTTTGTGTGGTAGGTGTCCTCTAGGGCCCAGTGGCTCAGCCTCCCCAGTTACCTGAGGTGGACACTCTTGGTGCACCCCTTTGTGGGCTGTGTGCACAGTCTTGTTGTAGTTAAGCCTTGAATGTTGTTGGTATCACTGGGAGGAATTGACCTCCAGGCCAATTGGCTGTGAGGATCCGCTGTGTCTACGCTGGGAGAACTTCTGTGCTGGAGACACCCTTATGAGACAAGACTTGCAAAAGCCTCTGTGCTCAGCTTGGATGGGGCAGAGTCTCAGGGCGGAGCAGACAACAGTGGTTTCCCGTCAGCCCTGCCCTAATAGGCCCCTGTGTCTCAGTGTCCTGTGGTAATCGCTGCAAGCACCTCTGAGAGAAAGCCGGCCTCGAGTTCCGCCCGCTGCCAGACAGTCCAGTTTCTCCCCGAATGAGCCTGGGTCCCCAGAGTCTCGCCCGGAACTGGAGTTCAGTGCAGTCGGGAGCTTTTGTCTCCCTCCCGCTTGAGAAAGCCAACCGCGCACTCAGTTGCCCGCCCTCTCTGCGCATGTGCGCCTCGGTACCTCTGCCTTACACAGTTCCTCTGAGTCTCAGTGTGCTTTTCTCTTTCCTGACGGTCCACTTTCACCCCATATGAGTCTGGGTCCCCAGAGTCTCGCCCAGAACTGAAGTTCAGTGCAGTCGGGAGCTTTTGTCTCCCTCCCGCTTGAGAAAACCAGCCGCGCACTCAGTTGCCAGTCCTCTCCACATGCACGTCTCAGTACCTCTGCCTCCTGCAGCTCCTCTGAGTCTCAGTATGCTTTTCTCTTTCCTTCTAGTTGTAGAATTTCCACTCAGCCAGCCTTCCTGTGGTTCTGGATGATGTCTGTTTTGACTTTTAGTTGTAGTTTTGAAATTGTGTGAGGCAGCAGTTTAGGTGTTTACCTATGCCGCCATCTTGGTTTCTCCCCACAAACAGCCTTTTGTATTTGCCCCAAAAGCCCATGATTTTATACACTTCTAGACCTTTGAAGATGCCAGGCCCACCGCCAGGATCCCCTTTCTTTCCTCTTTCCCAGCCCAGCTCCCATAGTGTGAAACCTCCCAGGACAGCCCAGACCGAGTCCTCCCTCCGCTGGGTTCCGTGGCTTCCCTACCCCTGCGAGACACACTTTCCACATGCATTATTGTGTTTGATTTCATGCATCCATCATCCCAGCAAATGTCCTGGCCCTGAGAGTAGGTGCAGAGTCTGACCAATCACCAGCACCTGGCCCAGTGCCTGATAGGGGCTCCATGCTCAGTGCTCATCAGAATGAAGGAGTGGAAGCTCAGGTTCATAGTGAGATGCTTATGTTGTGTGGCTAAAAGAGACTCTGGCAAAGAACATCAATAATAATATTGTGTATTGCGTGCTTTTTCTGTGCTACACCCCATGCTAAGCACTTTTCCTCTATGAATGCATTTAATCCACACCACTCTGTGATGTGGATGCTGGCTTTATCACCTCATTTAGAGGTGGAAAATGAGGCTCGGGGAGGAGAAGCAACTTGCCCCAGGTCACACACAGTTATTATGTGGTGGGCCCAGGATGTTCACCATAAAGTACGGCCAGTTCCCACTTGACTGATTTGCTTCTGTTCTGGACACCAAACCCTCCTTGGCAGTGTTTCCATGTGATGATGGCTTTCAAGCTCCAGCTGCCTAACTTTCTTGGGCACAGGAGCTACCCTGCCTGCCTGCCTGCCCCCCATCCAGTGTGCCCCAGGATCTTGCACAGGATTTCCATATACGATTGCAAGTCTGGGTCTCAGCTGCACGAGAGAGCACAGTGTCCTTATATGCTTGTAAGAGAATTCCTAATTTTGTTTTAAGTGGTGCCACCCCCCCTCACTGGAGGCATACCTGGGGAACGCAGGGAGATTCCACCGTGACCTACATCGGAAGGAAGTGGGTCGGGTGGAGGGGGGAGCAGCACAGATGACGCTTGCATTGAATAACAGTGTTAAGAGAACATCGCAGCCAGCAGTCAGGGAAGAAAGGCATTTGATTTATAATAGAATCTCACATTCATCCTAATTCTTATGAGTTATAATTTTTCCTGAAATCTCCTGGGGCTCCTGCCACCTGAGCAGAGAGGCAGGGAATGGCAGCCCCAGAAGAATGAAGAGCCCCAATCCTTTCCTCTGAGTGTAGAACAAACAGACTCTCGCTGTTTCTTGAAGCACAGCATGGGGGGCGAGGGAAGGACACTGGAGAAAGGATGCCTCCTTTGCTAGTAGCAGAGGCTCACTGCTGACACCAGGAGAGACAGAATCCAGGATGTGGGGGACGGACGGTCACTTTAGCGAGGAGGAAATGGGCTGGAAATGTATTCAGAAATCAGCCCAGAACAGGACTGCTTTCCTTTGTGTCACGGTTTTCTTTAGGCTTCATGGACAAGGAGAAAAGAGTCCAAGGTGCAGACCATCCACTCACTCATTCATGCATGCATTTATTTATTTTGAGGGCATAGAATAACTTTTGCATTCATTTATTCAATTAATATTTATTGAGGGCCAGTCTCCCCAGAACTATATAAAACAGTGGGAATATAGTGATGATAAAAAATGAAATGCATCCTGTCCTCAGGAAGCTCAACCTACTGGGGAAGATTGATGTCAGACAGTTATAATATGGGGAAATAAAGTTGGGAAATTAACGTCACTCATTAATTGATTTATTCATTTGTTCATTCATCCAGTGGGTTGTGAGCCCTTTGCCCTATGCATTGTTCTGGACCTTCGCTGTCCAATATGGTGGCAACTAGCCACATGTGGTGATTCAAATTTAATTAAAATGAAAAATTCAATTCTTCAAGCCACAAGCCACATTTCAAATGCTCCATAGCCACGTATGGGTAGTGGTTCCC
The DNA here is from genome assembly GCF_963455305.1 of Plecotus auritus. Taxonomy (NCBI): domain Eukaryota; kingdom Metazoa; phylum Chordata; class Mammalia; order Chiroptera; family Vespertilionidae; genus Plecotus; species Plecotus auritus. Next base: position 21,065,352 of record NC_137785.1, read on the forward strand.
GTGTCACAGCACAAATGCAGACGGTTTCTATCATTGAGGAAGGTTGTGTGGATAGCGCTGCTCTAGGCTGGCAACGTGAAGTGCTCAGAAAGCCTCTCTGCCCTTGGAGTCCACTGTCTCGCAGTAATGGGTGAAGACCAGTGCGTATTCTGTCACACACTGGGCATTGTGTTCTGAGATGTGGGCACACAGAGAAGGGCAGCCAAGCCTGGCCCCCAGAGGCAGGGATGTTTCAGCAAAGTCTAAGTTGCATGAAGAGGTATGTGGCAGAGGGCAGGGGCACAGCACCCTGGGAAGGAGGAGGAGCATGTGTCCAGGCTTGGCCTCTAGAAGAGGCTGGAGAGACAGAGGTGTTCAGTGTGGCTGGTCGCAGACTTTGTGTGTGTGTTTTGGCTGTGAGTGCAGTGTGTGTGCCGGAGGTAGGCCATACAGGCTCTTGTAGGATCCTTTGCCACCTCTCAAGACAGACCCCCTCCCTGGGTGTGCGGGTGGAGAGGCCCACAGCCAGGGACAGTCAGCTCAGAGGAGGGTCTGGTTTGCAGGGCCCGGGTGGGCATCTTTCTCTTAGGGCAGTGGTCGGCAAACTGCGGCTGGCAAGTCACATGCGGCTCTTTGGCCCCTTGAGTGTGGCTCTTACACAAAATACCACGTGCAGGCGCGCACGTACAGTGCGATTGAAACTTCATGGCCCAAGCGCAGAAGTCGGTTTTCGGCTCTCAAAAGAAATTTCAATCGTTGTACTGTTGATATTTGGCTCTGTTGACTAATGAGTTTGCCGACCACTGTCTTAGGGGACAAGGTGGCCTTGGAGACAGACTGCCTTCTTGGGCAAAAGCTGGAGGTAGTAGGTGGGGGGTGGGATGGGGAGGACGAAGGGGAAGGAAGTATCTGCTTTAAGCTATTTGCAGGGTCCAGACACTGGCGTCTGTCCCTTCGGAGCGCAAGGAAACAATTCAGGAAACAGCCCCCTTCCCTCTGTGGAGCTGCAGAGGGAGGAGGAGCAGAGGGGCCGGCTTGTGATTCTGGGGCTGCAAGGGGAATTTGCATCTCCACGGGGCTGAAGGCCTCAGGCCTGGGACCAGCTTGTGCCCCAGCTCCGAGTGTCATGGGAAAGAAGGAAGGCAAAGGAATTTAGGTGGATTTAGGCGGTGGTCCGCTCTGCTCTTTCCTGTCACCTGAGCAAGTCGCAGCCTCTCTAATCCCAACTTCCTACTCTGCAGTCTAGAGTCAGGAACCTCTAGGGCTGCTGGGACAGTTTTGAGATAAGCATAGCAGCTGACTTTAACGAGGGCTTACCTTGAGCCAGGCACTGTTCCATCCTTTACACCAGGCTCTCTTACCCTCAGCACAGACATATGAGGCTTGATCATTCTCTGTGGTGGGGACCGTCCTGGGCATGGTAGGGTTAGCAGCATCCTGGGCCTGGACATACTAGATGCCAGTAGCTCCTGCCTGCATTGTGACCACCAAAAATATCTCCAGACATTGCTAAGTGCACACAACTGGGAACCCCTGTTTCACACGTTGTCTCATTTTGTTCTAGTAGCAACCCATTCTACAGACGAAGAACCAGCTGGTATCAGGGATTTGAACCCAGGCCTGTCTACTTGGGCCTAGGCACTCAGCCATTAACTTGGTGTTATTATTGACCTAGATGAAAAGGGCCTAGCCCAAGGCTGAGCGCAAAGTAGATGGTCAGTGAAAAAGACTGGTTTGATGATTGACCATGGGCCTATTCAGTCCACAAACCAGACCCTCCATGCTGGAAACAGAGGGCGGGAGGGCAGGGTCTCTGACCCCCAGCTGGTACCTGACGTGCCTGACATGCTTGACCTGCAGTAGCACCAGGGTACCAGCTAGAGGGCTGGAGGGAGGCATTTGTACTTCTTAGGCAATGATTAACCTGGCTGAGCTGGTAAATCATTCGATAGTCAGAACTTTACCCTGGAAAATGCCAGCCTTGCAAACGCGGGGCCGTTTGTTTCACATCTGCTCTTTCTTCATCGGACTTTTATTACCAAGAGGTCAGGAGCCGTGCGGAGGGCCTTTGGGAAATTATTCTCAAGCGGATTCCTCCCTCTTTTCCTGGCCAGCCCCGGTCTGCTGTGTGCCCCCCGAGAAACTGTCCCACCTAGGGGACTTTCAGGGCTGGGTTTTGCAGAATGTGTGTACACACACTTGTGTATATGTGGGCGTGGGATGGGGATGTTGAGAAGCAGGACTGAGGCCTCCTTGTTTATTTATTATCTTTGGAAATCACCGTCAGTGATGAAATTACCCCCAAAGGGCAGAGGTGGCAAGGACAGGACTTTGCTAAACCTGGCGGTCTGGGCTGACGGCGCTGGAGCAGGGCCTGTGCGCCAGCTGGTCACAGGGTGCTGGCTGCCTCCCTCGAGGGTGACTGTGTCCTCATCTCCCTCCGTGTTGAGAAACTGTCTATATGTGTATGTGTGTGCATGCATGTATATATTAGCATATGCCCGTGTGTATGCATGTACACATGTGCATGTCTGTGCCTATGTGCCTATGTGACTACTTAAACGTGTGTATGCATGTGTAAATGTGTATCTGTGTGTGTGCCTGTTCACATGTATGCCTGTGGCATGCATGTGTGTTGTACACTTATGTACCTCACTCCCCACCATTGTTGTAGGACAGAAATAATACATGCCAGGCACCTGGCACATGCCAGTGTTAGCCCTTCTCCTCCCCTTCCCACACACGGTGGATACAGAGAGACCTAGGTTTGACACCCAGCTTTTCTAGTTATTCTTTGTGTAACCTCAGGCTAGTCATGCCTCAGTATTCACGAAATGGGAGAATAAAAAGACAGGAACTTGGAGGGGTTTTGCTGAGGATCATGAGTAACATATATGTGTGTGGCTGGGAGCCTAGTTGGGAGAAGGGCAGTCAATGGGTGACATGACCTTTCAGGTTTGGGGAGACGTGGCCTTGCCATTGGGGGTTTGGGAGAGCAACGGGGACTTTAGTTGCCCCTCCCACTCTGGGTTCTGAAACCTTGGCAGCCTTGAGTAGGACCACGGAGACAGGTCTTATACCACCCTCCACGCTCTTGGCATGGCCCAGTCATGTGGCCTCCGGGGCCAGGAGAGGCCAGAACTCACTGGGGCTATTTGTGCTTCCACAGCTCGCCTGGTCAGAGTTAGAAATTACTAGAAGGCTGAGGTCAGAGATTCCGGAGACCCTGGCTTGCCCACTGGTGACCACAGCACTGTCATTCTTATGTGAAGCTGCTGCCTTTTTCCCTAGTGGCAGCCCCCAGGGTTCTCCGTGTTTGCCCAGGACAGGACAAAGAAAATCCCACGCCCCAGCTCCATCAAATAAATCCAGAGCATTCTCAGTAACCACAGGCAACTAAAAGCCAAGAAAATGGGAGTATTTTCTCTGCCTCCCCACTGTTTTCTGATTAGTCACTCCTAGCTAATTAGCAAGAGACAAATGGGACAATAAAGCTCTGAAAATACCCATTGGCTTCCTGGAATCCCAGCCACAGACATGGCAGAGGGCATGGCAGAGACACAGAGAGATGAGGAGACATTTGTGCGTCCCCAGGAAGGAGGCACAAAGGACCAGGCCACACTGGACACGCCGGCAGGTGGCTGCGGGTGGCTGTGGGTATGTGTGGGAGGTTGGGAAGCTGTGCCATCTTCCCCTTTCCTTCTATGTGTCTGGGAGAAGTGATTTCACTTCATGGTCATTCCATGACTAAGGAGAACTTCCCCCGTCCGAGGTAGAAATTGCCAGGGGACCCTGGGAACATTTAGGGGTATGTGGCCAAGGGGGCGTCTGCTTCCAGAGATGCTGAGACCCCTCAAGTGGTCATGTCCACCACATGCGTGTGGGTGGCAGCTGCTGCTTCCCTAGATGGGTCGCTCATCAGGATGGGCAGGTTGTGCTGCCGCAAAATGACCCCAGTCCCAAGGGCTTAGAAGGTTTCCTCTTGCTTGGTCGACATGCCCATCATGTTCATGGAGGGTCAGCAGGCACCTGCTCCACACGGGCCGTGTGCAGGGGGCCGCCAGCGGAGGTTCTCCCACCTGGTGATGCCTTCACCTCCACCCAAAGCTTCAGGGGTCTCTGGGGCAGGGGTGGAGGACTGGAGCCTAGCACTGGCAATGCAGTCCTTTGGGCTCACATTTGATCGGTCAGAACCAGTCATGTCGCCATGGCTTGGCCTTCATATACTGGGAAATGATGAAATCAGTGCCCTGTGGCTGTTAGTAATGTCTGTCGTATCTCGAACGTGGGTTCAGTGGGGCTGATAATCACTGATTAGAGGTACCAAGAGTGTGGTGTGTGGGTGTTTTAGTTTCCTTTGGCTGCTGTGACGAATTCCCACAAAATTGGTGGCTTAAAACCACGCGGATTTAGCATCTCAGTTCTAGAGGTCAGAAGTCCAAAACGGGTCCCCTGTGCTAAAATCAAGGTGTCAGCAGGGCCGTGTTTCCTCTGTAGGCTACAGGGGAGAATCTGGTCCATTGCCTTTTCCAGCAGCTTGAGGCACTTGCATTCTTTGGCTTGTGGTGGAATCACTTTGACCTCTGCTCCTGTGGTCACATCTCCTCCTCTGCCTCTGACCCTCCTGCCTCCCTCTTATAAGGACCTTGCGATGACATGGGCCACGTGGGTAACCCAGGATCATCTCCCCATCTCAAGGCCCTTAACTTAATCACATCTGCAAAGACTTTTGTCCAGGTAAGGTCACATATGCACAGGTCCCGGGATTAGGATGACGACATTTTTGGGGGCTGCAACGACTGGCCCTAAAATGAGAAACAAGTGACTTCCCATCTCCCCTCTCTCTCTTCCTATCTCTCTGTCTCCCCTCCCCTCCGCCCCCCTTGTACCTCCATTGTCCCTCGTTTCCAGCCAGACGTTGTGTGGAGTTTGGGGATGATGAAGTCTGTGTTCTTGGAGCTGCCGGTCTATTCCAGAGGGGAGACCGATGGTCAACAGGAGCTTCATGGGTACATTTATCGGGTGGCCCAGTCTCCTCAGGGAGACAAGGAGTGACTTGTCAGCTGTGATTGAGGAATGAGGAGGTGTTAGGGAAGTGAACCGGGGAATCAGAGTTATAAACATTGATTGCTTCGCCACTTGGTCCCAGCACCCAGGCCGAGCTCCCTCTATTTCTGACAGTGACTCCTCACTTTGTCTGTCCTGATTGCACCTTCTCTGTTCCCCACCCCTTCTCCTGCTGCTTTTCTAGAAGGTGGGAGGGATCAGCTTTCTCCTCACCTTGGTCTTCCCTGGTTTCTGGCTCGGGAGCCGGCCATGCCTCCCGGAGGCTGGCTGGACTTGGCTGCAGGGATGTGGGAAATAGGACCCGGGACCATATTTGCAAAAGCAACAAAGTTGAAAGCTGGGCCGGACAGGCTGGGTACAGCTGTTTGCACTGGGGGAAGCGCTGGCCTCAGAGATGCCTTCCTCCTCCTCTGGCCAGAAAGGGAGATTGTCTCAGACTCCTCCTGATGAAGAACATATAGTCCAAACAAACCCCACTGCAGGTCCTGGTGCCAGCCTCAAACAGGGGAGGCGACTGTCACACACCGTGGCCCCCCCAAGGCGGTGGGTGAGGTTGCTCACCCAAGGGGAGAGCGAGACCTCTAAGTACAGCCTAGAGATAAAAGCTGGGCGCACTCTGTCGGCTTCAAACACACCTTCCCTCTCAGCCCTGGAGATGCCATTTGCGTCTTCTCTTTCCTGTGCTGTCGCGCCTTGCCAAAAGCTATAGGCAGCATGGCCAAGATTCCTCTTTGGGGAAGGAAAATCAAAGAATGAGGCATGAGCTTCTAATTAGCAAAGAGAGACAAATCGCTGGCAGAGGGACCACCCTTGGCTTCGTGTGCTGCAGCCTCCCAAAGTCCCCTTTATGTCTTAGGCCCCCACATTCCTCAGCGTCCAACACCCTCATGGGCACCAGAGCCACTGTGCAAGTGTGTCCAGTGGGCTGTGGACAGGAAGGTAATTTGCCACGTCAGAATCAAGTCCTCACCAGGGAGAGAGAGTACCCTGCTGGCGGGTGTGATGTGGCCCCTGTACTTTTCACTCGGTGCGTTCCCAGCAACCATATTAAATAACTATTAAGTTAATTGTCCCCTTCCTAAGTGAGGACAGAGACAATCAGTACCTAATAAGTATAGGTTAATGAAACTAACTTTCCTATAAGAATTATGCTTTACCTCTGAATTAACAAATGCCACTACCTAGCTTAACATTCAGAGAAAATATCTTCCTCTTTAAAAGGCATTTCTACCTATTATTCTACGTCGGAGCTCATTTAATGCAAGGGGAAGCTAAGGAGCAGGAAGATTCGCAGAAACCTCCTGTGTCAGGAGGATGCATGGTAGATGAGTGATGATAAATGTGGCATCTGTTCTACCACTTCCACAACTGTGTTCAGGACAGACATCAGTAATCAATCACCACGCTTTCCTGTCGAGCCCAGATGCAGCTGCAGAATTCTTCACAACACACTTCCAGGTGCTTGAGACGTGGTTTGCAAATAGCTCCATCTGATCTAATTCATCTCACCCTGACCTCCAAATGTCTACTCTCGGACTCAGGGTGGTCACACGGCACGTTCTCATTTACTTCCGTCACCAGCACCTACAGGTATATTTCTTCCTGTGGCCACCTCATGGCCGTTTGACCCTGGTCAGGACACTTTATATTTCTTAAGGCCTTACTTAGTTCCTTGTCTGTAGAGTGGAGATAATTGTAATATGTGGCAAGACTCCGAGAGACCCAACCAAAGCATAGAGTACTTACTTAGTACTGCTAGCACCTACTGGGCACTCAAGAAATGAGAGCAGTTTAAAAATACATTTGCATTTCCCCTAAACCCTCAGCAGATTGAAGCCCCAACAGCAGGCAGCATTGGGCCTTCCCCAGTCTCTGACAAGCCCTCCTCAGCACACCACTACCATGGGAGGGTGCCTCACCCCTGCATTCCTGCTTCCCTGCCCCAGGGATCCACCCACACTGAAAGACCTCATCTCAGGTCTGCAGCGTTCCACACGGGGAAGAAGAGAGCCTGTCATTTCCCCTCTTGTAGAAACCCACAAGAGATATTTCCCGTGTTATCACAGTTATAATAAGCAGCAGGCATCACCCAGGGAGCGGAAAACGTGACGGAGCAACACAGAAAAAAAATACCCGCGGTTCCCTTTTCTCCAGAGTGGTCAGAGCGGCTCAGCGGAAAGCAAGATTCCCCTGGGCCTAGGTGAGAACACTTTTTCCTTCTGATTTAGCTTTGGGGAACAGACCTCCACTCTGGTGGGAGACACATGGAGATGGTGACCCCACAGACCTAACTAACATTGTGGCCAGACCTCCCGGGGTGTAATGGTCCCAGGCAGATCTGAGTGGGACCCTGCAGGCCCCAGATCACCTGAATGGAAAGGGCCTGCCAGATAGGGAGTGTGGGCAGGGCACCGAGCTGGGAACAAGGCCTGGGTCCTTCCGTGGTTCATGCTGCCATTAGTGTAGCTTATTGGGTGTGATAACTGGACAGGTGTGCTTCATCTTCTTTGCCCCCTGTTGGGAGCAGGAGCCTTCCCCTCTGGTGTGCCCACTGGTTCAGATCCCCCCAGCTTTCCACATAGCCACTCATGCCTGACATCGCTCCAGGTGCTCCCAAGCCACAATTTCATTTAGGGAACACAGCGACTCTGGCAGTGCATACGATGCCTTCCACCCTACATTGCTGAAACTGACGCTCAGAGGGGTGAAGCAACTTGCCCAAGGTCACATAGCACCTCCAATGCTGGTGCGTGTACAATGGGGCTGTGTTGCCTCCTTGGAGCACATGTTGGACCGTTGCTGGAACTTTCCATGGATGAGTAAATAAAACTGGTGGTAGGAAAGAAACTCAAAAATTAAGAGACAAGAAATGTGAAATCCAGGAGGGAGTTTTGATGTGGATCAGTTTTAAAAGAAGGGCTGCTTCTCTGGCCCTTCCCTCCAGCCCCAGGGCCTTAGAACGGCTGTCTCCACTGCAGACCCCATGACCCCCCCCCCCCTTGTGCCCTAATACTTCCGACCATGAACTACAGAGGAGGAACTCCCAGTGCCAGTTATTGCCATTGGGCTGTTCACAGTCTACCCTCACTGAGGGAGCAAGCTTCCTGGCAAGTAATTGTTCTCCCCAAACCTTAGTTTCTTCATCTCTAAAATGGGTCAATAATAATACCTACCAGTTGGAGCCGTGAAGATGACAACTAGGAAGTAAACCTTGTTATAAGTAATAGGGACTTCCTTGCAGTTGTCATTCACTTCTCTTAAAACTTGAGTACAGTCCCCCACTAGGTCGAATCACCAACTTTTGTGTCTTTAGCCTTTGTTCCCTTGAAAATGCAGACCCAGTGATGAACTGGAAGTTGTGCTGATGGGCTGCCTTAACTCCTGACGCCCCCAAGGGGGTGGGGCATTGCATTAGAGTCAGACTTGGGGTCCAGAGTCATGCTGACCAGGTTGATACTGATACCTCTGTGACCTTGAATGAGTCATATCCCTTGCCGAAGCCCGTTTCCCTGCTGTAGAATGGGGGATTAGTATATGAATCTTGCAGTTTGTTTCGAAGTGACAGAAATCTTCTCAAGTGTTTATGTAGCCCAGCGCCCAGCACACTGTGGGTACCCAGGGCGGACCACTGTTAGCAGGTTATCTCTGCTATCTTCGTGGGTGATGCTGCTACTTTTCGGGTGTGTGCTCACGCTGGGGAGGGAGGGGTTGCTTGCCAGAGCTCTCCTCTGGGAAGGGAGCCCCCCTTTTCCACCTTTGCTCCAAGAGCTCCTTTTCTCCAGAGCCACCAGGTGGTGTCAGTAGCCTTTGAGGCAGCCCAGAGGGTCAGGAAGGTGTGGGCCCAGCCCAGTGCAGCCACCGAGTCATGGCTTCCAGGAAGGCAGCAGCTGCCCTGGGGCCAGGAATGCCCTGCTTGGCATTTTCGGCATGGCATTGCCTTCTGATGCAGTATAGGCCAAGGCCTTCAAGAGTGGAGCAGGCCCCTCCCCTGGCCACAGGTCACCTCCTGGGGCTCATTCTACATGCTGGACACCTGTAAGATTGGGGTGCCCCAGGGAGCAAGGAGACCCAGCCCTGGGGGTGGAGGTAGGGGCAGACAGGTGTTGAACTGGTTGTTTCAAGGAGATGCCTATTTTAAAAGGTGATATCTGTGCATTTGGGTTGCTCCCACCTTTTGGCTATTCTGAATAATGCTGATCTGAACATGGCTGTACAGACATTCGTTCAAGCCCCCGCTGTCGATTCCTTTGTGTATGTACAGAGGAATTCTGTGTGTAATTTTTCTGGAACAGCCAAACTGTCTTCCACAGCAGCTGCACCATTTTTCATCCCCACCAGCAGTGCCTGGCTCCCGTCCCTCCACACCCTCACCAGCACTTGCTATTTTCTGTTGTTTTGATAATAGCCATTCTAATGGGTATAAACGTGGCGTCTGGTTGTGGTTTTGATTTGCATTCATAGAAACAGAAGGTAGAATAGTGGTTACCTGGGGGAGGGGAGTGGTGAATGGGGAGTTAGTGTTTAATGGGACAGTTGAGGAAGATGAAAAAGTTCTAGAGACAGATGGTGGTGATGGTTGCACAACAGTGTGGATGAATTTAATGCTACTGAACTGTGCACTTAAAATGGTTAAATTCATACATCCTGTTATATATTTTATCACAGTTTTTTTTTTTTTTAAGGAGGAATGCAAATTGAAGGACATTCTGTAAATCACCTGAGCAGTGCTCCTCAAAACTGGATAGATCTTTAAGGGCAAGGAAAGTGCGAGAAGCTGTTCCAGACCAGAGGAGGAGAGGGTGATATGACACCCAGTGTAACGTGGGGCACTGGGACATTGTGGGGAAGTAGTGGAGTACAAATGAAGTGTGGACTTCAGTTAACAGTTACGTTTGAATGCCGATTTCTTGGTTGTGACCAATGTCCCATGGTTATGAAGATGTTAACATTAGGGGAAATTGAGTGAGAGGTATACCATAATTCACTGGAATTCCCTGTGCTATCTTTGCAACTTTTCTGTAAATCTAAAGTGATTTTTTAAATTAAAGAGTTTTTGAAAGGGGGGAAATGTCTGGTCTGGGTGGGAGTGGTCAGGGAGGGCTTCCAGGAGGAAGTGCTAGTTAATCTGAGGCTTGAGGCAAGTCAGGGCCTGCTGGAAGGGAAATGTGTGGGCAGAAGGAACAGCACCTAAGATGGCTCAGAGTTCTGTACAGTCTTGGCATACTTAAGATCCTGAAAGTTCTCAATGCCGACTGCCTTCACCGGGAGCTTGTTTTTTTTTCAAGTTGATTTTTATTTTTACTTCACTGGGCTCTTAATAATAATACTAGTGTTTTTCTTTCTGTGTGAAATGCCTTTATTATTATTATTTTTAATTTAACTGTTGCAGCAAAAACAAAGTAAACAGGAATTACTTGGAATTCCACAACCCAGAGATGGTACTGGCAATATTTTTGGATGTAGCCCTGGCTGGTGCGGCTCAGTTGGTTGGAGCATCATCTCATGCGCTAAAGGCCATGGGTTCGATTCCTGGTCAGGGCACACGCCTAGGTTGCAGTTTTGATCCCTGGTTAGGGCTCTGTGCTGGTCTTTCTCTCTCTCTTTCTCTCTCTTCCTCCCTCCTTCCCTCCCTCTCTCCTTCCCTCCCTCTCTCTCAAAGATCAATTTTTTTTTGAGGGGTGGTATATTCTTTCACACTTTTTCATCATTAGCCTTCCTTTTTATCCATTGAAGATTTGTTGTCTTTCTGAATAATCCTCATTGTGCTAAAACCCGGGGAACTTTCTAGGGCTCCGGGTTGTGTGGGCTCTGCTTTGTGCACTGAGGTGAGCATCTCCCCAGGAAGTCATTTCTGAGTGGAGACGTGAGGATGGCGTGAGGCCAGCCTTATATGGAAGGGAGTGGGCAAGCGTGGGCAGAGGCACCAACAGCGGGCGGAGGCCAGGGATGCTGCTCAGCCGTCCACGCACAGGACAATCCCCACAAAGAATGATCCGTCCCTGAATGCCAACAGTTTCGAGGCGGAGAAACCTGGATTTGAGTGAGGGAGGGAGGGCAAGACAGGGAATGAGGTTGTAGAGGTGGAGGCAGGGCCAGCCAGGCAGGCTGCCCTGGAAATTGTGACAGGCATATCCCAGAAGAATAGAAATAATAACCACAGCAGCAGTTAATGTTTACCGAGTGCTTCTCGGGGTGCCAGGCGCCACAGGAAGCGCCTCTCTTGCATTATCTCATTTAAACCCCCCCCACCACAAGGTGGCCGAGAGCTCGCTGCCAGTGGGCCATGCACAGTAGGCCTCAGGAACCTGAGCTCGCTGTCCCTCCCCCCTGCAGATGCCAGGCCTGTGGATCGTGACTGATCCCCGTCAGCTTTGCTCCTCCAGTGCTTTGTCCTTTTGAAAGCAAGGCACAGACGCGGCGGTCAGGCCAGCAGATAAGATGGCCATGTAAAACACACAGCCCTTCCCGGCGGAACCTTGCTGTCCATGTTTGTGAGTGATGGGGTGGGGTTACCCGGCAACCAGGCCATTGAGTCCCACCTGCTGCCCAGCTGCCACCAGGACTTCCTTCTTTGGTGTGGGGCTTCCACCTTCCTGGCACCCGGGGCAGGGCATGCTAGGCAGAGGAGAGGGTGTTGTTCCTTTGTTGTTTTTTATTTAAAGAGAACACCAGGCCTGGCTGTGTGGGCCAGGCAATGTGATATCAGGCTCTGAACTTGGACTGGTTGGGGCTGAGACGGGAATAATGATGAAAACTGCTTATTACAGCAGCTACAGTGGTCGTTTATTGAGCACCTGCTGGGCACTGGGCATCTTACCCCTGAGTCTTTCATTTGTCTTTATCGAGGAGATGCAGTGGTGAGCATGACAGGCAAAGTCTTTGTTCCCATGAATCCTGCATTCTGGTAAGGAAAGAGAGAATAAACACGTAACACATACATGAGACTTCAGGTGGCCATGTGTGTTGGGGAGAAACAAGGCATAGGAGGTGAGGCACAGGGGACTAACGTGTCATTTCCTGGGGTCAAGGAAGACATTTGAACAGAGTCTTAAATTAGGGGAACCGACAAGATATTTAGGGAAAGTTTGTGTGGTGGGCACAGCACATGCCCAACCCTGTGCAGGATGGGATTGTCAGGTTGAGCAGCTATGAAAAAGCCAGTGGGGCTCGTCAGAGCGAGCAAGGAAGAGGGTGGTAGGAGCTAAGGCTGGAGAGAGTGGAGGCCGCAGGTCACGGGCTGGGGGCGGGGCTTTCAGGCCATGGCCAAGGCTCTCGACTCTCTTCTGAGTGAGAAGAGACCCACTGGAGGCTTGTGAGCAAACAGGGACACAATCTGACTTTGGCTTTAAAAAGCATCCCTCAGCTGCTGGACGGAGAATAGTCTAAACCTCCAATCTGATAGCCACTAGCTGTGTGTGACCATTTAAACAAATTAATTGCAAAGAAATAACATTGAAAATGTAGGTCACAATAGTCAAATTTCAAGCACTCACTAGCCAGCGCAGATGCAGAATATTTCCACCCTCACAGAAAGTTCCCTTGGCCAGTGCTGTCTAAGGGGGTGCACGCTGGGCATCTGCTGGGGGCTGTGGTAATGATCCAGGGGAGATGATGCTAACCCTCGGCCACTTGGTAGCGTTGGTCAGACTCAGGACCTATTTGAAAGTCAAGAGGACAGGACTTGCTAATGGGTTGGATGTAGATGTGTGGGAGAGGCAAGCGAGGGCAGCTCATTGGTTGAGTGGAGAGGCCATTGGTGAGATAAAGGTGCAGATGGTAGTTAACTCACGCTGCACTGAGCACATGGTCTGTGCCAGGCACAGACTGAGTGCCATGCCCAAGGCTCCCGGAATCACGGCAGCCCCATTTAGTTGCCTCCTGACAAGTGAGGCTCCACAAGGGACATGGCCGGCCAGGCCCACCCAGCTCAGGGCTCAGAGCACCAGGATTCAAACTCAGGTCTTTTGGGCTCTGATGCTGGCCACAAGGAAGACCTTATTGTCAGTTCTCTCATCCCAGAAACCACCCTCGAGCTGCCAGACCCTTCTGCCCCCAAGTGAATCCATTTGGGACCAACCTGTAGTGCTGCCTGTGCTTGCAGGCACCTGGTGTGGGCCTCCTGGGCCAGGGCAGTGCTCACTGGGCTGAGTCGTGAGGCAAAGCAGGGCTATCAGCATGTCCTCCCCTTCCTTCCCAACCCCACCCTCCCATCACGGGCAGACTGCCCCAGCCGAGCTCCTGAGCACCCTGCTGGCTCGCTCATCTACAGTGCTCAATCTGCCAGCATCGAAGGGCTCTGAGTCCATATTTCACAACAATTCTGTGAGGCAGGTGGGCATTTCCCCATTTTCCAAATGTGGAAATAGGCTTAGAGAGGTGTAGTCACTTGCTTGAGGTCGCCACTAAGTGGTAATCACGGAATTTAAACTCAGGTCTGTTTGAATCCAAAGCCCTTGCTCTTCACTCTAGGATCCGCCACCTCCTGCTGAAGCGCTGGGGAGCAGGGCCTCACACGGAGGACTGTGCAGTTTTAATTTCAGGCATCGTCATGGTCAAGGGTTGAGTGGGCTGGAATCCCATGTGCCCTGGAGAGGCGCTGACCCACCCAGGGAAAGGGCATCTTGTTCTTTGCACAAAGGCTCCCCCGCTCCCCGGGCCCTGGCCTGCATTGGCTAAGAGGGGGGTTCATTTTCTCTTCCCACAGTCCAGCTGGCACCTGTGATGGCAGACACAGAGAAACAACGAGATTGTGGCAAGGCCTGGAGGGTGATGGGGACAGGCATCTTGGCTCCGTGGTCATGAGCTCTCGCCTTGGAGCCCACAGTCCCGAGTACAAACCCCCGCTCTGCCTCCGTGCCTCCTTGCTGGTCGAGAATTCCATCAGCTGCAGTTTCTTTTTGTTGTGAAAATGGGAGTGATGATAAGTTACTCCTTCCATCCAAGTTGAGTTCCATGGGCCAGCGCACCAGCCTCACCTGGAAGGTTGTTAGAAATGCAGACTCCCAGGCCCTGTCCAACCTACTTCATTGTAACCTGATTTTCACAGAACTCCCTAGGACCGTGGTCGGCAAACTGCGGCTTGCGAGCCACATGTGGCTCTTTGGCCCCTTGAGTGTGGCTCTTCCACAAAATATCACGGCCTGGGCGAGTCTATTTTGAAGAAGTGGCGTTAGAAGAAGTTTAAGTTTAAAAAATTTGGCTCTCAAAAGAAATTTCAATCGTTGTACTGTTGATATTTGGCTCTGTTGACTAATGAGTTTGCCGACCACTGACCTAGGAGATCCGTGTGCACATTAAAGCGAGAAGTTCAAGTTAATCGAGGTACCTCTGAGCACCAGCAGTAGGCTGCTCTTGGTCAGCATGCTCTCTTCTCATTAGCTGTGCGGTCGGGCCGCCCTTCTCATACTTGGTGATTCATGGTGCAGAGATGAGAAGCCTTGGAAAACAGATCAATACCTAGAAAAGCATCTGCCTTTGGCCCTGCTCCTGCTGCCGGTCAGTGCTATCCGGCTATTTACGGAGCCTTGAAGAGCCAAACTTCCAGCATAGACTGCAAGCTGGGACCAGTGTGGCTCAGGGTCCAGTGGGTGGTGTCTGGGTCTGGCCTTCAGAGCAGAGCCCGGAGTCATGAGGCCAAAAGAGCTGCAGGATCCCAGCCCAGGGCCCAAAGGCTCTCTTACCCTGCAGTTTTAGGACTGATCAGTGTGGTCTGAGAGAGCCCCAGGTGGGTGGGAGATAAGCAGGCGGCTGTTACATCACTGTGGAGCCCAGGTTTTAATTGGCCAAATAAATCTCTCAGGGGAGAAAAGAATGCAGCGCTCACACATGCAAGGGACTCAAGTGGCCCAGGAGGGGCCAGGAATAAAGATTAGTTTGCACTGGGACCTTCATCAGCATTGCCCTGTGCACCCCCACTTAAGTCTCCTTTCTTGGGGCAACTTTTCTAAGAAGTGCTCATGAAGATCTTCAGAGACTCGATGTAAAAGTGTGTGTGTGTGTGTGTGTGTGTGTGTGTGTGTGTGTGTGTGTGTGTTACATCTATCTATCATCTATCTATCATCTATCTATCTACCTATCTTTGTGTGTATTATATATTTAATGCTCTCAGAGCAGAAATAAAACCACAAAGCTATTAAGAGAGGAATCCAGGCTCCATGTAATATGGTTCTGAGCCCCTTCCTGGAATCCCTGAGGGTCGATGGGGGCCGACATGAATAATGAGGACGAGGAGAAGGAGCAACGCTGGCTATGCAGCACCCTGAGGCCAGCAGTTCTCAAACTCAGGTGCACACTGGCAGCGCAGAGCCTGTTCCAGGGCATAGTCCTTGGGTGATGATGGCAGAGGGCTGGGCCGCTCTTTATTTTGAACAGGAAAGCCTGGTGACGCTGGTGCTGGGGGCCCTGCAGATCACCCTTTTAGAGAGTGGGTAACGGGGAGAGAATCAGCAAGTCAGGCACGTAACAGGTTCTCAATAAATATTTGATGAGTAGAGACTTATATGAAGAAATGAATAAAACATGCACAAGCTAATGGGTGGGTGTGCTGAGAATGAGCTTGCAACTGAGAATGCGGCAAGGGAGAGCATCTCAAAGCAGCAAATGCACGTGTGCCGGGTGCATGTATATGGGTTGGGGTGCAGGACAGCAGGGGTGGATAGGGGCCTCTAGAATGGGTAGATGAAGGGGTGGTGCTTGGGCATGCCTTGTGAGGGCCAGGGTGCTCCAGGCATTCTGGCTGTTCATAGGCTCAGTTCTGGGAGCGAGGCAGAAATGGGATGGTTATCATGGAGTCTGCAGAGAATGCCTACTTGGACAAGGTCAGGGCAGTACTGTGAACTTTAGCCCACAGTCTGCGCCCCAGCTGGGCATGGCCTTTGGCTACATGGCCGAACCCCCCCCCACCCCAAAGAGACGTTTGCCCCTTTGGGTGCCAATTGACTTAGAGGAGAGGAGCCTTTCTTCCTAGTCTTCATTCTATAAACTCCTGTGTATCCTCCAAGTCCCACTGAAATACGCCCCCTCCAGATGATCTTCCCATTCCAGGTGCATCACAGCTCAAGAGATCGTGAGGAAGCAGTTGGGGCAGGGACTGGAAGCCCCAGCACGTTTACCTCCATTTCTCTGTGCATTTCTGCTTCTGCACCCCTCCTACTAAAACATGGCCTCCAATGTGTCCAGCTCAGACTTCGAGGCTCCACGCTGGCAAGGAGACTGTCTGCTCTTTCTCACTTCTAGTCTCCAGGTTCCCAAGAAAGGACCCCAGACAGTCAGATGTAGGGGCCTCTAGACAAGTCACCATTGGTACCAGGCCAGGAGCGGAGGTCATAGTGTACACATGGCAGCTTCCTATGGTAGCCCCACAGCCAATGGGGGCAGGACATTCTGAGGGGAAATTTAGTTTTCTAAAGGGGGCAGAGTGACAGAGACAGTAGCTGTGCTGCCCAGGCCTCACCCCAGGAAGAGTTCAGTTGCCTCCTTCAGAATCTTATTCCTCAGCCCTCTAGTCATTCTGTCAATGGGAGGGTAGCATTAAATATACATTTATCTGTTAGGTTTATCTCCTCAGAGACTGTGTGCTCCTTCAGGATGCGCTGGCCCCATCGTCTCTCCCAGCCCTGTATTGGGGCTCATACACAGATGCCACACAGGAGTATGTGCCACTTTGCACCCCACCTCCCCTCCAGGTTTCAGGACTAGGACCAGAGTGTGTCCTCTCTGGGCACTCACCGCCAACGGGAAAGAAACTGCAGGCGAGAAACTTGAGAGGCTGGGGGAAATAGTTGGCCCTTTGAGGCTGAAATCGGGCAGCAGGGGACACGGGGGACCGTTGACTGTCATTTGTTTGGATAAGCGAGGCTTCTGCCACTCTGTCTCGGACACTGCAGGGGAGACAAAGGCGCTTCAGATCGGAGGCTGCCCTCTTCCCAAGAAGGAGGGCGCGCCGGGGTGGCTGGACGCGTTGGCTTCCAGATGAAATTATGTGCTTGGGGTTTAGGTGGACTTAGGCCTCATTCATGCGTCTCTGTTTGCTCAGCCTGCCAGGCCCCGTACCTGGTCTCCCAACCTCCTGGGGACAGATCGGGGCCTTACTGTTCTTCCAGGGAGTGAAGGAGTGTTATCCTCCTCTGAGCTCCCTTTCTCCATCATCTCATTATCCTGCAGGTCCTACTCAGGGCGCCCACTGAAGCGAGGCTGGGAGAGGAGGCGTGGAGCTGGAGCTGGGTTTGTGTCCTGGCTCTGCTACCCTCTAGCTGTGTCCTTTATTTGACCTCTGGGCACTTATTTGACCCTCTGTTTCCTCATATATACAATGAGGCTCATATTGCCTGCCTACCAGGTCTTGATGAAGCTCTTATGTATTCATTCCTGCTTCTCCTAAAACCCAGCAATTCTACTCCTATTTTTTTTTCTCGAAAGAACTGAGTGCTCGATCCACCAAAAGACACGAACAAGAGTGTTTAGAGCAGCCTTAGTCATAATAATAGCCTAAAATTTGGAAATAACCCAAGTATCCATCAACAGTAAAATGGATAAATTGTGGTGTAATTACTCACACAGTGGAATTCTATACAGCAATGAAGAATAACAATTGCCACAGATGAATCTTGCAGGCATTGCTTGCACAGCCAGACACAGATGAGTACATACTGCATGGTTCCAGTCATATGTAGTTCAAGGGCAGACTAGCCAGTAGTGACAGAGGTCAGAAGGGCCATGAGGGAGCCTTCCGGCTGCTGGATGGTGGTCACATGAGTGTGTCTACACACGAGCATTCATCAGGCTTGCGCATACCATCAGTGCACGTGACCATATGAAAGTAACACCTCTGACCGCCCTGCCCCCCGCCCCCTGAGGGAAGGATCCTGCAGCCCTAACCGTGCTGTGGATGCTTACTGGGAGGAAGCCCAAAGTACAGCCCTGGGCTTTGTCGCCTGGTGGGAGAACCCACCAAAGAAGTGCCCGTGGAAGCCATGCTGAACTTGTAGTTGCGGTCCCTTGAGGGACTTAATTGTCCTTGCAGTGTGTTGTGCCCAGTGTGGGGGCACTGTTGGTGCCGGGTGGGACCCCTTCTTTCCATACTTGCATGTGGCATTCCTGTCAAGAAGACAGCACGGCCTCAGGAGCATTTCCTTACCCTGAAGTCCTAGTCCTGTGGTTGGAGGAGGGAGACAGAGACTTGCATTGGAAATCTCACAGTGCAGGTTTGGGCAAGGGCTGTCGCCTCTCTGGGCCCCTTTGCACTGAAGGGATAGGTGAAAATCGCTCAGTAGATGACCGTGTGAAGAGACAGCCCCTTGCTTGGCTTGTAATTCTCTTTCTTGCTCCACTGCCACTTGGCCATTAGGGCCTTCCTTCTCTGCCACACCACGACCCACCCTTTCTCTGTTTGTTTCCTCCACAGAATCTATCACTGTCTAAAGGACGTTTGTTTTATTCACCTATTGCTTCCTATCAGCTCCCTGAAGGCAGGGATGTTTGCTGTTTTGTTCACTACTGTAACCCCAGCCCTTAGAACATAGTAGGTGCTTAATAAGTAGTTGTTAATTCGGCACTGAGTTGTTAGAAGGTTCACCTACTCTTTTCATGCCCCAGGCTTTCTTTTGGGTGAAATTGAGGCTATAACACCTCAGTATACTAACCCAGGGATGCTGGGAGCTTACAGCTGAACAGACTGGATTGTTTAGTGTTAGATTAGATTTTTATTTTAAGCTGGACGTAACCATATAAGTAAGGAGGCCCATTTTGCAGGTATGAAGACCGAGGCCCAGGAGGGCAGCTTTGACAGCAAGGGAGGAAGAGGAGACCTCTGGACTCACCCCTTGGCATTAACCATGGGCCATGGCATGGTCTGTCGACTCTGCCTTTCTCTCTGACTTCCAGCTCCTTCTCCCCCACTGCCTCTGGCCACATGTCTGCCCACTGGAAGTGGGGGTATTAGAAGGAAGCTATGCCCCCACCCGCAGTGTGAGGGGCTGCTTAGCAAAAACTCTGTAGCATGTGGGCCACATGTCTCCTGTCTTGGCACAGCTGGGTCCCCGGGTGAGGGCACCGTGCCTTGGGAGTGAGTCATTCTCTCTCCGTGCCAGGCAGGAGCTCTAGGGGACAGGGGAGTGACCCCACAGAGTGGAGGCCTGGGCACAGCCCTTGGCTTCCTGGGGCAGGAGGGTGGAGAGTGGAAACTTTTATATTTGTTTCTTGTTTTCAAGCCAGTTGGTGGGGATCAACCTCACAGATCAACGGCAGCCCTGAACTTTGGCTCTTTCTTGTTCAAGAAACCACAAAGGAAAAGGAGAACTGAATTTGGCTGTATAAAATGTGACCCTCGAGCGTGAAAATAGACAAACAAATCAGCTTCACCTTAAACCAATTTGAAAGGCAAATGATTATCTGGAAAAACGCAGTTGCAACATATTTAACAAATAAAGGGCTAAATAATGTTAATATGCAAAGAAGTGTATGTAAATCAATAAGAAACTGAAACCACCTCAGCGGGAAAATGTACAAAGAACAAAAGGGAAAGTGCAATGGTCAATAGTGGTATGAAAAGCACCCCAACCTCCCAGTTATCAAAAGGAGACAAATTCACAAGAACATGTTATACAATTTTTCACCTGGAAAACTAGCGAAGATTTAGATATGATAATGCATTTTTCAAGAAAGAGGTGTGCCTGTAGCACTATTGTGGCCCCTCTCTTTCTGGGCCTATAATTCCCCTCCTCTAAATTGTTACTCTTTGGGTGACCTCATTCTGTGATCTCCCAACCTCGTACTCTATCCACTGAGAATGTTAGTAGCCACCACTTATGAGCACCTACTGTGTATCAGGCATTCTGCACATATTGTCTCATTCTGAATAACTTATGTGGAATGGCTTATTGCTCTGTTTTGCAGATGAGAAAACAGGCTCATAATGGTTAAGTGACTTGGTGAGGTCCCCCAGTGGATAGTAGAGCTGGAGTTTGAACCAGAGGTAACTAGTCCCAAAGAGCATGCTCCCCATGTTTCTACCTCCCTTATGGCCACTGTTTGCCGGCTCTCTGAGGGAGACGACACTGGCAGGGTCCCAGGTGGTCCTGGCGTCACCGGTCTTCACATTGACCTTCAGCACCTGTGGCCTGCATGGGCTGATTGGACAGGACAGTCCTGCCAAGTAGGCCAGTGGGTTACAGAAGCATATCCATATCTTGACCAGGTGGTGGTTGGTGTTTTTGCTCATTGGGACGAAAATCATCTCATAAATATCTAAACCCTCAGTGTGGGAGTGTGGGTTTCTCTTGAAGCCTGGGAGCCCTGCATTATAATAACACACACACACACACACACACACACACACACACACACACACACACACACACCGTATATACACTCAGAGCAGTGTGGCCTGGTGGTGGAGAACCCGGATGAAAGTCAGACTACCTGGGTTAGAATCAGTGGTATGCATGTGAATCTGCTTTCTGGGGAGTGATGAATTTTCTTGGGGGAAGCCTTGATTTGTAGTGTTTGCCACTTTCTGCAGTGTAAATTCTCCCACTGTGGCCAAAGCAAGACCACCAAGGGCAGATTGGGAAGAGATGTGCATAGCTGGCTCCTACGAGCCAGGAAGAGCCGACCCCACCTCTCACCACCACAGCTCCATCATGTTCCAGGTGGGTGATCTTGGTCAAATCACTTCTCAGACTCAGTGCTCTCATCTGTGAAATGGGAATAATATCACTTTATAGGGTTGCTGTGAGGAGTAAATGGGTGAATACATGTAAAGGGCTTGGTATGGTGCCTGCACTTAGTTGGTGCTATAAAGTGTATTGTGTGCACACAGCATTTCTTTCATTCAGCTTTCAGTCACTCGGTCCTTTGGTCCATCAGTATCTGCTCTTGGAGGGCCTGCTGTGTGCCAGGCCCGTGCTGGAATCTTCCATAGAGAATTAGCGGGGGGTTGGGGAGGAACTGAGCCCCTTCTGCAGAGGGGTTTGGCCTGACCCTCATTTGCTACGATTTGAGGCAAGGGCAGCCAGGTTTTTCACCTGGTTAGGAATCTGTTTGTGTGTCCACCTGACCTGGTGGCTGGTGGCTTTGAGAAGGCCCATGATGCCCAGGTGTGTCACCGAGCCTCCTACATTCCAACAGCTGATCTTAGTGTCCCACAGTGTTGGTCAGAGGACATGGCTTGGTGCTTCCGGTGCGACTGTTGTTTGGGCAAGTGTGGTGTGAGAGCTTGGGCTTGAGCCCAGCCTGGCTACTTGCTGGTGATGTTTGTTCTGAGCCTCAGTTTCCTCATCTTAAATTGGGGGTGTTAAAGGGGCCAATGCTGAAATTTTTTCACGGTTTATTGTGTTCTCAGGGATTCAGTCAAACTGCTGCCTCAGGCCTGGGCTGGCCAGGCACTGGACCCTGTGCAGGGGACTTGGAGAGTCTCTAGCTGGACCCCCTTCTTCCTTTAGGCTCCAGCAGGCGCCGGAGGAGAAGCGAGGAGGGATGAGGGAAGGGCTTTCCCTGGTGAAAATACCTGTTTGGACTGGGTCCTCTAAATGTGGTGCAGGAAGAACACATGCTCCCCATTTCTGGATGTCCCTGAGTCCCAGTTCCCTTGCACCCACTTTCAGGCCTTCCGGTCATCAGCCCCCCACCACAGCCACCAGCAAGCAGGACACATTTGCTGAGCCCTACCCTGGGCCAGGTGCTTAGGTGAGACTGCTGGTCCCTGCTGCCCTGCAACCACTTTGCTCTATTTTGCAGATGAGAAAACAAGCTCATAATGGTTTCCTGTCGTGGGCATGGCAGCAGAGATCACATGATGAGGTCACTCCTGCTTACAGGAGTTGAACCAGATGCTGAGTTCCCCTCACCTCCCCCCACCTTTCAGCCCAGCCTTGGTGCAGTTTGTTTGGTAAAGAGCTAGGGATGGTATTGCCTTTACCTTAAGGGGCCTCTGGTAGTGGCCTCCTGCCAAGGAGCACAGTATGGAAAGGAAAGGAGTAACTACAGTGGAGAAACCTGACAGACATCTCTCTGCCAGGTGATCAAGGTCAACACCAACGTAAGTCAGGGCGAAGGCATGTGCCCTTGATATGATGGGATGAGAAGGGCGCTTTAGCTTCGGGGTCTTCCTCCCAAAACCCATGACCCCCGTCTAATCATGAGAAAAACGTAGGACAAACAGCTGACAGCACTGCTCAACACTGTCAAGGTCTTCAGGTACAAGGAATGCCTGGGAAACTCAGAGTCAGAGGCAGCTTAATGAGACACGACGGCTAAATGCACTGTGGGATCCTGGGTGGGATCCTGGTGCAGAAAAGGAACATCAGAACAAAGCATGGATGTTGGTTATAATAACATATCAGTATTATTTCATTGGCTATAATAAATGACCACAATAATGTAAACAGAGGAAACTGAGTGTGGGGTCAATGGGAATTCTGTGCTATCATCCTCATTTTCCTATAAATCTGAAACTGTTCTATAAAATAGGATCCATTAAAGAAAGAAAAAGCCATCCAGAGAGGTGTGGGCTCACCTAGGCCCCTCCTTGGAAAACCACAGAACTTAGGGAGCAGAACTTAGGCTGGCACGGGCCCCATTCGTCGCCTTGGCTGGTCACACCCTGCCTCAACTGGTGACTGCATGGCAGCCCTGCCCCCCCTTCCCCCCTTGCCCCCCAAGCCAGGAGTGCTTCCCGAGGCTTGAGCCTTCCCTCGATGCCCAGGAAAATTCCCAGCCTCTTCTTACCAGCAGGTGGACCTGAACTTGGAAGACCTTTTCTCTGGTACTCTGCGCCCCAGTCCCCCTCAGCCTTCATCTTGTGGGAGGAAGGGTGTTGGGAAGAGCATTCCACCATCAGACCCTTGGTGGACTCACTCACCAGGACGTCCTTGGCCCTGACCCTGGGCACCAGCCCAGGACACTTTGATGTAGTGCTCTGGCCAGTCCTTGGGCCAGTTCTCCTCCTTCTCTGCCCGGGGCTTTATTGCATGTTCTTCCCAAGGCTCCGTAGACCTTGAGCTCACCATTTGAACTTCCCATTTCTGTCCATCAAATCGGCCTCTCACTGGGCTGCGGTGTCTGCCCTGACCCTGCTTGGAGCAGCACGCAGCCCTCATCCACTCTTCCTGTGGATGTTGGGCCATGGGATGAACCCCATTTCAAGGTGGGATTTGGGAGACCAGTCCTGGAAGAGCCCCCCACCCCCCTCCAGAAGTTTCATGGGGTGGGGTGAGAGTGTGGAATGTTAATTAAAAGGTATTTTGAGTTCTTTCTTGGAATTATTCAGAACAGTTGCTTGGTCTTCAGGTCCTTTAATAGTGGCAGCAAAGAAGAGGCAGGAGCCAGTGTTGGTTGAACACGTATTGTGTGCAGGCATTTTTACGTCTTTGTTCTGCCCACAACAGCTCTGGGAGGGGAGTCTTGCTGTCCTTATTTTACAGATAGGGAAACAGAGGCTCCAGGAAAAAAACGTGCTCAGGGTGCCAGCGTGCAGTGTTCAGGTTGGTATCTCAAACCCGATTCTGTCTGATTTCAGATCTACACTTCTTCCTTGGTGGCCCTTGCTTGCCTTGCCTGGTGGTTAACAGTCCCACAGCCAGAGGTGCCCAAGGTCCCTGGTGGTGGTTGTTAAATCGACCTGGTTTCTCATGGAAAGTGAGATACTGCTCAGAGAATCAGCCTCACCATTGATGGAGGTTGGTGACCAGCTTGTCCTCATCTGCCTGGGACTCCCCTCTTCCAGCACCGGGAGGCTCTCTCTCTGGAAAGCCCCAAGTCCTGGGCGAACCAGCATGGCCAGTGACCCCACCTCCCATCCAAGTTTCAAGAGTCAGACATAAAAAATAATAAAATGAAATGATCTCTTGTCCTCATGTCAGAGCTATAAAGAGAAGTAAAAAAAAGTGTCTTTTCACTCCCTAGGAACAGCCAGGACTTAGAATGAAGCCACAGGGCAAGCGCTTTCTTGGGAAGCTGCACCTGCTACTTCATCCTCCCAGGTGTGGGGAAGCAGCAGTGAGGAATCTGAGTGTTGGCTTAGGCGTCTGAATGGGGATGCCAGGACTCAAATTTCGTAATTGAAAAGAGGGTGTGTTTCTTTAAGTAAGCATAATATATTTGTTAATTTTATTGAAAATAGCTTTGTGGGTTGGGAGCTCCAGGAGTGGGAGGAGGGAGATGAGGAGGTTCAGTGGGGTTAGCTCCCAGAAGTCAGAGAAACAGACCTGCAGCCCACACCCAATGGGAGGCCGAGCCTTTCTTCTCCTGGCAGGAGTGAGGACTCGGAGGGGAGATGAGGAATCAGAAATTCACTTTAAGTTGAAGGAAGCATACTGTGGATGGAATTTCTCTCCTGTTTTGGCCAAGCAGCTAATGGGCTATCCGAGAGGAACCGTGGATACCCCCAGAGGCCTTCACCACCCAGCACCCCCCCCAATTACTCTGCACCCCATTTTTCAGATGCATAGACAGGAACTTGCCTACCCCTCCTGCTGTAGGAGGGAGGCAGGCAGGCAGCCCTGCCCCGGGAGCAGGTGTGTGTGTCTGATGGCGGTGCTGGGGGCAGAGACTGGGGCAATACAAGATAGTGGTTGAAGCTCTGAAATACTCGGGCCCAAGTTCAAATCCTGTGCCCCTCAAGCAACACCAACTCAGTCTGCTCTTCTGCAAAGTTGTCACTCTAATCGTGCTCACCTCCCTGCGGGTTGTGCCAGCTAAAGTGCGTTAATGTAAGTGAAGCACTTGATGTAGTGCTTGGCCCAGAGTTCAGGGCTGTGAATCGGGCCGAGTGTTCTGAGCCTCTTGAGAAAACAGGAGACCATGTGTCTGAGAGCAGGACCCTGACAGGCTTTTCTTCTCCCTCCATTCTCTGCAAACTCCCTGGCTGCAGCTTCACCTCCACATCCTAGGTTAGACCTCTAGGGTCTACATCTGTGCTGTCCAGTACAGTAGTTACTAGCCACATGTGGCTATTTTACATAAAAATTAAGTCCACTTAAAAATTCAGCTCCTCAGTCATAGCTACATTTCAAGGGCTGAGTAGCCACATGGGGCTCACGTATTGGATGGCGCAGGTAGAAAGCATTTCTATCATCACAGAAAGTTGGTCGGACCCCGCTGGTCTAGAGGGTTGACACCGCTGGGCTGCCCAGCCGAGAGCCCGGGGAGCCCACCTGCCTTACTTCCGCTGCTCAGCGTCCTGCTGCAGGCTTCAAATCTTCCTTTGTCTGCAGGTCTTCTGGTAACCACTCACCCCTTTGTCCAGACTGCCAGCTGTCCCCTCGACGCCCTCTCCACTCCAGCCTGCCACCTTCTGTCCCATCCCAGGCTGCCCATCTCCTGGCCCCGACAACCTTCTCAGCTCCCGAGTCTTCCCACTGGCAGCAGGAGGACCTGGGTGGGGGGGTTGCCAGGCTTGGCCCCAGGCGCTGCTGGCCCAGATGAACTGGGTGGGCCCTGTCCTGGGCTCATGGTGTCTGCGTAATCCATCAGGAAAAGGTGGTGGTTTGGCAAAAACTGCGGAGCTGCTGGAGACTTTCGAATGGGACAAATTGGGAAATTCTCAGTCACTAAAATGTAGGGGCAGGGAAAGACTGTGGTGGTTCTGTAAGAAAGAGGCTTTGATTTTGACCTGAAATAGTCCCTCACCTTTGCTCATTTTTTTCCCCCATCTGTGAATGGGTTTGATATGCCAGAGGCTGTGCTTGGTGCCAGTGGTACATGGGTGACCTCTGGGGACAGGTCACCGTCCTGCTCTCGAGTTCATAGAGCCAGGGGAGAGACAGACACATGAGTAAACAGTCACACTTCAGTGGCACTTAGGCCACCAATACTGCGTATTAGAAAGGACCAAATGTGAGGTCATGTGGGCAAGGACTGTGCTGTGCCCTGGTTGTCCTCAGGGCCCAGCACACAGTAGGTGCCCATTAAGTGGTTGCTGGAGGAACAGTTGTATAGGGTGTTGTCATCTCTGGGATCTTTCCCATTTCTGCCTCATTTTGTCCTTAGAGAGGGGTATTCATAGTCCTCTGGAATGTACTGGAGAAGAGTTGTTTATAATCCTATATAACAAAAGCCTAATATGCTAAGTTTCTGGTTGTCCGGTCGTCCATTTAATCAATCAAAGCATAATATGCTAATGATATCCTAAGGCCACTCAACCACTCGCTATGACATGCACTGACCACCAGGGGGCAGACAGTTGACTGGTCGACCAGTCGCTATGACATGCACTGACCACCAGGGGGCAGATGCTCCGACCAGTAGGTTAGCTTGCTGCTGGAGTCCAGCCAATTGGGACTGAGGGAGACGGGCCAGATATGCCCTGGAGCCCTCCCACGGTCCCTCCCCAGTTGGCCAACCTCCCACGTCCCTCCCCAGCCCTGATGGTGCACCGGTGGGGTCCCTCGGCCTGGCCTGCACCCTCTCACAATCTGGGACCCTTCGAGGGATGCCAGAGAGCTGGTTTTGGCCTGATCCCGCAGGCCAGGCTGAGGGACTCCACTGGTGCATGAATTCGTGCACTGGTTCTCTAGTATAATAACTAAGACTAACTGAGCACTTACTACATGCCAGCCACTTGCTAAACACTTTACCCTGATTATCTCATTTAACCTTCACAACAAAGATACTGAGAGGCCTGTTATATCATCGCATTTTATGGAAGTGGAAACTGAGGCACAGAAAATTCAGGCAGTTGAGCCCAAGTTGTGCAGTGATGGAACGGGGGTCTCCAGGCCACCTCTGAAGCTGTGCCAGGCTCAGAACATTCCCGAGAAGCCAGTTTGGACTGAGTTGACCCTGGCACTGACTCCCTTGCCCTTGCCCAAAGCTATTGCTGGCCCAACTACTCTAGGAGGCTTAGAGCAGGGGCGATGCAAGGCTGCCGGGAACAGAAAACTCTCCCCATAGTCATAGCCAGCGGGTCTCCAGAGTGATGATCTGGGCCCCAGGAAAGAAGGTCCCACGTGGAGGCTGACTTCATCCATTAGTGCAGAGTAAACACCGAGATGACACCCTAGAGGCTGCAGCCTGGGCCGGCACATGCCACCCTGCTCCCTCCTTTACTTCCCTGCCCCCCCGGGATACTTGAATTGCTGCCAGCATGAGAGCGT
Source organism: Plecotus auritus (assembly GCF_963455305.1). Classification (NCBI taxonomy): domain Eukaryota; kingdom Metazoa; phylum Chordata; class Mammalia; order Chiroptera; family Vespertilionidae; genus Plecotus; species Plecotus auritus. The sequence goes on from NC_137785.1 coordinate 21,092,489, forward strand.
GTTTGGAGCCGTGTGAGGGCAGTTAGCAGTTCTGAGCTGAAGCCCTGCCTCTGGCCCTTCCTAGCCATGTTAGCCTGGGTTCTCACAGGGATGTGTGTGGGCAGGGGTCTGTAATGGTCTCTCAGGGGAGGGGCGTGTTTCTGGCACAGGGTCTGGTTCAAGGTTTGAACATATTGATCCCTTAATGAACACTTGCATAAATTTTGTGGACTGGCTGAACTCTAAAATGTTTTGAAAGAAGAAGAAATGCTTGTAAAAGCCTACTTCATGCCTGGGGCACTCCGTATATATTATCTCACCTAGTCTCCATAAACAACCCTACCGTCTTTCATCAGATCTGAGACCCCCATTGCTTGTAAGATACTCCATTTTCTTATGTACCTCTAGAGAGAAAAGAATGTGGCCAGAGGTTTAGTATCCTAGTCAACTTTGAGAGGTTGAACTGTGCATCTTTGAATTGATGAAATGCATTATTATTAGGCTCATTCTGGATGAGGAAATCAAGGCACAGAGAAGTTCAGTAACTTGCTCAGGGACACACAGCTAGTGAGAGGCAGTGGCAGGATTCAAACCCCAGCAGCCTGTTACCAGAGCCTGATGTCATAGCCAGTGCAGTGTGCTGCAGAGTCATGTGAAGTAAGCCTAGTGTGGGACAGTGGGTAAGAGCACAGGTGTATATGTAAACAGATCAAGTTGTGGATCCCACTCCCATGACTTACTAGCCATGGGCTTTGAGATGTCCCAACACCTCTCGGCTTTGGCATTCTCAGCTGTAAAACGGAAAGGTCATAGCAGGGGTTAAGTTTGGTGAAGTTTAAGAAGCACTTGGCCACAGTGGAGGCTGTTCTCCACTGAGGCTGTGATCATCATCACCACCATCACCATGACCATCATCACCATGACCATCATCACACCACATTATCACCACTGCCACCATCATTATCACTACCATCATACCACCGTCGTCATCACCACCACCACCAGTACTACCATCATCACTGCTGTCATCATCAGCACCATCATTATCACCACCATCATCATCACCTCATCATCACTACTGTCACCATCACCATCACCACTCTCACCACCACCACCGCCACCACTTCATTCAGCGTGAAAGACATCACTGGTAAGGTCTTTTCCCTGCTCTCCTTGGGGACTCTGTCACAGTGGGTACAGCTTACTTGAGTCCCATCTCTTCAGTGACTATCTCAGCTCTGAGTCCTGTGAGTTCTGGGTCTTCCTTAGCATGTAGCCTTCACATTGTCCATACAGTGCCGTGGCCATGCCTGTCTTCAGAAAGGAAAGGAAGGGAATGTTTTAAGTGCTCAAACCCCATGCTGGGAATAACAGGCCATAGTGTTTAGAGTTACGTGAGTGCAGAGAAGGAGCAGAAGCCACTCGATGGACTCTTTGCAGAGCACCAAGATAGAATGCAGCATGCGCCTTCAGTCCGACCTGACAACAAGCTTGTGGGTTGCTTTCATGGGCCAGGACAGTTCAAGAGAGTTCTGAGATGGGGTATCAGCCTCTATTTTTCATTTGTGAACCGAGCACCATGACACTGAGCTCACAATTCCCATGCTGTCCTCCCTCCTTCACTACACCTCTTTCTTGTACGCTTTTGGGGAATAAATATGTGATTTTTCTTCTCCGAAAACTTTCCTCGGCCTGGTGAGCTTAGATGATTGTTACCAGGGCATTTTCTGAAGGGATGTGAGAGGCACGATGGATCCTGAGCTTGGAGTGCTAAGAGACCAGTCAAGTCCTCCCCTGTGAAGGGAGAGGAGAGGCGCAGGAGGTGAGATTGAAAGAGAGCCCAGCACCCAGTTGTTGAGAGCCTCAAATGCCACCCTGAGGGATTCGGACTTTTCTCAAGAACTAAGGTGCTGTCACCAGAATTCCTTAAGAGGGGCAGTGACCTTTTCCTTGCAGTTGAGAAGGCCTTCTTCCCAAATAAAGAAACTGGTCACACTCACCTCAGCCTCTGCCTTCCTGATGGTGCCAGAAATGTCTTAGCCTGGCATTTCCTAAGATGAGTTTTTCTGTGATGTTAATAGGTACACTAGCAAGAAGGAAGAATAACAATAGTCACAATGACAAAACAAAAACCAAAGGTTCTGTGATGTAGATGTAGAAAAGGTATAGGTAGGTTTCTTGGTTGCAGGATTTTTCAGTGCCTCTAATATATTACTGTGAATTGGAAACCTCAGTGAGGGGAATAAAAGAGAGACAGTTCTCCAGATGTATTTGTCTGCCCCTTCTTCCTTCCTTACCTTCCTGCTTTCCTCTCTTCCTTCTTCTTTTGTCCAAAAAATGATCTCATCTTGGAACCCACATTAGATCTTGTGGATTTCCCCCTTCCTTCTCCTGATCCCTTTAGCCCGGAAGGTATGAAATCTTCATGGATGGGCTGATGTTCAGGGTATTTTTCCTGACCAGTTGGATGTGGACACCTTGGGCTTTTCCATGTGGGAGACGTCACAAAAGGCTGTGTGCAGGCATGGTTGGTTGTCATCCCTGGGGACCATGACCTGGAAGCAGCAATACCTGCTCCTTGCCTGCACTGGCTGTAGGGAGGTGCCGTTGCATGCAAGCCAGACCTCCCTCCCCACTGGTCCTCAGGGAGGGATGATAGCTGAGGCAAGCTCAAGCCACCTGCTGCCCTGGAGTCATCCACGCTTGCCCTGGCCTGCGAGGCCCCATCACTTGGTGTCAGCTGACCTCTGCAGTTGCGTCTTTTTCTCCTCTGTGCTGGATGGTGGGATAGGTAGAAGGAGCTCTTGGTTAAGAGTTAGTAGACAACTGTTCCGGATTTGCTCAGCCCCTTCAGCTCAGGAAAGCAGCATCCCTCTCCTGAGCCTGTTTTTCCCTTGCTAGAATCCCTAGATAGGAATTCTAGCTGCCCATGGGGGCAAGCACCCTCACCTCTCTGTGCCTCCATTTTCTCTGCCCGGAAATGGGGATGGTACCACCTGTCTCATACGGCTATTGCAGGGGTCACCTCTTAACACGGATGAAGGGCTGGTGGAGGGCAAACGAGATGAGGGCAGTGGCTGGGCCTTCTGGGCCTCCTTGCCCACCAGGCAGCTCTCAGGGGCCCAGAGACCTTCACATCCACCCTCTACCTTGCACCCTTTGGACCGCGCTCTGCTCACTTGAGCCACCCACTGACCCCTTCCCTGCTCCTTGCCTCCCAGCAGCCCTCTAGTCGTTGGAAGGCAGTTTCTAACTCAAAAGCAATTCAGTCCCTTCGTGAAGATGATTCACCTTGAGTCTCCTACTTAGAGGAGTCAGCAGAAACCTGCTAGTTCTTGGGTCTCACAAGGAAGATGGAAGGAAATTGTTCCTGAACCAGAGCAGGGCACTGAGAGGTTGAGGGTCTTGGCCCAGGCCCTCCTAAGCACCACTTCTCCCTGAGTGGCACCAGCCTTAGGTTTTATCTGTTGGGACTCCAAACAAAGATTTCATTTGAAAAAAGTGTTTTGCCACTTTATTTTTTTTTTAATTTCTTTATTGATTAAGATATTACATATGTGTCCTTATTCCCCCATTACCCCCCACCTCCCATTCATGCCCCCAACCCCCTGTTGTCTGTGTCCATTGATTAGGCTTATATGCATGCATGTAAGTCCTTTGGTTGATCTCTCCCCCTTACCCCCACTGTCCCCTACCTTCCCTGAGGTTTGACGTTCTGATTGATGTTTCTCTGTCTCTGCATCTATTTTTGTTCATCAGTTTATGTTGTTCATTATATTCCACAAATGAGTGAGATCATGTGATATTTATCTTTCTCTGACTGGCTTATTTCACTTAGCATAATGTGTTGCCACTTAAAAAAAAAAAAAAAGAAAAGAAGATACGACAGGTTTGCAAAGCACTAAGTTAGCATAGCTATGCCCAGGTTGTCTTGCTAAGGAACAGATGTTTCTGGTAGAAGTGAACCAGTGTCTGAGCTCCAAAGAGTTCCTTTTCTTAGGATCCTTATAAATCAAGGAAGAGTGGGGATCTGGGAGGGGCCTCCTCACCTGCCTCCAGACACACCTGCTTTTTCAGCTCCCACACCCAGTCTTTGCAGCTGCCGCACCTCTCTCCACCCCCTCCCACCTGTCCAGACCCACTAGCAGGTGGGGGTTCTCACCTCTACCCTCATCATCATGCCCCAGACATCGTGTTAAGCATATGCATTTCATCACCTCAGCAACCCCATGAGGGCATGACCATCATCAAATCCATTCATGCACAGATAAGGAAGCTGAGGCTCAGTGAAGGGAGGTGCCCAGGTTTGCTGGCATCAGAGTCTGTGTGCTGGGTACTGAGTTAAGACCTTTCGTTGTTGTTGTTAATCCTCACCTGAGGATATTTTTTCCCCTTGAGTTTTCCATTAGAAAGAGTGGATGGGAGGGAAGGAGGGGGAGAGAGAGAGGAACATTGATGTGAGAGAGATACATCAATTGGTTGTCTCCCGCAGGTGCCCCTATCAGAGCCGGGAATAGAACGTGCAACCCAGGTATGTGCCCTTGACCAGGAATCAAACCTGCAACCTTTGGTGTGCAGGCCAAATGCTTAACCATTGAGCACACTGGCCATAAATTCAGATAAAATTCACATAAGAAATTAACCATGTTAAGTGAAGATTTCAGTGGTATTTAATATATTCACAATGTTGTGCCACCACCACCTGTATCTAGTTCCGGAACATTTTCACCCAGCCTGAAAGGAAATTGGTGGCTATTAGCAGCCACTCCTCATCTTCCCTTGTTCCCTGCCTCCAGCCAGTCTGTGTCCACCAGTCTGTGCTCTGTCCCAATGATGATACCTATTCATGACACTTCATACAGATGGAGTCCTACACTGTGTGGTCTTTGTGACTGCTTCTTTTACTCAGCATGTCTTCCGGATTCATCTGTGTTGTAGCGTGTGTCAGTGCCTCATTCCTTTTTATGGCTGGATAATGGCTAGACCACATTTGGTGTCTTATCGATGGATGTTTAGGTTGTTTCCACCTTTTGACTACTGTGAGTAAGCTGCTGTGAACATTTATGTTTGAGTCTCTGTTTCCAATTTTTTTTGCCTAAATACCTAGCAGGGGAATTGCTGAGCTTAGCATATTTAGGAACAGTGTCTTCTTTAATCCTCACCATAACACCCTGAAGTAGATACAGATGGGGAAACTGAGGCATAGAGTGATGGAACCACTTGCCTCACATCAAGCAGTTCCAAAGTGGCATAGCTGGGTTTGAACCCAGGGAATCTGGTCACCACAGCCCAGGGCCTTTCGTTCCAGTTCTCTGCCTCCTGCCTGGAGGGCCTGGAAACCGAGGGGCCGTTCCCCACGTACGGGTATGTGGAGCACTCGGCGCAGTGCCCTCAGAATTCCCTCCTGGAAGTTTGTTTACCAGCTTGCTAGCTCAGCACCATCTCTCTGAGCCTGACAGGGCCAAGGTGATTCTTTGAAAAGTCACTTATCATCCTTGGCCAGGTGACTTAGTTGGTTGGAGCGTTGTCCCATACACCAAAAGGTTATGGATTCGATTCCTGGTCAGGGCTCATGCCTAGGATGCAAATTTGATCCCAGGTTGGGGGGTATGCGGGAGGCAACTGATCAGTTTCTCTCTCACTGTCTCACTCTCCTCTCCTCTCTTTCTCTCTTTAAAAAAAAAAAAATCAATAAAACATATCCTGGGGGGAGGATTAAAAATAATAATGAGAAATAAGGACACTTATCAGACTGGGCTTGAGAAGGGCAGGCTGGGCCAGAGAGGTGGGGACCAAGAAGTGTTCCTCTTAGAATCAAAGGCCTGCCCTGGCATCCAGGGGAAATGCTTGTCAGTTGCAGGGGCCTCTGCTCTTGGAGTTAGTGGTGGACCTTGTTGCCGGTAAACAGGACACCCCACTTACTTCGAGGCCACTTTCCAACCGATCCCAAACAGCCTAGAACCCCAGGAGGAAGCGTTCTGAGAGGTGGCAGCTGCCACACACTAAGCTCCTGGCTTTATTCATTCGCACCAGGGCACAGCCCTGGCAGGTGTGCTGCTTGGGTTCCCAAGACCAGGCAATTAGGAGCAGCGAATCAGGAAGAGGGAGGGGGCTTTCCTGGACTGACATGCTATCCTTGGCGAGCAGGGACACCTGGCAGCCTGGAGGGGAAGAGGGGAAATGATGGAAAGGAAGTAAAGATACAAAATGCACAGCCGTTGGGGACAATTCCTGCAGGGCCAGTGGCTTGCCACTGCCGCAGGAGCTCCTGATGGTGGCAGTGTGCAGTAACGGATGCTTCGAATGATGATTGTGCCATCCAGAAAAAGGCAGATATTCTGAATGGTCTGTTTAAAGCAAGAAAAAAAGGAGACATTTCTATCTAAAATTATTAAAAATTTTCTAAAGAGTCTTGGCGCTCAGAGGGTAAGCTCTGGCTGGCGTTGCCTCTGACCTTGGCTGCCTGACCAGGCAGTGAAAGAGGGGATTGTTGCTGGGGCTGCAAATGGGATCCTGCCAACATCTGGGCTGCCTGGACCCTTTGTCTCCCCACTGACGGCAGGCAGCGTTGGGAGAGGCCTGGGCCTCATGTCTGTGTGAATGTCCCCCCATGTCACGAGTACGGCCCCGAGGTCGGGCTGTGGGCCTCTCATACAGCTGTGGTCCCAGGCGGGCAGCAAAGGAGGCTCTGTTCTTTGACCCTGACTGCGATCGGCCACCAGTCTATTCTTGTTGTTTGTGGAGCAACTGTCCTGAGCTAAATCTGAATTCTTTCTCAATCAGTGCCCAATTTTGCTTTTTAAAATAAATCATTGGGAATACTTGTCTCTGGGCAGAGAGAGGGTCGGGCACTCAATGGAAGTTGTCAGGAGAGCTTGCCAGTTAGGTCAGAGATATGGAGGGGAGCAGTAGAGTCCCCAGAGAAGGCCCATTGTCTCAGCATCCCTTCCTTTCACTGTTACCCCCAATTTAAGCTTACCGGGGGTACTTCTTCTTTGGACCCACGCTCCTCTCTCCCCTCTGTCTTTGCACAGGTAGTGCCCACATGGGCTCTGGAGAAGACCAGAGCCTCTGAGAACCCTCATGGAAGCCTGAATACAGGGCACAGGGGCTGGATTTTCCTCTGAAGGCAAAGTAGTCATTGAGCAGAGGAACTAGACAAGTGAGTTGTGTTCCAGGAAGAAAACTCTGATGGCAGTGTTTTGGTTAAGAGAGAGGGGAAGAGAGTAAGACTGGAAGCAGGAAATCCAGACAGGAGGCCTCTGCAATATTCTAGAAGGAAAATGAGAGGAGTTGAAACTAGAACAGAGGGCGTAGCAAAGCATAGGTGCATTGAAGAGGCAAGTAGCAACTGGATCTGACCCTAGTGACTAACTGAATTCAGGGGTTAAGGCTGTTGAATACGACTAAACAGTGAGGCTTTGCATGCAGCCAACTGGTAGATGTGGTGGCCACAAACCAGACTTGGGAAGACAGCAGGGAGAACCCATTAGGTGGGTTCAGCTGGGGTGGTGATCTGAGGAACCTGGAGGGCATCAAGGTGGTGGTGCCCAGCAGGCAGTCACCAGAGTGTAAGCCCTCCACGAAGGTGAGGAGCTTTGTTTTGTTTGATGATGTGTCCCCAACACCTAGAACATGCTGGGAGCCCTTTCATAGTGTACAGGAAGCGCTCAATAAATATTTGATGAATGAATAAACTGTGAGTTTTGAAGTTCAGGAAACAGACTCTTAATCTAGGTTTTAGATTATTTATTTCAAGCTGAGTACCAGGGTGTGTGTGTGTGTGTGTGTGTGTGTGTGTGTGTGTGTAAAATCATCCTTCTCTCTGCCAGAAGAATGACGCTGTTTTTACCTGAAGTGGTCATAGAGTTTTCCATGGAAATTGATGAGGCCATAGATCGGGTGTTAAGAGCATGTCAACATCGATTGATTGCAGCAACACACAATGGCATGGCTTATCCTACAGGGGAGGCCAGTGATCTTGGAAATAAACTGTTGTATTCTGTACAGACCAGCCCAGTATCATCCATCATCTGATTTATCAACACATGACTAGATGCCAGGAGATGATTTTCAGCTCTTGAAATGGCCTCTGAAGGAGTCCCCTGAGACACTGGTTCCTCTCCCCCGCCCTGTCCAGGGAAGGGATGCTGCCATTTGCTGGCTGTGGTGGAGTCTTGTTGGGCCTGGACACTGCACAGGAGGGTGATCTCTCACAGCCCTGGCCCCTGGTTAAGGAAGAACAGACACTTCAAGCCAGCTACTCCATCTACCACTGTCCCCGAGTCTGTGGAATTCTCAGAATTCATTACATTTATTTTGAACTTTTTCTTTATTGAGATGAAATTCACCTAATGGAGACTTAGCCATTTTAAAGTCTACAATTAGTATACTTTAGTACTTTTACAGAGTTGTACAACTGTGACCTCTAGTTGCAAAATATTCTCATCACTTCTAGGGACCACCCCATGCCCATTAATAGTCATTCCCTGTCCCTGTGCCCCAGCCCACTAACCTGCTTTCTGTTCATATGGATTTACCTATTCTGAATGTTTCATGTAAATGTAATCATACAATTTGAAGTCCTTTGTGTCTGGCATGTTTTTGAGGTTCATCCATGTTCAGTACAAATTCATCCCAGTTTTCAGAGAAGTCAAACCACAGAATTTGTGATCGCCCCATGACATAGCACCTCTCAGTCTTCTTCCCTGGACTTTGGCAGTTCCTTTGCAAGGCCCCGACTGGAGGAGCACCCCTCCCATCCTCTTCCTGTGCCCAGATCCCCAGCCCGCCCTCGGCCTGACCAAAGCCACAGGATAAAACCCACACCTGTAGTTTGGCCTTCCCAGCTCTTCCCAAACCAGTCTAGCCCTCTGATCTCATCGCCCAACCTTCTCCCCCGTGCACACCCACTTCCCACCATTCCCCAAACATGTTTTTCCTCTTGCCCTGGATGCCTTTCCATTTCCTTGGCCCAGCAAACTCCTACCCGTTTCTCCAGAACCCATTTGGAGCAGAATCAGTGTTTCTCTTCTTTATCCCCAGGAGAGAGCCAGTAATCCTCTTGCAGCCCTTTGCCTTGTCTCGGGCCTTCCATGTCCCCCATTCCCCATGAGAGACGAGGACAGAGTACAGGGCACTGCCAGGGAGCGAGTGTTGAGTGAATAAGTGATCCGCTGAATAAACGAGTGGCATGCTCACATTCAGACTTCATTGCTTGCTCTTGCCGGCCTACTGTGCTTTGTCATGTCATTATGTGTGCTCCTATCTTTTTCCCAGAAGGGATTTGGGTGTGTTTGGGTCTGAACAGCTACTTGTAGAGAATGGTGTCGCCTCACACCCAGCCTTCCAGCTTCAGGTCCTAACTCAGCCAGGCTTGCTTAGAGGTGGGATTTTGGGCCCATTGGAACCCAAATGGATGCTGAAGTGGAAAAAGCAACGTTTATACCTCCATTTTGATAACACAGGTTTAGAAATGCTTGCTATAGACATGGCAGAAATCACACTGTGGCCAGTGTCCCTGAGAAGTAAGACCCAATGGAGCTGTAATGTGGCTTTTCGTTGCTTGAGATGATGGCTTGTTGTGCATCTGATAATAGCAATATTGGTAATGGAAAGGGATGGTTGTTCTAGGCTCCCCTCGTTGTAGAGACGCAGAGCAACAGTGACCCTTGGGGGCAGTCCCTGAGTCCCTCTTATAAGGCCTGCTCACACACATTGGCTTGCTTACGATGTCTTGTGTACTGGGGGAACTGAATCCCTGTGAGCCCGCACTGCCCTCAGTTATCCAATGGAAATCTAAGATTACAGTGTTGCATTGAAGGTTCTCCATTATTTGGATCTAAACAGTTTTTCTGATTAATGTCCCTCAACCTCTGTATCTCTGCTTGGTAAACTCCTATTCACCCTTCAAAACCCAACTCAATCATCACATACTCTCTGAAAGCTTCCTAAATGACCCAACAGCAGTCCACCTTCCCCAGGGCTTCCATGTCTCCACATTTGTAGGAATCATACATTTGAAATTCTAACATTCTGACTCCCCATTTAACTACGAGGTCCTTTAGGGAAGAGATTCTGGACTATGTTTTTTCTTGGATCACATGCTTGACAAGTGAGTGAGGAGGTATCTGTGTAGGTATGTACTAGTAAAGCTGGGTAAAGGAAGCAAGCTGGTAGAGAAGTCAAACAGGAGAGATCTCTGGATTCAAATCTGGGGGTTTCCACAATTCTTGGGTTTCACATAAAACTACTGGGACCCATGAGCTATTTTCCTAATTTTGAAAAGTATAAAGAACAGCTGCGTGAGGTAAATTCTGTGGGGTTGGTTGGTTGTTTTTTGTTTTCAGTGCGATCTCTTCAGTTCCTTTTGGCAATACCATTTACGTGGCACTGATCTGGAATGCTGGTGGACAGGGACAGAGAGTCTTTTGTTCGTGGAAAAGGGGACGTGCGTGACTCGTTGCCATGAGCAGGGCCCTGTGGGATGCACCTGGAGGGTTGGACCAGCTCTGTACAACGGGCGTCCATTCTGATCTGCCTGCTCCTAGGCTGTATTAGATACTAAATATTTTTACTCTCACTTCTGCTTATTACGTCATGGGTGGATTTTGTTTGGTAGGCAGAATTTCAAAAAGTGGGATGCCTGTGGGTAGGAGCAGTGAGGTGGTTAATGTATGTCACCGTGCACATGTGGGCACCTGGACACGGAGGCTTGCTTCGCCTCTGGGTGCCCAGAGCCTCTACTTAGAAAGTCCTTGGCTTCCCACCCAAGCTTCCACAAAGATTGTCATAGCCATCACAATTATCGTCTGTTTGACCGTGACAACACTGAGGCGCCCAGAGGTGGGGCAGCCGCCCACGGCTGACTGATTAGTGAGGTGCAGAGCTGGGATATTCCAGAACTTTCCTTTATCCTGCCTGGCTTCCTGAAGTGATTGAGCCTGTGTGCCTCCTCTCCTGCCTTGGGGGAACAGATGTTTGTTTTTGTTAACTTTATTTTTTTAGAGCAGTTTTAGGTTCACATCAAAATTGAGGGGAAAGCACAGAGCTTTCCATATGCCCTTAATCCCCACCATTCATAGCCGCTCCCATAACAACATCCTCACCAAGCATGTGGTACATTCATTACAATCGATGCACTACAAGGATTCATCATTATCTCCCAACGCCCACCGCTTAGCTGAGACTTCACTCTTGGTATTGTACATCCCATAGGTTTGGGCAAATGTATAATGGCATGTACCCACCATTACAGTCACGTACAGAATAGCTTCACTGCCCCAAAAACCCTCTGTGCTCCACCTGTTCATCTCTCCCACCCGCTAACCCCTGGCAACCATTGCTCTTTCACTCTCTCCATAGGTTTGCATTTTTCAGAATGTCATAGTTTGAATCACACAGTAGCCTTTTCAGATTGGCTTCTTTGCTTAGTAATATGCATTTAAGGTTTCTCCAGTTTTTCATGGTTTCATTGCTCATTTCTTTTTAGCACTAAATAATATTCCATTGTCTGGAGGTAACAACTGTTATCTATCCATTTACCCACTAAAGGACATCTTGGTTGCTTCCTCCCAGTTATTGGCAGTTAGAAATGAAGCGGCTCTAAACATTCACCCGTGGGTTTTTGTGTGGAGTGTTTTCAGGAGCAGATTTTTAATGGCGATTCTAGATGTCCCGCCTCTGGAGGGTGAGCAAGAGCTTGCATGGGCCTTAAGGATGGTTCTGGTCCTTCAGCCCAGCATCCTTGGAGAAAGATCACCAGGCCTGTGGTCTGTGTGTGAGCAGCCAGCCTGTAAGAATTCCCTTGTTCTGGAACTCTCCTCGGAAGCCTACAGCCCCCAGGCAACATCTGAGCCAAGAACAATCAGGGATTTCCCACTTCTTATTTGAAAGGCCCTGGTGATGGCTGCCAGCTCTTGCTTCCCAAGAACTATTGTGTTTATTTGTCTAAGATTATACCCCGCCTGCCTCCGAGAGGACTGTGGCTTTCAGAGCTGAGATACCCTGTGGAATGAGGCGATTAGGATCTCATGGAGCAGCCCCTCTGGGTCCCCAGAGACGGGCGTATACCCTAGGCTTTGTTTGGCGGCTCAGAGCTCTCTGTGAAGAAGGCAGGAGGGAAACACAGTTTGCATGGTGTTTGTTTTCTGACCAGGAAAAGCACACAAGTTTTATCTTTCAGGAGAGATCCCTTCCTGTCCCTGCCTTTCTTCTCTCTCTCTCTCTCTTCTTCCTCACTCCGGATTAAACCTCTTTAAGAGATTTTAGGTAGAGTTGTCAATCACAGCTGCTTCTATGAATGCAGATCCTTTGCTCTGAGGGGCTTGTTAACTTGGTCCCATTATGTCACCACTGCTGGTCTCATTTCAGGCCAGGGTTAATTTACCTTGGGGAGTATCACCTATATTTCCCCACTATTAGCTCTGTGTGATGGTTAAATTATACTCCACTTTCCCGTGAAGTTACAGGGCCATACCAAAACCCAACATCCCTTTGCTCTATGCCCTCTTATTTATTTTACTTGCACTTATCATTTCACTTTCTATGTATTTTTCTTATTTATCCTGTTTTCTGTTTGTCTCCCCTACTACAAAGGAAATTCCATGAGAAGCGGGGATGTTGTTCATTCATGGCACACAGTAGGTCCTCAGTGCTGCATGTACTGACATTAGTCACCATGTGCTAGACACTATACTGAGTGAACTATATGCATCCTCTCATTCCGTTGTCAGAGTGACCCCACCAGTTGGATTCTGTTACCATCCCCATTTCACAGATGAGGAAACTGAGGTTCCAGAAACCTAACTTGCTGTCTAGCCTGGGGCCCATAGCCTGTAAGAGGCAGAGCTGGGGCATGAATTCAGGGTTTCTGACTCCCAAGCCTGGGTTCTTCACCATGACACTTTGAGAAATATGTAAAATGCCATAAAGATATTCTGAACTCAGTCTTGCTTTTCAACAAATTTATATTCATAGCAATAGCATCTTCCTACATGTATATACAGACATACTGTATTTTCTGTTTACAGGCTGTGCTTGTGGGCAGGGATGGGTCTCACACACCCTGGCATACCCACAGCCTGGCCTGTGCCTGGCACATGTGAGCTCTGTCAATCGGATGATGCAGGCATGCAAAGTGCAAAAAATCACTGCATGATTCTGCGAGCACCCACCATGGTCTGTATCTGTAGATCTGTGACCATTGATCCTGAGGAATGTCATCTTTTCAAAGAAAACTTGGTTGAATTGAATAAAACACCTACAGAAATGCACACATCCTCAGTATATGCTTCGGTGAATTTGCAAATTCAATATGTCCTTGTAACCTTTACCCAGATTAAGACCCCAAGAACTTCCTTGATCCCCTTCCAGCCATCACTTCACCTGGGTTGCAGGTTCAGTCTCTGGCCCCAGTCAGGGTACAATATGTCTCTCTCACATTGATGTTTCTCTCTCTCCTCTCATCCCTCCTCCCCACTCCCTCGCTCCCTTCCACTCTCTAAAAAATCAGTGGGAGCCCTGGCTGGTGTGGCTCAGTGGATAGAGCGTCTGCCTGTGGACTCAAGGGTCCCGGGTTCGATTCCGGTTAAGGGCATGTACCTTGGTTGCGGGCACATCCCCAGTGGGGGATGTGCAGGAGGCAGCTGATTGGTGTTTCTCTCTCATCGATGTTTCTAACTCTCTCTCCCTCTCCCTTCCTCTCTGTAAAAAGTCAATAAAAGATATTTTTAAAAAAAAATCAATGGGAAAGAAATATCCTCGGATGAGGATTAACAACAACAAAATTATTAAATAAATGAATGAATGAATAAATAAATAAATAAATAAATGGGCCCACGAGTATGCAATCTTTTGTCAGTGAAACTCATATTGCTATGTAGACTTGTAGTTTGTTTACTCTCCCTGCTATGTAGTTTCCCATTGGGTGAATACACCATAATTTATGCATCTTACCGTCAATGGGCAGTGTGGAGTCTGCTGTGAATCTTGGGACGTGGTGACTAAGTGTACACATTCCTGTTGGGGACGTCTAGCAGTGGAGATGCTGGGTTGTAGAGGGCAGGGGTGGAGTCAGCTTCAGCGGATGCTGCCTGGGTCACTCTCCCGAGTGCTGCACCAGTCCACACGCCCGCTAGCAATGCAGGAACTCTCGGCTTTCTCCACGTCTGTGCATCACTGGATACTGCTATTTTTTTCTCCAGTGTTTTGTTTTTTTATTGTGGTAAAATACACATAGCATAGAATTTACCATTTCCATAATTTTAATGAACAGTTCAGTGGCATTAAATACTACACATTATTGTGCAACCATCCCCAGACATCCATCTCCAGAACTCTTTTCACCTTCCAAAATGAAACTGACCCCATTAAATAATAACTCCCCATCCCCCCCTTCCTCCCAGCCCCTGGCATCCACCATTCTACTTTGTCTTCATGAATCTGACTACTTTGAGTACCTCATATAAATGGAATCATGCAGTATGTGCCTCTTTTTATTTCAGTTAGCACGATGTCCTCATGGTTCACCCATATTGTAGCATGCGTCAGACTTCCCCTCTTTTTTAATGACTGAACGATACTCCACTGTCCGTATGTGCCACATTTTGTTTATTCACCCATCGATGGATACTTTGGCTATTATGAATAATGCTGCTATGAACACAGGTGTACAGATATCTGCACAAGTCACTACTTTCCATTCCTTTGGGATATATGGAAATGGAATTGCTGGATCATATGGCAGTTCTATGTTTAATTTATTGAGGCATCTCCATTGGTTTTCCATAACAGTTGCAACATTTTTATTCTGACCAGCAGTGCACAAGGGTTCCAAATTCTTCATTCCTTGTTATTTTGTGACCTTTGTTTTTGTTCAGATTGTGGCTACCCTAATGTGTGTAAGGTGTCGATTTAATATATACATTTATATTTATGTTTTTAAACCATTCTGGTAATGATTACATGATGGTTTTAATTTGACTTCAGGAGAACGCAGTTTTAGTGAGTTTGTCTGGATATCTGCCCTAGATATTGGCTATTTTATCTAGGTTTTAGGTGAGGCTGGATCTCCAGCAGTGTCTCTTCTAATCATTGTGGTGCTGCTAGTACACAGTAGGCGCTCAGTACATGCTTGTTGAGTTGAATTAAGTTACTGATGGGAGTGACTGCTGTGTACGGGGATTCTAGAGGAGAAAGGACATCCTTGGATTGAGGAAACTTAAGACATATACCTGCCTCGACAGAGGCTGGCGCTCCCTGCAGCCCAGGCCTACAGGGACACTGGTATTTCTTTGCAAGAAGAAAGTTCACCTTCCCAAGTTCCTGTCCCGTATCAGATCAAAAGCCCCAATTCTGTGTCTCATAGAAGAGATGGCAGTAGCTGAAAACAGGCTCAGGGCACAAACTGCTGCCGTCTGTGACCTCCACGTGGCCCTGGAGCCTTGAACTGACCACATCCCCTCCTAAATGGCTTATGAAAGGCCAGCCTTGACGCTCTGACCATATATGGCCACATCCATTTGGTGTAATTAGTGCAGGGCGGCACCTTCTGGAAATAATGAATCAACGGGGAGAGGAGGGCTCAACAGAGCTGGACCTGTGTCTGGGCTGGGCCAGGCCTGTGCCGCAGGGTTCATGCTCCCAGCACAGCGTTGTCTGTGGCCACTTTGGTCTCGCAGCGTGTTCAGGCCAGCAGCCAGCTACGCATTTTTACTGTGTACTGACTTTTAATTACGGATTTTTTGTTCCTCTACTTGTTCATTGTGCTGACAGACGCAGACTCTGGGCGGCCTCAGCAGATTCCCGAGTGAGCTCTGGGGCGGCCGGGCCAATGCCAGAGGCTGGTTCCGGTCCAGGAAAACCTGGTGACGCCTTGCACTCTGCATTCCCCAGAGCTCTCCTTCCCCTTTCTGCGTTCTTCCTTCTTCCTCCCTTTTCCGCAGCCAAGTGCTTGCTCAGTGGTTTTCGTTGTTGCCAGCACTGTTGTTACCATCACTGCAGGGTTAGCAGTAAGAATGAGAGTCGGACAAGCAGAATTCCAGGCTGGGCTCCACTGCTTCTTTGTAAGTGACTGTGCTCCTTGGTGTCTCATCGACTCATCGGTAAAATGGGAGGAGCAGTGCTGCACACCTTAGCGTGTTCTAATGAAGAGGAACTGATGCTTATTTGGGCTTCATGAAAATAGCCCTCCTCCCTTCCTCCTTTCCTCCCTCAGTCTGTCTTGGAGAGTAGAGTGAACTCCAGGCACCGAGTGAATCTATTCAATGAAAAATGTAAGTGAAAAGACAATTGCCACATGTGACGGCTTATGTGATGATAGGTAGGCATTTGCCTGGGTCTTCTGTGATCTCATGAGGTGCTGAATCCTACTTGGGGCTGCGGGGAGAAGTGGTTGGTGAAGGCTGGATGGACACGGAGGGACCTGTTGCAGAGAGCATCCTTGGAGCACAGGGTCTGGTGGGTGATTAGTCCAAAGCTCTTGTTTACTCACCACCAGCGATACTCAGCCACCCTGAGGTCTAGTTCCCACCTCAGGAAGGATTAAAGCTGGGCTTCCGATCTCGGAGAGTTCTGGGGTCCCATCTCCTGTCTGCCACACCTAGCTGGGTGACCCTGGGGAGTCACCACGCCTCTCTGAACCTGTTTCCTTATGCATGTTGGACCGAAACAGCGTTCTCGTTCTTTTCCTCCCTCCCTCCTTCTCCTGGTATTTCCTAGAAGGCCGTGTTGATGCAAGGCACTGTCCCCAGCTTTCTTTACACTGCCAGAGAGGTTCTCTGAGTGAGACTCCAGTCCTGCAGCCTATCTCACTCCCATTGTTTCAGGAACAAGAGCAAGAGGGGGGTTGCCCTGCCTGAGTTTCGTCAGCTCACTTCCGGTCATCTCTAGCAGCCTTATGTCTCCAGTGGGTGTGGGTTGCTCTGGGAGAGAATACCCACCTCTCCTGGCTTCTGGGTCAGTTGCTGTCATTCAAGGATGGCTCCACGGGTTTCTCACCAAATTTCTAGGAAAATTCTGCGGGACCTGTCTGATGGGTCCACAGAAGTTAGGATTAGGGCTAAGGTCAGTCCGTAGAGGGGACATTGATGGAGCCAATCTCAGGACGTCTAAGTAGGACCCAGCCCTGGTGGACACAGTAACAAATTTATCCATTCACCTACCCATCCGTTGAAACTTCTTTTGAATGCTCTATGCTAATAACTCCTTAGAAAGAAAACAAGGAAACAGTCCACTTATTTTTTTCTCATCCATCTGTTCATCCATTCATCCTTCACATATTTATATTCCTCTTGAATGGTTTAAATCAGCAGTTGGAAAGCTATGGCCCCCAGGCCAAACCCAGCCTGCTGCCTGTCTTTGTAAATAAAGTTTTATTGGAACACAGCCAGGGTTACTTGTGTGTCTGTGGCTGCTTTCACACCACAACAGCGCTGTTGAATTATGACAGAGACCATGTGATCATAAGGCCTAAAGGATTTACTATCTGGCCCTTTACAGAAAACGTTTGCTGACCTCTGGTTTTGATCAAAGGGCTAGCATTCCAATCCTGGCTTCATTAATAACAGGGAGCATGATTTAGGGTCAGTTATTTCTCTTGCCTGGGCCTTGGTTTTCTCATCTGTAAAATGGAATCACAGTGGCATCCATCTCAGGGGTCATTCTAGGGAGTCAGTGGGAAGATGTCTGCAAGCAGTTGACCCTCATTAGAGGCACATGGATGGACCTTAATCAAGACATATACTCTGGCCCTAGCTCATTTGGCTCAGTGGATAGAGTGTAAGCCTGTGGACTGAAGGGTCCTGGGTTCGATTACAGTCAAGGGCACGTACCTCAGTTGTAGGCTCCTTCCCGGCATAGGCCCTGGTTGGGGGCGCCTGCAGGAGGCAACCAATAGATGTGTTTCTCTCACATTGATATTTCTCTCTGTCTTTCCCTCTCTCTTTCACTCTCTCTAAAAATCAATGGAAAAATATCCTCGGGTGAAGATTAAAAAAAAAAAAAAAGACAGGTACTCTGGACATGGGCTGAGGTGATAGACTAAAACACACAGTCCCTGTTTCAGGAGTTCGTGGCACACAGGCAGCTGACAACAGTGCCCGGGAAGGTCCAGGGTTGAGGTGTACCTTGACCAATGAGCCCCCAGAGGCAGGTGCTGCTGTTTGCAGGCTGTCATAGGCCACAGTTTTCCTCCAGCTGAATTACACCATTGACTAGCATCTGTTTTTGAAGACCTGAAAATGTGCCATTAGATCCCTGCTGGTGTCCTTACATCTGGAACGCCTAATGGATGCAGGCCCGCATGACATTGGCATGTGATCTTGGAGTTAATTAGTACTAATATTAACAAAAATATAGTTGCTGTTCCTAGCCTTTAACTCGGAGCTCTAATCTTGAGCAAACATGCCCTTTCCTTTTGTAGAAGCGTCTGTACTGAGCATGGCAAGGAGGCTGAACATGAAGGGGAGCAGAGATGTCCCTTTCTGCCAATTAGCCAGGAAAAAAGTTTCTGTTTTGCCACCACCTCTTCTCTCAGTCCAGTTTTGAGAACGGTACTGCCGCTCCTGTGGGTCTCAAACGCCCCCTTATGTGAAAAATTCACCCCACCTTTTGAGAAAATTGAGCTCTACCGCTGGTCTGATTCCTTCCCCCAAACTCAGAAATCCTTGCTCTCCCAAAGGCCTAGGTATCTGAGAACGAGTGGGCCCTAAAAAGGAGCTCATTTTTATATAAAAGTTCCCTGGCATTTCTTACAAATGTGTGTCTCTTGGGCTTAAATGTAAGCATTTCACCCTGTGGCCCAGGAAAATCCTACTCCTGGGTACTTACCAAAAGAGTACTTGGTCCTCCCTCCCCCAAAATAAGTACAAAAATGTTCACAGCAGCTTTATACACAATGACCCCAAACTGGAAGCAACCAAAGGTCCATAAACAACAGTGGTAGATAGGAAGGAACACTGCTCTAAAATTAAAAGAAGAATGAGCTACAGACATATGCACCTCGCAGATACTGTGCCAAACAAAAGAGCCAGACACAAAGGCATGTCTGCTGTGTGCTTCCACTTGTAAAGAGGTCAAGACCCGACCCGTCGTGATGGACGTCAGAACAGCAGGCACCTCCAGGCAGCATGGACTGGGGAGGGGCACAAGGGAGCCGTCTGTGGTGTTGGAGACGGTCCACTCTTGACCTGGTAGTGGTTACACAGGTCTGTGCGTATGCAAAGATAAACCCAGCTGAACGCTTAAGACATCTGCATGTTATGTACCGTATGTTTATATAGTATATCTCAATTTAAAAAAAAAAAGTAGGAAAGGAGAGAGAGAATCCAAGAATTTGAGAAGGTTGGGCAGTTGAGGGCTTTGCCCAGGTCTGAGGCCTTCCTGGAGAGTCTTTGCACCCCAGTCTCATCTAGCAACACCCTGTTCTCACACCAGTGTGCTTGCCCTTTGTACCCACACCTCAGTGTTACATCATGCTGTTCTTTCATTTGTAAGTTTCTGTTTCCTCCCCACACCCTTGCCAGGACCACACTGGCCCCTGAGGCCCTGGTCGTCTTGGGGCTCCCAGGCCAGTGTCTTATAGAACAGGTGGGGGACAGGGTGCAGTGGGTACGGACTTGGCTTCTACGTCAATGGCGTGGTCTTTCTGCTGACCAGCTGTAGCTGGATTCACTGTTTAACTGCCCCGAGCCTCCCTTTCTTCCTCGGCTAGTTCGGGGCCTCCTGGATCCTTATGAGGAAGCAGTGAGATGGTGCCTGTGGACTGCTTACCCGAGGGCCTGGCACGTGGGATTTGCCTGATCCGTGTGGGCTGCTGGGGTCCTTAAAAATGTTTGCTGACTCAGTGGGTGGAGTGTACTGACTTTGTGTCATGGCTCTTAGAGCCCCAATCAGCTGCCCCGATGGTGGAAGTGCCTGATGGCACAGATGCCGAGCGCCGCACACTGGGGACCCAGAGTTTCATCTTCCCATGCCCGCGATGGTGACTGGGGTTGGAAGGATCTGCATGTGGAAATATCAGCCCTTCGCTCTATTATTAAACCTCTTGAGCCATTTGGCCATAAAAGGGGGCAGCTGCCATGGCTGGACTCATGATTAATGAGCCAGAACTTGCCTCCTGACCATCTCAGAACAGCCTTGGCCTGCCCCAGGCACTGGCCCTAACCTCATGGCCCAGCTGGTCTGTGGCAGGGCTTGGTTGAGATGGGACAAGAGGAGGTGGGCAAGCCAGAGCAGGCCATGCTGTGTGGCCCCAAGCTCCTGGAATGCTTGGCCCTACACCTGCTTGTCATCGGTCATCCAGAGCTGGGCGATCACCTCCTGGGATGACTCCGAACCGGTGCAGTCCTCTCTGTCCTGACTTTTCAGAGTCATCTGTGGGTGATGGAGGAATGTCAAGAGCGTGTGTAAAGCCCCTTCTTCCTTCTTGTTGTGGCTTTTTCAAAATAATCACCTGCATATAATGAGCTCCTACTTAGCACCTGGCTTCGTGCTGGGATTTGAACTCTTGCATCGCGTCCCTGCCCGCAGGCAGCCCTCTCCTGGCCTTCTTCCAGGCCACCCACTCTCTTGGGGTGACCGCAGGAGTAGTTACTTATTACCAAGTTCTTACGAGGTGCTGAGCCTTACATACTTAAGTACTCTCCACAAACACGCTTAAGATAGGTATACTGTTACCTTTTTTAATTGCATCTAATTCACATACTGTAAAGTTCCCCACATGGGTCATGTGGAAACTGTTTGACTTTTTGAAGAACTGCCAGGCTGTCTTCCCAAGTGGTTGCATTTCACATTCCCACCAGCAGTGTATAGGATTCCAATTTTTTTTTTTTTTAATGATGATGTAAAGTTTTTTAAAAAATATATATTTTTATTGATTTCAGAGAGGAAGGGAGAGGGAGAGAGAGATAGAAACATCAATGATGAGAGAGAATCATCTATTGGGTACTGGGCTCGCAACCCAGGCATGCACCCTGACTGGAATCGAACCGTGACCTCCTGGTTCATAGGTTGATGCTCAACCACTGAGCAACACTGGCTGGGCTCCAATTTCTTTTTTAAAACATTTATTTGATTTTAGAGAAAGCAGAAGGGAGAGGGAGAGAGAGAGAGAAAACAAAACAAAACCATCCATTGGCTGCCTCCTACACGCTGCCTGTACTGGGGACTGAACCTGCAACCTGGGCATGTGCCCTGACTGGGAATCAAACAGGTGACCTTTCGGTGCATGGGTCAATGCTCAGCCAACTGAGCCACACTAGCCAGGGCGAGGATTCCAATCTTTTCCAACACTTGGTAATGTCTTTTTAAAAATAACGCCCACCCTAGTGAGTGTGAATATGATCTCACTTTTACACGGGAGAAAATGGACTCAGAGGCCAAGTGATTCCTAAGGCCACACAGCCAGCAAGTGGTGGAGCTGGATTTGACTCTAGAACTTCTGATGGTTTTAACATCTTTTTATTGAAGCCTAACTTACACACTGGAAAGTGCACACCTGATGCATCCTAACAGCAAGAACACCCTATGCCACTACCATCGGAATCAAGACCTAGGACAGCAGCAGGCCTCCAGAAGCTCCTGCTGCATCTCTCAGCACTGTCCCGCCCAGGGTTCACCAGCAGGGTCAGCAGTTCTGCTGGAGGATGGTGTGGTGACATCACACAGATGCAGACCCCCTGACTTTCAACCCTCTGGGCTGTTATAGACAGAGCCAGGGCATGAGGTCTGAGGGTCTGGCTTCACTTCCCAGTCTGTCCTGAAAAGCTCTCTGTGCAGTTGGTCAAGGTGCTATCAGCTCAGAGCCTCCATTTCTGGTCTGTTGAGGGTTGATAGCAATACCTGCCTCCGGGTGGGCTGTGGGTGAGGGGGCGGGGGGCTAGTGGAGGTGGGACTGGCCATGCAGAGGCGGGGGGTGGGTGAAGGGAGCCAGCAGGTGCTCCAGTGGGCCTCCATCCAGGCCCCTTCCAGGTCCCCTTCTGAGCCTTGATCAGTTGCCCAGCTGTCAGAGGTGCCCAGTGACACAGGTGAAAGTGCCATGCCCTGAGGACACAGCCTCTGTCCTCTAACCTTCTGTCTTCCTGGGTCATCTGTCTCCTCCTCCACTCGTCAGCCCCTGGACTATACAGATGTGTCCCTCCCCTTCCCTGTCTTGTCCCCAGGCCCTGGCATTGGCTGCACATGGGAGAGGTTCCTCTTGTTGAGTGACTGCATGAATTCAGTCCCGAGGGACCGTTGCACTAGCCACATGTCAAGTGCTCAGTAGCTGCCTGTGGGTTGCTGAGACTGATTTATGCTATGAAGAACTTAGAGTAATCACCCCACCACCAAGATAAGCTCAAACCAAACATAAAACGCAAGATGCACATATTTTTATCCTAAGAGGTTTTTCTTGCTCAAAACCCAAGTTACTTTTACTTGACACATAATTCTCACAAGCGTGGCACTCTGGTGTCACAGGCCACAACAGGGAGCAGTGACCTTTTGAGGAGAAGGTGCGTTGGCAGCATAGGGAGCAGCCACTTGGCCTCAAGAGAATGATTGGAGACGCTGTACAGAACGGTCTCCTCACCAGAGACCAGTAAGTGCAGCAGCGAGCAGCTTTCTGTCCTGGCGGCACCAGGAGCATTGCTGGGCTGCACCACTCACCAGTGGAGAGTGGCAATGACAGCCAGGGCCCTGGGGCAACCAGAGAAGGTGGACTTATGCTCGGAGTCTTTGGCTTACGGAAACCAGGGGAAGAGGAGTGCGAAAGGCATCCGAGGAGATTTGCTCTGGGACCGGGCCCAGACTGGCCCATCTCGTGGCAGATGGTTACCTGCTACCTTGCTTTTGCTGTATGGCTTTCTTTTGGGGGATTAAAGAGAACACCAAAGTATTTTGACAGGCCTTTCCCAAATGAGGATGTGTGGGTTTCTGCCCTTGAAGCCGAATGGAGTCGTAGGTGGCCTGGGGTCACCTATGGCTGAGTGGCAGTGGACTGGCAGATTCTGAGGACCCCCCCCCCACCCCTGCATCCCCACACTGTGTCAGGTCTGGCTCTGTCCTCTCTGATCCCGGCTCCTCTGTTGCCTGTAATGCACTTGTGGTGTGCATGCGCACAGGTACGCACATTGGAGATTGGCAGAACGTGGGGATGGAGATCCCAGGCTCAGGATTGTCAGATTGAACCCCAGATCTATCTCTAAAAAGCAAGGCCTGTGACATGCCAGCACCTCTCCGTGGAGCCCTGTCTTCTTCTGTAGCATGTGAATAAACGGTAAATACAGTGCCCCCCGCGCGTTGTACAGTTAAAGGAGGTAATACTTACTACAAGTCCCTCAGCCTCAGCGTGGTGCTGGCCACATGGTAACTGCTTGGTAAATGTTAACCAGGGCACCTGTGCCTTTCTGTGTGGGAGGGGCTTCATGAAGGGTGTTTGAAGAGCCCTGTCCTTCCTTGTCATTGAAAAAGTATGCAGCAGGCTGTTCACAATCACCAAAGGGTAGAAACAACCCACGTGTCCATCAACTGATGGATGGGTAAGTAAAACAGCATGATGGCCACTCAGCGGAACATTATTCAGCCCTGAGAAGAAATGAAGTACGTGTGGCCATGCAGATGAATCTCAAAAACACTGAATGAAAGGTGTCAGATAGAAAGGACCACGTTTTGATTGATTCTGTAGAAAGGAAATTTCCAGAACAGGCAAATCCAGAGAGACAAACAGCGGACTGTGGCTACCAGGGACTGGTGATGGGGCAGGGGTCACAGGGAGAGGTCCCTTCATGGATATGGGTTTCCTTTCGGGGTGATGAAAGTGTCTGAGAACTAAATTGAGGCAAAGGTTGCACAGCATTGTGAATGCACTAAATGCCTCTGAATTTTTAAATGGTTAATGGTTAATTTTATGTCCTGTGACTTTTATCTCAGCTTTTTAAAAAGCAGCAGGGGGAGGTGAGAGCTGAAGCCCACTCCCCCAGTACGAGCCACACCCTTGTACCATCACCGAGGTCATGGCATCGTCATTGTTATTCCTGTCATTGCTGCTGTTGACTGTCTAAGGTGGGGCTGGCAGGGGCTCCCTGCCCTCTGACCTGACTGACATTTCTCCTTTGAGGCCGGGGATCACGTGTGGGGCCTCACGTGTGGGGCCAGGAGCACATCCTTTCTCTTGCATGTGGGGCCGGGCCCCATGGAATCAGGCTGTGCAGTGTGGGTCCCCCTGTGTGATGACTCAGGTGACTTCCACTTGTGGAGAGAGGAGACGTGTCCACAGTGAGGCACACTCAGCAGGCTGCCGGGGTGGCAACCCTCCCATGACACACAGCCCGCTGGTCTCAGCCCAGGTCCCCAGCTGACCAAGGTTTCCCAGCCGCCCGCCCCAGAGCGAGCACTTCGAGGGTGTTTCCAGACCAGCTTTTCCTTTTGGGGTCCAGAGCCTCCTCCCTAGGAAGCATGCCAGCATCTTGTTTGCATGTGCCTTGAGTCAGCCTGCAGCCTCGGCTTGGGGGCCTCTGACGTCACGATTCATATTCACTTTTAGAGAAATCCCCATGGAAACCAGCAGGCGGGTTTGGGCAGGAGGAGCTGGCTCCCCAGAAAGGCAGGGGAAGTGAAGACTGGGGGAGGGGGCAGTTTCAGGGGCATTTGGTGACCCCACTCCATGTCCGTCTGACTCATGGGATGTCCAAGAAGGTTGGAATATCAACTCTGAAGGCTTTGTGGGGTTGTTGGGGGACCTGATGAAGCCCCTCTAGGTCCTGCTTTCTGTAGCCCAGATCCAGTGATTGAGGGGATACCAGGGAAGAAGCTCATCTCAGAAACTAAAGCAGAGGGAGAGTATTCTCTTCCTGGTCTGACAGATATCAAGACCCCCAAATGTCCCTCATCAATTCCTGAGAGCAAAAGGACAAAGGCACCCCGACCTGTTCCCGGCTCTTGTGGAGAGCAGTGTCCCCAGGAGCCAGGACCCTGACTTGCAGAGTCCTGCCACTCCAGCACCCTGGCAGTGTGGTCACGTTGCAGGCACTCAGCTACCAGGTGGTCACACTGAACGCAGCCCGTCAAGGCATAGCGCTGGCAGGGCCCACTCAAGCTGGGGGCCCAGGATGAAGCCCCCAGTCTTCGCCAGGGCACCCAGTTCTCGTTAATATCTCTTTAATGAGAGCAATTTGGCAATGATCTAAAATATGCTCTTACCCTTTGTCCCATTAATTCCATTTCTGGGAATCTGGCCTAAAAAAAAAATCCTAAATATAGGGTAGAAAAACATGTTTCATAAGGATGTTCACTGTGGAGTTGTTTAGAGCAGCAGAAAATGAAATCACCACACTTCCCATAGGGGAGGAGGGGGAGCGGTGATAAATAAATGGTGGCCGAATATTTTATAGCCACTGAGGTGACGGTTCTGGAGATTATTCAGAATATGGGATGTGCAAAATTATATATACTACATGACTTGGGCTCTGTAAAAAAAATTACATATGAAAAATAACCGGGAAGGTAATATACCAAAGTGCTAATGAGTGATTTTAGTAAGATTTTATCTGAAAGATTTCATTCTATTCATCATCTTACAAATTATCTTGAATATTCACTCATTGCCTTTCTTAGTTGTGATTTACATTCAGGGAAATTTACCATTTTAGTGCGCAGATCTGTGAGTTTTGACAAACATATACAGTCAAGTAACCACCACCACAATTGAGATCTAGAATATTTCAGTCACCCCCAAACATTCCCTCATGCCCCTCTGTAAAGTCTCCTCCACTGTCACAGCCACAGGCGACTGCAGGTTTGATTTCCATCCCTGTAGTTTTGCTAATTCTGGGATGTCCTTCAACGGAACCCCAGTACGTCTTGCATTGCTTTTACATGTAGAAATAACTTTTAATCTGCTTATTGTTCGCCTCAAAGTACCTCTTAGAACTGCATTTCCCAGCTTCCCCAAGAGAATTGAATTTTTTATTTTTTATTTTTATTTTTTGGTCTAATTCAGCCTTCGCCCCGCACAGGAATCCAGTCCACTGCGGCTCTGACCACAGTGTTCAGATTACCAGGGGATTACCAGTTACCTGTGAAGTCCTCCCAAGAGTGTGAAAGTACCTCCGATGAAGGGCATCATTGGTCAGCAGCAGCTCGTGCCTCCACCAGAGAGCCATGTGTGGGGGCTTTGGATCCCGCTCTGTCCCATTGCCCTGGGAGACCTCGTGGGCTCTGTCTAGGCTCTGTCAATGATGATGATAATGATGATAGTGACAACAGAGGTAGTGACGGCAGTTAATTTTTCTTACTAAACATTTTATTTTAGAACAGTTTAAAATATTTTAAAAAGTTACAAAGACAGTACAGAGAGTTCCCGTATATACCAGCACCCCGTTTTCTCTGTTGTGAACATCTTACAATAGCATGAGACATTTGTCACAACTAATGAAGCAGTTTTCATATGCTATTGTGAACCCTTATATTTTATTCGATTTCCTTAGTTTTTACGTAATGTCCTATTTCTATCCCAAGATCCCATCCGGGATCCCTCAGTACACTTAGTCATTGGGTCTCTGTGTACTTTTCTTGGCTGGGAAAGTTGCTCAGACTTTCCTTGTGTTTGATGAGTACTGGTCAGGTGTTTTGAGGAATGTCCCTCATTTGGGTTTTGTCTGATGTTTTTCTAATGGTTCAATCAGAATTATGGGTTTGGAGGAAAAAGACCCCAAGAGATAAAATGTAGTCTTCTCATCATAATTGATTTTATTGAGCTTTTCTGTATGTTCCATATGCTATGCTAAGCCCCTGATAAATTGGATCTCCTTTAAGGCTCCTGATAATTCTATTAAATTTTCGTTTTACCATTATAGGAAACAGGCTCAGAGAGGTACAGTATCTTATGTAAAGACACACAGTAAGTGGCTCAAACGTAGGTCTCGTTGATTATGCAAATCTTGCTTTTAGCCAGGACTTCTTCAAACAATGGAAAAACAATACATCTATTAAAAACAGTATGTATTCATTTATACCCAACCTTTCCCCCCAGAACCTGCCTATGTTGCAACTTCAAATCAAGGCCACATTGAGACAGCTAAAGCAGGGACATAGGAAAGGCACACACAGGTGGTGAGTAAGCCCTCCCTCCTCTAAGATCACACATGTCAGTAGTGGTCATCTGGAGTGTGTTCCACAGGCGTGGTGTGGGCCCTGGGAAGTGTCTCCTCGTGCCTCAGGGTCTCTGAGGAGGCTGTGGTGGGAAATAGAAGTCTCGAGGCCTTTTGCTTAGTGTCCAAGGTGGGATTCTGAAGAAATGAAGCTGGCCATTCACTTGGTTTGGATAATCAAGTCCAACTCGGTATGATCACGCTATCCCCTTGCTGGGATTTTTGGAATGGG
This sequence comes from Plecotus auritus, assembly GCF_963455305.1. NCBI lineage: Eukaryota > Metazoa > Chordata > Mammalia > Chiroptera > Vespertilionidae > Plecotus > Plecotus auritus. The sequence goes on from NC_137785.1 coordinate 21,119,828, forward strand.
TTTTTATTTCTCTGTGTTGTTCGACATGGTGCAGCGATTTTCCAGATGCACCAGGGCCATGTCTTAGCCCATGTCCTCTGGCCTCTGTGCATTTCGAGGGGTCAGCGAGCGGGCTTTGAAGGCCGACTGGACCTTCAAGAGGGAGAGACGTGGAGATGGGAGGAAGGTGGAAAGGCCTTTGACGTATCCGGGCACACAGGTGTCATTGCTTCCTAAAGCTGACTTTTAAAAGGATTATTAATTATTTTTAATTTAAAAAAATAATAACCCAAAAAGCATCTTCTCAACTGTGTTATGTGTAGTGATTGTAAGTAATACTTGGATGAACTTTTTTATTTAGGAAACTATTCCTTCATTTACTAAGAAAGTGATCACCTCCTCAGCGTCAGGCTCTGTTTCAGTACTTGGAACAGGTGAGAAGTCCTGCTCTCGTGGTGCTGAAACACTGGCAGGGGAGGCAGACAGCAACAAACAATAAATATTGGAATGTGGGTTTGGAAGTGAGCATGTAGCCAACCCCACACCCTGGTTTCACTGATACTCTCAGGACAAGATGTGCTGTGGGCTGAATCATTTACTGCAGAATATTGAAAACATCATCATGCAGGGAATGCTGGAATAGGGCAGAGGGTGAGGGGCAATCCCACGTTTGCCTTTGGGGTGTGCAGCCACGGTGGCCCCTGGATTGCTGCCCCAGGGTGGGCCATGTGCTGGTGAGAACCACAGGATGAACTTGGCCGTCTCCCCGTGGGGTCTGAGCAGCCCGGACACTCACTGGGCCTGTGCAGAGCCTCCAGGCGGTTCTGCCCACTGCTCCTGTGTCTGCTCTGCAGCAGTCCCAGCGATGCTATGAACCGTGCCTAAAGCGCCTGCAGCACTCCACCCCAGGGGAGTGATCCCGGACCCCAGCTTCACTTTCCAGGCCTCCTGCCGTGGCCTGCCATCTCTCCAGGGCACTCCTTACCCAGCCCTCCCTCCCTTTGCCTTTTGGCTCCCCCCTGAACTCTCCCAGCCTCTGGCTGCCTCTGGGCCCTTTGCACTGGCCGTGGGCTCTGGGATGTACTTGCCCTCCATCTTTCCACAGTGCTCCAGTTCTCACCATACCCTATTTTGATTCTTGGTGCAGCACTGTTGCTCCTCATTAGTTTAATTATTTGGGAATTTTGTTTGTTTGTTGTCTCTTTGCCCCATTGGGCTCCTGTCTCATTCACTGCTGTATTCCCAGCACCTTGTTTGGGGCCTGAAACATCATAGGTGCTCAAATCTGTCAAATGAACAAACAAATGGAAGTCACACATTTTAAATTGCATCTGACCCTTTGTTGCAGTATGGCTTAGTAGGCAGGGTGCCAATTCCAAGTCAGCAGCTTAGTTCAAAGCTGGCCATGCCCCTCCCCAGCTGGGTGGCCTTTGGCAAGTCATGTGTCTGCCTCAGCCTCAGCTTTCTCATCTGTGCAATGGGGATGGCCCTGCACCTGCTCCATGGGACAGTTGTGAGGATTAAAGGAGACAGCACTTGCCATGTGCCCAGGGGTGCTTGGTGCATGTCAGCGTTTGGGAGCTGTGAGCTGTTATTCTCAGCTGTGCTATACTCACCTCTGACTGTGCTGAAGTCTGGCTTCCTAGGGGCCAGAGGAACAAGAATATCGCGAGGACCCAGTGCTAGTTCATCCACCTGACCCCGGGTGCCTTCTCTCTGTGATAGCAGAACTCAGAGAGCAGTGAGTGACTGTGACTTTCTCTTGTCCCACCCTCACGCCAGGACTGATGATGCCCTTTATCATTCTTTCTATAAACACAAGTTGTTGCATGCTTGCCATGTGCCAGGCACTGGGGAGAGAGAGCAGGCACAAAGACAGACTCGGGCCTGAACTGCAGGCTGGCCAGGAGGCAGACATCAACTCGATAACAGACAATATCAGTCCACAGTAGTTAACCCGGCTGGTGAGCATGGAGGGCTCAGGCCAGGGTGTGATCGGGTCGGTTCTGGGGTCCGGAGGATCGCAGGCTCTCCCCAGAAGCCTGTTGAGCTGAGACCTGGCGAGTAGAAGAGGAGAGTGACAGGGTGGGGCCGCGGCCTTTCTGGGACAAAGAGCGGGTAAGAGTGTGGTGCTGGCAGCAGGCCTATGTAGGAGCCAGGAAAGGGAGAGAAGCAGGGTGGGTCTGGAGGAGGAAGTGAGACCAGACCTGCGGGCTTGTCAGTGGAGGATGGGAACATCGATTTCGTGGTCGGACCACTGGGAGCCGTTGGAAATATGCTGAGCAGGAGAGTAAGGGGGTTGATTTGCCCACGTGGCACGTGGCCCTGGGTACTGAGTGGAGAAGGCATATTTGTGGGAAAAGAGGAGGCAGGGAGACCAGTGGTGGGCTGTGACTGCTCTCTGGGCAGGAGAGGGTGGTGGCTCCGCTGTGCTGCGCCCTGCTGTGCCAAGAGGAACAATGCACAGGCCTTGCCCCCAAGGTGCCCCCAGTCTAGTCCCAACTACACCCAAACAAACACACGAGCAAGTTTCCCCTATGGCTCCTGCCCTTCAGCTGGACGCTGCCTGCGAGGAAAGACGGAGTTCCTTTGTCCCTAGAGGTTCCAGGTGTCTGTTCCAGCTAGGTTTGCTTCTTGCCACAGTGGGGATGTTTTCCAGAACCTTCTTCTGAGGCACAGACGTTGTGCCTGATCTGTAACCAATGCATGTCTTTCTCTTTTGTTTTTGCTGCAGCCAACTGGGTACATGGAAAACTCCGTCTCCTACAGCGCTATTGAAGACGTTCAGCTGCTGTCCTGGGAGAATGCCCCGAAGTACTGTTTACAGCTCACAATTCCTGGGGGAACTGTCTTACTGCAGGTAGGAGAAATAAACATGAACAAGCACTTTCCTCTCCCAGCCCCACTCACTCGCCCTCCTCTTTTCCCTTGGAGGGAGACGGCCAACTATCAGAAGGGAAGGTTGTTTAATTTAAGGCGTTTTTTTTTGTTGTTTTTTTTTTTCTCCAAGTAAAGAAAATTATAAACCAGGGCTTACTGGGGGATGAGAGCGGGAATACACGCAGTTTGAGCTCCAGCTACATGCTTGCCACGATCTAGAAGCTTTATGCATTGTACTTACTTTTATTTCTCTTAACAAACCTGAAACATAGGTTTGCTGATCTCCACTTTACAGATGAGGAAACTGAGGCATACGGGCAGTTGTTAGGCCTTAAAAGGCGATAAGAAGCAAGTGAGCAGCAGATGTCACCTTTTGTTCTACTTTGACTGAGGTGGTTTCTTGTTTCTTGTTGACCTGAATATTCTGAGACTCCAATGGAAGTATAAGCCGTGCCCTTGGAAAAGTGAGCATTTTGTGTGTGTTGGTCAGGACTGTTGGTTGGAAATGATGCAAACAGTATTCAAACTATCTGAGGAAAAAGAGAAGTTGATGATGCTGTAACTGTTTTAAAGTAACTGGATGTCTAAGAGAGGACTTCAGGCGTAGCTGCATCCAGGGGTTAAATGATATCATTAATACTCCATGTCTCCGTCTGTCCATCTCCTGGCTCTGCCTCATTCTGTTGGCTTCATTGTCAGGCAGCGTCTCTCCATGTGGTGGGAAAGGTGGAATTCTGGCAGTCTCAAGTTACATTCTTGGAGCTTGTCATCCTTAAAAATGTGCAAGCCCATTTCCCTCCAGCATCTTTCTGCAAAAGCTCAGGGATGGTTCTGATTGGTTCTGCTGTAGCCCCATGCTCCCCAGGGAAGGCCCTGCCTGGATTACACACCCACCCTTGACCGCAGGCAGCTGTGCACTCTGAAAGCCTTACAGGACCTCGTGGACCGGGAGAGGTGGGTCCACCAAAAAAAGATAACATGGCTGCTGCCATACATACATGTGACATACATGTGATGTGTTCTATATCATTTCAGAGAGAGCTATACCCAGTTTCCAAGTCAGCAGCCCCTCATTTAGAGAGAGAGGGCACTCTCTCTTCTTTGGGAGAACAGTCTGCCTCGGCCTTTCTTTTAGGGGCGTTTTCTTTCTAACTCTGTCACTCCAGTGAGGAGACCAGCTCTGAGCCTAAAGAGATGCTTCCTAAAACCCGATTCATGAGCGGCCACTGGGTTGTGTAACAGTAGTGGAGCCAAAAGGCACAATGCAGTTAGGCCCCTGAGGAATGCTGAACTCAACAAGATGAGTGAACAGTTGAACATCCTTAGAAAAATTCTGTTCTTTACTATTATCTCTTCACGGACACCAAAGCCATGCCTGCCTTTCTGTTGAGTCTAGGAAAGAGGGGTCAGTTCCAGCCCCCTTGGCTGGGAAGAGCAGCGGTGGCAGCGGAGGGAGGCCACAGCAGGGTTCCATGGAAAGCTGGGAGAAGATGGGTGCTGAAAATCCCATTTGAATCACAGAGCACTGAGCTGGCCTGTCCCCTGTGCTAGGGGAGGGAGAGGAAGGCCAGTAAGCCTCTTGGCCCCATCCTTGAAGAACTCTGAGGTCCTCTGGGGAGACCGAGCCATAAACAAATGACTGTAGAGATAACAGCTAAAATAGAGGCACTTCCCAGAGGACTAGGATCCCGGAGCAGGGAGTGACTCACTCAGCCTAGGGGTACCAGAGAAAGCTTCCTGGATGGTGACGTTAGAACTGGGCACTGAGGGATGAGTAAGAGTGTGCCAGGGTGGGGGGTATATGCGCTGGGCAGAGGGAACTCAGCAAAGCATGAATTTAGGGCAAGGGGGTATTAGCTGCTTTGCAAGAGAGGGGAGGAATAGGGTTCAGAGCCTTATGGATGCGTCTACAGCTGTTTGGTCACAGCCAGATCATATAAGTCTTACTAACTGAATGAAGAAGCTGTGGCTATATTCTGGGGGCAATAGGGAGCCATTGCAAGCTCCTAAGGAGTAAGGGGCCAATAGAGGGATCAGTCCTGTTGCATGGCAGCGGGGGCTGGATATGTGAGTGTAAGAGGGAGGCTGGAGAAGGGAAAACCTTTAAATAGTCCAGCTGGAGAAAGGAGGCCCTGAGCCCCAGTGCCCTGGGTGTAGTGGTCTCTATGCCAGTAGGAGCAGCGGGGGCATCATCACTTCTGGAGCTGGAGGGGGCAACAGTACCCCCTCAAGGAAGTACCCTGAGTGTCACCTGCCCTGGGCGTAGAGGGGCAGTGAGGTCTGTAGGGGTATGGGTCACTGTGCAGTGCCTGGAATATCCCTTTAACTGAAGTCGTGGCTGCAGGCTGGCTGTGATGACTTGCCTGGCTGAGGCTGCACCCGGCAGTGGCCTCACGCAGAGCTCTCCCACTGTGCTGACAGACGGGCGGGCCTGTGGCTGCTCACTGCCCCTTGCTCACTGCCCCCTGCTGCAGTGGACAGTACAGTCCGTGCAGCCCAGTGGCCAGAGGCTAGAGCAGGAGAGCAGAGGGAGGAGGAGGAGGCGGCCGGCAGCTCCTGGGATCCAGAGCTGGACTCGGCTAGGACAGGGAAGCAGACACAGCCTCCACCCCGTCACCCAGGGGAGCCCAGGTGGGTGCACCTCGCCATTGCCTGCCTTGGTCTCTCTCGCTGTCATTTCCATCGGCTGCTACCTTGCTTCCTTCTTATTGCCACCCTCCTGCCCTCCCTTCCGTGATTCACGGGTGGTATGTGGCCGTCATGTTATATAAATGGGTTCTGAGTCATCTTGAAGATAGGCTTCAGGTGGAGCGGTCCAAGTGGTTATGGGGAGGCTGGGAGCCCGGGAGCCCCAGGGTGGTTGGCCCGAGGTACGGGCCGGGCCCTCCTCACCTGCGTTGTAGCGTCCGTGGGTCCATTCAGGTGACAGGGCCAGAGCCGTGGTGTGACCAAGCAGTCTTCCCTGCTCCGGGTGGAAGGGATGCCCAGAAGCAGCCAGGGGTGCTCAGGGCAAGGCTGGCCTGGAGAGCTTCATGGAGTGCTCGGGTCGTCAGAGGATGACAATGCCCTGAGCAGCGCTGTCCCTTCAGATGCCACTCACCACACAGGATCCTCTGCCTTTAAACTTAATTAAATCAAATTAAGAATGCAGCTCCTTGATCCACTAGACACATTTTGAGTGCTCAATAGCCACATGGAGTCAGTGGCTACTGTATGGGACAGGGCAGATCAAGAACGTTGCCATTGCCACCCACAGTTTTGGTGGCAGGCTGGCCCGTAGAACTTTTCCTTTGGACTCATGCTCCATGCACCGGGCCGCTCCCAGGGGGGGACTAGCCTCAGCATGCAGGCGGGTCTGCAGGGTCGCAGCACCCCTGCACCCCTGAGCAGGGTCCCTCCTGCTACATGTGGTACAGCAGCTCTGCATAGCGGCGATGTCAGGGGCTCGTAGGGTCCCTACCCTCGCCTACCTGGCATCTCTCCCCGCTCCCCTTTCTCAGGCTCTTCATATCCATGTGTGTCCGTTTTTCCTGTCTGTCTCTCTGATACTTTTCTCCATGTCTCCCTCCTACCCCTTCTCTCGTTCTTTATCACTTGCTCCATTTCACCACCTTGCAGTTTCTTTTTTTCTGGTATCTTTCCCCAGACACCTCTCTCTACTCCAGCCCTTTTCTCTGGGCATCTTGACTTAACTCTCTTTGTATCTCTCTCCTCTCTCCATTCCTCCCTCTGCTCTCTGTCCCTCTCCCACGGGACCTCCTTACAAAGCTGCTTTGTCGGAATTTGAATCCGTGTCTCACTCGGAGCTGACCTATCTGAGTTCAAGGAAGGTTAAGAGACGCTCTTAGGCAAATGTGCCTCCTCCCCAGCTCGGAGATGCTAAGCTGTCTGCCAGCAGGCTGAGTCCCACACAAAGGCGCCAGCCTTCCTGCCTGGGTCCAGTCGGTGTGTTTCTGGATGCTCTGATTTTCAGCGTGAGCTCCCTAATGCCATGTCATTAGGATCCCCGGTGCAGAAGGCACCTGTTTATCTTCTCTCCTCTGTGCCCTTTCTGCTGCTTTCCACTGTGAGGAGGGAGCTGCTTAAGCACATAACAGGTGCCGTGACAGCGCCCGTGGGGTGCGGCCCACGAGGCAGGGTGGCCGGCGTTAAAGAGCCGTGTGGGGCAGACCATCTTTGGGGACTTCTGCCTCGCAGTTGGGTTTCCGCGTATCCGTGAGTAGTGGCCGGGGCCCACTGCTCTGAAAACAAGGCTGCGGGTGGCCAAGACCAAGGAGAACCTTCTTCCCCGAGAGTGTCTGCTTCCTTCCCGGAGGGTTTCCAAGACCCGCTCCTCTCACAGACTTTCCGGAAAGTCCCCAGGAGGCCGGGCAACTGTTTACCCCAAACACTGGCAGCAGGGGCAGGGGCAGGGACAGGGCGGTTCCCTTCTTACTGGAAGCTGGAGAGAAAGACCTTTCCGGTCTGGCGATCACGTGCTGTTTTTTCCCTAAGAAGTTGGGCCGGGGAAGGAGGACTTGGCAACAGCCACCCCATGCACCCTTGGCTGTTTTTCTCACCTCTTGAGACAATGCAACAATAAGAGAGAACTTGGCAACTTTCGAAGAGGAAATTAAGCAGAATTTGCCTGGAACGGGGCCCTTTCAGTATTCGAAAGATTTATCACTGGGAGCAGCTGGCACCGGCCTGAGCAGGCCTGCCTCTCCTAGGACCTTTTTCCCATGCTTAAGTCGGTCTCCCCTGAGTGACCCTCAGGACTCTGAGCGGAGCCTCGGGTTCCAGAGGTCTGGGTCGTCCCAGCTCACCCGCCCACACTGCAGTATTGGGACTCTGTGCAGAAACGCGCCCGCTCCTCCAGGCCGGGCACAGCCCAGTCCTCTCTCCCTGTCCTTGGCAGGCACTTATGCCGGCACAGCAGTTCCAGACGTCCCCCAGCAGCCTCTGTCTCTTTAAAACTAGACAACCCGAAGGAAGAAGCAGTTCACAGCCCACCCTTTTGCAACCTCTGACTCCTTTGAAGAGAGGGGAAGTAGCGTGAGGATGCAGTGGCTGCACCCCACGATAGCTACCGTCTGGAGGAAAGTTATGGCCCCACCCTCTTGTTTGCCAGGTGGGGCCTCCTGTTGATTGGATCAGGTGCCAAATCCTTCTTCCTCCCTCGTCATCAGCATAATAGATTCAGATTTCCCAGCCCAATTCCTGGAGCCCAATGGAGCCGAGGTGTGGCACTGTCTCTCACGTTGGGGTGAACAGTAGAAAGAGTGGGCTATGGGGTCAGACAGACCTGAGTCCCAGCCCAGCTCTACATGCTCTACCTGTGTAACCTTGGGCAACAGGAATTACCTCTCTGGGCATCTAAATTGTCTGTGAACTGGACCCTGGATGTCATGAGGATTAGCAATACTACATGGGAAATACTTAGCACTGTACCTGATACACAGCAGGTGTGCAGAGAAAAGGCTGCCATGATTATTTCTAGAGCCTTAGTCAAATTTGGCTTGGGATATCAAGAATGAATAGTTTGTTTGAAATTCTATTACATGTGACATTTTTTAAATGAGCAGAATGGGTATAGTGGTGATTTATCCATTCATTCATCCATCCACCCACCCATCCATTTATTCATCCATCCATCCATCCATCCACTCATCCACCCACCCATGTATCTATCTATCTAACCATCCTTTCATTTAACAAAGGTTTCTCTGGGTTTTGTGGACATCGTGGTGAATAAGTCAGACATGGCCCTTGACCTCACAGAGCCCACAGCCTGGAGAGGAAGAAGAAAGAAACAAGCAACCGCAGGATAGTGCGATATGTTAGATGAGGTGCCATCACCTGATGGGTCAAGGATGGGGAGGGGCAAGTCACCATAAAGACAGGTATTCTGGAGAGTGACATTTCAGGTGAGGCCTGAAGTGTAAATAATTCAGTAGGCAGTGAGGGAGGGGTGAAGGCAGAATGTTGGTGGGATGTACACTCTGTGTGAAAGCCATACAACAAAACAAAACAAGCCAGGTTATGCTACAGGGACAAGCAGCCCCAAACTCTAAGTGGCTTAAGACGGCAAAGAATTATTTCTCACTCATGCTGCCTGTCCCTGGTGGGTCAGCTGAGAGCTTGGCTGGTAGAGCACACAGCGTCTGATTATCAGGTGACCAAGCGAGACCTGCTGAATGAATGACTGAGGAGTGGACTATGAGCTCCCAAATTCCCAGCACTGATTAGCAGTGCCAGGTACCATCAGGGCTGGTTGCACACAAACCGTGTAACAAACAGGAGCACAGTGCAGGCAGTGGCAGGTGCTAGAGGGTGGGGCCAGTGGCACAGAAGAGGGAGGGATGAGGGTCCCTTTCCTTCTTCCTCTCCTCCATCTTCCTCTCTAATTCCCTCTTTTTGTCTTCACTTGGTCATTTAGTCCAACCAGTGACACCTTCTGGGCATTGCCCTGGCCTTCTGTGGACCCTCAGAACCAATGGAATGACCCACATCAACACTAAACCAGCTTGGCCATACCTCCCAGGTTCATTTCCTACTGCTGCTGTGACAGATGACCACAAATTTAGTAGATAAAGTAACACAAATTTATTGTCCACAGTTCTGGAGGCCAGAAGTCCAACATGTGTCCCACTGGGCTAAAATCAAGGTGTTGGCAGGGCTGGTTGCTTCTGAAAGCTCTAGAGGAGAATCCATTCCTTTGCCATTTCCAGCTTCTAGTGGCCACCTGCATCCCTTGGTTCGTGGCCACATCACTCCAACCTCTCCTTCCATCTGTGACTCTCTGACCTTCTGCCTCCCTCTCATAAGGACCCTTGTGGCTCACTCAGATAATCAGAACGTCCTCCCCATCTCAAGATCCTTAACTAAATCACATTTGCAAAGCTCCTTGGCCCCCTAAGATGTCATATTCATAGGGGATTAGGATGCAGACAGTCTTTGGGGATTCTTTATTTGGCCTTCCTCACCTTCTCTGCTCCCTTCTCTGGCCACTGTGGTGTGTTAAAAAGCAGAGAAATGACTGGACCAGGAACATGCTGGAGCCACTTGTACCATCTGATACCGGCTCCTGAGAGCCCATCGTGTGCCTCTCTTTCCAGTTCTGGTCTGGGACAGAATCAGCCACGGTGGCATCACTCACAGCATGGAAGTCGGCAGATGCTGTGATCACTGTGGTGTGTTTTGTTTTTTATCCCGGGGAGCCTGTTGTTACACATTTATCAGCACACCAATGGCCACAGCTGTCACTGATACTGATCGCTGCTCTCTGTAGCGTGTTTGCACATGCTGGGCACTGCACTAAGTAAGTGTTTTACATAGATTTTCTCATGCGTGGGATCTTGGCGCTGCTGTCCCTGAGCATGGGATGTATTCTATCATCCTAATGAACAAGAGTTGTCATGAGACCACAGAGCTAGGTCAGCACTGAGAGGAAGTGACCCAGCACAGACCCTTCGGGATACTGCTGGTCCCTGCAGCCGACTCGCCTTTGTCACAGCCTCTGTGTCATCAGGGGACTTGCTCCAGTCACACCAATAGACCGTGGTAGATTCCAGACTTGACCCAGGTCTGTTGGAGACTCATTACTGCACAAGTCCCTGCATCACTCACACAGGTGAGCCCCAGTCTGCTCCCCATGCAGGGCAGATTCAACTCACCTTGCCTCCAGGTGTGGTATGAATGAGTCTCTGAGCCTGATTCCTCACTGAACTGGTTCATTTATTCAAGCCCAGAGATTTCCCCAAATTCTGTCCTGACAGAGAGCTGATGTTTCTATGGTGATTAGGGTGAGGAGGTGGGGAGACCTGGAACTCCTTGACAGAGAGAGACCCAAAGTTGTACACGCTGTGCATGCACCCGGGAGTGGGACGGGCAAAAGGTGGACTTTCAGGTTTAGAGGGAGGCCCTGGCCTTTGTGAGAGTCCCTTAACCATCAGGGTCAGGGTCACTTGGTGCAGGGCCGTGGGGTCGCGTGGGACTGGATGCTGCCTTTCTGTCCTTGGGGGTGGTCAGTGGAGAACTTAGACTGCCATAATATTGTGATTCACAGCATGAATCCAACCACCTGACTTCTAGTCCTGGCCCCACACTGGCTGCCTGTGAGCTCGTGGGAGAGTCTGTAGGCTTCCGAGCCTCAGTCTCCTCATCTGTACCGTAGGAATGAACTGCTGACAGTACCAGTTTCTCGGGATAGACTTGCAAGGACTGAATGAGCCAGTCCACACATAGGGTTTAGTCTGGGTCTGGCGTGCGTTAACTATGTCGCAACTGCTGCTTTCACCATTAGCAAACCTGCTGGAACCGGGTTTGAAAGCAGCAGCAGCACGTCCTAGAGTTCACAGGGCCATCCTCAGGCCGCATTTAATTTGAGAGGAGTCTGTGATGGTGATGATAATAATAACAGTAGCTGCATTTCTGTTTGACCACCTGCTGTGTGCCCAGCATGCTTCTAGATCAGGGGTGGGCAAACTTTTTGACTCAAGGGCCACAATGGGTTCTTAAACTGGACCGGAGGGCCGGAACAAAAGCATGGATGGAGTGTTTGTGTGAACTAATATAAATCAAAGTAAAGGAGCGGAGGGGAGAGCAAGAGAACCCTCCGCTCTTTCGGCTCCGCGGGCCGGATAGAACAGCCAAACGGGCCGGATCCGGCCCGCGGGCCGTAGTTTGCCCACGGCTGTTCTAGATGCTTTACAAGAATCGGTCCCAGTGCTCCTGACATTTCTGTGGGTCCATGGGTCTTTACAGATGAGAAAATCGAGGCTGAGCTGCCTAGGTTCTCTGGACTAGGGTGGTGTGGATAAAAGAAGGTTTTGCTTTCCACACAGTGATTTCTAACTCAGGTCTGCCCGAGTTCAAAGCTGGCTGGCTGCTTTCTCCCGTGACTTTTTACAGGTGGCAGGAGGTACAGTGGTTCAGCTCACAGGCTTGGAAGACAGGCTGCTTGGGTTTGAAGGTACTTAGCTGATGTAAGATCTTAGGGTCTCAGTTTTCCCTCTGTGAAATGGGCATGTGTTACTCACCTTGCAGAGCTGTTGTGCAGGCTGAGGACGGAATATGTGGATAATAACCTCCAGGTGCCTGAGCAGTGCTTGATACAAAGGAAGTACCCAAACAGCTCCCACCATCATCCCACGACCATGCTGCTTTCCCCTTCATCTGGGCCCCTCCCATGATCCTAAATAAGTCAGGATACATGTACAGTTAAAGCTTTCCCAGCCACCAGTGTCTGAGGTCACTCCTACCCAGTAAAATAGCATACAATGGAAGTGAGGTCTTATTTCAGAAAAGTCACCCTGCTTATCACTTCTATTGTGGTCTTGTACCCAAAGGGTTCAGCTTGGCGAATCCCTCTAAAGGTTGTTAGGACCACAGAGCAGACACTGTTGGACAGACAGGCTGGGCTTGTGTGCTGGCCTGTAAAACGCTCTGAAATGCTACAAGTGTGTGACCGGACCTTGCTGTCCTGTTCTTGTCGTTGCAGGCTGCCAACAGCTACCTGCGGGACCAGTGGTTCCATTCTCTGCAGTGGAAGGTAAGTTCTGGAGCAGCTGCTTGTTTAGGGCGGCCGCCTCCATACTGGGCCTGGCTCAACGTTGGTCTGTACCCAGAGGCATGAAGGCGGAGATCTCTTGCTCTCCCCCGCCCCGCTGTCCTCTGATACCTTTCCCCCTGCAGCACCGGAGCAGCAGCCCTGCCCCTTGGGCCCTGGCTTTGCTCATTGCCTACAAAGGGATGCAGGACCTCCTGCTCTCAGAACAGGGCTGGGGAAGGCGGGACTTCGGCCTCAAGATTCTGTCTTGAAAGTAACTTCCAAAAATGGCACCAAATGAAATTTATCAGAGATTCAGAAGCCCAATTGCGTTTCCATAAGGAATTCTTCAGTTGCCTGGTTCTTTGGCCTGATTTCCCATTTCGAGCTCTGCATAGGGTGGCCCAGAACCTTTTAGCACATAAGGGAAATTCCTCCTCTCCTGGTCACTTTCAAGACCCAGGGACCTGAGCTGCTGAGGAGGGTCCTCCCAACGCTCTGGGGAGTCCACGCCCTGCCGCCCTGCCGTCCTGCATTGGCTCAGGCAGCTTCCCCTCGTGCCCCGCCTCCCTGGCCCTCCCGTCTTCTGATCTTTTAGTTTAGAACAAGCTGTGATGGCCACAAGGGCGGAGGCAGCAGGGAATGGCTGGAATGACCGGCGCATGCCCTGAGCTTCAGTTGTACTGTAAGCTGGAGAGCCACAAGGGTGAGTGGCTGGCCTGGTGCAGGGTTGAAGGCCATATGCCATCTTGGAATGACCAAGGGAACGAACACTCAGAATTCCTCTCGTGCCTCTGAGGGGCTGTCGTCACAGCTAGGCTGAGGACGGAAATACAACCCCGGAAAATTACATTCCTGTTCCCAAAGAGGGCCCCTCCTCTCGGTTCCCCAGACAGCTGCAGGTCCTCTCGCCTGGTTGCCTATAGGGCAGTCTCAGAGGCTGAGCATATCTTCACGTTGGGGCTGCTTAGGGAAAGGACCAGCATTTATTGAGCGCCAACTGTGTGCCAGGAACTTGCAGCTAAGCCCATCCTGTCCATTTCACCCTTGCCTCAGCCTTATATGGCTAGTTACTATCACTGCTTCCATTTCATGTCTGGGAAAGGTGAGGCTAGACTGGAGCCAGCTCCCATAGTTAGGGGCCGTGAGGCAGGGCTCAAGCCCACATTTTCCCATACCTGTAGGTGTCTGAATATAGGTGGAAAGCACTGGGTGGCAGCTGAAAAGGAAAGGTGGTACATGCCTGCTCACAGAGTCAACAGGTACTGCTGAGAGCTCAACTTCCCAGGGAGAGTGTCTCTAAGGCCTGGCTCTTCGCGGCTGTGTCCCAGGACAGGCAGGGCATGCTGGTGTGTGTGTGGGGGGGGGGGGGGGGGGAGTTAATTGCCAGAGCAGGTGAGAGGGAGGGAAGATAACAGGGATGATGATGGGGGTTGGGGTTGGGGGGTTCCCTGAAGGAGGAAGCCATTAAACGGCCAGTCTCCCCTTCTTTATTCTCTATGCATGTTTTCCATGTGAGCCCCTCACTGAGTGGTTGCCTTACTTTTTGTTAGCTCAGGACAGGGCATAGAGTACTTAGAGACAGACAGCCTACCTGACAGGCTGGGAAAACACCTCATTGAAAAGGTAGCCAAGATCAATGTTGAGGGAGAGGCTGTCTTTAGTGTATTCCACAGAGCTCTGCTTTCTGCCCTGCCCTGCTCAGCATATTTTTCAACAGTGATTTATGTCAACATCTAAAGGGCAGAGCTTGTGAAATTTGTGAATGTTATGCAGCTACAAGAGATGAATGAGGTGGTGGGCATAGAAAGCCGGATTTCAGGAGACTGACTGGCTAGAAAGATGATCTGAAAGTGGCAGCTTGAAATGGACACATTCAACCGTCAAGGATGGCATGTGAGGTTCAGATAATTGATTGAAGTAGTACAGGCTTCTAGCAGTTCCCATGAAGTTCTGCACTCAATTAATGGTGCTTGGTTTATTTATGGTTGTTAAATTTAATCAGTTAAATTTATTTAAAAAAAAAAAAAAAGGGAAGAAAGTATCCAGGAAACCCAAGTCAAAGTGTCAAGGAACCAGCAAGCATCTGGCATTGTGGCCCCTCCTGCCAGGTGGTGGTAGATGATGACTTCTGTTCTCACTGTGTAAGTGTCTGAGTGTGTCTTGGGCATGTGTAAGATACTGGTTGTTCCCCTTGACAGTTGCCCCTGCTCCACCCCATCTCCCCTCCCTCCAAAACTTTAGGTATGCTGCCACCAGGTGGCAGTGTATCTCAGTGTCAGCAACTTGATTTCATTCCTGTGGCTCTTTGCCACCAGTTTTGATGAGATTGGAAGAGGCATGTTCTCTTTCCTTTTAAAATGGCAAAGAAACAGGTGTTTTGGAGGCACTGCTGGCTAACCAAATGAACTTAGAGACCTGGATTCAAATCCAGGTTCTGTAGCATACTTGCCTTGTGGTCTGCATAGTTTCTAGCAAGTATTCATTAATTCAGATGCAGTTACTGAGTTCCTACGATGTGCCAAGCATGGCTGGGTGCTTTTCTGGGTGCTGTTGTCATTTAGCAAATGAAGGAGCCAAGGCTCAGAGAGGTGTAGTGATCTGCCCATAGTCACACAGCAGATTTCAGTGCAGATCTGTCAGTCTGTCCAGCCTTCTGTTTAATCCAGTGGGGCTGATTCTGAGCTTTGGACTCTGCAGCCACTTAGGATGTGATCTGCTTTTTGCATGCAGCCACCCTCCTTCGTTTTCACCATCAACCGTTTTTGGGGTTTTTTCTTCCTTTTCTATATCTTTAACTAAAAAATAAAATCAATAGAACATCAAAATTAAGGACTTTAGAAATCCTACAACTTCAGCTTGAGTTTTTAAATTTCCCAAAGGTTGTTTTGTCTTTTTCTCCCTATACCAATATGTATTTACATGTTGTAGCTGCAGTTCACATAGAGCATATATTCTTCCATTTGTAAAGAATGTTACTTCTTAAATACTGTGTTCCCATTGGTTAGTTTTTATCAAGAAGTACTGGTGTCTCTAGGGCATTCTCAACAAGGGGTGGCATTGCCCCCAAGGAGGCCAGAACTGGTTGTTTGGGGCTTTAAAAACCTTAAGTTACTACAGTAGCATGAGGCTCTCCGAAGTTCAGCTCTGTTCAACAAGTCTTATTTTTTAGTATTTAATTTCAAAGGCAGGAGGGCATATGGGATATGGGAATGTCTAAAAGGGCTCCTTAAAGGGACAATAACATAAAAAGGTTGAGAAACACTGCTGTGGCATCTACCTCACACTGTGTTGGGAATAAAGAAAAATAGCCTTATAATATTCTTGCCCTGTCCTGGTAACCCCTCTGTCTTAATGGCTGCAGCTCTGAATTCCAGTGTGTTCACCTGCCGTCACCTACCTTCACCTATAGTCACAGGCCATCACAGGCCATTCGGGGCGTTTTCTCAGCTTGGGGCACTATGCTTTGAGCATCATCTTGTCTCAGTGTGAGGGCATTTGTGTCACTTGCCCAAGGCCAGCCTGAAGAGGAAGTGGTATGTGACCCACAACGTCCCAGCCCCCCAAACCCCCTTCTCTGCACCCCCCACCCCCCACCTTCTGAGCAGCTCTTTTCTTCCTCTTAGCCTTCCGCCCTCCCACCTCAAAGCTCTGCAGGGTAACCACCATCTCTGGTACAAGGAAGGAGGGTGGGACGAGGTTACTCTGGGCAGCGTGATGGCAGCTCCAGCCCTCCCAGCATGCAGTGGAGCAGGGCACAGTGTCCCGAGGCTCCTTGGGGAGGCCAGCCCTGTTTGGTTTGGGTGGTTTAGCCCCTGAGGCCAATTCCTGAGGGTATGGAAGCATAAACAGTTGTACAGCGTTAATGAGGCCTTATTTCTGACTCAGAGATGTACCTTAGAGGCCAGGTCCTGTGGAGACAGGCCTGTCTGTGTGCAAGGCCATAAGCGGACAGGCCTATGTGTACGCAGGGCTGTGAGGGGACAGGCCTGTCTGTGAACAAGGCCATGAGAGGCAGGTCTGTCTGTATGTACACAGGACCACGAGGGGACAGGCTTATGTGTACACAGGGTCACGAGGGGACAGGCCTGTCTGTATACAAGGCCATGAGGGGCAGGCATGTCTATGTGTACACAGGGCCATGAGGGGACAGGCCTGTCTGTGTGCAAGGCCATGAAGGGCAGGCCTATCCATGTGTAAAGACGGTGAGGGAACAGCCTGGTTTGTGTGATGAGACCAAGAGTGAGTGCCAGGCTGTGAGAGCTGGGTGTGTGTGTACAAAGCTGTGGGAAGACTGTCCTGTTTCTATGTCCAAGATTTGAGGCCACAGGCCCAGATTACCAGCTGGGAGGAGACAGTACCAGGCCCATGGAGGAACCCCAAGTAGCAAATGCACCTGCTTTGATAGCCTGCCGCCTCAGCACCTCTGGTGCCTCCAGCTCTGAAAAACAGCCTTGTCCTGGTCAAGGGCTTCTTCAGCCATTGCCCAGAAGTCTTGAAAACTAAACAGATCTCATCTCCTGGGGGAGCTGGATCACAGAGAACAGCCCCAGGGGCTGAGGCTGGGTGCTGGGGGCAGAGGAGCAGACTATGTGAGGCAAGGCTGGCCCAAGGCTGCCGGCAGAGGAATGCCCTTAGTTCTGGGAAAATCCCAGCCAGGTTTGCATCCCTCCTGGCCATCTGCCTGGGCCACACTGCCTCTTCCTCCCCACAGGGTTTCCCAAGTCCCTGGGGCAGCACAGCCTCCCGTGTTGTTCCCCCTCCCCTAGTCCAGCTCCGTCCTTCCTCTGTACCCAGTAGGAGGGTGAAAGAATGTGGGGTGCGTGTGTGTGTGTGTGTGTGTGTGTGTGTGTGTGTGTGAGAGAGAGAGAGACAGAGAGAGAGAGAGAGAGACAGAGAGACACAGAGAGAGAGAGACTGTTTTAAGAGTGCATCGGGTATGGAGTGTGTTTATTTGGGCCTCGGTTTTCTCCTCTGTGAAATGGGGATAATACTAGTACCTTGCTCATTGAGTCGTTGTGAGGATGGATGCTTTGTTACTTGTGAAGCATTTTGAAAGGAGCCCCGCTGTGGGAGCATCGAAGGCACCCTTATTGGTGTGTCTCCTATGTGGCATTGGTGGGTGGGACCAGCCCCTTCCCAGCCCCTCCTGTGCCCCCTGTGGCATCTGTAAGAACTGAGGAAGGTGAAGTCTACCCTGAGGAGACCCTGCCCAGGGCGGGCCATGGGTTTCACCAGGTTTGAGCACTGCTGTGCCTGGCACTTCGGGCATGTCAGCTACCTCAGTCTTGTAACAGCTCTACAATGTCTTTGCTACCCCATCTCGTAGATGAGGGGACCAAGAATCTAAGGAGACAGAGGACATTGCCAAGGACAGCTGGCTCCTCAGGATGTCTCAATCTAGCTCCCACATTGGGCCCTGGATGAGCCCATCCTGTACCCAGAGCCCCCACTGAGGCACAGAAACCATCAGCATCCCCAGTGGGCAGGTGAAGAGCCAGGCGCTCAGAGGCGAAGACCATGGGCCTGGCAGCCTAGCTTCTCTCTCATCGGGCCACCCCCTCGGGAGGGCTGGACCCCTCACCCCCATTCATGCAGGTGCCAGGATTCCTAGGGAACAGGGCAGAGAGCAAAAGGCCAGGATTCCTAGGGAACAGGGCAGAGAGCAAAAGGCCCTTGAGCTGATGCCCTCCCCTGAGGGGGAGCGAATGGGAGAAGGGTGGGACCCTCTGGGTACTGTCATCCCCAACTCCTACCTTCCTCCTGGGCCCATCCCTCTATCCCTTCTTGGGCCAAGGCCTTTCCTTCTAGTCCTGTAACTGTGGCCCCCAGATAACTTTTCTCTACCCAACTGCAAACCCCTCTGAGCGCATGTCCCCCGGCGCGTGCCCTGAGTCTGCAACTGCAGGCAGCCCTCCCTCAACACAAGCCAGCAGGTGGCCATCACCAGCCTCGACGGACGCTCACTCGTGTGCCAAGCAGGTGCCTCCCTGTTGAATCCTCAAAACCCTAAAGAGGGACCACGTCCTCCCATTTCCCCATTTCCCAGATGTGGAGACAAGCTGAGAGGTTAAGCCAGGCACCCAAAGGCCACACAACTCTTACATGGCAGAGCTTGGGTTTGTTTTTTAAATATGTTTTTATTTATTTCAGAAAGAGGAAGGGAGAGGGAGAGATAGAAACATCAGTGATGAGAAAGAATCATTGATCGGCTGCCTCCTGCTCGCCCCCTACTGGGGATCTAGCCCACAACCCAGGCATTGTACCTTGACCAGGAATCCAACAGTGACCTCCTGGTTCATGGGTTGAGACTCAACCACTGAGCCACACCAGCCAGACAGAGCATGGGTTTGAATACAAGTTCAACTGATTTCAGAACCTGGGATCTTAACCTCTGGGAACATGGCTCCCACCTGCACATGTGTGTGAGCACCCACATGTGCACACACCAGATGTTCCTTATACCCTGACCAGCCCCTCGGCGCCTTTCCTTTCTTGTGACTTGCGTGTTTAGGGCCTGGGCATTTTTGCTTGAGGAGACATTACAGGAGGGCTTTACATTTTTTCTCTAAGTCTCACAGATGTCATCTTCGGGATTATGTGAATTAACCTCTGACTTGGCGATCCCCTGCTTGTCCTGGATAAGGGCTGATTGCCCTAACCCATCGTGCATGTGGCACACTGTCAGACCACCTGCCCCCCACCTGAGAGGGTCAAGCTCACCACCCTGCTTCCACATCTGCCCCAAACACGCCATGTCACTGGTGTCCCCAGATTCCACATCAAGGCTCTGTGTGCCGGACCTAGCCTTTCTTCTAACTTCCCTTGGCCCTGGGTTGCCGCCCTCCCATGCAGCTCCTGGCTGGGCTCAGCGTGGGGCCAGGATGTCCCTTTGCCTGGAAGGAAGACGGTGGCCCCTTCTACCACTTCCGTGGTGGCCTCGCCCCTCTCTGCCCCACAGCCCTCCTCTGTCTGTCTCCCGCTCTCTTGCTGCCTTTTACACTGGTCATGAAGACATCTTTACAACCACATCAAGGGCAACACCGCTCTGTTCCTGCCAGTCCCCACCCGATGACTTGACTTCACTCTTGCAGATGTCCTTCCAGGTTTCGTCCACCTTAGCACAAGCCTCCATGGACTCGCTCTTGTTGAGCACTTGGGCTGTTCCCATTTTTCTCATTATACATAATGCAGACATGACTATCCCCACCCTGTATCAAAGCTTTTACCTATTTTGGAAGATTTAATATATATATATATACACACACACACACACACACACACACATATACACACACACACACACACATATATGTATATATTTTATTGATTTCAGAGAGGAAGGAAGAGGGAGAGATAGAAATAGAAACATCAATGAGAGAGAATTATTGATCGGTTGCCTCCTGCATGCCCCCCACTGGGGATCAAACCCACAACCCGGGCATGTGCCCCTGACCAAAATCAAACCCAGGACCCTTCAGTCCGCAGGCTGACGCTCTATCCACTGAGCCGAACCAGTGAGGGCTTTTGGAAGATTTTTTAGGGCAGATTTCCAGAACAGTGGGCAGAGGTGGGGTAGTTTCTGGTGGCTCTTACCACATAGTGCCAGTTTGCTCCCAAAGAATAATTTTTGTAATGCCTAAGGGTGAGGGCTCTGGACCACACTGCCTGGGTTCAAATCCCAGCTCCACCACCACTACTGGTGGTGTGACCCTGGACCAGTAAAATAAAATGGGGTTCACAGTAAGACCAAGCTCATTATGTTCCTGTGACAATTAAATGGGTTAATAGTTGTAAAGAACTTAGGACATCACCTGCCATGTAAGTATTAGATCAATGTTAATTAATCCTATTCTTCTTTAACTATTAAGGACCCTGTTTCCCTTTGTGTAGAAAGGTTCCAGAAACAGCTCTAGAGAAAGGGCACGTGCATAGCATCCGTGTCACCCACCCCCCAGGGCACCCATGGCAGGCATCACTAATCAATCACTGTACTCCTTTCCCCTGAGACAGAGCTTTTCTCAGCACAACACTCGATAGAGGAAGTTGATAGAGGGAGTGAAAGTTGCCACCATCCCTGCTTTCGTGACCTCCTGGTCCTGTGGTCATGAGTGTCAGCTGTCCTGCCTCTGAGGAGGAGGGTAAAGCAGGGAGGCAAGAAAGGATGGACGGAGGAGAGGCGGCCTCAGTGCTCTTGGTGGCCCAGCCACAGGTCGGCTTCATCCAGGTCGAAAGGCAGGAATCCCATTGAGATTAATTTCTGGTGCTTGGTGAAAGACGGCTTTGTGACCCCCTCAGAGGGGATCAAGGGATTCTGTGGAGCCCTATGAAAGAAGGGGCTTACCCCAGAGGCAGGGGGCCCACCTCAGTCCAAGACTTCTGGAGGGGCCTCAGCGGGAGGTATAGCCGGTGGTGGCGCTGAGCCCGAAAGCAGAGGCCTTACAGAGGCGAGTCCAGCCAGGCCCCATCAGCACTGATGCTCATGGGACCCAGGGGCGGCCACGGGGGCCCAGGCTGCCGGCCACAGTCTTCAGCCACTCCCAGCACAGCTCATGGCCTTCCGTACATCATCGGGGACCCTGTAACTAATAACAAGGCAGGCTTCAGGGATTGAAACTAACAAGTGGCAGAGGGCCAGGCAGCCCGGGGAGCAGAGCTCACGCTCTCGTGGGCTCACTTTACTGCAGATGAAGAGAACAGTTATTACTGCTAACACCAGCTGCTCTGCTGGGGGCTCTCATGTGTGGTCTCTTGCAACCTTGTCAAAGTTTAGTTATACTCATCTTGAAGGAGGAGCAGAGAGGCAAAGGGCTTGTCCACAGTGCACAGCTAGAACCAGCGAGGTGGGTCTCTGAACCCAGCCTCCTTCTGCTGATGGGAGGTGGCACCACCGTGGACCTGGAGAGGGTGGGGGTGTAGGCATGGAGTCCCCACAGAGGCAGAGGCAAGCATCAAGCCTTTGCAGCAATCGCCACTTTCCCTGCTCTGCAATACACATGGAACATTTTTATCTGTGTTTTTCTTAAATAAATTTTCATTAAAGGATAACATACATAGAGAAGAGTGCACAGATCAAAAGAATAGTGCACTCACAATAGGTGAATTCTCACAGAATTGATAACTGACACCCAGATCAAGACACAGAGCACTTCCAAGGAGTCCCCTCACCCCTCTGGTCCCTATGCCCCGACCCAGCCCCCACCACAGGAAACCACAATCCTGCCTCTAGAACATAGATTAGTGTTCATGTATCTGAACCTTGTACAAATAAAATAATACAGGCTGAACTCTTATGCTGGACTCCTTTGGCTCAAAATTAAGTTTATAATGTTTATCCGTGCTGTTGTGTGTAGCAAACATTTATTCATTCACTTCGCTGTACCGTGTTCTGTTGAATGAATAGGTTAGGTTGTTAATTTGTTCATTCTGTTATGGATAGATATTTCTAGTTGGCTATTACCAATAGAACCATTAGAAACATGCCTTTTGGCGAACATATGTCCACATCCTCCTGAGCATAGACCCTTGGGCCGGCAAAGGATCCCCTTTAATGGATGCTGCCCAGTGGTTTTCCAAAGTGATGATCCTAATTTACACACCAGCCAGCTGTATATTAGAATCGCAAGGCACGGGTATTTAAAAAATCACATTTATTAAGGTTTTCTTTTAATACTGTAAAGGACAAAGAGAACTTAAAAAATTCCCACTGTCCATAAACCTCTGTTAACACTTTAGCGTTAAAACATCGATCTATAATTTACATGTAACAACATGCACACATCTTAACTGTTGGGTCTGGTGAGTTTTGACTATTGTATTCACCTGGGTAACCACCACCCAAATTCCCATCACCCCAGAAAATTCCCTCATACCCCCATTCCAGTCACCACTCCTCCCTCCTCCAGGCCTCCTCTGTTAACATTTAAGTCAAAAAGTTATGCATGTATGTGGTAATTCTGAGAAGTACAGAAAGATGTACAAAGCACAGTCTTCTCCTCCCCCAAGTCCATTTTCCCAAAGGCAGACCTGTTAGCATCCCATGGGGCCCCTAAGGTTTTATTTCCCACACTGTTGCGGTTTTTGCTTCTTCACCCTTTAATTACATATGGTGGCGAGCTTTCCATAACAACCTGTACAGGTCTCCTTTGTTCCTTTAAAAAAAAAAGATTTTTTATTGATTTTTAGAGAGAGAGGAAAGGAGAGGGAGAGAGAAAAACATGCTGTGAGTGCGAAACATTGATCGGCTGCCTCCTGCACGCCCCCTACCGGGGATTGAGTGTGCAACCCAGGCATGTGCCCTGACCAGGAATCAAACCAGCAACCAACGCAGCCACACTGGCCAGAGCTCCTTCTTTCTTTTTCACACTTTTGTAGTGTTCCATTCAGACAGGGGTCGAGCTGGATGGGACTTTAGATCTTTCAGTAAAACTGTTGTCCAATCCATCCAGCACGGCTCAGTGGTTGAGCATCGACCTATGAACCAGGAGGTCATGGTTCGATTCCCGGTCAGGGCACATTCCAGGTTTTGGGCTCGATTCCCAGTGTAGGGTGTGCAGGAGGCAGCCGATCAATGATTCTCTCTCATCATTGGTGTTTCTATCTCTCTCTCTTTCCCCTTCCTCTCTGAAATCAATAAAAAAAAAAACAACAACAACTGTTGTCCCGATGGGGAAACTAAGTTTCTGAGAAAAAGGACAGGCGTTTATCGAACACCTACCGTCAATGGATTACAGGCAACAAGGGGCACCTTGCTGCCTTATCCTCACCCTTTGGGTCCCTCTAACCATCCCCATTTGAAAGGTCAAGAACTTGAAGCCAGGGTGCCAGGAGTGGAGGGTTAAATGAGCTGCCTCAAGACACAGTGGAGGAACTGGGCCTGTGCCCTGTTACTGGGACCCAAACCTTTCCCTGCACCACCCTGCCCCAGCCAGGGCTTCTCCAGCCCCCACCAGAAAGCCAGTGTTGGGCTCAGGGATATCCCAGACACCCCCACATCTCCTGTGTGAAGGTCTTCCTGGGCCTCAGGAGTGGTGCATGACAGCCGGCTCTTCAAACGGCCAGGAGAGAAGTGCATTGTGGGTAGTTGCTTTTTTTCCAGACAAGGAAGGGGGGGACAGAGCTTTCGCATGTCATCCCACGCATGCCTTGATGGGGGCTGATGAGTCACGAACCATACAAGGAAGTTTTTTCACGTAAACAGTTTGTGGGTGAACTTGTTTTCTGCCCTTTAAGGCAGAATTTTTTTCTCTCTTTCTCTTTAAAGAAGTCTTTAAAACATAAATATGAGGCAGCATCTTGACTAGCAAGACCTTTTGTTCTTCTACAGAAGTCTGCAATGGGTCCCTTTTGGAGCTGGGCGGTGGGCAGTGCACCCCTAGGATGGGGGTGCAGTCGGTGTTAGGGTGCGGCCATGGCAGGGATCCAGCCTTGGAGGGGAAGGTGGCCTGCCCTTCTGTGTTTGTCCTGAGGCTCCTGCCTCCTGTTGGCTTGGCGACGAAGCCAAACAGAGACTCCAAAAAGAGCAGTGCCTGTCCCCACAGAGGAGTTAGGTCCTCGCCGCACCCAGTGATGAGAAAATCCCCAGTGGGGCAGCCAGCTCAAGTCTCCGGGTGGAAAGGTATTTGGGAGAGACGCTAATTGACCAGGAGACAAAGGCAGAACCACCATAGTCTTGCTTCCCAGGGGACCCTGGTGCCTTCTTAGAACCAATTGATACTTTTGCAGAAAACCCTGAAATGGACAGAGAGCCCCTCTAGAGGGACCTGACGCTCCCCCTGACTGAGCCTTCTGACTATGGTGGCAGGAAGGCCAGGTGGTTTGTTTTGGGTAGGGGCTGGCTGGGTCAGGCAGGTGCTTGGAAAAGACCCTTTGGCAGAATGAGCTAAATCTGATTTCTGGGCTGGAGCAGATGTCCAGGTGTGAGCACATGGAATCCAGAAAGCACATGTGGGAGGTCAGGGGCCAACTCAGCCTGAGCTGCCCTTTGGCATCTATCTATTGACTCTTGAAGCTTTGTCAACGTCTGCATTAAGCTTTCAATCCAGGATGGTCCCCATCTTCTCCAAGGCCTCCCGCCATAATAGACCCAGGGATTTTGAACTGACAGTTCAGTGGTTCCCAAAGTGGGTTCTCAGAACAGCAGCATCTGTAGGATCTGGGAACCTACTAGAAACACAAATCTTAGTTTCATAAACTTAAAGGTAGGGCAGGAGAGTACAGCAAGCTGTGTTTTACATGCCCCTGGGGTGATTCTGATACATAGCCCAGATGAAGAACCACTGTAATAGTTTGAAGAAAGAGCAATAGACATTCATTGGGCTCCTACTGGTTTTCATCTGTGTTATCTTATTTAGGCCATACAATGTCCCTGAGAGGTGGCGATTATATCCCCATTTTACAGATGAGAAAACTGACTCTTAGACTAAATTTTCCCATGTGTCTGAGCCAGAACTCAAACCCAGGCCTGAGCCTCCTTCTGTATCCAGCGGGCCCTGTTGCTGGGTCCCTCTGGACCTGTGGTCAAGCATAAGTGGCTGGTTGCACCTGTAGCTTTTGGATTACTCTGCGAGCATCTCCTCCATTTATGCAGGTAACAGACCGCCACGATGAACACCCTCCAAGTCCTACTCCCAGGCTCCACCTTGGACTTCCCCTGGGCAAGTAGAGTTCTCTGTGTGCCTGAGAGACCTTCCTCAGCAAGGAAGGAGCAGCCCCTGCAAACCCTGCCTCTCCCCGGTCCCACCCGGGAAGGCGGTGTATGCCTTACCCTAGATTAGCCCCTCTCATACATGTTGGCTTTCTTTAACTGCACCCCGAATCCATGCTAACACTCACATTGGGGATTAGCCGTAAATGAATTTGTCAGAGGACTGGATCCTCTTCCAGGGCGCTCATAAACTAAGGCCCTTTGTAGAGGAACCGTGGCTGCAGCCGCGAGGAGACAGCCCAAGGAGGAATGGAGGCTCCCCTAGCACAGGGATGAGCAGGTCGGATGTCCTTGGAAGTACTGGAAGCACTAGATAAAGTTCTTAGTCAAATAAACAGCCGAGGCTCCCGTTGATATACTGCGCTACCGTCTTGAGGCCGAGCGGGAACTCCTTATTTGGGATACAGATTTCCTTTTATCTGGCCCGGAAGAGACAGCCCTGTGCTGGTGTCTGCAGCTCAGGACAGCGGAGCTCACTAGGGGCTGATGTCTCCCACATGGCAGAGGAAGAGCAGCCCCTGGTACAGTATTGGTGTGTTTTTAATTTATTTGGTGGGTTGCTATGACTCGGGGACTAGGAAGGGGGCGATTCTTCAGAAAATGGCATTTCCTATTAATGATTAATGAGAGGTCTGCACTGCAGTCTTCAGTATTGGGTTTGGTTTCTGCACGGGGCTCCCAGCCCTGTACGTCACTGGAAAATAACAGGATCTTCTTAAACAGGATGCTTTGAATGTGGGATCTCCACCACGCCTTGGGTGTGGAGTGACAGTGTCGCATTGATCATTAAGGCAAGGCAGGGCAAGTCTCTGGATGTTTGAAAGACTGGGGAGGACATGTGGGCTGTGCGTGTCCTTGGGGACCCTGGAGGTATGTGCTGGACTGATGGGGCTAACTCAGAGCAGACATGGCTCCTGAGAAAGAGGGGAGTGCCCGGTCACTGAGGTATCGTGGTCACAGCGTCTGAAGGCCTCAGCGTCTGACTGCCAGGAAGACCTTTGCGAGGGTTTGCACAGAGGCTGAGGGCAGGGGGTAGGTTTTCTCTTTGCTTTGTTTTCATTTTCTAAATGTATATGCTCCTTTTTCCCAGGCGGTATTTAAGGTGGTTTACAGAAACACAGCATGGGAAAATCTACATTAATTGCTACAGATCGACTTCTACCAGGTTTAGAGAAAAAAAAGATTCAGAGACCTGGGTATAATGTGAGGCCGTTTTGTTAAACAAGAGGAACAAAGCCACAAAGCTGAGGACAAAATCAATCTGTCCACTTGTGTTTGATTATATTTGCGGAGAAAGATCTGAACTGGTAGGTACCAGGGGTCAGCTAACTGTCGAGCCCACCACCTGCTTTTCTAAAAAAGGGTTTTATGGGGACCTGGCCCCACCCATTCACACCACAGCAGCAGGTTGTGGCTGGAAAAGCCTGTAATATTTATTACCTAGCCCTTCAGAGAAAAAGTTGTGGAACCCCAATATATGTCATAGTGTTAGCATGGATTCGGGGGTGCAGTTAAAGAAAGCCAACATGTATGAGAGGGGCTAAATATATGTACACTTTTATACTGGTGTGTGTGTGGGGGGAGGGGGGCGCCACCAGCATACAAATGTGCAGGTTGTAAGCTCACATGACAGTTCCTGTGCCCTTTATCTCTTCCCTACCCCTGTTCTGTATGATCCTCGTTTATCAATGAACATGTATTATTTCAAAAACCAGATAATCTACTAGAACACTGAAAAGTCAAAAATAATAAGATCTCAGCTGCCCTCCAGCTCTTTCTAAGAAGATGGGATTCTGACCAATCGTTCTTATCTGGACACTACTTATAAGTGCAGACTCCCAGCCACCCCCACCCCCCCACCGACTCTGAGCTGGAATCTGGCTCCTCTTTCCCCCATCTCCCCACTATGGTTCCTGCCCACAGGAGCTTTTGAGGAGCACTGGGAGGGCTAAAGGACTTAGTGCAGTGCCTAACACAGCATAAGTACTTCATACATGTTAGTCATTATTATTGATTTTTATCCTCCTCCCTTTTACAAACACTGGAAGCACCTTCCTTATGCCCTAAGTAGTTCCAGTCACTGCACAAAACAGTAAAGAAACAGACAAGGCCCCAAGGAGCCCAGAGAGTCAGTGAGGAAAACAGTCACATACAATTTTTAAATGTAGTCTAACAGAACCATGTGGTGATTCGATTTTGCCAAGGGTGCAGCAGGCCCTAAGTGCCAGGTAGGATGTGGCACCCAGCTGAGGGACTGGTACCAAGGCCAGTTCATCTTACCAGCCAGATGCACAGTTGCCTGGGCAACCAGCTGATGCCCAGAGATGGACACTGCTGAGTTCCTGCTGTTTCCTTGGAAGTGGTAATGACTGCAGCGACATCACCTCTAGTGGGCACTTGGAGAGCTGAGTGCTCAGGCACTTTCCCCTTTCAAACAAATTGCCTGTCTCCCCAGGACCCAGCTCTCCAGGTAGATGTCATCTGGACACCCAGCTGCAGCCAGTCTGGAACTGTCACTGGGCAGCCAGGGAGGCAAAGCTCAGCTCTTCAATTTGTTTGTTTGTTTGTTTTCCTAGTAATCTTTATTGTTGAAAGTATTACTATGTCCCTCTTTTTCCCCCATTACCTCTTCTAGCCTGCTCCACCCCAGGCCTTCACCACCCTATTGCCTGTGTCCATGGATTATGCATATATGCATACAAGTTCTTTGGTTGATCTGTTCCCACCCACCCTCCCACATCTTCCCTCTAGGGTTTGAAAGTCTGTTCCATACTTATGTATCTCTGGATCTATTTTGTTTATCAGTTTATTTTGTTCATTAGATTCTGCATGTGAGTGAAATAATGTGATACTTACCTTTCTCTGACTGGCTTATTTCACTTAGCATAATGCTCTCCAGGTCCATCCATGCTGTTGCAAATGGTAAGAGTTCTTTTTACAGCTGCGTAGTATTCCATTATGTAAATGTGCCACAGCTTTTTTAGCCACTCATCTGCTGATGGGCACTTGGGCTGTTTCCAGATCTTAGCTATTGTAAATTGTGCTGCTATGAACATACAGGTGCATACATTCTTTCTGATTGGTGTTTCTGGTTTCTTAGGATATATTCCTAGAAGTGGGATCACTGGGTCAAATGGGAGTTTCATATTTAATTTTTTTGAGGAAACTCCATACTGTTCTCCACAGTGGCTGCAACAGTCTGCATTCCCACCAGCAGTGCACAAGGGTTCCTTTTTCTCCACATCCTCGCCAGCACTTGTCATTTGTTGTTTTGTTGATAGTAGCCATTCTGACAGGTGTGAGATGGTACCTCATTGTCGTTTTGATTTGTATCTCTCAGATGATTAGTGACTTTGAGCATTTTTTCATATGTCTCTTGGCCTTCTGTATGTCCACTTTGGAGAAGTGTCTATTTAGGTCCTTTGCCCGTTTTTTAATTGGATTGTTTGTCTTCCTTTTGTTAAGTTGTATGAGCTCCCTGTATATTTTGGAAATTAACCTCTTATCAGATGTATCATAGGCAAATATGTTCTCCATTCTGTGGGCTCCCTTTTCATTTTGCTGAAGGTTTCTTTTACTGTGCAGAAGCTTTTTATTTTGATGTATCCCATTTATTTTCTCCTTAGTTTCCTTTGCCCTAGGAGATGTATCAGTAAACATGTTACTATGAGAGATGTCTCAGATTTTGCTGCCTATAGTTTCTTCTAAGATTTTTTAAGGTTTCATGACTTACATTTAAGTCTTTTATCCATTTTGAGTTTATTCTTGTGTATGGTGTAAGTTGGTGGTCTAGTTTCATTTTTTTCATGCACCTGTCCAGTTTTCCCAACATCATTTATTGAAAAGATTGTCTTTACTCCATTGTATGCTCTTGCCTCCTTTGTCAAATATTAAGTGAGCATAATGGCCTGGGTCAATTTCTGGGTTCTCTATTCTGTTCCATTTATCTATATGCCTGTTCTTGTGCCAGGACCAGGCTGTTTTGAGTACAATGGCTTTTTTGTAGTATAACTTGATATCTAGTATTCTGATTCCTCCAACTTTGTTCTTCTTTCTTAAGATTGCTGTGGCTATTTGGGGTCTTTTTTGGTTCCATATACATTTTTGGAGTTCAACTTTCCAATTAAAGGACTTCTTGTTGTTTCAGCAGGAGGCAGCAGCATCCCTCAGGGCAGAGAAAGCACTCCGGTGTGCCTATCAGAGTGGCATGGTAGTTGGGTGCTCAGGATTGAAAACTAGATCTGGGTCCTCATTATAGCTCTGGCTCTTGCTACATGACTTAAACTCTCTGAGCCTCAGTTTTCTTTTCTGTAAAATGGGGCTAACTATACCATTCATATTGTGAGTCACATTGTGAGGATTAAGAAAATTATTTCATACAAAGTGCTTAGCATTGGGCCCGGCTTATGGAGAGCCCTCCAAAAGTGTTAACAATTATGCTCTTATGTCACTTGTCAGCATCCATTATGGTTGTGCCTGGACCACGGTAAGCACTGGATGAGTGGTCGTCAGTGTTACTGTAATTAGTGGCTTTCTTAGAGTGAATTGAGCTGTGCCATATGCTCCAGTTGACAGGTGGGCTGGGTCTCATTTTGTGTTGTTTCCTCCACTTCTTTTCCCTCCATAGAGTCAATGCCCAGAGCAGGTGTCCCTATGCTTATCTTGAAAACTCCAAGTCCCCAGAGGGTAATCATTGATTAGTGCCTCTGTCCATTGGTTAGGCCAGCAGGTAATAGTTGAGAAATTGTACTGGGTAAATTAGGGGTTCTTTGGGGAGGCCACAAGGTAAGCTGAGAGGCTCTGAGCTAGTCTGAGGTTGATGATT
Organism: Plecotus auritus; assembly: GCF_963455305.1. NCBI lineage: Eukaryota > Metazoa > Chordata > Mammalia > Chiroptera > Vespertilionidae > Plecotus > Plecotus auritus. The sequence continues at coordinate 21,149,747 of NC_137785.1, forward strand.
AAGACCTGAGGGCCAGATGGGCAATTTGGGGCTGACACACATGGACTGCTCACAGGCCTGGGTTGTATCTGAAGACAAAGGGATGATCTTTGATGCCAAAAGGATTTAGGGGAAGCCCTTCTGGAGGACTAAAGAGAAGGCCAAAAATGTCGCCCCCACCCTGACTTGGTGGGATGGTGAGTTACCTGGCAACATCAGAGCCTTGAAGATGTGAGCAGGTCAAAGGTGTCCAGGAATCAGGGAAGCCCAGAGAAGTCGCCAACCAGTCATTCTTCCTAATTGAGCAAGGGACATTTGGGACAGCAGCCTGTACACCTGGAGGACAGGGTGCAGCTCACATACTGGCCCCAGCAAATAGCATTGCCTGAGCAATGGGAGGAAGCAACCAGCATATTGCTGGTCCTCTGGGGGTGAGGTGACAGAGGGCACTCAGACACTTGAGGACAGCACCGCCCCAGAGAACTTCTGTGGTGATGAAAGTGTCCTCTCTCTGCACCGTCCACCATGGCAGCTCCTGGCCACATGTGGCTGTTGAGCAGCTAAAATGTGGCTGGTTGGACCGAGGCACTAATTGTTTAGTCGTAGGTCACTTTAATTAAGTTAAATGCAAGTAACCACATGGGGATGGTGGCAGCAAAGCTTTGGGATCTCAATGAAAAGAAATTCTGAAAGCCAGTCGGTCCTTCCTGGCTCGTTTTTCTCTGCAGCTCCAGGAGCGCCATGCAGCCCTTCCTTTAATGACGGGGTGGGAGCATGCGTGCTGGTGTGAGCTGAGCCTGGGAGGCTGCGGCAAGCAGCGGAGCAGCAGCCCGTCATTGGGGGGCATGCTTCCAGCACATTCTGAGTCACGCCTTCCCTGGTGGGGGACACATTCCTAGTGACAGCTCGTCTCCTCTGGAGGAGCCAGCAGGCTCTGCCCTCCCAGGCCAAAGAACCCGGGTGTCTGGTTGCCTGCTGTAGAAGCTGTTGCCGGAGAGATGGCGGATGTTGCCAAGGTAACATCCCCTCCCTGACAAGAGGGTGAGAACTGCAATGGAGTGACTCTTCCTCCTGGGAGGCAGCAGGCTCTTCTGCTGGCTGTTGTCTCAGGAGCTGGTAGGGCTTAGTCACAGATGCCGGGAGCCCTCCTGAGTCCTGCCTGCGTTAGACCATTCATTCCCAGGACATGGTACGTTATAACAATGAGAGCTGCTGTTTAGCCAGGATTGGTACTGGGTGCTTTATATATATTATTTCATGGAGTAGAATGGCATGCCTTTGATGTTGGTTATTCTCATCCCACTTTGCAGATGAGGAAAGTAGGTACAAATAATAGACTAAAATCCCTGAGTACCGGCCTGTTTTGTTCACTGTAGTACTTAACACAGTGCTTGGTACATTATAGTCGATGGTTCCCTATAATTTTTGTTGTTTGATTGGTTGGACAGATGGATGGATGGGTGATGTATGCATGAATGATGGATGAATGGATGGGTGGATGGGTGGATGGGTAGGTAAGTGGATGGATGGATGGGTAGATGTGTGGATGGATGGGTGGGTAGGTAGGTGGGTGGATGAGTGAATGGATAAGTGAATGGATGGATGAATGGTTAGGTAGGTGAGTGGATGGATGGGTGGGTGGGTGGATGGATGGATGGATGAAGTAAAGTGAGGAATTGAATTGAAGTCTGCTGATGGCAAAACCTGTGTACTCAACCACTAAACCATACTGCCCCTGGCTTTGTCTGGTGTCCTCCTCTGCCTTCCTAGGCTGGGATTTTCTTTACATACTTTAATTGAAGTCTGATTTACATACAATAGAATTCACCTGGTTTAAGTGTGTGATTCAGTGATTTTAGCAAACTTATGGAGGTGTGCAGCCATCACTACAATCCAGTTTTAGAGCATCTCCATCCTCCTGGAAGGTGCCTCAAGTCTGTTTGCAGCCTAATCTCCATTGCCATCCACCTTTCCCCAGCAATGACCATTCCACTTTCTGTCTCTATAAATTTGTCTTACATTTCATATAAAAGGAATCTATGTATGTCTTTGTATCTGGCTTCTTTCACTTAGCATGACATTTGTGAGGTTCATCCATATTATAGCAGGAATGAGTAGTTCCATCCTTTTTACTACCAAATACTATTCCATTGTCTGGATAGACCACATCTGGCTTATCCATTCATCAGTTGATGGACATGCGGGTCGTTTCCAGCTTGGGAATAATGCTGCTGTGTACACTCATGCTTGTCTTTTATATAAAGTCTGTTTCTACTTCTTTTGAGTAGATTTCTAGGAACAGAATTGCTGGGTCACATGATAAATTCATGATTAATGATTTAAGCAGCTGTCAAACTTTTTTTCCCGTGATGCTGAGCTAATTTACATTCCCACCAGCACTACACAAGGATCCTGGTCTCTCCACCTCCTCGCCAGCACTTGGTATCGTCTGTCTTTCTGGTTAATAACAGCCTGCTGGAAGTGAAGTAGTGTCTCTTTATGGTTTGGACCTGTGTTCCCCCAATGGCTCATAATGTTGAGCAGCACTATGCATTTACCGCTAGGCTGGGGTTTGACCTTTTCAGCTGGGGCTTAGCAAACGTTTTCTCTGAAGGGCCAGATAGTAAATATTTGGGGCTTTGTGGGCCACATTTGGTTCCTATTGCATTTTTTTTTCATAACCCTTAAATAATTTAAGATCATTCTTGGCTTCTTAGTACAAAAACAAGTAGGGAGACAGTTTGAAGTCCCCTGTCAAAGGATTCCGGCAGCCCATTCACTTTGGATGTGGCAAGAGATAACCCACCCCTTGGGGAAGCGGGCTCAGTGGGAGGAACATCCTGCAAAGCTGAGGGCTAGGCTCCTGAGAGCCTGGAAGCCAGCATTCAGAGGTGTCCCCACCCCAGCCCCGTGATTCATTACCAGATGAGCTCACCAGAGTTCCTGAGATGAACTAATTTGTCACCCAAGGCAGTGACTGGGCCCCTGTGGTCCTGGACAGGCCTCCCTCTGCCTGTGGCAGCCTGTCCTGAAGTTCAAAGCCTCTTATGGGGACCAGTGGCCTGCCCATACCCATGACCATGACATCACAGCCTCACTGTCCACCCGCTTTCCCACCAGCCCCTCCTGCAGCTCCTCCGCTCCCTGGTCACCTGGGCCCTGGCTCTCAGAGCCTCATGGACTTCCTGGCACTCACCCCATGCCACCATCATTCTTGACCCCTTCTTCACAGTGTCTCTGGACGAATCTGTCCCTTTCCACCATCTGTGCCGGCCCTGGCTGATGTGCTAGAAAGAGGGGGCATCTGAAGTCTACCAAAGCCGGTTTTGACTCTCGAATTGCCCTTTCTAGCTGCGTGACCCTAGTCAAGTCATGTCACCTCTCTGGCATGATAGTACCCTTGTGTGTAAGCAGGATACTAGAGTCCTGTAGCAGAAGCTGCAGGCGCTCCCCCTCACCCCCCTCAGCATCACTGCTCTGAAGCATGCTCACTGTGAACTCTACCAGGGGCATGTGTGTTTCTGGCTGTGGAAGCACTTTGGCCGGGGCACAGGGCACAGGGCAGCCACTGGGGTGTCCAGGAAACTAGTGGATAAATGCTGCAGCTTCCTTGCTCCTTAGGTGGATAGCTCTAATGCATGATCTAACCGTCTCCTAGGGATCCCGGTGGATTCAGCATCCTTCCCACAGTGGGTAACGTTGCCAATTGTCCCATCATAATGCTTGATGATGCCCTGCTAATTTACTGCCTTCTCTTCCCAGTCTCTCTACCCCACCAAGCACTGATGTATCTTTCAGTGCCTCTCAGATAAATAAATTATTTGCACCTGGGCCTTGTCTTAGAGTTTGCTCTCAGGGCTGCTCTGCCTGTGGCAAGCCCCCAGCTCCTGGGGTTACTGTGAGGATGGAACGAGATGATGCCTATAAGTGCCCAGCACAGTGCCTGGTGTATAGTACGTGCTCATTAAATCTTAGCCCTGGTTAAAGCCCCTGGGACCTTCTAGTTTTGAAGATAGCTTCTGTGACCACTGTTCTGGGGGTGCCTCTTAAGCAAGGGTTCGGGTTCCAGAGACACTCGTGGGAGAGCTGTCGTCCTCCCCGCTGTAAGGAGGGGCTGTCAGTGAGCACTGGGGCTGAGTGCAGCCACGAGGGGCTCCTTGGAAACTGCATTGGGGCTGGTGGCGCCCACTGAACCCTTCTGCCAGGGTCTTGCTGCTCCTGCATCTCAGTGATGTCTGAGTGGCCAGTGGGGGACTGTACTCACGACCACCCACCTCACAGGCTGGCTGTAGGCAGTTAAATTTAAATGAGGGTTGGCTGGAATAATGCTCACCAAAGATTAATGGTGGTTATTTCTAAGATGTGGGATTTTTGAGGCTTTTTTCACTTATCCTTCCCTTTGTGCTTTCAGCATGGTTTAAATTTCTTACAATAAGCATTCATCATTTTCAAAAAATGATGAAGTCCTTATTCTTTCAAAAGTAAATAACTTGCAGGTGATCAGAAGAGAATGCACTTAAAGCTCAGACCATGTTTAAACCTAGAATCTACTGTGGAAAGACACGGGTGTGCATCATTGTGGTTTTCTTTGGGGCTTAATATATGGCATGTTTAAATGGTCATTTAAAAATTAAGCAGTTCTCTGGCTACAGAGCGAAACCGCAATGTCCCGGACTCAAAGGAGCATTTGTCTCCTGGGATGGATTGGGTTCTGCCTTGGGAAGTGTCTCCACTGCATTAGGCTTCAGGCACTGTGTTTGCTTAGATCAGTCAGGGAGGCTCGGCTGATGGAAACTAGGACTGAGCTGGTTACAGTCCAGGAAAGCCTCGAAAAGTGGTGCGTCTTGTATTAACGTCATGGATTTCACCATCCTCATCAAGGACGAATGTACTGCTCACCAAACACCCGCCCCGCCTCTTCGGGTCCAAAATGACTGGCAAGGAAATGTTCCTGGACTTTTCCTCTCCCCACCTGGTGAAAACTATGCTGTCTTCCTCTGCCCTTCTGGCCCTCTGGCCCTTTCTAGTGCTTGATGGGGAATGGGTGACCGGGCAGAGAATGGTAAGACAGAGACAGAGCGAAGGAGATGGGGAAAGAGGGGATGAATGCTGTGTGTAGGAGAGACAAGCTAAGCTGGTTTACACAGGAAAGATCTGGGTGATGAGGGGGAAGTAAACTTTGTGAGTTAACTGTGTGGGTGATGCTGGCGGTGATAGGGATATGATTAGCAAGTGAGAGGCTCCAGAAAATCGTGGAGTGTGAAGAAAAGGGGAGAAAGAAAATGGGATACTTTCTGTGTTGCTGTGGGTTGTATGTTTCATCCTTTTAAAGTTTTACAAAAGAGACTGGTTAAGTATCCGGATTCCCCTTTTTGTTTCTGGTGCTGTCCTATTTGGACAGTGCTCTCTAATGTAACTGCATACGGAGAGCGGACCGTGTGGGTCCAGGATTTATTAAGATTGCGTAGTTCAAGGGGCTGCAAGGTATTTTCATGCCTAACTTACAAAAGAGGAAGCTGAGGCTCAGTGAGTGAAGTACTTTATAGAAAGAGTCAGGTGTGCCCGACTCCGGACTGGACCTGTGGTTCCACCACAGTGCTCAGCACAAGTTACTACTCAGTTTGATATGGACTGTGTTCCCAAATACTTTCTTTAAGGCATTGGGTTCCAAAATTACCTTGTCATTCTTTTCTTCTTCTTCTTCTTCTTCTTCTTCTTCTTTTTTTTCCAGAGAGGAAGGGAGAGAGAGACAGAAACATCAATGATGAAAAAGAATCATTGATTGGCTGCCTCCTGCACTGGGGATCAAGCCCGCAACCTGGGCATGTGCCCTTGACCAGAACCGAACCCAGAACCCTTCAGTTCGCAGGCTGACACTCTATCCACTGAGCCAAACCGGCTAGGGCTAGGGCTCACCTTGTCATTCTTAACTCAGAAGCTAAGTGGTCAGCTTCGGGGGCCAGTGGAGGACCCTGACCTCTTCTCCTTCCTTTCCTCACTCAGACTTTGGCTCAGAGATTGGGGCATGTCACCCAGCTGGCTGCTGGCACAGTGACACTAAACTAGGTTTTCCCCATGGAGCAGGGCTTCTAATGAAGGAGTTCATCCAGTTAGAAAGAGGCTCCCCAGCAAGCTGGGGCAGGGAAGGGGTGGGATTTGGCTGGGACCTCCGCCTTCAGAGGGAGGGCTCCTGTTTCCATGATGTCAGAGAGGCGGAACTAACTGCCTCAAGTCCAGGGAGGCAGCAGCCCTTGGCTCCAGCTTCCAATTAGCGCCTGAGGGAAGGTGAGAATGCTCCCTCCTGTCTCCCTCTTCCTCACCAGGTGGGAGCTGAAGATGGCCTTCATTTCCTGGGGGGCATTGTGGGCTGCCTGCCCACTTGGCTGGAGTGGAATTCCTTGCCCCCACCCTATCCGTCTTGTTTCTTAGCTGAACCCCACTCCTCAGGGGCACCCCTTGGGATCGGATGAGCAGAAGCAGTGCTTCTGACTCAAATAAAGTCCCTTTGTGGACCCGCGAATGTTTCCACTCCTATTGCGTTTGAATACTTGGGGAATAAGTTTGGCAGAAGATATTATCCAAAGAGAAATCTCTTTTTCTTTTTTAAAGTCACTGGAAATGGTATAGAAATTACTCTTCTGTGTTCCGGAGGCCTGGACGTCTGCAAATGCACCGGTGACTTAGGGCAAGACTCTTCCTGTTTCCGGTGTCACTTTCTCATGGGCAGAGCGTGGCCCACACTACAGTTTTTTGGGGCCTTTTGCATCCTAACTGTCTGATTCTTTGATCGTCTTGTATCTTCTGCCCTCAGTATATCAATAACAGGTTTGTATCTTTTTCTCCTGACCAGAAAAAGATTTACAAATATAAGAAAGTCCTGAGTAACCCAAGCCGCTGGGAGGTTGTCTTAAAGGAGATCCGAACTCTGGTGGACATGGCCCTGACATCCCCCCTGCAAGATGACTCCATCAACCAAGCCCCACTGGAAATTGTCTCAAAACTGCTCTCAGAGGTAAGACACTTCCCCCTGCTGGATTGTGCGCCTCCCGAACCCCCATTTAAATGATTTTGTTTCTTTTTACTTGCCTGCACACCAACCCTCAACCAGGATTGGATTTGAGTTTATCTTCCTGTTGCTTTAAGGAAGTGAGGGGTTCCCCCCAGCCATCCAAGGGTATTGAGAAGGTTTGCCCAGTGCTTCCAGCTAAGCTGTCCCAGGCTTGTGGCAGGGATGAAGGGACAGTTGTCACTCCCCTGCCATGCCCCATGACCGAACTGGGGATGGGACATGGCAGGGAGAGAGGGTGGTATGGTCGTGGTCCTGAGGCCGGGCTGGTGGTGGTGGTGGTAATAGCTGACTTCAGAATTCTCTAGTTCATTCCCAAGAGAGCACATCGGGAAGCGCGCCCCCTCCCCTCGCCTCCCCCCCCCCCCCCCCCCGCACACACACACACACACACTCTCCTTGCTTCCTGCTCCCGTGGTGCTGGGCTGGTAAGTCCTGGCCTGTCTCCATCTCCCCCAGCACTGGCCCACCTCAGCTCCAGTGGTCCAGGCAAATGGCTTTCTGCTCTAATCACCCCCACAGCCTATAGCTATACTTTGTTTAACGTGCACAGGATTTTTAAAATCAGGAGATTACACACCAAAATGAGAATTTTTAAGTTTTCTTTAAAAACAATCAGGAAATTCGGCAGCAATTTACAGCTGGTGATGCTTAGCGCCACCCACCTGAGCCGTCTGCTTTGCCAGTCGGCCAGCGCTCTGAGTGTTGCTGTGGGCCAGGCGCCATTCTGGGCATTTGAGTGAAGACAAGCCCCTGCCCTCCTGGAGCTTACATCCTGGCAGGGGACAGACACGGGAGACTCAGTCAGGAAGCTAGGCACACTGTTCGTTAGAAGGCAAGGGCCGCTAGGAAACACACTTCTGTTTACTCTGTCTAGGCACTATTCTAAGCACTTCACAAATATTAAATACTCCTGTTTATTTGCCTGCCTGGTCCCCTGGGGACACTATAGAGTTGATGACTCCTGATTTAAACTATGCATGGCCACCAGAGTGATGCTTCTGTCCCCTTCTTTCTGTCTCCCCTCCCCCTTCAGGGTGGCCCCTGTCTTCTGACACCCTGGTTCCCTGGGCAACTCCTACACACCTCTTGACTTGCACACAAGCTCCCTGCTGCCTAGACTGGCCTTCTTTCTGCAGGCCTGGCCTGGTCACTGCCTGCCAGTCCAGGACACTGGACCAGGCCTTATCTATCTACTGCCTTGAGAGGGTCCCTCACTCTGGGAGGACGTAGGGGCGAGGGGAAGTGACGGTCGCAAGCAGAAGAGCAGAGGATGTGTCGTCGGGTGGGACACCAGCTGTGTTCCACAGAGGCCTAAAGACTCAGGCTCTGAAAGGATTGAGGGTCAAGGTCTGGAACTGGAGGCCAGGTGCCATGTGCCCAACTGCAAGTCCAGGCTTCGGTCCTGAGCAAGAGAAGGGTAGCAGTCCAGGGGCTGCTTCCTAGTAGGGAAGGGAAGGCAGCTCATCTTTCGGAAGCAGCTGCTCTGTGCTAGGCAGGCACCAGGCGCCAGCCTCAACATCTCCTTTAACGCATTCTCCCTGAGCGGTGAGCCTGCGGTCTCCATTCACAGATGAGGAAACTGAGGCCCAGAGACACCAGCCTGCCAAGCATGCAGTGGGGCTGGACATTCCATTCCAGCTTGGGGCTGTGTAGTTCTTACTGCAAGACCACATGGCCCACCCCTTCCACCCCACCAGTCTTGTCCACCAACATAAAGTCAGGCTCATTGTCAAGAGGATGGCAGAGGTGGCTGATGACACTGTGGCCACCCGCTTGGTGGGATTTCTTTCCCATCTCAGATATGTTTCATGTGCTTACGTGCCCAGGGGGCGCGGCCATTGGTAAGGGACAGAGCTAGGACTGCAGCCCAGGTGGCACCTCCTCCAGTAAGGCTTCCACCTCTGCGAGTGACACTAGCACCTTTTCAGCACACGCTCTGTGACAATCACTATCGGGCATTTATAGCTCACTTTTACGTTTCTCCCAGAGACCCTGCAAGGTAAGTATTAAAATGTGCAGAAGGGTCACCAGAAGCTCTAAGAGGTTAAGATGCCCACCCAGGTCACTCGGAGAAGTGGTGGGCCAGGACCCACGCCCAGGCCTGCCGGATGGCGAAGCTCATGCTCTTATGCCTAGGTGTGGCATGAACTGGCCTGGGTGGAGCCTTTTTCAGTGAGGGGGAGATCCCCTTGTGTGGGGCAGTGGTTAAGAGCAGATGTGTGGAGTCAGAAAGGCCTAGTGCCACCCTCAGGCGCTAACTGACCTTGGGCAGGTTCCTAGGCTTCTCAGTACCCAGTTTTCATCAGTGAACAGGGCTAAGGTTAGCACCCGTTTCACAGCCTTGAGGGCCGATGCTCTAATAAGTAAGCACTGCCTAGCATCGTGCCTCTCAGGCAGGGGCGTTGGATACATGGTCACACTTTACTGTCCTGGGAGATGTCTGTGACATTGGCCTCAGTACCGACAGCTCCTTGTCTAGGTGGCATGAATGGAAAAGCAAACAGATCCACCCTCCTCCTTGCCCTTTTTAGCTTAGAATATATGGGGCTAGATTCTTTGTTCTCTTTACTCAAGTGTCCCTGAGGCCTACTGCTAAGAGGCACCAGCCCTCACCTAAGCAACCAGAAAGTGCGTAGTAGCCCGCGGGATGGAGGGGAAAGAGGAGGCTGTTGGGTAGCCAAACAATTCTGAGAAAGAACCATCCATCCACCCACCGGCCAAGTGAAGCCGGTGTCCCCTACCTCCCAGGCCTTTGTTGAGTTGAGTGTGTGGAGTGGCCACTCAGCTTAGTGCCCCTCTAAGCAGTGGCTCTTGGTAAGTGCTCTGCCCCCGGGGTTGAAAATGACCTTGATGCAGAAAAGTGTCCCTGCAGAGTGGCATGGGCTGCCATCGGTGATGGACAAAGGAAACAGCCGCTGTGCTGGCCCAAGGCCCTTGCTGGAAAGGTGGCGGGCGTGGTGAGGGACAGGCTGGTCCCATGGCAGCTGAAAGGGGGAACTGCCGTTTGCGTGGGCTGAGCACCCTTACTCGGTGCTGGGAGATAAAGGCTTTGGAATCAAGACAGATGGGTCCAATCCCCACTCCACCAACTATTAGCTGTGTTCCTGGTGAGCAGCCATACCTCTTTGAGTCTCACTCAGGTAGCTCATTTGTTGGGATAGTAGGAAATAGTAGGAGAATGGTCATGAGAAAGAGAAATGGGTGGCATGCGTATTACAAAGCTCTCACACAGTGCCTGAGGCATAGCGAACTGACAGTCAGTCAGTCACAGGGAAGCAAGAACAAAGCCCAGACCAAAGCGGGGCTTTCATCCACCCTGAGCTGAACAATGACTGAAGTTTAATCATCTGCCCTCAATGGGCTGCTCAAACTCCAGCAGCCACAAAAAGAAAAAGGCGTTGGAACCCATAAAACATCCTCCCAAATGTCCCCTGGTTCTAAGCATCGCGGATCAGGCTGTCTCCATGGGAACCTGGAGCCTCGTGGAGCTCAGACACTGACCCTGGTTCTGTGTCCGCCTTCATTCCTAGGCAGCTGGACAAAAGCAGATTCACAGTGCGCTAGCTTTTCTTTTGCTTCAGCGGGTGTAAGCTCATTAGATATCCCAGCGCTCCTTAGACCTGTCCAGGTGGTGGGTGTCGTGGGCTCTTTCTAGAACCCAGACCAGTCGATCTTGCCATTCCTGTCCAGTGATGAGGCATCTTATGAGCAGCATACGTGACTCTGTTAAAAAATGCGAATTAACACCCAAGAGAGCCTGAGTCTACCAAGACAGACAAAGCAGAACGTGCCCTGAATCTAGCAAAAAAGACAATAGTGGCCGTTTCTGAGTTTTCCCATGGTTTCTCATTTATTGCATATTCATTCCTTTCCTTATTCGCATACTCACAGGATGGCAGTACAGGTACCAATTGTGAAAGAAATATCCAGATTGAGGGGAAAACCTAAAAATGAAGCAAGTTTAATCCCTTCAACTTAATATTATTTTTTGAAAATTAACTGTTAGAATTGAAATTTAGCTAACACATCTTGGGCCAACTCATGGAACACTAATGTTCCCTAGGAACCTAGTTTGAGAACCACTGAGATAATATATATATGCCACTCCTAGTAGACTCCAGCAGAGAGTCAAGACTGAAGAGTGTTCTTCACGTGTTTATTATGAACCTGTCTTCTGGCTTCCAAGTGGCATATATCCTGTTCCTGCAGCCTAAAGAGGATCCCATGTACAGCAGAAGAAACTGAGTCTTACTCAAAAGTGGTCTGTCCGCATCACAGGACTCACAGGCTGCGAACAGGGACTCGGAACCTGATTCCCCTGTCCCAGGGTGTACTTTCCTCCTGTCCCGACCCTGCCTCTGAGGGGCTTCTGATCTGTGTAATTAAGAACAGGCAACAGCAGTGCACTGAGAGGCTGGAAGCAGTTGAAACTGTGGACCTTCCACTTTATTAATGTTTGTTTGTTTTCCTTTTCTTCCTCCTGCTTTCTGCGTTCCATCCTTTAGAACACAAACTTGACGACCCAGGAGCATGAAAACATCATTGTGGTAAGTCTCTCGCCATCCCTCTTCCAGTGCCCACAATTCTTGCCCAGTTTGAGTTAATTCTGGAGGCGCCAGCATCATCCACTAACACAGCGACCTGGCTCGGCTGTCTCTTTATCAAGCCAGACATGTCTCGCTCCTGCTTTTGCACATTTCAGAGTCCAATTGATTTTGGGGGGATATAATTATCAGTCTTTGAGGTTTGTAGCAAATGTGTCTTAATCGCCTCCTCTGGCCTGAGTCTGCAGAGGGGGTTGAAGGCAGGAGATAGCAGAGACCATATAACTTATTCAGAGGCAAAACCCTTAGTGGAAATGTAGCCGGTCTCTTTCTTGCCCACGCCATGTCTCCTAATTAACCCACAAATAGAAACTTTTAATTTCCTCTGATACGCAAAGTGAGATGATATTTTCTGGGACTTGACTATGATGTAAGCATCTCTGGGGTAAAATATCTTCCTTGATGATTTTAAGCTATGAAGCATGACTCTCACTAGAGAGAAGAAAGAAATGAAATTGCACCTACTGGGTACAAAATACTGTGCTGGGTACTTGAATCCACAGATAACTAAGACAGCCCCAGCTCCCAAGGATTCACCATCTATTGTAGGAAGACAAATGAGATCACTGCAAAAATAGAGGCATGTTGTGTAGAGAGTAGAGTGACAAAATCACCTGGGAAAGAAGCCAGAGAACTTCCTGGTGTCTGAGCTGGGTTTTGAAGGATCAATAGGAGTTTGCCAGGTGGCAAAACAGAGTAAAGGCATTCCAGAGAGAGGAAATAAAATGTAAACGGAGATTTAAAACAACATAGTATCTTTTTGAAACATCAACATCGCTGGAGCATAAAGCATAAGGAAGTGGAAAGCAGGGAGGGAGGCAGAACTTGAAATGGAAGTGAGGGGCAGAGGTTTGTGTACCTGGGACAGGACCTGGAACACTCACCTGCCCAAGAGGTCCCAGCGCTGAAACAAGGGCAACATCCCAGCACCATGCCCCTCTGAGCTGAATTAGGACTTTGGATGCCCAACTACTTGGCCCTCATGAGCCCAGTCTGGACAGTCACCCTCTTGGCCCCAGCTGGGTCCTATCGACACCAAAGGAGATAAGCCCTAGGCCTTTTATTGCTGAGAGTAAAAGCAGCAATTTCTGTGGAGCACCGATACAGTGTCTGGCACATAGTAGGTACTCAGTGAGTATTTGCTAAAAATACAGAGGTTTCTCCCGTGTTCCAGCGTGACCACCCATAGCCATCTCTGGCCAGACCAGGGAGCATCCTCCTGGGCACCCCCAGTCACCCACCACCACCTTTCTCTGGTATACTGTTAATTAACAATATAATTTAACAAACATTTGTTGATATGTGAATACAAGTATGTGCCAGACACTAGTCTCTAATCCATAGATATGAAGCTACCATTGAGGGATTTATTATGAGCTGGGAGGACCTGGCAGGTCAACAGATAATCACGTAATGGTCAGAGGTTCAAATTTGTTCGGGTGTTAGAGGAGCACAGAGGACAGGGAGGGTGCTGGGAGGAAGATGGCAGAGGGCTTCCCGGAGGAGGTGAGCAAACGGAGTCTTAACAGATGGGCAGGCGTGCTCCCAGGAAAGGCAGTCCAGGCAGGGGGCCCAGTCCATGCAAAGGCAAAGTGATGAGACTGGCTAGTGGAGAAGCAGGTGGGAATGTACTAGTATATGCCGGGCAAGGAGTTGGCATCTTCCTCTCTTCTGACAACACCTGTGGGTCTCACTGTGCGCCTCGGCCCTGGAAAGGAGGGGCAAGGGCTTTGGACTTAGGACAAGCCTGGGAAAGACATTTTGGTCCGAGAAATGCAGGCTGCATTTAGCCAGCTAATTTGGCTGGGCTGACCCCTTAATTGGGCCTGGCTGAGCTTCCCTGCTCAGCGGGGATGCCTGAGAACAGGGAAGAATTTGATCTGAGGGTCTGGCCCTCAGCCCTCCTTTCAGCATTCTTTATTCCCAATGCTGTGTCCATTACCATGAAGCCTTCTGCAGCCTCCTTTCATTTCAGCAATTACAGTATCTGATTTGGCCTATTGGCAATTAGTCTTCTCCCAACGGGGCTGGTATTTTTTTTATGGACTTATTTTTTATGAGTACTTTTACAAGTAACTTGAGTTGGCTTTATTCAATCCGTCAGTCAGGCATCCGTGCAATAGGTAACTGTTGGTTGGTAACAGCTGGAGTGTCACTGGGTGAATGTGGACCTGGAGGCCAAATGCCAGCTGCCTTCCCCCATGCTGGTGAAGAAAGTGGTTTTAAAGCCGAATGTGGGTTCAAGTTCAGAGCCAAGTGCAGACCTTGGGACCACCCCATACTAGCTCTGACCTTGGGCGAGTAATGGAAGAACTTGAAATTTTATTTAATTTCATTAAAATTATCTTTGATTTTGCAAGTATTTCATGAGTGTATTTTAATTGTAAAAAGAAAAAATTTACCCCATCCCAGCACCCTCTTCAGAGGTAGCCCTAGAGGTTTCCAGTGGTGACAAAGTCACACAGACAGACATGGTTGTGTTTTTGCTTTTTGTTTTTAACATCGATGATGTCATGTTGAGTGTGTTGTTCTGCATTTTTGTGTTTTGTTTTTTTTACTTAACGAATATCCTGGAAATTCTCTCAAGTCTTTTCGTGCATAACTACCCCAGGGTTTCTCACCCTTGGCAGTGGCGACATTGGGGATGGGTCATCCTTTGTGGTGAGGACTGTCCTGTGTGCACTGTAGGATGCTGAGCAGCACCCCTGGCCACTGCCCTCTAGATGCCAGTAGCACAGGGGTGTGGTGACAATAAAAAATGTCACCACGTGCTGATGTCCCCTGGGGGGCAAAGTCACACTAGTTGAGGACCACTGGCCTACCCCCATTCTTTCTACAGGCTCAAGAATATTGTTATTTAACCAGGCAGCCATTCAGATAGCATTCGGTTAACTTGACGCCTTAGTCTTCTCGTCTATGAAATGGGTATGACAACAGGGCCTTTCCTACATAGGCCTGCTGAAAGAGTTAAATGAGCTAATATACACCTATTATGCTTAGCTCATAGAAAGATTCTACACAAAAATAAGCGTTTTTATTAATTATATGTTGTAAAATTATCATTCTGTGATTAGGGCAGGCTTTGTAGCTTCCCTGACCATTTGTCTCTTCATCTGTGTAAATGGAAGTAACTACTGCTTGACCTCACTGAGTTTGGCAGTCAAATGAGAGAATTGCTATGGAAGCACAGAACCCACACCTGTGGACGTTCAATTTGTTCCCACTCCTCTGTTCCTTAACTCATTCCCATGAAAGAGGGGCTCATGTGATTAAAGGGGTTCAACCCAGGGGATGCACCCTGCATGTGGCAGAGCCATGGGCCAGGCAGCGGCTCCCTGCCCCACTGTCTTCTGCTGTGACCTCACTCCTCTCAGGCCAGCACATGGGGGGGACAGCAGAATCCGGCCCCGCCCCCAAGGTGTCCGACACTGACTCACTGTCCAGGAAAATGTTCAGTGTGGAAATGTTCTCTGTCTACACCATCAAGAATGGCAGCCACCAGCTTCATGTGGCTACTGAAGTGTGGTTAGTGCGACTGAGGAATGCATTCTACATTTTATTTCAGTTAAAATAGTTTATTTCATAGCAGTTAAATCTGAATAGGTGCATGCACAGCCCTGGATAAACAAGATTCGGGCCTCGTCTTCAGCTCTTATGGGCCTGATCGTTGGTGCTGCAGGACATGACCTCCATGTCAGGGGCTTCCTTCTTCACCCAGGGGCTCTCACCTATGTAACTGGGCAACGGTCACCTTCTACTTGGGTCCAGTTATACTTTTCTTTCCCTAATGGTCCCAGACAAGCAGAAGGCCTTACTTCAAGGTCCCTACCCATATCCAAGGGCATCGCTGTAGGGGGCAGATCAGGGAGACCCCCTGAAACAAGGAGGCAGAGTCTGGGCTGTGGACAGGCCATGTCATCACGGAGCTTTCCTGGGGAGTTGGGCAAAATCGTCACCCCTTGCTGCTGTGCGATGGTGTCAGTGACATGCTGTGCTCCAGGCAGTGGGCTTATACCAGCCCTGAGACTCCAAAGCTTCTAGAGTTTTCTCTCATCAAATTCCCACAACAACCTGTGAATCAGTGTCTCTAGTTTTCCCATTTTATGGACTAGAGCAGCCGGGGGCAAACTACGGCCCGCGGGCCAGATCCGGCTGTTCTATCCGGTTCTCTTGCTCTCCCCTCCGCTCCTTTACTTTGAATTTATATTAGTTCACACAAACACTCCATCCATGCTTTTGTTCTGGCCCTCCGGTCCAGTTTAAGAACCCATTGTGGCCCTCGAGTCAAAAAGTTTGCCCACACCTGGACTAGAGTCTAATGCCCAGTGAGGTTGAGTTGAGTTGTCACACAACCTGGCAATCTCATTGCTGGGTCCAGGGTCTCCTGTTTCCTAACGTGCCCAGTGTGGCAAACAGGATGAAGAGTGGACTTCACGTGGCTATTAACCATTAGTAACTACATTTCCTGAGAGCTGGCCTGTTGCAGGCTCTGCGAGAGGCACTTGCACCAGGGGTTCTCAGCCGGGACCAGTTCTGTCCCTCGGGGCATTTGGCAATATCAGGACACACCTTTTAATTGTTCAGAAATTTTATTTGAATGTGAAGTTTAGCAAACTCATTAAAACGAATTATGAAAGAGACAGAAAAATGGAGAATCAAACACCATGCATTCCAGCGGACCCTTGCATAGGAATGGCAGTGGAACCAGTAATTACTGTCCAGCTGGCTTACAAAGGCTCCTGAGAAATGAATTCAAGGGGCAGTAAATATCGCAACCTTCCTGAATATAAAGCAAAGGTCTCTGGAGGTATTTTTTACTGTCACCGCTGCATGAGGAGTCATTCCTGGCATCTAGTGGGTCGAGAACAAGGATGCTGCTAGACATCCCACAGTGCACAGGGCAGCTGCCACCATAGGAACAACCAGCCCAAATGTCAGCAGGGCGAGGCTGAGCAACGCCTCTGCACATGTGACCTCTCTCACCCTCACAGCAACTCTGCTCCACTTTGCAGGTTGGAGCCCGGGAGCTCAGAGACAGGAAATAACTTGCTCTAATGGTTACACTGCAGTGAGCACCAGGATTAGGACTCGCACCCAGGACTCTGCCCCCAAAGCCTGGCTCGAAGCCACGATCCTGCCTCAGAGTCAGGGACTGTAATCCGAGGGGATGCCAGCAGGTCATGAAACCCTAAAGATACATGCATCATTGTATGTGCATGTTTCGGGGGGGCAGCTCAGAGTTTGTATCACCTTCTCTAAGGGAACCATGTGCCCCCCAGTTTAAGAGTCCCGGCATGCAGGTTAGAGAATGGGCGTTTTTTGCCGAGAGGGTGACAGGGAGGTTGTGCTTTCCATCATGAGTCATCCCTCTTGTGTAGACACACCCGCCTTACGTTTCCTTCTAGAGATTCCGACTGACGCTGGGTTCATTGTCTTTCAGGCAATCGCCCCTTTGCTGGAAAACAACCATCCACCACCAGATCTCTGTGAATTCTTTTGCAAGGTATGGCATGGCAGAAGTGGCCTGCGTCTGCAGGACCAGCTTGCCTCCCTGTGTGCGTGCTGCGGGTTGGCTTGGCACAATTTGTTAAAAACCCAGGGCCCCGCCCTGGACACAGCTGGAAGGCAAGCCAGGTACCCTGTTCTTAGGATTGCAGCCCCCTCTCGGTCACACAGGTGATAATCGAGGCACAGGGTCCAAACCAGTGGGTCAGGGAGGAGTGTCCAGCTTTTCCTTGGAATGTCTTTGTGGCTGTCTTGGGAGAAGTTTGCAGCAGATTTTCTGGGCTCCTGACGTCAGCTGGGTTATTTTTAGCCAGGGCTCCTCTGAGCACCAGCTGGCCCACAGTGGGGGCATGGCCGTGGGGCTTTCCTGAGCAGGGAAAGCAGTCAGGGGATGCCAGGTTAGCTGGGAGGAGCCACGGAACGGGACACCCGCTCCCAGGGACACAGCGCCAGCCTCGCAGTGGGATTTACCCGGAACATGTCCAGGGCACGTCGGGGACCAGGCATCCCTCATTCTGCCAGCTCACTACAGTGGCCTGGGGCTGAACACAATCTGCTTTTGTTCTTTGCAGTGTGATTTTTTTGTGTCATAATTTAATGTCCTTGGAAAGGCGAGGGCCTAGGTCTGCTGCTTCCCAGTGCTACCCTGGTCTCTCCTGGTGACTCACCTCGCTGCGTTCCTTTCCTCCCACGTGGCCTGGCAAAGCGGCACTTGGGAGGCCTGATGGTTCTGAAGGAAAGGACACTGGGGTTCACCTACTGCCCCATCCCTGCCCTTCATCCCTGGGCCCTTCACCCAGGGAGAGTGCGCTCTCTCTGTGTTTGTCAGGTGACACGAGGTTTAGGGAGACAGGATTGTGTCATCCTCTTTGGCCCTATCTCTCCACCAGGAGACCTTTTTCAGCGACCCACAGAGCAGAGGGTGGGCCAGCCTGCTGGCCCGAAATGCCCAGGGTACATTTCTTAATGTGGGCACGTGCCAGTGTGTGCCCTCCAGTCCAAGCAGGTAAGGTGGTCCAAGTGGATGAGTGCCCAACTCTACAGTTGTACGTGTGTGTGTGTGTGTGTGTGTGTGTGTGTGTGTGTGTATGCAAGAGCGTGCTTGCACACAGGTGTCAGGCTCCTGTGCTGTATCCAGGCCCCGCCCTCGGGGCACACGAGGGGAAGAAGCAACAGCTTGGTGAGACTGCAGACAAGATGGGCCTCCCTGCCCCTGAGAGGATGGGTCAGATAACCCAGTGCGTGGGCTTCTCACCTGTCACAGCAGGTGTCCTCTCTTCTCTTGATATTTGGTCGAGTTTAATCCAGATCTGCCTTTTGTCTGCTTTCAGCTGTATGGTTTCTCCCAGATCTCATGGTTTACAGACTTGTTCTAGCACAATGGACCGCTGTTCGGAGTAAATGGTAGCGCAGTTTAAAAACAGTGATGAGACCAAAACATCCTTTTGGGCACCACCTGGTAGGACTCTCCATTGATTCTAAAACAGAAGGCTGTCCTGCCACCTGGAGCGAGGGGTCCCAGCCAGGGGGGCCTGTAAGCCTTCTGGCTGTTTTCCCCTGGGGGATGAGGGGGCCAAAGCCACAGCCTCAGTGCCTCACCTACCAGGCAGCCCTCCAGAGAAGAGAGCTGAGGGGAACAGAGCCGCCCCACCAGATCCACTCTGGACCAGCTCTGGACACGCTGGGCAGTCTCTCCTGCCAGACTTCAAAACTGGGACCCCAAGAGCTGAGGAAAGTTAATATATCCTAATTTCCCAGGAAAGCCCTGATTTCTAATATCCCAAGTACGGCGTCCTCCTCCAGGGCTGGGAAACAGCACCTTCAGGCCCGGGCAGGCGGTGCATGTGCTGCCGTGGTGGGCTCTTGTCTGCTCCACCTGAAGGCCTTCAGTTTCAGTTGGAAATCAAAGCACCATGCCCGTGAGATGAAACACTCAGAGCTGCATTTGGCCTGCAGACTGCTGCAGGTTATCAAAGCCGGCAGTGGAAAAGCCACAGTTTTCCAGACTGGTGTCCAGACATCAAACCCCTGGTGTTCTTGCAGTGGTTACGTGGAGCTCCTGTGCCAGGCCCTGCGCCGGGTCTTAGTGCTGCAGTCTCACCGCGCTAAGCAAGGGCCGTGTCAGAACCGCGCCTTCCCGCACCGCAAGATACACGCTCAGACTTTAAGATCAGAATAAAAAGCAAACTAAACTTCCTTCCTCACCCACTTTTCTTCCTCCAAAAATATGAACAAAGAGCTGTGCAACACTGTTCAGCAGGGAGCCCAGGCCCCGTGCTGAGCTCCCTGGGCGAGAGGCCGCAGGCTCAGTGCCGACCATGTCCTCCTGTTTCCCCAGCACTGCAGAGAGCGGCCCCGGTCCATGGTGGTCATCGAGGTGTTCACGCCCGTGGTCCAGAGAATCCTCAAGCATAACATGGTGAGTCTCCCAGCACCGACCACAAAGCCGGGGAGGTGGGCACACCTTCCCGGCCTTTCACTTTTACAAAGATTTTGGGTTGAGATTGGCCACCCTGACAGCCAGGGACTGGGGCTGGGATTCTGTTGAAGTGGGTTTGCGTGTGGCCTGTCCCCTTTGGTTCTTTGTTTTTCTGTTCCGGCGACAGGAAGAATCTCTTCACAGGAGGTAAGAATTACAGAAATGGGATGGCTCCGGGAGAAGAGATGGTCTCCCGTGTACAGTCCCACATGGTGTCTGTGAGATACTCTACCCCCAAGGAGGGAGCGGAACTCCTCCCTCCTTCGCTGGGGGCTGTTCCTAGTGAGGACCCTCCAGAGTGTACAGGATGGAGAGGGGGACAGAGTGACTGTCCCGGGGAGAAACCTGACAGTCCCCACAGGTGATGGAGGTCAGCAGCCAACTGTGTCAGCAGCCATCACCAGTCCCCACAGGTGATGGAGGTCAGCAGCCAACTGTGGTTGTGCCTTTACCTCTGGGGTCTGCCTCAAACCCACAGCCCCAGTCTGGTCAAGAGGAAAATGTCAGCCCAGTCCCAGTTGAGGGACAT
Organism: Plecotus auritus; assembly: GCF_963455305.1. Taxonomy (NCBI): domain Eukaryota; kingdom Metazoa; phylum Chordata; class Mammalia; order Chiroptera; family Vespertilionidae; genus Plecotus; species Plecotus auritus. Next base: position 21,169,912 of record NC_137785.1, read on the forward strand.
ACTGCAAACCCCTGACACTGCTCCTCAAAACTGTGCAGGTCAGTACAAACAGGACAGGCGGAGAAACTGTCCCGTGCAGAGGATCCAAGGAGACACGACAACTACGTGTAATGTGGTGCCCTGCATGGGACCCTGAAACAGAAAAGACATTAGGGAAAAACGGAGGAACTTGGAATAAAGTATGAGCTTTAGTTAGTTTAAAAAAAACACACCCTGGCTGGTTTGGCTCAGTGGGTAGAGCACTGGCCCGCAGACCAAAGGGTAGTGGGTTCAATTCCCAATCAAGGGCATGTACTTCAGTTGCAAGTTCAATCTCTGGGCTTGGTCAGGGCACGTGTGGGAGGCAACCAATCAATATGTCTCTCTCACACTGATGTTTCTCTCTCCCCCTTCTTCTCTCTCTTTCATACTGTCTGAAAATCAATGTGAAAAAATATCCTCTGGTGAGGATTAAAAAAAAAAAAACAGTGGCAGCCCAGCCATAGCCGGTTTTGCTCAGTGGATAGAGCATTAGCCTGTGAACTGAAGGGTCCCAGGTTTGATTCTGGTCAAGGGCACATGCCTGGGTTGTGGGCTCGATCCCCCAGTGGGGGGCGTGCAGGAAGCAGCTGATCAATGATTCTCGTCATTGATGTTTCTATCTCTCTCTCCCTCTCCCTTTCTCTCTGAATCACTTAAAATATATTTAAACAAACAAAACAGTGGCAGAATTGCACACTTACAGTGGACCAGGCGCTCGCAGTCTGTGTGGCCCCATTCATCTCTGAGCGGTCCAGTGAGAACAGCAGGTATCATTATCTCCTCCACATGACACCTGGGGAACTGAGGCAGAAGCATGACTCACATCTGTCACACCTCCTTAGAGCCTTAGAGTGTGACCCTCAAGTGTATTGTCATTCACACCTGTGACGGTCCATGACCTCCCTTTACAGATGAAGGGCTGAGACCAGAAGGTCCCTTAGGGAACCTGTGAGCAGCCGTGAGGGCTCCTGGCGCTGAGGAGCAGGCAGACTAAAGTGAGGGCCCGTGTCCAGCGTGCGCTGCCAAGCCAGCTCCCAGCCCAGACTGAGGTTCACCTCAGTGACCCGGAGGCATCTCTGTCATCACCGCGCAGGTCGGCCACATTGTGAGGTGCCCGTGACTGCTGCCCTGGCCCTGTCGGGATTTAGCATGTTGAAAACGACTCTGCAAAAGGGTGACCTGCCAACAGTTTACTTTGTGAAGTAGCTTTCCGTCTCCACAACATGCCCCTAAGGGAGATTACATGACCCCCCTCCCCCAGTCAGGAATGGAAATGCATGGTGGTGGAAGTCATTAATCAAGTGCAGCACTCTTCCCGCAGAGCCCAGAGGTGGCTTAAGACTCTCTACCCAGCGGCTGCCAGTTGAACCGTGTTGGTCCCATACGAATTCTGTTTGAATCTGGTGATTCTGAGTGATCACACTCCATAATTAAATTGTTGCTTGTTTCTGAGATCTTTCTTGGTTTAAGATAAGTGCATTTCTTATTTTCTGAGCACAGAGGAGAGGGATGGTCCATTTGACTCTTTCTCCAGGACTAAAGAAACTTGCCATCTTTTGGTGTCAAGGAGGTTCTGCCTTGATTTGGGCTTTAATAGTTTCAAAGGCCCTCTGGCTTAGCTATCTCGGGAGGAAAGGGTCTCTGATTGTTGATTTTAAAGTCACTGGATGTGGTGTGAGGAGGGGGCAGCATCCTTTCAGAGTCCAAAGCAAAGGTTCTGCAGTTTCTTTTGCAAAGGACTTCCCATCACAATTTACCAGGGACAGAGCCTTACCGAGGGCATACTTGGCCCAGCCCAGGCCTCCCCAGGCACATAAACACTTTTGCCTATTTCATGGTAGTCAATAGACTCTAATAAGGGTTTTTTTAGGACATCTAATTTCAAAGGGAAAAATTTCAAAATTCAGGCAGCCTCCCATAGCTTAACCATACAACATCTTCCTTATATTTGGCTAATTTTATGGGCCTGGAGTGTTGACCATGTAATAATTTTCTGGATAAAAATCAGAACAGCTACAGGGCAGATCCAGAATTTATAGCTCTGTTGTGGCCTGGCAGACATCAGGAGCCCTCAGGCACGAATTCTCACTTCACTTTTAAAGAACTTCCCTAAGAGACTCTGGAGTCTGGAGCTGCTATAAAGCGACTACTCATTACACACTAAGTCGTAAGAGAACTGTGGACGGAACAGGGGAGCCCCTCTTCCTGCAGCACAGATGTGTGAGAAGCAGTGATTGCCACTGGTACCGGGTGCAGAGAGCGGAGCAGACCATCCATGTCACCATTTAACTCTCCTTCAGTGGTAATTGGCCCTAGGCCGATGCACCATTTTGGAGCTGGGCCTCTGAGCTGATGTGGGGAGTCTAGTCACTGGTTAGTTAGTGAGTATGCCTAGCCTGCCACCAGCCACATACCTGTCAGTAAAGTGTGACTTCTCTTCACCTGTGTACAGTGTTTCTCATTAAGGAGGCATTTGGGGAAATGGGGGAAATCATACAGCACAGTGGTGTTCTGGGATTTCAGAGCTTCCCCTGTTCTCGGAGTGCATCTTCTGCAAATATATCATGTGCCCCAATTTCATAGATAAGCAAACTGAATCTTAGAGAGGTTAAGAGTCTCAAAGAGTGTTACTCATGGGGCAGAAATGAACACTCGATTCCAATGGAAGCAGTCCTTTGGTATATTCCCTTGTAGGTTCTGAACAGTTTGTTAAACTGTATCTCCTAGAATGACCATGGTCCCTGTGTGCACACACTGCTCATTGGAGTGTTCTTGTTTTGGCACAAGAGGCAAGAAGATGTGACTGTGGTTCCCAGTGGACCACTGAGTGATCAGACCTACTTTCCAAGGGGAGCATATTTGACTTTTCCAAAGAGGAAAAATATCCTTCACTTTCTTTCTTTTTTTTTTTTTAAATAATAGTTTATTTATTTATTTATTTATTTATTTATTATTATTTTTTTTTTTTTTAGAAAGAGAGAGAGAAACATCGATGTGAGAGTATAACATCAATTGGCTGCCTCCTGCACACCCACCACCCGGATCAAGCCCAAAACCTAGGCATGTGCCCTGATTGGGAATCGAACCGGCAACCTTTTAGTGCATGGGATGATACCCAACCAACTGAGCCACACAGACCAGGGCCTGCATCCACATTTCAAAAGGCCACCAGGCCCATATGTAGTGTTCATTTCCAAGGAAATGGCCTTGGCTATCCAGAAATCTAATAGCAAAGATAACAGTAGTTACTTTAGCAGGGTTCATAGCATCATAAAACCTTAGAGGTAGAAGCGTTTAGAAATCAGTTCTTTCAACCCTTATTTTACGGTGGGGACACAAAGAGGACCGGCAGCCCAAGGCCACAAGCTTTCCTGCCACCCATTTCCAGGGACTCAGGGATTCGGGGCATCTTTCTCACCTTGAAAGCACAATCAAGCTTCAGTGTTGTAGTCATGCAAGGACCTCATCTTCCAGCTCAGTGCTTTGTGTGTGTGCATGCATGTGGACGTGCATTTGTGTATATATGTGTGTCCATATGTGTGCGTGTCTATGCGTGTTAGGGATGAGTGTATGCGTACACATGTGTATTTCTCCATGGCTTCTGCTGCTTACTGAAGTAAAGGCACAATCCTGGTGGACAGGATGTCATCAGATGAGCCCTAGGTTGTCCTGAGGACCCTGACTCAGGTGAAGCAGCCGCAGCTCTGGAGATGCTCCTGGCCGGTGGGCGCTGGGGGACGTTTTACTCAGCTCACGTGATGGCCCGGGGGATCAATTGGGTCCTTAAGGAAAGTCTCCTGGCTTTAAGATTAGAGTCCTGATTCAGGTTGCTTTCTATTAAATGGGCTTCACAGAACGGGGCAGTAGGAGGGACAGATGCATTTGGAGACCACAGGTTGCTCTCTGTCTTGTGGTCAACCTCGTGACCACAGGTTACCCCTCCCGACTGTTCAAAACCCAGCTCACAGCTTTAGACGTGGAGTAATGAAGCCTCCGGGTCCCTAACTGCAGACCCCCAGGCCCACTCCTGGCTGACGCTCCTCTCTCCCGCTGTCTCTTCTGACGAGTCCGGGAGCCGACAGCCTTTTCTCTCCAAGCTGACCCCTGTCACCCGCCACGTTGACGTGCTGCCCTGGGGGAGCTGAGAAGGTGTCTGTGCTCAGTGCCCCTTAATTAGGCTTCAGCTGAGGTAGGACAGGCACCCTGGCCTGAGCTGGTTGGTGAAGACAGAGTCTTCCCCCCAGGGCTGAGCTTGAACAGATTATTCCTCCTCCCCATCCTCCTCTCCCTTCTCCTCCTCCTCCTCTCCCTCCTTCTCTTCTTCCTCCTCCTCCTCCTCCCCATCCTCCTCTCCCTCCTTCTCTTCTTCCTCCTCCTCCTCCTCTCCCTCCTTCTCTTCTTCCTCCTCCTCCTCCTCCCCATCCTCCTCTCCCTCCTTCTCTTCTTCCTCCTCTTCCTCCTCCTCTCCCTCCTTCTCTTCTTCCTCCTCTTCCTCCTCCTCTCCCTCCTTCTCTTCTTCCTCCTCTTCCTCCTCCTCTCCCTCCTTCTCTTCTTCCTCCTCCTCCTCCTCCTCTCCCTCCTTCTCTTCTTCCTCCTCCTCCTCCTCTCCCTCCTTCTCTTCCTCCTCCTCTTCCTCCTCCTCTCCCTCCTCTTCCTTCCAGTTTGTGCCCCGTCACTACCAGCAGCCACAAATCAGCCACCTTCCCTCCGCTCCCACTCACCACCCAGCGCACAGACCTTCCTACCAGGCCACCTCTCTCGCACACACACATACCACTCCTACACTTCACGTCTCTCACACACACCTCCTCTCCCACCCCACGTCTCTCACACACACCTCCTCTCATACCCACATTTTTCACACACAACTCCTCTCACATTGCACATTCTTCACACAAACACACCCTTACTTGTTCCATCAGCCTTTTTGAGCTCATCCTCTGGGTGACCTGATCCTGTGTGCCTTTTGAGGGTGGCTTTTTTATAGCCAGAGTCATCGACGCTCTTAAGTCTAGTGTGGAGCACAGTGGGTGGCTAGGGTCAGCCAAGAGGAGGGGGAGCCCCTGCGGAGCCCTGGACTGCAACCCTCCCCACTGGGGGCCACACCTGGTGTTCGGGCCGCCTCGGTCCTCTCACTCAGGAGAAGCTGTCTCCTCACTGAGGATGTCTGGACACTGCATTTGCCTCCTTCGTAACCCCAAGGAGTCCCAGAGCAACCCCCGAATGGATGGCCCCAGATTGGGGCATCTTCTGACTCTGCTGTTCTGAGTGGCGCAGGTGAGAGCCCATGGAAAGCGGGCACAGAGCCCATCAGGTGGCTGCGGAAGAGACGTCTGCTGCCTCCCCGAGTGTGGTGGGAGGCCTGTCTCCATGTCTGCAGTCCCCCGTGGCCGTGCAGAGGGAGGCCCTGTTAGTGTTTTCCGACCATGTCGTTGTGGCATGCTGACCCCGCCGACCACACAGGGGTGACTCACATGCCAGAAACCTGCCTGTGACAGGACAGGCCATGTTCTCTATTGTCAGCCATCACAGGGTGTAAGCATGAGTGTCACAGTGCCAAGTTATTGAAAAGAAAATGTGAATGTGTGTGCTTTCTAGAAAGGGGTGGTGGCTGGTGTTTCCTCGCTGCCTTCCGCACCAGTGGCTCCGGGCAGAGCGGCTCCCACCGCCCCTGCTGGTCTCCTGCCTCTTCTGCAGCGTGTCCCAATCCTACCCTCCGTTCCCTCCGCAGGACTTTGGGAAGTGCCCGCGACTGAGGCTGTTTACTCAGGAGTACATCCTTGCCTTGAACGAACTCAACGCGGGGATGGAAGTGGTGAAGAAGTTCATTCAGAGGTGGGTCTCCCAGCCGACCCCTCCCCCCCGGCCTGTGAGCCAGCTGTCCTTCAGCCCAGAACCAGGCCCTCCCTGGGTGCCCGGAGAGCAGCCACGTGTTCAGGGGCCAGGAGCGTCTCCTCTTCTGCGAGGGTCTCCTGGATCCTCCTGACCACCTGTGGTCTCAGGCACTTACTGCGTGGCATTGAGCCAAGTGCTGTACCTCTCTGCTCCTGTGTCCTCCACACGGGGGGTGTGTGATCAAATAAGATGATACATGAGGAAGCCCCTAGCATGCCTGATGCTCAGTGGGAACTCAGGAAGTGGGAATGTCCTGAGCAATAGGAGCATTTCCACGGGTCCCATCCCTGGGCTGTGGTGCCCGGCGTGTAGGAAACGACCCCCTGCGGCCCGGAGGGTCACCACGGGGGACTTTAACAGCTTCCTCCCAAACTTGGCTCAAAGGAAGCCAGGTATTCTGGTTCTTACTCCCTCCTGGGGTTTGAGTGGGGAGTTACTTTTGCTTTGATTCTTAAATATTTCTCTCTGTGCCTCAGTTTCCTAATCTGTAAGTAAGAATCGCAATACCCACTTCATCCAGTTGAGGGCTTTGGTGACCTAAGACACAAACACTAAGAACAAGGCATGAATGTGATTTGTGGCCACTGTCATGACTCTTATTATTTTTTAAGAAAATCACAATATCCTGGGTAAGCCAGTTCTGAAGTTACATTCTTCCTGATACACTCACCTGCCATCAACAAAGCATTTCCAAATGCAAATGACATGTCCTTCTGCCAGAGTTTGGGTGACTCCAGGGTCCCTTTAAAGCATCCAGCTAAGATTTGCAGAGTTTTTTAGGTTAGTCCCAGTGGCCACAGTGATTTTCCAGGAATGTTATAGGTATTATCTCCAGGCCCCAAACTGTCCCATTTTACAGGTTAAAAAACTGAGGCATAGAGATAGCCATGATTAATAACAATTGCTGCATCTACCGAGGCCTTAGCAACTGTGTTTCAGACCCCATGCTAGGTCAGGGTGACCATGTTAATTTTTCTTCCAAAGCAGGGCACTTCTGAAAGTACAGTGAGGTGTTGTGAATAAAGATTTCAGAACCTCCCAGGCATATATGTGTCTGCCCAGGCCGCATGGCCACTTTATGCTAGGTCTTCTCATGACTTAGAAAAGTGGATTCTTGTTGTTACCCAGTAAGAAGGGGACCGTAGTCCCCATTCTATAGCTAAGTAAACTAAGAGTGGAGAGGTAAGCAGTATGCCAAGACCGCTCAGCTGGACTTGAACCCAGGCACCAGGATTTGGAGCTCACAGCTGGACCTTGGTTCTCTGCTGCCTGCACATGGCAGAGCCAGGACCCAATCCCGGTATTGCCAACTCCCCAACAAAAGGCTCAGTGTGCGCCCCCATGACCACCTCAAGCTGTGCCCGGCCTCCCCCTGCCTCCAGGCCATGGTGGCACTCCTGCAGCTGCCTCTCACCCTGCCTTCTGCTCTCTTCCAGCATGCACGGCCCCACAGGGCACTGCCCTCACCCCCGGGTCCTGCCCAACCTGGTGGCCGTGTGCCTGGCTGCCATCTACTCCTGCTATGAAGAGTTCATCAACAGGTCAGTCACCGTCGCCACCGGGAAGAGCTGGGGTTACCACCCCAAGCTGGGGACAGTGAGAGGGCGGGTCACCAAGGACGGTGGCCTGTACATACCTGACCAGCCAGGGAGGTGGAGTGGCTTTCACCAGGCCAGCCTCCGGGTGTTTGCCAGATCCCGTGTGCTCACTGATTCCAGAGCCCAGAACCAGGATTTGCTGGGAAAACAAACACTGAGATTCAGTCCCGGCATCTGAAGGCTGTTGTGTTGACTGGGAATTGGGAGCGAGTGTTTTATTCTGAATATTTCTCACCACCTGGCATGTATGACACATTGGAGCATGAGTGTGTATGCATGTATGTGTGTGAGGGAGAATTTGTGCACACATGTGGGTGTGTGCATGGGAGTTGTGTGTGCACTGTGCGAGCGTGTGCAAGTGTTTGTGAACCCCAGGGAGCACTGGCGCGAGGACAGATAGAAGAAACCAGACCTGTGTTAGTAAGCAGGTGATGCCTGCGGGCACCTGTGCATCCCCCCTGGACATCCTGGGAGACTTCGGGGAACAGTCTCAGAGTTACTACTCTGGGGGTGACGCCACCACTGTAGTTATTTACCAGCTCCCAGGCTCCCGTAAGTGAGGATTGCTTCTGGGGTGCAGTGACGCAAATGCCATCCATTTGTGTAGAACTTTCAACAGTGACCTCTGAGGTCACTGGAGAGGGTACGATGTGCAGGGCAGACGTGGCATTGGCTGCCGCCACCTGGTCTAGTTGATCAGGTGGCACACAGCACCACTCCAGGGGCACTAAATGTGTCGGGATCCAGCAGGAATATATTTCAGCCCTTAAGGAAAAGGCGGTGGAGACCCTGCGTCCCTGAAAACCTGCCCATGGGGCTTCTAAACAAACACTGCACTGGAGTTCTTGGGGAAGGGGCCACAAATGAGCCTCAGTAAGGGGGTGTGTTGTATGACAGGGCTTAAGAAGGGAGGACGGCTATTTTTAATGTCCTCAGCCCCAGGTCCTGACATTTAAAGGGGACCATGTCCACCTTGTTCAGAAAGAGGTGACAGTGCCCTTGAGACCCGAACATGAAGATGCCATGCTGACCGTTCCCAAGTGCCTATGTATACCCTGCAACATGTTCTATCAAGTAAAGAAGAGGGTCAGAGGGTAGTGCACGTCCCAGCATCCCTATGTACACAGTGGTACTTGCCCTTGACCTCGCTGCCATAGCTCTGGACCCAATCTGATCTGCTTGTTTTTCAAACTCAGGCCACCTCAGGAAGCAGGAAGAGCATGAGGTGGTCACTTGTACACGCGTGCACACAGACAAACACACACACACACACACACACTCATTCTCAGGCTCCTTTTCCTCCTGAAGCCTCTGACTCATCTCAGCCTCCTTGGGCACTCTCCCAGAACACCTAAGCTAGGACTCAGGTGGGGTTGGGGCAGGAGCAGGAACCCACACATCTAAGAGTTTTCCCTCTGCATTTCCAGCATGCCCTGAAGGGCTTCCCTGACCTGGGAGCAGGAGGCAGAAAGACAAGGGTGCTTGAACTCTCCCCCAGTTCCCGTCCCGGGGTGGGGCGGGGGGGTGGGGGGGGAGGTGGAAAGCGCCAGGGTTAGGAACCGTGCACACTGTCACAGTTAGGGGCTGGGGACGGCAACAACCAGGTTTCCTCCTTCCCTCATTCACTCAGTACTCGGTTAGTGAGGGCCCATTAAGTGCCAGGTATGGAAGGCACCAAGTGAGCCAGCGGATGGGACCCCTGCCCTTCCAGAGCAGAGGGTACACCAGCAGATGGAGGGGTAGGGATTGAGCAAGTAAGTGGGTACAGTACAGTTAGGTCAGGGTTGAGATGGCAGAAGCCAGAGGTGGCATTAGCATGGTCTCCAGCAGGGAGTCTCAACCCTGGCTGCATACCAGTCACCTGGGAGGCTTTACAAAATCAGAAGGTAAACCTGAGCATACACCTGCTCTGTGACCCAGCTCCTCAGCTTCCGGTATATTTATCTGAAGACTTGTACAAGGATGTTTACAGCACCATTATTTTTAACTAGAGGCCCGGTGCACAAATTTGTGCACGGGTAGGGTCTGGCTGGCCCGCCCTGATGGTGGTCATTGGTGCCAGGCCAGCGGGGGGAGGGGACGCAGGAGGTTGGCCAGCTGGCCCTGCCCCCGATTGGGGTGGGGGGGTGGGTGATCAGGGCTGGGCCAGCCTGAGTGGGGGGGGGGGGCAGTTGGGGGTGAGGCCAACCAGGGGGAGGGGCCACGGGAGGTTGGGGGGTTCAATTGGGGCCCCTTTTGGGCTGGTTGGCTGCCGTAGTGCATGTCATAGTAAGGGGCCATTCCGTCGTTCCGATTGCTTGGCTTTTATATATATAGATAGCCCCAAACTGGAACCTGCCTCGACTCCAATGTCCTCTGACAGTAGAATGGATAACTAAGCTGTGGTCTGTTCTCAGAAGCTAGACTATGAAGCAGCAGGAATGAATGAACTCGTGCAGCCATGAACAAGTCTCACAGATGTAACATTGAGTGAAAGAAGTCAGACCTAAGCGATACATATGGTGTGATTATTTTTCCTTCAAGTTCAAGAACAGGCAAAATGAATCTATGGTGATAGAACCTGAATAGTTGTCACCTTTGGGGGCCAGAGCTAGGTGGAAAAGCATGAGAGAAACTTCTGAGCTCCTGGAATGTTTTACATCTTGGCCGGTGGTGCTCAGCTGGGGACAGTGTTGGCCTCCAGGGGATATGTGGCAAGGTCTGGAGACATTTTGGGTTGCCACAACTTGGGCGGAGGGCAGGGTGCTGCTGGCATCCAGTGGGTGGAAGTCAAGGATGCTGCTGAGCATGCAGACCCCCTCAGAGAACCCGGAATTATCCGGCCAAAACGTCCATGGTGCCAAAAAGTCCTGTTCTGGTGGCTGGCAATTACATGGGAATGTGTAAAAACGCACGAAGCTCTGCACCTCAGATTTATGCACTGACTGTTCTGTGTAAGTTACACCCGGGTATGCTGGAGCCCTGTTACACTTGGAAGCACACCTCTTCTCAGTTCCACAGTCAGTGATGGCACATTGGTGGCTTGAATTTAGTCACAGTGGGAGTATTTACACTAAGGAAATTGGCAAACACTACAAAACAGGGCTTCCTTTTTTCCCTTTTTCCAGAGACTAAGTTGTTAGACATTTACCAGCATTCTGCTGGTTATAGCTTCATAAAAAAGGGGGGAAAGTGGTGCCTGAGCCCCACCCACTACAATTCTGATTGAATTGGGATGGCCCTAGCATTGGATTGTTCCAAAGGCAAGTCAAGTTCATGGCCAGAGTTGAGAACCCCTTCTCCCGGGAGAGGTGAGGAAGGGATCCTTCAGCGGGTGATATTTAAGTTGAGACCTCCTAGCTGTTAACTAGGTAAGGGGCAGGGTGAGGTGATGCAGGCAGAGAGAACAGAACGTGCAAAGGCCTGGCAAGGCAGGTGAAGTCGCCTATAGTCACATTTTCTACCTATGGTTAACCACCTGCTTCAGGATCCCCTGAACTGCTTCTTTAAAAAGCAGACTCCTCGATGTCCCACTTTGGGCTCGAGCCCAGGAATCTGCATTCTTGGCAAGCTCCTCCGGTGACCTGCTGCATCCTAAAGATGAAGGGCCACAGCAGAGGAGGCAGTGAAGGGAACTGTGACTGCAGCAGAGAAACGGAAAGGAAGAGAAGCAAAAGATGATGTTGGAGAAGGGGGCTGGCCATGGACTGCTGGCTGCTCAAACCTTCTGTGCTGAGCTGCTCCTGGGGGTTGTGTGTTAAGTGCAGGTGCAGACGCAGCAGGTGTAGGGCAGGCCTGAGACTCTGCTTGTCTAACAGACGCCCAGTAATGCGTATGCTGCTGGCCGGGGACCACGCGTTGAGTGGCAGAGCTGTGCCTGTGTTTCAGTTGCAGAGTTTTTAGTCAGAGAGCATTAGCATTGCTAATGGGCTTTCAGTTAAGAAGGGACTTGATGAGATGTCAGTTTCCAAATTCCCCTCTGGCAGCAGCTGCATGGAGGGTGGACGAGAGAGGGCAAGCATGACCTTGGGGGAGTCACGAACGGTGGTTATAACCAAGTGCCCAGGATGGAGGCACAGGGTTATTAAAGCGCACGTACCCGCTCAGAGCCCACAGTGGTTTGGGTTCCAAGTGATGTCATTAGTTCCTCCAGAAAATCACCCAAGGGCCACAATCCTGGGAGACCTTTCCCGGGCTCAGGTCCATCCCACCCTGTTGGTCAGTCCCTGGAAGATAAAACTCCGTGATGTCCTCAGGGCCCATCCGTGGTGCTCCCACTGGTACGTGATGTACTCACACAGAGCAGACAGCTTGACCCAGGTTAGAATGGCTCACTGGAAAATCACCCTCTGAGCCAACAGCCTTGAAATCCACTCCTAAATCCCAGCAAAGGCAAACCAAGGGAAATGGAGTGTTGAGCATCTGAGCAGCAAATTAGCTCTGAACCCATAGAGATAGTTACGCTGCCCTCCCCCCACAGACCACACACAATTTTTCAACAACCATAGAATTTTCGGACTTCAGCCCATGGCGTTTGTTTTTCCCCAGCAAAGTTTACATGCATTTATCAAGCATCCTTGGTGGGCTCAGCTCAGGCCTGGTTCATGGCACGTGCTGGATAAATGCAGGCCCTCTGTGTGCGTCGGGTCCGAGTTCTGCGCTCAGTCCAGTCCTTGTGCACGAAGAGGACGTGCATCTTTGGAAGTACAGGGCACATGTGCATGGCACATTTAGGGAGGGACTGCACGAGCTGTTTGTGACCATACCATTGTGCTCTGAGTCTCCCTAAAAGCTCCTCAAGGAGTTCTGATCGGATTGGGCTTCGGGATGTTTAGATGTGCCTCAGGGGACACTGGTGTCCAGCCAGGGATGGAAAGCTCTAATTCAGTGGTTCTCAACCTTCCTAATGCCGCGACCCTTTAATACAGTTCCTCATGTTGTGGTGACCCCCAACCATAAAATTATTTTCGTTGCTACTTCGTAACTGTAATTTTGCTACTGTTATGAATTGTAATGTAAATATCTGTGTTTTCTGATGGTCTTAGGCAACCCTCCTAGCGGTTCTCAACCTGTGGGTCGCGACAGGTTGAGAACCGCTGCTGTAGAGCCTAAGACCATCGGGAAACACAGATATTTACATTACGATTCATAACAGTAGCAAAATTACAGTTATGAAGTAGCAACGAAAATAATTTTATGGTTGGTTGGGGGTCACCACAACATGAGGAACTGTATTAAAGGGTCGCGGCATTAGGAAGGTTGAGAACCACTGCAGTCTAATTCAAAGACAGGGTGAGTGTGGCAGGTGGAAGAAATCAGAGAAAACTTCATGGAGGAGGAGGACCTGCATGGGACCATATGGGATCTTGGAAGCCACCATGGTGTCAAATCCCAGCCCCTTCCACTTAGGAGCCCTGTGATCAAGCGTAGGTCATTTGACCTCTGGCGCTTTTTTCACCCGTAACATGGAGATGGTAGTATTGCCAGACACAGACGTCTGAGAAGTCTATGTGGTTGCACTTAGCACTGTGCCAGCCCAGGGGAACCAACGGAAAACCCGTTGCTGGAGTTACTTTCCAGCAGGTGTGCCTCCTGGTCATGCTTGGAAGCTCCCAGGGAGGAGGTTCTTCACCCAGCTTCAAGGCACCAATTTCATTGTGTTTGGCCCAGCATTTTCCAAACAAATGACATCAGTGATGCATAGAGCCCTTTCTCAGTTAACACCTGTTAACACCTTGCACCTGGTGTTTGGGGGTGCTGTAATGGAGACTGCTGCAGACAGGAGGGACCTGCAGGCCCCAGGAGTTTGGGATTCTGGGGTTTGAGATCCCCTTGAAGTGGATTTCCAGGTGAGGAGTGGAGGCTAAGCTTTCTCACTGGCCCGTGATGGGGCCGTGGGGGCTCAGGGAGCATTGAGCATGGTGGAGCCTGTCTGGTCAGAAGTGCTCACTGGGTCTTGTAGCTCACAGCTGTTAGGACTCCAGGGCCACGTGGCACCGCCTGCACTCTCATGCCCTCTCCGTCTCTCCCCCCAGCCGCGACAATTCCCCAAGCCTGAAGGAGATCCGGAACGGCTGCCAGCAGCCCTGCGACCGGAAGCCCACCTTACCTCTGCGCCTTCTGCACCCCAGCCCGGACCTGGTGTCTCAGGAAGCCACGCTGTCCGAGGCACGGCTCAAGTCGGTGGTCGTGGCCTCCAGTGAGATCCACGTGGAGGTGGAGCACACCAGCACTGCCAAGCCGGCGCTGACGGCCAGCGCGGGCAACGACAGTGAGCCCAACCTCATCGACTGCCTCATGGTCAGCCCTGCCTGCAGCACCATGAGCATCGAGCTGGGTCCCCAGGCTGACCGCACGCTCGGCTGCTACGTGGAAATCCTCAAGCTGCTGTGAGTGTCCCTTCTATGTGCCTGTCACCAGTGGGATGAGGGAGGGGACTTGGCTTTGTAGTCCGTATTCACTGGCTCGAGGTGTGCAAGGGTGGGCATGCTTAGTGTGCACGCTTGAGTTGGGGTGTGGGTACGCATGAGTGTGGGTGCACATATGCAGAGTATGAGGCACACATTTTAGGTGTGTATGCATGTATGCTGGAGTGTCTGGGCACAGGGATGTACACAAACATACATGTATGCATGAGTTTGAGAATATGTGTGCGTGAGTGTGTGCATGAGCACATGGGTGCCAAGTGTGACTGTGAGTCTGAACCTCTGCACATTGTGTAAGGTGTGGGCTCATTCTGAGTTTGTGAGTGTCTTTATATATGGGAATGGCTTTGGGTGTGTGGTGTGATGGCATGTGTGTGATTGCCCTGACCATGTGTGTTTAAGTGCACAAGTGTGGGTGTGTCTAGTCCAGGTGTGGGCAAACTTTTTGACTCGAGGGCCACAATGGGTTCTTAAACTGGACCGGAGGGCCGGAACAAAAGCATGGATGGAGTGTTTGTGTGAACTAATATAAATTCAAAGTAAAGGAGCGGAGGGGAGAGCAAGAGAACCCTCCGCTCTTTCGGCTCCGCAGGCCGGATAGAACAGCCGAACGGGCCGTATCCGGCCCGCGGGCCGTAGTTTGCCCACAGCTGGTAGTCACTGTGCTGCTTTTATGCATGAGTGGCTATGAGTGCACACATGTGGGTATGAGCATTTGTACACAGAGGTACAGTGTGTGTGTTTCTCTGTGTGTGAAAGCAGGTGTGTCCATGAGCCAGCGTGTGAGTGTTTGTGTTGTGTGACCTGTGCATGCCTTGTGTGCTCAGTGTGGTGGTCTGCTTTATTTTGGGGTGTGTGCCTGTGGGTGTCGGTGTGGTTGTGTGTGTGCATATATAGCAGTCTCCTGTAAAGGGTGTATCTTTGGAAAGCGCCCCCCGGGGTTGTGCTGAGGACGACACTTCCTTGTGAGCTCTCATGGGCAGGCAGGGAGGCGCCTGCGGGTCAGGCCCTTGCAGTCCTGGCTGGTGGGAAAAGCTCAGAGGGAGCCAGGGACCAGGTCTACGCTGGGTGTTTCAGGTCTCTCCCTACCCTCCCTGAGCCTCAGCAGTGTGACTCTACAATGTGGGGATCTGCATCTTTGACCCTCATGAGTCTTTCTAGTTCCACCACTCACACTTGTACCACACAGACTCCTCCCAAATTCATGCACCTGGTTCCTCGGTCCCCAGGTGGAGGGACCTGGCCTGGCTCCGTGGTCCCACGGCCAGCTTGGCGGGAGAATCCAGCAGATGCCTCGCTGCTCACTCCCACTGCCCTGACCCTCAGAACAGAGCTCGGCCCCTCAGGGCCAAGTCCAGAGGTTGGCATTGCCAGGTGCAGTCAGTGGGGTGGTGGGCTTTTCAGAGGGGTTGGGGGAGGGCGTATGGCACCTGTCTGAAGTCTGGGCACCAGGCCCCTGGATCAAGGGGAGGCCTGGCTCCGGGGGCTCGTCAGGGCTGACGGGGTCTCCAAGGCAGCTACAGGCTCTGCAGCACAGGTTCAGCCTCTGTGGTGAACGTGTTGCTGTCTGGAGGGTGCACAGGGCCCGGAGGATGGAGGCAGCCTGCCATGCCTGCTGAGCCAAGAGCTAGTCTGGGGGGCCTAGGAGGTGCCCCGAGCTCTCCAAGCAGAGCTTGTTGTGTCTGTGAAGGTGAACACGCGCACACAAGCACATACACATGCACACACACATACACATACCTACACACATCAGGCAGTGGCTTCGTGTGGTTGGAAAGGAGACTGTAAATGCTACATCCACAGACACTTCTTCTCCTATCTAGGCCCTGAGAGAGGAGAGTGAGGCCTCCTGGGGGTCAGCTCCAGCCTCACCTGGTCCTAGCCGCAGAGGCCAGTGAGGGCACAGCCACATCTAGCGACACTCCACCCTCCCGCCCCCGCCTCCGCCAACACCCCCCCCCCCCCACACACACACACACACACACTGGTCGAAGGAAATTGCAGATTCTGCTCAGAGATCTCCTAGAACAGTGGTCGGCAAACCGCGGCTCGCGAGGCACATGCAGCTCTTTGGCCCCTTGAGTGTGGCTCTTCCACAAAATACCACGGTCTGGGCTAGTCTATTTTGAAGAAGTGGCGTTAGAAGAAGTTTAAGTTTAAAAAATTTGGCTCTCAAAAGAAATTTCAATCGTTGTACTGTTGATATTTGGCTCTGTTGACTAATGAGTTTGCCGACCACTGTCCTAGAACATGCCCCACTTTCTCCCAGGAGTGTGGTCCGCCCTCCGAGAGACGCGCTGGCCACAGCCCTCATATCCTCCTCGCCCGGTTGAGGCAGGGCCCCCAGGCCAGAAATGGCCCTGCTCTCCACCCCGGCCTGCCTCTGGCTGGCTGCCACATGCACCTGGACTCCCAGGCCTTCTGCTGGCTCGGGCCCTGACTCACATTAAGCACTAAGGGTTTGAGTTTCATCATGCAGTTCACACACATTTTTTTTTTTCTTCTTCATAAACATGCTCATGAATGAAGACTCTGTTCTTCCTGATCTGTTTCCAGACCTCCTGCCTGCCCGCATGGCCCAGCTGCCAAGGCGCGACGGGGGTCAGGGGCCCGGTCAGGGGCTACCCACTGGGAGCCGGAGGTGTTCTGACGGATGCGCAGAGCAGCCTTACCTCCGTTTGGTGTCTCCACAAGGCAGGGTTACCATGGGGGCGCGGAGGGGGGCTTCAGAACACAGTGTGGGCTTGCTAACTTCTTTTCCGAGCAACTTGCCTTCTCCATCTCCACTGCCTGCTTGAGTCACTGGCCCACTGGAGGGCCTCGGACACGCTGGGCCCCCCAAGCCCTAGCACCTCAGAGCACGACGGCATGGGAAACATGGGAAAGAGCGCAGGTTCAGAGCCAGTCTGCTGGGCTCAGGACCACAGAGATATCAGAATTCGCTTGTGACCTGGGCAAGTTACTCTTCTTCTCTGAGTCACAGCTGCCTCGGGGCAGTGGACGGGTGGAGGGCATGGCTCTGGGCGCCTTGCAGGTGTAGACACCAGGCAGATGGGAGTCACTACACTTCCTGAGTACAGCTGTGCTTCCTCTCTTTGAAGACACTGTTGAGAGTAAGATGCACCGTTGATTTAAGGACACTTTGAGAGGGAAAAAATACCAATATGGCATTCAAAGCACACTGATGGCCAGAAACATGCATCTGGGGACTTAGGGAGTGCGTATATGGCAGTCCGCTGGTAATCGTGCAGCATTCTTGGCTCCTCCCGCCCTCAGTGTTCTGGGCTGTGAAATGGGTATCTTTCTCAGGGAGCTGCTCTAAGAATTTAGTGGCATGGGACCTTACCGGGCTGGTTCTTGATAAGAGAGGACTGCTGTTATCAATAGGAGTGCTCCCTGAATGAGAGTTATGTGTAAGGAATGAAAGAGGAGGCTCTAATTGGAACTGAGGGGTCTTAAGAGGGCATTGTGGGGGGCAAAGGAAGCCAGGCTTAGCACCTTGGCCTAGCTTGTCAGCCCTATTCATCAGACCAGGCACTGCTGGTCCCCAAGTGTGAGTATCACGCCCCCCCCCCCCCCCACACACACACACACACACACACAGCCTGGGCCCTAAAAGGCCCTGGCCTTGGTTATGTGTAGGAAAGCCCACACATCGTTAGAATTTCACACCTCTGAAAGGAACGTAAGCCTCAAAAAGTTCCCTGGAGACCCTTGAAAAGGAGGACTATTCCAGATGCAGGTCAAGGTTGCCCCTGAAAACATCCCCTTGTGAGGCCCAGGCTGGGTGGTCTGACGGAGAACATGGACTCGGGAGCTAGACAGAGCAGCTGGGTCTGTGGTGGTTTGGAGTCCGGCTGGGCACCTGCATGCGATTCGCGTATTTATCCATCTGTTTATGCACTCCTTTATTGGGCATTTACTGCGCACCTCAGCTGGCCAGGCTCTGCTAGATGCCGAGGTCCCAGCTGCTCCCTCTGAATCTAGTAGCAGCAACTGCTGAAGGCAGTGACACCGCCCGCCGATGGGAAGGAGTGGGAAGCCGGTGGCCACACGGAGGCCATAGACAGGAAGAGCAGGGAGCAGCCATTGTGAGGGAGAGGGGCACAGTTCGGCGCTTTTTTATCAGCTCAACTCGGGATAGTTATTTTTGCAAAAACCTGGGTTTTAAAAGAGGCCTGGCAGTCTGGAGGTTAGCTGGAAGATGCCCCAGCCATCGGGGGCTATTGGGGAAAATGTGGATGAAGGGGGGCTTGTCCTAATGGCAGGGAGGTGTAACTAGAAGTAGAAGGCAGGTGCCAGGAGGGGACATGGGAAACATGGTACATCACCCAGCATAGTCCGCTCCGTGAACCGCCCCAGCCAGATGCCGCAGCTCCGCTGAAAAGAGACACCAGGAGTTCAGGGCAGGGAAGGGGGATTGATTGGGAGCTTGGAAATCCTGTCTCATCTGTAAGTGGGGATCTAGAGCTAGCCTGGCCCCATTAACGTGAGGAGTGAATGTTGGGTGCCTGGAGCCTGAAGCTGTCGGAGGTCCTCACATTGCTCGAGGCACCTCTCCCTTTCCTCCCTGAGCCAGGGAAAGCCTTGCTGTCTTGTCTACTTCATGGGGGTGGGTGGTCAGGCTGCTCATAGTCAGGCCTGCCGCTCTCCCTCCCCTCCCGGCCTGCCCGACTCGCCAACCCTGAGGCTGGCGCTGCTCTCCAGATGCTCATGGCAGGTGCTCTGCTCTCCATTCCTTGGGCCTGGCCAGCCCCTGGGCACCTAGCCTTCCAGCCTCTGCCCAGCACACCCATTGCACATGCTCAAGCTGGTCGGACCCGGAGTTTAGAGCAGACTTGGAGCTGGGCTGGGCTGGGGCAAGGAAGAAAATGTCTGCCTCTTCCTTTCTTTCCCCCCTTTTTCTCTTTCCTGATCCCGGGTGAGCCATGGGGAGGCCAAGCTCCAGGCTGGAGAGACGAAGGAGGGAGAGGGCTTCTTTCCAGACCCCTGGCCTCCGCCTCCCACTGAGCTTAGCACCTGGGAACAGGGGACAGGCTTGTCAACATCCCTTTCCATTCAGGAGTGAGACCTGGGCCGGGCTGTGTCATCGCCCTGGATGGAGCCCAGCGTGTGCCCACACACTGGGACAACACCCACACTGATTACGGGAGATTAAAGTCGCCTTCGAGTTTTCTGCATTGATGGCATTTTTACAAAGAACATATTTTATTATTTCAAAGCAAAAGGAAAACTAGTAAGTGCCTTTTTTGATAAAGGGAAATGGCCTTCACAGGTAGATGCAGGGGATACGCGGTGCCATGTAGCTCAGTGGGGAGGAACACAGACGCAGGAACTAGGGTCTTGAGCTTGGGCCAGCATGTGTCCTCACTGGGACTCAGTTTTCTTGTCTGAGGCATGGGGCCAAGTCTGTGGGAGGGACACCTGGCCTGACCCATGTGTGTATCCACAATGTTTGCTATTACTTTTAGGTTTTCTGGAAACCAAGAGTCAGTCAGTGGCAGATGGGTGTTGCGAGGGAAGGGATTCCTGCAAAAAGGTGACCCTTCCCCCGGAGAGAAGCACACAGGTATCCGTCAGAAGGGGGCTGTATGTCCTGATGTGCGTCTGACAGGCCTCTGAGCACCTGTGCCCAGCCACCCATGGACGGCACAGAGCGTGTGCCCAGCCTTGGGCACTGGGATCCACGGAGCCCTTGCTCCGTGCTTCCTATCTGCCTGAACTCAGATGGTCACCGAGGTGCTCAGGGTCTCGCTCTCTCACCTGTAAAGCAGGTGTGATTCTCCCTCGTCCTTTAGTGCCTGTTCTGAGGATTAAGCAAGCAAGTTCATGCCCAGCACACAGCCCGGTAGGTGCTCAGTAACCCTCAGCCAGCAGCACTGTAGGACTCAGCTCAGGCAACCAGGCTTTTGGAGGAATTTTCCCCTACGTGTCCGGCGTTTGAGTCTTTCCTCCGAGCCCTGCAGGGTGTGGGCTGGGTTCCGAAGGCGGACACTTGATCACCATGTGTTTAGAGAAGGTGGGGTGGGAAAGCTCTCAGGAGTTAGCGAAACCATCCCTTGGTGGTGGGGGCAAATACTAGTTCTCACTCTTTTTTGGTCTAAAGCACAGGTGGACATAGAGCACATAAACATACACAGTATGTTGGGAGAACAATGAGGAGAATTCATTAAGAAAGCTCCTTGGGCCCTGGCCGGGTGGTTCAGTTGATTGGAGCGTTGTCCCGTACACCAAAGGGTTACCGATTCGGTTCCTTGTCTGGTCAAGTACAGAAGCAACCAATCGATGTATCTCTCTCACATAGATGTTTCTCTCTCTCACTTCAATAAAATTATGTCCTCAGGTCAAGATTAAGAAAAAAAAAAGGAGAGAGCTCCTTGGGGCGGGGGCCCTGGGACAGGGGACAGAGGGTACCAGATGAAAAGAAGGCTGAGAAACACTGAATTTAACATGAAGGAGTTATGGGGCCATAGGACCAAGAATCAGGTGTGTGCACTAACCTGGCTGTGTGCAAATGCTCCGGGGCCTGGGGAGGCCTGTCGGTCCTCAGGCTGAGGCGCTGCCGTTCCCCAAGTTTCCTGCCCCTCCTGGCTTCTCTGGGGAGTTGGCAGAAAGAGCTGCTTCTTTAAGAAGCTGTGCTGGTGGGAGGGGAGCCGCCCTGCTGGCTGCACAGCTGCCTCCGGAAGCCGTTGCTGCCGTTCCGGGCCCTTTGAACGGCCCAGCTCTGCAGTCACCTGGCAGTTCCTTACCACTTCTCACCTGGGACAGGGACTCTCGTGGGGCCGATTCCATGAGCTAAGTCCCGACGTGGTGCGTGCTCAGCAAACTGCAGCTGCGGTTATCCTTCAGGCGGATGCTGTTCCTGCTGTCGCACAAATGGGATGGGACCTCCTGCACTCGGTCTCGCCTGAGACCTCAAATGAGGTCTGTCAGGGCAGCCTGGACTCGATTTTTCATCAGCCACTGCTGTGTTAGCCTCAGTTTCCCCATCTGTTAAGTGAGGCTACTCGTATAATCATACTCTATAATAACAGTATCATAATTAACAGTATCATAATCTTCATTGTGAAGAGTAAATGAACAGAGTAAAGCTTTTGGCATATACAGAGTGCATGTCCAATGTGTTGACAAAGTCGTAGCTGTTATTATTTTTTCAGTATTATTATTACTACTACCATTGGTGTTATTATTGCTATTAGCAGTAACTGTTTGTTTTTTAAGCTGTTATCTGGACATACACTAGCAGTATCCAATATATCAGGAGGGTTGACCCAAACAACAAATAAATAGCCTATAATTTTTATTTTTTGTGAATCAGTCAGTTCTGGTTAATCAAAGATGAGAATGACTTTGTATTCCCAACCTAATCCCCCTTGTATTAGTCTGTATTAGTCTGCCCAAGCTTCCATAACAAAATTACACAGACTGGCGGCTTAAACAACAGGCATTTATTTTCTCCCAGTTCTGGAGGCTGGAGCTATGAAATCCAGGTGTGGGCAGGGTTGGTTTCCTCTGAGACCTCTTTCCTTGGCCTGTCGATGGTTGTCCCAAGTGTCTATGTCCTCACCTCCTCTTATAAGGGACCTACCCTGTGACCTCATTTACCTTAGTCATCTCTTTAAGGGCCCTGTCTCCCAATACAGTTGGATTCTGAGGAGCTGGGGTATTAGGACTTCAACATGAATGTGTGGGGGGTACATTTCAGCCCTAACACCCCTGATAGTTCAAAAGATGGTACAGTGACCCCGTGGCCTGAGTTCCAAGGCCAGGAGGGAGGAGATTCTGGGGAGCGGATGGCCAGCCCCTTCGGCTGCCATAAGGAGGCCCCTGGGCCAGTTCTGTCCACCAGGTCTCGCAGCCATGCTGTAGCCACCAGCTGCTGTCCCAGCTCCCTGCTCACTGATATGTCAGAGCAGAGTTGGTGCCACCTGAGCCTCTGCCAGACTCTCACCCGGCCTGTGGCCATCCGTGACAGCACGCTGCAAACCTCACCCTTCCAGACCAAGCCTGACCTCACTCCTTCTCATTTTAGGTCGGACTACGATGACTGGAGACCGTCTCTGGCCAGCTTGCTTCAACCCATTCCATTCCCCAAAGAGTAAGTCCCACGCCCACCGCCCACCTGTGAGGAAAACCTGAGCCATCCACTGAGTCCCTAAGGGGGCCAGTCCTGTTCCCATGGGCCCGCTGGGAACATTGTGGATGATAGCAGGAGATGGAGATGTGGTTCTCAGCTTCGAGACCCTCAGAGAGGCCCCCCTGGGAAATGGGGAGATCACTCCATTGCATTGTTAGGATTCACTGAGTTGAGAGTGCAAACAGCTGTCCCCACCGTGCCTTCAAGCAGTAAAGTTAATGATCTTGATTATGCATCAGATGGGAACAGTAATACCTGCCTCCTCTCTCCGAGGCCATGGTAAAAACATAAAAAAGCATGTGGAGTCACTTTACATGTCATACAGCGACATGCCGAAAGCTCTCTTATGTCCATTATGAGCATTAGCTCATGCTCCACAGTGAGTTGGCCAGAAATGGACCCTCTGCCTCTCTAGCCGGCCCTTACCCCACTCCTTGTATTGAATTTATCACAACAAAATAGGGAGAAAACTGCTGAGGGTGATGGCCTGAGAGAAGTCGTGTTGAATAACCAGGCTCTGAAATGCCTCCAGGTCTCTTTCAATCGGCATGGAGGAGCCAGGCCTCTGGAGGCAGCTGGGCTCTCTGGAGCCGATTAGCAAGCCCGTGTTTATGAAATGTGGCTCTCTGAGGGGGACATTACACTCAGTAATTGCCCCATTTGCTGGCTGGGCTGGTCCCCAGGAGCCCCCAGGACCCGAGACCAGAGAAATCTGACTCCTGAGAGCCGCTGGTCTCCAAGAGCAGTGGCGTCATTGGCTGCAGCCACCGTCCCCACAGCCCAAGGGACACACTTGACAGTGGACCCATGATGCAATTAGCTTGGAGAACATCCCCGAATGCTGCCCTGGTGCGCACCTTAATTAGTGCGAACACCTAACGAACACCCCTGGGTCCTGGTGTCCACGTGCAAACACACAAACCACACGCATCCAGCGAGCACCCTCCTGCTTACAGGGTGGGTCTGGGCGGCTGAGGGGCGTGGGGCTCAGTCTGCTCACTCATCAAAGGAGGCTTTGTTTTGCAGCTTCAAGTAGGAACAAAATGTCGGTGCTTCATCCCAGCTTCCTGTCCATTCTTCGAGTCAGCCATAGAGCCTAGCGTCCCCAGAGAACTCTGGATGGTTGCCCTGTTCCAGAAGCTCCCTGCTAACCGCACTCTCCCCTTTGTTTTCGTTGCAGAGCCCTCGCGCACGAGAAGTTCACCAAGTGAGTATTTGGGCAGTGCCCTCGTTACCTTCTTCTAGTGCGAGTGCCCTCTGTCCCAAGGTCATCCCAGCGGCCAGCCCTCCCTCCGTCACGTGCATTCTGGGAGGCAGCCAGGCTCCTCTGGGAAGTTCTTCCACACCCGTCCAGGCCCATCCAGGAGTTTCCTCATCCCGCCAGCTCCCCTGGGCTGGCTCCCCTCAGACCCCGTCCTCGTCCACCTAAGCTCGGACCCTGGGCATGACTGTCCCCACCTGTCTCTTTCAGGGAACTGAAGTACGTGATTCAGAGGTTCGCCGAGGACCCACGACAAGAGGTGAGGCCTGCTTTCTCCTCCCAGCCCGGCCATCAGGGCTCCAGCAGGCGCCGTCTGTGGCCCTGTCAGGGCCTCCTTGTCACCCGTGGGCATTCAGAGCAGTTGACAGAGGCTCCTTGCCGTGTGCATAAACATGCTCACCCTGTCTCAGACACACGTGTTCTCATTTAATCCTCATAATCCTACCAGTAGGTTCTATTTATCCCCATTTTACATCAAAATTACCCTCTTTTGGAGGTGAGAAAACTGAGGTTGAGTTCCATCCCCAAGGTCATGCAGTTGGTACAGGCTGAGGCAGGATTCGAACCCAGGGAGTCTGGCTGCAGAGCCTGTGCAGTAACCAGCACTGCAGTGGGCACACTGGGCCAGGAAGAGCTGCGGAGACAGCAGGGTGCTGGCCCTGCCCGGAGGAGCTGAGGCCCCTCGTCTGTGCACATGGGTTCCCGAATGTGGGGTGGTCTGTCTCCTCTGTGCACCTGGGTTCTGGGATGCAAAGGAGAGAGCAAGTTATTGATGGAGCCTAAATGTACTCTCCTCAGGCCATGCTGTAAAGCCTAGTTCCAGAAGGATCCAAAAAGATCTAGTTCCAAAACACCATGATTCTAAACCCTGATCCAAAAGCAGTCCTGAGCCTGATGGGAAGAAGCAGGACTGGCAGATAGGAAGCATCTACCTGGCTGGGACCAGTGATGGCCTCCCTTGTTTCTAGGATTCTCAGAATCCCCTGAAAAATGATCCTTTATTTCAAACTTTGAAGTTTGGAGAATAAAAGTGGTACCAGCTGCGCCCCAGAGCAGAGAGGCAGAGCCAAGTGCTGGGAGGGCCTCGCCCGCCTTCTCCTGTGGCCTCCTTTGATTTTCTCTCCTGTTTCTCTTCCTCCCTCTCCCTTCACTCTCCACTCCTGCTTTCTCCCTCCTAAATGAAGCCAGGGTTGTTTTCTTACAAATTCTTTGCTGTATTTGTCGAATAAGGTTTCATGCTCTTGATTCCGTGGTTCTTTGAAGCTGATAAGTTAACATTCGATGTCCTCCCGACGCAGAGGGAAAATCAGAGCCCACTGCCTCTGTGTTTTGTTTACTTGTGCTTTATTGAATATCTGTGAGTCAGGGACTCTTGGCCGCAAACTGTCCTTCCCTCCTGAAGGAAACACTGGGCGCTTCTCTCCGCTTTCTTCGGAGGCCGGGAGGAGGGGAGGACATACTGTTTCTCTCGCTGTGCGAGCACAGTGGTGGCCAGGGTGGAAGTGGACTTGTTCCGCCCAAACACGCACCCGTATTTGCACCTGTGCACACCCGGCCCACCCACCCTGGGAAGGAGGTTGACAGCCATTAAAACTGTCCCTCACCTTGGAAAGAGACCCTTCTAGGGAGAGGCACAGAGATCAGAAGGGGGTGCAGATGGGACCTACTGAGGGGGTGGCAGAGTCCCAGCGAGAGAGAGGGATGCGCAGGGCGGGGACCCAGAGAGGACAGCACCCCTGAGGGTGAAGTAGGAAAGTCAGGGCAGACACTCAGAGGCAGGGGGGCAGGTACCCAGGGGTGAGGATCAGTGATGGGGCAGCGAGAGGGGGAAGTCTGAGGGGTTAGAGACGCAGAGAGAAGGACAGAGACCCAGAAAGAGAAAAGGGGGGGAAATGCTCCTTCGTCCCCCAAAAGGCACAGGGGAAAGGGGGGCTGCGTCTGAGCAGCTGCGTCGAGCCTCTCTCTCCTGGTTTGGCCACAGGGTTACTCAGGGCCACTAACCACGCTGGGCCGGCCTCTCTCCCGCGGGCTGATGCTGGTGCTGGAGTCCCCAGGGTCAGGACCCACAGTTGGGATTTAGTTGAAGGCCAGGTCACTGACTGAACATACGTGACGGTTTCACTGCGGGACTTGCCCAAGCCCTTCCCGTGCGTGTAGATTGCGGTTCAACGTTAGGGTGGGTCTGCGTGGCACTGACCCTGTGCCTTCCCTCCCGCAGGTGCACTCCTGCCTGCTGAGCGTGCGGGCTGGCAAGGACGGCTGGTTTCAGCTCTACAGCCCCGGAGGGGTGGCCTGCGATGACGATGGGGAGCTGTTCGCCAGCATGGTACGTGGGGGTCACCTCTCACGGTGAAGGAGAGCTGCCCGAGCCACGTGGGCCCCCCGGGGGTTTCCAGGCTAGCGTGAGGCTGGTGAAGATGGCGGTGAGAGCACATGTCACTTTCTCCTCTCCTGCCCGAGCCGGCACCCAGCTAGGGGCTTGAACTCTGCCCCACTCAGTCTCACTCAGCAGTGTGAGGTGACGCTGTTAACCCATTTACAGACGAGGAGGCTGAAGACGAGGTTAGCAGCCCAGGCTCACACAGTTCATCGTGGTTGCCATGTTAAGTCCAGGGACTGAGCACATGGGGACTGTAGGAGGCACCGCAGGTCCGCCAGCTCGTCGCATCCTGCAGTGGAGGCCCAGGTCGGGAGCTGAAGGAGACTCAGGGTGTGAGATCACCAGACCATGAACGGCACCGGGGGTGACTTTGGTGCCTTTGTGCACTGTGTCGGACACCTCACGTGCACTCTCTCTTAGTCCTCACAGCAACCCTATCCCTTAATCACATCCGTGTGGAGGTAGGCCCAGAGGCACAGAGGTCACACAGGCCTTCCGACTTCTCGTCCTCCCTTGACCCAGGCCCAGGCTGTCCAGAGCCGGCCCCTCCTTCCAGTGACAGAGTGTCTGTCTCCTGAGAGGAGCACAGACTCCATCTCCCAGGCCAGATGCTCTTCCAGGTGACTGGCCACCTCAGTTGTCCCACTTGTTGACAAAACCAACTCAGTTCTGAGATCACACCTGTTCCCAAGCCTGAGACAGCGAGAGTGTCAGCCAGGCCGGGTCAGATGGCAGCGCTGCTACTCACTAGCGTGATGACCTTGGGCTGCTAACCTGCCTCTCTGGGCTTCAGCTTCCTCGTCTGTGAAACAGGGAGTGTAGTGTAGTCTTTTGGGGGGTCCCGGGGGATCACGTGTGATAGCAAGGACAGGGCGCAGCGCAGCGCACAGCAGTGCTCGGAAGGGACGGCTGTGGTTAGTCCCATCTCTGCTGGGCGGCGGTTCCGCAGGCGAGCGCTCATGAGGCTCACAGTGAGCCCAGCTGAGATCCTGCAGTGATGACTCCGCCAGGTGCTGCCCTGGAACTTTCTAGAAAGGGGCTTATTTTTAGTCGTTTTTCTTATGCACTCTCTCCACTCCTCACATCCCTTTGGAGTGCCCTGTGTATCCTGGAAGTGCTGGCCCTGCCTGCCTGCACCTCCTCTCACCTCTCCCTGCGGCTCCTCTGACGTCACAGCTTCACCATGGCAACACCCTGTGGTCCCCACCCCTGTGTGAGAGAGACTTCAGGGAGCTGGCAGAGCTGTTAATGATGGAGCGGAAAAAATATACTTGGGAAGGAAGGAAGCAGG
Organism: Plecotus auritus; assembly: GCF_963455305.1. Taxonomy (NCBI): domain Eukaryota; kingdom Metazoa; phylum Chordata; class Mammalia; order Chiroptera; family Vespertilionidae; genus Plecotus; species Plecotus auritus. The sequence continues at coordinate 21,196,899 of NC_137785.1, forward strand.
CAGCCCCTGGGATGGCAAGGCGTCATTTCCACGGATATGCAGGCAAAGAAGGTTGTCCCCTTGATTAGGCCACCGTTTCCAACCATGATGGGCACTGGCTATTGTGTGAAGTCGGGGAGAGCAAACGAGGTGTTGGGGCCCAGCCCTGTCGGTTGGGTCCCCTGCCCTTCGGCCCCGTCTCCAGGAACCAGAAAGAAGCAGTTTCCTTAATGGCTGCTCCACCTCTAACCCAGGATGGAGCAGAATTTGCCTATTGCATTCCTGGGCCAGGTGATCACGCACAATACCTTCGGGGCTTACAGAGGGCTTAGGAAGCGGAGGCGCGGCTCCGTGCCATCCCCTGTCCCGTGAGGCCGGGCACCCTGAGCGAGGGCTGCCCGGGGGTTTCTGCCAGGTTCACCAGTGCTGACCCAGAGGGCCGAACGTCAGCAGAGAATATGTGGTAGGAAGTTGACTGTCTTGACCATGTTTAGGAGCACAGTTCAGTGGCATTAAGGACATTCACACTGTTCTGCAGCTATCACCACCATCCTTCTCCAGAACTTTCATCTTCCCACTGGGCTGCTGCCCCATCCAGTCCTGGCCCCGCCATCCACTTTCTGTCTCTAACTGCTCTGGGTCCCTCCTGGGAGAGGAATCCTCGGATTGTCCTGTGTGTCCTCGAGGTTCACCCACGTGGGAGCACGTGTCAGGGAGGGGTCCTTTGAATGCCCCTGCGGGGGCTGGTGATCAGGTTGGATCTCTCTGTCCAGACAGGACATGTTCTGATCAGTGTCTTCTCGTTTCACACACCTTCCACACACGGAAGCAGGCACCACAGGCCACAGCCCCTTCACCTGGGCCGTCTCTCCTCACAGGTGCACATCCTCATGGGCTCCTGTTACAAGACCAAAAAATTCCTGCTCTCCCTGGCGGAAAACAAGCTGGGACCCTGCATGCTCCTGGCGCTGAGGGGCAACCAGACCATGGTGGAGGTGAGGAGCCATCCCAGTCCCTGTCCTTGCGGCTGGAGCTCTGAGCACAGAGCTATTCCAGGAGCTGGGGACACAGCGGCGGGCCCGGCAGGGGCAGTCCCAGCCTTCGGAGCTCAGCGGGCAGGAGGCCTTGGCCCACCAGTTTCTTCCTTTCACCTGTGATGGGCATCGCCCAAAGGCTCAGGAGTGTCTGCTCCGTAACAGACCAACCCAAATGGGGCTCGAACAATAATTACCTTTCTATTGCTCACGGAGCTTGGGGTGACTGGACTCAGCTGACCAATTCTCACTCTGTATCTCTCAGGGGGTCACAGTCAGATCGAGGGCTGGCTCACCTCCAAGGCTTCTGGCCTAAGAGGACTCCACCGGCCGAGCTCCCGGGCCTCTCTCCACGCAGCAGCCTGGGGTAGGAGGGCTCCCACTCACCAAGGAGCACACACCAGTCGCAGCCCCCATGTCACCTCCCTGCTCCTCTGTCTCCCCCAAAGTCCCCAGAGCCACTGCACAGAGAGGCCAGCCAGAGCCATACCGCTTCCCAGCTCAGCCTCAGAAGTTAGGCAGGCGGCATCACTGCCACTCACACCCGCTGGAAGTCAGTCCCCAAGGCAGGGCTGCAGTCAAGGGGACAGGGTTAGACTTCTCTGAGCAGGAAGAGTGTCCCAAGCAAGTGGGAGGGATGGTGAGACTTGAGGAACAAAGAAGAGTTAGCAAGAGGCAGGAGCGGAGCCTTCCAGGCTGTGGGACTGAACCCACCAAGGCCCGCAGCAGGAGGCTTGGTGGGCGAAGAGGCGAGGCCAGGCCCTAGAACAGGGGTGGGCAAACTTTTTGACTCGAGGGCCACAATGGGTTCTTAAACTGGACCGGAGGGCCGGAACAAAAGCATGGATGGAGTGTTTGTGTGAACTAATATAAATTCAAAGTAAAGGAGCGGAGGGGAGAGCAAGAGAACCGGATAGAACAGCCGGATCCGGCCCGCGGGCCGTAGTTTGCCTACGGCTGCCCTAGAACATAATGAGTCCAGGGCAAGAGGCTCGGGATACGGGCGGACATGCGAGAAGAGCCTGGTGCCCGCAGGTCCTGGTGAGGAGCTTGGAGCTTAGTCCTGAGTGCCTTGTGTGGGGCAGGGAGAGAGGGGAGAGCAGGAGCCATGGAGTGAGGGCCGGGCTGGCTCTCCTGGGCGAGTGAGAAGGGAAAGGGGGTCTCAGAGGCAGGACTGTCAGCCTGTGGGTCCGGGCAGGGGGGCCTGGGAGGGAAAGTGCGTGTGCGGCTGCCCGAGGCACAGGTCCCCAGGCTCCAGCTCCGGGAGCATGTCTGAGCACCTGCTGTGTACTCAGCACGGGGACAGGAACCAGGGATAGAAAGAGGTGTCCTGTCCATGGGCCTGGTGTGCATCGTTTCGTGGGCATTTACTAAAAGCCTGCTTGCTGTGCACTCAGCTGGGCATACACCAACACTCCCCTGTGCAGGTGGGAAGCTGGGGCAGGCGATTTACAGTGTCACACAGCGGGAGAGCGGGCTGCTGATTTTCAAAATAAGGCCCTTAGGGTAGAAGGGGTGTATTGAGTTTACTGAGAGATGCCCCCTTTTCAGGGCACGTGGGGCTGTTGGGATTCGCAGCTTGCCTCTGCCCCTTCAGGGAGGGCCCATCCGGAGTTGCAGCCAGTGGTAACATGCTCCCCATCTCTCGGCAGATCCTGTGCTTGATGCTGGAGTACAACATCATCGACAACAACGACACCCAGCTGCAGATCATCTCAACCCTGGAGAGTACCGGTGTGGGGAAGCGCATGTACGAGCAGCTGTGCGACCGGCAGCGGGAGCTGAAGGAGCTGGTGAGCCCACGGCTAGGCCAGCCAGCAAGAGCACGGGGTGCAGCGGGGCAGAGCCCAGGGACCTCTGCACCAGTGGGGACCTCTTGTCTCATCTGATCCCCCTCTAGACCCAAAGATCATGATTAGCACCCACCACTCTCCAGATTCTCAGAGGCACAGAGAGGTCAAGCCAGTGCCCAAAGTCACACAGCATATTCAGGTCCTGGCCCGACGACCTCCTGTCTCATCCCTAGAGCCATACAAGGCAGTTACTATCTGCTCACCACTTCCCCCCGCCCCCCATCTCCACCTCCCATTTCAGTGCCTGGGCCTTGACTTTTAAATGCCAGCACATCTCTTGGCCAAACAACTCTCTGTCCACATGCTTGCATAGCAGAGCAGAAGTGGCGGGGCGTTCACACCCCCTGTCCCCTGGAGGAGCCCTCAGCCAGTGACTGGTGGGAGAGGGTATGCAAAGCCCTTCTCTCACTGCTCAGGAGGGGTGGTTCTGGGGCGTGGCTCCTCCACCACTTCCCAGAGGTCCCCGGGGCAGCTGGGTTGATAGCAGCACCTTCCATTAGGGGCCTTAATGGACTCCCTTCCCTACTCCCTGATTCTGGGAGCACCTCTTGAATAAACGGCCTTTGCTCAAACCTTGTCTTGGGTCTGCCCTTGGGATCACAACCATCATGTGCTTCTATAACCAAGAAATAGGTGCCCTGAGTGTTAAGAGAGGCGGGACACAGGGAGGAAACTCGGGAAAGAATGGGTCATAATCAGCGTGGTTTCTGTTGCAGCAAAGGAAAGGCGGGCCCACCAGGCTAACACTGCCCTCCAAGTCCACAGTGAGTTGGTTTTGTTCTCTCTGTGGGGCCGGGCGGGGGGAAGAGGCCGCTGGTCCTCCCTGCTGGGATGGCAGGGAGTGTCTGTTGGACGTGGTGGGGGGAGGTGAACCAGGACCCATAGGACTTTAACAGCCAGCTTTTTTAGGGGGAACCCAGGTTACAGGAAACCAAACATTTTGAAAAAGATGATTGCTTATTTATGTAAACGTGTTACGTTATTACAAATAATAATGGTATTAGCTAATGTACATTGAGCATTTTTATACCAGACTAGAGGCCTGATGCACTAAATTCATGCAAGAGTAAGCCTTCCTTCCCCTGGCTGCTGGCACCGGCTTCCCTCTGGCACCGGGGATCGGGGCTTCCCTCTGGCAGGCACATGGGACCCAGGCTGCCCTCACAGCCCCAGCTTTGTCTGGAAGGTGGTCTGGAAGGATGTCCGGTCTAATTAGCATATTATGCTTTTATTATTATGGATACTGTGTTATTTTATCCTCACAACAATCCACTTAGTTGGTCCTCTTACCATCCCCATTTTGCAAGGGATCTTAGTTTCTTATGTCCCGTTGCCCCACCATTCTTAGCACATGGTTTCTTCCTCATGGTCCAAAGAAGGCTGCTCCAGCTCCAGCCATCTTGTCTGCATTCTGGCCAGCAGGAAGAAGGAAGGGTCAAAGATGAACATGACCCTTCATAGAAGTTCCACTTGACACATCAACTTGTATATCATTGTCCGGGTTTAGCACATGGCCCCAGCAGCTGAAAAATTAGCTTTAATTCAGGACAGCCAGGTGGCAGCTAAAACTCAAGAATTCTATCACAAACATGGAAGGGAGAATGGATATTATCCTCAGCAACCTCATAGCCTGGGCCTCAGATATTTGTCAACCTCCACAGTCCTGAGAGTTGAGAGGGGGCCTTCGTGTTAGCACGTGGCAAGTGGGTATGGGAGGGGAGGTGTGTCTGCACACATACACGCTGTGGGGAGGACTTGGCCTTAGAGCACCCCAGTTGCTGACTCAGGTGTGAGTCACAGCACTGAAGGCTCTTTCCTCCGTCTGGCAACCGCCACCCACAGGGACAGCCCTCCCTCCCTGACACTCCCAGCCCGCCAGGCCATGCTCTCACCTCCGCTCCTGGGGATTTGCTGCCCCCCAAAACAGCTCTCTGTGGAGCAGGGGAAAGGAGCTGGGGGCAGGAGGTGGATGGCTCAGGGCCGCAGGGAGTTCCCGGCCGCCCCTAAGACCCCACCTGCCCATCTGTTTGCAGGACGCAGACTTGGCTCGGTTGCTGAGCTCTGGCTCCTTCGGGAACCTGGAGAACCTCAGCTTGGCCTTCACCAATGTCACCAGTGCCTGCGCTGAGCACCTCATCAAACTGCCTTCTCTCAAGCAGCTGAACCTGTGGTCCACTCAGGTACACACGGCCACCTGTGCCCACGCCTGCGTTCTCCTCCATGCACCCTGCGCCTGTGCCCTGCATTCTCCTCCATGCACCCTGCACCCTGCGCCTGTGCCCTGCGTTCTCCTCCATGTGCCCTGTGCCTGCGCCCTGCATTCTCCTCCATGCACCCTGCACCCTGTGCCTGCGCCCTGCATTCTCCTCCATGTGCCCTGTACCTGCGCCCTGCATTCTCCTCCATGCACCCTGCACCCTGTGCCTGCGCCCTGCGTTCTCCTCCAAGCACCCTGTGCCTGCGCCCTGCGTTCTCCTCCATGTGCCCTGTGCCTGCGCCCTGCATTCTCCTCCATGCACCCTGCACCCTGTGCCTGCGCCCTGCATTCTCCTCCATGTGCCCTGTACCTGCGCCCTGCATTCTCCTCCATGCACCCTGCACCCTGTGCCTGCGCCCTGCATTCTCCTCCATGTGCCCTGTACCTGCGCCCTGCATTCTCCTCCATGCACCCTGTGCCTGCGCCCTGCGTTCTCCTCCATGCACCCTGCGCCCTGCGTTCTCCTCCATGCACCCTGCACCCTGCATTCTCCTCCATGCACCCTGCGCCCTGCGTTCTCCTCCATGCACCCTGCGCCCTGCGTTCTCCTCCATGCACCCTGCGCCCTGCGTTCTCCTCCATGCACCCTGCACCCTGCGCTCTCCTCCATGCACCCTGCGCCTGCACCCTGCGTTCTCTTCCATGCACCCTGTGCCCACGCCCTGCATTCTCCTCCATGCACTCTGCACCCTGCTTTTGTGCCCTCTGTTCTCTGCCCCCTACACCCTCCTCCATACCCTGTACCCTCCTCCATGGCTGGCCTTTCTGCCCAGAGCCCATGGCCCAGTCACTTGATTACCATACCCCCTCCCTGACTCAGCAGCCACTTCCCAGAGGCAGAGGAGGTGTAGGACCTCATGAAGCCTAGTGGCCCATTTCACAGTTGGAGTTGCTGAGGTCCATGGCAAGGGCATGCCAGGCAGAGCTGAGAGGCAGGGTCTCCTGTGCCTGTGGGTAGCTGTGGGCCTTTTCCTTGTAATAATGGCCACAGCACAGCGACGCTTGCTGCCGGTGCTCAGGATCAATGGCACTATTAAGCACTTAGCATGGATCAGCACAGCGGTCTCCAGTCCACACCTGTGACCTGTCAGCCCCACCATCGCCACATTGTACAGAATGAAAATCGGCATACCCATCCGTTTGCCTTCCAGGCCCAATATTCCACTCCTTAGCCCATCCCCTGTCCTGCCCAGGAAAAGGCCACCTCACCTCCCACTCACAGCCCCCCATTGACGGATGGCCAAACCAGTTTTCAGGGAGGGCCCTTGCCAGACCCATCGCACCAGCAAAAGCTGGATTGGAACCGAGGTCAGAAGAGGCATTTGAGTCTTTGGAGAAAAGTGAGAACAGCCCAGACCCCGAGGCTGGGAGGGCTGTGGGCCTCAGAGCTGGGCTCTGTCCCTGTCACCTCCCTCCACAGCTGCCCCAACCTCGGGGTTATTTCCTGGGCTGCCTTGGGGGGCCAGAGTTGGTCTCCAGGGCTGAAAGGTTCTGTGCCCCACAGTTTGGAGACGCCGGCCTGCGCCTCCTGTCGGAACACCTCACCATGCTCCAGGTGCTGAACCTGTGCGAGACGCCTGTCACCGATGCTGGCCTGTTGGCCCTCAGCTGTGAGTACTGAGGGGCTGCCAGGGTGGGAGGAGCACCCTTCCATTCACTCATTCATTCATTCATTCATTCCACTTGACACCATGCACTGTGCTATGTAGCACAAGCATGTCTCCCCAGCACATGTCTCCCCAGCACAAGCATTTATTGAGCACCTACTATGTGCCAGGCACCATTCTAGGTGCTAGGAACAAAAGGGGGGAAAATTTCCCTGCCCTCATGAATTTAAATTTTAGAGGAAAAAGTAAAATGAGTAAGGCCCAGCCCTTACCCTCTGGATGCTGTCATAGCCTCAGGGGGTTAGGTTCAAGGAAGTGCTCCAGGGCATTGCTACTGTGCTCCCAGTCCACCTGAGTCATCACCTGTGAGCTGGTTAGAAAGGCAGATTCTTGGGCCCCGCCCCAGCCCTGCTGGCTCAGAAACTGTACTTTTATAAATGCCTACGAGAGTCCTGGCACATTGAAGTTTGAGAAGCGCTGCCCTCATGCAAAGAGCCACACAATACTCAGGGAACCTCACAATGGCATTTTCTGAGCCCAGCCCTCATCTACTGAATGAAGATCCTGGGGGGTGCTGAGCCTGGGGACCTGCATTTCCCATTTTAGTCCCATTGGTGTAGGTGAGAGGTCCTGCACCTCAGAAGGGAGGAACCAAGGAAGGCTTCCCTGGGAGGTGACTGGATCTGGGTGTGAAAGACATAGGTAGGAATTGGCCAAGAGGGAGGCGTGCTAGACAGTGGCCATGACTTCTACAAGGTTGTTGTCGAGGTGCTTAGGAGGGAGGGGGTGGGGCAAGTGGCAGGGTCAATGGGAGGCAGAGGAGATTTGGCGCCACTCCGCAAATGGCATTATTGCTGGATATCAGTGTTGATGGGGCCTGGGTAGCAGTGCAGATCCCTGGCCCTGCTCTGGCCCCTCGCCTCACATCTCTGGAAGTGGACAGGACATTCAGGTCTTTGACAGGCTCCCTGTGGACCTCATGACGCAAACCGAAGCTTGAGGGCTGCTCTGGAGAACCAAGGGCTTGGGTCAGCTTCTGGGGTTCCCTTGGGGAGAGCCAGCCACATTCCATCGGGGCTTGTCTGGGGCAAAACAACTCGAGCTCTGGTCCAGGCAGAAGAAGGACAAGACGAGGGACCAGAAGGGATGGCAGTTCAGAGGGCAGGGAGAGAACATGGGCCTAATTCCGACCAGCACGTGCCTGAAACAGGCATTCTGTCCCACGCAGCCCCCAGCTGTGCTCCCTCCCCGTCTCCTAAGCAGGGACCTTGGCATCTGCAGTCAGTCCCCCAGCTTGACCATCTCTTACCTGCAGCTGCCCCTGTGGGGTCTCACTGACCTAATGACTGTCTCTCTGTCTGTCTGTTCTTGTACAGCCATGAAGAGTCTCTGCAGTTTAAACATGAACAGCACCAAGCTCTCAGCGGACACTTATGAAGATCTGAAGGTAATTCCTTCCTTCCGTCCTCCTCCCTCCGGCCAGCATCTAGATAGCGGTGCTTTGCCCTCATGGAGGAAAAAGGGTATGGCCCAGCCGATAAGCCAGGAAAGAAAAGAATGGCTGATGGAAAGAACTGATAAAGAGCAGGCCAGCAGTGAACTGGTGGAGTGGAAAAGGGAGGGCCTGTGTGGCATGGGATGATGGGGACAGTCCTTGAGCTGAGACCCCAGAGGGCAGGCGCCAGGAGTGCGGGGGCAAGAGGAAGCCTCATGCGAAGGTCCTACGGCGGAAAGGTCACAGGAGCTGACTTTGTAGCAAACGTGACTAGAGAGTGAGAAAGAGAACAGACCGAGTAAGCCCACGTAGGTCACGGGAGGACTCTGGATCCCATCCACATGCAGGAGACAGCTTCAGAGGCTCCGACAGGGCCGTGAGCTGCTTAAAGCTTGTTCTGGCTGCTACGTGGAAAATAGATATTTTTGAGAGGGAGTATGAGCAAGAGTAGAAGCAGGGAGAACATTCACAGGCTGGTGCAGCCACACAGTAAGAGCTGGCGGCAGCCAGATAGGAGAGATGAAACTGGGGAAAGGAAGAGAATCGGAGTAGTGGCATTTTGATTGGGAGTAGGGAGTAGGGAGTTGGAGGCACTGGGCCTTCAGCAGCCTCCTGCCACCCCGTTATCCCGGGCTCAGTACCAGCTACCCCAGAAAGAGCAGGCAGGGCCACCGAGAGAGCCAGGGCGCTGGCAGGAGGCTGCTGGGACAGATCCTCCAGCAGCTCTTGGCTGAGGCCCCCTTCAGCGAGGCCTCCCCTGTCATCTCCCACCTCCGGCTCAGCCAGACCTGCAGCTGGGCTTTATCACTGGCCTTGCCTCCAGACGCCTTTGGTGTACCTACTGTGTGCCAGACCCATACTGGGGATGGGGACACTGAGTGTGGCAGGAGGAAGCACAGCTAACAGACAGGACAGGGCTTGGGGGCATTAGGGAGGGGACAGGCAGCTCCAGTCACGGGGGCAGAAGAACTTTCACAAAAGGGAGTCTTGAGAAGCCAGTTTGCCAGGCTGGCCGGAAGAGAGAGTCGTCCACAGGGTCCTGAGGGGCATGCAGGGAGGGGAGTGGGGTGCAGGGTGGGCCAGGGCGGAGCCAGCCTGGGTCCCACCCACAGGACTCAGACCTCAGCACCGTCAGCCTCACTCGGGCACTTGTCAGGAATGCCAACTCCAGGGCCCTCAGACCTGCGGTGTTTTAGGGTCTCCCAGATCGAGTTGCAGGGGCTGTAGTAAGCCGTGGGAAGAAGTCACTTCCATTTTCAAACACTCGGGAGACACCTGGTGCCAGCTGGATGGCACTGGCCCGTGCCTCCCAGCCTCCGTGTTTCGGGGACTCGGGGGGCCATGAAGTGCACAACCCAGTGCCTCCAGATCTCCCCGTTTTTCAAGAAAACCTGGAAATCTAGTTTGTCCTGAGCAGTCTGCTAATTTTGGAAGGTTGGCTTAAGTATTGTTTACAGTGCTGTCCTGTGACTGCAGGCCCTAGCGTGTGGCCTCTGCATTGGGAGCCATTGAGGGCTGCTGAGCACAGGAGAGGAGCCGTGAGGAGGTGTCTGTGTGGTAGAAGAGCTCCCTGGCCGGTGCCCAGGAGAGCTGGGAAGGGGGAGTAAAGGCAGGAGACGGGTCGGCAGCCTCCATGCAGTGCAGGCTTGTCAGGAAGGAGCCAACTGTTCCTAAAGGAGGAAGAGAGGCGGCGTCCGGGTGGCAGGGATGGAGAGAGGGAGCTGCCTGAGGAACGGCAGGTGGGGGCCATCCACCAGGCCCCTGGTACCAGCAGCTTAGGTGACCGCGCTTCGTTCACCTGCCGGTTTCTGAGAGGGATGGGGCTGTGAGCAGTGGTAAAGCGAGACATACCTTCCGCGGAGCACAGGGCCCTGTGGGACGGGGCTCTGGGCCTCATGCGTTAGGTGTTTGATCCCTGGCATCGTCCCGTGAGCCTGGGACTGGGACTGGATTCAGATTGGCCTCACAGATGAGGAAACGGAGGCTCCGGGAGGTTTGGGAGGGGGTTGTCCAAGGCCATGCGGCCAGCAGGGGATCCACAGCCCCTCTGAGGCCATTTTCTCTGGGGCCAGGGACACCCCACCTGCTCTGTTCTCTCTGAAGTCACCCCGCTCTGACCTCCAGGGAGCAGCAGGATGGGGAGGGCAGGGCCAGGTTCTGGAAGGGACCGGATCCTTCTTGCTCCTCCACAGGCCAAGCTCCCCAACCTGAAGGAGGTGGACGTCCGCTACACGGAGGCCTGGTGAAGCTCCGCGCAGGAAGGAGTCTGCAGCCGCAACACACAACTCTTGACGAATAGCCGTAGAGCGCCAGGCCTGGGTCCCACCCAGCCTCCTGGCTGTGCGATAGATGGGGGTCTTTCTGGGGGCAGAGGGCGCTGGGGGAGGGGGGGGGTCATGAGCACGCCCAGCCCCCGTCTAATTCTCTTAGCTTCGTAATTGGAACCTTGACCTGATCTAAACGGACTTTGTAGTAACCAGAGGAGCATCAGCGGGTGGGGGAGGGCGTGGGGGGGGGGGCTGGGGGCCCTTTGTGGATTTCTTTGCCTTTGTGTTTAATGCCGTGTGGGAACAGTCCACTCTGAGGCCGCCACCACGTATCCAGCGGGCCTCCGGGCCGAGAAGGAGGCTTCTCCTCAGAAGTCCCGTGGAGAGCTCACCTGCCACTGGCCCAGAAGGCCCAGTCCCACCACCCCGTCCTGTGTCCTCGCCATCGCTATGCAAAGTGGTTCTCGTTGTACATAAGATTTAAATAATGCGCCTATTTAAGAAACGTGACAAACTGCAGGTCTGGGACCTGCCTCTTATTTATGAAGTCTGTCCCGCCCGCCCACCTGCCGCCGCCCACCTGCCCTGGCGTGCAGTACTGTACAGACCAGTTGGCTGTCAGGGGAGTGGTAGTGTTATTGTTATTTTTTTAAAGGAAACAAAAAAAAAAGAACCTTCTTGGAAAATTAATTGCTTTGTAGTAATGGATTCTGTATGCTAATGCTCTCTCCTCCGTCCGTCTGTCTGTCTGCCCACCTCTCCCTGTGCGTTTCCCCGATGTCTCCAACTTCCTCACGGGGTGGGGGTCAGGCTGGGGGAGGAAAGTGGGGTCCCCACATTGTGGTCTTGCTCCTCCAAGGCTCTGGCTTTCTCTCAGCCCCTTTTACACATTTGGAGGGGGGTGCTAACCTGTCGTCCCCCCACCCCCGGAGAGGACCTGCCCACCCTCTCCCTCTCCCTCTCCCTGGAGAGCGCCCGTCCCCGTGCCTCCGCTGTCCTGTCCCTGACTAAGACTCTGCACCTGTGGCCTCCCTCCCGTGCCCGTGGTCTCCTCGTGCATGCGCCTCCCTGCATGGTCTCGGGAGGAGAGCGAGACATCGCCTCCACCAGCCTGACTGCCCAGCCCCCATGAATGTGACCACTGCACAGACCCTTGTTTCACCCGCCCGGACAGCCAACCTCCTTTCTTTTATAAACAGGCGGCTTTTTCTTAACAAGCCTTCACTGTACAGAACAGCCCCTTTACAGAGTACTTGGGGTCCCCCCTCCCCAAAGCCCCCTTTTCTGTTGTTTTAGCACAAATACGCCCCCTCCGGCACCTCCAGACCTAACCCCCAGTCAATGTAATTGTTTTATATATATTTAATCTTATTCAATGGAAACCATGCTTTTGTCGTTTTATACTTTGCTAGGTAGACTTTATTACCCCCCGACTATGCCCTCATTTTTTTAAAAAAGGAAAAAAAAGAAATTGGGTTTCAGTCTTAATTCATTTTACGTGCCAGGTTTTATTTCGTGTGCGTGTGAGTGTTCTGTTTTGTGTTTTGTTTTGTTGTTGTTGTTTTCTGTTGTTTGGTTTTATTCTCTCCCCGTGGTCCCATACTTTATAGCACTCTCGTGCAGGAAGAAGCAGAAGCAAAAAAAAAAAAAAAAAAAAAAAAAAATTAAAAAGGAAAAAAAAAGAACTGAGACATGCCACCTTTTCCCTTCGCACTGTTGCTTTTCCTGATGGTTATACTACTGTCACGTAGCTGTGTTCAGAGATGTGAAATACTTTCAGGCAAAAATAAACTGTAAGTGACTCATTGACCTCTGGCCTTTCTGTGTGGCTTCCCGAGGGTCTTGCCGGGGGGACGGGGCACAGCCCAGGCCGGAGTCAGGGCTCACAGCAGAGTCCAGTCACCTGCCTGGGTGTCCAGGGCTCCTCATCCTCAGCACTGCTGACATTTGTGGGGGGCGTCCTGGGCACCGTGGGATACTGAGCAGCATCCCTGGCCTCGGCCACTTGATGCCAGTGGTACCCGCCCCCAGTAGAAACAACTGAAAATGTCCCCAGATGTTGCCCACTGTCAGATGGACGCACCTTCTCTCCACCTGGGGACTCAAACATGCAGGTTCTGGTTCTTGAGGTCTCTGTGGGCCCGAGACTCAGCATCTCCTAGGAGCTCCAGACTGGTTCCTGGAGGGCTCGCCAAGTTTCATCCGTCTAGCTCCCTCCCCCAGATGTTCCCAAGAGGCAAACTCGATGTGCCCAAAAAGAATGGGGAGGGAGGCAGGAGAGGCTGGGTCTCTTGGTCAAGGTCAACAAGGGGACCAGGACAAGCTGATAACCAGGCCTATGGGAAGGTCTCCCCAAAGCTGGGTGAATGGCTGGGGCGGGGCTGCGACCAGGGCAGGGACCAGTTGCACAGACAAAGATTCAAGAAAAGCCTAGGAGTCAGAACTGCAGAACATGGAGCTTGGGACGACAGGAGGCAGGGTGACATGCAGGGTCTCGGCTTCCTCGCTGAGGCGGGCTGCGGTCACCTAGAATGAGCCTCTCCACCCGGCAGGCAGGGCTGGTGTGGGAATGCTGCCTCCCTGATTCCTCATGAGGGCAGAGAGCTCTGGCTCCTGGAGTCCCTCCCTGGGACTGACCTCCAGCTGCCCCCAGAGCCCACTTGCTTGTTGGACTTCCTGTCCCCCCGCCCCCCCCCCCCCCCCCTCACACACACACACGCACACTTTCCTGTTTCCTGGGACCACTTTCCACCTAAGCTGCCTGCCTCGGGGGAAGACAGTGGCTGATGCTGCCAAGCTTTCCTGACAGGCTGGGATAACCCTCCCAAGGCGGGTATTCCTGCCGGGCCTCAGCCACAGAGACAGCACCCCGCTGAGCTGAAAGGGCTCTGCACCTGGGCCCCGAGAATCAGCTTGCACACACTGTCAGAGGTGGGGGTGGCGGCTGACTCCCGGTGGCAGTAGAAATTGGTTCAATTGCTTTGGAAAGCGTATCCCCTAAAGCGAAGCCTCCGCCCACCCTGTGACCCTGCATATCCACTCCCGAGCGTGTGCCCGAGGGAACGGAGCTCACACGGCCACCAAAAGACACAGGAATGTTTATAGCAGCATTATTCATAGCAGCCGAAGAGTGGAAACAGCCCAGAAGTCCACTGAGAAGAGAATGAATAAACAGACCGCGGGCTAGTCATACAGCGGAGCAACGCAAGTGTCTCCGTCAACAGGAGCATGAAGACACGCACGGCGCCACGCCCACATGAGGGGATCCTGCAGAGAGAAGGGACCGGCTGGTGTGCAGTGACGTGGGTTCACTGGGTAGACATTACGTTGTGTGAAAGGAGCCAGACAAGATGAGGGTTTGCTGTCTGATTCCATTTATGTGAAGTGGAGGAGCAGGCACAGCGGTCTGTGATCACAGAGGCCACAGCAGTGGTTACCTGCGAGGGGGTGTGTGAACGACGGGAAGGTGGGAGGGAGCCTCTGGTGGTGCAGTGCTCTGTACACATCCTAGAGCCCCACACGGAACACTGGTGCCATGTACGGCTCATGTTGACACATAACAACCCACATGTCCATCAACGAACGGCCCCAGCCGTTAAAAGTGGCAGAAACAGACAATGGACTGTTATCCGTCCATAAAAAGGAATAAAGTATGGATACGCTCCTACATGGATGAACCTTGAAAACCCTATAGTAAGTGATGTCATTTATATAAAATGTCCAGAATAGGCAAAACAAGAGCGGGGGGAGGGGGGAAACAGATTGGTGTTTACCAGGGGCCGGGGAGTAACTGCTTAATGAAAATGGGGTTTTATGTTAGAATGATGAAAATATTTTAGAACTAGATAGAGGTGGTGATTGCACAATATCGTGAGTGTTCTAAATGCCACTTTAAATTGGTTTCTTCTAAGGTGCAATTTTTTCTCTCTCTCTTTTTTTTTTTTTTAAGTGGCATCAAAAAACAATGTTTTAAATGAGAAGTTGGTTGCTGCTCCTGTCTGTCTGGGCTTGGAAGGGTGTGGTGCCATGTCACCAGGACTTCGATCACAGCCATTCTTGTCCAGCGTCATGAAGACTTGGTGAATGTTTTTTTAAAGTGTCCCCTCCTCTAAACACTACATTGCCATCTGCTGGAACATTGACACAAACACACAAGGTTGTATAATAAATAGACAAACTCCCTTAAATGTGGTGCCCTGGCTCAACTTGCATGGCTGTATGTGGTGGGATGTGGGACTTTGCTTTATTTTCGGTGGGATGGGCCTTGAAAAACTTAATGCTGACCTTCCCTCTTGGTTTCATTCTTTAAAAAAAAAAAAAAAACTTCCTCAAATCATTTTTTTTATATATACTTTTTATTGATTTCAGAGAGGAAGGGAGAGAGAGAGATAGAAACATCAATGGTGAGAGAGAATCATTGATCAGCTGCCTCCTGCACTCCCCGCCCGCAACCCGGGCATGTGCCCATGACCAAATCAAACCCAGGACCCTTCAGTCCACAGGCCGATGCTCTATCCACTGAGCCAAACCGGCTAGGACCTGTTCTCATTCTGATGTGAGTATGGCTAGCCTGGGCTGGCCTGGCTCAGATTTGTCAGGGAGATGAAATCCACCTGGTCCCTGCTCTACTCACCAGTACATTTCAACCTGCCCTTCGGAACCACTTCCAACAATGAAACCTTCACCGAAGCACTGCTGGTCATCTCACAGCGGCAGGGGGCTGAGGATGGCCTGGAAGGCCCCCACCATGTTCCTGGCCGCAGACCTCTTGGCTGTTAGTTTTTCCTCTGAATGTAATGGTAGGGGCCGCCAGATATTCTCAAACACCAGGCTTGTCTCCTCTCTGATTTGCCAGGGAGAAGGCTGTCAGATCCAGTGGGAAGGAGGCTCAGAAAATGGGGTGCTGGAGTCTCAGCAGCTCCCAGGGCACAGGATACTCGTCACAGCAGCTTCGTTCTGGGCCCCCTCCCACTGGCTGCAGTAATGCAGTTTAAACCCTCACAGCCCCGGAGTTCCAGCAGTATCCATCGTGGGCATGGGCTCCGGGGGCTGGAAAGCTACTTTTGCCACACCCTGTATTCATTTACTAGAGAAAGACTTGTAGATCATCACCATGCATTTCTGTGGAATCTGAATGAATGAATGAATGAATGAATGAATGAATGAAAAACAGATGTGGAGAAAGGAAAGCAGCATTGCTGATGAAATGAGGGCTGTGGGTTGGGCATTGGACCTACATCTAACATCAGGACTTGGGCAGCGAGACTGGATTCTTGACTTTGAACTGAAGACAATCAAGTGTTTACCTGAGGCCACCAGGCTACAGGCACTCGGAGCTTTGTCCCTTGTTGGATTTGGGTCCCGCAGTGGGCCCAGGGTCCATGGTCCTGCTGCCTGCCATCTTACCAGGAAAGCGCCTTCCTTTACTTCCCATGGCCTTGCACTCATTAAATCATCCGTTCATTCATTCACAGAGCAAAAATGTGATGGATGAACCTTGAAAACACTGTGCTAAGTGAAAGAAGCAGTCACATCAGCCCACATATTATTCCATTCAGATGAAAGGGAACTCTTTGGAGACAGAAAATTGATCAATTGTTGCTTAGGGCTGAGGCGGGGCGGGAGAATATGCAGGTGATAGCTAAAGGGCATTGGTTTCCTTTGGGAGTGAGTGAAATGTTCTAAAAGTGACTGGTGCTGTCTGCACAACTCTGTCAGCATACTAAAAACCACGCAATTGTACACTCGGGTGGATGGTAGGGTATGTGAACTACATCCTAATAGGCTGCTTTTTAAAAATGCGCTGAGCCCTGGCCACTGTGGCTCAGTGGTTAGGGTGCCGTCCGAGCACTGAAGGATTGCGGGTTTGATTCCCATTCAAGGGCACTTTCTGGTCTGTGGTTTCAAGCCTAGGTCGTGTGCAGGAGGCAACCAATGGATGTGAGACAGACACATAGATGTTTCTTTCTCTTCTCTCTCTCTCTCCCTCCCTCTCTATCTCCCTCCCAGCCTTACACTCTCTCTAAAACAATCAATGGGAAAAAATATCCTCAGGTGAGGATTAACAACAACAAAAACTGTATTGAGTACCTACAGGAGACTCGGGAGTGAATGAAATAAATGCCATCCTCCATCACATACCATCCGAGGGAGGAGGCAGTCTTTAACATAATCCCACACCATCTTTCATGAGGGCGGAGGAGAGAGCTAAGGGTTTGTAGGCTGGAGTGCAGCCTCCAAGAGGGGATCCCTGAGCTCAGGGCCCAGATCTGGCGAAGGAGCCCTTCATGAACAGCCTGAGGGGGGGAGGGAGAAGGGAACAGCCTTCCAGGCAGGGGGAAAAGCAGGTGCGGGGACCCGGAGGCAGAGCCTCGCACTTGGGTGTAAGACTACTAGGAGGAGGAGGAGGAGGAGGAGGTGTGGGGCAACAGCATCCGCAGAGAGAGGCAAGGCCCTTAAGTCTATCGGAGGGGGAGGGCGGCCCTGAAGGGGCGGAGGGCGGCCCTGCAGGGGTGGAGTCTATCGGAGGGGGAGGGCGGCCCTGAAGGGGCGGAGGGCGGCTCTGCAGGGGCGGAGTCTATCGGAGGGGGAGGGCGGCCCTGAAGGGGCGGAGGGCGGCTCTGCAGGGGCGGAGTCTATCGGAGGGGGAGGGCGGCCCTGAAGGGGCGGAGGGCGGCCCTGCAGGGGTGGAGTCTATCGGAGGGGGAGGGCGGCCCTGAAGGGGCGGAGGGCGGCTCTGCAGGGGCGGAGGCAGGGTGGTGGTGGTGGTGGGAGCTGTGATAATGCCCTGGCTTCACTGTGGAATGAAACAGAGGGTAGGAGAGAGTGGTCAGCGGGTGACCTCCCACGTTCCTATTAAAATGTGCATTCTCCTTGGGAGGGGGCTTCCTGTGAACAAAACAGGAAGAAAGCTTTAGCAAGCAGCCAGGTGAGAGCAATTTGAGGACTAGGGGCTGGAGGAAGCAGGAATCGGGAGGTGGCAAGCAGGTGAGGCCTGGCTGGCCTGGGCGACACCTGTCTGCTCCTGGTGGCCGGGGCAGATTGAAGGGCAGGGCGGCCGCTCCAATGCCCCTTCTGTCCCAGCCGCCGCAGATCCCAGCTGGGACTGCGCCAGGCCGGCGGGTGGGGGCGGGAGGCAGCGGGTCTTTGACGTCAACGTTGCCATGGAGACCTGGCTTCCCGCAGCACGTATTGCAGCTGCTGGAGACCCCCGGGCTGGGAAGGCTCCGCAGGGTGGAGGGAAGCACAAAGCACTGACCTGGGCCCTGCCGGTCTGCGGCTCTGCTCCAGGGCCCCCCGTCGCCCTCCAGCCGGCCTCTGCCCCTGTCCCCAGCTCCTTTCTTGCAGCCTGGGAGATCCTTGTCATGCACAGGCCTGGTGCCCGCCCTGGCCCTCCCCACAGCAGCACCAGGGCGGACAGGCTCCCTCTGAGGGACTCCTCCCACCCCTCACCCCTTGCTCCATTGTTTTGTTTCAATGCCCTTACATTCTAGGAACATTTACTGAGACCTCCTGGTGCCAGGCAGTGTCTCAAAGGCTTTGCCAAGCTCAGGTAATCCTCAGCGACCCAGCACCCTAGCTGGCCTCCCCGGGGGGCAGGACTCGGTGGAGCCCACGTAGGAAATGGCGCTTTCTTTGTTTCTAAACCTTGTTCTCTGAAATCTTTCTTTACATGTTTAAGAGAGACACCTGCAGTAGCGAAATGTCCAGGCTAGTCCAAAACTTCAGCCCACACCCAATTTCAGGTTCATTTCATGCCCCCTCCCTTTTCCGAGTCCCTTCCCCCCCCCGCCCCCACCCCCACCCCCACCCCCACCCACGCCCCGGAAGGTGGAGAGTGAAGGGTCTGTCCCGAGCTCACTGGCGTTGTCTTTGTCCTGGTTTGGCCTTTGTTGCGTCTCTGGCTGCCATGGGTGTGTCCACACGTTAACCCAGGTGTGTGATCTGGGGGGACCGTGTGGGGTGGGGGCAGAGGTGAAGTCTCCGTGGCATGTTCCCCCGGTGGCTCACCTCACAGCTCCCACTGCAACCTGCTGCGATCTCCTCACCCTGGAGCCCAGGCCTTCTGGGTGGGATACTGGGACGCTGGCTGAGGCCCTGCCTCCTTCCCGGGGCCCATGGAGCGCCAGAAAGTCCCAGCGCCCTGACAAGCCGCGGCCACCTCTCCCAGCTCTCTTTCCTAGTTCTGGCAAGTGCAGCGTGAAGACTGGCACCGAATGCCTTAACCTGGGGGTGGGTGCAGGGCAGGGCTGACCTTGGGGCCTCAGGAGGGGAGTTTCCCCTCCTCTCTCCACCCTTATCCCACCCCAGCCTGTGGTTGGCGCTGGGACGCTTTATCTGGAGAACTGGGCCTTTCCTGGCACCTTTCGTTAAAAAGCCCTGGGGTCTGGCCCCACTTTTCTGGCTTCCTCTAGAACGGGTGGCGAACATCGGGCCCTCAGGCTGTAGAAGGCCCACCACATCGCTGGGTCTGGCCCTGCCAAGGGATTAGGGGTGAGTTAATGAAATGTCTGACCCAATACAGCGGGCTAATTTTAAGTCGATCATTTTGTATGGCCCTCGAATGATGTTATAAATACCCAAATGGCCCTTGGCAGAAAGAAGATTCCCCACCCCTGGCCTAGAATGTGGGGAACTCGCCTAGAGGCTGATTTCAAGACTGCTGGAGAAGTAACACTGAAGAGCCTCTTACTTTAACCATGTATTCATCCATCCATCGGCCCCTCATCACCCATCCATCCACCTCATCCATCTGTCACCCACCATCATCCATTTCTCCATCATCTATCCAACCATCTGTAAGCCTATTGTGTGCTGGTCCCCCTGGTAGGTGTGGGGATCTAGAAGTGAACAAACAAGACCAGCCCCCTGAATCCATAAGAGACGGAGACTGAGAAGGAAGGGGGCCGGGGAAGGCCTCGCTGGGAAGGCTGAGGTAGGAGCAGGCGTGGATGGTAGGGAAACGAAGGAGACGCTGCACTGGAACAGAGTGAGCAAAGCTGGGAGGGCGGAGGGCTGGTCACCTCTGGTCCTGCCAGCTGCTGGGAGGACTTTGGTTTTACTGTCACTCTCCGCTCTTTTCACGGCGGCTCAGCGGGCACACTGCAGTATTCACTGCCACTTGCCCTTTGCTGAGGGTCCTCCTGGCACCCTGTCGTCTCACCTCCAAAATAAGGGAGGGGGGGGCGTGGGGAGCAGGTTTACAGTTGTTCATATGGAAAGTAATACAATGATTAATAAATAATGACATAAGCATAAACTCTGTGTTCCGTGTACTCACAACTGTAAACCTGCGTTTGCCCCCGCCCTTGCCCTCATTATTCCCATTGTATAGATGAGAAAACGGTGGCCCTAGCACTTAGGGACGAGAAGGATGGATATGAGTGTGTGTTGGAGGCAGGGGGGTCCCAGGCCTCTCATGTTCTCAGCGAAGAGACAGTGAGGCCTCTGCTGTCCCCCAGTCTGCCTTTCTCCAGGCTGACAGCCTGGCCCTCCAGAATCACAGCCAGTGGCCTTAGCGGCCTTAGCACAGTGGTCGGCCTTAGCAAAGTGCCGCGGACACTTTTACAGGATGCCAGTGCCCAGGGCTCCACCCCAGGCAGCCTTATCTGATTGGTCTGGGAGACCTTTGGACATTTGTGTTTTGTTTTGTGGAAGATCTTAAACTTTCATCATGAGTCAACAGAGCCAAATATCAACAGTACAACGATTGAAATTTCTTTTGAGAGCCAAATTTTTTAAACTTAAACTTCTTCTAACACCACTTCTTCAAAATAGACTCGCCCAGGCCGTGGTATTTTGTGGAAGAGCCACACTCAAGGGGCCAAAGAGGCGCATGTGGCTCGCGAGCCGCAGTTTGCCGACCACTGCAGACCCTGGGTTGGGAGGATGGAGGGAAGATGAAGAGACAGAACCAGGTGTTTTCTTTTTTAAAATACATTTTTATTGATTTCAGAGAGGAAGGGAGAGGGAGAGAGAGAGATAGAAACATCAATGATGAGAGAGAATCATTGATCGGCTGCCTCCTGCACGCTCCCTACTGGGGATCGAGCCCGAAACCTGGGCATGTGCCCTGACCCGGAATCAGTGATCTACCACTGAGTCACGCCGGCTGGGCAAACCAGGTGTCTTCTATCAGGCAGGCGGAGGGACTTGTGGGGAGGAAGGGCGTGGTTCTCAGCAGGAAGTGAAGCTGGATGGGCTCAGGTGGGGAAGCTGTTGCCTGGGGGCCAACAGTCTGTAGCCCGGAGTGTGTTCCTGAGCTGTCCAGGCATATCCAGCAGGACCAGGCCCCAGGCCCAGCCCACACTGCTCTGGGCCCTGTTTCTCAGTAAGTCCCCTGGCTGTCTCAGCCACTGACATAGCGGAGACATTTGGAAAATGTTTGTTTATTCATTTGACAAATATTTACATGGGTCTACTCTGTGCTGGGCCTGTGTTCTGGGGCGGATGGCTGGCTGGCTAGGTGGGTGGGTCAGTGGGTAGATGGGTGGATAAGTGAACGGGTAGGTGGGTGAGTGGATGGGTGGATGAATGGTGGGTGGGTGGGTGGGTGTGTACAGGGATGATTGCATGGTTCAATGACTCAGCAATGGATGCATTAACTTTCTATTGCTGTGTAAACCCCAAGTTCAGTGGCTTAAAACAGCAAACACTGATTATGTGGAACAGGAGTTGGGAGTGAGTTCGCTGGGTAGTTCCGGCTCAAGGTCTCGCTCTGTTGCAATCAGATGTCAGTTGGGGCTGGGGCCCCAGTCGGTGGGAGGCCTCGGTGGACACTTGAGGGTTTTTTTCCTGTTTGTTGGAAGCACACTGAGCGGTTCCACGGGCATCTGTGTGTCACGGGACGAACACCCTACAGCGCACAGGCCTGCGCTCCGTCCAGCTCGCACGCAGCGGGAGGGGAGTTAGGCTCCACCTCTTGGAGGAAGAGCAGCAGAGAATTTGGGAGCAGAATTAAAAACCATCACAGTCGAGAAGTGAATGGAGCACTCGCTCCTCCCCCGGGAGGCTGGAGTCAGGATAATCGCAGAGCAGGTCCCGGTCATGACCGCATGTTAAATGCCGCGGACACTTTTACAGGATGCCAGTGCCCAGGGCTCCACCCCAGGCAGCCTTATCTGATTGGTCTGGGAGACCTTTGGACATTTGTGTTTTGTTTTGTGGAAGATCTTAAACTTTCATCATAAATTGTAGCATTTGTTTTTACTACCTTTTTTTTTATAGTGGTAAAATATACATAACATAAAATTTACCATTAACTATTTTTTAAAATTTTTCTTTTTCTTTATTAAGGTATTACATATGTGTCCTTAGCCCCTCATTGTCCTCCACCCCCCACCCTGCTCATGCCCTCACCCCCCTAGTGTCTGTGTCCATTGGTTAGGCTTATATGCATGCGTACAAGTCCTTTGGTTGATCTCTCCTCCTTGCCCCCCCCCTCCCCTGCCTTCCCTCTGAGGTTTGACGGTCTGATCGATGCTTCTCCGTCTCTGGATCTATTCTTGTTCATCAGTTTATGTTGTTCATTATATTCCACAAATGAGTGAGATCATGTGATATTTATCTTTCTCCAACTAACTTATTTCGCTTAGCATAATGCTCTCCAGTTCCATCCATACTGTTGCAAATGGTAGGAGTTCCTTCCTTTTTACAGCAGCATAGTATTCCATTGTGTAGATGTACCACAGTTTTTTAATTCACTCCTCTGCTGATGGGCACTTAGGCTGTTTCCAAATCTTAGCTATTGTAAATTGAGCTGCTATGAACATGGGGGTGCATATATCCTTTCTGATTGGTGTTTCTGGTTCCTTGGGATATATTCCTAGAAGTGGGATTACTGGGTCAAATGTGAGTTCCATTTTTAGTTTTTTGAGGAAACTCCATACTGTTTCCACAGTGGCTGCACCAGTCTGCATTCCCACCAGCAGTGCACGAGGGTTCCTTTTTCTCCGCATCCTCGCCAGCACTTGTCATTTGTTGATTTGTTGATGATACCATTAACCATTTTTGAGTGTACAATTCAGTGGCATTAAGTACATTCACACTGTGACGCAGCCTTCACCTCTAAATCTCTGACATCATTAAAAACGGAAACTCGAGACCCACGAAATACTAAGTTCTCCCCATCCCTCTCTCCCCCAGCTCCTGATATCCTCTATTCAGCTTTCTGGGTACCTCACAGAAGTGGAAGCGTAAGATCCATCCATGTTGTAGCATGTGCCAAAAGTTCATTCCTCCATGGCTAGTAATACTGCCTGCATATACCACATTTTGTTTATCCACTTGTCGTCGATGGGCATTTGGGTGTCTCACATTAGTATTTTCAAAGCTCCCAGGTGATTCTGATGTGCAGTCAGGGATGAAAACAGCAGCCTTAGACCAGTGGTTCTCAATCCTGGCTGCACATTAGAATCACACAGGAGCTGTTTAAAACAAAAAATAAAAAACACGCTCAGCCGTCCTGGCTCAGTGATTGAGTGTCGACCTATGAACCAGGAGGTAAGGGTTCGATTCCCAGTCAGGACACATGCCTGGGTTGCGAGCTCGATTCCCAGTTGGGGGCGGCAGGAGGTGGCCGATTAATAATTCTCATCATTGATGTTTCTATCTCTCCCTCTTCCTTCCTCTCTGATAGCAATAAAAATACACAAACAAACAAAAACAATGCCTGGTGCCTACTGCAGACCCACTGAATTAGAATTCCTGTGGAGGGGGTGTAGCAGGGAGGGACCTGGAGACCTGGGCGTGCTGACTTATTTCAAAGACTCTGCTGCCCCCTTGTGGCAAAACTGACAACAGCACAGCTAGCAACTCCCGGGATCTTCTCTCTAGAATTGGCTTGTCTGCCCACAGGGATCCCAGAACAGTTGCTCCTGGGGATCTGTGGACCCTGCAATGCTCCACCTGTCTCCCCTTCCCCACTGTACCTCCTGGATGACCTTGAATGGCTTACGTGTCTAGAACAGTGGTCGGCAAACTGCGGCTCGCGAGCCGCGGTTTGCCACTATGTTGACTAATGAGTTTGCCGACCACTGCCTTAGGGAAAAACATTTTAATAATGTACTAAATGTCTTTAACCTGAAGTCAAAACTTCTGGGTAAGGGTAATGCCTTAGCAGTGGTCGGCAAACTCATTAGTCAACAGAGCAGCAAACCGCGGCTTCTGAGCTGCATGTGGCTCGTGAGCCGCAGTTTGCCGACCACTGGTCTAGAAGAACATGAGTTTATTAGTGAGGAGAAGGCACAGACAGGTGGGAGACCACTTTGCTTCGCACCAGTTGTGTGACCTTGAACAAGCCACTTAACCCGTGCCTGTTCCCTGGCTTTCACATAAATATAACCACTGCTCCCTCCAACTGCAAATGAGTATGTGTGTCCATCTTGGGAAGGACCTCAGTCAGGGTCTTTTCCCCCCTCAGGCCCCGTTGACATTTGGGGCTGGGTCGTTCTTTGTTCTAGAGCCGGCCTGTGCATTGTAGGGTGTTTGTCCCTGTGACCTGCTAGCTACCCATAGAACCCCTCAGTTATGACAATCAAAAATGTCTCAAAAATAAAAGTTCTCCAGACATGGACAGATGTCTCCTGGTGGAAGGTTACCAGATAAAATACAGATTTCAGTTAAAATGTGCATTCCAGGTTAGCAATGCTTCACTTTTTAATTAGTCCAAGAGACTGCATTTTTATTTGCTAAATTGGAAATGCTCCCTGGGGACAAAATTACCCCCGCAGAGAGCTGGTGCGTTTGATGCCCGTTGAAGAGGCTAAGATGCCAGATGGGGGCATTGCAGCCGAGTGGGCACCGCCCCAAGGTGCTGGCTGGGGCACTGGACGGGGGCAGCTGTCGGGAGGAAGCGGGGTTCACAGTTGGGCCTTCTCGGTGATGTGCTCGGGCCAGGCTCGGGGAGGGGCCCACCTTGTTTTCCTAGCACCTGGGGCTGTTGGAGACAGAGCAGTTTGTGGGTGACCACAAGCTGGAGCAGTTCACCCCCAGCTTTTCCCCAGAGAGAACGCAGGCCCTGAGTGACGGGGATTTGGCCCAACTTGCTCATTTGCAAGAGGAAGAAACAGGCCCAGAGAGGGGGAGTGACGGGCCCTGAGTCACACAGCTGGTTTGTCTGGGTCTTCAGGCCAGGACTTCTGCCCCTGAGGCAGAGCCTGGGAGTGTCCTCAATTTCTGGAAAGTTCTCTGGGAGACGCTAGCATTGTCTAGACAGAGGCACTTAAGGCAGGCTTCATGCTGAGGCTGGGCCTCCTGGGTCCCAGCTGCTCCCTACAGCTCCAGGGGAGAGCTGGGACCCCTTCTTCTGGGGCTGCCCCTGTGACAACCTTCTCTTGTTTCTCTTTGATGAGGGGAGGCCATGTGGGGAAGTGGGGAAGCTCTTAGACTTGGAGCTAGGCTGTCTGGGGCTGAATACTGGCCCTGCCCCTCCCTAACTGACCTAAGGCATGCTGTGCCTCAGTTTCTTCATCTGTAAAAGGCAGTGATGAGAGTGATACCTGCCTTGCAGGGTTGTTACAATGATTCAATGACTTAACAAGGGTGTGTGCTTAGGACAGCATGTGGCAGGTAGTGAGGTGACTATTAGTCTTATTTCCCTTTTCTCTGGTGCCATCGAGCCGTCTCCCTCTGGGAGCCTGTGCAGTGGGGCTGTCAATCACAGCCACCAACCCTGCCCTCCCCTAAGTGGCATGCGTGTCAGGCAAGGCCAGGCACTGTGTTGGCGAGACCAACCTGGTGAAGGTCTTGTTGAGTCCCTGGACCCAGCCTAGCCTGGAGCCAGTTTCCTGCCTGGGATTCTCACTATGTGAGACGGTAAGTCTCCCATTTTGCCTAAGCAAGTCTGAATAGAGCTCTGATCGTATACTCCCTTCGCCCCATGGAGCACGAGCGATGCCCCTAAGGCAGGCCCGTTCCCCCATGGCCCTCCGCTTGGGTTTTTGGCTTTTTTTTTTCTTGAAAACAAGTTTTATTTAAATAAGGGTTTAAATACATAACATAACATTGGAAATTGAAGGAGGAGGGAGGGAACACCCCAGAGATCGTTTTGTTACTGCACATGGCATTGGGCAGCGGTTGCTGGTAAGTAGCAAGCTCTAAGCTAGTGACTACGTGACGGACACATCACTTTGAAATTTGTTCCCTGTCAAAAGTTTAACTCTGATAGAAGGTTGGCCTCAAATTGTGGTGTTTGGACAACAATTAGCTAGGGTATGTCTGGTCAAAAAGACCTTGGTGGCAAGCCGGAAGTCCTTACTCCTCACCAGAGGGAACGGCGAGCTGCCCTTGGCTCCACCCACCCGGTCCGTTTGTAGATCTCTGACTGCGGACGGCTCCCCCTAGTGGTGCCCACGCCGCTGCTGCCTCCCCGCCCTCCGCGGCTTCAGGGGAGGCTGCTCCTGGCCGACATGGGCTTGGCTGGAACATCACGTTGATGCTCTGTTTCAGGCTGGACTCTGCCAGGCGCCTACGGCTTGACCTCTGTTTCAATGAGGGACTTCAAGACTAGACAGCATGGCCCTTCAGTTTATGGCCTGAAGGAGTTACACGCGTCCAAGTTACAAGCAGACCCCAAGTGGTTACATTATACCAGCGGTGAGGTTTTCAGACTTGTGACAAGGAACAGAAGGGAAATTCTACTCATTGCAAAGAAATCCTCACTTACGCTTCCGTGAGCCCAAAGCACTTACAAGCCGTGAGCCTTCAGCTGGTCGTCCTTAGTCTGGTCTCGACGAGGAACTGGCGTATGTTCTTGTGCTGGTCGCCCTGCAGCTGAATTACTCCTCCATGTTCTGGAAGCTCAGTGACAGTCCCATTGCAGGCAAATTCCTTCTTAGAGGCCGTCACTAGCTTCCCTTTGTCGTACGAGCCCTTGGACAGTCGTGAGGGTCTTCCTGCCGTTTCTCTGTTGAATTCTTATATGGATACAATCCTCAGTGCCAGCGGGAAGCAGGTCATCACCCTTTCTTGCATCAGCAAAGGGCTCAGAAGAGTGGAGGTTCTGGATAGCGGACATACCATACAATCCCTTTTCTCCCTTTTCCTCGGTGGGAGAAGGCGGGCAGGGGCGGTGGAGCGTCGGCAGCGAGGGGGGCTCAGTGGGGAGGTTGCTGAGTCTGTGGCGGCGGCTCAGTCACGGGGGCTCAGCTTTGGTTTTGACGCAGCCCCACACTGGGTCCATGGCCCACTCGCTCACAGGGCAGGTCCTCTGTGTTCGAGCGTGATTAGGTCTCACAACAAGAGGAAACAAACGTGTATAAAGTACCTACTGTGTGCCAGGTATGGTGCTGGGGCTTTGCTGGGATCCTAGCTGCAGTTTATAGGTGAGGAAACTCCAGTTCGGAGAGGGAAAGTGACTTGCCCACGGCCACACAGCCAGAAGTGGAATCACTTCCGTTTGAACTCAGGCAGCCTGATTCCAAAGCAGGGGCACTTCTCACTGTACCAAGTGGCTTATTGCCGGCAGGATTTTTTTTCAATTAAAAAAGTTTTTTAATTGAAAAAGAAAAAAACCATAAAATTTACCATGAAGGGGTGGGGCTAGATTTTTAAAGGCAGACTAGCCTTTCTCCTAGAGAATTCATTACTCCAAGTGGGCTGGTGCCACTGCAAGATAGAGACGCTAGGGCTCACTCATCCTAAGCACATCTTACTGGTGTTCAAGGCAGGGCCTAGTGTCAAGGTGGGACAGTGAGGGCCCAGGGCGCAGCACTTAAGGTGGTGCTCACTCTCAGGTTGACCCCACACCTGCATGGCCGAGCGGGAGTGCCACCTTAAGTCCTGCACCCCAGGAGCCTTGGCCCAGCCCAGGTTCAAGGTCAAGGAGAAGTGAGATAGCTTGGCAGAGTCCCAGTCAGGGCAGGAAGAGATGGTTCTCTCAGCAGTGGTACTTAGCACAGTGACGTACAATGTGGCATAATTACTTCTCTTGGTGGTTGGGGCGGGGGGAAGAGGGCAGGGAGGCAGACTGAGGTCAGACAGAAGCCGGCACACACAAACACTGCTACAGACAAGGTTCTGAGGGAGGGGACAGGTGCCCCGGTGGGGGGCGTTCCCAGGATGGCTGCCTTTCCAGGGAAGTGATGTTAACAAGCAGGCCAGCCCCTCCTCAGAGGCCTGGGGCCTCCGCAAGCTTCTAAATTGCCACAATCCACCGGCTTCCCTTGTTCCTTAAGTTCTCGGGGAGGGGAGGTGGCGGGCGGGGGGCGGGGGGGGCGCGGCTGCTCTGTGTCATTATTAGCCCAGGATGCCTTAGTGACTCCATGTCATCTTTTTGGTTCTCAGTACCTGGTCAACAGTTTTTTACATCGCATTCTCTCTAAGAACCAGCCTGCGCCTGTCTCCTGGCGGGGCTCCTGACACAGATGACCGGTGGTCAGCCGGGCAAAGAGCAGCAGGCAGCACCGCCCAGGCAGAGGCTGGAGGGAGCGAGGCGTGTTCCAGGAGCCGGGCCAGTGGAGCTGCAGGGACGGAATGGGTGGCAGGTGGAATAAGGCGAGGCCGGCAGGTCAGCGCTGTCAGCCACGGGGGAGTCGGAAAGGGCTCCCGAGGGCCACGGGAGCCTCAGGATGTAGAGTGACTGAGGGAAGCGATCTGGTTTTATGTTCCTAAAGGTTGCCTTGGCTCCAGGGAGCCCAGCTCGTTGGAGGGGACAGGAGCAGGTGTTGGGAAGATGTGGGGGCAATGAGAAGGAGACTAGTGTTGGGGGGCTGATGACCTCACAGAGCAGCTCACACAGGTGGGGCCCCTCAGGCCGTGAGGCACAGCCTGTGTGTGGGAACCCCGGAGCAGCATTCCTGCAGTTCCCCGCGTGAGTCTTACCTGCTCTGAGCAGGACCTTGGGGTCCTTTCGGGATTTTTCATTGAGACCCGCGACAAGAAAGAGAACTGTTTGCCCCCAGGCTTCCCCTGGGCCTGTTCTTGTGCCATTCTTCTCCAGATAATGTATATTTTTAACCAACGTATTTTTAATGATTTCAGAGGTGAAAGGAGAAGGAAAGAGAGAGATAGAAACATCAACAATAAGATGGAATCATTGATCAGCTGCCTCCTGCACGCCCCCTACTAGGGATCAAGCCCGTAACCCAGGCATGTGCCCCAACTGGAAATTGAACCGTGACCTCCTGGTTCCTAGGTAGACACTCAACCACTGAGCCACACCAGCCAGGCATCCAAATAATATTTTTAAGTACATTTTAAAAAATCAGAAAAGTCTTGAGTAAGCCAGTTATATTGAATACCGTTATCAAGATATAAAAATCCAAATTTGTGATACATACCTGTGCTTGTTATCAGCACATTCGATCTTCAGAGCTGACAGGAAGTCTGATAACATTAGACTTTCCGAGTAGTGATGAGAGTCAGTGATGTGTTGAGATATCGGCTAGGACCGCAATGTGATGTGGACACATCTGAGACTCCTGTGGTGGGGAAGCCATAGGCCCCGCTGACACGCCTGCATTTAGTTGCCTACAGTTACAATGGAAGGAAATGCTAAATTTCAGTTAAAAGTGCAAATAAAGGTGTAATGTTGCTCAGCCAATTGAGTTCTGAATAGCAAGAGAGGGTCAGCATGAAAACTCACCATTCACTGTAGCACATGCCTTGCAGTATGTGTACTGTGTTATATTGAAAAATTTTATAACTACAATCCTATATAATAAAGATGTGATATGCAAATTAACCCTCACACCCTCACAATATGGCTGCCTATGACCAGGCCAGCAGGGAGGGTTAGTGAGGGATGACCAAACAACTGAACAGCAGGCTGTGTGGAGCAACCAGGCCGGCAGGGGGGTTAGTGAGAGACAACCAAATGACTGAACAGCAGGCTGCGTGGGGTGACCAGGCTGGCGGGGGGCGGGGGGAGCAGTTAGGGGCGATCATGCCAGCATGCAGAGGCAGTGAAGGGCGATCAGGCCGGCAGGGGGGGACAGTTAGGGGCGACCAGGCAGGCATGCAGATAAGCGATTAGGAGCCAGCAGTCCAGGATTGTGAGAGGGGTCCTGGATTGGAGAGGGTGCAGGCTGGGCTGAGGGGACCCCCCCCCCCCCATGCATGAATTTCATGCACCAGGCCTCTAGTTTTAAATAAAAAGTAAAACAACACAGTTGCAAAGATAATGTACAACTGTTATGCAGAGCATAGTGCCTGTTTTACGGGGACGCATGTGTCAGAGTTAACCATCTGCGTTAAATCCTAATATATAAAAACCCTGGGTCGAAACAACCAGTAAAGACTGAGGCTCGACCAACCGGAAGTCAGCAGTGCCCCAGCACTGACTGCTGAGGGGACTGCAAATCAGGGCCAGAGAGAGGCCTGAAGAGAGAAGCAGGGACTGATCTGTTGCCTCTGTGGCAGCTTTTGATCAGCACTTGCTTCTCTCTTTCTCTCCCAGTCTGGCCAGCAGCTGGGCCTCCATTTCTCTCCAGGCCTCCACCGGGGCTGCTGATCTGCCCTGCCTTTCTGATCAGGCCCCGTTGATAGGCCCAGAGATGCTGACTGGCATAGGAACTGACCAATCAGAACCAAATGTGGGTGCTGTCCCATGCACCTAACAGTTGCCAGTTTGATTCCTGGTCAGAACACATGCACGGGTTGTGGGCTCAGGATGGGCTGTGCAGGAGGCAGTGGATGTTTCTCTCTCCCTCTCCCTTCCTCTCTCTCTAAAAATCAATAAAGAAAACATCTTTAAAAGAAAATTAAAAGAATTTAAAAAATACATGGTCATACTTGTAAAAAATAAGGGTTCCCTGTTGGGAACCCCACAGCTGCATGCTTGTCTCCTGGACTAGTGCCCAGAGCTGGCCGCTGAGGAGGGCGTGCGGATGGGGCCTCCCTTCCCGGGTTGGTCAGAGCACTTAGGAAACGCGAGGCTCGTGTTGACCTGGAGCTGTACAGGGTGACTTAGTTCATATCTGTGGGGATAGAAAATCTATTCTGTTGAGTATTTAAGGGGCTATACTTGTTTTCTTTTGTGTTTGGAGCCTTTGTACTTTTTCATGTTCAGTACATCAACAAGCAAATTTGAAGGGGGAAAAGGCATAATTCCCACCCCTTCGCCCCCCAGCTGTATTAATCAGCTCAGGCTGCCATAGCAAACCCCACAGGCTGTGTGTCTAGAACAACAGGCATTTCTTTCTCAGTTCTGGAAGCCCAAGACCAAGGTGCCTGGTGAGGACCCACTCCTGACTGTCCCTGACCCCCACAGCTCTAGGGGTGGTCCCTCAATCCCACCTAAGCCAGTGCCTAGATTCCATCTCCATTCCCACCGGGGCTTGGGAATAGGCACCACAGATATAGGGTGTCCCCCAAAAATGTATACACACACTTGGAATCATCAGAAAGGCAGTGTTTATTAAAATACATTTCATTTTCAAAATCGAGCTATCGGTGTTGACTTTTGCATGCATTTGGGGGACACCCTGTACATTGAGCTGATGCGAACTTGGGCTCGGGGCTTTCATGGAACTGGGAGCTCTTATCTCCTTTTGGATGGGAAGCTGGGAGAAAGGAAATGTGAAGCTTTTGTGAGAGAAAGGCTGCCTGAAGGCAAGCCCCCCAAAAACAGAGGGGTGAGATGGAGAAGCGAAGCCCTGACGACAGCGAGAACCTGGATGCAGCCGTGACTGCAGCCCTGGACTTTGAATTACACGAGCTGACCATTTCCCTTTTGGTTGAAGCCCGTTTGAGTTGACTGTCCTCTCACTTGCAACCAAAAGATTCCAATTTCACGGCAACAGACTCCACCCACAGCAGTAAGGAGGGTGATGAGGGTGACAACCAGGAGGCAAGTCTGGAACAGGAGCGGGGAAAGAACTGGATCGCTGTGAATAACGGCAGGAAGCGGCATTTGAATTTTGAGCGGAGGAAGGAGGAGCCGAGACTGGGCACTGTGTGAAGGAAGGGAAGATGGAAGGGCTGCTTCTTCCACAGCAAAAGTGTCTGATCGTAACCCCAACACTAGTTATGAATTTCAGGAAGAATGCTGTGTGGTGGAACCTTTTCCCTATTGTTCCATGAATGTTCAGTAAAGGGTACAGGAATCATTAAACGCTTGTTGTGAATCAACCTGTCAAACTCAAAGGCTAACATGGGCCAAACAAACCAGGTTTCAGTTTACGTGGGCCACAAAAAAACAAAAGCTTCAATTTTCATAGAAACATAGGTTTCTTTAGATAGCAACATGCTGAATACAAAGGGCTGAAATAAATGAGTAATCGTTAACATGGAATAATAGAACATTTTAATAAAAATTAATATTTTTTCTTGAACATTAACTTACCAGACACTGAATAACTGCACAAATTAATAAGTGTAACACAAATAAACCTATTTTTTCTTGTTCTCCGAAAGCGAAATATTTCCTGTTGCTCACACCAAACAAGTCAGTACAAGACTAATGACGTGGCCATCGGCTGCTAAAATATCCGCTGTTAGTATTAGTGGAGAGAAATGGTGCGTCTGTGCATAAGGCACATAAGGGAAATGAATGCAACGCGATTATAGTAATCAGTCATTAGCGAACGTTGTAGTTCGTTAATAATTATGTATAACAGGATATTGTAAAAATTAAGTTACGAAGTTTTTATTAAAACATTTCTTACATACTGTTATATTGACTGGGCCGCAAAAATACTCGTTGTGGGCTGCATGCAGCCTGTGGGCCGCGAGTTTGACATGCGTGCTGTTAACGAACCCTAGCGGAGGGGCTGGGTTTTGTATCTGGGCCACTGCAGGGCTGAACTAGAAGAGGTGTGTCCAGCTACAGGTGGTGGTGTGGGTTCCTTTTTGTCCTCCCTGACCCAACGCCAAGGTGCCCATCTGTGGTCTGGCATTCCTCGTCCTCTTCCCGCTGATTGGACAGGAAGGGCATGCGACTTGGTGCTGACCTAGAAGAAAGGGGTTGCCAGAAACCTCCCATGATGGCCGGTAGCCACACGAATCTTTCTTCCCCTAAGTTCCAGTAACCCTCAGTGCTGCCCCTAAATATCTCTGCCTTTGACCTTCTGTCTCTCCCAGCTTAAATTTTGCTGAATTCCACCCAAAAACAAAACACGAAAAGCCAATAATGTATTCAAAATATTTAACAACCAGGATGACATGGGCACTGACCAGTGAATGGCTACTGGCCACAGACAACTGACCATACGGTAAATACCAGGTGGCTATCAACCCCATGTACACGCCCTGTTGTGGACGGTATGGACTGCTTCATGGGATACAGAGAAAACGATGCACACCTATTGCTTGCAGTGTAGGCAGTCGGGCAGGTCCTATAGGAAAATGTAGGTACATCTAGAATACAAGGGTTTCACAGTGTCCCTGAGGCTCTGACCTTGGCTTCAGGTTAGAATCAGGTGGGGGGAGCGGGGGGGGGGGGGTCTTTGTGTGGACTCTGATTCAGGGAATCCCGGTTAGCATGGGGGTGTGGGTCTTAACAAAGAGCCATAGGTTGAGAAGCTCTGCTTTCAGCCATTCATTTGGAAGCTGACTTTAGCCGCCAGACCTTACTCTTGAGCTTCCTGCATGCAATACGATTTGACTGTCTGTCGGAATAAGATAGCCTATTAAAAGGTGCTTCCTTCCTTTTTCTTCTTTACTGCTTAGAAGGGTGCAGGTGTCTCAAGGAGAAACATGAGTATGCTTCTGAGGCGACACAATGTCCCAAAATAAAGGACCTCATGACCCCTCGAAACTGTAGCAGTAAAGTGAATGACAGGATCCTAAAGAAACTTCTGCTAACTGCTAAAGTCGGTCAGAGAAAGTCGCAATTAATGGCTCCTTGGGGAAGTGTGGTCACAGACAAAGCCAGCCTTCTGGCTAACGGGAGGTAGAAAGTTCTTTCAGGCCCCTTAGAAATGCGGCATCTGCTCCTAGGACAGGGGTCGGCAAACTCATTGGTCACCAGAGCCAAATATCAACAGTACAACGATTGAAATTTCTTTTGAGAGCCAAATTTTTTAAACTTCTTCTAACGCCACTTCTTCAAAATAGACTCGCCCAGGCTGTGGTATTTTGTGGAAGAGCCACACTCAAGGGGCCAAAGAGCCGCATGTGGCTCGCGAGCCGCAGTTTGCCGATCACAGTCCTAGGAGACACCCTTGTACCACGTGAGGGCTGTGGCCTGGAAAGCCCCAGGCCCCTTCTGGCCTTGCCTCCTCCTCCCCAGCACCAAACCATAACTCCCAGAAGACACCGAGGCCGGAAGCAGAAGTTCACTGGCGGATGTGGACATGCTGCATTCTGGGAGGTGTAGTCCACAGAAGCCGGGAGAGCATGTGAGTGGTGCATTCTGAGGAAGGTACTTTTCAAGTAGTCTGAGACCCAGGTGTTGGTGAGCTGGGTGCCTAACGCCAAGGCAGGGGAGTAACAGTTTTTGGATTATAGTTAATGTGTAGGGTTTGCTTTTGTCTCTCTGGACGCCCAGCACCCAAAGAGAGGGAAATAAAAGCTATACACATTCTGTGGTGGCAAGAAGATCTGAATTGGTATCCCTCACTCAAGGTCAACTTAAACTGGCCACTTTATCTCCCTGTAAAATGGGCATATTAGTAATTCACACTTCACAGTCTTGGTAACAACTATCAAGCAACTAGCGAGTGCTTAACGCACCTAACTGCGTAACCAATCTCTTTTTGAATCGTGGCACCTTACAGAGCAAACAGATGTGTTTTGTGACAAAGAACAAGAATTCTGCTCCGGAAGAGCAGGTTGTCTTTGGAAGATAGGATTTCTCTCCAATTCCAGCCAAAACTCACAGGGGAAAATGTAAGGAAGTCTTGTCATACAGGCTCAGCAAAAATGTACGACCTTGCTGACTAGGACATAGTGAATCGAAGTTAAAGTAAGACAAGCTGTTGCGGCCACGGTCCTCATACAGTATTAGTAAGAATGGATATCCTGTAGAAAGGGCAGTTTCTGGAGGTGCAGTGCCTCCACTTATTGGCATTTATCCTTCAGACACACTATCAGGGGTGGGCAAACTTTTTGACTCGAGGGCCACAATGGGTTCTTAAACTGGACCGGAGGGCCGGAACAAAAGCATGGATGGAGTGTTTGTGTGAACTAATATAAATTCAAAGTAAAGGAGCAGAGGGGAGAGCAAGAGAACCCTCCGCTCTTTCGGCTCCGTGGGCCGGATAGAACAGCCAAACGGGCCAGATCCGGCCCACGGGCTGTAGTTTGCCCACGGCTGCACTAGATCTTCAAGATGACAAAAGATGAATATTTATTGTAGCACTGTTTGTAAAATATATGATTGGAAATCATCTAGACATCTATGGATAGAGGATAAGTAACATAACTTGTGGTATATCCATACGCTGGGATACTGTGTTGCCATGAAAAATAATGAGGTGTAACATTACCTAAATAGTGAGGTGTGATATTACCTATGCAACATTCCTGTAAAACATGTTTAACCTAAATCTGTGAGGAACATTTCAGAGAAATCCAAATTGAGGGTTATTTTGCAAAACTGGTATAGACACTCAAAAAATGTCAAGATCATAGAAGAGAAAATAGGCTTGGAACTGTTCTTGATTAAAGGAGACTAAAGAGACATGATCAGTAAATGCAAGGGGTGAGCCTTAATTGGAGCCTGATTTTTTATAAAGGACTTTTTAAGTAGATAGTAGGAGAAATTTGACTATGGGCAATATATCCTATATAATAAAAGAGTAATATGCAAATTAACCATCACTCCACTACACCCACAAGCCATGCCCACAAGCCACGCCCATCAGCCAATCAGGAGCAAATATGCAAATAAACCCAACCAAGGTGGCTACGGCCACAGAGAGCAGGAGGGAGGCTTGGGTTTCCCCGACGATGGAGGAAGCCAAGCTTTCCGCCTGCCTTTGCCGGCCTCCACTCAAGGCTACAAAGTTTCAATGATAGAAGATACATAAACCCAAACAGAAATGGCAGCGGCAGCCATGGAGCTGGAAAGAGCAGGAGGCTAGGGTTGCCCATGGCGATGGAGGAAGCCAAGCTTTCCGCACACCCTGGCCTGCTTTGGCCTCCGCTTAAGGCTACAAAGTTTCAATTATAGAAGATACATAAATCCCCCCAAAAATGGCTGCCACCACGGAGCAAGCAGAAGGCTTGGCTCTGCTCCAGGCTACAAAGTTTCAATTGTAGAAGATAAATAAACCCCAGATACCAGGGCCTCCGCTTGGGTCGCCAGGGGGCGTGGCCGGCCTGCAAACCATCACAGGCCCCTCGCCCAGGCCACCCCACGCCCCAAGGGAACCCCCACCCTGATTCGGGACACCCTTCAGGGCAAACCAGCCGGCCCCCATCCATGCACCAGGCCTCTATCCTATCTAATAAAAGAGTAATATGCAGATTGACCATCACTCCAACACACAAGATGGCTGCCCCCATGTAGACAATGATCCTGTCCCCATGTGGACACAAGATGGCCACCACAAGATGGCCAGCAGGGGAGGGCAGTTGGGAGGGACCAGGCCTGCAAGGGAGGGCAGTTGTGGGCGATCAGGCCAGCAGGAGAGGGCAGTTGGGAGGGACCAGGCCTGCAAGGGAGGGCAGTTAGGGGCGATCAAGCCTGCAGGGGAGGGCAGTTAGGGGTGACCAGGCCGGCAAAGGAGGTAAGTTGGGGGCGACTGGGCCTGCAGGGAAGGGCAGTTGTGGGGGGGACCCAGGCCTGCAGGGGAGGGCAGTTAGGGGCAAACAGGCTGGCAGGGGAGCAGTTAGGCATTAATTAGGCTGGCAGGGGAGAGGTTAGGGGGTGATCAGGCTGGCAGGCAGAAGGGGTTAGGGGCAATCAGGAAGGCAGGCAGGCGAGCGGTTGGGAGCCAGCAGTCCTGGATTGTGAGGACTAAACGGGCAGTTGGACATCCCTCGAGGGGTCCTAGATTAGAGAGGGTGCAGGCTGGGCTGAGGGACCCCCCCCCCCCGTGCACAAATTTTGTGCACTGGGCCTCTAGTATTAGATAATAGTATTGTACTACTATTGAGTTTCCTGAATGTGATCACTGTATTGTGGCCATGTAGGAGAATACCCTTCTTCCTAGGACTTACCTGCTGAAGTATATAGGATTGAAATATTAACGCTTATTACGTTATTTAGAAAAAAAGAGAGAGAAGCAGATAAAGCAAATGTGGCATGTAGTAATAATTGGTGAATCGAAGTTTTAAAATGTGGTTGTTCATTTTCCTATTCTTGCAATTCTTTACTAATACTGAAAATTTTCAAAGTAAAAGGAATGGGCTCCATATCTATATATATAAAAGCCTAAGTGACTGACCGTCCAACTGGCAGCTATGATGCTCAATGACCACCAGGGGGCAGATGCTCAATGCAGGAGCTGCTGAGCTGTGTTGACTTGGCAGCTGCGGTTCTCAGGTGATGCACCCGGAACCAGAGAGGAGGGAGCCCGATTCTGGGTTACGTCACCCAAGAACCACCCTCTTGCAATCCGGGACCCCTTGGGGGATGTCAAAGAGCCGGTTTCAGCCCAATCCCCACAGGCCAGGCCGAGGGACCCCACCGGTGCACAAATCTATGCACCAGGCCTCTAGTGTAGCTATAAGGGAAAAGCTTCAAAAACAGTGGTAATTAAAAAATAACACCAAAAAACACAGTGCAGAGCCAAATGCATAGAATGCTGCATTTTTGTGGAAATGCACAAAAGACTGACCTAGGAAGAAAACACAAGAAATAGGTGACTAAGGCTGCCTCTGGGGAGGGGAACTGGGTGGCCAAGTGTGTGTGTGTGTGTGTGTGTGTGTGTGTGTGTGTGTGTGTGTGTGTGTGTGTGGTGGGAAGGAGGCTCACTTCTCACACTCTTTTAGACCTTTTGAATTTTGTATCATGTGCATGTATAACCTACTCAGATAAGAAAATAATAACTTTAAAGAAGACTATTTTGGGGAAAGCACTTGTGGTCAGAAAACCCCAGACTGGGCTCCCCGATTCCCCAGCTGTAGGCCGGACAGCAAACCCAAAACAGAAGGAAGGAAAACCAGTTACTTTCACATCCTTTCCCACATCTGATCCTCATCACAGCCCAGCGAGCAGGCAGGTTTGATCGGGCCCATTTCACGGATCAGGAAAACGGCTCAGGGAGTCTTGGCAGCCTGTCTGAAGTCACAGTGAGACACAGTCAGAGCTGGGATTAAAAGTGAGTCCTCCCTAGTGACCCAGCCTGGCCCTTCCACCCCGCAGGTGACTTCCCCCAGTGCTGAGGGCTGGAGGTGGCAGGAGAGGGCCAGGGGGGAGGGCCAGGGTGGGGCTGACCTCCAGGTTCTGGTGCCCACGGACCTTCAGCCCTGCCGTCTTCCTGCTGCTGCTTTTACGGGCCTCTCCGGGCAGGAAACAGAAGTCAGCTGGGCGCCCGGAGCACGGCTTTGATTTACAGGCTCATGCACAACTGGTTTGGGGTTTACTTGGGGGGCCAGGAGCTAACTCAGCCAAAGAACCTCTTCCCTCAGCTCAGCTGGGCTGCTTTGTAGCAGCTCTCTAACCTTACATCTTAAAGTGCTCTTTTAATTAAAAAAAATTAAACTCTTAGATGGATGTTGTTTCCAATTCAAACAGGAAAGTATTTAGAGGGCAATTCGATATTTCTGTCAACATTTAAATTACACATATATGTTTTGGTATGTGATTCAGCATTTACAATGACACATACTTTTTTTTTTTTTCTGTGAATACACTCACCCAAGTTTTCAAAGATGCATGCGCAAAGACGCGTGGCTTGTAAGAGAAAGACACAGATCAGTAGAGCAATGGTTCACGCTCTGGGCTCCATCCACACAAGGTGCTATGGCCGATACGTATATGTTTGTTGGATTTGCTGACCTGGAGGGATGTCCACAGTATGTTAAGTAAAAAAACAAAAATACCAAGAAGACCAGAAAGCGGCAGTTGGAAGCTGGTGGGGCAGAGCCACGATGTTCGGTATCGAGGGCCTTAGATGGACCGCGAGGAGATGACACAGAAGATGCACGAGGACGTGCTCTCCTCCGTACGGAACTTCCTCATCCATGTGGCCCTACCTCAAGTCACTCCTTTCACCCTGAAGAAACTGGACAGCATAGACAGATGGGACCTCACCTGTGCGTGCAGGGTATGAAGAACCCAGGTACAGTGTCTACTCCGCAAAGGGATAGGCCCAGAGGATGGAAGAGACTCTGATTGAGTGGACATAAAACTCCCACTTGTTAAGAACGAGTTTGGTCGTGGTAACTGACCTTCAGAGCTGACACAGAAAACTACTTGGGAAACATGAGAGACGATTCTTAGGCCTTTGATACTCAGCCTCCATGAGCACTGGTGTCATTGTAAATAATCTCAAACTCCATTTTCCAGCAAGTGTGAATGACATAAGGGAATTATGTCTGCAGTGGCCCTGTCTTGTCGGTCATTTCTGTTGACCTTTTGACTTCTGTCTGGAGTGTATTCGTTGAAGTGCGCCTATGATTAGTTGTGTTTTTCGGAAGCCAGCACACAACCACAACAACATTTAAGCACAGGGCCTTTAGTCTACACTAAGTGGCCAGATTATTATGATCTCTGAACGTATAATAATCTGGCCCCTCAGTGTGTGTATGTGTGTGTATGTATGTGTGTGTGTATACACACACACACACACACATACATACATACATATATATATGAGGGCCGGTGCATGAATTCATGCATGGGTGGGGTCCAGCCAGCCTGGCCAGGGGGAGGGGACATGGGCGGTTGGCCGGCCTGCCTGCTGGTTGAACTCCTGGTCAAGGGGACAATTTGCATATTAGCCTTTTATTATATAGGATATACACTGACTGGCCAGATTATTATGCGTTCAGAGATCATAATAATCTGGCTACTCAGTGTATATTTTTAATGTACCAATTAAGAAAAAAGATCCCATTAAAAATTAGCTATAAGCATATATTCACATAGAGACATATGTTTGAGCAAACTTAGAAAACTATTTCTGAAGTTAGATAGCAAATTATTTGACTAGAATGTCAAAATAGTGTTTTATTTGCATTTCTCTGAAGATTACTGAGGCTGACCATTTTTCTTTTAAGTTGGCCAATGTGTGAATTGCTGAAATATTTGCTGATCCTTGGTCTTTTGTCACACATAAGTGATGTAAAATCCTGGCATCGTCTCTCACAATAAGAATTTCTATTTAGATTTCTGATGCTTCCTTTATGAGGGTATTTAGGAAAAGAGGTTTCTGAACATAAAGCAGAGAACACCTCAGACTTAATGCAATGAATTATCCTGTGAGATGAAGGGCTCTGAAAAGTAAGGAAGTTTCCTGCTAAAAGCATCACTCCCATTCCTTCCCTTCTTTTAAATCTAGGATGTTCTTATCTATACTAATAAAAGGGTAATATGCTAATTAGACCGGGAGACCAGACATCTTCCTACCATCTGACTTCCTTCCAGACAAAGCCATGGTGGTGGGGGCTGAGGCAGAGGCGGTTAGGGGCGATCAGGCCAGCAGGGGAGGGCAGTTGGGAGCCATGAGGCCGGCTGGGGAGGGCAGTTGGGAGCCATGAGGCCGGCTGGGGAGGGCAGTTGGGGGCCATGAGGCTGGCAGGGGAGTGGTTAGGCAGCGATCAAGCTGGTAGGCAGGCAAGTGGTTAGGAGTGAGTGGTCCCGGATTGAGGGAGGGATGTCTGACTGCCGGTTTAGGCCCATGGACATCCCCCGAGGGGATGGAGAGGATGCAGGCCGAGCACGAATTTCGTGCACCAGGCCTCTAGTCCTATATCATTAAACCCTAATATGCAAATCGACCAAACAGCAGAACAACTGGTCACTATGACGCACACTGACCACCAGGGGGCAGATGCTCAATGCAGGAGCTGCCCCCTGGTGGTCAGTGCACTCCACAGGGGGAGCACACTCAGCCAGAAGTCGGGCTCATGGACATCCCTCAAGGGGTCCCAGACTGCAAGAGGGCGCAGGCCAGGCTGAGGGACCCCCCAACCCAGTGCATGAATGTTGTGCACCAGGCCTCTAGTAAAGTATATTGTTTGGTTCTCGGCGAACAGCTTGAAAGTGGAGATGGATGTGTGGAAGAGGGGGGAGTGATGGGAACTGGGGATTGACCACCAATTCAAGGACACAGGATTCCAGGGGGCACCCCCTCACAGGGCCCCGCCCCAGGCATTTACCTCACCTCACTGGGGGCCCAGCCCTGTTGCCTGCTTCTTACTGACAGAAGATCTGTAAACAGCTCCTGCACCGTACGCTGGAGTGCGATGGATATTTCTGCAGAACTAGACTCAGGACGGTGGCGGCAGCAGACACAGAAATTCTGCATCCAGGGCAAGGCAGCGGACTTAGAGCTCAGCCCCTGAGCCAGTGTCCCGACTCCTGTGCTGTGCAGTGTGGCCTGTTGGCGGTGCCTCCTCTGGACGTGTTTGGGGACTGGGCTGTGCCAGCGGAGAGGGTTCAGGGCGGACCCCGGGAGAGATGGGGATCCTCCACGTTTGTCTGGAAGATTTTTCTGATTCTCTCTCCATTTGTGGCAGCAGCGTGGCTGCTTATCTCTGGACATAGCCTGCGCCTGGCTCCCTCCTGCGGCTAAGCCCTTCCCCGTGGGACCTGCCAGCCGGGTCCCGCCTCCCAGAGAAGAGAGGCAGCCAGTGGGCCCCGGGTCCTCAGAGATGCCCCTAAAATAATAATAGCTGTTACTTTTTAAAAAAATATTTTTATTGATTTTAGAGAGGAAGGGAGAGGGAGGGAGATAGAAACATCAATGATGAGTGAGAGGATCATGGATCGACTGCCTCCTGCACACCCCACACTGGGGATCGAGCCTGCAACCCGGCCAAGTGCCCTGACCTCCTGGGAATCGAACCGTGACCTCCTGGTTCATAGGTCGATGCTCAACCACGGAGCCACACCGGCTGGGCAGCTGCTATTTTTTAAACTCCTATTGCACACCAGGCATGGCACTTAGCACTGTGCATCCAACACCACACTGAATTCTCACCGCAGCCTTTAGAGGTTGCAGATGAGGAAACGGGGCCCAGAGGAGGGAAGCAGCCTGTCCCTGACCACCGAGCTAATACGCAGCAGGGCCAGGATTTGAACCCAAGACCAGAGGGCCTCCTTACCATGAGGCCCCACTCCTGGTACCTCATGGCCTCTGGGCCTGCTGAGTGCCGGCCCCTGGACCTTGGGGTTCCCCAGGGCGGAGGCCTCAGAATTCTAGAGTGTTTTCAGGACGTCCCTGTGAGGTTCAAGTAGGTTCCGTCTTCCCCGGTGGGAGGTTCCAAGAAGCACAGGGCCAGTCGTCCCCGTTTCCCCCAAGGGGGGGCGGGCAGTGTGGGTTGGGACACGTCCTCTTTTAAGGTTCTCTCTCGCTGCTTCTGACCACTTCCTCTTTTCCCTGGGGTGGAGGCAGCTGTGGCCGCACTCATGGCAGCCGTCCAGGCCGAGGCTGAGGAGGCCTCGGATGCTCCTGAAAGGGCTCCCAGCTGGGCCCAAGGCACTCCTCCACCTCAGCTCCCATCCCCTCCTCCCAAGGGCCTCCCAGAGCCAGAGCCAGAGCGGGGTGGGGTGGGGTGGGGCTCGCAGGCTCCTCCAACTCTCTCTCAGCCAAACAGCAAACACTGACCCTGGGGCTCCACATGGGCTGAATCTGCTTCCAGCAACTTCCACGGAGGATGTGGCCCAAGTCCAGGACCTCTGCCCAAACAGCTGGACCCCTCAGGACGCCCAGGGAGGCAGGAACCCCAGCTCTGGGCGGGAGCCCTAGCCCAGCCCTGGGCACCTCAACAATGAATGCCTGTGAGGCCTGGGAAGAGGATGTGCATTGAAAGATGCAGGTTCCAGGCCTGGCTCTGCCACTTGTCAGCTGGGGGCCTTTGGCAGGTTGCTTTTCTTCCCGGGGCCTCAGTTTTCTCATCTGTGCAATGGACATAAGTAATAACATCTCTAAGAGTTATGGTAAAAAAATAAATGAGGTGCTACATGCACTGTCCTAAGCACAGAGCTGGTACAGAGCACCTGCTTAATACCAGCGTCAGCTATTAACAGGCAGAGCCTGCAGTGACCTGAGCCACTCAGGATCGCCCCACCCCAGCCCCTCTGAGGAAAGCCACTCACAGTCACCAGGTCTGCTCCCAGCCTCTGTCCTGTCTCCGCCCGCACCTGTCCCAGCAGCCCCGGCTTCCTGCCTGCCGCAGGTATGGCCCTCGAGCTCGGGCTGACAAGTAACACCACTTTCTTTCTTTCGTGTACAGCCTCTCAGCTCTGGCTGGCCCGTTGGGACAATATCAGTGTCCGTCACTGGTGGGGTGTGCCCAGCCAGTGCTGTGCCCAAGCCCCGGCGTGGCTTTTGTTGTAAGATACACATAACGTGAAAGGAACCATCTCGGCCGTGTGGACGTGTACAGTTAAGTGTACATTCACATGGTTGTGCAACCACCACCACCATCTCCAGAATTTTCTCATCTTCCCAAACTGAAACTCTGGCCCCATTGAACACTAACTCCCCCTCCCCCACCCCCAGCTCCTGCCACCCACCACCCTGTCTGTCTCTATGAATCCGGCTACTCTACCTGCCTTATATAAGCGGAATCATACAGGACTGGTCTTTATGTGATGGGCTCATTTAGCATAATGTCCTCAAGGTTTATCCATGCCGTAGCAGATGTCAGAATTTCCTTCCTTTTTATGGTTGAGTAACAACAGTCCATTGTACGTATGGACCACACTGTGCTTGTCCATCCATTTGTCAGTGGACATGTGGGGACTCCCACAGCTCAGCTTTTGTGAATAATGCTGCTGTGTGCACGGGGGTGCAGAAATCTATTCGCATCCCTGCTCTCCATGTGTTGGGTGTGTACCCAGAAGCGGGATTGCTGGATCACTTGTTTGATGTTGAGGAATTGCCCCGGGGTCCTGAGGTTTGAAGTGAGACCCAAGCATGGGGGAAGCCCCTCTGGCCATAGACAGCGAGGTATGGGTCAGGAGCCAGACATTGTGGGTTCAGATCCCGGCGGAGCCCCGTGGTGT
The DNA here is from genome assembly GCF_963455305.1 of Plecotus auritus. Lineage (NCBI taxonomy): Eukaryota > Metazoa > Chordata > Mammalia > Chiroptera > Vespertilionidae > Plecotus > Plecotus auritus. The sequence goes on from NC_137785.1 coordinate 21,240,398, forward strand.
GACCGTGGCAAGTCGCTTACCTTCTCTGTGCTTCAGTTCCCCGAGCGGTGCCCGCCTTGGGCTGTGGCGGTGAGCAGAGTATTTACGGAGCTGGCGCCCGGCACCAGGAAGTGCTGGTAACTGGTTGCACCTGTGTTCTTGCTGCGCTCTGATCCCGAAATCACCACCCCGGCCCCTCCATGGAGCATCCCTTTGGAGCCACCCCAGTCCCTCCCCAGGACTCAGGTCTCTTCCCCCGCTTTGGTTCTCTGGGAATCTCTCTCCATCTGGAGGGAGTTCCTCTTGCCCCGTCCATGGCTTAAGCTTTTGACCACAAAATCCAGGAAGTGATGCCTTATCCAGTGGTCGGCAAACTCGTTAGTCAACAGAGCCAAATATCAACAGTACAACGACTGAAATTTCTTTTGAGAGCCAAATTTTTTAAACTTAAACTTCTTCTAACGCCACTTCTTCAAAATAGACTCACCCAGGCCGTGGTATTTAGTGGAAGAGCCACACTCAAGGGGCCAAAGAGCCGCATGTGGCTCGCGAGCCGCAGTTTGCCCACCACGGCCTTAGACCAACTGTAGGAGGGCTGGAGCCAGGGCCACAGGAGAAACTGAGGATGCGGACTAGCAGGCTGGCCGGCACAGGCCGGCACAGGCAGGAGGAACCCAGTTCTTTCCTAGGACCTGATCACACTGTCCTTGATGACTGGGCCAGTCGGGGCCCAGTGATGGAGGGATGAGGGGGTGGATGACTGAGGACAGGCCACAGCCTTGATGGCAGGGCGGGAAGAGGCACTCTGGGCCAGGATGAAAGGGGCTGGCGCTGGCGCTCACCTTGAGGAGAGTTAGCTGGAGGGCTCGGGTAGGAGAGGTGGCTGCCGAGATGAGATGACCCTGGTCCCTGGAGCAGCAGCCAGCGCTCCAGGCTGGGCCACCTCTGGAGGTAGGTAGGCAGGTGTGAGGGTGCTGGCCTGCGGCGATCCCAGAGGACAGCGGGGGCTGAGCCGGCAGGTGAGGACACCGGTCCTTGGGGACCATGCCTGGGGGCGGACCCGGGAGTCCCGGGCCTTGGGACCCACTTCTACGGTTGCCATCTCCACCTGTGACAGGAGGGGACAGGGAAGCCTCCGGAACCCCCCCCCCCCCTTCCTTTTCTATTCCTTTCCCATTAGTGATTCCTCCGCTTTCACCTCAGACCAGGTGGTAGGTGAGTGGAAATTCACAAAGTAATGCACATCCCTTCACAGCTCGTCACCTGAGGACCTGGTAAGGGTAGGCATCGGTCCTGCTGTAGTGAAGGGCTTGGCATGGCCCTCGGCGGAGCTCACTGATGGGGACCCTCCTTCTCCCAGCACCGTCCAGGCCAGGCCCGTCTGACCTATCTGCAGAGATGCCCCGGGAGCACTAACACCTGCTCTGGGTGTGGCCTGGGGGTCAAGGAGAATCACATATCAAAAATGCCTGGCCCCTTGTACTTGTGAAAAAAATTCTTTCCATTGTTACTTTTTATTTAAAAAATAATTATTATGGAAAAAGGGAGGACTCCATTTTAAAAAACACTCACTGAACACCTCTGTGTCCCAGGCCTGCAGGGTGGGAATTCCTCCCCGGGAGTCCAGCGGACTTCCTCAGCCCCGATCAGAAGGGTGACCCTCACAAAGGTCACCAGGCGACAGCACAAAGTGAGGGAACTGTAGGAGGAAGAAGAATCAGCTGTGTGTCCTTAGGAAAATTGCCTGGCCTCTCTGAGCCCCTGTTCCCTGATCTGTAAAGTGAGGCTAGAAATCCTCCTCCCCGCTTTGTTGGGTGAGGGGGTCAGATAAGATAAAATGTGTGGTCAGTCTTAGCCACCCGGACAACTTGCCACGGCCCCTCTGCCTTTCAGGCAGAGCCTGACGGGATTCCAGTGATGTGTGTTGCTTGGTGTTATCATTGCCAGCATTGGGGGAGAGCTTACTACGTGCCAGTCACTCGCCTAAGTGACTTGTAAAGTTATCGCCTTTAATCCTCACAACCAACTTATGAGGCAGCTACTATGGTTAGCATTCGCTTTTTATAGCTGAGGAAACTGAGGCACGGAGAGGTTCAGTATTTTGCCCAAGGTCACCCAGTGAAGGAGCCAAGCCTAGACTTCAGCCCAGGGACTCTGAAGCCAGAGCCTGTGCTGGTGCCCACGCCATACCCTGTCACGAGCGGCGGAGGACAGGGAGCCAGGTAGGGGCAAGGAAGCCGAGTCCCAGGCTCCCGTGAAACTGGCACTAACGTTGGGGTTGAAAAGTGGGACTTCGTGAGGAGGGTGCCACGGGCCCCCTTTATAGGTGGGGACCCGGGGGCACAGAGATGAGGGGAGCGGCCCAGGCGAGGGAGCGGACCAGCTGCGTCTACTGCAGAGTGTCGTTCTCTCAGCAGCCGGCACCTTGTCTTGCTTCCAAGTCTGGTCCGTCTCGGGAACCCTGGGACCTGGGTCAGACACACAGGCCTCTACACATGTTTGCTGACTCCTGGGAGACATCCCAGTCGTCCCCACTTGCTGCTACTTGGGGCGCGGGAGAGGAAGTGTGGTAGGAAGTGTAGGGACCTCGCATCTTTTGTGCATGGCCGGTTGCTAAGCCTGAACCATGCTCAAATGGAGAGTTCGGAAAAGAGTCACGTTGGCATAGTTGCATCTCTTTTCTTTGGGTGACTGAAAAGAGAAAGTTCTAAGAGGGACCCAAATTGAAAAATTCTATTATCCATCCATTTTCCCTCCCTCCCTCCCTCCCTCCCTCCCTCCCTCCCTCCCTCCCTCCCTCCCTCCCTCCCTCCCTCCCTCCCCCCTCCCTCCTCCCTCCTTTCCATTCTTCCTTTCATCCCTCCCTCCTTCTTCCCTCCTTCTTCCCTCCCTCCTTCTTCCCTCCTTCCCTCCCTCCCTCCGTCCCTCCCTCCCTCCTTCCCTCCCTCCCTCCCTCCCTCCCTCCCTCCCTCCCTCCTTTCCATTCTCCCTTTCATCCACCCATCTACCTACCCACCTATCATCCATCCATCCATCCATTCCTCCCTTTAGAAATCTCTATTAGGGATCTGTTGCTTCCTGACCCCAGACTTATGGTTTGAACAACAACAATTTATCATCTCATGGTTCCTGCGGGTCAGGAACTCAGGAGCAGTCTCAGCCCCCTCCACGCGAGCTCTCCAAGGGCTGCTCGGGCCCTCACACGTGGTGGCTGACTTCCCCCAGAACTGCCCAAGGAACCAGAGCAGAAGCTGCAATGCCTCTTATAACCTGGCCGTGCACAGCACACACTGGCCCTTCTCCAGGATTCTGTCAGTCGCAGAGTCAGCCCCTGTTTGGTTGGAGGAGGCGACACAGAGGCATAACTACCCAGAGATGAGGACCACCGGGGGCCACCTGGGAGGTGGGTCACCTGCAGCCAGCCAGTGCTTGTCATCTGCGCATCTGGTCATTCAACACACATTTGCTGGGCTCATTTTGTGCCTGGCCCTGAAAACAAATCTCTCACACACACACACTCACACACAGATACACCTCAAACAGAAAGAGGAAGTCTCAGGGGAAGGCATTGTTTGACATTTTCCTCTAGTTCTTTTTTTTAAATTTTAATATCTTTATTGAGATAGAATTTACACACTATTCACCCATTTAATGCAATTCAGTGGTTTTTAGGTGTATTCACAGAATTGGGAAACCATCACCACAATCAATTTTAAAATGTTTTGTCTCTCCAGACAGAAACCCCGTCCGTACCCAATAAGCAGTCACTCCCCATTTCCCTAACTACCTTTAATCACAAATTTATCTCCGGTCTATACAGATTTGCTCGTTCTGGACCCTTTTTTTTTTTTTAAATATATTTTATTGATATTTCACAGAGAGGAAAGGAGAGGGATAGAAAGCTAGAAACAGCGATCAGCTGCCTCCTGCACACCTCCCACTGGGGATGTGCCCACAACCAAGGTACATGCCCTTGACCGGAATCGAACCCGGGACCCTTCAGTCCGCAGGCCGACGCTCTATCCACTGAGCCAAACCGGTTTTGGCTGGACCTTTTATGTAAGTAGAATGAGACACTACGTGGCTTTCCGTGACTGGCTTCGTGTTTTCAAGACTCATCCATGTTGTAGCGTGTGTCATTCCTCGTTCCTTTTCGTTGCTGACTGTATCCCATTGGATGGAGGGAGCACATTTTGCTCATGTACCCATCAGTTGATGTGCATCTGGGTTGTTTCCACCTTTTGGCTCTTATGAATAATGCCCCTATGAATAATGCCCCTATTAATGTACAAGTTTTTGTGTGGACACATGTTTTTAACTCTCTTGGGTGTACACCTGGGAGTGGAATTGCTGAGTCAGATAGTAACTCTATGTTTAACTTTTTGAGGAACCGCCCCGTTGTGTTCCAAAGCAGCTGCCCCATCTTACATCCCCACCAGCAGCGCACGAGGGCCCGTTTCCCGTTCGTCCTGCGAACGCTCGTCGTGGTCTGTCTGTGTCTTCGCCACCCCGGTGGGTGTGACGTGGGATCTCATGTGATTTCAGTTTGCATTTCCCAGACGGCTGATGACGGGCAATCGGCACAGAGCCTCTTTCCATGTGCTTATTGCCCAGTGGGATACCTTCTTTGGAAAAATGGCTGTTTGGATTTTTGCTCACTTTTAAATTGGGTTATTCATCTTATTATTGAGTTATAGGCCTTCTTTATATATTCTAGATACAAGTCTCTTATCAGATATAGAATTTTCAAATATCTTCTCCCATTCTGTGGGCTCCAATTCTTTTTCATTGTATCATTTTCCCCCTGATTATTAGAGCATATACAGCCTCATGCTGAGATATTTGAAAAAATGCAGAAATGTATAAAGAGGTCGAAAAATAGCCACCCAGAGACCACCACGATTAGTATTTAATCCTGTTTCCTACTTATTTGTCCTTTTAATTATTTATTTAAAAACATTTTTATTGATTTTTAGCGAGAGAGGAAGAGGGAGAGACAAAGAGAAACATCAATGTTAGCGCAGAATGTCGATTGGCTGTCTCCTGCACGCCCCCTGCTGGGAATCGAACCAGCAACCTTTTGGTACAAGGAACCATGCCCAACCAACTGAGCCACACCAGCCTGTGCTCTTTTTCCTTTTTAATTAATTCAATTATGAATTTATTTTATTGACATGTAATATTTATAAAGGTACAGCATTCTAAAGGTTTACAATAAATCTGCCCTGAGCCCCAGCTGCCCAAACTCCTCCTGAAGGACAGCCACTGTTACCATTGTCTTAGTGATTTTTCAGAGATAGTTGATATGTATAGACATGTGTCCATTTCCTCTTACCTTGTAGGATATTACCATTCTACTCAGCGGTTGTCAACAGCTCCTTTCCAGCCTTTTAGCTCCGTGTAGTTTCATTATCAGCTGGGACACCCTGACGAGGCAGTGTACCTTCATCAGTTGTAGGAGGTGGAGCAGGAACCCATTCTAGTGTTAGCAAAAACCAATTTACTGAAGGATGTTAGCTGGCCTGCAGACCCCAGGACAGCAGAGACCCAGGTCTAGTCTACATGGCTCAAAGCAAAACCAGGCCTGGGGTGGCTCCAGTGGAGCTGTGCCCCGAGTTCTGCTGGGCTCAGAGGCTTCAGCCTTTGTCCTGCTGCTGCTGCACACCCAGTGTCTTTGCCACTTCCTTCGCTAGTCATGTGCCCTCTGTCACCTGCTTCTCCAACTTCTGAACACAAACCTGGTGCTGGAGCACCTGACTGATAGGAAATGTCCTAGCTGCAAGGGAGCCTGGGAAAGCAAGGATCTGAATTCCACCTTGGCAAGGTGGGCCTCACAGGGGGGATGCTACAGACATAGGAGGGCAAATTTCACTGGGCAGTGACAAAGAATGGCAGAAGCCCACGACATAAAACTTTAAGTGTATTTTATTAATTCTTCTGATTAGAAAAGCAGTACTTGTGTGAGAGGTGACGTGTTGTCATGGTTAAGTGGCTACAACGTTGGGGCTGACAGCCTGGGTTCAAGTCCCACCGGTATCCCTTACCAGCCTTGTGACCTTAGGCTTGGTTTGAACTTCTTTTTGCCCGGCTTTCTCATGAATAAAATGGGGATAATAATAGAGCCTCCCTCACGGGGTTGGACTGAAGATTGAATGAGTTCCCAGAGGTTAAGTTTACAAGCATACCTGGCCCATTGTACTTGCTGTGTTTTGTTAGCTCTCATTATTTTCCCAACATTTTATTATGAACATTTTGGAACACACATTAAAAATAAACAAACTGTACAGGACCCCTCCTTATAACTACCACCTATGAATCCACCAGGACCATTTTTTTAAAAATTTCTTTATTGATTATTGTGTTACATATGTGCCACCAGGACCTTTTTCCTGTGTTTGTTTGATCACATCTCTATCCATCTGTGTCTCTTTCCAATCATTAACATATCTTAATTTTAATGTATTTCAGATTTAATGGCAAATGTATACGCATGTTTCCATTATTTCTTTAAAGCAACTCTCAACTGTTAGTTTAAATAGCATGTGTAGAATTTGTCCTGTTCTCCCCCTTAATATCATGATTTGAATCCTATGGGATGAAGCAGAATTCATCAGGCAGAAGAAAGAGTGAGAAAGCAGAGACTTCCTGACGGTGGGAAGGGCCTATGCATAGGAGTGCCACACTGGAATATGGGCCCCTCCAAGGCGTTTTGATCATACAGTGTCCCTTCAAATGAACATTTAAAAGTTCTTGTTCAGATTTTATTTAGAGGAGAAGCAGAAGAAGAGGTCCCAGGAAAGCCTCTCTTCTGCTGCCCTGGACAATTCTGCTCTGCCCCGAACTTGCAAGACCCACTCAGCAAAGCAAACCCCTTGTATTGGTTAGCTTGCTATAAAACTAACCATTCCCAAACTTATTGGCTTAAAACCACAGTACACATTGATTTTCTCTAATGGTTTCTATGGGCCAGGAATTCGGGAATGGTGGGGCAGTCTGGCTCTGGCTCTCTTAAGCAGTTGCAAGTGGGTGCTGACTTAGGGTTAGGGTCATCTCAAAGGCTTCTTCTTTTTCTTTAAATATATTTTTATTAATTTCTGAGAGGAAGGGAGAGGGGGAGACAGATAGAAACATCAATGATGAAAGAGAATCATTGATTGGCTGTCTTCTGCATGCCTTACACTGAGGATTGAGCCTGCAATCCTGGCAGGCTCAATCCCCAGGACCCTTCAGTTTGCAGGCCGACGCTCTATCCACTGAGTCAAACTAGCTAGGGGTCAAAGGCTTCTTCACTATCATTGGTGGTGCTTGGGTTGTGGCACTCCTATGCACAGGCTGTTCCCACCGTCAGAATGTACCTTGTTAGTGACACGTTGGCCCCTTACAAATGGACCCGAGAGGGCTGGAGCAGTTGAGGCTCTCTAGGCATCTCTCTGTGCAGTCTCTCTATGCAGTCTCTCCAACATGGTGAGTTCAGGGTAGCTGGTCTTCTTCAGTCAACTTGGGGCTGCCGAGGTATGTGTCCTGAGCCAGGTGGAAGCTGTCACGCATTGTCCCCTTTGCCTCATTCTAGTGAGTCAGTTATGAAAAGTGACAAGGACCGGACAGATTCCAGGGTGGGGAACTGGACCCATCTCCCAAAGGAGGAATGTCATGTCACACTGTGAGAGAGCAGATGGGATGGACAGGTGTCTTGGAAAATCCAGTTGCCCACAGCTGGCTTTTGAATAGACTCGCCCTCCTCAGAAGGCAGTGTAGCCACCACCCACTCTTACCCAAACACATCCTGGGAAGGTCTCACCCTCACCCTTGGCAGTAAACTTTTTAGCTGCAAGCTGGGCCAGCTGGCCATTCCTATTCTCTCAGAGGCCCGTGGTAGCCCAGCTTTCTCCATCTTGTTCGTTACCTTGTATACCAGATTGAGTAGAGTCAACCCATATTCATGTCTACTCAGAACCTCAGAATGTCACCATACTTGGACATAGGGGCCTTGGCGATGTAGTTTAGATGAGATCATACTGGGTTAGGGTGGGCCCTAAATCCAGTGCCTGTTGTTCTTACAAAAAGAAGAGAGGACACAGACAGACCTGGAGGGAAGATGGTGTGAAGACACAGAGACGCATGGGGAGATGCCCGGTGACCCACAGGCACAGACTGGAGTCCTGCAGCTACATACCAAGGGCCTCCAAGGGCTGCTGGCAGCTTCCAGAGTGAGCAAGAGGCATGGGACAGAGCCTCCAGGAGGAACCAACCCTGCAGACACCTTGATCTTGGACTTCTGGCCTCCTGAACTATCAGTAAGTTTCAGTTGTTTTAAGCTACCCAGCTAGTGGTACTTGGTAGGGTCATCTGGAAACGAATGTACCTCGTCAGTGACATGTTGGCCCCTTACAAATTGGTGGTCCAGCTGGCTGGTTGGCAGCTGAATGCAAACTTGATGCAAAGGTTCAACCTGTGAAAGAACGGCTCCCGAGGACACGGCTGTGTGGCTGGGAAGTGACTCGCCAGCAGGCTGGGCAGGGCCAGCTCTCTCGGCAGGGAGGACTCGGGTAGCAGATGAGTTATCAGACACTGATGTGCGTTTGCTTGCTCCGGTCTTCTTAGAATTTTTATTGTGTGTTTTTTTTTTTAATTTGAAAATCCAAATGGGCTTTCCCAGGTGTGTCCTAAGTGCCCCTGTCTGGAGCTGCTGTGATTTTGTCAACATGGGCACTGTTTACAGTGACAACAGCTGTGACCTTTGGAACCAAGGGGAAAGCTGCGTTTATGCACTCAGGCCTTCTCTCCACTGGGGGCCATAAATGATGATTCACGCAAACAGGGAGGGTGCGGGAGGTGGACACAGCCCTCCTACGGGAAGGCTCCGCCCTCTGCTGGGGGAGACCTCGGGGAGGGTGTAGCTGCCCCACCCCGGGGATTTCAGGGGCTCTGGTTCTGCACCCACTGGGTGGTCCTCAGAAGCAATCAGGTTTCTCTCTGGGGTTTTGCAGCTGCCGGAGTAGTTCCTGCTCCAGCCCTCACTTAGCCCTCCTCTTCCTGCTCAGGTCCTGCTCAGATGTCACCGCCTCCAGGAGGCCGTCTGTTATTTGTTGTTGTTAATCCTCACCCCAGTGTATTTTCCCCACTGACTTTATTTATTTATTTTTAAAGTAATGTCTTCTTTAAAAAAAACACATTTTTATTGATTTTAGAGAGGAAGAGAGTGGGAGAGAGAGAGAGAGATAGAAACATCAATGATGAGAAAGAATCATGGATGGGCTGCCTCCTGCATGCCCCCTACTGGGGATTGAGCCTGCAACATGGGCATGTGCCCTGACCGGGAATCGAACTGTGACTTCCTGGTTCATAGGTCGATGCTCAACCACTGACCACACCAGCCAGGCACCACTGACTTTTTTTTTTAGAGAGTGGAGGGGAAGGAGAGAAAGGGAGTAGGAGAGAGAACGAAACATTGATGTGAGAGAGACACAGCAATTAGTTGCCTCCCGAATGTGCCCCAACTGGAGCTGGGAATCAAACAAGTAACCCAGGTATGTGCCCTGACCAGGAGTGGAACCTCTGACTCTTTGGTGGGCAGGCCAGTGCTCTAACCACTGAGCACACCAGCCAGGACTCCAAGAGGCCTTCTTGCTGCCGTATCTAAATACCTCCCTCCCCTCCCCCATTACAGTCATCTGCTTTTTCAGGGCACTCACCCCCACCTAAAACGACCTTGGGCATGTATTTCCTTATTTGTGGTCTGTCTTCCAAATAGAACATAAGAGCCACAGAGAGTCTTGGCCCATTTTGGTATCCGCAGTTTCTATAACAGCACCTGGCACATGGCAAGTGTTTGCTTAATGTCTGTTGAGGGACAAAATGTCTCAGCCAAGGATGCACCACCATTGGGAAAGAACGGTTTGACCATTCTTCCTGCTTCCGGCGTGGCTCCCTCATCCTGCTCGCCCACTGCCCACGAAATAATTTTTCCAAACCAGAAATCTGTCCAGATCCTGCTTCCGCTCTAAGACCTTCGGTAGCTCCCCATTGCCCCCAGGTAAAGTTCCGATGACTCTGCAAGACCCAACGGGCCCTGCATGAGCCAAGCCCTGCTTTCCTTCTGGGCACATACACCCTTTGCTCTTGCAGAAGCGAGTCCTGCCCAGAGCGTGTGTCATGCATGCCGTTCCCGCTGCCTGAAATCCTGCCCTCCTCTTCCCCCCCATCCCATGACAACTCTCATCCTTTCACTGGTCTCAGTGTAAGGGTCAACGCCTTCTTTTCCCACACCTGCATTAATTATTCCTTTTCTCTCAGCCCCCTTTGCCTTATCACCTATAGAGTAATCACCTATTTTTTAAAGTAAAATATGATTTACTCTCAATAAAATCCGTCCTTTTGATATACAGTGCTATGAGTTTTGGCAAATGAACGGAGTTGTATGATTTCCACAACAATCACAACTATTAACAGTTCCACCCCCACCAATTCCTTTATGCTCGTGTGCAGTCAACCCCCTTCCCGCCTGCAGCCCGGGCAACCAGTGGGCTCTTTTCTGTCCCTATGGCTTTGCCGTTTCCAGAATGTCACAGGAGCGTCACACCTGTGCAGCCTTCGGAGTCAGGCATCTTTCACTTAGCACGATGCGCTTGAGGTTCACGCTTGCTGTGTGCCTGTCAGGAGATCATCCCCTTTTCCTGCTGAGTGCTCTTCCTGTGTATGTTGATCACTCACCCGGTGAAAGACATTTTGGGTTGCTTCCAATTTCCAGTGATGATGAATCAAGCTACTGTCAACATTTGTGCCCAGATTTTTGCATGGACACGTGTTTTCCTGGATAAATGCCTAGATGTTGCTGGGGCATGCAGTAAGTGTCTGTTTATTTATTTACATAATTGATTTTAGAGGGAGGGAAGGAGAGAGAGAAAGAGAGAAACATTGATGTGAGAGAAATGTTGATGGTTGCCTCCCTATGTGCCCCGACTAGGGACTAAACCCGCATCCCGGGTATGTGCCCTGACGAGGAATGAAACCCAGGAACTTTGGGTGTGCGGGACAGTGCTCCAACCACCCGAGCCATCCCAGCTAGGGCTGCATGTTTAACTTTCTAAGAAACCGCCCAGTTGTTTCCTGAAGTGACTGCACACATTTCCATCAGTTGATCCCCATCTTCCCCAGCACTGGGCATTGACAGTTTTTGATTTAGCCGTTTTAACAGGTATGTAATCATTTTATTTATTTTTTTTTTACTTGTTAGCATCTCCCATCAGCTGTGACCTCCTGATAGAAAATGAATCTTCCCTTATCCTCAGAGCCTAGAGTATCAACTTACACATAGTAGGTACTTGGTAAATACTGGTGGGTTGAGTGACTGTGTGATCTATTTAATTGGTGTTGAGGGAGAATTTGTCTCAGATTCCATGGGGGAGAGTTAATCAATGCCCACTCCCCCAAAGGAATTCATTATGAGGTGGTCTTTCTGGAAGCTACCAGGCAAAACCTCCTTATCTTTATGGCTAATACCTTCCTGCGTCTGCCCAAAGTGCCCAGAATGCTTGTCACTTCTGAGAAGGCTCACCATGTGTGTTTCAGCGGAAGGCACTCGTGCCCATACTAGAAGTTGCAAAGGAATCCCGGGGTAAAGGTGGGAGTGTTTAAAACGCAGGTCCCCAAGACCCACCCCGAGGTTCTGGTTCAGCTGGCAGGTGCAGCACCTCTGTGTGCCTCTCAGCCCTCCCCAAGAGCCCCCAGGAGAGGCGGGAGTCCTCGGTGGGAGTGGAAATAACTCCGGATCTAGAAGAAAGCTCCAGGCTTCCGATTCCAGCTGTGCCGCCAACTGCAGGGTTACCTCTGAGAGTCACTTAATGCCCCTGAGCTTCAGTTTCCTCATCTGTAAAACAGACATGAAAATAATCAAGCTTCCCAACTTGATTAAATGTGTTTGCTACAGGAAGGGTCCTGGTGCAAGGTAGGTATTCAATACATGTTAGCGATTCTGGTAAATGATAAGATTTTAAATGCTTCCTCCCCCCTTAGCTAACTGCCTTACATCGTAATGTAGTTATTGATGCATAACAAAATACAGAAAAGTGCACTTAATGTAAGTGGACGGTGCAGTGATTTTTTTTTAGAGAGAGGGAGAGAGGAAGAGAAAGAGAAACATTGAGGGGCTGCCTCCTGCATGATCCCTACCAAGGATTAAGCTCCCAACCGAGGCATGTGCCCCAACTGGGAATTGAACAGCAATCTTTCAGTGCCCGGGATGATGCCACAAGATAGGTCAGTGATGGAGTCACAGCGGCCAGGGCAGGTTCGGTGAATGTTCACACCCCTGTAGCCGAGGCCCCATCGGGATACAGAACATGTTCACATCCCCAGGGCTCCCCTCGGCTCACTTCTCATCATCACCTTCCAGTGACCCGTCTCCCGACCTCTTCCAGCCTTGATTTTAAAACAGTGTTGGTGTTCTAGTATCACTAAGACACGCTCAGTAAAGAATCTATAATAATAAAAGTGTAATATGCTAATTAGAACCGACCTCATTCCAGATGAAGCCAGGGCCGGAGGGAAGCCTGGGTCCCGGGTGCCTTTCTTCATTGTAAAGAAAGAAGGAACTGGACAAAGTCTATGAAACATCTGTTTGCAAACATTGGACACCTGGCAATGCAGAATTTTGATCACTGAGAGAAGGGAAACAAAGGGAGGGAGCCCTAACATGTATGTCCCTGCTTTCCTGCCTGGAGAAATGGTCTGGATCGTACACAGTACGTGGAAGGGGGTTCTAAACAGAGCATGGCGGTCTCACTGAGTTGGGGAAACAGATTGGGGATCAGGGAGGTGGCTGGAGTTTGTGGGCCAGTGTACAGAGAGAAGGGCATCGCCCAGATAAAGAGCCCCAAACATCTGCATGGGGTCTCACTGAGTCTCTAGCTGCATACTGTGCCCTGCATACTTAGAAAGAGATTTCAAGTGGTTGGTCAAAGAACAATTACTGAGAACAGAACAAACTACTAGGAAGCTATAGGCTAAACAAGTCCCAGCACTAACAAAGAATTGAGAGATGGTAGAGTTCTGATCCCACACAGTAATGAGACCTTTTTGAACATCTGGTACAGTTAATAGAGACCCCAGAAGGGCCATGCCTTGATATTAAGGCTACTAATAAATAACCCTCGATTAAAGGCCACCATAAGTCCATACCAACAGAGCTTACATTCAAGTCTTGAAAGCTGATCTTCAGGCAATTTAACTGTCTTCCAAATAAAGCTGCTCTTTAAAAGAAAAACAAAAAATGTAGACACTTAGCAATTACTGGGAAGAAGCCGGAAAGTGTGAATCAAAATCAGGAAGTATAAATAGACTAAAAAAACCCAATAATGATCGAAAGCTGACAAGAATTTTAGACAGCTATTATAAATATGTTGAGGAACTTAAAGGAAAGCATGAACATAATAAGGAGATAAATAGAAGACATAGAAAAGAGCCAAGTGTGCCCTACCTGGTTTGGCTCAGTGGATAGAGCGTCGGCCCATGGACTGAAGGGTCTCAGGTTTGATTCCAGTTCAAGGCATATACCTGGGTTGCTGGCTTGATCCCCAGTGGGGAGCATTCAGGAGGCAGCCAATCAATGATTCTCTCTCATCATTGATACTTCTATCTCTCTTTCCCTTGCCCTTTCTCTCTGAAATAAATATAAAATAAAAAAAAGAGCAAAGTAGAACTTCTAGAAATAAAAGATCCTATATAATAAAAGGCTAATAATGCAAATCGACAGAATGGGGGAACAACTGGTCGCTATGATGCACACTGACCACCAGGGGGCAGACGCTCAATGCAGGAGCTGCCCCCTGGTGGTCAGTGTGCTCCGAAGTGGGGGAGCGCCATTCAGCCAGAAGCCCTGAGCTGGGCTCACAGCTGCAGTGGCGGAAACCTCTCCCGCAGCAGCAGTGCAAAGGATGTCCGGGGAGTGGGCCTAAGCCATCAGTAGGACATCCCCCGAGGGCTCCCAGACTCCAAGAGGGTGCAGGCTGGGTTGAGGGACACCCCCACAAGTGCACGAATTTTGTGCACTGGGCCTCTAGTATTTAGAAAACATGAAAGCAGAAAAACAAATCAGAGCCACCCCATTAGCATAGGAACAACCTTTTAAAAAGACTAAATTTTATGGAGATATAGCATATATAGAGCTGTACACATTGTAAGTATAAGGCTCAATACATTTTCATTAAGAGAACATGCCACATAACCACCAGATCAGAATTGAGAACATCTCAGCCCCCCGAGACCCTCCCTTCTGCTCCCTCCCAGTCAAAGGGAACCACTGTGGCTTCTCAGGCCATTGATCAGCTTTGTCCAAACAGCCCTGTTTATAACACAGCTTCTCCCTCTCTCGGGACCTTGGAGAGCACTTGCACATCCTTCAAGACTTCTCTGAGAAGACTTCCCAGGCCTTGCTTTATCCTTCTAACCCCGCTGTTGCCATTCTGTGGTTGTAATACCTCTTACTGCTGTCGCCCCCCTTGAGCTGTAAATAGGCTGCCCTATTTACCCAACACAGGGTAGAGTGGGTTGAAGTGTGACCCCCATAAAGATCTAAGTCCCAAGGCCCTGTTCCTGTGAACGTGACCTTAGTCGGAAGTAGGGTCTTTGCAGATGTAATTAAGGATCCCAAGATAAGACCGTCCTGGATTTAGGGCAGCTCTAATTCCATAGCAGATAAAGGAGCGGGTGGTTTGAGACACAGACACAGGGCAGAAGGCCATGAAAGATGGGGCAGACATTAAAGTGATGCAGCTCCAAGCCAAGGGACACCAAGGCTGGCCAGCAGCCACCAGCGGCTGAGAGAGAGGCCTTGCCTGGGGCCTCCAGAGGAAGCAACCCTGCTGACATTTTGAGTTCAGACCTTGGCCTTCAGAACTGTGCGAGAATAAACTTCTGTTGGCTTAAGCCATCCAATCTGCGGTGCTTTGCCACCCAGCCCCTGGACACGAATACGTGGTGGGTGGTGTGGAATAGGGCTCCGTGTTTGTTGCATGAATAAAAGCACTGAGTAGGGGGGCTTGCTGGCCCGTGGTGGGAACAAAAGTGGTACTGGGATGACTTTTTCTGTGCTGCCGCCTCACGTAGCTCTGGGACAACCACAGACCCCGATGGACTGCCCATGTCACATCATTTATCCTCCCTCCTGTGTTGCCACACACCCACGGGGACCCTCACATGACTTGGAGGAAGCTGACTATCCCCAGCGTCCAGCCAGATATGGATCCCATTTCTCTGAGAGTAACTGAGGCAGAATGGGCTTGTGACCTGACTCTGGCCAATGACACCAGAGGGGAGGTGTGCCCGGGGCTGGAGGAAAGGATTCCTCCCTCAGGCTTTTCCCCTGGCAGGCCTGGTTGCCAGGAGTGGCGGGCACGGAGAGAATCGTGGTCCTGTTGACGTACTTAAAATTCTGATTGCTTCGCGCCTGCCCCTCAGTCCTCCTGGGCTTCCAGCAACATGAGGTTACAGGTGGCCTTTCTGTGGAAGCCGAACACATCCTAACTGATAGTCCAGCCGCCACAGGCAGGAGCTTTGCCTTCAGCCATGCAGAGTGGGAAACGGAGGCTCTGAGAAACCAAATCCCTTCACCGTGGACACAAGAAGGGTAAGCGATGGAACCAGAACTCACACGCAGGCTGTGTCCCTGTCCTGCATTCTCAGCTGCTCTTGCACACTGCTACCCCTGGCTTTACACGGGCTCTCTTGATTTCACATGGGACTTGGGGCCTGGGAGAGGGTTCTCAGCCCAGCAGGGACAGCTCCATCACAGTGCGGAGACGGCCATGTCAGCTCGGGGGCCCCGTTTAACTAGGAACAGTGCCCAGGGCCCGGGCATGCATGAGCTGGCTCGCTCCTCCAGTTACCCTACTTGCAGGTGAGGAAACCGAGCCTCACAGAGGATGAACCTTCTGTGCAGAGCCACGCAGTGAGGGGCACAACTGGGGTTCAAACCAGGCCAGTCTGATGCTAGCGCCCTTTTGTGTGTCTCCCCTGCCCCGGCCCCCACCAACTACATCTATGCTCATTGGGTGGGACTTGGATCCTTACTGCTACGTCCCCGGAGCCCAGCGGTACTTGGCCTCTTGCAGGCACTCAAGTGTTTGCTGAATGAATCAATGAGCCCCAGCAGGAATCCAAGGCTTGAGAAGTCCAAAGAAAAACCATGGGGCCGAGGCTCTTCCAAGCAGGCCCCAGTTTAAATAGCAGACTCCTACAACTCAATAGCAAAAACACAAACAAACAAAACCCCCACGAATAACCTGATTTAAAGATGGGCGAAGGACTTAAATAGACAGGTCTCCAGAGAAGACATTCTAACGGCCAACAGGTATCCGAAAAGGTAGTAGATATTACTGATTATCATGGAAATGCAGATCAAAACCACAATGAGGTATCTCCTCATTCCTGTGGGGATGGCTGTTATAAAAAAAAAAAAAAAAGATAAGTGCTGGTAAGGATGTGGAGAAAGAGACCCTTATGCCCTCTTGGTGGGAATGTAAATTGGTGCAGCTCCTGTAGGAAACAGCAAGGAGGTTTCACAAAAAATTAAAAAGTAGAACTACCGTATGGTCCAGCCATCCCACTTGTGGGTCTACATCCAAAACAATTGAAGGCAGGATCGCAGAGTTACCCACACTCCCCAGCTCATGAAGCATGACTCACAATAGCCAGGAGGTGAAAACAACCTAAATGTGCATTGATGAATGAATGAATAAAGAAAATGTGATATATACACACAATGAAATATTATTCAGCCTTTAAAAAGAAGGGAATCCTGCCAAAACCAGTTTGGCTCAGTGGATAGAGTGTCGGCCTGCGAACTGAAGGGTCCCAGGTTTGATTCCGGTCAAGGGCACGTACCTTGGTTGCGGGCACATCCCCAGTAGGGGGTGTGCAGGAGGCAGCTGATCGATGTTTCTCTCTCATCGATGTTTCTAACTCTCTATCCCTCTCCCTTACTCTCTGTAAAAAATCAATAAAACATATATTTTTTTTTTTTTAAAAAAAGAAGGGAATCCTGCTGTTTGACAATATGGATGAACCAGGAGGACTCGATGCTAAGTGAAACAAGCCAGTCACAAGAGGACAAATAGTGCATGATCCCTCGCATAGGAAGTATCTAAAAGAGGCTGGTAGTAGCAGAGAACAGTGATGGCTGCCAGCGGCTGGGAGGAGGGGCATTGGGAGGTGTTCAGTGGATGTAATTTTCTGTTATACGGGAGTAAATTCTAGCAACCTGCTGTCCCATGGTGTGCCTATAGTTGCACTGTACACCTAAAATTTTGTTAAGAAGGTAAATACCATCTTAAGTACCATCCACA
Organism: Plecotus auritus; assembly: GCF_963455305.1. Classification (NCBI taxonomy): domain Eukaryota; kingdom Metazoa; phylum Chordata; class Mammalia; order Chiroptera; family Vespertilionidae; genus Plecotus; species Plecotus auritus. Next base: position 21,257,716 of record NC_137785.1, read on the forward strand.
CACAGAGTACAGCACACAAAGCAACAACAGGAAATGTTTGGAGATGATGGATCTGTTTATCACCTTGATTGTGGTGCAGGTAACAGGTATATGCGTATGTCCGAGCTCATCAAATGGTGTGCATTAACTATGTGCAGGTTTTGTATACCAATTGTACCGCAATGAAAATTTTACAAGATAGAGGGGTCTGCCCCCCACGCAGAAGCAGCGAGGCTGGGCCTAACCCTGACAAGTTCTGGGAGCCAGTTCTGGGTGGTACTTCCTGTCACAGCGGCCTGCCAACCAGCAGCTGGGACCCAGCTTGTCCCCAGGGGACATGCACTTCTCTGAACAATGTCGGGAAAGGAAACCAAACTCAAAGGCTCTCAGGGGTTTTCTGGTCATTTTTGGCTGTGGGGGCGGAGGGGAGGTTGGCAAGGCTTCCTGGGCAGGGAGGTGGGCCTCAGCCTGGCTGCAGGGAGGGAGGCTGGGTTAGGAGGGCCCACTGTAAAATAATGGTTATAATAATGAGACCCTATCACTTATCAATGGCTGCGTTATGCTAAGCTCTTTGTCACCCATTACCTTGAATTCTTTAGGTAGGTTTTTTTTTTTTTTTTTTTACAGCTTTATTGAGATATAATTAACATACCATACAATTCAGCCATCTAAAGGGTACAGTTCAATGGCTTTTAGTATATTCCCAGAGATGCTTAACTATCATTACAATCAGTCTGAGAACACTTTCCTCACTCCAAAGAGAAAGCCTTGGTCATCTCCTTCCAGCGCCCTCTCCCTTCAGTCCTAGGCACCTGCTATTTTACTTTCTGTCTCTATAGCTATTTTTAAAATCCTCGACCGAGGATATGTTTATTGATTTTAGAAAGAGACGAGGGGAGAGAGAGAAAAACACGGATGTGAGAGAGAAACTTTGATTGGTTGCCTCCTGTATGTGCCCAGACCAAAGACTGAGCCTGCAAACTTTCAGTGTATAGGATGACACTCCAACCAACTGGCAAGGGCTCTGTCTCTAAAGTTTTCCCTATTGTGGAATCCCAAAGGTGGATTGGATGAGGAAATTGGGAGGTTCAGAGAGGGTAACTGACCAGCTCAAGGTCACACAGCTAAGGAAGTAAAAGACCGTGGACTTGAATTCAGGTGTTCCTGTTCTCCAAGTCCACATCATCCCATTGCACCCAGAGCTTTTTCTTCCCAGTAACAATATTAAAAATAGCCCTTATGGTTGAATTGAGATGCCCTGTTTTGCCTCCACTGTCTCATTTAATCCTTATAATCACCCTGGGAGATAGGTAAAGTTTTTACCTATACCCATTTTGCAGAGAGGCAAACTGAGGTGCCGAGGGACTAATGGGCTAATGCATCATGGCTGCTAGCAAATGGAAGAAGGTTATGGGGAAAAACATGTATATATATGAGGACTTGTGAGGGACAGAGGATCTAAAGTTGAAACAATGATGATTAAAAGATTATTTTCTCTTAGGTTATCCTCCCTTCCCCTTCTTTCTTTTTATATGAAAAGGAAAAGAAAGTTCCCTCCACCCTCTGAGGTCACTTCCTGACCCATTTGTGAATGTCTGTGGATTGGTTACAAATTCCCTTCTCCCTGCCTGAATGCCTCCTATTAATGCTGGGGATGGGCAGTGGGCCTGCATGTGCATGGGCTCTGGCAGCAGACAGACCTGGTGCAAATCCCGCTTCCGCCACCCACCTACTTACTGTCATTCCATAGCCAACCCACGACAGGCTTTCTGCAGTACATGCCTGAATATACAGAGTGACTTCTCCCCCTACCCATCATGCTCTGGAAAAGAAGTGTCATTTTGTCTTCAAGTCCTTCCAGAACCGGGGCTGCTGCCTTAATTATTTTATTTTGAACAGCCAAGTTGAAGTTTGAGAAAAAAGGAGATGGGGAGCCCCAAACACTTGTTCATTGCACTGGATTCCATTCGCTGTTCACCTGAGGGTAAAAAATGAGGCAAAGGAAAAAGCAATTAAAAATATGAAAAAAGCTGCTGTCTACTATCACCATTATCTTATATACAACAGACATTTTAACTCGAAAAGTACTGTAGGCTTGCAACCATAGATTAAAAGAGCGTTTTTCAGTGGAAGCCTGTTGTACATGTTCTTTTCTTGCTTGCTCCCAAGGGACCAGAGAAAACACTGGCCAGAATTAGCATCTGTTTGGACAGAGGTGAGGAGCCAAAGCTTCCTATAGTCTCTCCAAAAGTTCTGTTTGCACTCATCTTCTCAGCAGACCTACCATGTTCTCTGTACAGGCAGGCTTTGCAACAACAAATTATGCACATACACGGTTGTACTAATACATCATGTACATTATATAACGTTACAAAATAGAATTGTTAAAAGGATGGGTGGAAATATGAGTTGAAGTCCTAAAACAAAACAAAACAAAACAAAAAAACAAAACCCCAAACAAAAAACAAGGTAAAGAAATACAGTCCAGATTTGGCCATTATTCCTGGCAAATTGGCCCTGTGATTCCAAGTGGTTGATATTATAACAAGCCTTCCAAAGATCTTTTTAAAAAACAGAGCAGTAAGTGATCTGTGGTGGCTGGTCCTGGTACACCCTGAGACAGGAGCAGTAAAAGAAATGAATCCATGGATTTGTGAAAGCCAGCGGGTGAGTCCTGTGGCTTCAGATATAACATTCTCAGTCACAACAACATTCTTAGATTCAAAAGATGTAACTCAAGCAATTGAGGAGTAAAACACGTGTCTGTCTTACAGCTCTATAGGTGACCCTAAAGCTGGCTCTAGTCACCACGAAGGCATTTGTAGCAGAGATACATATGAAAGCTTGAATAACATTGCTTCACGAAACCAGAGAATGAAAAAAGCAATATATTTCTCCAAAAGATATGTTACATCATACACATACAGTAAGTGACTCGAAATAGGCTAGCTCCGTGGTCAGCAAACTGCGGCTCGCGAGCCACATACGGCTCTTTGGCCCCTTGAGTGTGGCTCTTCCACAAAATACCACGGCCTGGACGAGTCTATTTTGAAGAAGTGGCGTTAGAAGAAGTTTAAGTTTAAAAAATTTGGCTCTCAAAAGAAATTTCAGTCATTGTACTGTTGATATTTGGCTCTTGACTAATGAGTTTTCCGACCACTGGGCTAGCTACATGAATCAACTATCATAACTAGGCATTTAACTAAGTCATCTATATGCTTAGAAGTTTATAAAGTGAGCCATAAAAAAAAAATCTCATTGGGAAAATGGAAGCTCAATCATCTGGTAATCTACATTCCTTACAACAAACTTTTGGGGTCAGCACTATTTTGATCCTGTCTGACAGATGGGGAAAATGAGTCTGAGGGTATTGAAGTGGCTTGTCCCAGGTAGTTAAGAGGTGGTCAGACACCAGCGCAGCCTATTTCAAATTAGGGCCATGAACAGCCAATTCTCGGTAATTATGAGGAATATATTAAATGTATGTAAAACACGTGTATGCGGTAGGCGCTCCATAAATGCTACTCTATGTGGAAATTTTCGCTCTACCTGGCAAGAGACTTCGCTTCCACTCCTGCTGGCTCGGTTTCTTCCTCGGCTGGAGTGTCATGCCAGGTCCGCCGCGGGAGTGCTCAAAGCCACAGAATGGGCAGGGCCCGCCTCGGGGTGCGGTGGGGGACGGGCCGGGCGCGGGGGGGGGGGGGGGTGGAGGGGGGCGGGCTGGCCCCGGAGGAGTCACGTGGCGCGCGGCTGCGGCCAAAGCAGAAGTAGCAGCGTCCGCGTCGGAGGGCGTGAGCGTCAGGGAGTGCCCGGAGCGCGGCGGGCGGCTGCGCGCGGGACCCCGGAGCCGGGACCCGCGGCGGGGCGCGGCCAGGTGGGTGGCCCGCCCTGATGGGAGCGCGCGCGTGGGCGCCCGGGGATCTGAGCCCGCGGGGTCCGCTCCTGGAGGGCTGCGTCCAGGGGGAACCTGCGCAGGGGCGCAGCCGGCGCGGGCAGGGGTGGGAGCGGTGTCTAGGTCCCCACCCGCGGTGCCGGAGGTCCGGGCGGTGACGGCAGGGGTCCGGGCCCCGTCACCGGACACTTCCTCACGCGGGGCTGGTGCCACTTCGCCCTGGGACAGTCCCGGCTTTGAATGGGAACCCGGAGGAAACGGCGCAGCTTGCGGTCCCGGGCTGCCGAGCGAGCGCTGGCGTTGACATGAAGGGCTCCGGTGGCCGCAGGGTCCTGCGTGGGGTCGGGCCGTGTTTTGGCCACCCCTGTGCCTAGGGCTCGGCGACTCCGCGCGGCCAGGCGGGCCCGGCACTTCCCCGTATTGCACAGGTGGTGGAGGGAGGGAGGGAGGAAGGAGGGTGGGTGGCGGCGCGATACTGCGAAGGCGCAGCCCTTCCCCGAGGAGAGAGAGGCCAGGATCGCGTTGGGGGGCGGGGGTGGGCATTCGCGGTTCCCTCTTCCACCCCACAGTCGGATGCATCATTATGTGTGTCGTCCGTGCGTTTTCCTGGCTATGTTTTGGAATTCCCAAAGAGGTCATTACCCCCATAGCGGAAGAATTTGAGGGAAAGATGGGTCCCGTTTGGACTGGAGGTTGGCGCCTGGATTTCGGTGCAGGCTGGGGAGGGACTTTTAGCACCCCGTTCTTGAATGAGACAGAGAGTATGGTGGGGTGAGGGGGCTGACGTGGCTCAAGGGGAACAGGTGGCCTTTTTAGTCAACTTAATTTGAATTTCAGTTCCAGCTGTGTGGTCCTGGGCAAGTTGAGTTTCTTCCCCCGGACTCCGGGCTACACGCCAGGGCTGTGATGAGACTTGGGGCTTTACTATTGAAAGCGTACCTGGCTAGCTCCTCACCCTCTGGGTAAGGTGTCTGCGTGGGGCTCAGGCCATCAACCTTAGCTACAGTTCTTCAGGGAGGGCTTACTAATTTCGGGGTCTGTGCCAGTCCCAGGCATTTACCCTGTTACGAAGGTGTGTGCGCCACCTGTGGATTGGCTCAGGGAGATAACCGCTGCAGGCTTCATTGATGCTGAAATTGCCTGTTGGTGCTGCTGTCTCCCCCACTGCCCACCCTCCCCACCGCCACACCTTGAGCATCTGAGGCTTCTCTGGAAGAGGCAGAGCGGGCACCCCCATGCAGAGCCCTTTTGCTGGGTGGAGTCACTGGAAAGTGGCCAGTGAGAAAAGTTGAAAACAGTTCTTAGTTTAGAAAACAGAAAAACACAAAGAAGAAAAACTCATCCACTATGTCACCACTTAAATTAATAAAACGTTGTCATCCTTTCTCCCCTCTTTCACTGCCCCCATAGTAACTGCTCTCCCTGGACTTATAAGTAAACAGCCTTTTAGAAATGTAGTTATCTTATACTGACTGGTTTGCAACTTTTTCATCTCTCTCGTGACCTTTTCCGATCAAATCGCTTATATATCACTCTCATTCTCTCCAATAGCTATGGTGTGTTCTTTAAGGTGTGTGTTTCATTATTTATTGACAGGACTCTTACCTAAACTCCCGCCCCCCCCCCCAAATTGATGGGCAGTTAGGTTGTTTCCCGCATTGTTTTTCTTTCTCTTTTTCTGTTACAAGTGATGCCTCTGTGAACATCTTTGTTCGTGTTTCTTTCTATACATATGTGATTATTGGATCAAAGCGCATGCATGTTTTACTAGATGCTCACAGGTTTTCCTAAAATAATCAAGTTGAGCTAATCCGCACCCCTACCTGCAGTGGCTGGTACTGCCTGTGTCTCCGGTGACAACGTAAGTCCTGATGCTGCAGGGTGGGTGTGAGGGCAGCAATACATCCCTCAAGCGGTACAAGGGATGGTAACCTCTCAGGGGTGCGACGGCTGATTTTTAACAGAGAATTGTTTCCTGGGATTTTGTATAATATCCTGTACTGGCCTAACATGTGCAGAAGAGAAGAAAACTCCCCTGCTTCCCGGCCCTGGCTCCTTGAATCCCAGAAGTTTATTTTGAAGAGAAGGACATGAAAAGTAGAAATGGTGAAACCTCTTGTTGAATCTCAGCCATGTTTGTATTTATACCATAAGTCATTTTACAGAGTTACCGAGGGAAGATGAGAAACAGGAACAAAAAAGGGATTTCAAGGCTATTTCTTTCCTTTTTTTTGAAAGCAGAAGCAAAATGGAAATTGCCTGTGATGGCTAGGTGCGCCTCCCCCGGGGTCAAGGCCTCGGAGACATCCTTGCCTTAGATGCTGACCATCCGGCTCTGGAAGCCTGGGTCGGGAGCTGGCTACATTTTGGTGTTTGATTCCAAGGATCTTGTGGCCGTGAGGATGTCCTTTCAGTTCTTGGCCAGAGGCAGCACGAAAGACTTGTTTATGGTGAAGCCAATCCACTGGGCTTTTGAGCTGGAAGTGACCAGAATCCCGGGATGGTTAAATCCAAGGGCCTCCCAGAGCCAGAGTCAGACAGAACGGAGAGCCCCAGTGCCTCCGGCTGGCAGGTTTAATCAAAAGTGGAGGTGTGACAGGGTGTGTGTTTCCCCTGTATGCCCTCCTGCACGTTGGACTTGAGACCTGGGAGTGGGAAACTCCAGAGTCAGCATGGTAAAGAGCTGCGGAGCTGGGACCAAGCTCTGTGACCTTGGACAAGTTTCCGTCTGGCCAAATTCTGCCGTGGGATTCTGACTGCGAAAGGCAGGTGCTGAAGGAGCAGAGGTGTGGGATTCAGACCAGGGTTCTAATCCTGGTGCATGACCTTGTCTGCATGACCTTGATCACATCATTTCACCCCTTAGGGCTTGTTTTCACTTCCTGTATTTCTCACTGAGATAAATGAGAGGAACCAGGTGTAGCAGCTGGTGTCAACTGGGAGGGCCAATTAACAGTTATTGGGTGAGAGTGGCCGTGGGCACCTTGCTTCTCCCCTTGACCTGGATTAGAGGGTGAAGAGGCAGGAGGCTCACTTCAGGCAGAGTTCTTGGCACACCCTCTTAGTCCTGCTGCAGGGCCTTCGTTTAAGCCTGTTCCTCTGCCTAGAACACTGTTCCCTCCTGTTTCATTTAAAAAAAAAAAAATGGATTCTGATGCCTTCTCCCCCCAAAAGCTTTCTCTGAGCCCTCTAAGCTCCTGGTCTCACCCCAGACTAAACTCAGGGCCCCTCCCCAGTAGCCTCTTTCCACTCCCCCTCATTTGCTTACTGGTCCCCAGCTTAATGCTTGGCAGTAGAGTTGACACTCGATTAAGGTATTGACTAACTGGCTGAGTAATATTATCTGAGGCCCCTCAAAAATATTATCTGAGGCCCTGCTAAATGCTGGGGGCTGCGTATATATTGTAGCTTTCATCCTTCCAGCACCCCTTCAGGGTGGCACTGTTATCCCCATTTTACAGATGGGGAAACTGAGGCCCTGAGTTTGAGCATCTTGGCAGGAGACTCTGGGCAAGTCAGAGCCAGAGTAGAGGCCAAGACAGCCCTGGCTGACAACTTGCCTCTCTGCGGAGTAACAACTGTGGGCTCCTAAAGGGATTTGGAGGGAGGGAAGGAAGGCACACAGAACAATTGATGGCAATAGATTCAGCAGTAGCTAACTCCCAGGAGCACTGACTTTGCATCCTTGTTTTAAGGGCCAAGACCAAACATGTCAAACTCCTGGCTGGTGGGCCACATGTCTGACATGCTTGGCCAAGACATACTTTCTGGCTTAATCCTCACAAGAACCTTTAATCTGTTTTCCTCTTTACAAGTGTGGAAATGAGGCCCAGGGGCTTAAGTGACTTGGTGTAGGGCCAGCCTTAGTTCAAGTCCCCTCTGAGTGGCAGGCAGTGCGTCTTTGGACGTTCAGGGGGCAGAATTGGGGGTTGAGGGTGCAGAGCAAGGGCTCAGGGAGGGACTTCAGGGTTGAGCAGAGGAGTGACATGATTTCACTCCTGTTCTGAAAGCATTCTTCTGGCTACTGGTCTGTGAGTTATCTGTAGGAGGCGGGCAGAAGCAGGGAGACCAGTTAGTAGGTGCTTAGGATAATCCTATATAATAAAAGCCTAATATGCAAATTGATTGAATGGTGGACCTACTGGTAGAATGACCGACTGGTGGAATGACCGGTCGCTATGACATGCACTGACCACCAGGGGGCAGATGCTCAATGCAGGAGCTTTCCCCAGCCCGCAGGCTGCAGGCCAGCCAAGGTGGGTGCGAGCGGGGGGCCCCCCTGATTGCCCCACTGGTCACAGCAGCGTTGGGGGCTGGGGCCAATGAGTGGGCAGTGCCAGGCCAGGCAAGGTGGGTTCCAGCAGGGGCCCCCCGATCACCCCACCGGTTACCCCACAGATCAGCCCTGATCGCCAGCCAGGCCTAGGGACCCTATCCATGCATGAATTTCATGCACCGGGCCTTTAGTCCAAGTATAAGATCTTGGAAGAACTGGTGAAGGGGCGAGATGGGTTGGATTCTGGATTTGCTATTGGATTGGGTGTGGTGGTGCGAGAGGCCAGACAAGGAAGGCCCTGAGATTTGGGGCCCTAGCGCCTCTCTGGCCACACAATTGACTGCCACTAGAATCTTCTCCTAAACATCGGCTGTTTGCGGGAATAGGTGGTGATCAAGATCACCTGCTGTATGCTGAGCTTTGCTGGTGACATCGGATCCCGAGCTTTCTAAGAAAGGAAGCCTCTGAGGCTTGCAGAGGTCACACAGCCTGCCCAGGGCCACACAGTCAGCAGGAACCTACACCAGCACTGAACTTGAGGCTGCCGGGCCCCGAGGTTTTCTGCCCTGTTGGCCCCATTTCCATGCAGAGGTCTCCACGGACACATTCTGAAGTTTTGTGTTCTTCTGTTTCCAACTTCGTTTAGGAAATAAAGGGATGGTTAGAAATTTCTAGGCAGGATAGAAAAGGATGAGGGCTGGGAGCCAACCTGGGCTGCTTACACTATTAAGTATTCTACAGCATAAAAGTGTGTGGGGAGGGAGGGGCTCCTGGCCAGGCTGCGACGATTTGGTTATTCAAAGCCTGGGTGACGGTTGGGCCATTGAGGTCAGGGGTGTCCTCCCATACCTCCACTTCCATTTAAACCTCTGTGTGGGTCTGAGCGGCCAGCAGTTCGCTGCCACTAGGATCTTCTAACACTCGTCCTCGTGGGCATGAGACAGGATTTGGCTCTGGAAGTCCAAGCCCTGTTACCTAAATCCTCCTCAGTTAACTAAAGCCAATTCACACTCCTCTATCCCGCCCTCCAGCCTCCCTGTTCCTCACTCCTCCTCCCTGGAGTGGCCAACAATGACCACCATGGTCAACGTGGACGCCCTTCCGGAATATGAGAAGAGTCAGATCAAGAGAGCCCTGGAGCTGGGCACCGTGATGACCGTGTTCAGCTTCCGCAAGTCCACCCCGGAGCGCAGGACCGTCCAGGTGATCATGGAGACGCGGCAGGTGGCGTGGAGTAAGACGGCCGACAAGATCGAGGGCTTCTGTGAGTACCTGCTGGGCAGGGCAGTGCGGCCTGCCTCCCTGTGGCCTGGCCTGTGCGGCTTCTCACCTTCCTGCCTTCACTTGTCACTGCAGTTGTTGTGTTGATACCTTCTTCTGTTCTAAAAATGGAAGTGTGGCCACTTTGTCTGGGTCTCTGATGGGGTTTACAGCAGGTGGGAGAAGTTCAGCCAGTGTCTTCTGAGGCCAACTTGGAAATGACACCCAGACAGCTCACCTGGGCGAGCAGGGGCTGTGCTCAGTCTGACAGCATCAGGGTCATTTGGTTCCTGTCGATGGTCAAGCTCTCTGCCCTCTTAGGGTCTAATAGGCCAGAGTTTGTGGAAACTCATAGCTTGGTAGCCAGATACATGTCTGTTTCATTTCACTGCAAACCACAGACTGAGAGGCCTTTACTGTAGCTCATGTGGACAGAGCATGCTCTGCAGCTTTCAGATGAGGTTCTGGTTCTGGTGGAGGTGTCTTCCCTTCCCCAACCCCCTTAGTTTAGGCAATTGGCTCAGTTCCTAAAGTTTCTAAGACTTTTTTTTAACAGAGTGAGGAGACTCAATTAAGCAAGTTTCAGTTGCAGAGACTTGCTTTAATTTGCATTTTTTTATTGACTACTTTAAAAAAAATGTTAATCCTCACCTGAGGATATTTTTTCCATGGATTTTTAGAGACAGTGGAAAGGAAGAGCGGGGAAGAGAGAGAGCGAAACACTGATGTGAGAGTGACACATTATTTGGTTGCCTCTGCACACACCCTGACCGGGGCTGAGGTTGTAACCCATAACTCAGATACATGCCCGTCACTAGGAATCGAACCCATGACACTTTGGGGCATGGGCTGATGCTCTAACCACTGAGCAACAGTGGCCAGAGCTTGACTACTTTTTAATTGAAAAATTGAAATGTATACTTGGGGGGAAAAAACAAAAACAATTCATAAATAAATGTCTCTCTTCCTCAGCCCTCATCCCATGATTCACAGGCAAGCTCATTATCAAGTTTATCTTCCAGAAGAACTCTATGCTTGTGAATGTGTGTCATGTTTTTTTGCACAAGTGGGTACCTACTGCATACACTTCTGCACCCTGGTTCCTTTTTTTTAGATTTAATAATTATTTTGGAGGTGGTTTGTTATCAGCTCATTGATCTGCCTTCCTTCAGGGCTACATAGCATTCTGGCTGCAGGTAACAGTGTAACCCCTACAGAGGGCCATGGACTGTTCCTGGTCTTTTGCTATATTTGCATTCTTCCTCTTCCCCCTTTCCTATTCCTCATCCTGTCCCCCTGCCCCTTCCCCTTCTTCTTTTAGTTTTATGATTCACGTACCATACAGTTCACACACTATACAATTCATTCATTTAAAATGAACAACTCAGTGGTTTTTAGTATATTCACAGATACGTGTAACCACCACCATAATCAATTTTAGAACATTTTCATCACCTCAAAAAGAATCCCAAACCCATTAGGCATCACCCTCTATTCCCTATCCTCTCCCTGCTCTGAGCAACCACTCATCTACTTTCTGCCTCTCTAGATTTCCCTGACCTGGACATTCCCTTTAACTAGAATTGTGGCCTTTTGCCCTGACCGGTTTGGCTCAGTGGATAGAGCGTCGGCCTATGGACTGAAGGATCCCAGGTTCGATTCCGATCAGGGGCATGTACCTTGGTTGCGGGCACATCCCCAGTGGGAGGAGTGCAGGAGGCAGCTGATCAATGTTTCTCTCTCATCGATGTTTCTAATTCTCCATTCCTCTCCCTTCCTCTCTGTAAAATATCAATAAAATATATTTAAAAAAATAGAATTGTGGTCTTTTGTGTCTGGCTCCTTCCACTTGGCATCATGTTTCCAAGGTTGGTCCACCTTGTGGCATGTGTCACCCTCTTTCCTTTTTATGGCTGAAGAACATCCATTCCATGGATTTCCCACCATTTGTGTAGCCACTCATTCATGGAGTTGTCTCTACTGTTTGGCGATGAGGAACAGTGCTGCCATGAACGTTGATGTACACGTTTTTGTGTGGCTGTCTGCTTTCATTTCTCTTGGGTATATGCCTAGGAGTGTTGTCTGTATTTAATCATTTGAGGAACTGCCAGACTGTCTTCCAACTGGCTGCACCGTTTTACATTTCCACCCGCCATGCATGAGGGTTATCCGTGCATTATACTTTCTATACATGTATGGGGATATCCGAAGGACAACTTCCTATAAGAGTGATTTCTGAGTTAAAGAGTATTAATTAACTTGGGAGTTTGACAACACCCCACAGCAGCCCATGCGGTGTGTGAGAGGACCTGGTCCCCACGCCTTCATCCACACCGTGATGCGATTCTGAACTGGGCCATTCACAGGTAGAGTCAGGTAGCTTGGTATCACTCTTCATTTGATTTCTCTTGTCATGTGTGAGATTAAACAGCTTCCCAAAGGTTGCTCCTGGCTTCGGAGCCAAGGGGGCCTCGGATGGCCCAGAGCCCGAAGTCCTGCTTTGAAACTATGTGGAAGCAGCCAACTTTCTCCCCATCTTTGTTTGCTTTGGCCACACTCGATCTCTCAGGTGGCTCAGAAAGGTACACTGCAGCTGCAGTGGGGGAGGGGGAGGCTGCAGGGGCACTGACAGTAAATACAGGTGTGCCAGCTGAGTGGATGGGTCCTGCTGACCATGAGAAACGCCTGGGGGCTTTTGAAAGTACAGGCTGCTGGAACCTTCTCCTGAGGCCCGTTCTGAGGGGCACCAGACAGGATTTGGCTTCTGAAATCCATGCCGGGTAGTTCTCCCTCTCAGTTAACTGAAAGCAATTCCCCCTTCTCCCTGGGGTGGCTAAGGATGGTGTCACTGCCGAGGTTGGTTGGGACTGAGCATTGTAGTTAATAGACTCCCAGTTGATCATGGTAATTAGCTAGGTTTGACATACACTGTTCTGCAACCTTCCTTCCAATCCATTTTCCCTCCCTCCCTCCCTCCCTCCCTCCCTCCCTCCCTCCCTTCCATTTTTGAATGCCTGCTCTGCCAGGCCTGTTCTAGGTACCAGAGACACAGCAGTAATTAGATGAGACTCACCTCCTTGTGGAGCCTACGTTGTGCCACTGAGTCAAGCCACATTTGGTGAGCTTTGCTGTGTGACCGTGGGCAAGTTACATCTGTTTTCTGAGATTGAATTCCCTTATCTATAGAATGGGCACAATACAGGTGCCCACTCCACACAGTGATACTTGGGAATGAATGAAGGAGGGAATATGCCAGAAGGGTTCAATGCAGCCGCACGGAATGAGCATTTAACCCTTGGGCGCTGCTGCTGTTAGTTTGCCTGTAGTTGTGACGAGCGGCAGCCAGCTCTGCGGGTGGCAGTCTGGCTCAGGTGTTTGGACATTGTCTGGTGGGATCCATTAAAGGGTTTCCAGAAGAGGATGCTGTGGCCCCATGTGTGTTTTTGATCATGCTCTGGCAGTCCTGTGTGAGGCAGCTGTGTTTGTAAAGAGACCGGAAAAGCCACTTCTGGGGTAAAGAGCTTAGGAATGAGTGAGTAAGCCTTTGGGCCCTGGGCGGGAACTTAGGACCATGTTTTCAGCCTCCTGTTGTCAGTGAGATGCCCTGAGGGGATTACCCCCCCCCGCCCCCCCCCCCCCGCCCGCAGTGTTCTTCAGGGTCCTAATTAGCAGGGACGGCAGGTAACTGTGAGGTCTGCGAGGGGCAGGCTGGCATGAGGGAGCATGCGTGTGGTTGTGGGGCATGTGGCACGTGACTTCTGGCAGGTGTCGCACCCTCCGTGTGGGCCTGGATGAGGCCAGACTCACACAGATCCCACTGTCTAGAGCAGTGAGGGGTTCTCTCCACCAGGGCGATTCCCCCGGGCACTTGGCAAATGTCTGTAGACATTTTTAGTTGTGATAATGGAGGGGGAGGGTGCTCATGGCATCTAGGGAGTGAGTCAAAGCCAGGGATGCTGCTAAACACCTTACAGTGCACGGACAGCCCACTACAAACTAATTTCAGTGCAAAGTGCCAAGGTGGAGAAACTGGTCCAGGCCATGTGTTGACTTGTTTAGAGCCATAAAGCATCCCTGGGTATATAGGGCTTCTCTCTGGACCCTTTCATGGCAGAGCTGTTTGATGAGTTCGGCCCATATTTGCTGTCCTATTGGGACCTAGACTCTGCTGAAGGGGGGATGGGGTCCTGGCCCTGGAGGGGAAGCAGACTCAGCCACCAGCCGAGGTGGGATTGCGGGTCACCACCACAGTGAGGGTCTGCACTGGGTGCCTGTGAGGAAGGCAGGCTCTGTCCATTGGGCGGGGCAGGTGATGGAAAGAGGGGGAGGCCTCGCAGCGGAGCAGATGCCTGTGTGGGGGGTCCAGGGAGAGGCTTGCTGGGAGGCCAGCAGGAGGGCCATCCCGAGTGGGCTCAGTGGCTGCCATCGCATCTGAGCGAGGAGATGTGTGGGTCGGAGATTTGGGCTGGGTAATTTCTTCCGTTCTTTGTGGCCTGGGCTGTGGTGATTTGGTGGTACTGAATTGGTATTTCCCCTGGGCTGGAAGGTCCCAGAATCGTTGCTCACACATCCACTGCCTTGGTAGTAATGCTGGAGGACTGGGCTCAGCCGGATGGTTGATCGCCCGGCGGTCCAGGGGAGCTGCAGTTGGGACATGGCTCCGGGTGGCCCCCAAGGTGTGTTTCCAGGGGTCCGGGCAGGGGCTGCAGGCCTGAGCCTCAGAGGTCCAGCCACCTGCACCCGCTCAGGTCACCGCGGTGGCTCAGGTTCACGAACGGGGAATTTCCGTTCTATCCCTGGTGAGAGTGTGTACGCGAGGCAACGGATCAGTGTTTCTCTCCCTCCCTCTCCCTTCCTCTCTCCCTAAAATCCATAAAAACATATCCTCGGGTGAGGATTAAAAACATAAACAGAATGGGGAATTTCCTCATGGAGAGAAAGTGGCACGCGTGCCCGTCCAGGGAGGGAAGACACTGATGGTGAGCACCTGGGAGCCAGCGACCACGAGCACACCTGGACTCTGGGTTCAGATCCCTGCTCTGCCCTCTACTAGGTGTGTGACGAGCGAGATAACAATAGTTCCTAACTTACTGGGTGAAATGAAATGGGTTTATTTTACGTACTTTTATATATGTTAGAAACATGGCACAGTTGGAACAGAACACAGGAAGAGGTTCCCTCCCTGAGAGTCGGCTTCCCGAGAGTCTCTGGTTTTCCTTTCCTCCCGGGGACCAGCTGAGCAGACTTCGTACAGAGCCGCCTGCGCAGGGTCTTTCTGAGTTGAACTTCGGGGTCCTCCTGCATCTCGTGGGTTCGTGAGGCCTGGAATGTGTCCCAGGAGCCACCTTGGTGCCGCCTGTTTGTGGAGTCTGGTTGGTGTGGTGATAAGCCACGTCTGAGGGCTTGGATGGCATCCGTCTCGACTGAATAGGCTTTTCCCCTGCAGTTTTCACGGACACTTCTCTGTCTGCTCCTTTTGAGCAAGATGTGGCTGCCCCGAATGAGGAATGCTTAAAGACAGAGCAGTTTTGTGTCCTTGGTATTAGGCTCTCGGCTTGCCTGTCTGATGGTGATGATGATGATGATGATGATGAGAGTAGTAGCAGCAGCTGCCGCCCTCTGTAATGGATCCTCACAGTGACCCTGGGAGACAGCGACCATCCGCTTTACTTTTGCGGAAGCTGAGTCCCAGGGAGACTGGGTGACATGACATGCCCAGGGCCACACCTTCAGGAAGGGGCTGAGCTACAGTTTCTCTCATTCTGTCTGCCTTCGGAGTCTGAAATCGTCTTCCTGCTCCTACATCACCTTGGAGACCTTTCAGTTCTGTGTGACAGGGAAGCATCCTGATGGGGGGCCCGAGAGCCACAGTGCTCACACTCTGTCACCCGGGAGGGAAGCGCAGCCATCCCTGCAGCGTGCGGAGGACACGCTCTGCTGGGCGCTGGCGATGCCACGAGGAAGGAGATTCCAGGGGTGCCCTGGTCAGCGGGAGGCAGAGGTGCCAGGAGACCACGGACATGGCAGTGTGGACAAGCGGGAGCAGAGCCGGGGTGGTGAACTGGGGTCATGGGGCCTCTAAGACAATTCTGAAATCCATGCTTGGGCTTCTTATCCATGAAAAAAATGAGTATTTTTGAAATTTGTTATTTTATCAAAATATCTTCAAAATAGTATAAAGCAGATATTTTTCCCACTGGCATCTCCTGTCTAAAAAGCAATCTAAGCCCTGGCTGGTTTGGCTCAGTGGATAGAATGTCGGCCTCTGGATTGAAGGGTACAGGGTTCGATTCTGGTCAAGGATACACGCCTGGGTTGTGAGCTCGATCCCCAGTAGGGAGCATGCAGGAGGCAGCCAGTCAATGATTCTCTCTCATCATTGATGTTTCTATCTCTCTCCCCCTCTCTCTTCCTCTCTGAAATCAATAAAAAAATATTAAAAAAAAAAATCTACACACACACACACACACACACACACACACACACAAGAAAGAAAAGAAAAGAAGAAATCTACACTGTGAAAGTACAAAGTGGTCCCAGGGTCCTCTAGTCACACATCCATCAGAAGTAAGATCAGCCAGTGTCCCAGTGGCTGTAAACTCCCTTACCTGTCAGTTCTGTCTGTGCAGCTGTGGTCTTCAACAGCACGGACTCTGAGCCCGAGTGCTGGGCTCCTGTGCTAGACCTCCCACTCAGTTGGGGTGTGACCTTGGACCACTCATGTCACCTCCTTGTGCCTCCATTTTCACATCTATAGAATGAGGATAACGAGAGAACCTGCCTCCCTAGGCTCTGGTAAGGCTTAAATGAAGTGATACATGTAACTGCTTTCAGCAGGGCCAGGCACACTGGAGGCAGGTGCTCAAGTATTTGCTGCTCTTGTCCTCCTTGCCATCATCGATATTGTCACCGTTATCAAACATAAAGGGGAATGGCATTATAGAAAGGGTGAGATGAACAGTAGGACTTCCATTTATATCGTGATTTTCCTTGCTGCACCCGATGGATTGTCCAGCTCCCCTTCTGGGATATACACTCTCCCCGTTGGAGCCTGCTGGTGTGAAAACAGAACTTTGTATTCCTGACATTGAGACAGACCTACTTGTATGCTGGATGGTTGAGAAATCTGTATCTGTGGTCATTCCAGGGGTATCTTCTGTCCTGGTCCACAGGTACTTGATCTTAGAATTTGTTCCTTTGCTGATTTAGCAAATACTCCAAGAGGACTTGGTGCGTGTCGGGTATTATGTTTGTCATTGGGGATGAAGGGAGCAGGACAGTGAGCTCTCTAGAGGAGCTTACAGCCTCATAGGAAAGATAGGTAAAGTTCATCCTTCAGTCATTTTGGATTGTGATGGATGCCAGGAAGGAAAGAAACGGCATTGGAGGACCAGTGAGGGACACTATTTTAGTTGGGCAGGCATCAGAAAAGCCTCTCTGAAGGTGACATGTGAGTTGAGATTTGAAGGGTGGGGAGGAGGAGGCCACGGGAAGCTCTGGGGAGAGAGCGTTCCAGGCAGAAGGCACAGGTATAAAGCTTCTGCATTAGCCAGGGAAGGCTAACTGCAGTGACCCATGCCTCAGTGATATGATACAACTTTATCACTCAAGTCATGCTCCACTGGGATGGGGGGGAGGGGAACTCTGCTGGCTGGTGGCATCACCGACCCCTAAGGCATCTGAGGCCACCTCGGGAGCCTCTGTCCAGCGAGCAAGTGGGGGTAGAGGAAGAGTAGAAGATGGCTTAGCAGGGTTTTATGAGCCAGTCCTGAAGGTAGAGGTTTCCACCTCCCATTGAGCAGAACCTGGCCTGTGACTAGCTGCAAAGGATGCTGGTAAAAAGAAGAAATGGGTTTGGGGGGCATCTCCCAGGCGCTTCCACAGCCCTAATTTTGGAGGGTGCAGAGGTGGCTGTAGGAGCCCCACTGATGCTAAAGAATAGATAATTGTAGGGATTTGGGAGGTCTTGTATGAATCTAGGAAAATGAATAGCTTTACCACTGGGCCTCAGGGGAAGGGAAGGCGGTGGCACTGAGGTCTCTTCCATCCTGTCTGAGACAAAAGCAACTGGAGGTGACATCTGTTCATAGACTGGCCTTGTCTCTGCCCTCTTAGGTTTCCTCGCAGCCATGGTTTGACCCTTCACAGCAAAGCCTCTCTCCACCTTAACCTCTGTGTGGCCCCATTAGCAAAGGCTTTGGCTTCCCGGCCTCCCAAGGATGGACTCCTGAGAGAGGCCTCTGATTGGCCAGATCTTTGGAGCCAGTGCACGGGGATTGGCTGTTTTGAGGCCAGAGACCTCTCTGGTCAGCTTTGTTGAGGGGGCAGGTTAGAGGGCATCTCCTGTTGGAGAACATAGTCTGACTTCTTCAGGGCTTTTGGGCCCCTGTAATGGGTTGAATTACCACCCCCCCCCATTCATATATTGAAGCCCTAACCCCCAGCACCTCAGAATGGCCTTATTTGGAAATTGGGTTATTGCAGATGCAATTAGTTAAGTGTAGGGTGGACCCCCCTATTCCAGTATGACTGGTGCCCTTATAAGAACACACACACACACACACGGAGTGAAGGCCATGTGATGGTGGATGCAAAGATTGGAGTGAAGCATCTGCGAGCTAAGGAACACCAAAGATTGCCAGCCATCACCAGCCGCTGGAGGGAGGCACAGAACAAATCCTCCCAGCCCTCAGAAGGAACCGACCCTGCCAACGCCTAGAGTTCGGACTTCCAGCCTCCACAATGTGAGACGATGGATTTCTGTTGTTAAGCCACCCACTGTGGTACATTGTTACAGCAGCCCTAGAGGATGGGGACAGTGGGGTGAGCTGGGCCATTGATGTATCCATTTGGCCACAGATGTTGTGGATCAGAAGTTGGAGTTCGTTGTAAAGGAATTTAAGTGTATTCCAAGTGTCGTCTTGTTTCCTGGCGGCACTGGATTTGGGTTGGGTCATAGGGTGCCAGAGGCAGTGTAGTGTACTGGTTCAGTGTGGGAAACAGAGCCAGCCTGCTTGGATTTGACTCTATGGCCTATTAGCTGTGTGATCTTGGACAAGAGACTTATTTCTACGTGCCTCCGTTTCCTTACCTATAAGATGGGAAGAATGACAGTACCCACCTTGTAGGGTTGTTAGGAGGATCAGATGAGTTCCTGTAGGCAAATCATTCAGAAAGGCACCTGGGAAATACTAGGTAAGGTTTGTTCTTGCTATTATGCCTCTTGCTTCTCTCCCATATCCCCTTGAAACATCTACTCCAAGCAACCAGGCCTCCCCCTTGGAGGACCAGGTCCAGGTCCAGTGAGCTATGGCTGATCCATTTCTACACACCTATGGCTGCGGGGCATGGACGTGGGTCTCTTTCTGTCTGGATTTGGGGAACTAGGTGTCCCAGCCCCGAATTCCATCTGGCCGTCGTGAGGAAAGGAGAGGCAGTGGAAGTGTGGGCACGTCCAGCTCTGAGAAGCCAGAGGGCAGGGCACAGGAAGCCGCTGTCCCTTGCAACAGTGCCAGGCTCTGGAGTGCAGGTGTGTCCCACTTTGTGTAACTAGAGGTTCCTGGATAGTTGGTGTAAGTCAGGTCTCTCCTGGATGTCTGTCAGAGGAGGGAGCTGTTAGGAGGTATCCTTGGTGCATCCTTTTGGAGAGGATCGCTCCCACCGCCTGCCCCTCCACGCCATCTACCTTAGCGTGCATTTCTGCATATCAGACCAGCAGAGTGATGGGTCTTGTTTTGTCCCGGAAGAGATTTTAAGTGCTGTGTAGTGTGAAGTGGAAGCCAGAAATCCTGGCGGCGACTTTGCTGTCCCCTGGCAGTGCCTGACCCAGAGCCAGGTCCTCAGGGTCCTCGCCCCAGACTAGGAGTTCTGGGAGGCAGGGACCCATCTGTTCTCTCACCGAGGAGGGTCCCCAGCAGCCTGCCCCACAGTGGATGCTTCACACATGGGAGCAGACGGATCAGGGAAAGGACTGGATGCCCTCTTAGCCTCCGCCTCCTCTTTCTCTCCAGACACAGAAGTATTTGGGGTTAAGACAGGACATCTCTGTGACAACTTCCTCTTTCCCCACACTGCAGTTCTGGTCTTGGCCCTGTGCTTACTGGCTGTGGGACCCTGGACAACCCATTCTGCCTCTTAGCCTCTTTGTGCCTCAGTTTACGCTCCTGTGAGATGGGGTAATGATGGAGCTACCCTGTCGGATCTTGTGAGCATCCAATCTGTAAGTGTATGTAACGTGTACTTGGCGGGGTGCCTGGCGCTCTTGCATTCGCGAGCACTGGAGGTGTGGCGGAGCCCACACGTGTGGACGCTTCCTCCTCCTGCTGTCCTGGGCCTGGGTGTAAGGGTCCGATTGGAGTTAAGGCCCCCTGGGTTGGAGCAAGAGGTGTAGGCAGGAAGCTCAGCTCCTTGCCTTTTCCCTTCTGCGAGTCGAGTCCGGGGAGGCCTGGACTTGGAGGAGGAGTGTCAACAGGGCAGTGGTGAAGTTTTGTGAACAGAATCAGTGATGATGTCAATTTGGGGCACAAGAGGCTCTTTGCACCCTCCTGGCACAGTTAGGAAGAAGCTGTGAGATGCTGCTTTCATCTTACATGAGTTGTCCTGGCAGCCACGGTGGGACTGGGTTTGGTGGGTCTGTGCCTGTGAAGAAGGATTCTGTTCGGACAAAGAAAACCACGGGAACTTGCTAATTTGTAAAAAGGAGACTAGTAAAGGACAGTGAGCACAGCTCGGCCACGCCAGGCCACTCCTGGCCTGCTGCCAGCCCCTGCTGATGGGAGCAGGCTTCCCCCCCCCCCCCCCACACACACACTGGCTCGGGGCCTGGCTGGAGGAGGACCTGTGTCCCTGGGGAGGGAAGGAGGACCCAAGCCGGGTGGCCAAGTATGAACCTTGTGCTAATTTCCTGTTTAAGGCAGTCCTGAGCTGGCCTGATCTGACCTTGTTTTATTTTCCCTAATTAGAACAACTTTCAGTTTTTTTCTCATTGCAGAAGTAACATGTATTCATTAGTAGGAACATTTTTAGCTACAATTGGGTAGGGTAACAACCCCTTCACCCCCCCACCCCCCACCCAGTTGGTGTACACCTTTCCAGATATATTTTTTTGCAAGACATTGATCCATTTTTATAAAATGAGTCCTTTCATAATACTTTTAGATAATATGCCCCTTTCATTTTGTGTTACATTGGGACCATGTTTTATTATTATTACTGTGAGCTATTTTAGACATTGAGATGAATGTAGAGACTAAGATGACAAACAAACACCTATGTACTCAAGAGCAAGCCTTCTAGGGTCTGACTCTGACGCTTATAATGTTTGTGACCATGGCCACTGCACCCATCTGTAAAGCGGGATCATAGTGGTGCCTCCCCACTGGGTTCTCACGGGGATTCGGTAAGCTAGCTATATAGCACACTTTGGGATAGTGCCGCAGTGTCCCGCAGCACTCAGTGAGAGTCAGCTGCAGTTGCTGTGGTTGTTGTTACTATTACTATTTCTCTATACTATAGTAGGCAAAATAAAGATGTCCACTTCCGAATCTCCAGAACCTATGGCTCAGTTATGCTATACTATAGTAAAAGGCTCGTTGCAGATGCCATTCAGTTAATGACCTTGAGATCGCGAGTTATTCTGGGTTACCTGAGTGGGCCTGATGTCATTTCAAGGGTCCTTCCTGAAAGAGGGAGGGTGGAGGGTCAGAGTCCGAGAAGGAGCTGTGATGACAGAAGCAGAGATTAGAGGGATGGCATCGGGGGCTTTGAGGGAGGAGGGGGTCCATGAGCCAAGGGATGCTGGTGCCTCCAGCAGCTGGAAAAGGCAAGGAAACTGATTCTCCCCAGAGCCCTGCTGACAACTTGATTTTAGCCCAGTGAGACCCATTTTGGATGTCTGAGCTCCAGAACTATAAGATGATAAATTTGTGTTGTTTTAAGCCACTTAAGTTTGTGGTAATTTATTTAGCAGCCACAGCAAATGAATACCAATTCTAACCAATTTAGACAAATCATAGTATTTGCTTTGGGTCTTTATGTTGTTGTTGTTAATCCTTACCTAAGGACATTTTCCCATTGATTTTTAGAGAGAGTGGAAGGGAGGGGGAGAGACACAGAGGGAGAAACATTGATGTGAGAGAGACACATCGATTGGTTGCCTCCAGCGTATGTGCCCTGACTGGCCCGGGGATTGAGCCTATAACCGAGGTATGTGCCCTTGACTGGAATTGAACCCGAGACCCTTTAGTCTGCAGGCTGATGATCTATCCACTGAGCCAAACCTGCTAGGGCTGTTTGTTTTTAAGAAATAAAATATTATAAATTTTGCTAAGTCCTCATTACCTAGAGAAACCAGTGTCATGTGATCATTGCTGTTCCCATGCATATGTTTTACATTTATTTTAAACATTTTGTTCTATAACTAGTATATATTTGTGAGGTATCCACATCATTATTGATAGTGTTATTTTTCACTGCTGTTAATGGCCTCAGTACACCTTGAGAATTCATCTGTCCTTTTCATTATGGACACTTAGGTTGTTTCCAATTGTGAAAAATTTTCCAAGTATATGCTTCTGTTTAGTTTGAAATGGCTATAGTTTTCCACTTTAGTCTTATTTGTTAACCAATCTCCTATTTTTGGAGATTACATAGTTTATTATTTTGCTGTGTCACACATTGATCCCAGGAACTTTTTTTTTTTTTTAAATCTTCACTGGAGGATATGTTTATTAATTTTTAGAGAAAGGGAAAGGGAAAGGGAGAAAAAGAGAAAGAGACATCAATGTGAGAGAGAAACATTGATTGGCTGCCCCCATACGCACCCCAACAGGGGCCGAGGATCAAACCTGCAACCCAGGCATGACCCCTGACCAGGAATCGAACCCTTGATCTTTCAGGGTATGGGACGACACTCCAACCAGCTGGGCTATGCCAGCCAGGGCTGGGAATGAACATGTTTTTAGCTAACTCTCAGGCACGTCCCAGTAATTCCATAGGATAAATTTCTAAAAGAACTCCTGGGAGGAAGGACAGGCTGTTCAGGGCAGAGTGTTCAGTTTCCTCAGGAAAGCTGCACCAACTCATGTCACCAACCCCCGCCCCCCCGCCCCCCCGCCCGCCTTGCCAGCACCTGGGCACCTGTCGGCTTTTCCAGTTGTTACAGATACAGAATTCTTCCACAAACGAAGGGTCTTATGAGTGTGGTTTGTGCTTCCTTCTCCACCTGGTTTGACATTTATTCTGGTCCAGGCTTGAAAGTAGAAGCTTGATTCCCCTAAAGACTTGTGGCTCTCACTGTGACGATAGCATGGCCACCTGGGATGGCAGAAGATGTAGGCACTTGTCCTGTGGACCGAGGCTGCTGGCATGTCCTCATTCAGTCCACACATGAAGTTGGCATTTTCCTGATCTCAGTGAGAAACTTGATGTGGAGAGAAGCCTAGGAACTTTCCAAGGTGACGGCTGGGATTTCGTTCCAGTGATTCTGACCGCTCAGCTCAGGTGTTACTGGAACAGCCATCTTCTGGGATATAGTTGAGGAGTCGTTTTCCTTTCTCAAGAATAAGGCTTTTGCCTGGTTGGTGTGGCTCAGTGGTTGAGCGTCGACCTATGAACCAGGAGGTCATGGTTCCATTCCTGGTCAGGGCACATGCCTGGGTTGTGGGCCCGATCCCCAGTGAGGACAGTGCAGGAGGCAGCCAATTGATGTTTCACTTCTCATTGATGTTTCTACTTCTCTCTCCCTTCCTCTGTAAAATCAAAAATAAAAAAATCTTAAGAAAGAAAAGAATAAGGCTTTTAATGACCTTCCATTTTGAAGCTGGTTCCAAAAATTGTATGGCTCGCCGAGTTGCCGGCCAGAGTCAGGTGTGGAATGAAAAGACTGGACTCTAGTTCCTTGAGGTGAATGGTGTCTTGTCTCTGTATGTCTAGCGTCTGGCACCAGGCGCCCCCAGTAGGTTAGATGCTCAGTAAATGTGTGCTGTTGAGCTGTAACTTTTATTTTTAGGGGGGAATCTACCTTCTGTCTATAAATTTGCTCATCCTGGACATTTCACATAAATGGAATCATGCAATACACAGCCTTTTGTATCTGATTTGTTTTATTTAATACTAGAGGCTCGATTGAAATTCATGCAAGGGCCTTGGCCCCGGCCCCTGCCCACTGCAGCTTTGTCCTCAAGGACATCAGTCTAATTAGCATATTATACTTTTATTATTATAGATAATGTTGC
Source organism: Plecotus auritus (assembly GCF_963455305.1). Taxonomy (NCBI): domain Eukaryota; kingdom Metazoa; phylum Chordata; class Mammalia; order Chiroptera; family Vespertilionidae; genus Plecotus; species Plecotus auritus. The sequence continues at coordinate 21,281,357 of NC_137785.1, forward strand.
CAAGGTTCATCCATGTTGTAGCATGTATGAGTTCTTTATTCCTTTTTATGGCTGAATAATATTCCACTTTATGGATAGACTAGTTTGTTTATCCATTCAGCAGTTTGTATACATTTGAGTTGTTTCTACTTTTGGGCTCTTACGAATAATGCTGCTGTGAACATGTATGTGCAAGTTTTGTGTGACTATGTTTTCATTCTCTTGGATATATACCTAAGGGTGAAATTGCTGGGTCACATGTCACTCTTTGTTTAATTGTTTGAGAAGCTGCCAACACTGTTTTCAAAAGTGGCTGCACCATTTTACATTCCCACCAGCATTGCATGAGGTTCCAGTTTTTGCTTGTCCTCGCCAACACTTGTTATTACCTTTCTTTTTGATGATAGCTGCACTAGTGGGGGTGAAGTCACATCTCACTGTGGTTCTGATTTGCATTTGCCGGGTGGCTTGTTGTTCTGTGTTACACAGAGCTCATTATTTATGCAATGTTTTCTCATCAACCCTTTGCTTTCTGTGGGCAGCATTCCAATCTTACTTTCACTTTCCTTAGTGTAGCGTTGCCATTGGCTGCTCACTATGGGCAGATGAGGGTAGCACTCTGGAAAGCTTAGCGAGAGCACCTGGGAATGGCCACTGATCAATAGGGATATGAATCCAGGCTGGAGTCTAGAACCATAAGTTTTAACCATTACAGCTTTTTGGGGAGAGAGGAATCGTTTATTGAAGGTGGTAGCCTGTCTTAGTTCCCTTAGTAAATGTTTAACGTCACCCTATGCTGAGGGTGAAGCATGGCACAGGTTTTCCATGCTTTCAGGGTTTGATACCGTGGTCCAGGGTGTCCCTACTTCGTGATCTGTTCATGGAGCCCTGGAAATGCCTGCTTACTTCCTCACTGCCCACTCGAGCCCCTCTGCCTGCTGTTTGGCTGCCAGCCACCCCCTGAGAGGAGTTGGGGGAAATGGAATTGGGGAGGCACTGCTGGTACCAGGACAGGGGCATGTTCCTAAAAGTTTGGGAGCACCTGGAAGGCATGTAATTTTGCATTTCTTGAGCACCTGCCACAAGTCAACACTGTGCTGAGCACTATAAGCACATATGTAACATTCATCATGCATAGGGATATTCATGTATAGTTTCCAGTCATCACAATATACTTGTGACTTAAACCCTTTTTCTGTGAGTCAAGTGAGCTTGGGTGACTTGCCCAAGGGTTCCAGACTTCCTAGAGGAACTGTATAGCAGGCCCGTTTCCCCAACCACCATCTGCCATAAAAATGTAGATTAAGAGACTGGAAAGAGAAGCCACAGACTGGGAGAAAATGTTTGCAAACACGTGGCTGATAAAAGACTTGTATCCAAAATATAAAGAACTCTTAAAACTCAACAATAATAAAACAAGCAATCCAGTTAAAAAGTGGCCAAAAGACCTGAGCTGACACCTCCCTCACTCTTCTCCCATCCCAGTCACATTGCTGTTCACCACTCCATTCTGCTGTAGACCACCTGGGCGGCTTCTAGGCAGCGCTGTCCAGAAGAGGTATGTGACCCATCAATACCAGCCATGTGTATCGTTTAAAAATTTTTTGGACACCGCATTAAAAAAGGTAAAAAGAAGAAGAGGTGACATTAATTTTAATAATAAATGTTATGTAACTTAGTATATCCACAGTATTATTTCAACATGGACACAATAGAATTATTAATGAGATTTAAAATTCTTGTTTTTGGTCTGAGTCTTCAAAATGTGGTGTGTATTTGATACCCACCGAACATCTCAGTTTGGACCAATTTAGTTTTGAGTGCTCAATAGCCAAATCGGGCCAGTAACTAGCAGGGATGGGGAACGTCTGGCCCGTGGGCCGTATGAGGCCTGCAGAATTTTTTGGTCTGGCCCTGCCAAGGCATCAGGAGTGAGTTAATTAAATGTTGGACCAAATATAGCAGGCTCATTTTGTATGGCCTTCGAATGATGTTATAAATGTCCAAATGGCCCTTAGCAGAAAAAAGGTTCCCTGCCTGGCCGGTGTGGCTCAGTGGTTGAGCATCGACCTAGGAACCAAGAGGTCACAGTTCGATTCCCCGTCAGGGCACATGCCTGGATCGTGGGCTCCATCCCCAGTGTGGAGTGTGCAGGAGGCAGCTGATCGATGATGTTCCTGTCTCTATAGATGTTTCTATCTCTCTATCCCTCTCCCTTCCTCTCTCTAAAAATATCAATAAAATAAAAAAAGGTTCCCCACCCCTGAGCTACTGTATTCATACAGCAGGTTCTAGAATATACTTATTTCCTCTTTTTGCATTCACCCACCACCTTGGTTATCTCCACATTCTTCCTTCTTCCCCAGGCAGCACAGGTGTTCTCTGTGTGGCAGCTGCTTTGATGACCATGATGGTGAATTATGACTTGCTTCCTGAAGTCAGGTGGCTTTATTTTCCCACAGAGACTGAAAACGTGGAATGGTGCATATCTGCTGGCTTTGCCATCAGCTTGGGTGTCTGTCCTAGATTTAGGTGTGGCACCTGATCCAGGGGCCTGAGCATCCACTTCCAGCTTATGCAAATGACTGAGTAGTCCCAGTAGAACCTTCTGGAAGCATGGCCTGTCCCAGGTAGCACTGATCAGCTTCGGTGCATGTCGAGACTTGTGTCTGCACTATGACCTGGTAATCGATTGTCTGCTGATGTGTGGCACAGGTTGGCAACTGGTCTTGCAAATTGTAATTGAGTAAATTACACGTCTATGGAAGAAAATAGAGAGCTGGCAGGGGACAGGGCGGGTCAGGGAGGGGCAGGGTGTGGAAGGCCTCTCTGAGAAGGTGACTTCTGAGCAGACCTGGACGAGGTGAGGACGTGAGCTTGTGGACTCTCGGGGGAAGAGTGTAGCAGGCAGCGGCTGGGTCTCGGAATCCTCCAGCACGCTGGTGATTGGACGGCTTGGTTCTGTGGCAGGGGACAGAAACTCGAGTAGACACTCTTGGTGCTTGCCCTGAGCTCTGTGGCAAACCTCCGCCAACACCTGCGACTGTGCCTGAGGGCTCTTGGCCTCTGGGGCAGGGCAGTCCTGGAGAGTGAATGCCTTTGGAGGGGACTCGGGACAGATGTGTCGATACCCCCGTGCCCTCACTGGCTCCCAGAGTTCCTAGTGGTGTAAGCCCCGTTTGCCCACAGGGGCAGTGGGCTTGGTGACACCTTGTGCGGACTGCGTTGCCTCCCACTCACTGCCCCGCCCCTTCTAGTGATTCCTGGATAAATGTGCATCCTGGCCTCAGAGTCCGTTTCTGTGCGACAGAGACACTTAAGCCCTGTGTCAGGAAGCACTTGAGCCAGAATTGGGCTGCTCCGAGACTCCCTGCTTCTCTGTTCTCTGTGTATGCACACGCTTGTTATTGGTGCCAAGACATATGCATGTGATTGGCTCTTCTTGCTGCTGCTGCTGCTGGCTCCGTCTTCTCTGACACCTGTCCTGATTCCAGACAGAGTGTGTCTGATGGTCCAGTTGCCACCAGCCAGTGCACAAGCCTGGATCTGTTGACCAGTGTGGGGTCAGAAACTAGCTTCAGCCAAAAAGAGAATTTACTGGAACATGTGGCTGAGAAGAATGCTCTGTAGCTCACTGAGCCCAAGGAACCAGGGCCTGGGGGAGCAGAAACAAGAGCTGCCCCTCACTCTCTGCTCCATCTTCCTGCCACCTTTGCCCTGTCCGTGTCCTGTCCTTCTCTGGTCTGTAGAGCAGGTGGTGTGGCATGCGCAGCCCGACACCGCCGGCGGGAGCGCTGCTTTTCCTCAGCTCCCACAGCAGGTCTCCTTATTCGTGGAAACCACAGTGCCAAATTCTCCCACTTGCTGAAATTTACTCATAACTCCTAGAGCAAATTTTGTGGCACTTTTGCAGGCGTCTGCGGACATGCACAGAACAGTGAAAAGTTTGAGCCGTCCTGCAAGCACATGCCCAGCCGCTGCCTTCTGTGGCTGCTCTCATGCTGTTAACAAGTGTCCTTTTCACAAACCACTAACTGCTGCATTGTTCTCATTTTTGTTGGTAATTTTGTTGTTTAAAATGCACCCCCCCCCATGCTAGCCCATGTTCCTAATCACAAGAAGGCTGTGAGGTGCTTTATGGAGAAGAGAACATGTATTAGATCAGCTTTGTTCAGGCGCTAAGTCATATTGCTGTTGGCAGCGAGTGCAATGTTAATGAATTAACAGTACTTATGAAATGAGGTGTCTTTACGCAGAAACACACACAGTTGAGGTTATGTGTTGATCTGTGGCTGAAAGTGTTGTGACCAGAGGCTCACAGGAACCTACCTGTGTGTTTCCCTCAGGAGAGTTGGTTCAGGGTTTGCCAGTCCAGTGTTCCTGCTGACTTCGGAAGGTGAGGATTGGCTCTCGATGTCAATCCAGGGGTCAGCCTCCAGCTCTGCTTTTGTCTGCCCACCACTTGGGCCAATGACGTGAATTCTAGAAGAATGGGGTCTGCAGAGGCCAGAGGTTAGGTGGAGAGCATGCGTCTGGCTTCTTCCCTCAGCTTGAGAGAGTGTCTCGTGGGCTGGAGCTGACCACCCTGAGTTCAGATGCTGACGGGTTGGTGACCTTAGATAAGTTACTTGACCTCTCCATATCTTAGTTTCTCCTCCTGTATCAAACTAGAGGCCTGATGCATGAAATCATGCAAGGGGCTTGGCCCTTGCAGCCACGGCGGCTGCCTCGGCCCTTACAGCCCCGGCTTCGTCCGGAAGGTCGTCTGGCTGTCCGGTCTAATTAGCATATTGTGCTTTTATTATTATAGATAGGGGAAATATTATCCCCTTTATCAAACGGTTGTGAGGATTAAATGAGTTAGTATAGGGGTGATTAGAAGAATGCCTGGCACATAGTAACTGCTAAATGAATGGTGGTGGTTGTTGATTGTGATCATAATGGTTTCTGTTATCTATTGCTGTGTAACAAACTACCGTAAAACATAGGGGCTTAAAACTGCAACGCTTGTTATTTTGCATGATTCTGAGAGAGTCCCTCTGCTGGTGGTCAGCTGTCCGCCGTGGCTTCTGTTCTCCAGGCGCCTCCCATCCTCCAGCTGGTGAGCCCGGCTTCCTTACGTGGAGGTCTCAAAGGAACATTCTGAGAGGCAGAAGGCAGAAGCTGCAAGGTTTCTGAAAGGCTGGGCTCTGGAGCTTGCACAAGATTACTTCTGTCTCACCCTATTGGTCAAAGCGGTCAGAAAGCCAGCCCAGATTCAAGAAGGGGGAAATAGACCCCTCTTTAGGTGGGTGGCGCTCTGAGATGCAATGGCAGTACTTTCCAATGTACCACCGTGTCCTCGTCATCCATCATCATCAACTTGAGGGTCGCCCTCTACTCCCTTATAGAGGCACGAGAGCGGGTTTGAATGCCCTTTATCAATTGTATTTTGTGTGATTACAACTTTAGTAAACAGTTGGTCAAAGAGGATTTCTCAAATTGCACCTGCCCTTTAAGAAGACTCCAAATGTGTATGTAAAATATCAGAATATGTGGCTACCCTTTTACTTAACACCTTTATTGATGTTAGCACTTACTACATGTTAGGCTTGGCCCAGGGTTTGCAAAATCCAGACAAGCTCCCTGTCCTCATGGAGAATACAGTCTGTTGTCGTCCCTGTGCCTTGGTGGAGAAATAAAGGGGTTAAGTGAACCTTTGGTTTGAGAGCAAGAACTCAAAGGAGAAGTCAGATTCCGGGAGGGAGGGGACAAGATAGAGAGACCTGGGTGTCATCTGCTCTGTGTTCCTTCCTCCCACGTGACCTGGGCCTAGTCACTTCCTCTCTGTGGGCCCAGGTCTCCAATCTGTGAAGTGAGGATTACAATACTTCATCGGGTTGTTGAGAGGGTTCAGTGAGCTGGTGTGCTAAGCTTTCACAATTGTTCTGATCGCTTCCATCCCCTGTGGCTTGGTTTCCTTCTTGGTGAGGGCCTTTCTGGCTCAGAGATTCTATGGTTTCAATCAGCTCCTCCCCTCCCGCCTCTGCTCAGTGTTCGTCCCCATTAGTCTCTCTTATCCCACCACGCTCTTCTCTTTGAGAGTTTGTCATACTTGTAATTACTGTTTCTGTGGGCATCTGGTGCCTCCTGCCTTTCTGTCGGCCCTTGGAAGGAGGCTGTGTTTGTTCCCCTCACTCTTTCAGTGCCCTGCACGATGACCGGCACACACCAGGTACACCGTAAACATTGTCCGAGGGCTGAATGTTGGAAGCCACCCATTGTCTTCACTAGCAGAGAGGTGCGGACAAGGAACCCGGAAGGCTGGTCAACCTTGAAGCTCTGAAAGGTCAGAGCCAACCACCCACTGTCTTGTTGAGACAGTGGTAGCTAAAGCAACATCCACCTTTTAATCTTATGTAAATCCTTGCTGATTGGCTATTACTGGAATTGCCTGCCTAGAGCTATGGTAAAAGGGATCGCTAGGCTGGAGCAAAGCGGAGTCCTTCCCCTTGAGTTGGGCTCCCGCCTGGCCCCCACTATTTCCAAATTAATATTTTGTTCTCTTTCATTTGTGTGGGGCCTCCTCCAGAGCCTGAACCCTGAACCTGAACCCTGAACCACGCGGGACGTGGAAAGGGGTTCACTACAAACTGGAGCCCAAACGTGGGACACTACTGCTGAATACTGTTCTTCCCCTGCCTGGGCCTTGGGGATACCCTTTGGCTGCAGTGAAGCGGAATGCTGGGGATCTGAGCTTCCGCAGCCATCCGTCTGGCGAGAGCTGTGTTTCTGGAGGCCTCAGTGGCCTGGACAACTGCCAGGCCAGAGCCAACCATCGGGCACAACCATCGTCAGATGTGGCAAGCCTGGGAAATGGTTGGAATAGCTTTTATGAGGGTGTCCTTGTCATGAGTCTCCATGGAAACTGAGGGCTGCCTAGCCCATCACCCTCGTGTTTAGATGGAGCATGAATAGGGGAGATTTGCTTCCTCTTCCATAAATTGCTGGGGACTCACAGAATTATTATTATTATTATTATTTTTGGTACAGGACTCTTTGAATCAAAATTAAAAACAAATATAGCGTTTGAGTGAGAACTTAGGATATAGTCAATACTTTCATTTCATTTTATCATTCTAGCACCCACTTACAGGCAGGTGCAACTTCCCTGATTTACAGATGAGGAAGCTGAGGTTCAGAAAGGTTCAGCAACTTGCCCAAGGCCACACAGCCAGGGAGTGGCAGAGTTGGGATCCAACTCCTGGTCTGCCTGTCTCTGAGGTTTGGCTTCTTATGCTCAGCATAATGATCGTGAGGTACATTCATGCTGTTGTGGGTCTTCGCAGTCTATTCTTTTCTCATGTGGAGTGGTATTCCATTGTCTGAGTACGCCTCCATCTGTTTACCCGTTCTCCTTATGGGTGACCTTGGGTGCCTGGGTTTTCCCTTCTATGAAATGGGGGGAAGTCTTATCTATTTCACTGGATTGTTGTGAGGTCAGAGTTCCTGTGAGTGATGGGAAGAATGCCTGGCACATGGCAAGTGCTCAGTGAACAGTGGTTGTTATTGATTCAGAACTAAAACCATTATTATATCTATTGCCATGTCACAAACCACCCCCGGAACGTAGTGGAAAACTTTGAAGGTGGTTTCAGTTCTTTTGAATAATATGAATGAACGAATGAAACCATAGGAAGGGGAGCCTCACTGGAGATGGCCTTCGTTGCAGCTCGGGGGCTGTGTATCTTGGGGACAGGCCAGTAGCCAGCTGCCGCCTCTTCTAAGATGGGCAGGTTTTGTTTTGAGGTTTGGGTGCTTTGTTTTGGGGCCTTGGAGCTGCTCAGTGCTGGCCCTGCTTCTCACCCTGTGTCCTGCCTTGAGCCTGGCTTTAGTCTTGCTGGGCAGACCTTGCCTCATTCGAGCCTCAGGAAGTGGCCTCTGTAGAAAAAAACCCAACACACCCGGTGGGTGGTGAGCTTTAGGCCAAGTGAGCAGATCACTGGAGCACAAAGCCCCAAAATAGATTTTCTCTGCTACGTCGCCAAGCAAGTGGGGGTAGTGGCAAATGCTTTGCATAATTTCCTACCCCAAAGCAAAGGTTTTACAAGGAATAACTTTTGGGGACCAAAATAAAAAAGATCCAAGTTTTTTTTTTTTCCTGAGAAGCACAGAATGAGAGCCAGACAGGTCTGGGTTTGAATTCCAGATCCACCATTTTGCACGCTGTGTGATCTTGGGCAAGTTCCTTCACTTCTCTGAGCCTCAGTTTTCCCATGTTAACTGGCAAAGATGAGACCAGACTCTGTGTGTGTGTATGCAAAGCACCTGGCACTGCATGTGACACATGGTGGGGTGCTGTAAATATAGAGTGTCTTTTTCTCTCTTTATTTTGTCCTCTTTCCTTGTCCTAGAACTTAGGCCTCGGTTCCTATGAGCTTACTAAGCGTGGCAGGCCAGAGGGGAGGGGTGAGTTTTGGCCTTTCTTTTAAGTAATGCACCCCACCGCTGCAGATCACTGGACAGGAAGTAGAAAGGGAGGTATCTGTGGTAGGCATGAATAATGCCCCCCAAGATGTCCAGGTCCTAATCCCCGGAACCTGTCGATCTGCTCTCTTATGGGACACAGGGACTTTGCAGATGCTGTTAAGGACCTAGAGCTGGGGAGAGCATCCTGGATTGTCCAGGTGGGTCCAATGAAATCACCAGGGCCTTATAAGAAAGAAGCAGGAGGGTCAGAGTGAGCAGAGGTGATATCCTTTGAAGGTTGAGGAAGGGGCCAAGAGACAAGGAATGCAGAGGGCCAGGCCACCAGGAGCTAAAGATGTAGAAACTGATTCTCCCCAGAACCTCCAGTAGGCCCCAACCCTGCCCACACTTTGATCAGCCTAGGGCAGTGGTCGGCAAACTCATTAGTCAACAGAGCGGCAAACCGCGGCTCGCGAGCTGCATGTGGCTCGCCAGCCGCAGTTTGCCGACCACTGGCCTAGGGAGGCTGATTTTGACTTGGAACTGAAAGATATTACATTTTTGTTGCTTTAAGCCACTTCGTTTGTGGTAATTTGTTACAGCAGCAATAGGAAACGTATACAACATGCTACGCTTAGTATGGTTTCATAGGAAGGTCACTTCTCAGATGATGGCATTTTGTTCAAGTGTTGGCCCTTCTGACTTGGGTGGACTGTCTAGTTGGCCTACGGGACTTGGGGTGCTCTGGCTTCGCTGGGACCTGGGCTTGGTGCCTCATGGTCTGCGGTCAGATGTAGTTCCTGGCCGGGATTACTCTGCAGAGAGGCTTCCTCTCTTGCTCTCTCGAGCAGGAGGAGAAACGCGCTGTGTGCTCACAGAGGTCAGGCTTCCTGTGTGCTGCCACCACATTGGGGTGCAGTTGGGGGGTTGGGCATGTGGCTCACTGCCCGTGGGATTCCTGAAGCAAGCTCCTCCCTGTCTGGTTTAAATTTTTATTATTATTTTACACACACACACACACACACACACACACACACACACACACATATATATATTTGATTTAGAGAAGAAGGGAGAGAGATAGAGACATCAGTGATGAGAGAGAATCACTGATTGGCTGTGTCCTGCATGCCCCCTACTGGGGATTGAGCCTGCAACCTGGGCATGTGCCCTTGACTCGAATCAAACCCAGGACCCTTCAGTCCGCAGGCCGATGCTCTATCCACTGAGTCAAACCAGCTAGGGCTGGTTTAATTTTTAAAACATTTATTTAATTGTGATTTGGCTCCAAATGGCCTTGGAGATGTGAATGTTAGAGACCGCTGCCAGTCTCTGTGGAGAAGCAGGACCTGGGACTCCTGTTGGGACCCTGTTTGGACCCGTCTGGGGCCCTCTTTCCATGTTCCGCCTGAGCCACGTTTGTGAGGTGATGGGGTGAAGGGGGTTGGGCATGCAAATTCAGTAATAATTGTTAGAATTATGGAATAACCCTGGGGCTGAGAAATGAAAAAAATCACATGGCTAGGATCATGTTCCTCTCACTGGTTGCCGTCTGTGACCTCTGCCCTTTCCTGGCCCATTACATCCCCTTTTCTTGAGGATGACTCCTGTGTAGGCAGGACAGTGGACTCTGAAGATGCCCATGAACCTGGGAATTTGTGGCCTCACCTGGCAGAAGGGACTTTGCAGCTGTGGTTAAGGGGCCTGAGATGGGGAGATGATTGTGGATGATCTGGGTGGCACCATGTCATCACAGGGGTCTTTAAAAGACGGAAGAGGGAGAGTAGAGGGTCAGAGTCAGAGATATTGAAACAGTCTGGCTTTGAAGATGGAGGAAGAGTCCACAAGCCAGGGGATGTGCACAGCCTGTGGCTGAAAAGGCAAGGAAACAGATCCTCCCTGGAACCTTCAGAAGGAACGCAGCCGCGCCCCCCCGCCCCCCCCCCCTCGCCCCGCCAGCCCCCCCAACACCCTGGCTTTAGCCCAGTGAGACCCGTTTTGGAATTCTGACCTGCAGAACTGTAAGATAATAAACTGGTGTTGTTTTAAGCCACTAAATTTGTGGTAATTTATTTGAGCAGTAATAGGAAACTCATACACTTCCAAATATACATACATCCTGTCCGGGATCCATGTCACTAGTCCATTTGACAAATGTTTATTGAACACCAGCCATTGCTAGACACTGCTGGGCGTCACGGTTCCCAAGTTGAATAAAGCAAGGTCCTGTCCCTCGGGAGTTCACGGCACAGGGGGAGGTAGACACGAAGGTGACGATGCTGAGACAGAGTACGTGCAGGGTAGAGAAAGACATAGGATCGGGATGTTCCTCAGGAAAGTCATTGAGGGGAACTTTGAACTTGGAGTAGGAACGCTGGAAATGTCCAGGTGCCCCTTGGTTATCTGGACCTGGGCATCTAGTAAGGCCTTCAAATTCAGCCTGACCAAAATGGAACTTGTCACCAAAAAACTTGGGGTTTCCCCCTTGACAACCAACTTCTCCTTGCTTCCCATTTCAGTGAGAGGTACATGGACACCCACCCAGCTGCCTACACCAGAAAACTGGGGTCCTCCTGACCCCTCCTTCACCTGCTATATCAAATCTACCCCCTGGGTCCGTAGCTTTTATCCCCATTTGGAGATATGTTTCCCTCCTTCCAGGGGCAGAGAAGGAAGAGACTGAGAAAAACATTTAATATGACCTGTTTCCTCATTCAGGAAGCAGGAGGCAATAAGTGTTGTGGCCAAAAAGTTGGACCGGGAAGGTGAACTTCCCGGGTTCAAATCCCAGCTCTGCACTTACGGGTGTGAGGTTGAGGTCAAGTTTCTTGATCGTGAGGGCCTCCATCTCTTCACTGATGAAATAGGAATAGCTATGGGACCCATAGTTTTAGAATAAAATGTGTTAATATATAAAAAGCACTTAGAATAACACAATACATGGCAGTGGCAGTTGATAGATAAGCCACTAAATATCATAAAAGCCGCAGCCACTTACTGTGTCCTCTGAGTAGTTTTATTAACGTCTGTCCTTGACACTTGATAAAGCCTCCTTATGCCTCTTGATGAGTCTGCCCATTTTACAGATGAGGAAACCGAGTCTCAAAAAGTAGCATGACTTTCCTGAAGCCACTTAGCGGGAATAGCTCGGCAGTGTTTTTTTGTTTGTTTGTTTGTTTTGTTTTTTTCTAATATGTCTTTCATGGCAGCTTGAGACACTTTTGAGCAACTCTGGATTTGTCTGTTTTTATAGCAAGTTCTTCAATGCATCCATTTGGAAGTCTTAGATTTTATTGCTGGACGTCTACGGAACAGCCTCCTGCTTCCCCTGGACAACTGAGCAGATACTGAAACCAAGGCAGTTGGCCTAGAATTGGTCTCTCTTCAGCCTCCTCAGTTCCCATAAGGAATTGCCTGTGCTCCACATTTTCCGTCACCATGCTCGTGGTGCATTTCCCTGCTGACCTTGTGCATCTCTGGTGGGACCCTCTGGGTAGGATGCATGGGAAGGTGCCTGGTAAAGTCATGTCGACTACAGTCCTGAAGGCTCCATGGGGTTGTAGAGCTCTGGCTGCTTCTGTGCAGCTGCAATTAAGTTTTCAGACCTACGACTAGGACTTTGCACGTACTCCTTTAAAATCCTACCCTTTCTGTTCCAGACGAGTGATCAGAAACGCAGCTGCCTGTACGAGGCCAGGCAGGGGACCTAAATAAGAGAAATGGGCTGGATCCTGGGGACAAGTGACAAGAAACACGGGCTGCAGAGAGGGTGAGATGCCAGGTTTGGTGAGCACCGTGGTCAGTGGGAAGCCCATGAGTGCCTGCTACGAGGTGGGCAAGCTGTACCCCAGCAGTCCTCAAACTTTTTAAACGGGGGGCCAGTTCACTGTCCCTCAAACCATTGGAGGGCCGGACTATAGTTTAAAAAAAAAAACTATGAACAAATTCCTGTGCGCACTGCGGGCCCGGGACGAGTCGGCTGCTAAGCAGGACAGGCAGCGGCACCCGGAGGGCCGGGTAAATGTCCGCAGTGGGCCGCATGTGGCCCGCGGGCTGTAGTTTGAGGACCCCTGCTGTACCCCATGCTGTGTCCACAGAATTGTGGCTGGAAGTGCAGGTTGTTACTGTGAAACCCTCTCACTTTTAAAGTGTGGATTCCAACAAATAAACACGATGATCTTGACCTAACAGAACTCTTCTGCGGTCAGATGTAGTTCCCAGGCCAATGATTTATGATCTGTTTTAGATTGTTGAGGACTTCCGTGATTCTTATTGTCTCCTCCTTTGCTTGTATCAGCCACAGTTTTGATTGGCAGGTCCTTGGGGCAGGCGGGGATCCTGGGAAGACCCTGGTGTGTGACCTTAGGCAAGTTATAAAACTCTTCCGAGACTCAGTTTCCTTATACCGGAGCCGTCCCTTCCAGTACCCACCTTCCAAAGCTGCTGCAAAGCTCAGATGGGAAGCCCTTTTCAGAGCGCCTGGGGAAGGGCGTGTTACGTAGAAGGTTTCAATAAATGTGAATTTCCTTCCCCTCAATTTGCATTCCTTCTCTTTTCCAAATTTTGGATTAGAAAGAAAGGAACCGAGAAAGGCCTGGGGCTCATAACTAGAGGCCTCTTTCCAGGGCCACGTCCCATGTCACCCAGGCGTCCTGACACCTCGCCGGCTGTTTTGGTTTCTTGTTTGGGTTGGACTTGTTTGGACTTGGCTTGGGCCTGGAGGTGTGCTGGGCAGCATGGCATGGAGGGGAGAATGAGCACTGCAAGAGAACCAGTTCTGAGTCCTGGCAAGTGCCAAGGCCCTGTGGTCAGAGAGCGTTTGCTGTGTTTAAGGGGGGGAAAGGCAAAAAGAACAGGGTGTTGGGAGCAGAGTGGCTGGGAGTGATGTCATTGAGCTTGTGGGCATGCAGTCATTATAGAGACTCCGCATCAGCTTTCTCTTGTATTTTTAAGCTTTTTTTTTTTAAGCAACATGTTAAATATTCAGTACGACGAATAATTATAGGAAAACTATCATGTAACCATCACTCAAATCCAGACCTAAACATCGCCAGCTCCCAGAAAGCCCCACATGCGTCCTCCAGGTCCCCCCGCTGCCCTCCCAGCTGCCTTTCACTTTCTTTATGACTTGACCATCTGTGTATGCAGCATTTTGCCTCTGTCACTGAGAAACAGCTCAGGAAGCTTCTCCAGTTCAGCTGACCCACATAGTCGAATATGTCCTTTTTACTGGTTGCCGAATAGCTCACATTGTGGCTGAACCACAGTTAATTCAGCCATTCCTCTACCTTGAGTGTGTCTCTAGGTTTTTCATTTTTTATTTAGCCCCTGCAAACGTTGAGATAAAGGGGCCCCATTCTTGCTCTATTATTGCACAACTAACACCTGCTTACTATAACAAACTCAAGCAGTGTACGTGAAAAAAAGTTCCTTATCCTTCCTTCCCCAGATCCTGAAGGTAACCAGTGTTAACCATTTAGGGTGTTGTTGTTTTTTAACATCTCTCCTATGTGTACAAATATCCATATGTACACATACACTTATGCACACAAATTTGTGTACAATATTTTTGAAATTAAATTTGTTGGGGTGACATTGGTCAATAAAAGTACATGGGTTTCAAGTATACATTTCTGTGATACATGATCTGCATACTGCATTGTGAGTTTACCACCCAGTCAGATCTCCTTCCGTCACTGTGTATTTGACCCCTCAACTCTTTACGACCCTCACCCCCCTTCCCTCTGGTAACCACCGTGCAAAACAAAAATAGGGGCCCTCATGCCTACTGTTCTGCAGCCGGCACTTCCTCTGCTGACCTCCGGGATAGATTGCTTTCTTGTCTGTACACATGGGTCTGTTATCACTTCTTTGTCTTGTGTTCCAGATGGTGGCTGTACGGTAGTTCATTTAACTGAAGTTCCCTCCAGGTGGACAGGTGTCATTTCCAGTGTGCCCCTGCACCCCTGTGCCTGCATCCCTGTGCACCTGTGCTGACACTTCTGCAGGATGGCTTCCTAGGAGAGGAACCCCTGGGTGTGCACATCGATCCTTTCATAGACTGTGTCAGATTAACCCCTGAAGAGGATATTTTTCCACTGGTTTTAGGGAGAGTGGAAGGGAGCGGGTGAGATATGTAGAGAGAAACATCAATATGAGAGAGACACATAGATTGGTTGCCTCCGGCATGCACCCTAACCAGGGTATCCAGCTTGCAACTGAGGTACGTGCCCTTGCCTGGAATCGAACCCGGGACCCTTTAGTCCGAGGGCTGATGCTATATCCACTGAGCCAAACTGGCAATCTTGGTTTTAATGATGATGAGGGATGTACCTCAGCTCTGCCCTGCCTTTTTCTGATCTTGTGATTTTCATCTATTCATGAGCTTTTGTTTATTTTAATTAATACATGCTTGCATTTTCAAGTTATGAAATATCTCAAAATACATTATAGGACATAGAATTTTATATAAATGACTAGAGGCCAATTGCACAAAGAGATTTGTGCAATAGGCCTTCCTTCCCTTGGCTTCCAGCACTTGTTTTCCTCCGGCACCCGGGATGCAGGCCTTCGCTCTGGCCAGAGTCTGCCGTTTTCGTCTTCGCTGCAGACTGCCATCTTCGTCTTTGCTGCAGACTCTGGCTGGAGTCTGCCATTTTCGTCTTTGCTGCAGACTCCGGAGTCTGCAGTCTTCATCTTCGCTGCGACTGTCATCTTTGACCTTCTCATTTGCATATTCCCTCCTGATTGGCTGGTGGGCGTAACAGAGTGATGGTCAATTTTCATGTTTCTCTTTTATTAGTGTAGATACTTAATGCACCCTGACCCAGTTTATCAACTGTTAGCATGACCATATTGGCTTGAGACCTTTTTTTTTATTAAATGTTATCGATAATGGCTATGAAGCTCTCTGTCATTTCTCCCTGAAATAACCATTTCGTGAAGTTGGTGTGTACCCTCTCTTTTATGTTTTATACTTTAAATATACGGGAATAGCCCTAACCGGTTTGGCTCAGTGGGTAGAGCGTCGGCCTGCGGACTGAAGGGTCCCAGGTTCGATTCTGGTCAAGGGCATGTACCTTGGTTGCAGGCATATCCCCAGTGGGGCGGGGTGTGCAGGAGGCAGCTGATCGATGTTTCTCTCTCATCAATGTTTCTAACTCTCTATCCCTCTCCCTTCCTCTCTGTAAAAAAAATCAATAAAATATATTAAAAAATAAAAATAAAAAATAAATATACGGGAATAGCTGGACTCATCCTTACCCATGATGATGGGTTTGTGTCTTTTGTTTAAGTCGTTACAGCTTGTCTACATTTTAAAACGTTTTGCAATTTTTTTCTTACTCAGCAGTTTTTGAAAATAAACTTCTAACTTTGAAATAATTTTTGATTTAGAGAGGAATGCAGAGATCCCACAGAGTTCCCTCATGCTCTTCCCCCAGGTCACCCCATCTTACATCACAGGGTGAATGTGCTCAATCCAGAATGTTGGTGTTGGTGCAGTCACTGTTAACGAAGCTCTAGATTTTATTTGGGTTTTACCAGCTTTTCCACTCTTGTTCCAGGATCCATCCAGAACACCATATTGCATTGAGTTGTTCTGATTTATCCACATCAATTTATAGATCTTCCACACGTTGCCACAGAGGGCCCCATTGATGGCAGGCCCATCTGCTCCCTCTTCTAATGCTGGGCATTCGCATTGATCTCCTTGCTCCTTTGCAGTTGTAGGCGTGCTGCGGTCAGCGGGGTGGGAGTTTTGGGCAGGTGTGTGCTGAGCGGTGGAGTCTCCAGTGGGCTGGAGTGTACATTTCTAGGGTACTGGGGGATTGCCAAATCACTCGCCATCGATTTGCCTCTTGTCCGAGTCCCTGTTTTTGAGGAGCTGGGAGACAAGTTAATACCTAAAGGCAACACCACCCACTAAGGGCTGCAGCAGACTCCAGAGGACCCTATAGGGAGCTGGTCACACAGTGGGTGACAATGGGGAGGGATGAGAAAGGTGAGGGGATGGACTGCAGGCAGGTGCAGAGACAGGTGGAATGACTGGATGTGTGGATGCAGAGCCGGTGTGATCAGTGTGGAGGCAGGAGAGGCAAGGCCGGCATCAGGGGCCATGTAGCTCGAGGGAGCACATATGTTGTATCCAGCCAGTGGCCGCCTGCTCTTCCTAGAACATACCATGCACTTCTCCCTCTCTGGGCCTTTGCACTTGGTGTTGGCTCTTGGACTATTCCTCCCACACATTCGCATCCATCTGCCCTCACTTCTTTCAAGCCTCAGCTTCGCGGCACCTCCTCCGGGAGGGTTCCCAGATCACACCTGCTACCAGAGCCCCTCCCCCTGTCCTGTCGCCCCCATGCCTCACTCTGCTTTGGTTTAATTCGTATAGCACTTCCACTACCAGAGGGAACATCTATTGATTTGTTTATCAGTCTAACCCCCCTTCATTCCCATGGGGCAGGATTTGGTCCAGGGGTCCTCAAACTTTTTAAACAGGGGGCCAGTTCACTGTCCCTCAGACCGTTGGAGGGCCGGACTATAGTTTAAAAAAAAAAAAAAACTATGAACAAATTCCTATGCGCACTGCGGGCCCGGGACGAGTCAGCTGCTAAGCAGGACAGGCAGCGGCACCTGGCGGGCCGCATGTGGCCCGTGGGCCATAGTTTGAGGACGTCTGATTTGGTCTCTTTGGTTCACTGCATGTCCCCAGCTTCTCCAGATGCACCAGGCACAGGGCCCTCAGCAGTTCTCTGCTGACTGAATGAGTGGATGGGCATTGCCATTACTGTGATGATCTATGGAGGGTGGTGGCTGCGCTTGGCACAAGCTCTGGGACATGCATTTTGCTAAGCTCCTTGGTTGTGTCTCCATCTGACTGGGGAAATGGGAGCCAGGGGGTCAGGGGTGGCCACACCAGTGGGGCTGGGCTGTGGACCCCTGTTGAGCCCGAGGTCCAGCTGGGAGCCCAGCTGGGTCCCTGGCAAATGCTGGGAAAGGAGTAGGCAGCTTGTGGGTTTTGGCCTCAGACTATGGAGCCAGACAAGTGTTCTGGCCGGACTCAGATCTTGTGCAAGGGGTGCTTGGGAGGGACCTGCCTGCGCCAGACCCCTTGAGGGACCCTCTTGCCCCAATTCTGCCTTCTCTGAGAGGGAAGGAAGATTCTCACCTTCTAGCTGGCTGTAACAGGAACTGCCACCCCCCACCCCTAGTTTGCAAAACTCTGAGCCTGGTGGGGAAATGAAGGGCTGGCTTGCTAACCACAGTGAAGACTCATTTGCAAAGGCAAAGCAGGGGCAGCAGGCCCTTCTCTGACCCCCAGCAGAGGGACTGGCTTCCGCAGGCCCTGCCTCGCTGGAACCCATCACCCCTGGGCTTGGGAGCTCGGAGACAGTTACCGCTGTGGGCTTTATAGTCATTCAACTTCAGACTTCTCCTCTGTTAAATGGGAGTAAGAAGAATATCGTGGAGCTGTCATAAAACTCAAATGAGGAAATGCATGTCAAGCCTTCTGCAGCGCCTGTCCTTGTGACTACGTGGGGGACATTAGCCATCACAGTCGTGGTGGTTGTAGACCTTGTCAGCACCCCACTCCTGGCCTGTCCTCCACACAGTAGCCGATTTACAGGAGTTACTTCAGGTTAAGCAACAGGCGAAAAAGGAATGAATATCTCCTAAGGCTTGCTCTTCTTTCCCTTTTTTTTAGAAGAATTTGCCATTTTAGTTAAACTTCGGTGAACAGTCTGAGATGGAGCTGACTGAGAGCATAGTGAGGGCCAGACCCTGTTCCTACAAAGCTGGGGAGTGAGACAGAGGCTGCCGTCCTGCCTTGTCTGATGGTGGGAACGGTGGGTGCCCCACTAGCTGTAAGGGAGCAGGGCGAGTGCCAGAATGGGAGGGTGGTCGTGTGCCAGAGGTCCGGGCATGCCCAGCGGGAACTGTTTGAAGGCTCCTGGTGTGCCCAGCTCACCAGGTGCTGGGCTGCAGCGCTAACGCAGGGAATGAGTAATTACCGTCAATGCGATGCAAGCGAGGAAAGGGGAAGTGGAGAAGAGGAAGGGAAGCCCTCCCTGACCGGGCGTTTGAGCTGGGCCTGGAGCTGAGGTGAATGCTCTTTCCTGTCCTTGGACTCCTTCCCTGCAGGGGCAACTTGCAGTGTGAGGGCACCGCCTTTGGGGTTTAAGGACCCTGTGAAAGCCCAGGATGAAATCGCCCCTTTGAGAATGAGGGCATTACCTCTCGATGCCGGGCTTTCTTGACCAGGCGGGGTGGGTGGGTGGGGGTGGGGGCGGGACAGGACCAGGTGTGTGGTGGGTTCACCAGGCTCTGACAGGGCTTCTGGAACTAGACCCTTCTCGTGTAGGCTGTTCTCTCTGAGCCCTTTCCCTTGGTCATGGCCCCGTCGGTCAGCTGCAGTGTCCGGCCAGCGTGGCCCAGTCCCTGCCGGTGCACCAGGCGGGCCTGCTGCCGCGGGAGGTGTCTGGAAGCCCCAGGCCTGTTCTGACCACTGACAAATGAAGGCATGTCTGCCTGCTTTATCTAATCACTGGCATCGACAGTAGGAGCCCTGAATACTTTTGGCATCTGTCCCCGCCCATGGACACTTGGCTTCATAGAAAGTACGCCCCGTTAGCCAGAATCTATCCTGGCTGCCCCAGGGTTTTCTGAGGGGCCGCTGTGGGAGCAGCCGGCTGGAAATTGGCAATGGGGAGGGAAGGGCTGGGCTCGCCTGTCCGCAGGGCTCTGTGACACCCCGTCACTGCCATGTTGTGTTTGGCATCGCAGCTCAGCCAGGTGGCCCCGAGTGGATGACTTCACTTTCCTGAGCCGTCTCTGGAAAATGGGGGTTTGTTCCTACGTTTGGAGGGAGGATCCAGGAAGCGGTGAAGTCAGCTCTGACACCTCATAAATATTCCGTAAGGAGGGCCTGGTCTGTTCTCTGTCCAAATCAGGTGTCTTTGCCCTTGGGCTTGACCTTGGCAGCGTTCCATTTTCTGCTGGCAGAACTGGCAGGTCAGTCTCGTAGAAGCTGGTGTGGGTGGCATTGGAGAGCCCTGTCTCTGGAGCTGGCCTGGTAGGGCTCTGACCGCAGCTCACCTAACCTGCTGAGCCTCAGTTTCCTCTCTTACAAAATGGGGGTGTTGATAACAGGGTGGCAGGGAGGCACCACTGAGATGATGGACACTAGGCACTTGGCTAGTGGTCAGGAGACCACACACTTTCAGAGCTGCCGCTGCCCACAGGGGCTTCTGGGCCAGGATCCTTCCGAGGATGCTCCTGAGTGGAAGGATCCAGCAGGACCGGCCAGGCCAGGGCGAGGTCAGAGAGGAGGCGGTATTCCTTGGAAAGGACACATCTTTCCCTGCGCAGTGGTTAAGAGTGCAGGCTTCGGAGCTAGACCACTGGGGTTCGAATCCTGGCTGGACCAGTGTGGCCTGGGGTAAGTCCTTGAATCTCTGCCTCATTTTCCCTCTCTGGGAAATGCAGATGGCCATCTCGGCCTCAGATGAGTACACCTGTACCAGAATCTCTGGTTTGCTGCCTGGCTGTGCTAGGTGTTTCTATAAACATGGTTCCCCTTCTCTTCCTCCTCGTTGGTTTCCTCTGAAGCCAAAAGGTCCCAGGCAGGAGGATGAGGACCAGCATTTTCCATGGGAGGATTCAATATCAGTCAACTTCTAGAATTTTCTTTACCCCAGGTGGTCAAAGTTGAGATAATTGTCGATGTTCTCAGAACCTTTCTTTCCCTATAAAAAACCAAGGGCAAACCCTCAGACTCAAAAAATGAGCGTATGTTTCTGGGCAGTGCTGCTGGCTGGACTGCGGTCGGGAAGGGTGTGATGAAATGAGAGGTTCTTGTTGAAAGGGGGGTGGTTGTGTTTGCTCTTCTGTGGGGGCTGAGAACACTCGGATTCCTTGCAGACTTCCATAGAAACCGTGTTCTCGGTTGTCTTTGTCCTTTGCGAATGGGTGGGCCCCCACGCCAGGCCCAGCAATGCCACTTCCTCTGGGTTTCAATGACTGCCTTATCAGAAGGCAGCATGAGCATCTATTTCTGGTCTGGCTAGAAATAGTATGGATTGTGGCGGAAAGCAGAGCACGGAGCTGGCTTCTAGGATGGCGTGGTGGCCTACAGGGTGGGAGTGAGGAATGCTCTCTCCAGTGTCCCCCAGGAGGGACTGTGCCCTGGGTGCCATGGCAAAGCATGATTTCCATGCAGGGCCCAGGGAACGCAAGTCAGTGGTAGGGACACAATTCCCTCGAGAGTCCTTTATGGCCTTTCTGACCATGTCAAGGAGAACATTTGTTGGGATAAGCATGTGTGTTTTTTTTTTTTTTGTTTGTTTGTTTTACTTTTTTGATACTCTTTATTTTTTAATTGAAAATTTGAGATAATTGTAAATTCACATAAAGAGAGATCCATATAGACTTGAACCAATTTCCCTTTCAGAACTATAGTGCGATATCACAGTCAGGATATTGACATTGACTCAATCCATTGCCAGATTTGCTCAGTTCCCAAGTTTAACCTGTGCTCTGTGTGTGTGTGATTAGTTCTATATAATTTTGTCATGTGTTGGTTCTTGCACCCACCACCACAGTCAATATTCAGATAAGTTCCATCCCCAAAAGGACCCCTCAGGTTCCTTCCTAATAGCCACACCCACCTCCATTTCTAACATTTGAATGTTTCTTTCTGAAAGACATACGTTTTCTTTAATAAGATATAACATACATATGGTAAGACACACAAATGGTGAGTGTAGACTCAAATTTACATGTGACCCTCACCCTTCCCAGGTTGGATCTAGACCATCCCCAAGCTCCGAATCTGACTGCACCCTGAGGTAGTCAGCACTCTGACTTCTGTCTCTTTCTGTGAGTCCTTCTGTGGCTCACTCGGCCTCACTCCCTCTAATAACTGCTTCTCCCTTTATAGCTCAGAACTAGGCTGAGGGCTGTACCTTAGGCATCCAGAGTTTCTAGGCAGAATTTAGTCAATTGTTCAGTTTCCACTGATTTCAGTTTACAATTCCTATTATATAGGACTAGAGGCCTGATGCACAAAATTCATGCAGGAATAGGCCTTCCTTCCCCCAGTTGCCAGCACCAACCTCCCTCTGGCACCCGGGACCTGGGCTTCCCTCGTAGTCCATAACCCCAGCTTCGTCTGGAAGGTTGTCCAGTCCAATTAGCATATTATGCTTTTATTATTATAGATGGGTGAGATTTTTTTTTTAACCAAAGGCGTGAACTTAGTCGTAAAATATAGCTCTTCAAGTGAAAAGGGTGAGTTGACTTAGAGACAAATATTAGACAAACAGTGCGAGCACTATGCAGATACGACAAGCTTTATAAAGTTGATAATCAAATGACTGAAATGTGAGAAATAGTGTCAGAAGCAAAAGTATATGGCTCCAAAAAAACCAAAAGTAAAAACTGGTCAGTCGGGGGGGGGGTGGTGAAATCTGTATTTTGGTTTTATATAGTGAGGCTCTCCTATGTGGTTTTGCTATACAGAACTGGCTCACAGCAAAACAAATTAACATTTTAAGAGGCTTTGTATAAAGTGACAAGTCCTTCCATGCGTTAACGATTTTGTCTTTCCTGCATTCCATCTGTTTTATACCTAATACATGTCTTAAAATTGACTTACTCTTTTTAACTTAAATTTATAAAGAAGAAATTTTGATCTTACCATTTAGAGGTGCTAGATGAGTATTTTTCCAATTCACATTACAATACATCACAAGACATAATACAATGTGTGTGCCATTTAAAGTCATCTCCCATGTCAGTGCATGAAATTATTCTCATTTTGTTTTCAGCAGGAGGGAGTAGACATCAAAATTGAGTGACACTATGACTATGACTATGTAAAGGATTATCTGATGGTCCGTGTTTGGGTTTTAACTGGCCAGGTCATAAAGCTCCCGTTTCTCTCCTCTCCCCGAGTGTGGAAACAACAGAGAACCGAGACACAGGTCACTGGTGAATGGCTCTGAGGCCTGCTCTGTGTTTGAGCTGCCTGGAGAGTCCGTGGCCCCTGACCCCTGACTTGCTCACTCCATCACTGGGACTGTGTGATGCCCAGAGGCATCTTAGAAGCAGCTGCCGAGGGGAGTAGGGCAGAGCCTGTGGTTCCTGGGGCATAGATTGAACCAGATCTGGACAAGAAGGCTGAGCTGGGCATGCCCAGTTCCTTCTTGCAGACTTTCCTGTTGGAGTGAATTCCCTGCTCCCCTGGGGAGAGGGAGTCCCCAGAGGAAAGAGGAGGTTGGTCAGTCTCTCCAGGATTACTTTAACCCCCCCACCAGATGGTCCAGCAAACATTTCTGGGTGAAGACATAGCATCACAGTAACAGCTGCCTAGTTATTTGAGTGTTGTTATTGAGTCTCTCCATGGGAAGCGTGAGGCTGGCATGTTCTCCACTGGCTGTCAACATAGTCTCAGCAATTGTTCATTATTTTTTAACAAAGATGAGGGCAGTCCCTCCCCCCATTTCTAGGTTTTAAAATGATTTTAATATTTAAAACTCACAGAACAGTTTACATCTTACCAAGTTCTTTTAGGTATATCTATCTTTAGGATAGATACTATTTCCCCGTTTTACAGATGAGAAAGCAGAGGCAGAGCCAGAATAAAGAAACCCACCTCAAGGCTCATAGTTCGGTAGGTAGAGTTCAACTTGAAGCGCATGTCTGCTAGATTCTTGTGAAGTTGGGCTCTTTCTACTCTCCCACGTTAGACCTTCTCTAACAACGTGTGCTGCAGCGAATCACACTTTTTTAAAAATCTGGCTTCAAGGTCAGATGTCGCTATGCATTTGAAATAACCCACTCCCCTTGGTTTTTCAAGCAGGGTCCTTCACTGAGACACAGCGCTGAGACAAAGCGAAACCACCAGCCGTGGTGAAGGTGTCACAGAAAGGTGGACGAAAGAACATTCATCCCAATAGCTAAACTAAGCTTGCCTGAGACCTCTTGGGACCACAGAGCTTTTAGTTCGTGTAATTGCATCTTGGTTGCAGAACAGCTCAGTGAAGGAGGTACTGTTATCCCTGTGTGTGCAGGTGAGGAAGGAGCAGAGGTGACTTGCCCAATCCCCCACCTGCCATTGTGGAGCTGAGCAGGGATCTGAAGGTCTCTGCCCTCCAGGGCTCCCTCCTGTCCCGTCACCAGCTTCACTCCAGCCTTCAGAACTCAGCCAAGATGCCTGCCCTCAGAGAAGCCTTTCTCCCCGTGGCTGGGGAGAAGTCCCACTGTCGATGGTGTCTTGCTCCTCTGAGATGTAGGTTGACGTGTTCAGGTGCCGGTTTGGACAGGGTCTGTCCTCTCTTCCAGGCTTTGAGCTTCCGGGGGGTGGGGACTGGGTCTGTCTGCTTCATCCCTGCTCACTCTCAGCGTGATCTCAGTCACTACCTGGCTGATCGAATGACAGAAAGTAGGAGAGGAGGGTGGCCTACATGTGGGAAGGTGCGCAAGCCAAGCCTTGGCTGTCTCTTCTCCCCTTGAATCTGCCTGGAGCTTCCTTGAAGGTGCTTTAAGCTTGTTGGCAGATGGTGCCCCTTGAGGTTGAGTATGGGAATTAGGAAAAAGGCCACGTGCCTGGTGTGAAGGTAGGAGGAAGTCTAGGTGTGGTGGCAGGCAGCCTGAGAGGGGCCCAGAATCAATAGTGGGAGGAGAGAGGAAACAGGAGTTTGAAGAATAGGGTCATGTGGACAGTCAGCAAAGGGGGTGGTAGAGTTAGGCAGGGCGGGGGCTGAAAACCCAACTGTGTACCTGCTGCAGGTGACTGGTGGGGAGGGCAGCGGGAGGTCATGGGGCCTGGGGAAGACCAGGTGATGCCGGGAAGGCAGGCGAGGGTTGTGCAAAGATGAGGTCTTGCTGCTGTGGCTGTTATCTTACTTCTTCAAGCAGGAAGCACGGCTGCTGAGCCCCACCGCACCAGCGAGCAGGGTCTGAGCTCTGGCCACCACAGCCTACTTTGAGAATAAAGTCAGTCATCTGAATGACTGTGTGCGCCCTGGGCAAAAATTCCAACCAGTGCCGGCCAAGACCCGCGTGCTGGCCATTTTGCTCATCACCCTTCCCACTGGAACTCCTGTGAGCAAATCGGTGGTAATCTTTTTTTTTTTTTTTTTTTTTTTACCTTTTCTCACACTTTTAGACACACATGCACATGTACAAACACAGGTATCCCTTCTTAGCCGAGCCCACTGCATTCCTAAACACATGATGGAGAGCATCGTTTTTGGACAGCACAGCAGTATATTACGTCCTATTACATGGATACAAATGTAGTGTATTAACCCACTGATCAGATGTCCCCCATGTTGCTTAACACCCTTAAACATCTAGAAACCAGCACGTCAAATACTTCTGCATTGGCAGCAACAAATACCTAATTATTTGTCACTTTAATGCACTGTTACTGGGCATGTTTGTGAAAATTACATAGGATACTATATGGGATTGGTTCTGAAATTTGTTTTTTCTTATTCTGTCCTCTACTTTGTAACTTAATAGACATGACAATGAAATAGTCTGTTAAAAATGCTAAAGATGTCATCTAACTGGGACTCTGGTCATTTGCTTGTTGGAAGCCAATGCTAGGGCTCAAGAAGGACGCACTAAGCGGGCGGGACCCTGGGTTAGATGCATGATGACTTTCAACATGAAAGCACTGGACCTGCAGCGCCGGTTGCAGCTGATACACACCAATATTTTCATGGGTGCCTGTAGATGTGGTCTCAGCACAGGTGCATTTTGGGTCAACCATGTTTGGAGGTTATAGTGGATATTCAGATAGAATTTGAGTAACAATGGACACCTGTGTATAATATTTGCATGCACACATGTGTGCATACATGTGGTTAAACAAACACCTACAGACACAGGCACATATATCCAGATCCTATTTTACATATGCCATTGTGGAGTTTTTTTTTCCACAGCAGTACATATGGATTTGCCTCTTCAATTCCCACAACAGATAAATTGAGGGACTGTTTTTTTCATGCCTTACGTGAGCAGCTTTGTTCAATTGCATTAATCTTAAAAATAATAGCTAACAAGTGTTTAGAAGTTAGTATATAACAACTGTTTAGAAGTTAGTAATAATAGCTAACAAGTGTTTAGAAGTTGGTATAATAAATTAGTTAAAATCAGGCACTATTTTAACACACACACATGTGCACACACATACAGACACATACTCATTTAATCCTCAAAGAGCGCTTAGTGCTTCTCTTGGTCACCTGGAGGCATGGAGAGGTGAAGCTCCTGCCTGAAGCCACCTTGGACTTGAACCCAAGTGGGCTGGCTCCTGAGTCCATCCACTAACCACCAGCCACAAGCTCCTTATGACTTAGAAAGCCTCTGGGAACATGTGAGTTTGCAACCCCAGCGCTGGTCAGAAAGGTGGTTTGGGGTTAACTTATGTGAGTGCCAAAGGCCTTCCCTGCCTCCCTGCTCCACACCCATGGGTGCCCTTGAATGGTGCAAGATCAAGTGCAGGGCACGTCAACAAAAGTGCTCAGCAGGCCCCTCGGACTGCTGAGTGCCATAGAAAACCATCCCCACTGGTGAGGGATTTGCTTCCTGCCTTCTTGAGGCTCCTGTCAATCAAGGGGGTGGGCAGTCTCTGGTGCTCATAGCTGGCCCCTGCCCACCCGCAAGGCCTGGGAAGTGGTAGTGACAGCTGTGAAGGGCTTGGTGGGGGCTCCATCTCTGTCTTCTCATGGAGCCCCAGCCACAGGCTCATGCTCAGCAGGTGACTTTACACCTACCCATGAGTGCCCTCCCCTGCTCAGGTTGATGGCTGGGAACCTCACCATTTCCCCTGCAGCCCTGAGGGTGTAGTCAGTGGAGGGTTGCTTTTCACTCTGAGGAGATACTGAAAGCAGGTGTTCAAACAGAAGCTTGTACGTGAATGTTCATAGCCACAAGGTGGAAACAACCCCAGTGTCCATCAGTGGGTGGTTGGACAATGGAATGTAATTCATCCACAGAAAGGAGTGAAGCCCTGACACAGGTTAGAGCATGGATGAGCCTTGAGGACATTATGCCGAGTGAGAGAAGCCAAGCACAAAAGACCACGTGTTACAGGATTCCACTTATATGAAATGTCCAGAATAGGCAAATCTGTAGAGACAGATTTATACAGGGGCTGGTGTGGGGCTTGAGGGGAAGGTGGGGAGTGACAGCTAAAGGGTTGGGTTTCTCTGTGCTGATGAAAATGTTCTTAAATTGACTTTGGTGGTGTCTGTGAATGTACTGAAAGCTACTGAACTGTACATTTTAAGTGGATGAGTTGTATAGTATGTGAACTATCTATAATAATAAAAGCATAATATGCTAATTAGACTGGACGTCCTTCCGGACGACCTTCCGGATGAAGCTGAGGCTGGGAGGGAAGCCTGGGTCCTGGGTGCCTGCTGGCTGCCGGAGGGAAGCCCGGGTCCCGGGTGCCTGAGGGAAGCCGGTGCTGGCAGCAGGGGAAGGAAGGCCTACTCTCGAACAAATTTCATGCATCAAGCCTCTAGTACAGGGGTGGGCAAACTTTTTGACTCGAGGGCCACAGTGGGTTCTTAAACTGGACCGGAGGGCTGGAACAAAAGCATGGATGGAGTGTTTGTGTGAACTAATATAAATTCAAAGTAAAGGAGCGGAGGGGAGAGCAAGAGAACCCTCCGCTCTTTCGGCTCCGCGGGCCGGATAGAACAGCCGAATGGGCCGGATCCGGCCCGCAGGCCGTAGTTTGCCCACGGCTGCTCTAGTATCTTAATAAAGACATTATACTGAGAGAAAGAGAGAGAGAGAGAGAGAGAGAGAGAGAGAGAACACACTGATACCTGTAACTCCAGACCCACCTTTGGGACTATGGGATATTCTGGGGGCAGTCACATCTTGTCTGTCTCCCTGTAGTGGCTCTGCTGGGGGAGCCAAGGAAAGCTGATCTCTTCAGTAACTGGTATTTGTCTGCATTCATCACTGTTTTGCCTAAACTAGAGAGACAGTGGGCCATTGCCCCCTCAGACATAATGATCCCTGCATCCAGTGGGGTGGCACAGAAGTGGATTGTCTGACCTAGCAGAGGCTGCCGAGGGCTGACCGCGATTGCTGTAGCATTCTCTTCTGCAAGCTGAGGGCAGTGTGGTGTGAACACTGCAGCCCTCTGCCTGAGGCCCGGGGAGCCCTCAGCCCACTGCAGGTAGGGGTTGTGGGGTAAAGACCCCAGCTCCCTCGCTTCTCAGTGAGGTGAACTCTGTAAGCGGTTCAGAGTGCCCCGTGGGCGTCAGCTTGTTCCTCCACTGCTGTTTTCTGGGATCACCTCCTGAATTAACTGCTTGTGCTCACGTCCTTGTCTCAGGGTCTGTTTCTGGGGAAAGCCAAACCAAGACACCCGAGAAACCTAATTCGTTCATTGCACAGAGGTCTGAGTTCAGCTCTGAGCCAGGCTCTGATGTAGGCGGCTGTGAGGCTCTGGTTGTAGAGGGACAGACACAATCGCTGTTCTCCTGGGGGTGAACAAATAAACCTATAAATACAAACGGTGCTAGTAAGGAACCTTATAGCACAGATATAAAATAGCAGGCCGGTCAATTCAGAGAGGTGGAGAGGAAGTCAGTATTGGGGAGAAGTCTCGTAAATGAGATCTGATGTGGGCAGGAGGCAGCCTGTGTGTGCATGCGTGCATGCATGCGGTGGGACTTCCTGTTGGAGCACAGTGGGACGAGGGCTGCATATCCTAATGTTGCTTCTCATAGTCACTTGCTTGACCACAAGAAGCAATATAAGGGTTCAAATCCTGGTTCTTCCACTTGGCAGCTGGTGACCCTGGCAGGGGACCCCATGCCACAGTTTCCTCATTTATAAGCCAGGGACAGCCAGTGTACCTGCGTCACAGTGTTGTGAGGATTGAGAAGTCAGTGCAGAGGTGCTGTCTTGGCCCACCCGGATCACATTAGCAGGCCTGTACACCTCGCCCAGCTGCTGAAGGCAGCGAGGACAAGGCCAGCCTCCTGCCCCCAGGAGAACTCCCTTCCCTGGGGCGATCCATGGTCCAGAGCCCCGTGCCAGCAGGCTGAGGACTGCAGCCTAATTCAGCTTTCTTCCGCCCCATCCTGCCCCCACGCTCCTTCTCCTGTGAGCATTCCTCCCGCCCCAGTAAACACCTGAAGAAGAATCCCTGCCTCACTCAGAAAGCATTAGCACTGCAAGAGTTTTACATGATTGTGACTGCCTTTATTTTTACCCAGGATGAGACTGATGTGTCTGTAAAGACTCTTCAGGACCTGAACCGAGTACAGTCAGCAGAATGTCTGGCTGATGGTTAAAAGTATGATGAATAGCTAGTTCATGTTCTTGAACAGGAATATTCAATATGTCAGTTCTTCCCAACTTGATCTACAGATTCAACACAATCGCAATAAAAATTCCAGCAAGCTATTGTGTGGATATTGATAAACGGACCCTAACGTTTATGTGGAGAGGCAGAAGGCCCACAAATAGCCAGCACAACAGTGAAGAACAAAGCCAGAGGACGGATCCTACCCTTCTGCGGGGCTTACTGTAAAGCCATAGTTATCGAGACGGTGTGGTATCAGCGAAAGAAGAAGCAAACAGAAATGGAACAGAATAGAGAGCATAGAAATAGACCCACCAGCTGACCGCTTACAAAGGAGCAACAGCAATTGAATGGAGGAAGCATAGTCTTTTCAGAAGCATGATGAATAAGCCAGTACGAATCGGGGGAGGTGCGAGAGGGAAAGGGTCAGGATGACGTGATGGAGGAGACCAGTCCTGGCCGAGGAAGGTGGATGCCTGCAGCCCTCAGCTGGGACAGGGCTGGCCTCCTCAGGATGCTTGCATTTGCTGAAGTGAAAGACAGTGTGTGGCTGATCAGGGCCTTTTGCATCGTTAGGTGGCCACTTGTCTTTCATTGTCTTTCTGTCCCACACGTTGCTTTTTCTCCGTCTGACTTGGTGTGCATGTGTGTCTGCATCTCTCTCCTTGTCGGAGTGGTTTGTCCTCTGTTCGTGTCTGGTGTCTGTCCCCTTTTGCCCTGTGTGGGTGTCTCTGATTGTGTTTGTTCATATCTGTGTGTGCCTATCGATGTTCCCCTCTCCCTCTGCCCCATTTCTAGTGCTGTCCCTGTCGATGTCCCCATCTCCCTCTGTCCCTTTCCTCTTTCAACAACTACTTATTAGGCTGCGCTGGATCCCACCGTCTCTGCTTGCGGTAGGGATACACGGTGAGGGAAGGAGCACCATCTAGGGAAAGAGCACTGAGTCCATTGTTCACATAGTAAGCACTTGCCTCTGGTCCTGGAGTGGGGGACAGGGGCTTGGTCTGTATAATAGGAGGGGATGGAGGGCTTTTTGTGAGTTTGGTGGTGAGTGGGCTGAGACTGGCAGGGAGAATTCGAAGCTAGCCAGGCTAAGAGCTTTCCTAGCAGAACCAGCAGCATGTGCTAATGTCTGTGGTGCGACCCACTGGAGGTTCTGAGATTGAGCCACTGTGGCAGGAGCATAGAAGGGAGGGCATGCAGGGGTCAACCCTGGGCCTTGGTTCTTAGTGCTAACAGCATTGAGGGTTTGAAGCCCAGGAGTGGCATGAGCATTTCATAAAAATGGTTCTGGGAGTAACTTCTGGCTACTTCAGTAGACCAAGCAAGATATAACAGTGTGCTAGCCTTGCAAATGGATAGAAGTTGACAAATTCAAGAGCAATTTAGAAAGTAGAATTGATAAGACGTCGTGATTGACTGAGGACAATAATGTTACATTATCTGAAAAATTTTTTTAGTCACATCTGTCAATTTTTTTTAAAGAGTAGTCAGGGAAGGTCTTAAATTCTCCTGCTTTTTAAAAAAAATATTTTTATAGAGAGAGGAAAGGAAAAGGACATACAGAGAGAAGCATCAATGTGAGAGGGGAACATCGATCAGCCTCCTCCTGTACACCCCTGACCAGGGTCTCAAGCACACAACCTGGGCATGCGCCCTGACCGGGAATCGAACTGGCAACCTTCTGCACAGAATGATGCCCAACCAACTGAGCCACACTGGTCACAGCTCAAATTTTTATTATAATATTGCTGCAAAGAAAATGAAAACTCACAGTAGGCTAATTCAAAGATTCCCTCTTAGATATTTTATGGGGAAAGACACTGGTTAGGTAATCATTGTTAGATTAGATAGGAAAAAAATATTTGCTTGAAGCCACTAAACTCTTGATTAGCAGTCAGCTGGGTGGGTGAGTAATTTCTGCGAATAAATGTGAATACCTTTCATGTTTTTAGGTTATTGCCAAAGCAGTTACATCAGCAGTGCTCATTTCCTTCTAGAAGTTTATGAATTTCAGAACACACAAAGGATCTGTGTCTTGTTTGTTTTGTGGACTAAAGAAAAAGAGAAGAGATAAGACTCCCAGGTTTCAGGGTTGGGTGAAGAAGGGGGATCGGACCCTCCACCCCTCTACCTGCCCCAGGTTTATAGACACCATCGCCCCTTCCAGGGATAGGGCCACCTGTAGTTGATCAGTGGTTTTCAAAACATTTTATTTTGAAACAATTTTAGATTCCTGCAGGCATTGAAAAACTAGTACAGAGTTTCTGCGAACCGTTCATCCAGCTTCCCCTGTTGGTAACATCTTTCATAACTATAGTTAAAAACCCAGGAAATTGACAATATTATGAAATATACTACAGACCTTAGTTGGTTTTCACCATTTTTACATGCAATCGTGTTTTATTTGGTTTCTGTGTTGGTGTATAGTGCTACAGAATTTTATCTCATGTATTGATCTGTGTGGCTGCCACCACTCATAGGATGCAGAACAAATGTTGTTTGTTTAAATTCTTTCCACGTTACTTCATGACTCTGGTCCCCTCTTACAGGATCTAGCTGGTGTTTTCAATCTAGCTAGATCCTGTAAGAAAGCAGAAAGCTTCATTCATTCCATCCTCTCATCTATGATTTCATTCTCTGCACCCACACTCCCGTTGCTGCCTGCGAATGGCCATGCACCTTCCCTGCTATTCCAACCCTGACGCTACGTTCACCTTCTAGACTTCACCTGCCTTCTTCCTTGATCCTGCGTCAAAGCTGAGATCTTCTCCCCTCCCCTCTTTTCTCCAGGAAGACCTCTCTTTCCTGTGTCTTTGTTCAGCGCGAGCACTGAGATGCATGTACCAGGACTCTTATGGTTGCAAGGGACCCAGGGCTTTAAATAGTGTACCAGGGCTCAATCTTTTCTTTCCACACCATCTCTGCTCCCCCAGCCTCATGTTCTATCAGCTGGCAGCAGTGGGATAAATTTTATGAAGAGCTCTGGCCAAATAAGTCCCAGGAGGATTCTGATGGGCCTCGCTTGGGCCATGTGCTCGTCCCTGAACTAATCACTGTACCGGGAATGGGCACTATGGTTATTTCCAGGACCTTGGACCTGTCTTTGGCTTGTTGTGGTGGGAGGTCAAGAGGGGTGGGTCAGCTTCATCTGAAGCATGTGGAAAGGGTCCATCCCAGGAAAAGATGCTTTTTGACAGAAAAAAAGGGGAGGAAGGGACCAGTCAAGTTTGTCTCCTGGCAGGGAAGGGGGGGTCTCCTTGGGTCAAGGTGGAATTCCTCTTTATCTCTGTTATCTGTTGCTGTAGAACTGTTCCAATACTTAATGGCTTAAAACAATAAGCATTTTATTTATTTGCACATAATCCTGCAGTTGGGGCAGGGCTGAGGGGCTGGGGAATGAAGGCGCTGGGCCACGTTTCTGGGATGCAGGCATGTGGCTGCATCCTCGGGGGAGTGAACTCCGGCTTCTAATTGGTTCATGTTCATTTTCTTTTAGTGGATATCATGGAGATCAAGGAAATCCGCCCAGGGAAGAGCTCCAAGGATTTTGAGCGTGCAAAGGCAGTCCGCCAGAAGGAAGACTGCTGCTTCACCATCCTGTATGGCACCCAGTTCGTCCTCAGCACACTCAGCTTAGCAAGTGGGTGCACGTCCGGGTGCTTTTCTGCCTCCTTGTGCCTCAGTTCCTTCTTAGGGCATTCTCTAGAAGCAGGATGCTCACACCTGCCTTCCTACTAACGTGTTTGGGGGCACCATGGTTTTGAATCCTAACCCTGCCCCTTTCTAGCTGTGTGCCTTTGGGAAGCCACTCAGCCCCCCTGCGCTGCCGTTTGCTCAGCTATGAAATGGGGAGAATCGTAATGCTGGCCTCATCGGGATGTTGTAAGGATTAGGTTAAGGGCCTGCCTGGCTCACGCTGAGAGCTAACAGCAAGTTACATTTTCATTCAGCAGAGCCTGGCCTACACCATTTATTCAGTTTATCTAATCTGAAGGAACTATCCTGAAATCTTACATCTCACACAAGTAAACATGCACATACGCACATGTTTGCATACTACACACACGTATGCACACACAAACACACATGCATGCATATGTGCACCTGTATAGGCATAGGTATCCGGAGGTCAGATTTCTGGTCAGCCCTGTGAATCCACCAGAAAGCCAGAGAGGCCTCTGGGAGGCCAGCAGAAGAGCTGTGAGAAAGCTGAGGCGCGTTACTCAGGGCAGAAGCTTGGAGCTGCCTTCAGGGCCAATCCTAGAACTTCCTGACTCAGAACTGTATGCACAATCATGGCTGATGAGAGAGAAAATTAACACCATTAAAAGCCGACCAAAGTCGGGGGAGCTTTGAAAGGTGAGCAGCGGTAGGCACATTTCATAAAGGGTCAAGTAGCTGTTATTGATTTAATTAGTCCTTCCTTTTCCCCTATCTTTTGAGCTATGCCCTGAACTTGGTTGTGCTAGAAGTCAGTGGGGCTCTGGAGATGAGTGAGACAGTTGCTGCCTTTAAGGAGTTCATAGTATTTGGGAGACAGATGTGAGGACAGGAGCTTACAGTCCCCTGTGATAAGAGCAATAAGTCCAAGCATAATACAGTGTGCTGAGGGGCATAGAGTATCTATTTCCAGGAAAGGCTCTGCAGAGGGGGGAGGTGACTTTTAACCTGGGTTTTGAGGGATCAGGAGCAATTGGAAGGAAAGAAGAAGGAGAGGGTATTGCATATATAGGCTGGGGCAAAAGTAGTTTTACAGTTGTGAGTATGGGAAACAGTTTAATCTTGTATTATTATTTATTAACTAGAGGCCCGGTGCATGAAATTCATGCACTGGGGGAGTCCCCTCAACCCAGCCTGCACCCTCTCCAATCTGGGACATCCCTCTCACAATCCTGGACCACTGGCTCCTAATCGCTCACCTACCTGCCTGCCTGGTTGCCCCTAACTGCCCCCCACCGCCAGCCTGATCGCCCCTAACTGACTTCCCTGCTGGCCTGGTCACCCCTCACGGCCCCCCTGTCAGCCTAGTTGCCCCACACAGCCTGTTTGTTCAGTCATCCCTCACTAACCCCCCTGCCGGCCTGGTTGCCCCACGCAGTCTGTTGTTCAGTTGTCCCTCACTAACCCCCTGCCGGCCTGGTCGTAGGCAGCCATCTTGTGAGGGCATGAGGGTTAATTTTCATATTAGCCTTTTATTATATAGGATTATTATATTATTTTCCATATGAACAACTGTAAACCTACTTTTGCCCCACCCTGTATGAGGGTTTAGGGAAATAGCAAGCTGGGTCTGGGGAATAATGAGTGTATGTCTGATTGATGGTGTGTGGTGGGTGGCAGAGATGGGGCAGGAGAGAGAGGGGATTGTGACCCTGAATCTTCAGAGCTATGTCCACTTAACCCCACTTCAGGCAGAGCCTGGCCGCTGTTCTTGGTAGGAGAAGAGGAAAAACTAAGCAAGACTTGGAGCTCAGGATACCAGTCTGTCCCACTCTGGGGTTCCTCTTCCAGAGCTCTGGAATTCACGGTTGGGTAGAGAGATGGACAAGACTTAGATTCACACCCCAGCTTCTCCTTTATTGGCTGGGACAGGTCTCTCAACCTGCTGAGCCTTGGTTTTCTCCTCATCAGCACGGGAAGAATGAGAGCAGCCATGCTGGCATGATATTGTCTGGACTAACAAGATACCTGGTGGTTAGGAGATGTTTAATAACCAGATCAGGTGTTTTCATTGCTAGCTCCATTTCACTGATGAGGAAATGAGGCACAGAGGGGTTAAGTAACCAGCTGGATGTCACACAGCCCTGAAGTGGTGCAGTGGGACCTGGCGATGATGCCAAGCTCTTAACCACCACTTGTTTCGCTTCCCTCATGGGCATCAGCATCTCCTACTTCCCACCCTCCTCTCTGGCCTTGGTTGGAAACAGGATTGCGGTATAAATTATTGCAGGCCCTGTGTCCTATACATTAGCATAATGTTAAAAGCTAAAACTTCTTTTAAAAAATGCCTACTTGTCACCTCTGCTATAGAAGGCTTGTAATAGACTCACGGCCTCATCTCAGACCAAAAGCAGGTCTCAGAACCTTGAAGGTACGAAGGAGATGCCTTCTTGGTGCCCTGCTGCAAAACTGCAAATGGGCACAGGCTTCTCCCACCCCCACCATCTGTATGGCGCTGGGGAGGTCGGGAGGCGGGGAGCCGGGGAGGCGGGGAGCCAGGGTCAGTAGGTCTCTAAGCAGCAGTCTTCCCAGAGCGTAACCCAGCGTTCTGTTCCCGTTCACCTCACTAGCTGACTCGAAGGAAGATGCAACCAAGTGGCTCTCTGGCTTGAAAATCTTACACCAAGAAGCGATGAGCGCGTCCACACCCACCATCATTGAGAGGTATCGGCTTCGCCTGTTATCTCTGTCTTCGCTCACTCAGCCATTCTGCTCCCTTTAGCCAACATGGGCGAAGGGAAGAAAAATGAGACATTTGATCTTGGAGGTTCATTGAGCATCCTGTGTGCAGTAGATGCCCCGTAGTAGCTGTGGACCCTCCAGTGTCTCCCAGAAAAGGCTCTGTCAGTACGGGCCTTGGCCTTTGCCTGTTGGCATGCCGAGTGCTTTGAAATGACACAGAAACCTGCACTGGTGTTGTGTTTGAGGGGAGGACCAGAGGGCTTCCTTCTTAAAGGATTCAAGAAGGCACTAGCTGTTTCAAAGGGCAGTCAGACACAAGGTCCAGAATTTTCCACCTTCCACCTGGAGTGTCTGTCTGGTCAGCATCATGGATGTCTGGCTGGGATTGTCCCCTCCCTGCACCCCCCCGCCCCCAGGAAACCAAAGCCCTCTGATTTCCACCACTTTTTTGACCAGCTTTTTGGGGATTAATGGATATCATCGGAGGGACTCACCGGTTAAAGAACGCCAGCCTGTACGAGCTCAAGGGGCCTCTTGGCTCAGTAAGGGTTCTTTGACCACAAGGAGGAAGCTGCTTTCCAAGTTAGAAAGTTGGAAAACCCTTCCCAGGGTCCTTAGTCCCTGCTCCATAGAACTCAGACTTGTACTGTTTTCCAACTTTCTCTCTCTGTCTCAACTCTCTTTCTAGTTGGCTGAGAAAGCAGATTTATTCGGTGGATCAAACCAGAAGAAACAGGTAACATTTGTTCACATCTTGGTGGTTTCTTCCAGGTCGTGGTGCACTCTGATTTTCATTCTTTCTTGAAATGTTCAAGGGGGTTGGGGATGGGTCATGTTTTGTTCTGGGGAAAGGTCCTCACGAGGTCACATTTAACCTACAATGCGTCAGACGCGGTGCTAGGTGCTGGGGGCGGAGCCACATTGCAGTGGAAAATTCAAGTCCATCTGCGGAGACGAATTCTCTGCATGGGGCCTTTGGACCTCATCATTTCGGCCTTCACATCTGAGCACCTCTGTGTCCTGGGGAGAAACAGGATGGCCTGGCTCCTGCCCTGACTTTGTGGTGGGAGAGGTGGACCACACAGAAGTAAACCAAGCGAACAGCCATGGTTACAAGGGCTGTGCAGACGAGACGGCGATGTGATAACATCCATTTCAGTGCATTTGACCTGTTCACTGAACAGCACGTCTTGGAGTGGTTCCCTGTCAGCACACAGCGCTCTAGGCCGGACACGTCTGTAACAAACGTGGTTTGTCCTCGGGGGAAGGCAGTGTCATTTCCTCTCTGGTGAGAAATGATTTCCTTCTTGATGGGCACAAGTTGTCCCTGGTCCTTTGGGAATAACGCTGCTCTAAAAACCTGGGGGTCAGACGTCTTTTGTTAACTTGGGTGAGGACGACATGAGCAGGGTGACATCCCAGAGGAGGACGGCCTGCAGCGGGCGGTTCGGCCTGACGTTTTGAGGGAGGTGGTGCCGGGGAGCTCCCGCGTCCTCCGCCCCGTACCCTGGACTCCGATGTCAGCCTGATGGGTGAAGTGCTTATATTTGCATTTCTTTCTTTATGGGTGAGGTTGAACCCCCTCGTGCCCCGTTTTTCTTAGGCATGAGCCAGTTTTATTGATAACGTAATGATAAAAACTACCATTTATGGAGCACGCTAGGCACTATGAGCACATTATAATCATTGTCTCATGTTTAGCCTCACATCAGGCCCTTTTTTTTTTCTTTCAAATTTTAAATGTTTTTCTTTCCCTCCATGAAGATACGTCACAATTGCCCTATCTGCTTTGGCTCAGTGGATAGAGCGTCGGCCCTCGGACTGGAGGGTCCAGGGTTTGATTCTGGTCAAGGGCACGTGTCTCGGTTGCAGGCTTGATCCCCCGTGCAGTCACGTCAATGTGTGTGTGTCTCTCTCTGGCTCTCCCCCTCCTTCCACTCTCTAAAAATCAATGGGAAAAAATATCCTCAGGTGAGGATTAACAACAACAACAAACAAAAGGTATGTCACTGTCATATACCTGAGGCAGTGACTCCCTCCCTCTTGTTCTTGAATGTCCTCCCCTCTCCAGGCCAGTGGCCCCTGTCACTCAGAGTCCTTCCACGCTCTTTCTACACACACCGACGGCCTGATGTGGAAGCAGTAACCGTAAAGTGCTGAAAAGCTTAGTACTGTCAGGTCAGCCAGCAGCCTGCTCCATGTCCCCCGTCCGCCTTTCCCTCCTCCTCCTCTCACTCTGCATCCACTCTGGCCCCACGCCCTGGGTCCTGCTCCAGGGTCACAGTGGTGGAACAGAGGGTCCCTCGTTGGAGGGTTCAGTACACACTGGCCTCTCTCAGCCCGGGGTGGGGCCTCCTCGGAGTGCTTCCTTTCTCTGTGGCTCAGGGGTGACTCATAGTTGAGATTGGCACAGGGGTGGCAGGTGGAGACTCCGGGCCCTCCCCTCGTGCGGTGGTGGTACGGTGTTGTTGGTTTTGTTCTCAAGTCCGAGTCTCCTTTATCTGTTGTCAGGAAGTGGTTCTCTCGCTCAGAATGGATCCTTCTTGCGAGTCCTTAGAGGTCCATCTTTCCATCAGTTGGTCCAGAACCTTCCGCAGAGAGGAAGTCTGTTTCTGGACTCGATTCCTCTCTGTTCCCTCTCCCCAAGCTCCCTCCCAGGGGCAGAGCCCTGTCGTCTGTCCGCCAGCGTGTGGAAAATCCCACCTTTCCTGTGGTTCTGTGAGGCCCCGAGGGAGTTTCTCAAAAGGAACTTTGACCAAGGGGCCAATGAAAGGGCACGGACTTCTGTTCTGCCAATTTCCCCTCCTTTCCTGTCGCCCACGACTAATTGCGTTTCCTGAAAGAAAACAAAGGAGCCACAGAAGCAAAGGAAAGACTCAGTGGGCAGGAGGCAGGCTCTGAGTGGGCCCTGCGCGGGTGCCCAGCCTCCGGGTGCTTTCCTTGGCGTGGGCACCTGCTTTCATTGTCAGCATCTCTAGCGACCAACTGGCAGCAGCTGGCACTTGGTGAGAACTTGCTTTGCAGCGGCCACGGTGCTGAGCACTTTCCATCCCGAGGGAATGCTGACGGACAGGGGAGCCAGGTACCCTTCTGTCCATTTTATGAGGACACTGAGGCCAGGACACATTAAGGAACTTGTCTGCAGCACCCCACCTGGTCAGGTGTGGCACCAGGGTTTGAGGCTCACCCACCAGTACTTGACGTTGCCTTTCCTTCTTCAGGCAAAAATCTTGCTTTCCTCACGCTGACCTAAAACATATTACTTAGTTTGTTTTATTGTGGTAAAATATACATAACCTAAAATTTATCACAGACTTCCTCTTTGCTAAGGTTCTGGACCAGCTGCCAGAAAGACAGATCTCTATGAAGGACTCGCAAGAATCCATCTGAGCAGGTGTACACTTCTGTAAGATTAAGGGCATTCACTTTGTGCACTATCACCACCATCCGTCTCCAGAACTCTTCATCTTGTAACACTGAAACTCTGTCCCCATTGGACAATAAATCCCCGTTCCTCCTCCTCCCAGCCTATGCTAACTTCTATTCTGCCTTCTGTCTCGATGAATCCCATTACTCTAGTTATCTCAATATAAGTGGAATCTAATACTTTTTGTCTTGTTATGACTGGTTTGTTTCACTCAGCAACTCAAGATTTCTTCGCATTGTAGCATGTCAAAATTTCTTTCCTTTTTTTTTTTTTTTTTTAAATCCTCACCCGAGCATATGTCTATTGATTTGAGAGAGAAAGGGAAAAGGGGAGGGAGAGAGAGAGAGGAACATTGATATGAGATAGGAACACTGATTGGTTGCCTCTCTTATATACCCCAACTGGGGATCGAGCTCGAAACCTTTTGGTGTCTGGGATGATGCTCAAATCAACCAAGCCACCCAGCCAGGACAGAATTTCTTCCCCTTTTAGGGCTGAATGATATCCACTGTCTACATAGACCACACTTCGTTTATTTGTTCCTCTGTTGGTGGGCACCTGGATTACTTCCCTCTGTTGGCTATTGTGAGTATTGTTGCTGGAAGATGGGTGTTTGAGTTTCTGCTTCTGATTCTTTTGTGCATTACCCAGAAGTGGAATTGCTGGATCAAATGACAAACTGCCATACTGTTTCCATAGCAACCACAACCACTTTACATGCCCACCAGCACAAGGGCTCCATTTTCCCCCGACTTCCTTGCCTACTCTTCTTATTTTCCTTTTTCTGATAGCCATCCCAATGGTGTGAAGTAGTATCTCGTTTGGGTTTTGATGTTCATATTCCTAATAATGAGTGATGTCGAGCATCTTTTCACGTGCTTTTTACCATTTGTACATCTTTGGAGAAATGTCTACTTGAGTCCTTTGCCCATTTAAAAATTTCACATTTTGATTTTAATCCTTATTCAGCTTCTAAGCACTGACCATGGGCTAAGTACTACATAATCTTTTAGTTTTCATTTTTACACTTTCATTTATTGCTTTCTTTTTTAAAAATGCACATGGACTTTTAAAAATCAGTAGCAAAACAAAGTTTACTAGATAGCACAACCCAACGCCAAATGAATTTAGGACAACACGTTTCTCTAAGAGTCAGGAGAAGGAAGTGATGACATGTGGGTTCGAGTGCTTTGGGAAATCTTTAAGAATTGAGGAGGAATTTGACGTGGGAATTTTAGTTTGAGTAGGAATTAGATATGTAGAGAAGACAATGAGGTCCCCTTGATGTCTTTCTGGGTGTTTATCCAGCCTGGTGGTCCT
Organism: Plecotus auritus; assembly: GCF_963455305.1. Lineage (NCBI taxonomy): Eukaryota > Metazoa > Chordata > Mammalia > Chiroptera > Vespertilionidae > Plecotus > Plecotus auritus. Next base: position 21,321,289 of record NC_137785.1, read on the forward strand.
TGTTGCTCTTTGCACTCTTTATATTACTCATTGGTTGGTAGTTTAAGGTGTTCTCTAAATTTTCTCAAGCTCCATTGTGTGTCTGTGCTTCTTGTACTTTATCTTTTCAAAAATTTAAATCATTTTTACTTTTCAACTACATAAAATAAAATTACAATATTACATTAGTTTCAGGTGTACACCCCAGTGATTAGACATTTGTATAACTTACTAAGTGATCATCCCAATAAATCTCATACCCATCTGACACCATACATAGTTATTAGAATATTATGGACTATATTTCTTGTGTTGTACTTTATATCTCATGACTATTCTGTAACAACCAATTTGTACTTCTTAATCCCTTCACCTTTTTCACCCATTTCCCCAAACCCCTCTCTTATCTGGCAACCATCAAAATGTTCTCTGTATCTGTGAGTGTTTCTGTTCTGCTTGTTTGGTTATTTTGCTTTTTAGATTAAATGTTGATATGTATTTATTGCCATTTTATTGTTCATATTTTTAATCTTTTTATTATTTCATGTAATATTGGTTTGGTGGTGGTGAACTCCTTTAGCTTTTTTCTTGCCTGGGAAGCTCTTTATGTGCTTCTGTTGTAAATGATAGCTTTGCTGGGTAGAGTAATTTTGGTTGTAGGGCCTTGTTTGGGTTTCTGTTGAGATATCAGCTGATGGTCTTGTGGTAGCTCCCTTGTAGGTAACTAACTGCTTTTCTCTTGCTGCTTTTAAGATTATCTCTTTGTCCTTAACCTTTTGCATTTTAATTATGGTGTGAACTCTTTGGGTTCATTTTGTTTGGGACTCTCTGTGCTTCTTGGGCTTATATGTCTATTTCCTTCACCAGGTTAAGGAACTTTTCTGTCATTATTTTTTAAAATGTGTTTTCAATTTCTTGCTTTCTCTCTTCTCCTTCCAGCACCCCTATGATGTGAATGTTGGTACACTTGAAGTTGTCCCAGAGGCTCCTTATGCTATCTTCATTTTTTTGGATTCTTTCTCTCTCTCTCTCTCTCTCTCTCTCTCTCTCTCTCTCTCTCTCTTTTTTTTTTTTTTTTTTTTTTTTTTTTTTTTTTTTTTTTTTTTGCTGTTCTGATTGGGTGTTTTTTGTTTCCTTATATTCCAAATCTCTGATTTGATTCTCAGCTTCATCTACTCTACTGTTGATTCCCTATAAATTATTCTTCATTTCAGTTCAGTTAATGTATCCTTCATTTCTGACTTTTTTTTTTAATGGTTTACATGTCCTTTCTTATTCTGTTGGAATTTTCACTAAGTTCATTAAACATCCGTATAACCAGTGTTTTGAACTCCACATCTAGTAGATTGCTTGTCTTCATTTTGTTTAGTTCTTTTTCTGGAGTGTTATGTTCTTTCTTTAGGACATGTTTCTTCATCTCTACATTTTGGCAGCCTCTCTGTGTTTGTTTCTATGTATTAGATAGAGCTGCTGCATCTCCCAGGCTTGGTAGAGTGGCCTAACGTAGTTGGTGTTCTGTAGGATCCAGTGGCACAGCCTCTCCAATCACTCAAGCTAGGCACTCTAGGTACGCCCCACCCTTGTGTGGGCTGTGCACCCCCTCCTGTTGTAGTTGACCCTTGATTGTTGTTGGCACAACAAGGACTGGCTGCGACCACTGACCACCATGGAGGGTCACCTGTGCAGGGCCCACCCCACAGAGCAGGACTTACTTCATTCAGCAAGGCTCTGGTGCTGCAGAGTCCACACACTGAGTGTGTCTCTTGTGGAGGTGGTTGGTGGTGTTTTGATGTGGTCTCAAGCTGCATATGGATTTTTTTTTAATGATGAAAATCACTCCTCATTATAGAAAGAAATTTTGGAAATTCTGAAGACTAGAAAAAAACTTGTATAAATTTGATATTAAATGGTAAACGCTGTTAACTTCAACTACATTTTTTTTTGTATTTGTCTTCCACCCTCAACTTCCTTTATTTGCTTCCTTGTTCACTTTTCCTTATTAAAAGATAACTACACCTATGCTTATATCCTGTTCTTTAATTACTTTTTGAATTTTGGAATAATTTTGTATTTAGAGAGTTTTCATATTCCTCTTTGCCCAGTTTCCCCTAATGTTCAAATCATACATTATGATGGTATGTTGTCAAAACTGAGAAACTATCTTTGATATGTGACTATTAACTGAGCTCTAGACTTCTTTGGAGTTCATTTTCCCCCACCACCATCCTTTTCCTGGTCTGGGATCCAACCCAGGACCACACATTGTACTTAGTTGTTCTGTCCCCTTGGCCTCCTCTGGTCTGGGGCACTTGCTCAGTCTTTCCTTAACTTTCATGACCTTGACAGTTTTGAGGAGTATGTCTCAGGTATTTTATAGAATGTCCATCAATTAGTCTGATATGTTTTTCATAATTAGACTGGAGTTATATAGCCTGGTGATCGGTATTTGGGAAGACTATCACAGAAGTAAAGGTCTTTCAACACATCATATCAAGAGGAATATACTCCCAACATGGCTTATCGATGGTGATGTCAACTTTGGTCACCTGGCCAAGGTGGTATCTTCCAGATTTCTCCTTTGTAAAGTTGTCCCCCTTCCATTCTTTGGTAATAACTCATCAAGTCTGGCCCTCACTAAAGGAGAAAAGAATTAAACTGTTTTCACGTCATGTCAAACGATAAGAACTTTTACATTTCATTGCAACTCTTCAGAAACACTATGTCAGTGCCTATGTTATAATTCAACCAATAGGAATTTGGCTTGAACAGTTGCCTTTTGTTTGTCATTTACTTTGTGTCCAGCCTTTCATGTTCCTACTGTCACAGAATTGTCTTCCAAGTGAACTTATGATGTGACCCTCGTGAGAAGCACTTTTGGGGTCACTGTAGGATTCTCAGCCTTCATGCCATGACCCGTCTGTCCCCTGTTGGTGGAAGTGTTCTGCTTTATTTAAGTCTTTCCCTTGTTGTTGCTGCTCATGTTGGCTGGGGCTCCTTGAGGTCAGGGATCTGGCTGGTTCCACTCTAATAGTGTTTGCTGGACGAATGAAACTCCTCCTTTTTCATTCCTAGACATAACATCCGGCACATGGAACGTTCTAGTATTGGACATTTTCATTATGACATTTCTAGGCCTGGGGAAAGTGGGTTAAAGGTTTTAACAGTATAATCTTGGCCAGATTTCCAGAGACCTCCCCTTTATGAGCCTTTAGAGTTCAGTTGTCTCTTATCTGGGAATTAGGTTCTAAGGTCTGCATAAGGTGAAAATCTCTCTGGTCAAAACTCCCCTTGAGAAAATCCCTGCACCCTCTATGAGGGTCTCTGGAATTGCATTCCTCAGTGTGAGGCTCACAGGGGCCGGAGTCCCACTGAGGGGGCAGCAGCCTGAAGGGCTGGTAGCAGATTGCCTGCTGGGTACATTTTTTACCCCCTTTGCCCTTGGCCCCTTGCACATAGGCTGGATCTGTATATGCCCTGTGCACTCCCCGTGCTTCAGCCTGGCAGTGAAAGAGGGGAGGCTGAGAGCTTTCATGGGGTTAACATTTGTGGCTTTGGCACCTTGCAACCGCCTGGGGGGTCTTCAGCCACAGGTGTGCACAGCCACCCCTGCAGACATTTTGCTTCACTGGACATTATGGCTGGAATCCAAGAACTTGCCTTTCTGACAAATTCCCAGCTGTTGTTGATGCTACTGGTCCAGGGACTCGACTCAGAGCAGCAAGTTCCTAGAGCTGCACTGACCAACCTGGGGCCACTCGCCACATGTGGCTATTTAAATATAAATGAACTAAAATGAAAAAATTCAGTTCCTTAGTCACATTAGCCACATTTCACGTGCTCCATAGCCGAATGTGGCTAGTGGCTACTGTGTTGGACAGCCCGATCTAGAACATTTGCATCATCGTTGAAAATTCTGGGCAGTACTGTGGTTTGAATCTCAGCTCTAACACTTGCTGGTTGTATGAGTTTGGACAGATTACTAACTTTTACTGGGCCTTAGTTTCCGCATCTGTAAAAGAGAGGTAATAGTTTCTACTTATGTGAAAAGTGCTTGGATTGGGCCTGGCTTCTCTTGTAAACACTAACAAATGTTTATTATTATACAAGAGGCCCGGTGCATGGATTCGTGCACCTGTGGGATCCCTCAGCCTGGTCTGCACCCTCTTGCAATCCTGGACCCCTCAGGGGATATCAGAGAGCTGGTTTCAGCCCGATAGCTGCAAGCCAGGTTGAGGGAGCCCACTGGTGCATGGCCTCTAGTATGCATATAAGATCTTTGGTTAATCTCTTCCTGCCCTCCCCCTCCCCGCTTCCCTCTGAGATTCATCAGTCTGTTCTATGTTTCCATGCCTGTGGTTTCCCCTCCTGCATTGAGCATCTGCCCCCTGGTGGTTAGTGCACATCATAGCTACCGGACAGTCAGCCAGTTGGCTGGTCGCTTAGGCTTTTATATATATAGATAAGAAGCTGGGGATGGATGGTGGATGTGTTGGTCCAGCCTCAGGGTAGCAGGTAGGTTTCCTGGGGCTGCCAACCTTGCCTGTTTGGTAAAGGCTGCCTGGGGTGAGGTGTTGTAGGAGCCGGGACTAAGCCTGGTGGGGATGTGAAGATTTCAAGATTGTTTAGTGATGTTTTCCATGGCAGAGGGAGTGGCCATTTGTGGCTCATTGGGAGGGGCATCATTTTTGCCCTCCCTCCCTATAGGGATTGCCCTGCTTCCTAACCCGCCCTCACATGCTGAATGCCCAGGAAGCCGAGCCTGAGATGTGGGTTTGTGTTCAAGAAGCACATGGGGGAGTGCATAGCGGACCAGCACCTGTGGAAGTACAGGTAGCAGGAGGACTTGGGCTGCATTGCAGTCAGAGCCCAGCCTCAGCCGGCTCCAGAGGGAGCAGTGGGGAGGGACCGCAGAGCCCCCCAAACTGAGGCCAGAGAGCCAGGCACTCTGACTAGTCACCGAATGCTGGGTGTGACCTTGGCTGAGACACTATCTGATGACAGGTCCTGGCTGGGACACTATCTGATGACAGGTCCTGGCTGGGGAGAGGGCTGGGCTTGTGAGCTGCTCCCTTCCTCCCTTCTAGCCGTTGGGTAACCAGCTTGCCTGTCCTGGCTTGGGGTCAGGCCGTGCAGTGCAGACCCATATGCTCAAAATGGGGAGTGAGGGAGGGGTGGGTAGGGGAGTGGTGAGGCCCCAGCACAGGAGCCCAAAGAGGCTCTGTGGCCCCCACCTTTACCTGAGCGTTCAGGTGCTCCACTGTCAGGTGAGACTTTTAGAGCAGGTGGGTTCTGACTTCCTGGTGCTGAGATGCTCATGTCCCAGGACCCCAAGTTTGCTCCATTGGCCCCCAGGCAGCTGCACTGGCTCCCAGCCCCCAACCTCTTTATTCCTGGACATGGACAGTCTCGTGGCCCTGTCTCTGTCTGGAAGTTCTGGGTTCCCAAGGGGACTCTCATCTCTCCCTTGTTTCTGGGATGAGCTCCGCTCAGCCACCAGCTTGGCCAGATCCTCCTCTGCCTCCTCTCGCAGCGCCAGCCCCTCCACTCCTCTCTTCTCATCCTGCTCTTGCCAGGCTCTTCTGGACATGCCAGGCGCTTGGTCAGAAAGGAGTCTCAGGCAGCCCCACCCAGCCCGCCAGGCTCTTTGTTACTCTCAGTATCTCTCTGGGAAGCCCTTGGTGCTGAGCTGGGAGGATGGGCAGTAGGGAAGCATCTTTCAGGTAAAGGTCTCTGACGATAGGAAGGCTGTTAGACCAGAGGTCAGAAAGTGAGAAGTGGGGACACTGGGTGGCCAGGAGTCCCACTTGGTCATCTCCAGTGACAGATGCTAAGTGTAATGAACATGCTGTTTCCTTCCAGATTGACTGGCAGAGGCCGAGTTGACAGTGTTGAACTGGGTCATTTTCTGCCCTCAACCTGGGCAGGCTGCCTTCCTTAGCCATGCACAGCCCCTGACCAATCTGACGTTTCCAGAACACAGGCAGTTTTCTCTGACCACACCAATGCCTCCTTCCCGTGTCCCTCTCGCTCTGTGGGACACGGCATTGCAGCCACATGGGACTGGATCTCATGCCCTGACCCACCTCTCTCCACCATTCATGCTGGTGGTGACAGCAGACCTGAAGGCACACACTCATGAGGATCTCTGTGGTGTGGTCAAATGACTGTGTGCTTTGGGCTTTGATTCAGACCCAGGCCCTGCTGCCACCCAGCTCTGACCTTGAGTGGTGACCCCCCACCCCAACATTGCCTGTTCTGAGTCCTGGGGGTTGGTAATGCACACTGTGTAGGGGTTGAATGTAGTGCCGGGTTAGGTAACATTGCCTCAATGACACCCAGGGCAGCCTGGCATATAGTAGATGCTCAAATAAGGTTGTGTCCTCTGCCATTTCCCTCTCTGACCTTCAGTGACCTCTGTTTGTTTTTTTTTGTGTTTTTTTTCATCTTTTAAAGTTTTTATTTGATCATTTCTTTTTTTTCCATGCAATGTTGGGGTCTCCTCAGCTCTCTTACAGATAACGGATTTGGTTCTATTAGGGAGGAGGGAGAACATTGCTAGCATTTGCCACATGTTAGTATATTTTTAAAAAATATACTTTTTATTGTTGATAGTATTATAGATATTTCCTCTTTTTCCCTCTTTACCCCATCCTCCCAGCCCCTACATCCCCCCATGTCCTCACCCACCCCATTGCCCCTGTCCATGGGCTATGCTCATAAGCACACAAGTTCTTTGGTTTATCTCTTCTTGTCCCCCCAACCCTACATCGAGGTATGCCAGTCTGTTCCATGCCTCCATGCTTCAGGTCTTATTTTGTTGGCCAATTCATTCTGCTCATTAGATTCCACAAGTAAGTGACATGTTATACTAGAGGCCCAGTGCACGAAATTTGTGCACTCGGGGTAGGGGAGATCCTTCAGCCCGGCCTGCGCCCTCTTGCAGTCCGGGAGCCCCACGATTGATCGCCCCACAGAGGGAGGCCCCGCCTACCGCTGCCAGCCGGGTAGCCTGGGCCTCCCTCTGGGGCAATCGTGGAGCCCCCAGCCGGTGGCCTGGGCCTCCCTCTGCAGGGTGATGGCGGGGCCCCCTGACCAATTGCATCGCACCTGCCTTGGTGGCAGCAGTCAGTGTTGGGTCGCCGTGGCACCCGAACCCAGGAGGGACTGAGAGGTCAGCAGTTCAGTCCGCTCGCCAGTCCCCGCCCACCTGAGCCTGCTGCGCACGCAGCCTGGTATTCAGTCATCTGTTCAGTCGTTTTGGACATTACGAACCCTGGCTCTTTATATATTAAGATATGTCTTTCTCAGATTGGCTTATTTCACTTAGCATAATATTTTCCAGGTCCATCCATGCTGTCCCAAAGGGTAAGAGATCCATCTTTTTTATAGCTGCATAGTATTCCATAGTGTAAATGTCCCACAGCTTTTTTTTCTATTGACCTGCTGATGGCACTTGGGCTGTTTCCAAATCTTAGCTATTGTAAATAACGCTGCTATGAACACAGGGGTACATACATTCTTTCTGATTGGGGTTTTTAGGATATATTCCCAGAATTGGGATCACTGGGTCAAATGGAAGTTACATTTTTAATTTTTTGAGGAAACTCCATGCTGCTTTCTATAGTGACTGCACCAATCTGCATTCCCACCAGCAGTGTACTAGTGTTCCTTTTTCTCTTCATCCTCGCCGGCATTTGTTGATTTTTTGATGATAGCCATTGTGATAAGTGTGAGGTGATATCTCATTGTGCTTTTAATTTGCATTTCTCTGATGATTAATGACTTTGAGCATTTTTTCACATGTCTCTTGGCCATTTATATATTTTCTTTGGAGAAATGTCTATTCAAGTCTTCTGCCCATTTTAAAATTGGATTGTTTGTCTTCCTTTTGTCTAGTTGTATGAGTATTTTATATTTTTGGATATTAACCCCTTATCAGGCATGCCATTGGCAAATATATTCTCCCATACAGTGGGTTCCCTTTTCATTTTGATGGTGGTTTCTTTTGCTGTGCAGAAGCTTTTTATTTTGATGTAGTCCCATTTATTTATTTTCTCCTTAGTTTCCTTTGCCCTAGAAGATGTATCCATAAACCTATTGCTATGTGAGATGTCTGAGATTTTACTGCCAATGTTCTCCTCTAAGATTTTTATGGATTCATGCCTTAGATTTAAGACTTTTATCCATCTTGAGTTTTTTCTCGTGTATGGTGTAAGTTGGTGGTCTAGCTTCATCTTTTTGCATGTGTTTGTCCAGTTTTTCCAACACCATTTGTTGAAGAGACCGTCTTTACTCCATTGTATGTTCTTGCCTCCTTTGTCAAATGTTAATTTACCGTAATGGTGTGGGTCAATTTCTGGGGTCTCTGTTCTGATCCATTGGTCTATATGCTTGTTCTTGTGCCAGTACCAGGCTGTTTTGGTTATAATGGCTTTGTAGTATAGTTTGATAGTGACCTCTCATTAGTTTGAACCTTTGTGACATTTCATATCTGCAGAGGTTATCTGGTCATCTAACACCATGTTCTGCTCACACTGTGTATCTCCTACATGGCCATGTCCCTGGCCACCCCTGATGGGTAGAGATAAGCCTTGTGCACCGAGGTGTCACCCTAACCTTGAACCCATGTCTCTCGTGCTCAGTTAACAGCTCTTGGCAGGGTCTTCCCATGGAGGACTACCTGAGGTGGTAGCTGATGGGAATAGCCAAACCCTCCACTGTCGAAACCCCTCAAGGTTGACGGAGCTGGGTTTCTCTCTTTTGCAGCATCAGCCTCCGAGAGTTGAAGGCCATCTTGCCCCTGGTCAACTTCAAAGTGAGCAGTGCCAAGTTCCTCAAGGATAAGTTTGCGGTAAGTTTCATGGCTCAGCCTGATAATTTTGTGACTCACGGCTACTTGTGCCTCTCACGTGAAGCCACTACGGGCCTGTAGCCCTGTGGAATGGTGCCCAAGAAAGTCCTTCACCCCAGATTCTGTCTTAGTCCAGACAAAGGAATCGTGGGAAGATCTAGAGACCATGTTCTCAGTTCTAGCAGAGGACATCATCTCTGAAGACTGTGCTTACGCAGATGCTTGACTTGAACACATTCACCAGCCCAACTTTTCCTTTCCCTCCCCATCCTGCAGCCCATTTCCCTTCTAGTAATATGAACAAATGTGTTTGTTTTGGAAAATATTTTGAAAGATTCCTCATGTAGGTTGCCAGGGATGTAGAATTTTGTATGAAGTCTTGATAGTGTAGTTGTCAGAGTTGATTCTTCTCTGTCCTTTCCTTCACTTCCCACCTATCAGTCTTCCCACCCACCTTTCCCCTATGAACCTTTCCTCCCACCCACCCTGCCATCCACCCATTCCTCCTTCCACTCATCATTTAATTTCTTTATGTTCTTGTGTGACTAAGCTGTTGGTAGATTTGGGGCAGGTAGAGCCACTCCAGGAGTGATGGGGTAGAGGAGGTGAGGTGGGGTTTTTCCGAATGATGTAACGATGGAGATGATGTAGTGTCACCCTTTCTGGCCCCAGAGAGGTACCAACTCTTGTCAAGGAGCCCAACCACACTCCACCCCAGTATCCTCTGTTGGAGGACTCACATGGCCATGGTCACGGCAGCCCCAGTCACAGGATTCCTCAGCCAAAGAAGCTCATTCGTTTTTGTACCAGTGACCTCCTGGAATAGTTAACCCACTTTATGGTTTATCAAGCCACCTTTTGATTTCCCCCCAAACAATCTAATTCAAAAAGATGAAAATAGAGAAGAGTGGGGATTGAAAGAAGAGAAGAGATGGGAGAAGCATTTACCATTGATTACTACTTAATTGGAATTTTGTTCTCTATCAAGCCTTCACTTGGTGTTATCTAGTTCGGTTTCAGGGAAGTCTGAGGAGGGTGATGTTGGTTCTCCCATTTTACAGATGAAGAAACTGAGGGTCTGAAAGGGTCCTGTAAATTTTCCAAAGCCATTAAGCATATCAGGGGATAAGCCTTGACTGGAGTTGAGATCCATATAATCTAAAATCTTGGTTAGTTTTCTTACGCTTTGAAAAAATGACCTGTACCAATCTACCCTATAAATATGTCTAGATTTAAACATGTCTTTGATGCCCCCAAAAGGAGAAGTTCTCATTGTGGCTCATGGAATTCTGGTGGAGACTCTTCCCTTTTTGGGATCACCGAAAGGATTTTACCTGGTGGGGTCCCTGGTGGGTATGTTCTTCCGACGGGTAAACAGGAAGGTTGTGGACAGTTCGGGTTCAGAGAAATGTGGGTTGAACTTAGCCAACGCTGTAGAAAGGCGTCCTGTTGCTGTAATCAGGGAGGAGGCATTCTCGTGGTCGACACCAACACTTGTGCGGTCATTTTTTATTTTTTTTATTTACAGGAAATAGGTGCGCACAAAGATGAATTCAGCTTTGAACAGTTCCATCTCCTCTATAAAAAACTTATGTTTGAGCAGCAAAAATCGGTAAGGTGATTCTTGAGCAGATGATCGAGTGATGTTTTTGTTTCCCCGTGTTTCAAAGTCCAGCACGTTCCTAGGAAAAACAGAGATGTCTCCTTCCTAGTCACAGAAATGGAAAGTGGGGATGGCGGTGGTATACCATCTTCACCTGCTAGGCTGGCAAATGTTTTTGAAGGTGATAGTTCTTTGGGGACAGTGTGGGGAATTGGTTCGCATACCTTCTTGGTGGGAATATGAGTGGCTGTACCTCTAATTAGAATTTAATCTGAATCTATTAAAGTAAAACAGTTCACCAACTCTAACTATATTATCTCATTTGGGAGGACATTTATCAAATTACTAATAGTAACCATCTCTGGGTTGAGGGACTATGTGTGTGTGCCTTCTTTGTATACTTTTATTCATTTTTATGAGAATATATTTTTAAGATAATATGCTGTTTTAAAATTAAAATTAAAGGTTAAGATAGTATGCTATTTTAAATTTAAAATATATTTTGGTCTGACAGTGGCATTTTGGGGACTCTGTCTTAGAGAAATGAAAGCACTGGGACCCAAGAATGTGTCACCGGATTGTTTATCGTAGCATTACTTACTCGGGCAAAATACCTCTCAGAGGACCAGCTGGGTAAATCATGGTCCGGCTGTACTGCGCAGCATCATGCAGCTGGTGAAGACTTCCAAGTCAGCTGTGTTTCTGGATGTTCATGAAATTTTGTGAGCAAAGCCAGCAGCAGATTCATGTGAGGAGTTTGGTCCGATTTTTTTGTAAAAAACAAAACAGAATACAGTAATCCTCCTATATATTGTCTCTGTGTGTTTTTATGAACAAGGAGGAAGTATGGAAGAACACACACCTCACATTTAATGTTGATTATGTGTGTGTTCTGGAGGAGTTTGGAAAGACGGGTAGGAGAGAGAATTGCATTTTTCTTTGTACACCTCAGTTTTCTTGGACTTGTTCCAAGTTGGTGTGTTACTTTTGCAATAAAAAAGTCCCCAAAAGTATAAAGCTTAAAAGGTGGGCATTCGGTGCAATGCACAGGACACAGTGCTTGGTGGGTGGCATGCATGCCACAAACAGGAGCCGCTGCTGTTACTGTTGGCAAAGGGCTTTGCAGGTGGCAACGGTGGATTCAAAGCAGAGCTGAGAGGGAGCAGAGAATAGGTGGGAGTTGGAGCCAGTGGATTATCTGGTTTCTCCAATCAGCTGTGTGATCGTGGGCCAGCCACTGACCACTCCCAGTCTTCTCATCCGTGTAATGATCCCTGCACCACAGGGCTCTGAGGAGGACTAAATGAGGGATTGGGTGTTGAGTGTGCAATCATTTTTAAGTGATGAGTGTGAAAGTTGCTAGAAGACAGTTTTTAAAAAAATATATTTTTATTAATTTCAGAAAGGAAGAAAGAGGGAGAGAGAGATAGAAACATCTATGATGAGAGAGAATCATTGATTGGCTGCCTCACACATGCCCTCCACTAGGGATCGAGCCCACAACCCAGGCATGTGCCCTTGACTGGACTTGAACCTGGGACCCTTCAGTCCACAGGCCGATTCTCTATCCACTGAGCAAAACCAGCTAGGGCTAGAAGACAGTTTTTTTTTGTTGTTGTTTTTGTTTTTTTAAAAAAATATATTTTACTGATTTCTTACAGAGAGGAAAGGTAGAGGATAGATAGTTAGAAACATTGATGAGAGAGAAACATTGATCAGCTGCCTCCTGCACACCTCCCACTGGGGATGTGCCTGCAACCCAGGTACATGCCCTTGACCGGAATCGAACCCGGGACCCTTCAGTCCTCAGGCCGACGCTCTATCCACTGAGCCAAACCGGTCAGGGCTAGAAGACAGTTTTAATTGCCTTTTACATGCAGGCTGGCAGGCCAGCCACAGGGTGAGGCCCCTTGATAGGTGACCAATGACCATGAGATTTTGGATGTCTCCAAGGTAGAGAAATGGGAGAAGCGTTTCCTGTGTGTCTAGATTGGGCAGAAATACGTTATTTTATGGAGTAAAAACTTCCAGTGCACTTATCCCCACGCCCCACATATATATAAGGATTGGTTCTTGTTTTGCCAAAAAGAGTAGAAAGATTGTAGGTATTGTGAGTTGAAAGACCCAGATTCCAACCCCAACTTGACCTCTAACTGACCAAATGATTTGGGGGAAAGCCATCTTTTTCCTCCTCACTCAAGCATCCTCTATTAAATAAAGGTATTAAGTCAGGTTACTGGTTATAAAACTTTTAAAACTATATACCTCCCCTCCCCTTTTTAATACGGAACCTTAATAAAAAGAAATCTATTGCATAAAAGCTGATCCAAACACTTTTTAGGTTAACATCCATAACCTTTATTTATAGTCAGTGCTTGAGATCCGTGAAGGTGTTTTGATGGCAGTGTACCTACGAAATCCAGAATAATGACAGCTGCTGTCTCAGGCAATTGACCAGGACTGGGGAAAAAAAGCTTGTTTCATTCAAGATAAGTGATTGCAAGAACAGTTTTTATAATCAGTTGCCTTGAAATTTCAGGATGCTGTCTCATGGGACAGATGGCAGGCAAAGCTTGAGAATAAGGTTTTCAAAACAGCTACTTCGTCTGCCAGCACAGGTTAATCCCTGGATAGTCTCCATTGGGATAAAATTCCACACGAGAGGTATTTCAACCTGCACCTTCCGGTATGGTTCTTTCTCAGGCTAATTAATGTGTGTGTGTTTGAGAGGGAGAACGGAGAGTAAGAAATTGGAGTCCGCAGATCCTCCGGGGGTTCCCTAGATTGCCCAGTTTTGCATGTACCAGAGGTTGCCTGTGGTGGCCACATGTGTTCAGTTGTACTTGGCCTAATGGTTTTAAATGTTTTTGAAATGAAGTGCCTACATTTAAAATGTGGGAGATTTCATATTAAGCTCCAGATGTTCAGCTCCTCTTGAAAAACGTTGAGATCTGGCTGTCTGAGGGTCCTGCGTTCCAGTGCTGACCTCTGAGTGGAAAGGAGGCAGGCATTCCCTGGTGGCCCCTGTCCTCACCTGCAGCCAGCTTCCTGCTAATCTCTGTTGCCTACCTGGCCCTGAAGACTTTTTGGGTTGGCAACCTGTGGTCTCCACCATTGGGTGGTATTCCTGTCCAGTTTGGCCACTGCATATATTAATTCAGTGACTTGGAGTTTGAATAATGAAGCCCCAAGCTCCCTAGGTAGTTGCTGGCTGACTTGGGAAACTGCAGCGCATTTGTGGTAGGTGACTGCCCCTCCCCTCTTAGCATATAATTTACTTCCTGAGCTCTACCTGGGAGCAGGACAGAGAAAAGATTAGTTGTGCTCTTAGGGGCTCAGCTGGATTTCTTGGGCTCCTTGGGGAGACATTTCCAACTTGAGGTTGTCAGTTCTTTGTATCTACCCACCTGCTTCAGAGCTTCCAAAAGTTTGACAGCAGCAGGAAGATAAGACTTGTAATTCTACGTGTGTCCCCCTGGTGAGGGGCTATACCTCTAACCTGGCTATAATAACAGGATTATGAACACAGATCATAGCTAACATTTTCTAAGTGTGAACTCTATGCTGGGTGCTGTGCTAAGTGTTTTACATACATTTAATTCTTCTCACAACCCTGTGAGAGAGATACCGTGACCCCATTTTACAGATGAACAAACTGAGGGTCAGAGAGGTTACTTGCTGGAGGTCATACAGCTAGTAAGCTGAGCTGGGTTTTGAGTTCTCCCATGCCCACCTTCAGTGCCCAGCCACTGATTTTAAGTTTTTAAACTTTGAATTAAGGGAAATGTCAAACACATACAAACAGGGATAATAGTATCACAAACCGCCATGTAGCCATCAGCCAGCTTCAGCAATGATCAACCAATTCATGGCCATCTTATTTCATCCATGCCCCTACCCACTTCCCTCTTCTCATAGGATTTTTGTATAAATCTTCCCTTAAATATTTTAATAAAATACTCTGAAATTTTAAGGACTTGAAATGTAGCATGAGGGTATAGGAAAGTTTGTGTGTTCACTGGTGGGGGTGTCAGTTGGGACAACTGTTTGGAGAGCCAGTTGATGGAATCTACTGAGGTTCATGTGCACACCCCACGTCCAAGTGTTTTCCTGGCTAGGAGTCCACCCAACAGACATACTGGTGCACGTGGCAAAGATATGTATGAGGACCTTCTTTGTAAGACTGGACATAGTAGCAGAAAACTGATGGTACATATGTTATGGAATACCATGTGGGTTTTCAAAGGAATGAGGCTGGACTATTTGAGGTTATAGAATCATATTTAAAGCTTGAAACAGCAGCAGAAAGTTGGGAGACATGACGTAATATATTATGATTAGATATAATCAGACTAATATCCATAACATAAATTCTAGGAGGAAGCCTACAGAATCATTAAGAGTGATTGATTCTCAGGAATAAGATTATGCCAGAGGTCAGGACTTCTGCCTTTTGCTTCATACGTTCTGGTTGTATTTGACTATTTACAAGTCACTCAGATTACAGTGATAATTTCGCAGAAAAAAGAAGTCTGTTCATTTGCATTAACAAGTCACACAAATGATGGTGTTAATTTTTTAACCCCCCAGATCTGTCCATTTGCATTAAGTGGCCTGACTTGTCTACTGTCCTTGTTTTGTGTGTGTTTTCCATTTCAGATTCTTGACGAATTCAAAAAAGATTCCTCCGTGTTCATCCTGGGGTGAGGCACCTCTTCTGGGTTATGGTTGTTCAGGGTGGCCGAGCCGGTTATTGGTGCCCTTGGGGCTCCTCCCAGTCCTGCTAGCGGCTCTGGGAGGGCCGCCTCTCTGTGGGTGGGCACTGGGTGCGGGGGGGCGGGGGGGGGGAGGGGTCTGCCTATCTGGGGATTGGCCATGCCGACCCTTGTGGCATGGATACACAGGAACAGTAGCAACAGAGTTTGTGGGGTGTTGGGGGTGAGGCGGGTGGCCCTGCATGCTTTAGGACCTCCTTTCTTGGGGTGTGCTTCATAGAACATGACTGGTGGAGAGGTCATTTTTTTTTTTTTTTTTAAAGGAACTTCCACAGGAAGTGAACTTTTTTTTTTTTTTTTAATATATTTTATTGATTTTTTACAGAGAGGAAGGGAGAGGGATAGAGAGCTAGAAACATCGACGAGAGAGAAACATCGATCAGCTGCCTCCTGCACACCCCCTACTGGGGACGTGCCCGCAACCAAGGTACATGCCCTTGACCAGAATCGAACCTGGGACCTTTCAGTCCGCAGGCTGACGCTCTATCCACTGAGCCAAACCGGCTTTGGCGAGAGGTCATTTTTAAAAAAATACAAATTAAAACACTGTTAGTGCCAAGCGAGTTTGGGAAATCCCTGGGTAAGCAGGTTTAACTGAATTAAGGAGTGGAAGGCATATAAAGCGCTTCACATGGGGTGTGGCAAGGACCTGCAAATAGTAGTAATGATATTATGAAAAAGTAAGTGCTGCAGGACATGTCAGGACCTTTACTGTGCTACCGGTGTCCTAAGTAGGGGATTTGTAGTGTTCTGTGTTTCCCGAGCCCGTGCGCTCGGGGAGAAAGGTTTTCCGCGGAGTTAACAGCACCTAGAACGTGATTTGGACCTGCTTTTGGGACCACCCTCCCTGATGCGGACACTCTGGCACTGATTCCTCTGTCACGTTCTAAACCAGAAACCCCAAGACTTCAGAGTGTATAAAAAACCAAACCTCAAGTTTATGTAGTATTTTAATGAAAAGACGAGTGAATTGATGAAAAGCTGTGAAGCAAACTAGGAGGCTTGTTTGCAAAGAAGAGTAGAAATGCGCTTGTAATGAAAGACAATAGGCTTTTGGACCCCAGGTGCTTAGTAAAGGGAGAAACCTAAAGCATGTTTTTTCTCCTGTATTTTGAAAAGTCCCCACCCCCAACCCGCTGGCAAGGGCTCAGGGACGAGGACGAGTCTCGCCGGGCCGCTGTTGTGCAGGTTGCACTTCCGTAGGAACCAGGTTGCCTGTGCCAGTCGGGAGGGCCCAGCGTTTTGATAGCCATGAGCATCCTCTCCCCAAGGCCACTGGTCATCAAGCTGCTGGCCGAGGTGGAGTCCCCTTTATTCAGGGTGAAGGGTTCCCTCATCCCAAATGGCAAATTCTCCCAACAGCGGGCCTCTGCTTGCTCCATGGCCAGGTCCTGCATGTTCCCGCCGATTCTTCCCAGCTGCCCAGAGTAGGGGGCTTCCTCTGGCCCCAGTCCTGCCTCAGAGCCCCTGGCTCAGCACACTCTGCATTGTGGCTTCTAAGGAGACGCTTTGATGTAGCCCCAGCTCCCCTTAAAATCTGTTCACACCCAGTGTGCCCATGCATTTGTGGGCACACGCATATCCGTGCACTCCTTCCCTCCTCCCTCCTCCCTCCTCGGCACTGGAAACACCGAGGAGCAGCTAAATGCAGGTCCCAGGGCCCACCCTCCAAGGTGTCCGCGTTCTCTCTGAACTGTCAGAGGTCAGGAATGTCATCGAGGTCCCCTTTGTCTTCCCGTTGACAAGCCTGGCCCTGGCACAGAGGAGGCCTTGCCAGGGTGTCTGGGTGGCAGGCAGTCTGCTGGCAGGAATGGCCTCTTGACTGTTGACGTGTGTCCCTCTCTAAACACCCTCTCTTTCCCCGAGGGCAGCAGTACCGACCGGCCGGATGCCTCCGCGGTTCACCTGCATGACTTCCAGCGGTTTCTCTTACATGAGCAGCAGGTGAGAGAACAGAATGGCGGGAGGGGGGATGGGAGGAGCTTCCTGGATGGTTTCTCACCATCTCACCACCTGCCGCGTGCCTTCCTCTGGCCACCGGTAGTCATGAACAGCTGTGGTCTCCCTGCCCAGTGCCTCTTTGCTGTCTTAGCCTCTGGAACGAGGACAGCCCCATAATTAGCCCCTTTTCAAGGTGCAAATTGAGAACGAGCAAAAGTGAGAATTTTTCTCTGTAGGCAGGCAGGCTGACGGCCTACAGGCAGCTGTGCCTCACCTGGCTGGCTTCTGCGCCTGCTCCTGGCTCAGCTTAGGTGTCCCTTCCTCAGGAAGCCTTCTCTGACTGGTGGAGGATGTGACTAAGGCGGTGAGCCTGCGAGGTCCCCTGGGCATATGTGAGCCCAGTTGTCCTCTAACAGGTGACACGTGGGAAGAAGTCTCCTGGAGTGTTAACATCCAGGCTCCACGCTGGTGGCAGGGGCATGAGTTTTGTGGGGGGCAGTTTTGGGGGGGCTTTTCCACTGGGCGGTTCTGCTCCCCAGGGCGATACCTGGAGACAGCTTTGGTTGCCACAACTGGGGGAGCTAACGGCATGTGGTAGGTAGAGACCAGAGATGCTGCTCAACAGCCTCACATGCACAGGTCAGCCCTCCCACAGCAAGGAATTACCCGACCCCAAGGGCTAATGGGGCGCAGCTGAGAAACTGAGTTAGGCCAAGAGAAAGCTGAGCTCCTCCCAATAGCTGTGTGACCTTGGGCAGCAATTTGACCTTTCTGTACCCCAGTTTTTTTAATGGGGATGAGAGCCCCGCCTCTCAGAATTGTGGGGGGTCAGAGAAGGTTGTATTGATCTCTGTGTATATGCATCTACATGCATAATCACATATCAGCGTTTTATTTATATCACTGGAGTCTCATTTACATTTTCTCTCGATTTAATTTTTTGTTTTTTGATAGACTACTTTTTTAGAGTAGTTTTAGGTTCATAACGATATTCAGTTCATTTATATTTAAAAAAAATCTTTGTGTTGCAAAATGTTTTAAACATGCACAAAAATAGCCACGCTGGCATAGAGCCACCATGTGCCCAGCACTCCGATTCATTGTTTATGAACATGTGCCATTTTATTACATCTGTCCTCCATCTCACACCCGTCTTCCTTCCCTTTCCTCCCCCGTCTTTGTTTCTTGGCCCGGAAAATTCTAAAGTAAACCACAATGTATTATTAAGACAATGTATCATTTCACTTGTAAATAGCTTGCCTCTCTCATGAAATGGACTTCTTTTTTTAAAAAGCATAATCATAACACTGCTATTATACCTTGCACACTCAACACTAATTTCTCTGTCATCCTGTGTAAAGATTTCTTTGACTGTAGAGAAAACAATGAACAGACACACGCTTTCGCGCAGGGCAGCCACATGGAGGGCCCAGGCAATGGCTGTAGCTACTGTAACATGATGAATGGTGACTGAGGACATTGAGGTGTCATGCTTTGCCCATGTGGGGGTTGAGTGCGAGTGATCAAGAGAGGGCTTATTTGCTCAGCCTGAGCTACCACCAAGGAAAAGTTCTCTCTGGCACAATTACACCCTCAGTACTGAGCCGCTAGTGCAGTGAAGCAGAGAGAGAGCTGTATGTTTTGTTTCTTTTCCACCATGCTCTTCCTTGCACTGAATTACTCACTTAAACACACACACACACACACACACACACACACACACACACACACACACACATATTAGACGTCCAATGCATGAAATTCATGCAAGAGTAGGCCTTCCTTCATCTGGCTGCCGGCACCAGCTTTCCTCTGGCACCTGAGACCCAGGCTTCCCTGCCAGCCTCGGCTTCATCCGGAAGGTCGTCTGGAAGGACATCGGGTCTAATTAGCATATTATGCTATATATATATATATATATATATATATATATATATATATATAACATTTTAAATATATATATAATATATATATAATAATATAATATAATATAATATAATATAATATAATATAATATAATATAATATAATATATATTTGTTGTTGTTGTTAGTCCTCACCATGCTTGCCATTACTTTTTAGAGAGTGGAAGGAGGGGTAGAGTCAGAGAGAAACATGGATGTGAGATAGATACATCAATTAGTTGCCTCCTGCACATGTCCTGACTGGGGCTGGGATCTTGCCTGAAACCTAGGTATGTGCCCTTGACCGGAATCAAACCCATGACCCTTCAGTCCGAAGGCCAATGCTTTAACCAGTGAGCCAAAGCAGCTAGGGCTTAACTATATTTTTATTGATTTTAGAGAGGAAGGGAGAAGGAGAGAGAGATAAGAGAAACATCAATGACAAGAGAGAATCATTGACCGGCTGCCTCCTGCACGCCCCCTGCTGGGAATTGAGCCCACAACCTGGGCATGTGCCCTGACAGGGAATTGAACCATGACCTCCTGGTTCATAGGTCGACTCCCAGCCACTGAGTCACACTTGCCAGGCGAATTACTCACTTTTGTGAGGAGCTACTGACGTGTTAAACACATATATTCATGACCAAAGGCTTTTCTGAAAGAAAGGGTTTACTGAGCCAAACGCCGGCCAGAAAAGGGCCAGGGCCCGGGGCACGCAGCCTGTGCAGCTGGCAGCAGGGCTGGCGGGGAGACGTGCTCGCTGTCCTGGAGCTGAGGGGCTTGTCTAGGAGAGCAGTGCAGGAAGAAAGGTGTAAGTTGCTTAGAAAGAAGGCACGTTGGCTGTAGATAAAGGGGGTGGGAGAAGGTGAAGCTGTCCTGGAGCTGAGGGGCTTGTCTAGGAGAGCAGTGCGGGAAGAAAGGTGTAAGTTGCTTAGAAAGAAGGCACGTTGGCTGTAGATGAAGGGGGTGGGAGAAGGTGAAGCGGGCTGGTTCAGGGGGAGGGCAGTCTGAAAGGAGGAAGTGTGTGCCCATTGGATTGGTGGGAGGAAGCAGTCAGAAAGTCCTGGTGGCCGGTGGCACCTGGCTGTCCTCTAGGAAATTGTCGGAACGGCCACCTGGAAGTTACTTCAGGGTTTCAGCATGCACGCAGGATGGCACGCAGTCTTTTGTTGGTTTTGCCCTGCGTTTAACGGATTAACCTGTCCTGTCCCTTCCTTCCACCCTCCGGTCGGCTGCCATGTAATTTAGGACAGCTCAGAATTTTCTCCTTGTCAGCAGTTACATGGCTAACCTCCTGGGGACAAGTGGCCTTGCATCCCAGAAGTGACCACCCAGTGCTGCTTAACTTCATTACAGGGGAGAATGACAAGCTCTCCCCATCCTCATCCCCTCCTGCCCCCACCCCCGCCACCCCAGCCCCTTTGCTGTGCTGTCCTTGGAGATTGGGGATATAGACTGGAGCTCTTCACATGCAGGACAGCCCCTGAGCATCTGTGTGAGTGTGACAGGAACGCCAGGCATGATGACAGGGATGGGGACCCTGAGCCGTCAGCCTGGCTGATCCTTACTGTCCCATGTGCCGGTGCTCTGAAGCAGAGCCAATCATCGAGGACATTTGTTTGGTGTGATGGATGCTCATATGTGGAATAGTCACTGTAGCACTTGGTGTGTAAATTAGTACAAGTTTTCTAGAAAGTACTTTGGCAATAAGCAATTAAAATGAAAACTTTGAAAAAAGGTTAATATACTTTGATTAAATAATTGCCCTCCTAGGAACTTATCCTAAAGCATCATTTTCAATAGAAATGAAAACATGGAACTAATCTAAATTTACGTTAAGGGACTGGTTAACTATGCCCCAGTCTAGCTGTGGGAGGGGTGGGTCACATTATAGAAAGGGGGTGAAGGGGAAGACCCCAAAACTGATGGGCCTGAGTTGGTCTCAAGCTCAACGTTGGGTCAAGTTCTTTAATGACTCGACATCTCAGTTTCCCATTTGTAGATGAGGAGGATAGTAAGTATCTCCTGGGGTTGATGAGATGAGGAAGCTTTGCAGAAGAAAGGAGGAAGCTTCTGGCCTTGGGGGGTGGGGGGGGAACATCGAGGCCTGGCATGGCCTTTGCATAAAGTATCCTACAATTTGAGTCTCATGTTTTAGTATTCAAAGATGTTAACACTTCTGTATTCAAATGACTGGCTGCTCCCCAGTCTCCCAGCTGTTTTGTGCCCCTTATCCAAGTAGATTTGCAAGAATCAACAGCACGGCTCATTGTTGACGTGCACCCACATGCCAGGGGGCCATTTCTCCGCCCCCTCATTTGTGTCTGTCCTTAAGCTCTTCTCTCTTTCAGACATCCTGGTCCGACCCTTCTCACCCAACCACATATACCGCACATTTGTGTTCATTATTCTTATTGATAAGGGCTTTAGAATACTCGTCACCCGGAAAGCATTAGTCAAAGTTGAGTGTGTGGGTCCTGTTTCCTCCCTGTGCCTGATAAACACTTGGCGGGAGAGGGGGGATTAGGGTTTGGAGAGGAAAACAGTGAAGTTACTTTATAGTATGCATCCTCACGGAATCTCTGTGCAAGGGTATTATCCCTCCATGTAGTGGATGCAGAGGAGCAGACAGAGTACGCGACTTGCTGGGGTCAGCCAGGCGCGTCACCCCCACGGGCTGACATGACTCCTTGCGGTGATTTCTTGTTTTCTTTGTCATTCTAAGGAACTTTGGGCCCAGGATGTGAACAAAGTCCGTGAGAGGATGACAAAGTTTATCGACGACACGATGAGGGAAACTGCGGAGCCCTTCTTGTTTGTCGATGAGGTGAGTGGGCTCCTTCTGAGCTGTTCCCCAGGGGCTGGTTTTCTTCAGTCTTTCCTTTTCACTCCTTATCTGTTGACCTCGTTTCCTGGGTGCATTCCTTGTTTTTGCCACTAGAGGGCGTCTAATGCCCGGGAGCGCATTGTAAACATACCAAATCCAAAGGTTTTGGGGGTTCCTGTGAGCTGTTGAAATGGTTGCACTTGGCCCTGAGTGAGGCAGGCAGCAGGGAGGTAAGACTGAGGGAAAACTGGGAGCTCCTGTTATCTGTAAGGTTATTCCCAGGAAGCAGTGTTGCCCAGTGTCACTCAGTCTTCTGATTTTTTTTAAAAGGGTCAAGCATTGGCATATGACATTTCCTGCCTTTTAAATGTTATGATACAATGTTAATGTTTTGTTTATCAAGTTGGTGGGTTCACAAATGTTTATGGTATTATGCCTTAAAACTTTTCGTATATAAGGACGCATATATACTCTTGTAGCAACAAATATTTTAGGGTACACATTAATAAGGAAAACATTGTGTAGGTCAGTGGAACATGCATCAGTACAGCCTGTGGCTCTCTGAGTCTCTGCGTGGAAACGTGGGTCAGACGGCCTGGAGACTATCTGTGCAGTTAATGTGTCAGAGTTACCATTTCCCCGTGCGGGTCAGACCAGAAAGAACCAGATACCACCCTCCTTATCTTCCATCATGATGATCCGGTCTTTGTGTTTGTGGTACCTAGTTCCTCACGTACCTGTTTTCACGGGAGAACAGCATTTGGGATGAGAAGTATGACGTGGTGGACATGCAGGACATGAACAACCCCTTGTCTCATTACTGGATCTCCTCATCACATAACACGTGAGTTTTGCCACCAGCCTGGGATGGGTTGCCCATGAAGGGCGAGACGGCGGACGTTCCAGTGCGCTGCTTTGGCAAAGTGTGCAGATGGAGTGCAGGGACACGCTGCTCAGACTGGAATAAACAAACGCTTCTGGGAGGGGTGGGGGAGTGCTCCTCTCTTTCCCAGTTGGCATTGCAAGGGTCATCCTTTTTCAGTGGCCCTAAGAAGCCAATCAGCAAAGCTGGATTTGACCGTTTGGGCATCTCATAGTAGCCACAGCAAAGCAACTGAATTAGTCATTGAACTGCTATTTACTGTCTACCCTGTGCTTGCTGGGTCCTGGGGATATAGCAGTGAGCGGGGTAGGACAGAGCAACACTGCTGTCATGTGCTTGGAGGGGAAAAGACCTCCTTTGAATCTTAACAAAGGAAAGAAGGTGAGAGGAGAACAGGTGGTGAGGAGAGGAAGATGGTTTTAGGCTGAGGAGTAGCGTGTGCAAAGGTCCAGGGGCAGGAGGGACCAAGCAGGGTCTGTTACAGATTGAGTGGAATCTTTAAGTGACAGCAGGGGGTGGGGGGCAGTGGGAACCACTGGTGGCTTTTAAGCCAGAGAGCAACATGCTCAAATTTACATCTTTGGAAGATTGCCTTGATTGCAAAAAAGAAAATAGACTAGAAGAAAGAAATGATGTTTCACTCAAGTTTCAATATTTAGTGTGCCTTATAAGGTGAGAGGGTGAAGGCCTTGGATCCTGGGCACCCTAAGAGCTGTAGATTTGGGGTTTCCCAAGTGTCATTCCAGGCAGGAGTTTGTACGAAAGCCCTTACGCTTACCTCGAGGCACTTTGGGAGGTGAAGCCTGGCTGGGGGCAGATTGATTTAATGGTTCTTGCTTCCCCACCATGTCCATTGATTTAAGAGTTGTGTCTTAGAATGGTGAATTCTACCAAACCCAGAAGACATTTAAGGAACACAAACCCTTCAAAGGGAGAACATGGTGAGGAGGAACGTGCATAAAAATATGTATTTTTATGTCTGGTGGACATAGTTCATAGCATAGTAAATTCCACCTATAGTTGTTGGTCACCTACCTCTTCATGCCTGGCTCCCTGATATCAAAATGCTGGCCCATCTCTGCCCCCTTTAGATTGAGGGCCGGTGGGTAGGCAAGGGAGGGTTGTTAATTTATCAGCCACCATTAATCTCACTCCTGACACCCTTTGACCCAGTTCTCAAAAGAACACACGGTCTTGACCCCACACTTGGATCACCAAGGTG
This sequence comes from Plecotus auritus, assembly GCF_963455305.1. NCBI lineage: Eukaryota > Metazoa > Chordata > Mammalia > Chiroptera > Vespertilionidae > Plecotus > Plecotus auritus. The sequence continues at coordinate 21,345,273 of NC_137785.1, forward strand.
GTTACTGTTCACATCTTGTGATCGTTGCCTGAGTCTAAGGCGTGGCCACTCAATGGCAAGGGTCTGGCCCAGATCCTAACGGCGGGTCTTTCTAGACAGGAAGAACTCAGGCCTTTGGGAGCTTGGGCTGAGAAGTTCCCCAAGGACACCCTAGGTGCAGGCCCGCCTCCTCTCCTTCAGGTACCTCACAGGTGACCAGCTGCGGAGTGAGTCGTCCCCGGAGGCGTATATCCGCTGTCTGCGCATGGGCTGTCGCTGCATTGAGCGTGAGTAGCCTTTTCCTGGTGGAGCTAACATCTACTGAGAAGTGAAGCCAATTGTCATTGCCAACAAGTCCTCAGCTCATGGTTGGCGCCCCCTGCAGGCCAAGAGCCCAAGTTGCTCTCTGGGTCCGGAGCCTGAAGGAGGCGGGTGCTGGGGAACCATGTGGCTGTTCAGTGACTTCTGCTCTCTCTTGCTGAGCCCACCTGCCCCTCAGCTGGCTCAGCCATGGATGGCATCCTGACCGTTCTTGTCATGGTTGCTCACAGACACCCCAATACAGGTGACTCCAAGCACCTGCACACACCCAGGACCCAGCTGCTTCCTCCCTTCTCCTCACCTCTTACTCCTGGCCTGACTTGACCACCAGAGGCTCATAGGTGTATTAGGCTGAGAAAAGACACAAACCACTGATTTAGGCTCCAATTTTATTTTAAATAAATTCATCATAGTATGAAACTCTATCGGCAGTTATTTCTACAGCATGTTGCCTAGTTTATTACCCCTCCCCCCACCAGGAAAGAGCAAATGTGAAAAAATTAACTTTGAAACTGTCAGCTCCTGTTACCTCTGGGGGATGAAGAAATAGGGATGTTCACTTTCTACATAATCTAGTTCCGTTTGAATATTTTATTGTGAACCTTTAAGGATAAATCACATTGCTGCGTATTATTTCCACTAGCAGAAAGAGCAAGCCACGGTTTAGACAAGTAAAGTCAGAAAATAAAACACAATGTAAATATCTTTTTCGAAGAGAAACATGTAAAATAGTTTCTTTGGACAAATGTATTGCATTACGAAAGGATCTTTAATTAAACAACCAAAATCGTCCTATAACCGCAGAGGTAACACATGTGCACAGGTAACCCCGTCCTGATGCTGGTGGCCCCTGAGTGTGATTATCAGGTTTGACCCCCAGGTTCTAGTAACTGAGCTGGCATGGGGGTCAGGGCCGAGTTCGTGGCTGGCTGGGCACATGTCCACCATCAGTGCGCGCATGAGGCCGAGAGTGATGGGCAGGTGGTGAGGCTGCCCGTTTCTCCCCTCAGTGGACTGCTGGGACGGGCCCGACGGGAAGCCCATCATCTACCACGGCTGGACCCGGACCACCAAGATCAAGTTCGATGACGTTGTGCAGGCCATCAAAGACCACGCCTTCGTCACCTCAAGGTCAGTGTGTTCACTTTTAAGGGAAAGGAAGCAAAGGTTGAGCAGACGGAGCCCCTCCCTCTGCCCACACACAGACACACACAGAGATGCAAACACACCAGCCTCGGCTCCATCCTGAGCAAAGTCACGACCAACTCCTCAGCTGAGTGATGGCGCCCCCTACAGGCCAAGAGCACAAGTCACTCCCTGGTTCCAGAACCTGGAGCTGGTAAACCATGTGGCTGTTCAGTGACCTCTGCTCCCCCTGCCTGAGCCCACCTGCCCTCTGCTGGGCAGGCACGGTTGGGGTCCCCAGCAGCTCTGCCAGGCCGGCACAGGCGGGGTGCCTGCCCCCCTTGCTGAGCTCACCGGCCCCTGCCGCCCGCAGCTTCCCCGTGATCCTGTCCATCGAGGAGCACTGTTGCGTGGAGCAGCAGCGCTACATGGCCAGAGTGTTCAAGGAGGTGTTTGGCGACCTGCTGCTGACGAAGCCCACGGAGGCCAGCGCTGACCAGCTGCCCTCGCCCAGCCAGCTGCGGGAGAAGATCATCATCAAGGTAGGCAGCCTCGGGCTGCTGTCACTCACTCAGGAGAGCCAGAGGCTCAGGGCCCGGGCTCCAGGTCCCGCTGCCCTGGCTCACATGGCTCTCCTTACTAACCAGTGACTCTCCAAAGGTCAGTTAGCCTCTTGGTGCCTCTGTGTTCTCACTGGTCTGGGAGAGGGTGGGGACACCAATAGAACCCACGTGGCTGGTGTGCTGTGAGCATAATGTGAAAGAATGCCTGCAAGCACTTAGGGCTGCACCTGTGCCTTTGCGGGTGCTACCCGCATGTAAATATTAACACGGCCATTCTTTTGGCAAACCTTCCCCATGCCCCTCTGAGTCATGTGCAAGGTGCCAGGGGTGTTCCAGGGTCCCAGGCACTGTTCTTGCCCACAGGAGCTCCCAGTCCAGTGTGGGAGATGGACTGGAGGTGCACAGTTGCCCCAAAAAGGCTGCGTGCACTAATGGGGGGGCTGCCAAGTACTGTGGGGAGAAATGAGTGATTGCTGTGCCCAAGAGTGCCAGGGATGCCATGGGCAGGGGTGGCATCTGGGTATTTGAATTACTAGGATAAGGAGACCAGATACACAGTGGCTTAAAGCGTGTGAGTTTATTTCTTCCTCATCTGAGGGAGAGTGTTCTGGAAGCTTTGAGCTCTGGCCCACCAGGTAATCCAGGGGTGCAGAGTCCTGTTCTACAGTCCCCCAGGGAAGGGGTTTTCAGCTGGGGTTCCACAGACCTCCAGAGAATCCACAGGTAGAATGTAGGGAGAGAGGAGCCAGGCAGAGAGGACAGACAGTGCAAAGGCCCTGAGGTGTGGCATTGCGGATGGATGATTGCTGGCTCAAACATCCTACACCTGGGTCTCCAGGGCAACGGGCTCTCTGTATTTTCCCCCCTCAGCATAAGAAGCTGGGCCCCCGAGGCGACGTAGATGTCAACATGGAGGACAAGAAAGATGAGCACAAGCAGCAGGGGGAACTGTACATGTGGGATCCCATCGACCTGGTGAGCCTTTCGCACCCCTTCTCAAGCCCTGAGTGTGTCCGAGGTCTGCTGGAGGGCTCTGAGGCTGTTCCTGCCTGATCCCATTTTGACCGCAATGAGTTTATCATTACAATGAAACTTTTATTTTTATTTTTTATTTTGAAATAACTTTGTATTCAATATAATTTACTGTATATTACCCCCCCCACACACACACAACGAATATAACCTTCACCCAGATTCCCCAGATAATAACACCCTACATAATTAGAGTATCATTTTATAACCGGGACGTTAACATTGGCACAACTACTAATTCATGAGCCTTACTTCAGCATCACCGATTTGTCCGCTAGTGCCCTTTTTCTGGTCCAAGGACCAGTTCAGGCATTTAGTGGTCCTAACTCCTTAGTATCTTCCAATCTGAGACACTCCCACTGGCAAACTTTTTAAAAAATATATATTTTTATTGATTTCAGAGAGGAAGGGAGAGGGGGAGAGAGATAAAAACATCAATGAGGAGAGAGAATCATTGATTGGCTGCCTCCTGCACGCCCTGCACTGGGGATTGAGCCCACAACACGGGCATGTGCCCTTGACCAGGAATCGAACCTTCTGGTTCCTAGGTCGACCCTCAGGCACCGAGCCATGCCAGTCAGGCTGGTAACCTTATTTTTTTTATGAGAAGAAGGCATTTTGAGTGCTAACACCACTTCTCATATCCTTTAACATGCAAATCCATATTTACACGACTATTCTTATATCCTAGAAATAAACATTAAAAATGATTAAAATTTAAATAAAGAATTAAGTAATAATTAAATGTTGGAGAAAGATTCTCTAAACAAGCTGGCAGAGAAATCCTTAAAAAAGTGAATGAAATAGAAAAAGACAGGAGGACATAAAAAACAATGCCACCATTCACAAAGGCTTCCAATGAAATATGAAGCAGAAATTTGATAGTAAGTCATATACTGAACAGAAATGGTTCTGAAAATGCCAAAAGAAACCCCAAATAAATAATGCTTTAAAAGAAATGTCTCAAAGGCGATCAAATTTTGTGAAACCACCAGGAATGTCTATGAATGTGGGAAATGCTAGCCCCCAGGGAATGCTGGGATGATGATGCCAGGCAGGGTTCTGGGCCCAGAATTGATAGGGTAGAGACTTTGGGGAGGAGCCAATGCTGGTTTTACTTTCTAGAAATGGACTCGGCACTATTGCGCCATTGCCGATGCCAAGCTGTCCTTCAGCGACGACATTGAGCAGAGTGTGGAAGAGGAATTGCCCCAGGTAGGTGGAGACCTCCTAGATGGCCCCTCTGATCCTGTGGCCATCAGGCCTGGCCGTCCTCAGCCTAAGGAGCTGCCTCTTTGGGTACCAAGGCCTCCTCCCTGGCTCTTCTCTGATTGGTTGGCTGGCCCAGGGACTTCACCAATGAGGTTCAAGGGTCTTTCCTGCTCTTTGAAGGGCCTGAATGGCTTGTGCTCCCTCCAGAGGATGAGGTCATTTGGATATTTTGTCCAGCCCCACGCCCTGGCCTTGTACCCAATGTTCCTGCCCTCTCCCCTCAGGCTGCTGGCTGTCTTTGGTACTGTTTCTTGAGCTCCCAGGGTATTTTTGCTCTCAGACTTCCTTTTCAATAGACTGAGGGCTATACTGGGGAATGCTCACCCCTTGTCTCAGGACTCCAGGAGGCTACCACAGATGGGGGCTGTCTGGAGTAGGTTAGCAGGCAGGGGAGGGCAGTGGAAACTCTCGGGGTGAGGGCTAGCGGAGGTCTCTGTCTGTTTCCAGTCCCCTGGGTCAGCATGTGAAGGGGGGCCAGTCTGGAAATGCTGGAGGCCTGGTCCAGGTTTTCAGAAACCCCTCCTCTCTTTGTGGCCCAGGACACGCCCCCCACAGAGCTGCATTTTGGAGAGAAGTGGTTCCACAAGAAGGTGGAGAAGAGGACAAGTGCTGAGAAGCTGTTGCAGGAATACTGCTCTGAGACGGGGGGCAAGGATGGGACCTTCCTGGTGCGGGAGAGCGAGACATTCCCCAACGACTACACCCTGTCCTTCTGGTAATGGCCCTCTTCCCAGGGCGTGCAGCCTTCTCTGCGCAGCTGGCCAGCGGGGAGGCTCGGTGGCAGGTAGTGGGAGTGCAGGCCAGACTCGGGCAGGCCTGGACCGGAACCCCAGACCTCATTTAGTGAGCTGTGTGGGACAGGACTGGATGAGGTGGGTTAGGCCTAAAAACTTAGTAGTCAGGATTAGTGATATTTCAATGCACTATTTAAAAAAGTAACAAGTAATGCAAAAAAACCATAATGGCCCAGTTGGCATGGCTCAGTGCTTGAGCGTTGACCTATGAATCAGGAGGTCACAGTTCAATTTCAGGTTCGGGTACCTGCCCGGGCTGTGGGCTTGGTCCCCAGTGTGGGAAGTGTAGGAGGCAGCCAATCAATGATTCTCTCTCATCATTGATGTTTCTATCTCTCTTTCCCTCTCTCTTCCTCTCTGAAATCAATAAAAATGTATTTTAAGAAAATCATGATGAGCCAAATATCAACATAAGACAATGTGACCTTGTTCACCTTCCCCTAATCTCAGCCCTGGATCAGGTGATATGGCCCTGGGCACTTCTCTCAATCTTCGGGATTCTCCCTCTTTTCTCTAAAATGGAGATTCTAAAAGCAGCCTTATGGAGCTGTCATGAGATTTCTCATTCATTCTTTAATTCATTCATTCACACTTTCATTCATTCATCTATGCCTCACTCATGAAAAAATATTTATCAAGTGCTTGCTCTGTGGTGGGCACTGCGATTTAGCAGTGATCAGACAGACAGGGGCTCTGTCCTGATGGTGACAATGAAAACGTAATCATGCAAATGATACATAATTGTAGTTGTGGTAAGTGCAATGAGAAAAATGCAAGATGTTATGAAAGTCTGTTAGAGAGGGATCTAATGTAATATTGGGGGGCGGGGAGGGGTGGTCAGGGAAGACTTCCTGAAAAAAGTGGTGTTTAAATGGAGACCTGAAGAATCCTATATAATAAAAGCCTAATATGCAAATCAATCGAACAGCAGAATGACTGGCAGAACGACCAGTTGCTATGATGTGCACTGACCACCAGGGGGCAGGCGCTTAACACAGGAGCTTCCCCCAGCCTGCAGGCCCCAGGCCAGCTGGTCGCCCTGCAGAGGGAAGTGACAGGCGGAAGGGGGGCAGGCTGGCGAGCGGGCGGCGCCAGGCTGGCCAAGGTGGGTGCCAGCGGGGGGCTCCCCGATTGCCCCGCCAGTTGCCCCACAGATCGGCCCTGATCGCCAGCCAGGCCTAGGGACCCTACCCATGCACAATTTCGTGCACTGGACCTCTAGTAAAACTATAACAACAAACACAAAATTCTGATAGCTAACACAGTCTTACCATGTGCCAGGCAGCATTCCAGGCACGTTCTGTGTGGGATCTCATTTAAGCCTCAGGACAACTCTGTGAGGCGGATACTGTTATTATCCCTGCGTGACCACTAAGATGATAAGGGAGGACAGGTCATGTGGCAGAGTCAGGATTTGAACCTAAGTCCTCTTGCTCCAGAGTAGGAGTTATGTAGGTAAAAGGGGGCAGAGGTGGAGGAGGGAGGAAGAATGTTCTGGAAGCCTGGGGTCTATTCTAAGAGCAGAGGGAAGCCTGTGAGGCCACATCTAGTGTCCACCCCTGGCTTCAGTCTGGCCCCCGCCTGTGTTGTCTGATGCCCAGAGTGCAAGAGGGCCAGCTGGCTGGCCTGGACACTGATGTTGTTGTCCCTCTGCCCACAGGCGGTCCGGCCGGGTCCAGCACTGCCGGATCCGCTCCACCATGGAGGGCGGGACCATGAAGTACTACTTGACTGACAACCTCATGTTCACCAGCATCTACGCCCTCATCCAGCACTACCGCGAGACGCACCTGCGCTGCGCCGAGTTTGAGCTCCGACTCACCGACCCCGTGCCCAACCCCAACCCCCATGAATCAAAGCCGTACGTGAGCCCGAGATCTCGGGCAGCACATCCATGGGTTTAGCGGGGACAGACACCCCTGCAGAGTGTGTCCACCAGTCAGAAAAGCCAGTCTTGTGGGCGTGCTGGGGCCCAAATTCCTCAGGGTCTCTTAAAGTTCCCACGGTGGCCACCATTTCCAAATGCCCGCTCCCCCTTACTTTTGCCCCATTTCTTTCTTCTCCCTTCCTTCTACTTTATCTTCGTAGTCCTGAGTTCCTGGGCCTCGGTTTTAAGAGCTTAACTTTGGCCCGGTGATGTCTTTCTATTTGTCAAAGATCATTCCTGTTTGTTCTGAAAGCAGACAAGGAAAAAATAATGGTAAAGATTTCCCCTTCACTTTTTTACTGATAAAGTGAATATCAGTTATGCCTTGCAAAGGTTTAACCAATTTTGGAAACAAAACAAACAAAAACCACATTTTTTAAGCAGGAGGTTGTTAAAGTGCACATTTCTGAGAAAGCCATGTAACACACAGCAACTTTATTTTTGACATCTCATCTATATTTGTACGGATTGCCTTTTAAAATTTGCTATTTCACATCTTTAAAAGTAACCAATGACCAACTAAACAAGAGAACCTGTTTGAAACGCTGTTCCCTGTATTCTCTGCCTCTGATTTTCTGTGCCATCCTCGGATACGCTGTTCCCTGTATTCTCTGCCTCTGATTTTCTGTGCCGTCCTCGGATACGCTGTTCCCTGTATTCTCTGCCTCTGATTTTCTGTGCCGTCCTCGGATACGCTGTTCCCTGTATTCTCTGCCTCTGATTTTCTGTGCCATCCTCGGATACGCTGTTCCCTGTGTTCTCTGCCTCTGATTTTCTGTGCCATCCTCGGATACGCTGTTCCCTGTGTTCTCTGCCTCTGATTTTCGTGACATCCTTGGATACTGGCCCTTCAGAGTTGGGCAGAGGAGGGGTCAAGATTGGTTGACTTATTGTCTTGTGCTTCAAACAGATCCGCTACATGCACGTTTCACCCAAGCTATGTCTCGGTGGTCTTCCAAAAATGCTATTTGCAGAGGGTTTTGGATGGGAGGCCCACTCATTTGCCCAGTGGTTTCCGGGGCCGTATTTCAGGCGTCCTCAAGCCCGCTGCCCCCACCGTGGGTGACCCTCTCACTTGGCGGTTTCTCGGCCTCTGCTGCAGGTGGTACTACGACGGGCTGAGCCGTGGAGAAGCGGAGGACATGCTGATGAGGGTTCCCCGGGACGGCGCCTTCCTCATCCGGAAGCGGGAAGGTAGCGACTCCTACGCCATCACCTTCAGGTAAGCACACGGCTGGAGCCTGCAGCGTGCTCTTGGGAGGAGGCTTAGGAAGGCCAGGTGTGGAGAACAAAGGGGAACTGCAGGTTTAGCTCAGGTTCTCTCCCTCGGGTTAACAATAATGAAGGCAAAAATAGTGACACATGCCGCCTTCGTTAATATGTGCTTTCACTGTGCTGGGCACTGGTCTATATTCGTAGTGATCTAGGACCATGACAGTTATTTTTTCAGAGGAGGAACCTGAGGCACAGGAAGGTTAAGTAACTTGCTGAAACATGCAGCCAGTAAGTAGTGGGGCTGGGATTCGAACCCAGGCACCCCTGGCAGCCCAGGTCAGTGATGTCATAGATCTGATTTCCTCCCAGCTTCACTTGCCACCCAACACTGCCAGTGGGAAGGCCAACCATCTCTAGGATTATGGTTCTCTACTTTAATTCCAACCCATGACACCTGATTCCTCTAGTTTCCACCAATGACAAGGAGGTGAGGTTCAGACCCAGTCCGTCATCTGTCCTCCCAGCCCCAGTGGGTGCTTGAGGATGCTGATAGAAGGCTGGCTGCTGTATGAGTTCCTAGCTAATGTCCAGACACTGGGCTGTCTTTGAATCTTCATCTGGTTGAGTCCTCCACTGTAGCGATGAAGGGTAGATCCAGTTACTGCAAGTAAGGACAAGGAGGCTCAGAGAGGTAGAGTGGGCTGTCTAGAGCCACACAGCCTAGTCCTGGGCTGAGCCAGAATTTCAGACTCGGGTCAGATTGGGCCTGCCGCTATTTTGCTCCGTCTGCATGGTGATGTTAAAAACGGAGAAATCTCACTTGAAAATTCAGATTGCTTCTTAGGAAAAAGGCCCTGTGCTAGGCTCCAGAAATACAGGAGTGATAAAAATAGGCCAATGGTCTGGTGGGGATGAAGACGACACATTACTCTCAAGGGTTTCTTGCTTTTAACCGTTTTTCTCCTGTCTCACATGGGCTGGGAGGCCGCAGGCGGTCAGTACGTGCTGTCTCCCAGCCCATGAGTCAGCGATGAGGTCGGTTTCTCTGCCAGGAAGGCTTCGTCCAGCAGGTTGTGTCGCCAAGAGCAGGGAGGGAAAGGCCGTTTCCTTCGCTTGGGATGGGGAACGTCTGGCCTCCACCCACTGAGTGCCAGTTGGGGGCCCTCAGTCATTGTCACAGTCAGAAAGGACATCTTTTTCCCTGACACACACACCTTTTCATACTCGTTCTGGTCAGGGTGTGGGGTGGGCATCACTGTCCCTCGTTAAGAACTGCTGCCCCTGGGAGGATAGTCACATAAACAGGTGTGTGTGATACGTGCCACAGAGAGAGGCCAGGCAGGGTGATGGGGAATAGGCGTCCCGGGGGACAGGGGCTGGGGGTGGGGGACGTCCTCCAGGCAGAGGAGCACACAGGCCTAGAGGCTCTTCCTCCCCTCCCCATCTGCTGGGGAGCACCTCTCCCCTGGCCCGGCCCCTTGAGCGTATGCACTAAACTTCTGGATAGATTGCCATCCACAGCAGAGAAGCATCAGCTTTCAAACCCTTGTGAAGAGAGGAAGTTGTTGTCTGGGCTGCAGGGTGGGAGGCACCCCTTGGTGGGGCGAGGGGTTTCTTGGCGAAGCTGAGACCTCAGGTTGTGGTGACCACGGGCTTGTGGCAACAGCCTCCAGGGCGCCAGGAATCACAGCTCACCTCCAGCCTGTTCCCGTCTCCTGCTCTTGCCCAGGGTGGCTCCTGTGGCCTTGACCGTGGTTATATTTTCCTAACCATTCATTTACTGAGCACCCTCCTGGGGCGGGACACACTGCAACGGGCTTACCCCGGGTGACCTGACAGACAGCAGCCCTGACGCTGCGTGAGACGGGAGCTGCAAACCCCAGCACGTGGTGAGGAACCGAACCTGATGCACGCCCTTGATATCCTAGCGCCTCCCTGTCCCCCGGGGGTTTGTAAAAAGCTTTAAAATCAATCTTTAATTGTATAAATATGTGACCTCCTTATAATAAATAATTAAGACATTTGCAGTGAAGGCGAAAGCCCCTTGTGGTCCTACTCGCCTGCATCCTTGTCCTGGTAGGAAGTGCAGGTTTCTAACTGGTGTCTCCATCTAGACAGAACAACGTACACACATGTGTGGTACACCTGTGGGAAATCCATAGTGCCGTTTTGTGTGTGGGCAGTCTGTGCTACTTTTTAAAAATACAGATGGGATCATGCCATGGTTTTATTCTGCAACTTGTATTTCTACTCAGCAGTATATCTTTTTAAAAAATTTATTAAAATATCACTGCAAATAAGCTACTGAAACAGAAGTCTTCTGGCATTTTTTTACAGGCTTTCTGAAGAAGTGGCTTAAACAGGATGTGTGTTTTAAATCCATAAAAAATGTCTCTAAGGTGCAACATTTTAAAAAAGATGAGTAGTTTGCCCGTAGTAACTGTACTGTTAGACAGTTTTAATAAAAAGATGCTCTTGGCTGTAAAGTTAAGCTCAATACCTATTTTCCCAAATGTGTCTATTCTTGCTGATAAAAGCTGAGGAATAAGGCTGAGGAGTCTGTTCTGGGTTGGGTTTTTTTTTTTTTTTTTTTTTTCTGCCTCTTGTTTCCAATGGGTGAGTGAGGAAATAAAAGACTTGTTTCCTTTTTTTGGGGAAAACAAGCCGTTGTTGCACCAGATGGGGAATTTTTGGGTAAGATTTAAGGATTGGGGCAGCAAGTCCTAGAGTTCTAGAGCGGAGACTGGCAAACGTTTTCTGTAAAGGACCAGAAAATAAATACTTTAGGCCTTTCAGGCCATATGGTCCCTGTTGCAGCTCTTCCACTTTGCCATGGTATTGCCACAGGCAATACGTAAGCAAATGAACATGGTCGTGTTTCAATAAAACTTTATTTACAAAAACAGGAGGCGGGCCAGATTTGGCCTGTGGGTCATAGTTTGCCAACCCTGATCTGGATGTTCCCGAAGTCAAGTCCTGTAGTTGGGGAGGAGGGGACCGGTGAGAGGAGCTAGCTGTACAGACTCTTCTCTGTTTTGAAGAGATCCACATCGCTGTAGTCGTAGGCACGTTATACCCTGTTTATGTGGTCCCCTAAGAAGGGATAACTAGGTGGTTTCTAAGAGGTGGGGACTGTCTATTGCGCAGCAGTCGCCTGGCTGCCACAGTCTCGGCGTGTCAGCCTGTGTGGTTCCCCCAGGGCCCGGGGCAAGGTGAAGCACTGTCGCATCAACCGGGACGGCCGGCACTTCGTGCTGGGGACCTCCGCCTACTTCGAGAGCCTGGTGGAGCTCGTCAGTTACTACGAGAAGCACGCGCTCTACCGGAAGATGAAACTGCGCTACCCCGTGACCCCCGAGCTCCTGGAGCGCTACAATATGGTAGGCGGCTGACTCTGTCATTTGGTGGAATATCTTGCCTGAGGTTATAACTCGTCTGTTCATTCATTCAGCAAACCTCTTATGGAGCACTTACCACGTGTCTGATACTGCTCTAGTCCCGGGGATACAAAACTGGGCACAGCACACAGAGACCCTGTCGTGCTGCCTATATATAGTCTAGTGAGGGGGAGACAGATAATAGATGAGATAAATTAAAAAAATACACACACACACACACACACACACACACAGAGAGAGAGCATTGTGGGACGGTGGTAAGTGCTGTGGAGAAAAACAAACACAGCAGGTGGGTAAGTGGATTCAGGGTGACGTGGAGGGGGTTGCAGTTCTCAAAGGTGGTCTGGGGAGATCTCACTGAGAAGGAAACATTTGAGCAGACGTTAGCAGGGGTGAGGGAGTGGATCATGCAGTTATGTGGAGGAAGAGCAGCAAGCGCAAAGGTCCTGAGGTGAGGACGTCCCTGGAGGTGCAGAGAGAGAGCCAGTGTGGGGGTAGAACTTAATAAGATCGGGACTAACAGGCTCTGCGTGGTATAGGGCCATGGTAAGGCACTGGCTTCTATTCTGAGCCATTGGAGGGTTCTGAGCAGAGACGAGACCTGATCGGATTTCCTGTCCCAGTTCCTATCAGGTGCATTCATTAACTTATGAGATCTACTGTGCACCTCCCACATGCCAGGAACTGTCCTCCATCTGAGAGTACAGTGGCTGCCCTCGGGAAGTTTGGGTTCCAGGCAGGGGAGCTGGATAACGCGCAGTCACAGAATAAGGTGCCTTCAGGCAGTGTGAATCACAAGGAGAAAAATCAAACAGGATGGTGCAGAGGGGTGGGCGTTACATTAGGTTGGGGTGGGGAGGTCAGAGAAGGCCTCTTGCGAGGACTAAAATGTGAGCTGAAAGCTGGAAGAGGCAGTGAATTGGCCATGGTTGCTGTGAAGGAAGCTGGTTCTCTGCAGAGGAGCAGCCACCACAAGCCCGGGAGTGACTGAGGTGGCTGATGTGGCTGGAACCCAATGAGAGAAGCAGACGGGGGGGGGGGGGGGGGGGGGGGGGGACGGGGGGAGGGGTGGGTAAGGGGGGGGGGGATCCAGTGTGTGCGGTAAACGTTTAACCAGTTCTCTGCAGAAAGAAGCCCTGGTGTGTGGGATTTGCCAGTTTCCATGGTGTAAACACTTCCAAGGTGGCCAGTTTCTAGCGACCACCACAGAATGCGAGTCAGGAAGAGACATACCACAGGCTCCCGCACACCAGGGTTTGTGTTTTACAAAGGCGCACAGCCTGGCGCACAGGAGGCCACAACAGGGCTTTTCTCACTTGGGGGTAAAATTTCCAAGTTTTGGGGAACTTCTTTATGATGTCTCGCTGTCTCTACCCACAGGGCCTGAGTAAACGTGAGGTTTCACCCCTTCTGCTGGAGGGCAGGAAGCCATAGGGCTCTGCAGTCCTTGGGCTGTCCCAGAGCGGGGATAATTCCATTTATTCTCTCTGTTCTTTTTTAGGAAAGAGATATAAACTCCCTGTATGACGTCAGCAGAATGTATGTGGATCCCAGTGAAATCAATCCTTCTATGGTAAAGTGCCAACCTTTAATTTACACTCTTTCCTGGTCACTAGATTGACATGGAGTCCAATTCCTGCCCCCCCTCCCCCGGGGTCCCCCCTCCCCTGGTCATAATAGGGCGAGAGAACATTTTGGGAAACAGCCAAAAAAAGAAAAAAATTTTTTTTTAGAGGAAATGATTGACAATATGACATCTAGGGAAGAGGTTAATAGAATTCCTTCCAAATGTGACTGTGCCGCGCTAAAATTCTGAGGTTTGATGAATCACCTTTGGGCCACACAGCTTCTAATTAAAAGTCTTTCAAATGTTTCTTGCTCGCCAGCTGAGTGGGTGGTGTTTATAAATTCTGTCTCGTTCACTGACCTTGCAGCGAGAACGCCATTTCATATTCCCAACCCGGCTGCAGTGTGACTTCCTGCAGGTAGGGCTGGATTTTACTCTCAGCCCCCAGCTCCTCCTCCCTCTGGTTTCATCTCAAATGTAGTGTGAGCCTGTGGAGGAGGAAGAATGGTGTGAATTTCCTGTTTTTGGGGGCGCTGTCTGGGCCGCCATCAGTATAAAATTCCTGATCAGAGAGGGGCTGCACTGTGGGCTCTGTGGCAATCTAGAGACAAATTTATTATTTTTTTAACTTATAATTCTTTTTTTTTTTAATATTTTATTGATTTTTTTACAGAGAGGAAGGGAGAGGGATAGAGAGTCAGAAACATCGATGAGAGAGAAACATCGATCAGCTGCCTCCTGCACACTCCCTACTGGGGATGTGCCCGCAACCAAGGTACATGCCCTTGACCGGAATCGAACCTGGGACCCTTGAGTCCGCAGGCTGACGCTCTGTCCACTGAGCCAAACCGGTTAGGGCTTAACTTATAATTCTTGGCCAATGCAAATTCCTTTCAGCAAGAAATGAAGTCTTGAAAAGTTGTCGGCAAATGAAGCTGTGTGCGAAATGTGTTCGCTTGATAGCAAAACCTTTTATTAAAGACAGATGCTTTGGTAATGAGAATGACCTGGCCTCATGTCAGCGGGATGTCGGGGTGGCGGGGACTCCCCAGGGGCAGCCATCCTTGCCTCTCCAGAGAGCAGGTCAGGTCTTCTGATTTATCAAGATAAACCAATACTTTATTTATTTATTTATTGTTGAAAGTATTACATATGTCTCCCTTTTCCCCTGACCTCTCCCCGCCTGCTCCCGCCCCCCAGCACAGGCCCTCACCCCACTACTGTCTGTGTCCATTGGTTATGCTCATATGCTTGCATACAAGTCCTTTGGTTGATCTCTTACTGCCCCCCCCCGCCCCGCCCTCCCCCTTTTCCCCGCCTTCCCTCTGAGGTTCATCGGTCTGTTCAATGCTTCTATGTCTCTGGATCTATTTTTGTTCATCAGTTAATGTTCATTATTCTCCACAAATGAGTGAGATCATGTGACATTTATCTTTCTCTGACTGGCTTAAGATAAGCCAATACGTTAGATGTTTTATGTGAAATCTCCCCATTTTTAAACCCTGGCAACTAAGTTAAAAGAGAAAATCTTCCTATTTTACGTGAGCCAAGCAAAACGTGGCTGCATGCTGAATTTGATCGCAAGTTGCCCAACTGAGATGAATGCCTGGAAATAAAGCTGTTACTATTAAAGATTGGAAAATGGTGTGACAATTAAAACAACACATTTGAAAAACAGGCCAATAGTCCGTCCTCGTCTCACTGTCCTGACGCAGTGGCTGTCTGCACCGCTGCTGGGCGTTCTGTCTCTCCTGGTCTTGGCCCGTACTTTACAGTCACCACCACCTGCACCTGTCATCCACATTCTGCTTTGCTCACTTGCCACTTGGTCACGGGTGGGCTTCTCCATCACTAACCTTCCTATTGACCGTTTTTGTCTAACCTGGTAGGCCAAGCCCCTGAGATGAAATACGTGGCTTGGAATTTTAACTTTAAAAAAAGCATGTTGTCTGTGCTGTAGAATAGTCTGGGAGACTGTGCCAGGTTAGCAGTGTCCCCATCCAGTGGCCATTGGGGTCATTTCTGGTCTCTTGCTCTTTAGTTAACCCTCACGTGAACTACTTCCCCTGTGAAGCTTTGGGCATCTCTAGCATTATTTCCTTTGGATGTGTTCTTAGAACTGGAATGACTAGATGAATAATAACAGGTAACACATCCACGACCACACATCAAGCATTGTTCTAAGTACTTGACAGCTTATTAGTCCTCGTAACAGCTCCATGCAGTGGGTACTATTTTTGTGCTCATTGTACAGCTGAGAAAACCGAGGCACACAGAAGTTGAGTAATTGCTGAGGCCACGTAGCTAGGAAGGTGTGGAGCTGGAATTTGGACCCAGGCAGTCTGGCTGTGAGGTGTGTGCTCTTAGCCACTTGGCATTGCTGCTGCCTACTTGGTCAGATGATTCTGTGGGACCATGTGTCAGGCCGGGGACTTGCTCCTTGTGGAAGCCATTCTATGGCACCCCCACCTCTGCCACTGGCTGTACCTTCTTTGTGTTCTGGGACCCTGGCAGTGATTTGTGGAGATTCATGGGGAGAGATGTGGCTCACATTCTGATATCCACCCTTGAAGCAAGAGGGGCAGTTAGTCTCCATTTGCAGGAGAGGGAGACAAGGGCAGGAGACCTGGTTAGCCTCTGGTTGGGGGTACCTATGGTAGAACTTGCAGTACCCAGATTAGATTGCCTTTTTTTGGTTTGTTTATCGTCACCCAAGGATATTTTTCCATTGATTTTTGAGAGAGTGGAAGGGAGGGGGAGAGACAGAGAGAAACATCGATTTGAGAGAGACACATTGATTGGTTGCCTCCCACATGAGCCCTGACCAGGGCCAGGAATCAAGACTGTAACTGAGGTCTATGCCCTTAACCGGAAATGAACCGGGGACTCTTCAGTCCACGCGGGCCAACGCTCTATCCACTGAGCCAAACTGGCTAGGGCTAGGTTGCTTCTTAAGGAATATCATAAACTACGGCAATAACTCAGGCTGATTGATTCATCTCTGCACTCAGCCACCTACCAGCTAGTTGACCTTGGGCCAGGATACTTCATCTCTCTGAACCTCAGTTTCTTCATCTGTAAAATGGGCATAATAACACTGCTACCTACCTGTTATGGTTGTTGGAAAGATTAAAGGAGATACTATAGATAAGAGGCCTAGAGCAGTGTTTTGACTGTAGTAAGCCCTTAATAAATGCTAGATATTATCATTTTTGTCATGCACTATCTCATTAAATAGTCTTAACCCTGTGAAGCATGTAAAGTTTTAATTCCCCTTTCCCAGATGGGGAAACTGAGTCTGGGAATGCCTCAAGGTTATATAGTAGTAAGGAGCAGAGCAATAATTTGAACCCACATGTTTGACTCCATAGCCTCTGCTTGAAGGAGCCGTTTTACTGGATTCCTTGTAAAACCTGTCCACTTTTCCTTGGAGGGGAGGGGAGTTGCTGATCTAAACAGGTTTGACAGCTTCAGATTTTATGATTAATATTTGCTTGCTGCATGGGTATTCATTTTGCCATGGATTTATGCTTGCCATGCAGGCATTAAAGCAAATTCATTGAAGAAAATTTTTATCCTGAGTAAGTTCTGGGTTGTTTCTGCCAAGACCACCTTTTGATGACTTTCATGGCGGAGTGCCTCCGTTACTCTTGTAAAATGTCAGTGTCCTGCAGGAGTCCAGTTAGGGGACCCCTCCTGGCTAAATATTGGTGAGGCCGAGGATGGCCAGGAATGGTGTTGAGTTTGAACTTCTGGGAGGGTTGTTGAGCATGGGCTCTGAGGACTTCAAAGGTGGTGGTCATGGCTTAATCTGAAAGGCGTGTTGAGGAAATTGAGCAATTTTGAGTGGTTGAGGTGCCCTTGGCTCTGACCAGTCCCCATCTCTACTGGTGACTTTTTGAGACTACGGAGTCTTCGCAATGCTAGAAACTCGCCAGCAGATGGCGCTGTAACCCTGGACTGAAGCCTCTGGCTCCTCAAGGAGAACTAAATGTGCGACAGTACTAGTAAATGCAGAAGCCTCCCTCGGCTCATCAGCCTGCCTGACCTTTTTCTTTTTGTTTTCCCTGAAAGCCTCAGAGAACCGTGAAAGCTCTGTATGACTACAAAGCCAAGCAGAGTGATGAGCTGAGCTTCTGCCGTGGCGCCCTCATTCACAACGTCTCCAAGGAGCCTGGGGGCTGGTAAGGTTGAGCCGCTTGTTGGATGCCCTCCATGGGTCACTTTTTGGTGGTGAGACACAAGTGCCAGCTGAGCTGAGACCCCTTTTTTCTGTGTTCCGAGCTGGCTTTGACCTGTTCTACCTTCTCTGGGAAATGGCTTCATACCTGCATGCTGTATGCGGAAAAGCGGATAGACACCAATTATTATCATGTTAAATCACATAGCATAATATCATATTATATGTTATTTTTATTGTAATAGCAGCTACCATTTCTGAGGTCTTCCTGTATGCCACGCACTGTGCTAATAGCTTTCAGATGTCATCTAGCCAAATCCTCATTCCGACCCTGTGGAGTTTTTACTATGATTATCCCCACGTTACAGATGTGGCAAATGAGACTCTCCAAACTTCCACAGCTGCTAAGTAACACAGGCTGTTTCCATTCCATAAGCCTGGCATTATTTTGAATTCAAATTCTTATGCTACAGCTTAGTCCTGTGCCCTATGCAGTGGCCCCATCCTGGGTTGAAGAAGACACATTTTAGGTCAGAGGTACCAGATGTGCGGAGGTCCAGTTAGCTCTTCCCTCTTTTCACGTGGGAAGAAAAACCTGCTGCCCAGCCATAGGCCCCTCGTAGGTGGTTTTATGGGGTGATTTCTACTTGAGAGCCGTAAGAATTTGTTCGTAGCCATGAACACTGGCAGAGATTCAAGCACCTCACAAGATCAGTATCTCATCTTCCCCCAAGAGAGCTGAACCTGCATTTTGCAAACAAACTGGCACAGAGAAGTACAGTAACTTGTCCAGGGCTACACAGCAGGCTGAGATTTGAAGTCAGACCTTCTGACTCCAGAGCGCACACTCTTAACCCAACTCATGTACGGGGTCCATGAGTTCGACCAAATGGCAAGAGGATTTCCCCCCAGTCCCACTCATTGCTGATAAAAAATCAAGAGGATCCCTTTGAAATGCTCCATTATCTCAACACCTCTTCTGGTCATTCGGTCACTGGCCACCTTTCTCCCACCAGCAACCGGGGTCTAAGGGACAGTAATGGATTAATACGGCCCAGCGAGGCCCTTGATGCCCTCTGTGTTTATCTAGGTGGAAAGGAGACTATGGAACCAAAATCCAGCACTACTTCCCGTCCAATTACGTCGAGGACATTTCAACGGTTGATGTGGAGGAGCTCGAGAAGCAGGTGAGTCTCGATCGTTGCAGGGAGGGACCTGCTAATCCTCGGGGAATCCACTGAGTCACCTCAGTGGTTATATTTTATACATGACAGCGTGTGGTCCCCGAGGAGCCCTGAAGCAGAGTGACATGGAAATCAGGAGTGTGCCCTGAGCTGTCGTGGGTGAAAGTCACTGTGACGAGCCATCATATTTTAATCAGGTTGTTCTGGGCTGGAAAGGTTTGAATATGCAGGAGAAACCTCTCTAGAGTGAAAATGGCCAAATGGGGAATATGTCCTTTGCCTAAAGCAGCTTGCAAATGAAACACATTTCGTTTGGCCAGCCAGACATTCAGAACGAACGTGCTTGGTGTGGATAAGCAAGCAGGCCAAAGTGGAAGGCGCGTTGAGGCCTTCCTGGTGACACTACAAACCTGGTTTCTGCTTCCTGCTTCTTGCTTCCTCTTGCCCAGCAGACTGAAAGAGAAGCCACTCTGATTGTGACAGCACTATACCAGGGATGAACTCTTTATAATGAGGGCTTTAAGGTCCTCTTTGAGCTTAAGGAATTTTCCAAGTGAGTTGGGGCAATCTGGGAAGGCTGCATGGAGGAAGGGGCATTTGAACCTTAAAAGTCAAGTTAGAGATCAACAGCAAGAGACTGACAGTAGGGAATTTCAGGTGGAAGGTACAGCCTAAGCAAAGGTGTGGTGGTGGGAACGTGATTGTGTTCAGTGTGTTCAACCTGAGGCAGAGATGTAACCCCCTTATTGCGTCTGTCCATGATGCCCCTACCCACAGAGCATTAGCCTGGTGGGGGAACGGAGGTGTACAGGCAATGGGCAGATGCACAATTCTGCCAGCTCTCCTAAGACAATGTGTTCCCTATCTCACCTGGACCCTGGGATGGTTCAGATGTACAGTGGGAGGTAGAGCTGGAAGGCTGATCGGGGCTCTTAGAAAGCCTTAAAGCAGGGGTCCTCAAACTTTTTAAACAGGGGGCCAGTTCACTGTCCCTCAGACCGTTGGAGGGCCGGACTATAGTTTAAAAAAAAAACTATGAACAAATTCCTATGCGCACCGCGGGCCCGGGACGAGTCGGCTGCTAAGCAGGACAGGCAGCGGCACCGGGTGGGCCGGATAAATGTCCTTGGAGGGCCGCATGTGGCCCGTGGGCCGTAGTTTGAGGACGCCTGCTAAAGTCAGATGACAGAGCGTGGATGTTGCTCCCATAGGACATGGAGAGTCACAGAAGGTTCTTGCGTTGTGCTTTAGGAAACCAGATAGTCCCATTTCATAATAATGTCAGAATAAAGGGCCTGGGATGTTTTTGAAATCAGATCTATGGAAATGCTTCAAAACCTGTTCTAGAATTCACAAGGCACATTTTTACAGATTGGAAAATGAATCGCCGAACCTGCTGGCACCTGCTCACTGCTGAGTCCCTATCAGTAAAATGCTTCATTAGTTAGCTCTCTCCCCCTGGACGTATCCTGTAATGAAAAGGCATTTTAAACAGTTCCACCGGCAGTGTCTCTGCTAAACGGTGTGCTTTGGAAACGGGTTGTCTTTTGTGTTTATACCTGTTAAGGCTAACGTGAGTTATGTCTTATTTCTTCACAGATTATTGAAGACAATCCCTTAGGGTCTCTTTGCAAAGGAATATTGGATCTCAACACCTATAACGTTGGTACGTTCACACATGGTCTTAGCCTGGATTCCCACCCAAATCCTCCAATCTGGCCTCAGAACCACCCCCCGAAGGGTGGCGGCTCTCGCTGGGTCCTTCTAGCCTTGACTTGGATGCTCAAGTTGAGTATTGGGCCAGGCTGGTTGCTGATTGCAGTGTCATGCCTGCTGTTAATAACTGTAAAGTGCTAACATGGGGTCTGGTGCAGAGTAAGTGCTAGATGAATGTTTAATGTTGTTATTCCAAACATCATCATTCCAGAGATCTGCTGGGGTTTCCCACGCTATTTTAAGAGGAGCTGGGCTGTTGGCCTGGCTGTGATGGAGCATGGAGTTAGGAGTGTCCGGTTGTAAGCCCAGCTCAGCCTCTCAGTTGCTATGAGACCCTGGATCTGTCACTTCTCTCTGAACCTCCACTTGCTGGCTGCTCAGCTGGACATGGGGAAACCTTGGCCGGCCCACCTTGGAGTCTGGTGCAAGGGGAGATGTGAATGCACAGACCACGCACACAGGCACATCCAACGGTACCAGTGATAGTCTCCTCCTCCGAGACATCCATCTGGGCCTGACCAGGCCCGCTTTTAGGTGGGGATGCAGCAGCTTCCGCACGAAGGGACGGAAGGCAGTGAGAACACCCTGGGCCAGAAGCCCACACAGCGCTCCTCTCCGAGCAGCCGTGTTTCCACAGCTCCGTGCAGTCCATCCAGGCGTTAGCCTGGGCCTATTCCTACCAGTGTTTTTGCTGGGGAGGCCTGAGCAGGGTCCCAAGCCTCAGATAACAATAATGCCAGGAACTTTCTGCTTCTAGGGTCAGCTCTTTGCTTTCTCCACTTATTACCTGTTTGTTTTTTTCTTGACAACACCTGATAGGGTAGGTAAGAGAGGGATTCTTGGTTCCAGTTAACAGGTGAGAAAACCAAGCCCCTAAGTGACCACAATCCCTGCCCGAGGTCCCCAGCAAGTTCATGGCTGAGCTGAGACTCACTTGTGTTGATTTGTGTATCGTCTGCCCCGTGTTTGCAGGGCACAGGCACGTGGCTGAGTGGTTACGAATAGGAGCCTCGGAGCCGGGTCTGACTCGAGCCTCAGCTTTGCCGTGACTAGCTGTGCGACCCTCCATGTGTCACTTCCCCTCAGTGTGTCTCTGTTTCCTCTCCTGTAAAATGGGTGTGACAAGAGTATTACCCCAGAAGGCCGTGATAAAGATTGAATGAGATACAGTGTGTGTAATCTGCTTAGAACATTGCCTAGCATATACAAGCCCAGAGATCTTAGTGACTAATGTTACTTGGCAGATACTTACCCTCTCGTGGCCTTCATTTTCTTACCTAGAAAACAATTTTTCTGCAGAGAGAATCTGTTCCATGCCTCCCTCCCACCTCCTGGTGGCTGCTGGCCACCCCCGGGGTCCCTTGGCTTGTGGCTGCATCACTCCAGTCTCTGCCTCTGTCTTTAGTGGCCGCCATCCCTGTGTCCGTGTCTCAAGTTTCCCTCTTCTTTCTCTGACAAGGACACTGGCTCTTGGATGACTCCAGGATGGCCTCATCCTGAGATCCTTAAGTACATCTTCAAAGACCCCGTTTCCAACTGTGTTCACCTTCCTAGGCACCAGGGCTTGGGAGAACACAGCTCAGGCTGCTGCACAGCTTGCGCAGTGACGTGTGGAGTGCAGACACTGCCTGGCACAAAGCCCACGTCCCCGTCGGCACTGCCCACGCAGTGCCATTTGGGCTCGTGACAGACGTGGCTCGGGCAGCGTGCAGGCTGGTCTTCGTGGCTCTCTAACAGGCTGACCAGGGCTTGTGTTATTCTCTCACCAAGTGAAAGCCCCACACGGGAAAAACCAGAAGCCTTTTGTCTTTATCCTGGAGCCCAAGAAGCAGGGTGACCCCCCGGTGGAGTTCGCCACGGACCGGGTGGAGGAGCTCTTCGAGTGGTTTCAGAGCATCCGGCAGATCACCTGGAAGATCGACACCAAGGTAGGCCCTTGGCTCAGCTGGGCCCAGGTGGGCCTGGTGTGCTCTGCTGAGATGTGGGTGGGTCTCGGCAGCAGGAGGTGCGGGCCCGGGGGCCACACAGAATTCAGGGAGGCGATGGGGTGGGTTCGGATAATAGGAGCGCCAATCATTTTGAAGAGGAAGGGATGTTGGAGGTCCCCTGGAAGCTGGGGCTAGTGCAGACCTTCAGAAGTCAGAGTGTGCGCAGCGACTCTTGATGTTTGGGGCCATAGCTTGACAAGAGAGTTTTGCCTTCCTTATTTTGAGTGTTTTCTTGTCTCTAAACGTTGTTCAAAGCCGGCGGGATCCCTCCGACAGCAAGCATGCCCCGAGCTCACCTCCCTGGGCCTGCAGTGGCCCTGGGAAAATGTCATCGACAGGACCCATTCTTTCCCTCCAGAAGTTTGTGTTGTGGAGGAACTTCCACTCTAGATGGGCGTGGACTTTATAGGGTCATTCACCGGAGCTTAGTGTTGGGCTGGACGTGGTTTGAGAAGGGTCCTGGGTAAGAGCAGGAGGGGTAGTTCTAGGCAGGGCTGGTCCCTGGGCAAGTCACTAAACTTCTCTGGGCCTGTTTCCTTGTTTGCAAAATGAGGAGCCAAAGGTGAAATGAGATGAAGCGTGAGAAGTGCTAGGCTGGTGCCTGACGTACATCAAGTGCTCAGCTCATGATGGTATTTAGTCACCACATTGTTGTCACACCAGGAGGGCATGGGGAGGTGTAAGGTGCCGTCTGCTCTTTCCTGTGAAAGAACTGGGAAGAAATTTCAGGGTTTCCCATATGCACACGTGCTTCTAAGATAGGTCTTGACCCAAAGGACTGGTTTTAAAGTTTTCCCAGGATCTCTTGGGCCTTTGTGACCTCTGGTTATAGTTGATGGTCTTCCTCCTTTAGTGTACTGGGAGGACGGCAGCAGCCCGGTCTTTCCTTGCCCCTGGGGGACCTCACACTCGGCCAGTCTCTGGTCACCTTGACTCACCCTTTCAACAGCCTAAAGTGATGTCCTCTTACTAAGAAGACTTTCTACAGAGAGCTGGTAGGAAGAGCACCCTCCCTTGTAGGACCTGTCATCTTTCCTGTCCCAGGGTCTAGTCACTGGCTCATATATGAGTCCTAATTCTTCCCTTGTCTTGTTACACCATCACCAGATACTTAGGATGAGCTGTGGTCAGCAAGTTCCCATCTTTCCTGGTCAGGGCATCTCATTTGCCTCCGGGCCTTCCATGTAGAACTGCTCTGAGGCACAGGGGGGTGCCACCGTACCAAGGTTCATTTGAAAGATCATTTTCCCCTAACTTCTTCCAGGTGTGTTCTCATTGCCGGTTGAATGGTTGTCATCATGAACTGAATGGCACCATTTGCCAGCATGTGACCCTCCTAAGCATGTTCTAGGATTTGTGATTCTGGGCCCCTAAAGCTGAGAATGGAGAAAACACCACTGACGAAGCCCTTAGCAGTTGTTCTCCGTAGACTTTATTCTGAGGCACCCAAACCGCCCCTCAAAGTGGTCTGAGTGTGGGGCTCAGCGGTATAGGCATGGCGATGGCACCCTCCTCCACCCGGTGCATCCCAGCTCTCCACCGCTATTCATGGAGGAAAATGTGACTTCACTCCAAGGTTCTCTGCCCCTTTCTCTCCTCTCCTGCATAAGGCTTCGGAAATTAAGCCTAGCTGTTCAAGGCTGCTGTCCTCTCTTTGATCAACATTCCTCTCTAATTGGTTTTTATAGCTGCTAAGATTTCATGAGAAAAGCTTTTTAAAGTCTTATTATAGTAGTATATGAAGGTTAAAAAAAAACAGGAGTCACTGGAATTGACGGAGTCTTGCTCTGGGCACAACCAGCTGTAAGAAGAGCTGGTGCGGGAACAGGAAGGAGGCCCCATCCTGCCTTTGGGAGACCGAGGTGAGGTGAGCTCTCAGCTCACTGCTGGGAGCTCCTCACCGAGGCTTCACTGTCGTGCCTGCCCATAAGAACACGATCAGGGACCTGTAATTTTACACAGTCCCTGGGCTCCTTCAGTCCATGGCACAAGACCAGTCACTAAGATCCATCTGGTTAGTGAATTTCCAAAGCCTGCCCATGCAATGGGTTGTGACTTCATATTCTGAGATGGCCTGGCAGGCAAATTCTGCCATTTTTCAGAATAATTGTTATAAGATTTTGAGGAAGCAAGTGGTATTTCATCTTAAACTAATATGTCTCCTGCTAAGGTTGGAAAAAGTGAAGCCCATAGCTTGTCATTGCTCTGTGCTTTGTGAGACCAAAGTTCCATAATTCACCATAGGTATGTCCCTCCCACACACACATTTAAAGCAATTCTGTTGTCATCAGAGGTGAACTGTGTTGTTGCTGGGGTTTTCTGTCTTCTCACCACCCCATGGTGAAACCACCCAGAATACAAAGCCAAGTTGATACAAGGTTCAGGAGAAAACACCTGAAGTCCGAAAACAAGTAAGGCTTCTGTTTTCCTCATGGCATTTTGCTATTAACTATGTGGCTGACATCTTTGCCACTTATTCTGGCCCATCCCACCTACAACAACCCCTTCTAGCCCTACCATTATGGCTTGCATTCAGGAAGTGTGGAAAGGGCTGGTGAAAGTTAGGCATGCATAGATGAGCTAGAACAAATTTCGGAGGGTTACAGTCACGTTCTAATCTGTCCTGGTGATGTGTTCACTGCTGGGGCTCATATAAAAGGCTTTGCCGGTCATTGCCAAGGTCCACTTTGGTCCCAGGATTTATGTGAGCACTTAGGAATTGAAGGCATTCTTATAGAAGAAATCAGGTCCCACACCCGCTTGTGTAAAGAGTGAACTTTTTCTATCCTTTGCCTGGGGGACATTTCTGAGTGGCGCTACAAGCCTGGAGGAGTGGTAAGGCCTCCTTGTCTAATTCTCTAAGAGTGGAGTACTCGTCTTAGCCTTAAAGTTGAGGAAACTGAGGTGCAGAGAGAGAGTGTCTATGACTTGCCCTGTTGGCCCAGCTAATAAATAGCAGGGCCCACTTTCAAACCCATGTCTCTGATTGGTTTCCCCTGTCATTAACACTGTGTTAGTAGCCCCCCTCACTACCTGCCACCTGAATGCTTGTTCCCCACAGGGTGCTGCTCCCAAGGGACGTGTCTCAGTGGGGAAACAGGGTGTGGGCAATAGTGATGAATAGCATCAATGCAGGACAAGGGACAGTGTAAGGCTGAGCAAGGCCAAGTGTGGGTGAAATGATGAGCACTCTGGGAGATTTGAGGAAGGCAATATCCTTTTCCAGTCCTGGCTAGAGTAATCCAGGAAAGCTCCCTGGAGAAGGAATGATCTGGGCAGGGTCCAAGAGGAGGGAACTGATGGAATGCAGAGGAGAGAGGACAGGAGCTGCAGGGTGAGGAGCCAGGAGGTCACTGCTGTGATTCAGGGGACCTGGGATATGAACTCTGGGGCATTTTAGAGAAATCAGAGGCAGGAAGAGGCTGTGCACACTTCCTCAGCCTCAGAGGAGAGGGGTGCAGGGGACAGCAAGTTATAAGAAGGATGCTGTGGTCTACAGAGCCCAGGAGGACATGAAGTCATGGGCTTGGAGAACTAGAATTGGACGAACTCTAACAGTGGTTTTAGGGGAAGGGACAGGCCAGGGAGCAGAGGGTTAAGGAGAATGGTGTGGTGACAGACACCAATCCTGGGTGGAAATAATGTGGTCAAGAATTTCGGTAGGAAGAGGAAGGGAAGAGAGGAGGGGCAGGGGCCAGGAAAATATTCAACCATGTCAAAGATCTGAGCATGCAGGAGGGCCAAGAGGAGTGAAAGGGGAAGCAGAGGAGAGGAAGGCCTGCCAGGTGAGCTGGGGCGATGGGATTTCGCGGGTGCTGGCTTGAGTTCTGAAACTAAGACAGTTGGCCCCCAACAGGAAAACAACATGAAATACTGGGAGAAGAACCAGTCGATCGCCATCGAGCTCTCGGACCTGGTCGTTTACTGCAAACCAACCAGCAAGACCAAAGACAATTTAGGTACTGTCTCCCATGACTGCCTCCAGACATGGTGGAACGCGTTTCCTCTTTGAGGGTGGCATGTCAGAGGGCACAGCGAGTGTGGCTCCTGCTCATTCTGCACTGCTCTAGGTAGAGCGTCCTCCTGAATTAGCCCTTAGGGCCATGGTGCTCGTAACAGGCCCTTCTGATAGCTTTAGGAGGAAAACCCTCTCAGAGGGAAGGTTGTTCATTTCCTCCTGTTTCTATAACAAGTTAACTACAAACTTGGTGGCTGAAAACAACATATATATTTATGCTCTGGTCTCCTGGAGGCCAGAAATCTGAAGTCAATATCTCTAGGCTGTGGGAAGATTTCAGCCACTCCCTTCAGGGAAGAGTATGTTCCTTGTCTCTTCCAGCTTCTGGTGGCTGCACCACTCCAATCTGCCTCTCAGTCACATGGCCTTCTCTTCTATGTGGTCAAAATATCTCCCTATTATAAGGACCCTGTGGTAACATTGAGGGCAAAGATAATCTCTCCATGACAAGCTCCTTAATTTAATTATATCTGCAAAGTCCCTTTTGCCATAAAAGGCTGCATATTCACCGGTTCCAGGGATTAGTATCCAGCACAGGATTAAAAAATGGCTCTTCTACCAGATTCTCTAAAGTAGCCAATTCTTTGATCTTAGAAGGATCCCATTCACATTCTCTTCCCCCTTTCTTTGAGCAGATCCTATCTTTGATCTCAAGAACTTGTGATTCCAGAGAACCAGTACTAAACCCCTGAGTTAATGGTCGCTGGGAGGCACCTCCACTCCCCAGGTTTCTGGGCTGTCCCACCACAGCTGGATGTGAAGTAGCAAAGCTTCATCCAACAAAGAATTGTTTGCATATTCCCATCCCTCCCCCCCATTCAGTGCCCCCTCCTCCAAGAGGCTTGTTGACTCATCTGTATCTACAGTACCTTTGATGAGAAAGCGCTCCTAAGATCGGCTACGTGCTGACCCCTGAGGCCATGCCCCCTTTCTATAATTGTACCATTTCTGTGTTTTCTGGTGCAAGGCTGCTGGTAATTTTAAACAAAAAGGAAACTACAGTAATCCTAGATGAAAAGGTTGCGGGAACACTCGGCACTTTTAATAGCTAGGCTCCCCGAAGCGCAGGAGCCCACAGCAGTCCCAATTATGGCAATAGCATCAGAAGCACGTGCGCGTCTTGTCACAGAGATTCCTGGTTTCCTTTTGTAAGCCTCTGCACTAAGAAAATGCAGGAGACACAAAATAAGCCGTGCCTCTGTCGCTGTGTGCAGAAAATCCCGACTTCCGAGAAATCCGTTCCTTTGTGGAGACGAAGGCCGACAGCGTCGTCAGACAGAAACCCATCGAGCTCCTGAAGTACAATCAGAAGGGCCTGACCCGTGTTTACCCGAAGGGACAGAGGGTGGACTCCTCCAACTACGACCCCTTCCGCCTCTGGCTGTGCGGCTCCCAGATGGTGGCACTCAATTTCCAGACTGGAGGTAAAGTGGGGCTTCCTGTGGCCACTAAATCTAAGATGGTGGTGGTGTCAGTCCAGGCAGTCTGCTGGGGCCACCGAGGGGATGTGGCGTCCAGAACATGTGATTTGTTTGAGGAACAGGTCCAACCAGCATGCGAGGGTGAGGGCCATCGGTTGAATAGAGTGATTGAGGGAGCTGATGAGCACGCCTGACGCTAGGCACTTGTATTTGGCAGGTTCCATGATGCAAGTGACAACACTGAGTGAGTCTGGATTGAGAGAAAGGAAATGCATTAGCTCATGTAATTAAAAAGCTCAGGGGTTGTATCAGCTCCAGGCACAGTGGATGAAGGTGATCAGTGACTTTTTTCAGCGCTCTCCTCCTTTCCTGGTGCATCTCTGAGGACTACATGCTGGGAGAACCAGCATGCAGAACTCCTTTACACAAATGGTAGCATAAATTACAGTGTTTTGGACTTTAGGTGTTGGTTAAGCCTCTTTTGGGGATCTCTTCGTCAGTGGTGTCCTCTCTCTGGCTTTTATGCCTGTGTAGGATCCCACTGACTAGAACCATCATTTATTCAGCTGCCCCCTGCTGAGGCACATTTAGGTTACTCCCCATCTTTTGCTATTCCAGATGGCACTGCCTTCTGTAACCTTCTGTGAGCATCGCGTCACAGATGCGGCGCTGCATCTGTCAGACAATTCTCAGGCAGGCAGGGTGCGTCAAACATCACTAGCGTTTTGATCAACCTGGCCCTGAGGACAACCACTGAACACCTGTATCCAGTGGTGCCTGAGCTGAGACACTCGGCCACACGCCTCCCTAGAGATTGTGTGTGCGATTGCAAACTGGTAATGCATTTGAATACATCCTTCTGGCATAACTCCATCAACTTAGTTTTATCACACTTTCTAATCTTTGCCCACCTGATTGATAGATGAAAACTGCTGTCACCTGTCATTGAAGCTTCCCTTATTGGTTTTGCCCTTATGAGTCACAGGAGCAGTTTCTCATGTATTTAGGAAGCACTTGCTTTTTCTTTTCTACAAACTGTTCACGCTTCTGACCCAGCTGTTCTAATGGGGTGTAGGTATTTATAGCGCACACATATCAGATCTCTTAGTAGGTTAACTTTATATGTACAGGGTGTCCCAAAAAATGTACACACACTTTCTTTCTGATAGCTCAATTGATGTTTGTTTCTTTTCAGATTTAACCCATTGGAATGAATAATTATTCAAAGTGTGTATACATTTTTGGGGGACACCGTATATTTATTTGACATTTGAGTTAGAAGGATTTTTCTTTCCACAGCATGTCTTAACTTTTGCGGAAATTTTTTCCTCTATAGACATATTTTTAATTATCTTTTTTTTAATGTTTCATACTTGGAAAGTGTTTCCTGGTCTGATAATTTTTTTAAAAAGCTCATATTTTTCTCCCAGTAATATGAGTTTTCCATGGATTTTTAAAAAAATCCATATTTTGAGTTTAGATATCTTAACAACTGGCTTAAATTATTTTTGGAAAAATGAGCAAATCATTCCCCACCTGACACCACCTGGCCCAGGAGGCCAGCCTTTTCCTGCCTGACTTCCATCAGCAGTGCCCTTTCCTTCCCAGACAAATACATGCAGATGAACCAGGCCTTGTTTTCACTCAACGGGAGGACCGGCTACGTCCTGCAACCCGAGAGCATGAGGACGGAGAAGTACGACCCCATGCCGCCCGAGTCCCAGAGGAAGATTCTGATGACCTTGACAGTCAAGGTAAGTGACGCCTGTCATTTTGTTTAAACCATCACATGGTTTGAGGATTTAAATTACAGTGCACCCCAGAGGAGAAAGGGAGACAGACCCTCTCAGATCCATGTTGGACACCTTACTCATGTCATCTGCGGGGCTAAGGTATGAATCCAGCTCTTGCAGGGTTCAGGAGGGTATCTCCTGGGTCCCAGCGAGGACAGATTCTCGACAGGAAAACGGACCTTTGGTCTTTATAGAGGGGAGTGTTTGTCCCCACAGTGGCCATATTTAAGGGTGAAAGCTTTTTAAAATTCATTCAACTTTCAGAGAATGTATGGTCTCTTTATGAGAATTTTTGTTTTTCCTCTTTATGCAAGGTAGAAAAAAAGTTGCATTTCTCATAAGATTAAGGAGGGGAAAAAATGAAGCTTTTGCAACCAAAGGCCTTTAAAAGAAAATCACACACACTCCCCCATCCTTTCCTGGGAGCTCTCCCTGTGGGTGCGCACCTGGGCATGGGCGGATGCGTTTTTGTGCTCAGGTGAGGTCCTCCTGTTGATTCTGATGGCCTGGGCGCCCTGCTCCTAGCTCAGCTTAACACAGGGGTGGGGAACATCAGGCCCTGCCAAGGCATTAGGGGTGGTTAATTAAATGTTTGATCAAATATAGCAGGCTAATTTTTAAGGTGATAATTTTGTAAGGCTCACAAATGGTGTTATAAATACCCAAATGGCCCTTGGCAGAGAAAAGGTTCCCCACCCCTGTCCTCACAGCTGTAGGAATCCACCCCCATTTTCTCATCCACGAGAAGGAAACAGTGGTGGGATCCACTTGACAAGGTTGTCAGGACTTCTCCAATGAAGAAATGGAGGCTGGTTTGAACTCATGTGGTCTGACCCTAGAATCCACCTAGCTCCCTGCCAGCCCACCCACGCAGAACTTGTTATCTCTTCCCAGGGTGGGTCTGGGAGAATCCCAGTACTTACCTTTGGTCTCCTAGGTTCTCGGGGCTCGCCATCTCCCCAAGCTCGGACGAAGTATCGCATGTCCCTTTGTGGAGGTGGAAATATGTGGAGCCGAATATGACAACAACAAGTTTAAGACGACGGTTGTGAGTAAGTCGCCTGGGTACATCCTTCTCTTAAACTTCAAGCGAGTTGAGTCACATGTTGGGGGGGTTGTAAGGCACGTTGTTTGGCCGTGTCTTTTCCTTCGTCCCTTTTGCTCACTGTGGTTCAGCTTGGGGAGGGGAAACGGGACCACGTGATTAGTCGGATTGTACCCCTTGCTGTGATGCTCTGCCCCTAACGCAGGCAGCAGGGCCCTCGCTCTGTGCCACAGCCCCACCCGCTTCATCTCCTTAGCCCAAGACAGGAGCAGAGACACAGAGGATGTGATGCCTGACCCACAGGCTGCAGCCTAACCCGGGGGATCTTTTCCCACAGAGGGCAGGGAGACCTAGGAATGCTTGTTCTTCTACTTTATCCAGGAAGACACCGTGAACTGGCAGGCTGGGGTCACTGCTCCTGGTGAAAGGTGGCTCACTGGCAGCTCACACGCTAATCAGTGAAACTGGTGTTTGTGGAGGGTGGCAGGTTCTCCCCTGACAACCACAGACCCACGCTGGCTCTACCTCTTCAGACGGCCTGACCCACCCCCTCAGCTCTTCCGTGCCCACCATTCCTTCTCTGCTGCGGCCTCCCTTCCGCATCCTGGGGAGTTGAGATGGGAGCTGTATAAAGGGGTCTCCCCCGCCTTACTCAGGCCTGTGACAACCGCTTTACCACGATTGCTACTGGAAAAAAGATTATTCCTATTTTCTTAGATCAGTGATTGGCAAACTCATTAGTCAACAGAGCGGCAAACCGTGGCTCACGAGCCACCCGCAGTTTGCTGACCACTGTCTTAGATGCATATTTACACAGTTGCTAAGGAGATTCAAAGCCCAGCCGATGCATGTAAAGATGGTTTTCCCAGGAGGGGGCAGGACGAATGGCGTCTTTAATAAGCTTTGATCACCTTCCAGATGACAATGGCCTAAGCCCTGTTTGGGCTTCAACGCAGGAGAAGGTGACATTTGAAATTTATGATCCAAACCTGGCATTTCTGCGCTTTGTTGTGTATGAGGAAGATATGTTCAGCGACCCCAACTTTCTCGCTCATGCTACTTACCCCATTAAAGGAATCAAATCAGGTAAGCGGCTTCTCATTAAGAGGTTCGGCTTGGGCTAGCATTGTTCTGTGGTCCGTGCTGCTGGATTAAAAAGAATGAAAACGCATTTTCCCTGGTTTTTCTGAAGTCACTGCAAAACCAATTAGGAGGCTTAGGCGGCTGATCTCGTGGTAGTGCCCGTGGCACACGGGCAGGCCCTCATTCAGCACAGGCACGGGGAAGGTGACGGAATTGGACTGTGAGTTGATTTTCCACCTGGCACTGTGGTTTGATTTCATTTGGGAAGGTGAGAAGCTGATGCCTGTCCTCAGCCAGGGGCTAGCTGCTAGTTGGGCCTCCCACCCTCGCTCTGGCTGGGAAGGAGAAGGCCTTCAGCAATGGAGTGAATTACCATCATAGGTCATAGGTCTGCCTCTTCCGAGTCAGCTGGGCAAATTGCTGAAGCTTCAGGGCTTCACTTGCCTCTTTTTTTCAATTGTAACTTTCTTTCATGCTGAACAAAACACAAAACCCCTTATACTTTGAGAAGGGGCATTTTATATTTGCCTGGGCCCAAGCTGGGTCATGTGACCAGCTGCTGGGAATCAGGAGACTGAGTCGCACAGCTCCAGGCCAGACAGACTCCCCCAGGCAGGAGGAGATTTGGGGCAGATGAGCTTGGTGCCGCTTCCTGTATAGTTTCTCTAATTCATTTTCCTGCCGGATTTTATGTAGAATGTTGCCAAACAGACCCGCACTTGATGTTGAATTCCCTTCTTCCCCTTTCTTAGTATTTGAGACATAAGATCATATAGATCCTTCTGGATTCCTCATGAGGTCACTGTTTCCCTGTTTTCTAAGCATTCTTTTCTCGATGTTGTTTGGAAACTTTTGGTCCTGTTTCCTGGGGGTCTTTCCCCCCAAACGTAGAACATAATGGATATTCCCTACATTTCTAGATGATAAGTCTGATCATTTCCATCACTGGGCACTTGCCAGGCATGCTGGGGATTCTGGTTAAGAACATGCAGGTCCCTGAGCCCATTCCTAGGTGTGGATTCAGCTGGTCCAGGTTGGGCCCTAGGAATCTGCGTGCTTAGCCAGCTCCTCAGATGGATCCCAGGATGGCACTTGAGAAAACTGAGCTAGACTGAGGCTGCCCATCTTATTATCATCAAGGAAACAAATTCTTAAGCAAATGAGTAGATTAAACAAGAACCCTAGAAATGTTTAAACTGCCTGCTTTTTAGTACTTTAGAAATATCCCGCTTCCTAATTTACTCTAATAAGGATAGCAAATGCTCATTTTAAGTCCCAGAGGCCTTATATTGTGCAACCCCTCTTGGTTAACTTGCCCACTACATTAAACCCAGCAATTTAGGTACAGTTCTTAACTTTGTAATTTGCCTCTTTTAAAATAAATAAGGCTTAGGACCAATTCCTTTTTAGGGTAACTGCCCATGTCCACCCTGCATGTGGACTCACCCAGCTGTTACATATGTCCCCTGGAAGGCTAAGGGCCATGAGCACCGCAGCCCCTCCCAGCTCCTTGAGGAGATCAGAGCCTTTTTACCTGCCACCACACTGTGTCGTGTTATCTAGAAAATGCTATGGCTTAGCTTGAAGATTTAAAAAACAAAGACTAAAACTTCAAGGAGGATGGAAACTGTGACTCTCCCTGTTCCAGCTTTGACAATGCCTGGCACATCCATATTCATGGAGGAAATGAAATAAAGTGAACAACCCCTTTGTGCAGAAGGCATTGGGGGCCTTCTGAACGCAAAAATAAACTTTGCCCATTGTCATTAGGGATGCGCTTAAGCTTTTAAGCCAGCTGGGCCCGGGGAAGGAAGGAAAACATCATTTATTGTGTGAGGTGCCTTAAACTCTTTCCCCTTTAATCCTCATAGCAATCGGTGAAAGAGGTTTTATCACCTCTGCTTTTTAAACAGGAACACGTGGGGGCCTAGAGATGTTAATGAACTTGCTCAAGGTCACACACCTGTAAGACGACGGCTGGATCCAAACCTAGGAATGTCTGACCTCAAACCCTGTGTTCTTCCAGCTGTCCAGGCCTCCTCTACTCTTCCTAAGCCAAAATACTGCTCTTACTTCAAAAGAAGTCGCTAGTCCCCTTTCCTCTGTGACACAACTAGAAACAAACTCTGTTTTTGGTGAAACTGGCAAACACCTTTCAGTCCCAATTCCCAGTGTACATGAAGGGCTGCTTGTATCCATGAGACCTGGGCAGTGAGGGGAGGTACACGGAGCTGGAGGCAAAGGGGACCGAACACACTCTTCTCCACATGCTGAGTGCAGCAGTCCCACTTTACTTGGAACCATGTTAGTGGAGGGCACGGGCTGCCTGGCAGCCTCCCCAGACACCATGGAGCAATCAGATTCCAGTACATTCGAACAGTCTGTCAACAGACTGCCTTCTTCCCCACTGTCCACAGACCAGCTCCTTAGAGATTCAGGATCTCAGGCCCTACTCCAGCCCTCCTGACTCAGAATCTGCATTTTAAGAAGACCCACAAGTTGTTCACACCTTCGTTAAAGTTGAGGAAGCACTAAGCTAGACTGCAAGAATTCTGAGGGGATCCAGGCAAAAGTCACCAAGCATACAAACCAACAACCGAATTCCCATCACCTGTGTAAAGGGCAAATAGGTCAGAAAACTTCTCTACAGCAGTATTCCAGGAGAACAATGTCCCCAAAATCCTCCAGGGAAAAGACTAAGACTCGGGAGTTTTAAACTCACTCACTGGCACTCAGGCATAAAATTAAAGGGCGGATGCATTCAAACATGCACAGTTCAGGGATTACATGTCCCAGGAGTTCATATTGAAGAGAACAAAGAAGACACATCTACCAGCCAAGATATCAACAGAAAAATTCAGTAAAAGGGTGGTGAGAATTGAACATTTTTTTAAATTATGCATTTCATTGTATCAATTTTATATCAGAAAAAGAACATAGTAAATAAATGTTGAGCACTAGCTAATGAGATGCACGCTGACATATTCAGGGGGAAGTGTACAGATGTCTTCATCTCACTTTGAAATACACACGATAGCTTGATGGGTGGAGAAATGTGATAAAAAGGTATAGTAAAAGGTTAATGATGAGATCTAGGTAATCGTTATACAAGTGTTCCTTATAATATTCTTTTTTAGCTTTGCTGTATAAATGTCAGAAAAATATAACCAAGCCTCCCTTTGTGGGAGAATTATGGTTATAAAATGGAACATACATTATACACCATGCCAGTGTAGAAATAATGCAGTTTTACCAAATTAGGGGGAGAAAAGGTGTACAGGGTGTGTAAGCATGCCAATATCCTCATCTTAAGCAGTGGAAAGCAATTGATTCAATAGATACTATTCACAGGTTATAAACCAACTGATAGTAAAAGGTTCTCTAAGAGCTCCACCCAGGTTCTCTGGCTGACCTGCAGGCCCCAGCAGAAAGAGGAAGGCACCATGGTATGCATACAAAGTTGGCTCCTCCACCAGGAGATTGATCCAGTGGGTACAGCAGGATGCTGCTTTTTACACCCACTGGGCTGCACACACAAGGGATTCGCCCTGTCCACAAAGACGTGGCAAAACTTTGCAGTGCCCATACACAGAGCTGCCCCAGGCAGTGAGTAAGGTCCTGCTGTATGCTTTTTCTCTGGGTAGGGCAGCCTTTCATGCAGAGTCATTAGGTCATTGAGAAACAGGCTTGCAGAGTAGTCCCGCCCAGACCCTGCTCTAAGGGTGGACAATTAAAGCAATCGGACATGCACACAGGGCTGCTGGCACAGCTGAGCACAGGAGCGGCACTGCCTTGAGAGGGAGCAGAACAAGCAAAGTGCAGCTGTGCATACACCATACCTGCCCCCTCAGAGACAGGGCAGAACTGGCGGGGCATTAAGACACAAGCATGAAAAGCAGCCCCACCCAGGCCCTGACTCTGTTCTGATCACAGATAGAGCAACAGGGCACACCAAGAAGGTACCTAGCCGTCCCATCTACATCAGGTAGCCTCACCCAGATTAGAAGGGCAAGGAAGCACACACAGCAGACTGGCTCCACTTGGAACTGATTTCTCAGGCCAGGAGACACCCAAGGCACCTCACATGCCTGCTCTGAATACAATGGGACTGCCGAAACTATGCAACCCCTGGTCTACACAGAGACCACTCTTTCAAGACTGGGATGGATAGTTATTCTATCCAACTCATAGGAACAAACACAGTAAGTCAAACAAAATGGAGAAACAGAAGAATTTGACCCAAATGAAATAATAAGAAAAATCTCCAGAAAAAAACAACCAATGAAATGGATATAAGTAATTTGCCTGATAAATAATTCAAAGAAATGGTCATAAGAAAGCTCAATGAACCTGGTCATGCAGTAGAGGAACTCAGCACCCCAACGAAGAGAGAGAAAATGTAATAGAGAAGCAATCAGAGATGAAGAATACAGAAGGAATTGACAGAAGATTAGTTAATACAGAATAATGGATTAGCTACCTGGAAGACAGAATGGAAGAAATCATCCCATCAGAAAAGCAAAATGAAAAAAAAATTTTAATGAGGATAATATAAGAGATCTTTGAGATAATATCAAACATCTTAACATTTGCATTATAGGGAGTCCAGATGGAAAAGAAAGAGAGAAAGGGGCAGAGAGAATATTTGAAGAAATAATGTTTGAAAACTATCTTAATTTAGCAAAGGAAACAAATATCCAGGTCCAGGAAGCAAAGAGAGTTCCAAAGAGACCCACATCAAGACATATTGTAATTATACAAGGTAAAAGTTAAAAATGAGAGACACTCTTAAAGGCACCAGGAAGGAAACATCAAATCACATATAAGGGAAACCCCATAAGGTTATCAGCTGATTTCTCACAAGCAACTTTACATGCCAGAAGGTAGTGATGGAGATATTTAAAGTGCTGAAAGAAAGGAATGTATCCAACTACTATGCTGAAATTAATACAGAATACTATTCAAAATAAACTGTAATTGAAAAATAAACTAAAAAAGAATCTATAACCTAGAGTACTATATCTAACAAGGTTATCATTCAGAGTTGAAGGAGAGATAAAAGATAAAGATTTTCCTAAACAAGAAAAACTAAAGGAGTTCATAACCAGTAAAATGGCCTTATAAGAGATGTTAAAGGGTTTTTTCTTTATGCAAAAAAAGAAAAGGCCACAACCAGAAATAAATACAGGAAAGAAAAAATTTTCACTGGTAAAGGCAAATATAAATAATCTCAGTGAATCCACCACTTAAAAAACTAATATGAAGGTTAAAAGACAGTAGTAGCAAAATTAACTATAACTACTATAAATAATCAGGGGCTACACTAAACAAAAAGATAGAAAACATGATATTAAAAACAGAACTGGGGAGCAAAAATATAGTGCTTTCAGAATATGATTGAACTTAAATGCTTATCAGCTTAAAATAGACTGATCTATCTACACACGCACACACACATATACAGATAGATAGATAGATATGAACCTCATGGTAGCCATAAACCAAAAAGAAAACCAACAAATTAAAAGGAAAGAGATCAAGAAGAAGAAGAAAGGAGCAGCAAAGAACAAAACAACCAAAACAAAAAACAAAAAAAACACATGTCAACAGGCACATGCTCATCAATAATTACTCTATGTATAAATGGACTAAACGCTCCAATCGAAAGACATAGGGTGGCAGAATGGACAAGAAATCAACCTGTCTATACGCTGCTTGCAATATACTCATGTTAGATTGAAAAACACATACAGACTGACAGTGAAGGGATAGAAAAATATATTCCATGCAAATAGAAACAAAAAGAAAGCTGGGGTCTCAATACTCACATCAGGCAAAATAAACTTCAAAACAAAGAATGTAAAAGGAAACCAAGAAGGACATTACATAATTTTAAAGGGGTCAACCCAAGAAGAGGATATAACAATTGTAAATACCTATGCACCCAACATAGAAGCACCCAAGAATATAAAGCAAATGTTAACGGACATAAATTAACAGTAATACTTTAGTGGTTGGCGACTTTAATATTACACTAACCTCAGTGGATAGATCATTCAGACAGAAACTTAATATAGAAATAATGGCCATAAATTCCACATTAGGCCAGTTTGATTTGATAGACATTTAAGAGCATTTCACCCCCAAATTG
The DNA here is from genome assembly GCF_963455305.1 of Plecotus auritus. NCBI lineage: Eukaryota > Metazoa > Chordata > Mammalia > Chiroptera > Vespertilionidae > Plecotus > Plecotus auritus. The sequence goes on from NC_137785.1 coordinate 21,383,045, forward strand.
TAGATTACCCATGGACCATTTTCCAGGATAGATCACATACCTACAAGGCCACAAAACAAGCCTCAGTTAATGAGAGAAGATTGATATTATATCAACATATTTTCTAACTACAATGGCACGAAACTAGAAATCCACTACTGGAAGAAAACTGAAAAAATCATAAATACATGGAGATTAAACCAAATGCTTCTAAACAACCAGTGGGTCAAAGAGGAAGTCAGGAAGGAAATCAAACACTACCTTGAGACAAATGAAAATGAAAATACAACCTTACAAAATTTATGGGATGTAGCAAAAGCACTTACTACAGGAAAGTTTCTAGCTATACAGGCCTACCTCAAGAAGGAGGAAAAATCCCACATAAAATATCTTAATTTGCACATGAAGAAACTAGAAAATGAGGAACAAACAAAACCCAAAGTAAGTAGAAGGAAGGAAATAATAAAGATCAAAGTGGAAATAGAAAAAACAGTAGATTCATGAAAATAAGGGCTGGTTCTTTGAAAGGATAAATAAAATTGGCAAGCCTAGCAATACTCATTAAGCAAAAAAAAAAAAAAAAAAAAGAATACAAATAAATAAAATAAGAAATAAAATCAGAAATGAAAAATTTTTCCTTCCTGTATTTCTGGTTGTGGCCTTTTCTTTTTTGCATATTTTACAGTCAACATCACAGAAATACAAAGGATCATTAAAGAATACTATGAACAATTATATGCCAACAAATTAGAAGAAATACTACCTTCCAATACTAAACCAGGAAGAAACAGAGAATCTGAACAGACCAATTACTAGCAATAAAACAAACATTTAATAAAGAAAACTCCCAACAAACAAAAGCCCAGGATAAGATGATTCCACAAGTGAATTCTTTTTATATATATATATATATATATATATATATATATATATATATATATATATATATTTTATTGATTTTTTTTTTTTAAGAGAGGAAGGGAGAGGGATAGAGAGTTAGAAACATCGGTGAGAGAGAAACATCGATCAGCTGCTTCCTGCACACCCCCCACTGGGGATGTGCCCACAACCAAGGTACATGCCCTTGACTGGAATCGAACCTGGGACCTTTCAGTCCGCAGGCTCTATCCACTGGGCCAAACTGGTTAGGGCCACAAGTGAATTCTATCAATCACTTAAAGAAGAATTAGTACCTATCCTTCTCAAACTATTCCAAAAAAGTGAAGAGGAAGGAATACTTCTAAACTCATTCTACAAGCCAGCATAACCCTTATACCAAAATCAGACAAAGACACTAAAAAAGAGAATTACAGGCCAATATCTCTGATGAACATAGATGCCAAATTATCAACAACAACAAAAAACAAATTTAACAGTATTTAAAGGAATGTGCACAATGATCAAGTGGGATTTATAGCAGGGATGCAAGAGAGGTTCAACATCCACAAAACTAGTACTGTGATTCATCACATCAGCAAAACCAAGGATAAAATCATGATGATATCAATAAATGCTGAAAAAACATTTCATAGAATTCAACACCCATTTATGATTTTAAAAAACCTCTTAACAAAGTGGGTATAGATGCAGCTTAACTTGATCAAGACTCTCTCCCCCCCCCCTCTCTCTCTCTCTCTCTCTCTCTCTCTATATATATATATATATATATATATATATATATAGACAAGCACACAACTAACATCATACTCAATGGTAAAAACATGAAAGTTTTTCCTCTAAGATCAGGAACAAGATCAGGATGCCCACTCTCACCACTACTATACAATATAGTATTGGAAGTGCTAGCCACAGTAGACAAGAAAAAGAAATAAAGGCACCCATATTGGAAAGAAATAAAACTCACTATTTACAGATGACACAATACTATATATAGAAAACCCTAAAGAATCCACCCCAAATTAATAGAAATAATAAAGGAATTCAGTACAGTAGCAGGATACAGAATTAATATACAGAAATCTGTCACATTTCTACACACTAATAATGAATGATCAGAAGGAGAAATTAAGTAAGCAATACCATTTATAATTGTATCAAAAAGAATAAAATACCTAGGAATAAATTTAACCAAGGAAGTGAAAGACCTGTACTCTGAAAACTATAAAACACTGTAGGAAGTGAAAAGGACCTAAATAAATGGAAGGATATACCATGCTCATGGACTGGAAGGATTAATATAATTAAAATGACCATACTACCCAAAGCCATCTACAGATCCAGTGCAATTCCTATCAAAATAACAATGGCTGCCCTGGCCGGTTTGACTTGGAGGTTAGACTTGCAGGAGATGATATTTATAACATCATTCGTGGGCCCTAGGGATTATCCACTTAAAAATTAGCCTGCATGCAATATACAGATCTTGTAATGTAGAAACCCACACCTGAAACCTATATGTTCATGTTGACCAATGTCACCCCAATCAATTTAATAAAAAAAAAATTAGCCTGCTATATTTGGTCAAACATTTAATTAACTCACCCCTAATGCCCTGGCAGGGCCAGACTAAATGAGTTTGCGAGCCTTATGTGGCCCGCAGGCCAAACGGTCCCCACCCCTGGGTTAGAGTGTCAGCCTGTGCACTAAAGGGTTCAATTCCAGGTCAAGGGCATGTACCTGGGTTGCAGGTTCAATCCCTGGCCCCAGTCAGGGCACGTGCAGGAGGCAGCCAACTGATGTGTCTCTCTCAGATCAATGTTTCTTCCTCTCTCATTTTTTTTCTCCCACTTTCCAATAATTAATGGAAAATATATCCTCAGGATATATAACAAAATAGTAATAGGCCTTCTCAGAACTAGAATAATTAGTTCTAAAGCTTATGTGGTACCACAAAAGACCACAGATAGCCAAAGCAATCTTGAGAAAGAAGAACAAAGTTGGAGGTATAACGCTTCCTGATTTTAAGCTATATTACAAACCTATAATAATTAAAACAGCATGGTACTGACACAAAAAACAAACACATAGACCAATGGAACAGAATAGAGGGCCCAGAAATAAACCCTGTTTTTATGGTTAATTAATCTACAACAAAGTTTAGAGTATACAATGGAGTAATGACAATCTCTTCAACAAGTGGTGCTGGGGAAAATGGATAGATATATGCCTTCCCTATCCCCATCCCCAAAAAGAAAGAAATGGGACCACTCTTACACCATATTCAAAAATAAATTCAAAATGGATGAAAGACTTACCTGTAAGGCCTGAAACCACAAACCTCTAGAAGAAAAGACAGGTAGTAAGCTATTTGACACCAATCTGAGGAATATCTTAGCATACATCCCCTCAAGCAAGGGAAACAAAGGCAAAATAAACAAATGGGACTTCCTCAAACTAAAACGCTTCTGCACAGTGAAGGAAACCATCAACAAAACAAAACCAAAAAAAAAAAAAAATACCTACTGAATGGGAGAATATATTTACAAATGATATCTGATAAGGGGTTGATATCCAAAAGATATAAGAAACTCATACAACTCAATAACAACAACAAAAACCCCACAACAATCTAAAAAAATGTGCAGAGGACATGAAAAGACATTTCTCCAAAGAAAACATACAGATGGCCAACAGACATGAAAAGATGCTCAACATCATTAATCATCAGGAAAATGCAAATCAAAAACACAATGAATATCACCTCACACCAGTCAGAATGGCTGTTATTAAAAAGTTACAAATAACATGTGTTGGAGAAAAGGGAACCCTTGTGCACCGAGTGGAACTGCAAATTGGTGTAGTCAATATGAAAAACAGGATGAAGATTCCACTTCTGGGTATTTATCTGAAGAAAACAAAAACACTAATTCGAAAAGATATATGCACCCCTATGTTCATTGCACAATTATTTATAATATTTACAAAAGCCAAGATGTGGAATCAACCTAAATGTCCATCAATAGATGAATGGATAAAGCAGATGTGATACACACACACAATGGAATATTACACAGCAACAAAAAATGAAATTTTGTCATCTATGACAATATGTGTTGATTTTGAGGGTATTATACTGAGTGAAATAAGTCAGAGTAAGACAAGTACCATATGGTTTCACTTATCTGTGGAAACCAAAAAGAAATAAAAATAAAAATATAACACCCACAAACAAAACAAAAACTGCTCATAGAAAGAGAGACCAAAGGAATAGTTACTAGAGGGGAGGATGATGCTGGGAATGGTTGAAAAAAAGCGAAGGAGAATAGTCAATAATCCTATATAATAAAAGGCTAATATGCAAATCAACTGAATGGTGGAACGACTGGTTGCTATGGCGTGCACTGACCACCAGGGGGCAAACACTTAATGCAGGAGCTTCCCCCTGGTGGTCAGGGTGCTCCCATAGGGGGAGCACCGCTCAGCCAGAAACCTGAGCTGGGCTCACAGCTGACAAGCGCAGTAACAATGGCAGGAGCCTCTCCCGCCTCTGTGGCAGCAGTAAGGATGTCCGACTGACGGCTTAGGCCTGTTCCCCCTACTGGACATCCCCTGAGGGCTCTGGGACTGTGAGAGGATGCAGGCTGGGCTGAGGGACCCTCCCAAGTGCACGAATTTCGTGCACCGGGCCTCTAGTATGTAATAAGATTACTAGAATTAGTGGAGTAATCACATTGTAAGGTATAAAAATGTGGAATCACTATATTGTACACCTGACACTAATGTAACTAGTATAATATTGTATATTAACTTAAATTTAAAATTTTAATTTAACAAATAAAGCTTTCAAGTCAACCTAGAGCCATACAGTGAATCCCCAAGACACAGGATTAAATGGAAAATGGAAGGTTCAGAATAGCTTAGGTCAGGGTACTATTCTTTGCGATTTTAAAGGAAATTCAAACAAATGCAGAGACTGTTTTGGGATGATACTGTTAACAATGGTTCCTTGTGGAATAAGGGCTTATGAGTGGGTGGGGGTGAGCCTTGCATATTTACTGTGTATTCTTTTATACTACTTAACTAAAACAAGCAAACCAACCAACCTTTGACATGTGTTGCCTCAAACATTACTTAATGAGTGGTGGTGGCGGCAGGGGAATTCAGCTCTACCTCCACCTCCTCTAAGTAAACATTTGATTGTCAGACTCAGGTCCTAAGTGTAAACAGGGATAGACTTTCAGTGGAGGATAATCAATACTGCTCTGAACTGCCAAGGGACAGGAAGATTTCCTCCCATTGGAAATCTTTAAAGACACTCCCCCTCCTGTGCTTTGTAAAGGGCTAACTGGAGGAAATGGATGTGAGGATTCATTATTCTTTTGAGTCTTTGGCCTCTGGAGTACTTAAGGAATTGAACCATAGCTGCAGTCACTCTAAATTCAATGTGTAATGTTCTGTGGGTTTTAATTTCTTCTGAGGGAATCATTTTCATTTCTAGTTGGCAGATTTTTTTTTACTTCACTTCTCCGAATGGACCTGTCAGTCAAGGCTGTATCCTGGAGCCCCTCTCCATAACCATCAGGACAGGATCTCTGGCTTCCGGAAAGTCAGCCCCAGCATGGGGCACTGACCTCTCTGTGCCTTAAACCAGGCATGTGACCCCTGGGTACCCCAAGAAAGCCAAGGTCAGACATTAATTGCCTGCCTTTGCCTTGTTTTTCCATCCTGCTGCAGGATTTAGATCTGTTCCTCTGAAGAACGGGTACAGTGAAGACATTGAGCTGGCTTCCCTCCTGGTTTTCTGTGAGATGCGGCCAGTGCTGGTGAGTGAAGAGACACCTCGGGGTTCCCTGAGCTACGTCTGCTGGTGGGGTGGAAATGGTCAAGGAGTATGCTTGGCTGATGGACTCAAACCCACCGAGAATTATCTAGCCAAACATGCCACATCATTACAAAAGAATTCCTTTCAGCTACAGATTTCCCCATAGGTCCTTTTTTCTCCCAGCATCCATCCTTCTTGGAGAATACTGCATGGTTCTAGGAGTGGCTATGTCATTGGAAAGGGAGAAGCTCTTTGGAAGCTCCTCATAGTTTCATTTTAGCAAGAGCCAGGCAAGATAATGCTCTTCTAGATAAGTTCATCCTTCCTGGGTGCCATTCTCTGCCTGTGGTTCTTGGGCAGTGGTCGGCAAACTGCAACTCGTGAGCCACATGTGGCTCGCGAGCCGCGGTTTGCCGCTCTGTTGACTAATGAGTGTACCGACCACTCTCATATACTACCCTTTACCTCTTTGCACACAATATGCCACAATTGCCTAATCCTCACAGCTTCCAACTACACGGTAACATTTAGTTTAGGACAGTGGTCGGCAAACTCATTAGTCAACAGAGCCAAATATCAACAGTACAACGATTGAAATTTCTTTTGAGAGCCAAATTTTATAAACTTAAACTTCTTCTAACGCCACTTCTTCAAAATAGACTCGCCCAGGCCTTGGTATTTTGTGGAAGAGCCACACTCAAGGGGCCAAAGAGCCATATGTGGCTCGAGAGCCGCAGTTTGCCGACCACGGGTCTAGGGTAATCCCTTAAAAGCACCCAACAAGGCCTTGTCATGGGGAAGGACATTCATAGAGCACAGCTTCCCACAGTAAGCAGCGCTCTTCTTGTGGTTCTCTCTGCTACTGGAGAGGCCTGCATTTTGGGTCCTTTTGTTTTGCCAAGGCCTTGAAGATACTTAATCCCTCCTTTCATTAGCCAGCTAGGGTAGACTTAGCAGAAAGGGCTTGGCCTCCTTGAACTATGCAAGAAGTTGTGATGGGATGCTGAGAACACTGCTCTGAGCTGTAGGTAGTTAAGGCCTTGGTTTGATGGTGGGTGAAGATGTGGATCCTTACTGTGATTCTGGACTTTCAGATTCTGAATCTTCTTGGTGGTCTCTCCCGCAGAATGAAACCCACTCAGCGTGTGTTTTTGCAAGTGCTCATACGTGGTCAATACAGTCTCCAAAGACCTTTCCAGTCCCTTGCCACAAAACCCAGTGCAGGCGGGGGGGGATTTCTGTGGTCAGTCCAGTTTTCTTGGGATAAACGAGGATCCTGGTTCCAGACCCCCGTACGCTGATGTGGGGTTAGTCAGTGCTTCTGGATACACATCTTGTTTTCTCAATCTGATTATTATCTGGGTAGAGAAGTCACAGCCTGTATGGTTTGCCATTCTTTTGGCTGCAAGAACTATACAGTGATGTCCTCAACCTGTGGACTGAAGGATCCCAGGTTCAATTCTGGTCATGGGCACGTACCTCAGTTGCAGGCTTGATCCAGACCCAAGCAGGTGGGAGGCAACCAATCGATGTCAATGTTTCTCTAAAAATCAATGGAAAAATATCCTCAGGTGAGGATTAACAACAACAACAAAAAGAATGGAAGTTGCTAATTTGGGAATTTCCAGAATCTAGCTGAGAACTACCAAATGGGAAAGGAGGATGGCAGGGGTGGGGACGCCTTTTAATAGCCATAGTCCATGCAGTAAAAATTCATGAACTCGACTCACAGGAGAGAACATAGCCTTTTCTGCATAGCTGTTTCAGTGTGGCAACTGTGATAGTTTTACATTCCAAAGCATTTTAGAAGCATCGAGATGAAAGGGGATGCAAAAATAAGAAGAGACAGAAAGCAATAAAAACAGGAAGCAGAGACTTAAAAGGAGCACTAGTTGGGGGCCCTAGAACCTCAGTGGCAGTCAAAGGCATCACTTTCTATTGGTAAAACATAAGCTCACAATAATGAAATTCTGTCTCAAAAAGGTAAGGGGGTAGATGATGGAAAGTTTTCCATTTTGAAACAATTTTTCAATGGTAGTGCTTTGGACTCTGTCAAAATAAGTGCAGTGTTTATGTGAAAATTATAGTTTTCACTTGAACCTTGATTTATGGATAAAAAAATCACCTTTCTTGATTCTTCCAGTGATAGAAATGCTTGGTCATGAAAGTTTATATCAATTCCTCCCTTTACCAGGCGCCTGAGTCAGCCAGTGGGTCCTTGTTGGAAATGAGCAAGTCTTAAATTTCTCCTCTTTTACAATGAATTATGCATTTGTCAATTAATCATTAATAAGACTACCTGAGGTCTTTCAGAAGTCCATTAACAGACTGAAGCCACAGTATATTATTTTGTATAAATGATTTTTAAAAACTGCACACATGCCCTGGCTGGTTTTCTCAGTGATTAGAACCTCGGCCCACAAACTGAAGGGTCACAGATTCGATTCCTGTTCAAGGGCACATACCTCAGTTGCAGGTTCAATCCCCAGCCCCAGTCCATCTCTCTATCTCATATCAATATTTCTCTCTCCCACCTCCTCCTCTTCCTCCCTTCCACTTTCTCTAAAGATCAGTGGAAAAAATATCCTCCAGTGAGGATTCTAAACAAAACAAAAACAACCATGCATAGCCCAGATTGTGTAGAAAATATCCTATCTAATAAAGGAGTAGTATGCAAATTAGCCATCACTCCGCTACACCCACAAGCCATGCCCACCAGCCAATCAGGAGTGAGTATGCAAATTAACCCAACCAAGATGGTGGTTAATTTGCATATCCAGGAGTAGAGCTGAGACCGAAGACAGCGTAGAAGGAAGCCAAGCCTTTGCAGAAGGGAGCGAAGCTGCGCAGAAGCAAGCAAGTGGGGCTGCGGAGAAGGGTGGGAGGCGGGGCAGGCGAGAAGGGAGGGAAGCAGACTGCTGCAGGAAGCCCTATTGCAGGAATCTTCCTGCAACGGGCCTCTAGTAGTCTTTTAATTTGGGGGGAAGAGATGAGTAGATAAAGCTAGCATTTGGTCTGTTTGCTTCCTTCATTTCCAGGCCAATGCATTTTTAAGTGTAATATGATAACAGATTCCTGTATACATGTATAATTTTTTTCTTTAAAGCAGTTTTTTTTAAAAATATATTTTTATTGATTTTTTACAGAGAGGAAGGAAGAGGGATAGATAGTCAGAAACATCGATGAGAGAGAAACATTGATCAGTTGCCTCTTGCACACCTCCCACTGGGGATGTGCCCGCAACCAAGTTACATGCCCTTGACCGGAATCGAACCTGGGACCTTTCAGTCCGCAGGCTGACGCTCTATCCACTGAGCCAAACCGGTTTTGGCTAAAGCAGTTTTTTAAAGATATTTTTATTGGCAGTGTTTTAATATTATATTTTTATTGATTTTAGAGAGGGAGAAGGAGAGAGAGATAGAAACATCAATGATAAGAGAATCACTGATGGGCTGCCTCCTACACACACCCCATGACTGGAGATTGAGCCCACAACCTGGGCACATGCTCCGACCTGGAATCGAACCTTGACCTCCTGATTCATAGGTCGACACTCAGCCACTGAGCCACACTGGCCGGGCAGGGTTTTTTGTTTGTTTGCACTACTGACATTTGGGGCCAGATCATTCTCTGTGGTGGGAGGTATTCAATGCAATGTAAGATGCTTAGTCGCATCGTGATCTACTAAATGCCAGTAGCATGCCCTTCCCCTGGTACAGTGGTTGGCAAACTGCGGCTCGCGAGCCACATGCAGCTCTTTGGCCCCTTGAGTGTGGCTCTTCCACAAAATACCACGGCCTGGGCGAGTCTGTTTTAAAGAAGTGGCGTTAGAAGAAGTTTAAAAAATTTGGCTCTCAAAAGAAATTTCAATCGTACTGTTGATATTTGGCTCTGTTGACTAATGAGTTTGCCGACCACTGCCCTAGTATAACAGTCAAAACTATCTCCAGACATTGTCACATGTCCCCAGGGTGGCAAAATTCATCTTCAATCAAGAACCACTGCTTTAAAGCAAGATTATAAGCACTTTTCATACTATTAGTCTTCATTAGCATTTAATGGTTGACAGATTTTTCCATCAAGCTGATGGACCATAGATTAAGCATTCCCCTAAATTGGGCATTTAGACAGGAGCCACTTACAAATAAGGCTCTCAGGAACATCTTCATGTGGTTACTCTTTTCCTCCTATAATTCAGAAGTAATTCCTTAGGATCAATTGCCAGATATGGAATTAGTGGGATCAGTTCATTGAGCAGGATGGTAAAATTGTAAAGCCTGGGCCTTCCGCAAAAGCCTGGAACAAATAAGCAAGCTTGAAGAATCTTGCCTGAGTCAAGCTGACCTTTCCCCAGCCCACTGAAAGGTCTGGGATTAGGTTGCCTGGGGAAAGGAAGCCAGCACATCCTCTGCGTGTAAAGCCCTTTTCCAGACGTTTCACTGAAAAATGAAGTGATAAAAGCAGTTTCAGATGGCGGTTGGACAGTATTCGTCTGCCTCCCTCCTCTGCCTTTGCTGTGCAAAGCTGTCGTGAACAACTTGGAAACATTATACATAATTTAAATAATTAGGTACCGCTGGCAGCAGAGAAAGTTACTATATTTAAAAGAAAATGTGTTTATCCAGAGTTGACGTCCTGGGTGTGGGAAGCTTCATGCTTTGGGTGCTGTTGGGGATGCCAATGGAGTGTGGCAGGGATACAGGCCGTGGTGTGGGTTCCAGGTGGAACAGTGACTCTCACAGAGCTTCTCTGAGAAGGAAATTTGGAGGAAATGACTGAGTGTGTGCAAATTTCATTTCAGCTGCTGGTTTTCGGGCTTTTCTTTAACTCTGCAGCTGTCGCCGGGTTCTGAGCCACCAGGCCATTGGTGTGTCTGCCCCGCACTGCCATAGGAGTTTCTGGGAAGCCGAGCTGGGTTGTGTTCCATAGACCTGGGCTTTCTCGCTGCCCAAGGTCACACCCTGTTTGATTTATCACCGTATCCTCTGTGATGCCAGGGAGAGGCCCTGGTAAACAGCTTCACGAGAGATTTGTCTGAGCAAATGATTGATCCAGTGAGGACTGAGATGGAGTTTACTCATAAAACATTTGCTGAGAGAGAGGTTAAAGCCCGAAAACTGTCAATAAACACTTTAAGCCCCTTCTGAAGAAGCCATTTATTTACAAGGCACAATTACTTTATCAATTCCCAGTCCTTTACTCAGCTGTATGAATGGTTTACAAAGAGAATTTTTAGTACCGTTTTATCACATACTATATTTAATTTGGAGCAGGAAAAGAAAAGGAGAGGGATTTGAAAAAATTCCCATAAACAACCTGTATATAACCTCTATTAGCACTTTGGTATATTTCCTTTGCCTGATAATTTTTTGCCTAGGATATATTCATAGAGTCATCTAATGCATATGAATGTGTGCCCTTTATCCACTTCACAGATGATTTGTAGCATTTTTTCTATATTATTATATGATTTTCCAAACCATTAAGGCCTATTAGGTGTGAGTCCCTAACTCACTTAACCATTCTCTCACTGATGGACAGGTTGTTGGTAGCTTTTCACTTTATAAATAATGAAAGTCTTCCTATAACACTTTTTGATTAAAAATTACTTCCTGAGGCTAGATCTTTAGTAATGGAATAATAGATCAAAGAGAGAAAAGAAAGACCATATACTTTTGGATACATGTCGAATTGTTCTCTGAAAGTAGTTTCTTTTAAGTTGATGTATTATATCCAGTCTTGCCGTTAATAGAAAAGGGCCTTTACTCAACTGATTTAAACTTGTGAGATTCAGAAAAACAGGCCAGGAGAAAGTGTAGGAACTTGAATATTCCATCCTAGACATCATCTATGGGCGAGCTGGCAGCACCTGGATGGTGTGACTGAGAAACTGGCCACCCTGGGACCTTGGAATGCTGACCCTGGGGTGGAAGGTTTTTAGCTTTGCACTGGGTGGGAGCTGACATGCGGGGATGGAGTAGCCTAGTGGGAAGACCAGAATGCTGTGGGTCCTGGTGAGTGCTCAGCCACAAGACGTGTGAATCCTTTTGCAGGAAGGGTACAGCACACACTCCGGAGTCCTACAGGACCAGGAGGGGTTGGGGTGCACTCTGGAGCTGAGTTGGTCCTGGTTTTTGAGGTTGGGGAAGATTTCCTTACAGTTGGGGAGATCCAGAGGCACAGAGAAAGACCCTCCTTGAACATGAACAGCTAAAGTTTGCCCATTGTCAGTCCCAAAGAGCAGAAACTCTGGGCCTGACACAAAGACCCAAAACTTGACCTGACTACCAAACAGACAAAACCATGAGCACAGCCTGGCTAGCATGGCTCAGTGGTTGAGCATCAACCTATGAACCAGAAGGTCAGGGTTCGATTCCTGGTCCTGGGCATATGCCTGGGTTGCGGGCTCGGTCCCCAGTATGGGGCATGCAGGAGGCAGCCGATCAATGATTCTCTCTGATCATTGATGTTTCTATCTCTCTCTCTCTCCCCCTTTCCCTTCCTCTCTGAAATCAATAAAAAAAATATATTAAAAAAACACACAAAAAAACTATGAGCACACAATGAAAAGAAGAACTCGCGTAGAATAACAAAAGGAAGATAAACCCAGGTAGACACCTGCTACAGGTTGCTGGTAGTTGAAGTAGAACCGTTGGAAGCATCCAATGAGAACCCTAACTCATCCTATATAATAAAAGCCTAGTATGCAAATTGCCCAACGGCAGAACGACCAGCGGAGCACAGGCGCTATGATGTGCACTGACCACCAGGGGGTAGACGCTCAACTCGGGAGCTGCCCCCTGGTGGTCAGTGTGCTCCCACAGGGGATTCACCGCTCAGCCAGAAGCCAGGCTCATGGCTGGTGAGCACAGTGGCAGTGGCGGAAGCCTCTCCCACCTCCATGGCAGCACTATGGAGCAGCGAGCTGAGCGATAAGGAGCAGCGAGCATGTGGGTGGTAACAAGCGAGGGATCCTGGACTGCGAGAGGTGCAGACTGGGCTGAGGGGAACCCCCCCCCCCCCAGTGCACGAATTTCGTGCACCAGGCTTCTAGTATGTCAATAAGAGCTTTCAAGGATATCCAAGTAGAGCACTGAAAAAAAATGAATTTGAAACAAAAAACAATTTCTTAAAATTTAAAAATTCAGCATAGGAGCAGAAACATCCTAATCAGTGATGTAAAAGATAACATGAAAGAAATATTTCACAACTGAGAATGATACCACCATGAGATGGAAATCATAAAGGAAAAGATAAGCTCAGAGGACAGACGCAAATGACCTGACATGCAAGCATGTTGCATAGGACAAAGTGGGACAGATGGCTGAGGAGCTATTAATGAAACAGTTAACAGAGGGACTTTTCTCTGATTTGCTGCTTAAGAGTTCACTTGGATGAATGGAAAACACACCCACCCACCCCCTATTGTATTTTAGTAGAAGTTTTTTGTTTCTTGGTTATTTTGTTGTTGTTAATCCTCACCTGAGGATATTTTTCCATTGATTTTTAGAGAGAGTGGAAGGGAGGGGGAGAGACAGAGATAAACATCAGAGACATTGATTAGTGGCCTCCCGCACACACCCTTACCAGGGCTAGAGATCAAGCCTACAAACTAGGTACATGCCCTTGACCAGAATCGAACCCAGGCCCTTTCAGTCCACAAGCCGACACTCTATCCACTGAGCCAAACTGGCCAGGGCTTAGTAAAAGTTTTGAATGCCATGGATAAATTAAAAAGAAACTGAACTTCCCAACACACTAAGTCATCTACAAATAAAAAATAAATCTAACATCAGATTTGTCCATTTTAGTATTAGAAACTAGACTTAAAACACATGCACTGAGCATTCATCTTTAAAATTTTATAAATACTCATAAATTAATAGGACTAAAATAATAGAGATAAAAGCCAACTAAATGAAACATAAAACAAAGAGAATAGAAGAAAAAACAAATGCTGACTCATTTAAAAGACCAACTAAGTAAACTCTTTGCCTGTTTAATCAAGGAATACAGTAAGAGCAAAAACACAGGAGTAAATATTGAAAAGAAGACTGAACTCCACATAATAAGATAAATAAATATGAAAAATGAGGGCAAATGGGTGACTGCCTTGAAGCATGTAAATGGGCTAAAATTGTTTCAAGAAGCAGTACAAAAATTTACAAAATCCTATAGGAAACATTTGAAGGGCAATAACTGAAATTAGAATGGAATCTAAGTGGGAGTAGATGACAGATACATTGATAGGGAGCATTGGAGTTTTTCAAGGACATTTGCTGTGAAGGTGACAGAGATGGGTCAGTAGCTGGAGGGAAATGTGGGGTGAAGGGAGAGCTTCTTAAGATGTATTTGCACGCTGTGAGGGGGATGCGTTAGTAGTAAAGGGCAACACTGATACAGGAGAGAGAAAGGGTATGCACAGGAAGGAAGAACTGAGTAGGAAAGAGGACATGGGACCCTGGGGCCAGCAGGAGAGAAGGCATGGGATGTGATATATGGGCCCAGGATGGGCAGGTTTCCCATGTAATTTCTTCTATGTTTTACGTAAAACAGGAAGCAAAACCATCAGCTGAGCTTGGGAAGGGCTGATGAGAGCCGGAGGTGTGGAACAGTCATCTTAAAGGGGCAGAAAAGAGAATTCCTTAGTGAAATATAGGATTGCATTGTTTAATGTGCTTCAATAATGTATTTGTTAATATTTTTCTTGGGAGTTTTGCACTGGTTTTCACTGAGTATTCAGTCTGTAGTTTTTGGTTAGGTTTTGTTATACTGGCTTCATTAAAATTACTTGGAGACCTTCCTTCCTTCTCAGGGCTATGGCACATTTTGAATAAAACTAGTTAACTGTAACATGTAACAGATATTGTTTGTGAAACTTTCTGGGCTTGGTTATAAAACTTTGTCCTTTTCTTCTGGAATAAAAAAAGTCTCTTCAATTTTTTTCTCTTATGGGATAATTTTCTATAATAGGAAATATATATGTATGTGTGTATATATATCTATATATACATATACTTATATATATTGGAGATAGAACCTTATAATGAATAAGTATGAATACATATATTCATTCTTTCCATTATCATCTTGGTTTTTATTTATTTTACAGGTTCCTTCCATTGCTTTTTATCTATAGTTGTATACCTGTGCCTATGTCTTACTGGACTTTCACACATTTCTGGATTAGATAATGGATTATCTACTTGGTTGATTCTGTTTGTGTTTTTCCTACAAAACAACCTAGCTCTTGCATTTATTTTAAATTTTATATTTTGGTTTTCTTATTCAACCATTTCCATGATTATCTTTACTGACTCAGTCTGCTTTCCTCAAACTTCTTTCATTTTATAACTCCTGTGTTTGGATACTCAATTCACTTACTTTATTTTTGTGGCTAATGCAATGGGCACTGAAGGCTGTGCACAAATAGAAGATTCAGGGCAAGGTGGGCTTCGCTTTTCTGAAAACCCCTCCAGAAAGAGATTTGGCAAGTACGCAGGACTCAGGCCAGGGCCAGCTCTTGCTTGAGGGATTGGGATAAAAGTGGACACAGTCCTGCAGCCGGAACACAGGCTGTGACCTGTAGGGTTCTTGAGAACCCAGAGCCCTAAGCCATCACCCTAAAACTTAGCTGATCCTGCCCTTGGGAGCACCCCCAGCCCCCATTTACAACATTCAGAAAACCAGATATCAACATATAGATTCAAGGGAGGAATCAACCTTCCCATCCAAGATGAGCTTGTGCATTAAAATTTTAAAGCACTTAAGGAAAACGATGCCAATTTAGCTCACAAATGTAAAAGCAAGAGAATTCACTCCAGTGAATCTAAAAATAACCTTGAAATAAATGTGTGGGGTTTTTTCCCAGAGAGAACCCAATGAAGACCAACCCTTCTTACTGTTAATCAAGATCATGTAGGAATGAAAGGACCAATTAGAAATTCTGGAAATGCAATATGAAAAATTATGAAAGAAATTGCTTTCAAGATTAGTAAGTGGGAAATTCCAGGGAGGACACAGTTAAGGAAAGAATTAGTAAACATGAAGATTGTGTTGGAGAATTTGCTTTGAACAAAGCAAGACAAGATGTAAATGTGAAAAACAAGAGTTAAAAATAGGACGGCAGGATGAAAAACTTCAACATAAAATATTTGAGATGTTGATGACTGAGAATTTCCCAACATTGAAGACTCCAACTATAAACACAGCAATATAACTAAATAAGATCCATGCATAGACACACCATATTGAGTTTAATTGGCAGAACCAGGATAAAGAAAGTTATGAGAAAAGACAGACTATGACAGAGGACTGACCAATGACAGGAATACTCCCACCTGCAGCAACAGTAGCCTAAAGATTAAGGGATATCTTAAATTTTAAGACACAAGCTGTAAGTCTAGACATTCTGTACCTTAATAACTACCATTCAAGAGTGAGGGCAAAACGAAAGTATTTTCAGACATTCAAAATACTTATTCTATTTTATTTATTTTTATTTCAGAGAGGTAGGGAGAGGGAGAGAGAGATAGAAACATCGATGAGGAGAGAGAATCATTGATCGGCTGCCTCCTGCACACCCCCTACTGGGGATCAAGCCTGCAACCCAGGCATGCGCCCTGCCCAGGAATCGAACTGTGACCTCCTTTTTCATGGGTCAATGCTCAACCACTGAACCATACCGGCCAGGCACCATGATCAATTTTAAAACATTTTCATCACCCCCAAAAGAAATGTTCTGTTCATTCGTTGTCTCCAGTCATTTCATCCCCACCCCAGGCAACGATAGTCTATCAGGCGTCCTCAAACTACAGCCCGTGGGCCACATGCGGCCCGCCGAGGACATTTATCCGGCCCGCCGGGTGCCGCTGCCTGTCCTGCTTAGCAGCCGACTCATCTTGGGCCCGCAGTGTGCATAGGAATTTGTTCATAGCTTTTTGTTTAAACTATAGTCCGGCCCTCCAACGGTCTGAGGGACAGTGAACTGGCCCCCTGTTTAAAAAGTTTGAGGACCCCTGGACTTTGACTCTATGAATTTGCCTGTTTGGGACATTTTATAGGAATGAAATAATGGTATGTGGTCTTTTGGAACTGGCTTCTTTCCCTTAGCACAGTAGTTGGCAAACTGCAGCTCGTGAGCCACATGCGGCTCGCGAGCCGCAGTTTGCCGCTCTGTTGACCAATGAGTTTGCCAACCACACTGCCTTAGCAAGATTCATCCATGTTGTCATGTGTTACCTTGCCTTTTAATAAGGCTCTTTGTGAGATCTTAGATGCCTTGTTGCATCCTGCTTACCTTTCTATCCTCATATTAGTCTGTTCCCCCCTCACCTGCTGGGTTCCACTTTGCACACAGAGCTGCTTAGGCCCTCTGCACTGGGATAAGGTCCCAAAGATGGTGTAGACCAGTGAAAAACCAGATTTGATTAAGAAATAGGGTCAATGGGCAATGCATTTGTTATTCCAGTGTTTCCCAATAAAGCCTTCCTTTATTGTGAACAAGGGTTTTTTAAACTGCTTGCTTCTAATGCAATCAATACTTGCCAGTCTTACCTTTGGTTAAAATGGGCTCTGGATTTTCTGGGATAATCCCAGTGTGCAGAGCTTCTGCCCCGTACTTCCTTCACACTCTTAAGATGTGATGGCCCACCTTCTGGTTTGGAAGACATTGTCACCACATGGCTGTTCTCTTCTCGCCAGGAGAGTGAAGAGGAACTGTACTCTTCCTGTCGCCAGCTGCGGAGGCGGCAAGAAGAGCTGAACAACCAACTCTTCCTATATGACACACACCAGAACTTGCGCAATGCCAACCGGGATGCCCTCGTTAAAGAGTTCAATGTCAACGAGAACCAGCTCCATCTGTACCAGGAGAAGTGCAACCGGAGGTAGGTCACCTGTTCCCCACCTGCAGACTCTCAGATCTCACTCCTCCGAGCACAGTGACATCAGGCACGTGGGGCCAGGCTTCAGGAAGGCGCCATCGTCTTTAGAAATCCTTTGCCTGGTACCCTTGACTCTAGCTCTCTCTGCTCAATAACTGAACTTGCAGTAGTGTCTTAGATCTGCACCTTCCCTGAGAGGAACTATCATCACTAGGAGGACATTTCAAGATAATAGTGAAAAGAAACAATTACCACTACCTTTTAAAGAGACCCTATCGAGCTCAAGAATGGGCTAGCCCAGTGGTTCTAAATCAGGGCTGAATCCCCTCCAAGTGATCCTTTTGATTGTGCTACAGACAGGTGTGCCTAGTGTCCTGCAGTGTGCCAGATAGTCCTGCTTAACAAAGCATTATCTGCCCTGGCCAGGTAGCTCAGTTGGTTAGAGTGTCTTCCTGATACGCCAACATTGTGGGTTCGATCCCTGGTCAAGGCACATACCAGAATCAATGACAGTAATGGGGCGAGGGCATGTCCTGGGGGGTGGGAGCAGCTGGGGAGAGGTCAATGGGGGGAAAGGAGACAAATGTAATACTTTCAGCAATAAAGAATTTAAAGTAAAAAAAAAGATTCAATGAATGCATAAATAAGTGGAACAACAAACCAGTGTTTCTCTCTCTCTCATCAAGAAATAAAATTTTAAAAAGCACTAGCCCCCCCAAATTCCTATAGCAGCCCCAATGGGAATCAGAGTGTAGTCTCCTTAATTATTCTTATTTCATCTTTACTTCAACCTAGCAAGTAGCAGTGACCTCAATGCAACGACCAGTGAGGAAATTGAGACTCAGAGAGATTAAAAATCTTGCCAGGAAGCCGCCTCCCCGATTCTCAGCCCTGTACCACGCCACCAAGAGTGACCTGCAATTGTGCGTTACAAAGCACATGGCCTGTGCCTCAGCCTACTGGATGATGGTGAAATCTGTTTTATTTCAGGTTAAGAGAGAAGAGAGTCAGCAACAGCAAGTTTTACTCATAGAAGCCGGGGTGCGTGTATAAGGGTGTTGTGTGTGTGTATGTGTTTGCATGTAGAAGAATGTGCTGTATTCAGACCATGGCATCATGCTAGCCTGTGACATCATCCTCTGCAATCAAGATGACATTCCTGAAGAAGACTCAATCAGCATGAGCTGGGTGATTTCCTCCTAATGTTTTCGTCTTGGACAATTTCTTAACTTATAATTCTCTATAGAGGATCCCCAAATCACATTCCTCATCTTTGGCCTCTTGTGTTCCAAACCTCATTGAATAAAAGCAGTGAAAATCTCGAACAGTTAGACCTTCTGTGCATGACCTGCACAGTGAGCAGGATTCCTTTTCTGGCCTCTAAAGACCCAGGTAATTGACTTCCATGGGAGATGAGCCCGCAATGTAAGGAACTAAATTAGCTTTGGAAAAGGATTTTAACTACAAGGCAAATGATTCTACGGTTAAGGCCATCGGATTTCACCGGGACCCAGAGCGGAGCCCTGCCCCTGACTGCCACATCTGCCCAGCTTCCCTGCCCCAGGTCAGTGGACTCAGCTCAATGCACTTTAACTACCACTGGCTGGCTAGCTGGCTAGACAGACCTGCTGTGGTGCCTGAGTCCCTGGACTCTCTGTTCATTAAGACAATCTCTAGTTAAAGGTAGAGATTTACTTGCTGACTGGAGTTATTGGGGGTGGGAGGTGGAAATCTTGGAGCTGCTGATTTAAAAAACCTGTTAAAAACCAGAGACCCAGAGAAGGCTCAGCCAGCCTCTTACTCCTGCTCTGCCCACTCCTGAGCTGGCTGGGTGACCACGGGGGAGGCTCTGGGTCTGCGGCTCCCCCAGACAAGAGGTCAGTTTACTGACTGAAGGAGGTGATGCAAGTTGGGTTCCATGGGGCAGTTTCTCAGTTTTCTGAATCAGCTGGCTGAGTCTTGTGGCTGAAGCATTAGAAAGATACAGACAATCTCAAATGCAGCCACCCCAAAGCCTCAGACCCACCTGGGACAAGACACTCCTCTGCACCTTGCGATACAATTTAATGATGTGTAGTGTGATGACTTCAGGAGGCTTTTTAAGGATGAGGTTAGTGGTTGGGGGAGTAGTCAGTAGAGTCAAAATCACTCAAAGTGAACCGAGAAACGACGTAGAGGGGAAAAGGTGAAATCGTGAAAACGATTGTGGTGGCAGGAACAAACTAGCAAGCGGTAAGACTGGTGGCTTTAATTGGATGAAACTGGGTCCTAGAAACGCATTGAGGCCTCCCCTGGTTATCCTGGGCTTAGCGTGCATGTACTGCTGATGAGTACGTTGAAACCAGCCAGGCTCTCTCTGATCAAAAGACCTCATTCCTTCATTCCACAAAAATTTCTTGAGCACCACCATACGCCAAGTACTATGCCAAGGTCTGGGGGTACAATGTTTAACAAAAGTTTTTTTAAAAAAGA
The DNA here is from genome assembly GCF_963455305.1 of Plecotus auritus. NCBI lineage: Eukaryota > Metazoa > Chordata > Mammalia > Chiroptera > Vespertilionidae > Plecotus > Plecotus auritus. Next base: position 21,403,103 of record NC_137785.1, read on the forward strand.
AAAAAAAAAGCCATGGTCTTATGGTTACATATGCTTCTAAAAGAAATGCATTTTACCTTCTAGGAAGCAAGGAGAATAGGTAATAGCAGTCTGACCAAGGTGGGGCTCTTATTTTGTGACATTATTTTAGTTATTCCTTGAATTGGGAACTGCTATTTATTTGGCAGCCAGTAACTGAGGGAAGACTGTTCCTGATGGTAGCAGATGTTCTAAGCAACTTTCAGGAAAGGCTGGATGAAAAGGCACTGAGCCGAAGGCTGCAGGGAAGGACTTTACAGATTCTGTAGCCAGTGCCCCACTAGCCCCCCCGCCGCTACCCCCATACCTCTTCCGGCTCCATTATTACCTTACACAGTAGAGCTCAGCTTTTGCTGTCTTTTACCTGTTTTCAGCTCAAGAGTGAGTAAAAGACATTAACCTTTGCACTTCACTCCCTTTTAAAGCCAAAAAGCTAAGTAAGGCCTGGATCCCCTTTCTGCTTAAAACGGATGTTCTGCTACCATATCAAAGAAATGGAGAAGTGGTGGCATAGAAAGCAGGAGTTAAGCATCTTTCAGCTGCCACTGTGTAAAATCCACACCTAGCAACAAGTGCAAAGAAAGAACAGGCAGGAAATGGGAGGGGGGGGGCGGGAAGGGTTACCATATAAATGGTGCTGGGCAAAACTCTCTCCCTAAAACTGTCTCCGCCTTCCAGGTGCTATCATAACTTGAATCCACCAGTAGAGAGTATTTGCTTTGGTTGCAACATTCTCTTAATAGGGTAACACATGAATCTGGATTCTTGGTGGTGGTAGGATTCTCTCAGGAAAGACACAGAAAGGGAAAGGGAAGGGTGCAAATGACATCATTGCTCTTTCTAGAGTTTGCCTGGATGCCACAAAACCCAAGTCCTATAGCATATCTAGCTGAGATTATGATTTAACAGTCATGTGTTAAACACAGTTAATTCAGATCAAGCAGAAGAAGACAAGAATATCCTAAAATATGGCAGCAGCATTGACAGACCAAAACCATGATTGTGGATGTTGTTAAATTGTTTTTGTTCATAATTTCTCTACGGATTAGTATTATTGAGGGATCAGTTATTACATAGAAAAAATAAAGGGGGAGGCTGGTGAAATCATTTGAGTTTGGAAATTTTAGGTTATACAAAGTTAACTTTTTTTTTCCTGTAAAACTTGGGTATTCTAATTTGCATAGTTAAGAGGGGTGTAGAATATCACATTTCCCAAATTTGATCTCAGAAACCTTTTGCCAAGGAATATCTCACGGGACTAATGTATAGTGGAATGTATTAGAAGACTTGCTGCTCCATTAAGAAGGCAGCCAGGAAACATAGTCTAATAGTTTACAGTTGAACCTTAAACAACAAGGGAGTTAGGGCACCGACCTCCCCCCACATACACACACTGTGCAGTCAACATTTTACTCCTCCAAAATTAAACTACTAATAGCCTATATTGACCAGAAGCCTTACCAACATAGTTGATTAACACATATTTTGTAATACATACATACATACACACATACATATATATGTGTGTGTGTGTGTGTGTGTGTGTGTGTGTGTGTGTATATATAGTATCCTTATCATAAAGTAAACTAGAGAAAAAAATGTTAAGAACAGCAAAAGGAAGAGAAAATATATTTATAGAATTTATTTTAAAAATGAACATATAAGTGGACCTATGTGGTTGAAGCCCGTGTTGTTAAAGGGTCAACTGTATAATGGTCTTTTTAAAAAATATATGTTTTTATTGATTTTAGAGAGTGAGGAAGGGAAAGGGATAGATAGAAACCCTAACCCTGCACACCCCCTACTGGGGATTGACCCTGCAACCCAGGCATGTGCCCTGACTGGGAATCAAACTGGTGACCTCCTGGTTCCTGGGTTGACGCTCAACCACTGAGCTATATTGGGCAGGCAATGGTCTTTAAACTGGGCCAACCTCACCCCTAAGTAGTCTACCAGAGCTTTCCAAGGAATACACAGGCCTGAATCATTTTAGGGGATCAATTCTCAGATCCTCATTTTTCTAGCGTACAGTTTTATATGAATCATCTGCCTGAGAAAAATGCCCTTTTCTCCTTCACAAAAGAAAACATATCTTTCCCCGTCTTCAATCTTACTGTAAAACATGACTCAAGGTATAAAATTAAAAAATATGGGTGTTTACACAGTGAAAGCTTCTTAACAGCAGGGTACAAATCCTTTTGCAAGTCTGATGGTTCCCTATTCTTTGTTTTCAACAAAATTGAAGGAACCCCCAAGATTTCTGAATATTTAAAAAATGTAATTCTGAAGGAGCTGGAAGAATTCAGTTGTCCTGCCAATCACAGAACTCCTGTTCCCATCTACTTACTGGTGTTAACAAGGATTATCTACACTTTCATATAGAAAATGTAAAAGGAGAATAGAATTGATGCTGTACCATGGCCACTCTAACAAAGATCATCTTAATCTATAGAAGGATGAAATAACTGGGGGAATGGTGGCAGGGAGAGGCCTTCCTCATCTCACTGAGTGATAGATACATTGCCAATGGAATTTTACTATGTTTAACAATTTGTTAAAATTTGTACTATATTTGTTCATTAAGTTCAATCCAGTGGAAAAATTTGAATACATAGAGCCTTATGATTATAGGATATAATTTTATATTATAATAAAAAGGCCAAAAATAATTAAGCTAAAAATTTGAGGAGGGAATAGATTAAAAATACAAATTCAAGGAGTAAAAGGAAAAATGTGGCATTTCCTACTATTAAAAATTGCTTTCTTCATGCAATTTTTGAAAGGATGACTGCCTCTCAAACAAGTATTGGGTTTAGAGCCTCTTGGCCAAATTTAAAAAGGAATGTAACAGTTTCATTTAAAGATGCAATATCTACAATATGTCAGCACTTACATCCTTTGCAACTATTTAAGATGAAATTTTTAGACACAAAAAAAAATTACTGAAAAGGTATCAGAGCATAAAATTTTAAGTTGCTCATCAAAGGCCACTAAATGATGAGTTGTATTTGGAAGCAAGAAGGATGGCTGGAAAGGGCCTTAAAACTTTTAACTCTTAAAAGGAATGTAACTTAACTTTCAACTTACATGACATTTAACTTTTTGGAGGCAACCCTAAAAGCCATATTCTAGCCAATAAAAAGTTAATAATTAGATTAAGAAATATGCAGAATTACAAAATTGGCATTTTAAAAATACTCAATGATTTGTCTCAGGTTTTTAATTTTCAAAATATTTTCATCTTGAAGAGCCAGATTCCACAGTGATCCTGTCTCTCAGAAATTTCCATCTTTATTTTTCATTAGGCTTTAAAACGCTGCATTTGTAAACTTGTATTTCATTATTAAAGCTTAATTTATTTCTATATAAATAGTGTGTGCTTGTGTGTACATAGAGAATTATGTGTATGAGTCACACAAACGTTGACTATTGTTCATGTGAAAATTAAATGGCTGTATCAGATTTTTAAAAAATAAAAATTTGGCCTGAATGAATGCAACAATTTGTCCAGAACTGTTTTTTTTTTTTCTTTTTTAAAGCTGGTCACTTTTTGTTCCTACATAAAGTAAAGAAATACTTCAACCATGAGGTAGGCACAGTTACAATTCTTTACAAAAATGTGTTTTTCTATCCTGTCAGTTCCAACAACTGATGCAAGATCATCTTCTGACCATAATGAACTGGTGAGGCCCACTGTTCCCTCCAGTTGAGTCTGGTGAACGCCTCCCTATCACTGAGTCAAGCTTGCTCAGCCTGTGGCATGGGTTAACAGGGTCAACAGAACATTGTCCCGAAGAAGCTGTCTCCATGGTTCTTCCAGCCTGGGGATATTTGTGACTGTCAGGCTGTCCTCATGCCTTTTATCTCCCCATCCATCCTGGTCTTTGAACTCTCTGAACGCCTGAGCAGGCACGTACAAGACCTTGGGTGTGGTGGTCAGTTCCTCTTCAGTCAACTGGTAGGTTAAGTGGGTTCCTTGTTGCCTGAAGGGACGTCCATGAGAAGAACTTTATTCTAACCTGATATTCACCGGTGCTTGAAGAGAAGGGAGATTTGGATCTTTTGTGTTTTTCTTATTAAATACCAAAAGGAAAAGGAGCAAAGGTGTTTCGTGAGGAGGAGCTCTGAGGTAAGGGGACATGTTTAAGGAATGGGAAGAGACTTGGGAACCACTGCTAACTGTCACCAAGACCAAGACATTTTTCTTTTTTCAGTTATTTTTTTAAAGTGTTTTTCTATCCTATTACACTTTTCTGTAGGTTACAGGTCTATCTTGCTTTCAGCAAAAACTCATTCTATATAGAAACCTAAGTTTACAAAATTAATATGTGGCCATTGGATTAAACACTGGAAGGACCTTTGGTGCCAGAGGAGCAATGAGGGTGTTGTAAGGGCCTGTATTTCTCAGATAACTGAGAGGCATGAACTGTCAATCACTGTGTTTTCTTGACAAAAATCCTAGGTGCACAGGAAGCCATGTTGTGTTATGACTGTCCCACCCCAACCTCAGCCACTGATGATTGGATTAGTCGCCCTGGTCCAGAAATTTTACAACAGCCTATGATAAACCCCTGCATTGGAAGATAAACAGCAAATGGCAAAGAGCAAGGAAGGAATTAGAGCTGCTAAAAGATCATTCTTAAATAGATAAAATCATACTTCATAAAGATATAAAAGGAACACATGTCAAAAGATGTATACCTCATTAATTAACAAGGGAACAAAAAAATGTTAAAACTATTCTAAGGCGAATTCAAAGAACACTATTTCAGCATCACTGATGGGCAGGAAATCTAATGCCTAACTTACACCACACAAAAACATCAAGTCCAGTGGGTTATAGAGAAAAATGTAAAGGGTAAAATAGTAACATTCATAGAAGGTATTCACAACCTTGAAGTAGGGAAAACTTGCTTAAGCAAAAGGAAGACTGTTAAATGAGCCGCGACTGAAGTTCACAACTGGTGTTCATCAAAAGATACTAGCAGAAGCCCTGGCTTGTGTGGATCAATGGTTAGAGTGTCAGCCCAAGCACCAAACGGTCATGCGTTCAATTCCCAGTCATGGGCATGTACGTAGGTTGCAGGTTTGATCCCTGACCATGTCAGGCATGTGAGGAGGGCAACATCTCACATCAATGTTTCTCTCCTTCCTCCTCCCTCCCTTCCTTCCACTCTCTCTCTCTCTCCCTCTCTAAAAAAAAAACCAAACAAACAACCAAAAACACCCCAAGATGCTATTAGAAGAGTGGAAAGGCAAGCAAGCCAAAGGGTGGAAGAAGATATTGGCAATAATATATATGACAAAGAACCTCAATAAATATGACTCCACCCCCCAAGTCAATAAGGACAACCCATTAGAAATAAATGGGCATATTTAATTAGTAAATACCTCTCAAGAGTATATCCAAATGGCTGAAAGCATAAAAAAAGATATTCATTTGAAAGAGAAAATGCAAATTAAAACTACAGTGAGATATCACTACACACCTATTAGAGTGATAAAAACTCAAAAACCTAACAATACTACCAAAATTGTTGGCAAGACTATATAGAGCCAACTGGCACACTGGTTGTGTGAATTGGTACAAAACCACATTGAAACATGTTTGACACTCTCTGCTTAAGTTAACCATATGCATGCCTATGAACCAGCAATTCCACTTCTAAGTATATACTTATTAGAGATGCATACATGTACACATGTACAAGAGTGTCCACAGTATTCACAGTAGGCCAAAATGAAGAGTCCTACTATCTATCCACCTACTGCCGAATTGGTAAACTGTGTGTTTTCACAATGGAGCATATACAGTAATAACAAATGACTGAGCTACACCAACTGGTAACAACATGGATGGATCTTGCAAGTACAAGTTTGAATGAAAGAAGCTAGACACACACCAATGTACCAGAGGAAAGAATGGAACAATATAAATTAGCAGAAGGGCATATGAAAACATAGAACATAGGATACTTGTAAGGTGGGATAGTATAAGGAAGTGAAATGGTATGGAGCCCAGAACATATATAGCAGATGGGCACACTTAAACAGAAAAGCAGAACGCAGAACAATGCATGCCCAGTGATGCCACTCACACACATTTAAAAAACTACTTGCAAAACAATATTGCTTGTAACAGACATACCATTAGATAGATAAAAGCATAAAAGTGGACTGAAAGGAACATTGTGGTAAAAACTGAGTCAGTGGGTAAGGTAAAGGCGATGTGACTGAGACAGGGAAAGGTAGTTTTAGATCTGTTCTATGTTTTATTTCTTTTTTAAAACTAGAAGAGTCACTTTGTTTGGCACAAATGTAAAAGTAGGCTTGCTCTACCAAAAAAATATTTAGCCACAGGCAAGCTTTCTGTTTCCTAGGTGAAACTTAAACAGAAGAATAAAAAAATAAATAAACAAGGGAGAGGTAGGAATGGGAGTTGGGGGATCAGAGGGAGGAAGACTGAGACACTGAGACTAAGAGAAATAGTACACGATGTGAGCTGCTAGCCGTTCTGGGCAGTGAGAAAATGTTGCTGTGTTACTATTTTCATTTTCCTGTATTTTTCAATTTTATTTTCCAAAAAAAGATGGAAGGAATAATAACATTATTTTTAAAAAGATGTGCAGGTAAATTCTAATACATATAAAGCTGGTGTTGGGGGCAATGGTAAGATATGTACACATATAATACCTTAATAAAAAAAATAAAGCTGGTGTAATATTGTTAAAATCAGACAAAATTCTATGCAAGGTAGGTAGGTACCACTAAGGAAGGTCAGGTTTATATCCATAACAAGAACATTGCCGTAACAAATTGTAACAAACACAAACTTTTATGCTTCCCACGGCATAGTTTTGAAAAAACTGAGGAAGACAATCAACAGGTTCACAATTATAGTGAGAGACCAAGAGTCCTCTCTCAGAAAACGATAGTTTAAGGAGACAGAAATGTAAGAAAAAAAAAAAAGGGAAATGGAGTCGGCGCTGCTATCGCAGAGGAATTGCCTTGTATGCCTTGTGCCTCAAACCTCTGGAATGTAAAAACAGGGCAAAATAACCTTTGGACTAGGCCTAACGCAACAGTATGTCCCAAACATCTGTTCACAAAGGTAACAAGGAAGCAGATACTGTGATGACTGGACTGATGGTTACTGGACTGAAAATTCCATTGTTCAGAGTGAACAACATTATGTTAGTTTCTAGAAATGCCTTCCTTCTGTTGATGTCATTATTCCCCTTGCCTTTGTCTCCTACTAGGAACACTGAGTTTCTGCCTGAATCTGTGCTTCCGGAATAACTACTCTTTTTTTTTAATACTCTCAAATGCATGCTTGTTACCTCTCACGTTGGCCTTTTATTCTTAGGTTAACATATCATAAGGACATAGAGAATCTGAATAATATAAATCACAAGTTAGACTAAATGCACACACATGCTCCTGCTAACACACACTGAACTTTGTATCTGGAGAATACACCCCTGGGTCAGGCACAGCACATGGACAAACACTGAGTGCACGCCAAGCCTTGGGGCGGGGGGCGGGGGGCGGGGGGCGGGGGGGGGGTGGGGAAGGACTACTTTAATTGCTCTAATACAAGTCCAAATTCACTGCCTCATGGAAGTCACAAACAAAAAGATACCCCCCTCCCAAAGTGCTTACACTTGAAAACTTCAAAACCTATTTCCAAAATATATTTTTAGGTTAAAGGGAAGAGAACATTTCTGCTCAGAAAAAATTAGAGCTTTAAGTGCATTTATTATAAAAACAATAAAAAGTTGAAATACTCTGAACTTTTAACTTAGAAGCTAAAAAAAACCCTCAAAAGTAAAAGTAGAAATTAATATAAAAGAAATTCATGAAGCAGAGAACTAAAACCTAATAAAATTGATAAAATGGTTCTTTTTGAAAAAGGCTAATAAAATAGACAAATTAAGGGGGGGAAAGAAAGAACAAATGAACAGTACCAAGTATTTTGAAAAGCAAGTTTTTGTAACTATAGAGGAGATTTTAAAAGAAAGGAAATAGCTAGCTTAGACAAACAGGCCTTATATTAAAATGAAAAATTACAAAATGTCCAAGAATTACTGGAAATCTGACTAATCCAATTACAATTAAAAAAAGCAGAAATAGCAGCCAAAGATCTGCCTCCCAGGTGGCAGCAACTCCAGATGACTTTATGAGCAACTTCTACCAAACATCAAAGAAAAAGAGAACATGTGTGTGCGGTGTGAGGGTGTGAGTGTGTGAGTGTGAGTGTGTGTGTGTGTGTGTGTGTGTGTGTGTGTGTAAGAGAGAGAGATACCACCCTCCTAATTTTTTTAAAATATATTTTTATTGATTTCAGAGAGGAAGGGAGAGAGAGAGAAACATCAATGATGAGAGAGAATCATTGATTGGCTGCCTCCTGCAACCCCTACTGGGGATCGAGCTCACAATCCAGGCATATGCCCTGACCAGGAATCGAACAGTGACCTCCTGGTTCATAGGTCGACGCTCAACCACTGAGCCACGCTGGTCAGGCACCCTTTTAATTAAAAAAATGCTTTATTCACATTAACTAGTATCTTTAGTAGATGAATAGAATTGAGCCAACCATTTGGTCTGGTCACTGGGCAAACGAGACATTTCCGAGACCTCACAAAAAAGTACAGTGTGGAGACTAGAACTAGCTGTGTCCTCTCTTTACCGACTTGTCACTGCAAGCAGCAGAGGCACCGTAAGAGGGGAGATGAAATTCCAGTCACACAGTTCCCGGGAAGCTGCAGGTAGGGTGGCAGCACGTGAATTCTCCACCTGTGACAGCAGTGTGTAGCACGGGGCTATAGTGCTGCAAAACCCAGATGCTAGTAGTCTACGGTTCACAGTTCTTTACTCAGGAGGAAAATGCACACATTTAAGAAACTGTCACCCACCCTCTTACATTTTTAGGTGTACAGTACAGTATTATTAACAATGTTGTACAGATTACTAGGAATTTTTCATCTTGCAAGACTGAAACATTATACCCATTGAACAACTCTCCATGTCCCCCTCCAGTCAGCCCCTAGCAACCACCAAGCTACTTTCTGCTTCATAGAGTTTGACTCTTTCCAACCCTTAAGATAAGCGAGATCATTCAGCATTTGTCCTCTGAGATGGGCTTATTTCTCTTAGCATAATGTTCTCAAGGCTCATGCACATCTGTAGCATGTCAGGATTTCCTTTTTCATGGTTGAATAATATTCCATTGTATATGTATCCATTCATCTGTGTATGGACATTTAGATTGTTTCCACTTCTTGGCTATTGTGAATAATGCTTCAGTAAGTACGGGGATGCAGTATCAGATTCTGAGTTCGATTCTTTTGGATAAATACCCAGAAGTGGGATTGCGGAGTCACATGGTAGTTTTATTTTGAATCTTTTGAAGATGTTCTTTTAGTGGCTGCATCATTTTACATTCCACCAGTGGGGCTAAAGTGTCCGTATCCTTTCCAACACTTAAAAAATATACTGCATATACATAATGGTCATGTTAACAGGTGTGAGGTGATATCTCATTGTGGTTCCCCTGGTGATTAGTGATGTTGAGCATCCTATATAATAAAAGCTAAAATAATAACAGCCTAGTATGCAAAGTGTCTGGTTTCCCAGTTGGCTGTTCAACCAATCAAAGCATAATATGTTAATGATATGCTAAGACCTCTCAACTGCTCACTATGACGTGCTCTGACCACCAGGGAACAGACAGTTGACTGGTCAACCAGTTACTATGACATGCACTGACTGCCAGGGAGCAGACACTCTGATTGGTAGGTGAGCTTGCTGCTGGGGTCTGGCCAATCGGGACTGAGCGAGAAGGGCTAGACACACCCTGGAGCCCTCCTGTGGTCCCTCCCTGGCTGGCCAACCTCCTGCGTCCCTCCATGGCCCCAATTGTGCACCAGTGGGGTCCCTCGGCCTGGCCTGTGCCCTCTCACAATCCAGGACCCTTTGGGGGATGCCAGTTTTGGCCCGATCCTGCAGGCCAGGCCGAGGGACCCCACTGGTGCACAAATTCGTGCACTGAGCCTCTAGTCTTCTCATATACCTGTTGGCCATTTGTATGACTTCTCTGGAGAAGTATAGCATAGGGAGTATAGTCAATAATATTGAAATAATTGTATGGTTCCAGGTGGGTACTAGATTTATCAGAGAAACCACTTCATAAGTTATAAATGTCCAACCATTACATTCTACACCTAAAACTGATACAATATTGAATTTCAACTGTAATTTTAAAAAGTGGAAAAAAAATTGTAAGAGACTATTCCTTCCCCATTGGGTATTTTTGGCACCTTTGTCAAAGATCAGCTGAGTGTATATACATGGGTTTATTCCTGGGCTCTGTATTTTATTCACTTGCCCTATGTCTGTCTTTATGCTAATACTAAATAATGCTTCGATTGCTATAGTTTTTTAATATGTTAAAAATCAGGAAGTATGAGGCCTCCAGCTTTGTTATTTTTCAAGATTGTTTGGCTCTTTGGGTTCCTTTGAGGTTCCATATAAATTTTAGAATTCTTTTTTTTATTTCACAACTGCAGAAATAGGAACTTTTAAGTTGCTTAGAATAAACATAAAAAATGTTCAAGACTTTAATATAGAAAACTATGAAACTTTGCAAAAGGACACACAAAAATAAATGGAAAGATATACCATGTTTGTGAAGGAAATATCTCAAAACTGTATATGTCAGTGATATCTAAACTATACTATTAAAGCAACCCTAATTTTAAAAACTTAAGATTTTCATTGAATTTTATAAGTTGATTCTAAAAGTCGCATGGATAATGGATATAAATAGCCTGACAATTTTGAAAAAAAAAATAGAGGGAGAACATAGATCCTAGCAAATATAAAAGACCTTGTAAATCCTTAAAATTGAAACTATGCTATTTTCATGGTGAAAGATATAAATAGATCAATTTGAAAGAGGGGCGAAAGAAAAAGAGAGAGGGAGCGAATTTGGTATTTGCATTTGATAGGAGGATGAGTAATCCAATTATGTTGAGACAATTGCCTGTTCACTTAGAAAATACCAAGTTAGAACCTTACATTCTTCACAAAACTAAACACCAGATAAAGGTAAAAGGGTAAAAACAGAACTGTAAGTTATTAGAAGAAATCATTCAATATTTTTTCTTCAGAATGGAAAAGACTTTCATACACAATTATCAAAAGAAAAATAACAGAAAAGATGAAATAATTTGACATCAAAATAAAAGTACTATCTAATTAAAAAGATCAAGGGTTGAGAAGTACGAATTGCTAGTTACAAAATAGTCACAGTGATGTAAAATACAGCATAGGGAATATAGTCGATAATATTGTAATAACTATGTATGGTGCCAGGTGGGTCCTGGAAATATCAGGTGGGAGGGACACTTTGTAAAATATATAATTGTCTAATAACTATGCTGTACACCTGAAACTGATATAAGATAGTATTGAATGTAATTGAAAAAAAACAAACAAAAACTTAAAAAAGAAAAATATAGCTAAAAAGGCACTATGTAGTTAAAAAGACAACTGACACAAAGTTAAAAGGCAAGTGTTTGAGAAACTATCCATGTCTTACATCCCACAAACCTATACAAAGGAGATGAGCAACTGAGAGAAGTGGGGAAAAGCATGCCCATGCAATGCACCGGAGAGGAAACGCAGTCATCAGAGAAGTGCACATTTTAAAAAGTGATATACAAGATGTTACCTGCAGCAGTAATCAGAGAAGTGCACATTTTAAAAAGTGATATACAAGATGTTACCTGCAGCAGTCATCAGAGAAGTGCACATTTTAATTTTTAATCCTCACCTGAGGACATTTTTCCATTGATTTTCAGAGAAAGCGGAAGAGAGAAGGAAAGACAGAGAGAAATATCAATGTGAGAGAAACACAGCCGTTGGTTGCCTCCTGCACGCGCCCCGCCAGGGGCTGGGCTGGGGAGGAGCCTGCAACCCAGGTACATGCCCTTGACTGGAATCAAACCTGGGACCTTTCGGTTCGCAGGCCAACACTCTATCCATTGAGCCAAACCAGCAAGGGCTGGTGGAAGAGTATTTGTACAGTGTCCTGGCCGGGTAGCTCAGTTGGTTCGAGTGTCGTTCTGATACACCAAGGTTACAGGTTCGATCCCTGGCCAGAGCACATACAAGAATCAACCGATGAATGCATAAATAAGTGGAACAACAAATCAATGTTTCTCTCTCTCTTTCTCTCTCTCTCTCAAATCAATAATTTTTTTTTAAAAAAAGAATTAGATATATCTATCTTATTTGATGATCATAAAGATACCATGCCATCATGGTATCAAAAAGTATCACCCTTCCTGCCCTGTCCAGTGTGACTCAGCTGGTTGGGCGTTGTCCCATGCACTGCAAGGTTGATTCAATTCCTGATTCGATTCCTGGTCAGGGCACATACCAAAATTGTGGGCTTGATCCCTGGTAGGGGGCATGCAGGAGGCAGCCAATGGATGTTGCACTCTCACAGTGATGTTTCTTTCTCTCTCCCCCCCTCCTTTCCTCTATCTCTAAAAATCTTTAAAAAAAAAAAAAAGTATCACCCTCCTAGGCTGGGGGCCACCACGTTCACAGGCTCTTCCCTTGGAGCCAGGTTGCAGCGCAGCATGTGTGCCAGGCTCAGGAGCAGAAAGGCAGTCCAGGAAGGCCTGTCCAAGTTTGTAGACTTCACCCTTAGAGGGAGATGACTCAGCTTTGGGAGTTTGGCAGGAGGAGGGAGAGAGAGATGTGCCGCTACCACCAGATGCAGATGGACAACTAGAGTTAGGAAAGTTCGGATGTGCACATAAAGCAAGAATGATCCCACACCTGGGGAGTTACAGGCTTCCAGAGCAGCCTGAGGTGGGAGCGGGGCCAACAGTTCCACCTGCTCCGAACACCTCTGCTCCTAAGGGCTGGCCCCACCAGGGTGTTTTATTGTTTCACAAGTTTCAGGCAGAATTACTAGGACAATTACCACAATATCAAAACAATGCACTGTTTGAAGCTATTATTGACTCTACTGCTAATGCAGTGTTGGCAAATTACATGGAGAATTACCTATACTTGGGCTTTTTAGGTTTTGTGAGAATGAAGAGTATGATGCATTTTACAAATACTTTTGGACTTAACGTTGCTCTATTTACTGAACTATCAAGTTCCATTTGAATTCATTGAAATATTTTCCTTGATGTTTGAATACTACAGTATTCTCTGAGTTTGTTTTTGCTGCATTCACAAGGTTGATATTGGAATTCTTTTAAGTGTACCATTGTGCTGCATAATTTCTACCAATATTTACTAAAATATTTATTCATTCCTATGCACAATGGTTACTGGCAGAGGAGTTTATTCAAATGTATTATCATTATTTTCTACATGGCTTTACCAATTTTGACTAATATTTTATTTTGCATGCACTAAAAAGGAGTTCCTTTGACTATATTTTACATCATGGCTTTCTTTTCTTAGTTACCAGCATTCAGTGAAATTGAGTGCCAGTGTGTGCTTTTATACTACCCACTAGAGGCCCAGCGCACGAAATTCATGAACGGGGCGGGGGGTGTCCCTCAGCCCAGCCTGCACCCTCTCCAATCCAGGACTGCTGGCTCCCAACTGCTCGCCTGCCTGCCTTCCTGATTGCCCCTAACCGCTTCTGCCTGCCAGCCTGATTGATGCCTAACTGCTCCCCTGCCAGCCTGTTTGCCCCTAACTGCCCTCCCCTGCTGGCCAGGTCACCCCTAACTGCCCTCCCCTGCAGGCCTGGTCACCCCTAACTGCCCACCCCTGCAGGCCTGGGTCCCTCCCAACTGCCTTTCCCTGCAGGCCTGGTAGCCCCCAACTTCTCTCCTCTGCCTGCCTGGTCACCCCTAACTGCCCTCCCCTTCAGGCTTGATCGCCCCCAACTGCCCTCCCTTGCAGGCATGGTCCCTCCCAACTGCCCTCCCTTGCTGGCCATCTTGTGGTGGCCATCTTGTGTCCACATGGGGACAGGATCTTTGACCACATGGGGGCAGCCATGTTGTGTGTTGGAGTGATGGTCAATCTGCATATTACTCTTTTATTAGATAGGATAGAGACCTGGTGCACGGGTGGGGGCCAGCTGGTTTGCCCTGAAGGGTGTCCCGGATCAGGGTGGGGGTTCCCTTGGGGTGGCCTGGGCGAGGGGCCTGTGGTGGTTTGCAGGCTGGTCACGCCCCCTGGTGACCCAAGCGGAGGCCCTGGTATCTGGGGTTTATTTATCTTCTACAATTGAAACTTTGTAGCCTGGAGTGGAGCCAAGCCTTCTGCTTGCTCCATGGCAGCAGCCATTTCTATTGGGATTTATGTATCTTCTATAATTGAAACTTTGTAGCCTTAAGCGGAGGCCTGGGCCAGCCAGGGTATGCAGAAAGCTTGGCTTCCTCCATCGCCGGGGGCAACCCTAGCCTCCTGCTCTTTCCAGCTCCATGGCTGCCGCCATTTCTGTTTGGATTTATGTATCTTCTATCATTGAAACTTTGTAGCCTTGAGTGGAGGCCTAGGCCGGCAAGGGCAGGCGGAAAGCTTGGCTTCCTCCATTGCCGGGGAAACCCAAGCCTCCCTCCTGCTCTCTGTGGCCATAGCCATTTTGGTTGGGTTTATTTGCATATTCGCTCCTGATTGGCTGGTGGGCATGGCTTGTGGGCATGGCTTGTGGGTGTAGCGGAGTGATGGTTAATTTGCATATCACTCTTTTATTAGATAGGATATGTCAGAGTACCTTCTCTCCCACCAGGACTTGTGTTTTGCTGCTAGCTACATGAAAGAATCACTGACAAACATATATACATAAAATGTTCTTTAGCTAGGTAATTTTATACTGATATTTAAGTGTTGGTAGAATATTGCCACATACTCAGGATTTAGGATTTCCTTACTATATATAGGTAAAAATGACATTTTCCCCTCACAACCACTTTCTGATAACTTCTAACACATAGATTATGAAAAATACTTAATTGTTTATGTAATTGTAATAGTACATATGTATTTATTATGTGACCATTTAGCTTATGCAAAGGGGACACATTTAAGAGTGATAGGGACACTATTAAAAATTAGGATGGGCCCAGGTGGTGTGGCTCATTGGTTGAGCGTCGACCTATGAACCAGGTCACAGTTTGATTCCCGGTCAGGGCACATGCCCCAGTTGCAGGCTCGATCCCCAGTGTGGGGCATGCAGGAGGCAGCCAATCAATGATTCTCTCTCATTATTGATGTTCCTATCTTTCTCTCCTTCTCCTTTCCTCTCTGAAATCAATAAAAATATATTTTAAAAAATTAGGATGGGACTACAGGCATAAAATTGAAATGGTCCTGGGCAAACTGGGACATACAGTCACCATATTTATATACCTGCATACCTACGTCAGCAAATAAGGAATACTAATATATTAATATTTACCTACACACTAATATTGGTAGGCCATCATGATGTACTATTTAGTGAGAAACACAAGTAGCAGAAGGAAATGTGGGGTAGGGGACAATTATATGAGACAAATGAACACTCCAGACCTATTCTCTATACAAATATAAACATAAGCAGAATTTGGGGCACGTTGGTAAAAGGTTTTCTTTGGCCTTATTTGCAATGTTTTAACTTTTTACAATAAAAATGTATTCATACATTACTTGTATAGTTACTTTTAAAACGGAAGAAAAGTATTCTGAGTGGATAGAATTAAGAGCTTGACCATTTTGAGCTAGCTTTTCAGGCCCGTGTGATTGAAAACCAACACACACCATGATGAGTGTTTAAATACATCAAAATTTAAAGTACAGTGGCATTTTTTCCTCTAGCATGGTGTAATCTACTCTGCAACTTAAAAAAAAAAGCCCTCCCATTTTCAGTTTAGAGCTCACATTGAGGTATTTAAAACCGCAGTAAACAAACAAGCACCTGTTATACAACAGTGAATCAATGAAACGTTTTCATTACAACCAGTTTGCATTCAGACTCCAGCCCTACATTACTCACTGAGCATTCCACTTGAACGCTTCAAGCTCAACCAGCACATGTCACATTTCTTCCTGTACGTACCAGCTACCCCCCAACTCCTTTGGCCTCTCCCAGCAGAACCACCGTTAAGTATAGGATCCACGTGCATTCATTCTTTGCAGGTTACAAAAGGGCCTCCGTGCCATTTCATCCACACAGGCTCCCTGTGAGATAGTGCATTACCTCCACTTTTCAGAGGAGGGGCAGATTTGCCCAAAGTTGAATTGCAAATAAGGCACAGATCCTGCTGAAGGAAGTGAAGCATTCTCATGAGTCCCTTGAGCACTGAGGAGCCATGATCAGTCACCACCAAAGAACCGGTTTCCACTTGGGCCAAAGGTCTAAGTGCTCCCAGTGCTTAGAGAAACTCTGAAGTGCTTTGAAAAGTCTACCTTCCTGTGGGAAAATTCAAACATCTAAGGGTATCTCTACAAGTTGGACTTCGCATTTTTATTACTTTGGCACATTTTTTATTAGGCCCATGCTCTGTGCCTAATAAAGCATGATGCAAGAGACTGCAGGGGAGGCAAGTACTAACCAACTAAATAATATGCGAGCTCTGTTCTCAAGATACTGCTTTAGAAAGCTGACTCAGTGAGAGGATATTGTGTAACATGTGTAACATGACCAATGTCAGTACATGATTAGATACAAAAGCAAATCAGCTCTTCTTGGAGGATGTCCTATAGGTTATTAGTGTTAACACCTCATACTCCTTACTTTAAATAAGTTGAATTTTAATACATTAACACAGACGCGTGTACACACACACACACACACACACACTACAGCCCCACCCCACACACATTGTAATGGTAAAATAACGCTTTGATTTTTTTTTAATGTAACTTAAGAGTTTGTGCAGCAAAACTCACTATGTACAGTTACATGTTTTAGCAACAAATAAATAAGATAGTTTATTTTTCATTGCAAATGAAAGTTTGGGTGATGTTTGGCCTTGAATGCCAAAACCATGAAGCCACCTCAGACATAGTAGTCAAGAGTTTGGTGTCTGGATTCAGTGGACTTGGCTCAAATCCAAGCTTTACCAATTCCTAGCAGAGTGATCTTGAGCAAGATTCTCCATGTCCCTAAACCTCTATTTCTTCACATGTAAACTGGAAATACATATACATACTTCTTAAAGTCATTAAGAGAACTATACGATCTTAAGAAATAGCCTTGCACATAGTACCCAAACACAACAAATAGTTACAATTAACTCTTAAGAATGATCATCTTTGAGTAATTTAGTCAATGAGGGTTAATATCAATCATTAGCCCAATGTTGAGCAGATCCAGAAGCAAAATCTCAGTAGCAGTTACTTGACCACACTCAGTGGGGATGTTGCAGTTGCCCCAGCAACACAGCAAATCATTCCTCTTTAAAGCTGGGGAGTATTTCAGACCCATATTAGCTATTCAGGACACTAGGGATGGTTAGGAGCACAAGATGACTCATCCTCGTAACAATTTAAAAATATAAGGGTGGCAGCCTCACTTTCTCCTTCAGCACTGTTTGTGGTGGCAAGACCCCAAAATAAAGAGGAATGTAGGGCTGAAGTGGAAGAAGCGGGGCCAGCAGCAGGACGGGTGGCCTGGGCAGTCAGTGTGGCCTCCACCTATGTAACTGGGGGGCACCCACGTGCCCGCGTCCTCTGTCTGGAGAGGATTCAAGATGACCAATGAGCAATCTCTTCCCAAAAAGGACAAGATGAGTTGATTTTA
Organism: Plecotus auritus; assembly: GCF_963455305.1. Taxonomy (NCBI): domain Eukaryota; kingdom Metazoa; phylum Chordata; class Mammalia; order Chiroptera; family Vespertilionidae; genus Plecotus; species Plecotus auritus. The sequence continues at coordinate 21,420,894 of NC_137785.1, forward strand.
AGATGGAAATGGTATGAAGCATATTACAAGTTTTGGAGGGCAAATTGCACAGATGTGAACTCCAGTGACATAGCTGGCTTAAGGGAGCTGGAAGAAAAACAAAAGCAGCAGCAGCCAGAGTCTGCACACAGGTCAAACATGCTTGCAATTTGACTAGCAACCCAGGAGCAAACGATGCCAGAGTGTACTCCTCAAATCCAGCTCCTCCAGCAAGTCCTGCAGTGCTGCCCCGCTGAGATCCACAATGATAGCAATCAACTCATTTTCCTAAAAATGAAAGTTGAACTGGAACAGACTAAAGACAAACTGAAACAAGCCCAAAATGAGCTGAGTGCCTGGAAGTTTACACCTGATAGGCAGACAAATCACACTCCTCAGCCAAGACTTCCCTGACAGTCCCATTACGAGAAACCAGTTGTAGACAGCCAAATACTCGTTTCCACACCAAGACTCAGATTTTTTGAGCCAAAAAAAAAAAAAAGCCACATTCTTATACTATCCGCTTGTAATAGTTAATGTAACACTTACCTGATGAACCTTGTGCTTCTTCAGCTTTTTGCTCTTCCCCTTCCCCTTGCTTCAGAGGCCTCATGGCATCAGACTATTCTAAGGAAGTGGCCATCTCTGAAAAGGTCCCCTTCTAGAACACCTGGACACTTGAGAAATGTTTCAGTGTCTTTAGAGAGTTTGGAGGAATGAAAACCTGGAGAATTAAAATCATGAATTGAACATGTCAAATCCCAATAAAATGTAAAAATGGGATATGCATCACTCTTAACCTTGTGCACAGTGACTTAGAGACACTCTATCTCAGTTGTGCCAGTAAGACTGGATTTCATGATTAAATTTCTGGGTCAGAACTCAAATGAAGTGATTTCTGTCTTTAAAGGGTTTGTTTGCTAAGAAAATGTAATAGTTATGACAGAATCAAATAATAGATGTCAGTACAAGTAGTTTATATATTTAACCATTTAGTTTACTTGAATGAGCCTTAAATCAATGTGGTTTTAATAAATTGTTCTTTGAATGTTTGTTAATGCTGTGGATAATCTTATTGAGGACTATACAAACATGAAGGAGTGATATCAAATTTCAGATGTAAACTGTTTGAAGCATTATAAACATTCAATTCAAAACTAGATTGTATAAGGATATTGGCCATGATAAGACTCACTGTGTTATTTTGTTAGTAGTGAAATTTATTAAATCCCATTCAACAAGCTCATGTTGAAAGAGCACTGTTGTTGGTGTTAACGGGAATGCATTCCTTCATTGTATTTGGACCTCTTGTATCACACTCTTGATATTAAATTAAATGTACCTCACCCTGGCCAGTGTGGCTCAGTTGGTTGGAATGGCATCCCTTACACCAAAAGGTGGTGGATTCCATCGCTGGTTGGGACAATTGCATTGCAGCAACCAATAGATGTTTCTTTATCTTTTTCTCTCCCTCTCTCTCTTTAAAAAAATCAATTGAAAAGAAACATCAAAAAATAAATTACATGTACCTTGAAGACAAGGTACATGTCTTTAAATATATATATTGGTAAAGAAGTATTTTATTTTTAGATCTGTAATAGACAATCCTGGGTGACTGGGGGAAAAGACACTTAGAATATTTGCCAGGATTAAAATCCTCCATATTAGTAATGCAGAATTTAAAAATTACTATACCTCAACCAGCTCTGTTAAAATAAACACTACAAATTACTGCAGATGAACCCCTTGTTGGCTGAAAGACATTTTCCCAGGTCACTTTGCTATGATCATTTCTTTGTAGTAAGCTAGATTTTGCCTCAGTCACAATTATTTGAGTTCAATGCCAAAGGTATCTTTCCTGGTACATGAGACCTAACATACAGAAGCGTAACATTATACGAGTGTATCCAGCTTAGAGATGCTGGGGTCTCACTGATTCCATTTCAGGTAAGATTTTCAATAGCAAATGGCTATTTGGTGTTAAAAGATCAGGTGATCATGCCCTGCTGGATGGGTCCCAACAGGACCCCTTTGGCCAAAGGAAGCACATTGCAGGCAGGTGAAGTCAGTGCTGAGATGTGGCACTGTTTGTCAGTCAACAAACAACAACTGGACCTGCAGAAAGGAGGAGGAGGGATGTCCTTTTGGGGGTCCGATCTCCTCATTCTTTCACTCAGCAAATGTATGTGGAGCACCTGGTGTGGCAAAGCACTGGGAAGGGGAGAGCAATGGAGAACCCAGGAGCCTCTCACTTAGCATGTTGCAAAGGGAGCGGGTGTTTGGGATCTGACAGCATTTCACCTCCTTGTTGGGAGATAAACACCTGGAGTGAGGATTCCCAGCCCACACAGGCCTTGTGAATAAGAACAACCAGGAGAAGAGTTTGGAGTATGTGGGTATATATAGGGTGTCCCCCCAAAATGTATATACACTTTGAATAATTATTAGTTCCAATGGGTTAAAACTGAAAAGAAACTTCAATTGAGCTATCAGCTTTTAGTAGTGTATACATTTTTGGGGACATTCTGTATTTTGTATTGTGGTAAAGTAGACAACATCAAGAGTTCTGAAATTGTTGGTTTTAATCATCTTCCCCCCCACACACCTGCCACCAGTTTACTGGTTGTTGTGGCTATAAGGACTGACCCCTAGGGTTTCCCACTCTGCTATTCTGCATGACATCACTCCTCTAGAGTCTATTTTTTAAATAAAAATTGTATATATTTGAGGTGGACACCATGATAATTTGATATACATGTAGAAAGTGAAATGATTACTACAGTCAAGCTAATTAACATTTCTCCTCACATAGTTACTTCTTTTTTTGATGAGAGCACCTGAAATCAATCTAGAGATCTAATAAACTGCATGATGATTGTAATTAATAATACTGTATTGAACACTGGCCCCCCCCTTTTTTTTTCCTTGGGCCTCCAGTATTCTTATTTTCAGGTAGGCTTGGAAGTCACAGCCTTAAAGTAAGGGGTAACTGTGAGATCAGTCGGAATCTCAGATAAAACCATCTGGTTGATCAATGCACTCAGCCAACCAACAAGCACTTATTGGGTAAATAAGTTGTGTGTTCTCTGGATATAGAAGTTGATAAAGCACACGGTCCCTGCCCTCGACGGACGCCAAAATTCTGGGGGAACAAATCACTTTGCCAAAGTTTCTTACCATGGAACAGGAGAGTTTGAACTAGACTGCTTAAAGGTTGCGTCCAGCCCAACTATACATGATTCTAGAAAAGGAAATCAGTCGGATTCTGGAGGAAGAATGCCAGCAAACGTTTGGTTCCCCAGGGGCTAAAAGTGAGCTCCTCTGTAAGGAAGGGGGCAGACAGGAGAGTCAGTACCTTAGGAAACCACAGAGTATGGTCACCCGTGTCCAGGAATGGACTGTGGAGACTATAAGTGAGGAACTTTTCCAATTCATGGGGGGAAAAAAGCCAATTCTAAAGACTTTAAGCAGAAAAGAAAATGTTCTGAGACTCACGTGATGGGGTGATCCAGGATGAAGTTAGCCTTGGGCTTGCCTGGGTGGCAGAGCCCCAATGATGTTTTCACCACCCTGTTTTCTCTGAGTTTCCTGGTGTCCTTGACTCGCAGCTGCAGCCAGGAACACAAACAAAATTATCAGAGCTCCGTTTCTCCATCGGGGCAGGAGAGTCCAGGGCAGTCCCAAAGCCTAACCTCCTGATGAAGCAGCCACCGCAAAGAGTTTCTCCGAACCACACCGGAGAAAAGTTGAGAAGAGCTCGCGGATTGGCCCACCTTGTCCCAATGCTTGCCGTCAAAACTTACAGCAGGCTTCTGATTGGCCAGCCCTTGCAATTGGCGGTCAGCCCTAGAGAAAGACTGGGAATGGGTTTCTCGAATAAAAAAAGGGAATGGGGTATCATTCTCTAAAGCAAAGGGATGCTAGCAGTGACAATTTTTTAAAAATATATTTTATTTATTTCAGAGAGGAATGGAGAGGGAGAGAGAGATAGAGACATCAATGATGAGAGAGAGTCACTGATTGGCTGCCTCCCGCATGGGCCCCACTGGGGATTGAACCTGCAACCCAGGCATGTGCCCTTGACCAGAATCGAACCCAGGCTCTTTCAGTCCACAGGCCGACGCTCTATCCACTGAACCAAACTGGCTAGGGCTAAACAGTGACAATTTTAATAAGATGCTAACTGCTAGTGTTGGCTGCCAGGGCCAGCTAACCAGGGGGCCAGGCCATTAGCCCTAGGGTTCACAGCTGGGTCATGCTGAGAGTAGAATTCTACAGGCTACGTCTACTCTGCTGTAAGGCTCGCTGAACTGGTAGGGATTTGGAACAGAAAGCAGGGGACACCCCTACAATTATTAATAAACTTATTGAAACTATGACAAAGCAATATTGGCTTTCTCATAATTACCATGTTAGGTGATTGAGGAAAATAAAACCTTTTCTTGAAAAGAATCCCTGGCCTATGCTGCAGGCTTGAGAAATACTATAGCCTCGGTAATATGCCAGAATTAGTCATTTGGCCCCCAGACATGAGTAGTTTTTGTATTACTACAGGGCTCTTTGTCCAATGTGATCTTCCAATGGATAATTGCCCACCTACTTCTTGGAAGTGTCACCTTGGGGTGGCAGTGCTGGGTAGCTTCTGCCCAGGTATCTAGCAGTGCCCCACATGCACACGTGTGAGCACTGTTCCCTTGCTTTATGCACTTTTGGGGATTCAATCAAAGATTGAGGGAAGGTGAGTGCAGCTGGGAACCCTAGAACTAATGGAATCATTATCTTCTGACCTTAGGAAGGGAGTTACCTTGCAGATAATAAATTGAGTTCTTTTAAATAGTCAGTTTTCAGCTGAGATTTGGAGTGAGCAAATAACTCTCCACTCTGCCCACATTCCTCCCCCTTCTCTAAATATCTTTCAGCATTTAAAAGCTCCACCATATCACATGCTGAATGACCTCACTTATTTACTGGACCTTATCTAGTCTTGATTTAGTTTACAAACAGTCATAGTAGATTGGCTATTTTTCCCTGTCTTCAACAGATTAGAAACAGTAAATTATGTATATGTGCCAAAAGGGGGGAAATAGCATTCATTCAAGGAATACTTATTGAACTCCTGTTTTGTGCTAGACACTAGGGATACAGTAGTAAGCAAGACAATGGTCCTACCCTCATGGAACTTATGAACATGAGGCAATTTAAAACTATTATAGTTGTGATAAAGACTACAGAAGATAAGCAGGGTGCTGTAAGAGCTTGTGGCAGGAGCAGACCTAACTTGTTGGAATCATGGAAGGCCTCTGGAAGAAGAGACTTAAGCTGAGGCATGAAATAAACATTATGCAGTCAAAAAAAAAAAAAGAGAGTGGGGGCATGAGGAACTTGGAACTCACAAACCTACAGAAATGGATGCAGTGAGGGCAGAGAAGTATGGTGTGAGATGAGTATGGAGCAGTAGGTAGGCGCCAGATCAGACGAGGCCTTTTGGGTCACAATAAAGGTATTCAACCTGCACTATGAGTTTTGAGCAGGGAAGTAACAGATTTACATCTTTTTTTTTTTTTTTTTTTTTTTTTTTTTAGATTTACATCTTTATAGCATCACTCTGCCTGGCATATGGAAAAATGGATTGAAGGGAGGGAGGAATGGATGTAGGTGGGAGAAAGGAGGTTATTGTTTTATTGTTGGAGTATAGGGGAGAGAGGTAACACTTGTAGACTGGGCAGTTTTGAGTATGAGCAGAAGGTAGAATCAATGGGCTTAAAGGTGGGTTGGGTGTGCCAAGTTAAGGGGAGGCAGCGATCAAAGACTACCACTGATTTATGGCATGAGAAATTCAATAGATAATGGTGACATTTACCAGGGGAAGAAAGCCTGTAAGAATTTGAAGGGATTGTGAAGTCCATTTTGGATGCTGACTGAAAGGTACATATGAAATGCCCAGATAAAGATGCAGAGGTAGGTGGATAGACGGGTCTGGCGCTCAGAAGAATAGTCTGGGCTGGAACTATAACTTTAGAACTATGTATTTAGAATAGAGATGGAAATTAAAGTCAGAGATTTGGACAAGATCACTTAGGGAAAAATTATTGTATTAGAAGACCTAGCTCTGAGCACTGAAGAAATCTACCATTTTAAATGGGAGTGGAGGATATATGAAAACTGGTGAGATGCAGGTGTGTGGCAGCAAACTCCAATGATCCCCTTCTGGTATTCATGCCCTTGTGTGGTCTCCTCCCACATGGAGTTGAGCTAATGTAACCAATGTAGCTAATATATTATAGAAATGACGGTGCATGGCCAAGATTCTGGGCATAAAACATTTTGAGACCTCAGAGAGACATGAGAGCTGTACTGACAATAAGAATCTTAACGAGCAGAAGCCCAAAATAGAGGAGGACTTATCTCAAAATTTGTGGGCATAGCTTTTTTCTATTGGAGTCAACTGCAAGTAAGACTCAGGGGGAAACATAGTGTTCAAAATTTTATTCACAGTAACACTACCACCCTGAAGTGAAAGAGATACAGTACAAAATCTAAAGAGGCTTTCGGACCCCCTTCACCCCTAATTTCTCCAGAGTGAAAGCAGAATGAGAAAAACTATGTAGCTGTAAATATGGGCTACCTTTCCTAGAAAAGGATGACTCAGAGGGTGGAGCCAGAGCCCAGACTCTAAGGTGGCCCTCAACATTCCCCATCTTCTGCTATTTACACTGGGTAATTCCCTCCCACAGTGAATAGTGTTAATCTATGAAACCAGTACATTGGGAAGTGACTGTGTGTGATTTTTAAGGATAAGTCCATGAAAGACATTGCAGCTCCTATCTGGCTCTCTTGGATTACCTGCTCTGAGGGAAACCAGTTGCCATGTCATAAGGACATTCAAGCAATCTTACAGAGATGCCCACATGGCATGGAACTGAGGTTTCCTGCCAACAGTCACGTGGATGGACCATCCTGGAAGTGGATTCTCTAGCTTTAGTCAATCTTGCAGATGACTGCAGTGCCATCCAATACCATGAGATTACCCTCATGAGGGATTCTAAGCAAGAGTTGGCATACCCAAATACTTGGGACTGCTGGCTCCCAACTGCTTGCCTGCCTGCCTTCCTGATTGCCCCTAACCGCTTCTGCCTGCCAGCCTGATCACCCCCTAACCACTCCCCTGCCAGCCTTATTGATGCCTAACTGCTCCCCTGCCAGCCTGTTTGCCCCTAACTGCCCTCCCCTGCAGGCCTGGTCACCCCCAACTCCCCTCCCTTGCAGGCCTGGTCCCTCCCAACTGCCCTCCCCTGCTGGCCATCTTGTGTCCATATGGGCGCAGTCATCTTTGACCACATGGGGGCAGCCATCTTGTGTGTTGGAGTGATGGTCAATTTGCATATTATTCTTTTATTATATAGGATTAGATAGGATAGAGGCCTGGTGCACAGGTGGGGGCCAGCTGGTTTGCCCTGAAGGGTGTCCCGGATCAGGGTGGGGGTTCCCTTGGGGAGTGAGGCAGCCTGGGCGAGGGGCCTGTGGTGGTTTGCAGGCCAGCCACGCCCCCCCGGCGACCCAAGCGGAGGCCCTGGGATATGGGATTTATTTATCTTCTACAATTGAAACTTTGTAGCCCTGAGCAGAGCCAAGCCTCCTGCTTGCTCTGTGGCCGCAGCCATTTTTTTGGGATTTATCTATCTTCTATAATTGAAAATTTGTAGCCTTGAGCGCAGGCCTAGGTCGGCCAGGAAGCTTGGCTTCCTCCATCGCTGGGGGCAACTCAAGCCTCCTGCTCTCTCCAGCTCCATGGCCGCAGCCATTTTTGTTGGGATTTATTTATCTTCTATAATTGAAACTTTGTAGCCTTGAGTGGAGGCCTGGGCCTGCCAAGGTGTGCGGAAAGCTTGGCTTCCTCCATTGCCCAGAAAACCCAAGCCTCCTGCTTGCTCCATGGCTGCAGCCATCTTGGTTGGGTTACTTTGCATACCTGCTCCTGATTGGCTGGTGGGCATGGCTGTTGGGTGTGGCAGAGGTACGGTCAATTTGCATATTACTCTTTTATTAGATAGGATGTCTTAGGATAATTTATTATGTAGCAATAGATCATTAATACAAGGAGAAAGACCAGAAGAGTGTGAGTTCATGGAAAGTAAATAAACTATGTTTCAAGGACAGAGTAGATAACTATGTCAAATATGTGAAATGGCCAAATGTCTCATACCTGCATGACAATAAAGTCCACATATCAATTCTGAATTTCATTTAGATTTATTGAGTGAGGGAACAAAAACAAAAACATTTTAAAAACAAGCGAAACCCCATTATGCTCCATATACTTGGCTTGAGAAAACTGAGAAGTATCTATCAATCTTTTGAAAGATTTCATTAAAAACATGCTTTGAAAGTCTGTGATACCTCTCAATGGCAATGAACAAATGGTTTACTGTACTTATCTGGTCTATCAGTGACCTTGTCATATGGACACACCATGTCATTACTAGACTGTAAGACTGTAAGGGCAGAGAAACCTGCCTCATAGCACCTTGAGTGATAGATATGCTGTAGGTGCTCATGCAAGTTACCCAGGGACTAAAAAGCAAAAGCATCTTATAAAACTCCAAAAATATTTCACCAGAAACAACTATTACTACCACATTTATGTTGCAATCGATTTTCATCACATCTTATTTTATGTTCACAACAAACCCTATGAGGTAGGCAGGTGGGTTTATAGAAAGATGGTTATAAACTTGATTATAAATAATCATACATCATTCCCATTTCCCAAATGAGGGAACTAAGGCGTAAGAGGCTTCAGTTACTTGGTTAAGGCCACATAAAATATTTGTAATTGCAGGCCTTCTGGTATGAGGTTGAACACTTTATCCAAAACATCCAGGCAGCACTCACCAGGAACTGTTTATCTAGCATCCTCCTTCTACAAATACTCTCAGGACAACTCTAACATTATTTTCCACAGCAATCTATAATGTTTTCTAATATTATAATACTGTCCTTTCTGTAGCTGGAACTATGGAATAGGTAAGATTCTCTGTCTTCTTTCTACTTTGGTTCCTATGCAATGGTACAACTTGAATATCTTCCAAGGCAGTCCCCAAGGCAGTGCCGCCATTGTTCAAAACATTCCTCATTGGAAATTGCCTTCAGAGAACTAAAATTCTTCCCAGTAAGAAAACCAATCTATTAGTTTACAGTTATGTGTTCTTTTTAATTATAAATGGCATCACTAGCTTGCTCATCTTCCTTAATCATCGGATTTTTAGCTGTTTCCTAAACTTCAAGCTGTTCTCAGAGACTAAAAGATCACGAACAGTGAATATATTCAAACACATTTGTTACAGACTCTGAGGGCATTCCAGAAAGGTTAGTAGCAACACCTTTTCAACAGGATACCCTGAGTAAGAAAACCCTTATAAGGAATGGATAGTAACAATATTAAAAATAATGGCTTAACTTTGTTGAGTGGAACTTTATATCCTGTGACTAATTTAATCCTCAAAAGAATCTTAGGAGGTGAGATAAAAGTCTATTAGTTTAAACATCACACATTAGCACATGGTCACACAGCTGTAATGTGCTTATATCACAACAGGCAAAGACTAATTTCCAAAACATATGCTATGAATAGCTAATGCCTCCCCTACAACACCCACCATCTCCCCAGAGCGTGGGTCTGTAGGGATCTGGCCCAATTTGGTGTTTTTCATACATTTTAAGCCTGTTAGCAGTTTGTCATTCCTGTATCAGCGTGTGTTTTAGTCCCTTTTAAGTAGAATCAGAGTGTATGAAATGAAAATAAGTACATTTTTGGCTTAGGACAAATTCAGGTAAGGCATTTCTAATCTAACTAAGTTTAGTTCCATGGCTCCAAAATGACTAATACTGCATCTATCTAAAGAGGGAGGACACACACACACACACAAAAAAAAAATTTTCAAATTTATCTGCTTCTTTGTCCTCCCATCAGGATTAGTACAAGGAGGTAAGAAATTAAGACTTACTCCAATAATCTATTCTTAAGTAGCAATTTGAAGAGCCAAAATTTGGCACCAGATATCTATACTGATCTATCTATATTTAAGAAGTCCTCCTTCTTTGAAAGCATCTCAGCAAGTGTGGTCAGCTCCTTATTTTTAACTCATCCTTCACAGTGACAAGCCCACGAAGGACAGCCACGTAGAAACTGCTACAACCAAGAGTAAGACCAACAGCCCAACCCAAATAAGACACTCAGAGTCACGACTCCCAGGACTTCTGCCATGACCACGGGCTTTAAACCATTCTACTATTTCCTGGAGGTCAAATGGCTGAGGCTCATAACCTAGCTCCTTCTTGGCCTTCTCTAGGCTAAAGTAATGTGTGATGCCAGTTTTATTAACTTCTGTGCGGGTGAGGAAGGGCTGGAAGTTGTAGAGTTGACCCAAAACAAAGTAGGCCATCTCTGTTAGGAAAGCAAAACAGTAGATGAGGTTCAAGGGTAGGCGAATGGATGGGAATGAGTAGCCCAGGCCCTCAACCAAAGGCCGGAAGAACTCAAAGTTGTTTACGGGTGTGCCATCTGAGATGAAGTAGGGCTTCCCAGAGGCAATGTAGCCCTTGTTAGCTTTCAGGGCCTCTGAGGCCAGAATGTGAGCCTGCACCAAGTTATCCACGTGGACAAATTCAACCAGGCTCTTGGGATCCCCGTACACAAACTTGAACAGACCCCTCTCAATATAGCTCACTATTCTAGGAAGGTGCCTTTGTTCTCCAGGCCCATAGATGCCAGCTGGCCTCAGAGCACAAGTTCTTAAGACACCATTGCTTTTTTCCAGGGATGTACCATTGGCTTCTAGCACCTTCTTCTCTGCAATAGATTTGGTCCGAGAGTAGTGATCAGGATGGAGGTGAAGAGGAATGTAAGGGAGAGATTCATCTCCATTTTTGATAACTTGACCTCCAAACACAACATTGAAAGTGCTAGTGTAAACTAATCTTGGCACCCCTCTCCTCCAGCAAGCCTGGAGGATGTTTTCTGTGCCCCCGACATTGACTTCTTCAATCAGCTTTCGATTTAGCTGCTCCCGCCCTGACATACCATAAGAGGCAATATGGAACACACAAGTTATGTCCACATCCTGGAAGGCTTTCTCTATATCAGAGAGGTGGCGGATGTCTCCATGTATAAACTTGATTCCTTCTGGAATGGTATGAGCAGGGCTGCTGATATCTAACAGAATCACATGGACCCCCTTCTGGTTCAGAGCACAGCCCAGGCTGAAATAATAAAGAGTAAAAATTAGATCAAATCACTTATTAAGCTATGCCTAGGAAAAGTGTGTAGAATAATTTACCAAGACTTCTTGACTCAATCTGAATCCCACACCTTACATGTTCACTGGGGCAAGTCTTAGCCAAATATTAAAAAACTAGAGGCCCGGTGCACGAAATTCATGTACGGGGGTGGGGGTGTCCCTCAGCCCAGCCTGCACCCTCTCCAATCTGGGACCCCTCGAGGGATGGATTGGGCCTAAACGGGCAGTCGGACATCCCTCTCACAATCCAGGACTGCTGGCTCCCAACTGCTCACCTGCCTGCCTTCCTGATTGCCCCTAACCACTTCTGCCTGCCAGCCTGATCACCCCCTAACCACTCCCCTGCCAGCCTGATTGATGCCTAACTGCTCCCCTGCCAGCCTGTTTGCCCCTAACTGCCCTCCACTGCAGGCCTGGTCCCCCCAACTGCTCTCCCCTGCAGGCCTGGGTCCCCCACAACTGCCCTTCCCTGCAGGCCCAGTTGCCCCAAACTTCTCTCCTCTGCCAGCCTGGTCACCCCTAACTGCCCTCCCCTGCTGGCCATCTTGTGGCGGCCATCTTGTGTCCACATGGGGGTAGGATCTTTGACCACATAGGGGCAGCCATCTTATGTGCTGGAGTGACAGTCAATTTGCATATTACTCTTTTATTAGATAGGATAGAGGCCTGGTACACAGGTGGGGGCCAGCTGGTTTGCCCTGAAGGGTGTCCCAGATCAGGGTGGGGGTTCCCTTGGGGAGTGAGGCAGCCTGGGCGAGGGGCCTGTGGTGGTTTGCAGGCCTGCCACGCCCCCCGATGACCCAAGCGGAGGCTCTGGTATCTGGGATTTATTTATCTTCTATAATTGAAACTTTGTAGCCTGGAGCAGAGCCAAGCCTCCTGCTTGCTCCATGGCTGCAGCCATTTTTATTGGGATTTATTTATCTTCTATAATTGAAACTTTGTAGCATTGAGTGGAGGCCTGGGCCCGCCAGGGTGTGTGGAAAGCTTGGCTTCCTCCATTGCCGGGGAAACCCAAGCCTCCTGCTTGCTCCATAGCCACAGCCATCTTGGGTGGAGTTACTCACTCCTGACTGGCTGGTGGGCGTGGCTTGTCGGTGTAGTGGAGTGATTAATTTGCATATTACTCTAGATAGGATGAGAATACTCACATCTACTTAAATTATGATGATATGGTGGCACCTACATGCTACATTCCCCCCTTTCGCCCCCACCACCTCATCCCCCCCCCTCCGGGTTCTAGGACCTACCATCCATTCTTGGGAATATTTATGAATAATAACTGAAAGAATTGCTATTATTGAAAATTTTTAATTTATTTTTAGAAAGAGAGGGAGAATGGAAAGAGAGATAGAAACACTGATAAGAGAGAAACATTGATCAGCTGCCTCCTGCATGCCTTCTACTGGGGATTGAGCCTGAAACTCAGGTATGTGCCCTGACTAGCAATGGAACCAGCCACCTCTTGATGCATGAATCGACACTCAACCACTGAGAAATACCAACCAGACAAGAATTGCTATTATTTAAAATTGTTTTGTGATGTGAATCTCTCCCTTCCACAATTTAATGGCTTTATAAAGATATTTTCTTGACAAAATGGACAATATGTGATGATAGTGCTTATCTGGATTCCAAACTGGCAGCAGAGTAAGTGCAAGCCACATTGACACTCTCCCAGGACCAAACTGGAAATACAACTAAAATACAGAAAAAACACTCTGGAAAAAACAACTGAAAACTAGCTGGACAGAATCTTATAACCAAGGACGGAAAGTGGAGACCTCATAGAGACTGGTAGGATGTGCAGAGGTACAAAAGAGCTAAGCAAGTTCCCACAGACAGCAGCTGAAGTTCCAGGGGGGCAGGGGAGGGCAGATATCTCAGCTGTGGGGGGATTTGCACTGAGAACTCTGGGGTCTAAACCCCAAGCTGGACTCCCCAGCCCAGAGCATCAGAACTGAGAAAGATGCCCACATAACATCTGGATGTGAAAAGTAGCTGAGTTGCTGTCTGCTACAGAGAGATGGCTGGAAATGCAGGCACCCTCTTAAAGGGCCAATGCACAAAATTTCACGTGCAGCACTCATCTTGGGCTCTGACAGAGTGGATTGGAGCTGTATGAGCAGAAGCCAGGACTGGGGGCTCTGGGGTTGGAGCTTGGAGGGCAGCCACCCTGGTTTCCTGTGCTTAGTTATCCCCTCACACTGTAGAGGACATCTTTCTCTGGCAGACCTTTGCTATCCAGGAGGTTTTTACCTGGGGGGAAGGCAGTTACCCCACCCTATTGGAAGACCTCTCACCCCACTGTATGGTCGATAGCCTGAGGCTAGTCAAGACTGAAGGTCAATGAGATTGCAGGCAGAGGTGGGTCTCTGGAGGTTTTGAGTATTTGCTTGACCTAATCCTAGGCCCAGGGATAAGAAAAGCAGACTCTGATGTACACCTTGTTCCTTTCCAAAGGGACCCAGCCCCAGCAGAGAGAGCCAAAAGCTGTGGATTGATGATACCTCCAAACAGGGTATTCAAGGCCAGTCACAAACAGCATCTGACAGTGTCCTGCATTAGAGATTAAGAGTCATAGCAAATCTATCTAATACACAGACACAAACCCAAACAGGAAGCCCAAATGGGGAGACAAAAGAACAAACCCCAAATAAAAGAACAAGAGAATTCTCCAGAGAAAGAGCTAAATGAAATGAAGATAAGAAATTTCTCAGACATAGAGTTCAGAATAATGATGGCAAAGTTGCTCAAGAGCATGAGAAAAGATACAGTAACTATGAAGAATGACATAGCACTAATAAAGAACACAGTGGAAGGAATACACAGCAGAGTAAGGGAAGCTGAGGATCAGGTCAGTGAATTAGAAGACTGGGTAGAAAAAAATCACTCAACCAGAGATCCAAAAAGAAAAAAAACAACTAAAAAAAAACCCACCAGAAAGACAGCTTAAGAGAGCTGTGGGACAACATGAAATGTAACAATATTCATATAATAGATATGCCAGAAAGGGAAAAAAGGGAGCAAGGGATATAGAACATGTTTGAAGAAATAATGGTAGAAAACTTCCCTAACCTGGTGAAGCAAAAAGTCACAGAAGTTCAGGAAGCACAGAGAGTCCCAAACAATAAGAACCCAAAAAGGCCCATGCCCAAACAAATCATAATTAAAGTGCCAAAAATTAAAGACAAAGAGAGAATCATAAAGACAGCAAGAGAAAAGCAATTTGTTACCTAAAAGGAGCTCCCATAAGGCTGTCAAATGATTTCTCATTAGAATTCTACAGGCCAGAAGGGAATGGCATGAAGTATTCAAGGTAATGAAAAGCAAGGATCTTAAACCAAGATTACTATATCCAGCAAGGCTATTATTCAAAATAGATTGTAAAATAAAAAGCTTCCCAGATCCCCCTTCTCCTCCCTCCCCCCCAAAAAAAGGCTAAAGGACTTTATTACCACTAAACCAGCACTGCAAGAAATGCTAAAGGGACTTCTGTAATGAGAAGACGAAATAGAGAGACAGAGAAACATAGGCATAAATAATTAAAATGGCAATAAATAAGTACTTATCAATAATAACCTTAAATGTAAATGGATTAAACCCTCCAATAAAAAAACATAGGATAGTTGAATGAATACAACAACATGACCCAATTATATGCTGTCTACGAGAGACTCACCTCAGAACAAAAGACTCATACAGGATGAGACTGAAGGGATGAAAAAAATTTTCCATGCAAATGGAAACGAAAAAAAAGAAAAGCTGGGGTAGCAATACTCATATCTGACACAATAGACATCAAAATGAAGGCCGTCACAAGAGACAGTAAAGGTCACTACATAATACTAAAGGGATCGATCCAACAAGGGATATAACCCTGGTAAACATATATGCACCCAATATAGGAGCACTTAAATATATAAAAGAACTTCCAGAGGACTTTAAAGGAGAGATCGACAGGGATACAGTCATAGTAGGGGACTTTAATACCCCATTGACTTAACTGGATAGATACTCCAGACAAAAAATTAACAAGGAAACATATATTCTAAATGGCACACTGGATCAATGGGTTTAATTGACATTTAGAGAACATATCACCCCAAAGATGCAGAATATACATTCTTCTTAAGTGCACATGGGACAGTCTCAAAGACAGACCACATGTTAGGACACAAAACAAGTCTCTACAAGTTCAAGAAGATTGAAATCATATCAAGCATCTTCTCAGATCACAATGGAATGAAATTAGAAATCAACTACAGTAAAAACACTCAAAAACATTCAAACACATGGAAGCTAAATAGCATGTTATTAAACAATGAATGGGTTACCAATGAGATCAAGAAAGAAATAAAAAACTTACTGAAAACAAATCAAAATAAACACACAGTAAACCAAAATCTATGGGACACAACAAAAGCAGTCCTGAGAGGAAAGTTCATAGCACTACTGGCCTACCTCAAAAATAAGAAAAGTTAATAATAGACTATTTAACCCTACAACTTAAAGAATTAGAAAGAAAACAACAAGAAAATAATAATGATTAGAGCAGAAATAAATGACATAGACTCCAAAGAAATAATACAAAAGATGAATGACACCAAGAGCTGGTTCTTTGAAAAGATAAACAAAACTGATGAACTGTTAGCCAGACTCATCAAGAAACAAAGAGAGGATCCAAATAAATAAAATCAGAAACAGAAGTTGATAACTAACAACTGACACCACAGAAATGCAAAGGATTATAAGAAAATACTATAAACCACTATATGACAACAAGCTGGACAATGTGAATGAAATGGACAAATTCCTAGAAAAATGCAATCTTCAAAAACTGAATCAGAAAGAATCAGAAAACCTGAATAGGCCAATAACAACTGATGAAATAGAAGCAGTCATCAAAAAACTCCCAGCAAACAAAAGCCCAGGTCCTGATGGCTTCGCATGGGAGTTTTATCAAATATCCAAAGCAGAACTAACACCTGTACTCCTCAAACTATTTCAAAAAATCCAAGAACACTTCCAAGCTCTTTTTATGAGTCCAGCATTATCCTAATTCCAAAACCAGATAAATACACTACAAAGAAAGAGAATCACAGGCAAATATCCCTGATGAACATAGATGCTAAAATCCTCAACAAAATTCTAGCAAATCAGATCCAGCAATTTATTAAAAAGATCATACGCCATGACCAAGTGGGATTTATTTCAGGGATGCAAAGCTGGTACAATATTTGCAAATCAATAAACATGATACATCACATAAACAAAATGAAAGACAAAAATCACATGATCATATCAATAGACACAGAAAAAGCATTCAACTAAATCCAACACTCATTTTTGATAAAAACTCTTAGCAAAATGGGAATAGAGGTATAATGAAGGTAAAACATAATAAAGGCTATATATGACAAACCTACAACCAATATCATACTCAATGGGCAAAAACTAAAACCATTTCCCATAAAAAGAGGAAAAGACATGGATGTCCACTTTCACCACTCTTATTCAACATAGTAATGGAAGTCCTAGCCACAGCGATCAGACAAGAAGAAGAAATAAAAAGCATCCAAATTCAAGAGGAGGAAGTAAAACTCTCATTATTTGAAGATGACATGATATTGTACATAGAAAAAAATAAAGACTCCACCAAAACACTACTAGATTTAATAAATGAATTTGGCAATGTAGCAGGATACAAAATCAACACCCAAAAATCAATGGCATTTTAATACACCAATAATGAATTCTCAGAAAGAGAAACTACACAAACAATCCCATTTTCCATTGCAACAAAAAAATTAAGATACTTAGGAACAAACTTAAAAGACCTGTACTCAGAAAACTATAGGATGTTGAAAAAAGAGATAGAAGATATAAACAATGGAAGAATATACTGTGTTCATGGACTGGTAGAATTAACACCACTAAAATGTCCATACTACTCAAAGCAATCTACAGATTCAGTGCAATCCCTATTAAACTACCAACAGCACATTTCACAGATCTAGAACAAATACTCCAAAAATTTTTATGGAACCAAAAAAGACCCAAATAGCCACAGCAATCTCGATAAAGAACAAAGTTGGAGGGATATTACCAGATATCAATTTATTCTACAAAGTCACTGTAATCTAAACAGCCTAGTCCTGGCACAAAAACAGGCATATAAATCAATGGAACAGAACAGAGAACCAAGAAATTGACCCAAGGCATTACACTCAATATTTTAGAAAGGAGGCAAGAGCATACAATGGAGTCAAGACAATCTCTTCAATAAATGGTGTTGGGAAAATCAGACAGATACACACACAAAAATGACAACCAACTTACACCGTACACAAGAATAAACTCAAAATGGATAAAAGACTTAAATGTAAGTCATGAAACCATAAAAATCCTAGAAAAAACCATAGGCAGCAAAATCTCTCATTTCAATATGTTTACAGATATATCTCCTAGGGCAAAGGAAACTAAGGAGAAAATAAACAAATGGCACTACATGAAAATAAAAAGCTTCTGAACAGCAAAAGAAACCATCAACAAAACATAAAGGGAGCCCATTGCATGGGAGAACATATCTGGCAATGATACATCTAATAAAGGGTTAATATCCAAAATATATAAGGAACTCACACAACTTAACCAAAGGAAGACAAACAATTCAATTAAAAAAATGGGCAAAAGACCTAAATAGACACTTCTCCAAAGCAGACATACAGATGGCCAAGAGACATATGAAAAAATGCTCAAAGTCACTGATCATCAGAGAGATGCAAATTAAAATGACAGGTATCATCTCACACCTGTCAGAGTGGCTACCATCAACAAATCAACAAAGGACAATGCTGGCGAGAATGTGGAGAAAAGGGAACCCTAGTACACTGTTGGTGGGGATGCAGACTGGTACAACCACTGTGGAAAACAGTATGGAGTTTCCTCAAAAAATTAAATATGGAACTGCCATTTGACCCAGTGATCCCACTTCTAGGAATATGTCCTAGGAGACCTGAAACACCAATCAGAAAGAATGTATGCACCCCTATGTTCATAGCAGCACAATTACAATAGCTAAAATGTGGAAACAATCCAAGTGCCCATCAGTACATGAGTGGATAAAAAAGTTGTGGTACATTTACACCACGGAATAATACTATGCAGTAGTGAAAAAGAAGGATCTCTTAACCTTTGAGACAGCATAAAGGAGCCTAGAGAATATTATGCTAAATGAAATAAGTCAGTCAGAGAAAGACAAGAATCACATGATCTCACTCATATGTAGAATCTAATGAACAAAACAAACAGATGAACAAAATAGATGCAGAGACATAGAAGCATGGAACAGAGTGTGGCATTTCAGAGGGAAGGCAGACGTGGGTGGGTGGGAAGAGATCAACCAAAGAACTTGTACGCATATATGCATAACCCATGGACACAGACAATAGGGTGGTGAAGGCCTGCGGCGGGAGGTGAGGGTGGGCTAAAATGGGTCAATGGGGGGAAAAAGGGGATATATGTAATACTTTAAGCAATAAAGATTTAATTAAAAAATAATTTTTCTTAACATGGAATATATCTGTATCTCTCAATTTTAGTATCGGAGCAGTGGGCAAAATAGTTCATTACTGGCTTAACACTATACAAACAAGTAAAAGTATATACTGTATTAATGTCAGAGTTGAAAGCTATATTTTTTATCCAACCACCAGTAAATAATTCATAGACATATTTTACAGATGCACTGACCGGAAACCAAAATAGCCACCTCCTCCTGTAATGAGGACAGTTTCCTTCGGAGATTTTTGGGAGTCCATACGTGGCAATAAAAAGAAAACTGGACCTATAAGAAAGAAGTATGCAACACTGTTACTGATCCAAATGCAAATATGACTGTCCCTAATTTGGGGCTAACAAAAACAAAAAGGCAGTATGCTCTAATAGAAAGAAAAGCGAAGACCTAGGTTCTAGTCATGGCTGTGTGAAGTTAGCCAACTCCTCCTCCCTTCACTTCTTAAGCTTCAAATTTCTTCCTATGTAATATAAGGACAGAAATATCTGCCCTGTCTGCCTGATGAGGTTAATGTAAAGGTTCAATAACATAATTACCTGGGAGTGCTTTGGAAACCGCAAAACACTTTTCCAAATGTAAGGCATTATTCTTAATCACTGGGAAAAAATAGAGCCTTTTTGGAAAGAACTCATTCAAATTTGACAGGGAGAGCCATTTTCTCCCATGTACCAGAAAAAGCAAGAAAAGAACTCTAGACCTAGCCACTATGCTCAGTGGTTAGAGCATCTGCCTGCAGACTGAAGTGTCTTGGATTCACTTCCAGTCTAGGGCACATAATTTGGTTGCAGGTTCAGTTCCTGGTCCCAGTTGGGACACATGAATGAGGCAACCAATTGATAAGTCTCTCTCACATCAATGTTTCTCTCTCTGTGTCTCTCTCCCTCCCTTCAATTCTCTCTAAAAAATCAATGGAAAAAATATCCTCGAGTGAGGATTAAAAACAAAAACAACCCCCCCCACACACACACAAAAGAAGTCTAAAGCCAATTTCTAACATCTTTTATTTAAAACGTGAGGCCCAGTGCATGAGTTCGTGCACAGGTGGGGTTCCTCAGCCTGGCTCGTGATCAGGGCCAATCGGGGCCTGTCTTGCCCAGTCCTGATCAGGACAATCATGGGCCGGGAGGTTGGCCAGCAGGGGGGAGGGACCACAGGAGTTTGGCTGGCCGCAGGAGGTTGGCTATGGGAGTGCACTGACCACCAGGGGGTAGCTCCTGAGTTTAGCATCTGCCCCCCTGGTGGTCAGTGCACATCATAGTGACTGGTCAACCGGTCATTCTGCTAACTGGTCGTAAAGGTCACTTAGGCTTTTATATGTAGAGATAGCACACTTGGCCCTAGCTAGTTGGCTCAGTGGATAGAGCACCGGCCTGTGGACTGAAGGGTCCTGAGTTCGATTCTGGTCAAGGGCACATACTCTGGTTGCAGGTTCCTCCCTAGCCTGGGCCCTGGTTGGGACGCATGCAGGAGGCAACCAATCAATGTATTTCTGTCACATTGATATTTCTCTCTGTCTTTCTCTCTTTTCCACTCTCTCTAAAAAATCAATAGAAAAATATCCTCTGGTGAGGCTTAAAAAATAAAATAAAACAAATAAAAAATAAAATAAAATAAAACAAAACAAAATAAAAATGAAATAGCATACTTGGAGACAACCAAGATGGTGGTGTAGGTAAATGCTTGTACATGCCGCCTCCCACAGCCACATCAAAATTACAACTAAAATACAGAAGAACCATCATTTAGAACCACCGAAAAGCTGGCTGAATGGAAGTCCTACCACTAGAGAAGTAAAGAAGAAAGGACATTGAAACTGGTAGGAGGGGTAGAGTTGCAAAATGAGCTGGTCAGACACCCACATGGCCGTTTTTTTCATCAGGAGGAAGACCATCTCTGCAGAGGCCGCCTGTGAAGAGCAAGGGGTCCCAGCCTCACACCAGACCCCCAGCCCAGGGTTCCACAGTTGGGAAGAGAAGTTCCCATAACTACGAGCTGTAAAGACCAGTGGGGATTGAAGCTGAGTAACACAGAGGCTGCTGGAGACCCAGGTGTTTCTTCTAAAGGGCCGGAGCATGAACTTACTTGGACTCCATTCCTCTGAGCTCCTATGCTGGGCAGCTTTGAGGGACCCAGACATATATGGGGAGGACCTAGATTGTCTGGCAAGGGGCAGGAACTCAGGGACAGCTTTCTCACAGATGCAAGGGTAATTGTTCCTGTGCTGGGACCTCCCCTGCCACAGAGCTAATTGACAGAGGCCATATCTGAGTCTCCATCAGAGTGGCTCACACTGTTTGCTCCACCCTGGTGATTCCCTGATACCCTGCCCCACCCAAGCTATTTGCTGCAGCTTTTCCATATGAATGGCCTATCTTGGCTCAGGCTTTAGACTTCCTAAAATCTCTCAAACAAGCTGCAGCTGGTGTCAGCATGCCCCAAACCTATCAATAAAAGGTCCAAAACATGGCACTAGCACCAGCCTGCCCTGCTTCACAGCTGGGCCTCACCTGGGCACTTCCTAGCCCAATACAAATAGCAGCCTTCTGCAGATTTCTCTGTAGCTTTTGCAAGGTAACCCCAGGCAGTGGCTGATTTTGTACCTCCCTGGAGACCAAAAAGAGCCAGTGCACCTGGTGGATAGCTTCAGACCATAGCAGGTTACAACTGTACACATTCACAAGCTACACACTCAAGGGGCAGACTCAATGAGTACCAAAGCCCCACTGAAGCAAGGCCTACTCCATAGGGTTTTTTCCTGCACAGCAGCTTTCCCACTATAGTCACAGCTGGTCCTCATAGCCAATTTGCCTGGAGGTCAATTCCTCCAAGTGACAGCAACAACAATCAAGGCTCAACTATAAGACTGTGCACATGGCCCACACAGGGGTGCCCCTAGAATGCCCAGCTCAGATGACTGGGGAGGTTGAGACACATCAATTGGTTGCCACTGACTCCTACAGGCCACCTATTACACAAGGCCACTCTACCAATTCCAGGAGACATAACAGCTCTACTTAATACATAGAAACAAAGCACAGGGAAGCAGCCAAAATGCGGAGACAAAGAAATAAGTCACAAGTGAAAAAAATGGAAGCAAGCAAACTACTAGATACAGAGTTCAAACCCATGGTTATAAGATTACTCAAGGATCTATATGAGAGTGTCAAGAGACTTCGTGAGAAGACTTTCAAGTATCTTAGAATGCCAAAGACACGGAAAAGGACCAGTCAGAAATTAAACACACTAACTGAAATAAAGAATAATTTATAGGGTTTTAACAATAGAGTAGAGGATTCTGAGAATCAAATCAATCATTTGGAATATGAAGAGGCAAAAAACACCCAATCAGAAGAGCAGAAAAAAAAAAGAATTAAAAAATATGAGGAGCCATAGTCAGTTTGGCTCAGTGGATAGAGCATCAGCCTGAAGACCAACGGGTCCCAGGTTTGATTCCGGTCAAGGGCACATACCTTGGTTGCAGACTCCTCCAGTGCCCTGGTCAGGGTGCATGCAGGAGGCAACCAATTGATGTGTTTCTCTCACGTCGATGTTTCTCTCTGTCTTTCTCTTTCTTCAACTCTCTCTAAACGATCAATGGAAAAATATTCTAAGGTGAAAATTAACAAAAAAAACAAACAAAAGATTTTAAAAAATGAAGATAGTGTAAGGAGCCTCTGGGACAACTTCAAGCATACCAACATTAGCATTATGGGGGTGCCAGAAACTAGAAGAGAGAGAGAGCAAGATATTGAAAACCTATCTGAAGAAATAATGACAGAAAAGTTCCCCTACCTGGTGAAAGAAATAGACTTACAAGTCCAGGAAGCACAGAGAGTCCCACACCAAGACATAGCAGAATTAAAATGCCAAGTGTTAAAGACAAAGAGAGGATCTTAAAAGCAGCAAGAGAAAAGCAGTTTGTTACCTACAAGGGAGTGCCCATACGACTGTCAGCTGATTTCTCAACAGAAACTTTGCAGGCCAGAAGGGAGCGGCAAGAAATATTCAAAATGATGAATAGCAATATTCAAAGTGATGAATACAACCAAGATAACTTTACCCAGCAAAACTATCTTTTAGAATTTGAGGTCAGAAAAAGAGCTTCACAGACAAGAAAAAGCTCAAGGAGCTTCATCACCACCAAACCAGTATTACATGAAATAAAGAATCAGAGGCATGTAAACATGGAAAAGACTGAGGAATATGAGAGGAAAGGGGGGAAGAGGGGTGGGAAGAGATTAACCAAATATGTTACCTATGGACACAGACAATAGGGTGGTGGAGGTCTGGAGTGGGGCAGGATGGGAATTGGCTAGAGCAGTGGTCGGCAAACTCATTAGTCAACAGAGCCAAATATCAACAGTATAATGATTGAAATTTCTTTTGAGAGCCAAATTTCTTAAACTTAAACTATATAGGTAGGTACATTGTTATTAACTTAATTAGGGTACTCCTAAGCTGGCCTTTGCTAAAAACTCAAGGGGCCAAAGAGCCGCATGTGGCTCGCGAGCCGCAGTTTGCCGACCACTGGGCTAGAGGGAGGGGCAATGGGGAGGAAAGGGGGACATCTGTAATGCTCTCAACAATAAAGATTAAAATAAATAAATAAATAAAATAGCACACTTGCAGCATGGTTTAATACTAGTACTTTACTAACTATATATATATATATATATATATATATATATTTTTTTTTTTTTTAAATAAGGGGCAAAAATTTCCTTCATATAGCAAAACATATTCCCCATCCCAGGAGATCTATAAGTACTGCATGTGCTCAAGGCCTATTGGGGTCTTACTTCTCCCTCCCTTTTCATCTATGCCAAAATAATAATTATTATTATATGCTATAGCTTATTAAAAATATCTGTAATATTTTCTCATGTCTCCAAGGCCCCATTCTGACAAGAACAAGACAATAAGCAAAAAGTGGGTGACTCAACTCTTCCCACTTAAGAAGAGATGGAACAGGCAGGAGGCATGAAGGACCTCAGATGCAATGGGAATACACACATATTCACTCAAGTAATTAGAGACACTCATGTAACTGGAACCCAAGTTTGGCTGCCTGCTGCTAAAAAAACCAAACTTGTTAGACAGATGCTGGTGAAAAAAGGAAAGAGGTTTTATTCAAGTGCCGGTCACCTGAGGAGATGGAGGACTATTGTCACAAAGCCCATCTCAACATCTCAGTGCAGGCAGAGGTTTTTATAAGGAGAGGGAAAGCAGAAAAAATAGATCAAAGGGAGGGGTTTGAAAAGTTCTCTACGTGCAGGCCAGCAAAGTCTATTCAGATAGGATCTTGAAACTGGTTAAGTGACTGTCTGATAAGCATCATGGTTTGTGTCATCCTGGTTTTATGTTGGAAGGTCAGCAAATGTCCTGTAACTGGGATGACTCAAGGTATTTTCTGAAGTTAGTTCCTAGAATTCGTTTTTTGCTATTGTTAATCCTCACCCGAGGACATTTTTTTCTATTGATTTTTAGAGAGAGTGAAAGGCAGGAAGAGAGACACACAGAGAGAAACATGGATGTGAGAGAGACACATCAACTGGTTGCTTCCTGCACACGTCCCAACCAGGTCCTGAATTGAACCTGCAACCCTTCAGTCCAAGGGCTGGTGCTCTAGCCACCAAGCAAAACTGGCGAGGGCAGTTCCTAGGATTCTTATACAAACATGCTGTTTATCTACAAACTATGTATTAGAGTCAGCATTTACAGAAATCATGTCAAAATAATGGTGGGGTGGGTTATAATATCCCACTGTTACACTCAGAGATGTGATTAGGCAGGAGACTGCAAACAACTAAGAACCCTACCACTTGGACAAGTTTATCCCTCTGAGCCTGTTGCTACATTTAAAAAGTGGAGCTGATAGTAAGCTCACAGGCTTATGAAGACTGAATGGGATAGTGCATAAAAAATGCCCAGCAAAATATGGGAGCTCCATGATGTAATTTCTCTAATTTCCTTTTCTTTTAAGCTCTAGAGTCTGGGGATTCGATTATTCTATTACACTCCCACATACCATAATTAGGTCTCTCAAAAGCATAGGTTCTTCTGAATAAGTGTACTGAGTGGATCAGATTGCAGGGAAAGCTAATCAGATCATTCATGCAGAACTCAGTTGTTATGACAGCAGAAGACAAGTTTCGGCAAGTGGCTGTCTCAATGGCTTGAGGGTATGCAGAAGAGAAGAATGAGAAATATTAGAAAAACTGAGCAAAATGGTGTGGACTTGGGAGGATGGCTGACAGATTCCAAAGGTTTGATTAAGCAATTGCCACAGCTGTGCTTACAAGAAAAGTCATGAAAAAAAAATTGATGTGCTGGCATTCCTTTAATCCACTTAACAGTGACCTTAGGATTATATTATTTTTTCAATGCAGAACACTCATTTTTGGATTTGGAGTAGCCATAAAACTAAACATAGTCAATTTTAGTATATAACATAACCACACAACTTTGTTACAGATGCTGTTTCAAAACACAGTACACAGACCTTTCAATCCAGACTTCTTACCTTCACTGTAAGACCTGGTGGCAATCTCCCTCTCCAACTTCACCTCACACTCTTCCGCCATTAGTACTTTACCCTACAACCTGGACTTCCTTTTCTTTCCATAAAGATGCCAAGCTCAGTTGTGCCTTGAGGCCCACTTCCTGTTTCACCTCAGTGTCACTGTCATGGCATGGCTGCATTTTTCTCAATATTTAGTTAGGTCTGTTCAAATGTTACACACACAACTCAGAGAAGCTTCTCTGGTCACCCCATCTAAAACAGCCTCCCTTACCATAAATGCTGTTTGTTTCCTTCATGGCACATTTCACTATCTAAAATAATTTACATGTTTTTTGTTAATCCTCATCTGAGGATATTTTTTCCATTGATTTTTAGGGAGAGTGAAAGCGAGGGAGTGTGAGAGAGAGAAGGGGAGAGAGAGAGAGAGAGAGAGAGAGAGAGAGAGAGAGAGAGAGAGAGAGAGAGAGAGAGAGAAACATTAATTGGTTGCCTCCTGCATGGGCTGGACCAGGTCGGGGATCCAATGTGCAACCCAGGTATATGCCCTTGACCCGAACCGATGACCCTTCAAATGCCCAGGCCAATGCTCCAACCACTGAGATAAACCACCCAGGGCTTGTTTGTACTTTTAATTATTGATCTCCTTCCAATATAATGTAAGTTCCACGAGAACACAGACCATTGGCCTTTTTCTCTAGTGTGTCCCCACCAGAATGTAGAACATGGTAAATGTTCAACAAATACTTGCTGAGTTTGTGGATGCTTTTGAACCATGAAAAACATCCAATTTAGAAAAACAGACCTTGGAGGAACCAAGAAACCAAGATGGCAGCAGAGGTAAACATAGTACTTGGGACATCCCACAACCACATCAAAATTACAACTAAAATACAGAACAACCATCATTCAGAACAACCTGAAATCTGGTTGAATGGAAGTCCTACCACTATAGAAGTAAAGAAGAAAGCACATTGAGAATGGTAGGAAGGGCGAAGGCACAGAATGGGCTGGTCTGGCACTCATGTGGGCCATTCTTTTAATCAGGAGGAAGATTATCTCTGTGGAAACCGCCGTGAAAGGCAAGGGGTCCCAGCCCCACACCAGACCCCCCCCCCATCAAGGGTCCCAGAGCTGGGAAGAGAAGTCCCCATAACTTCAGGCTGTAAAAACCAGTGGGGATTGTGGCTAAGGGACACAGAGGCTGTCAGAGACCTAGGTATCCCTCTTAAAGGGCTGGGCATGAACTTACTTAGACTCACTTCCACTGAGTTCCAGTGCCAGGAGGCACTGGAGGACCCAGACACAAATGGGGAGGAACTGGTTTGCCTGGAATCGGGGCAGGAATTCGGGGGCAGCTTTCTACCAGACGGAAGTGCTCACAGGGGTCATTGTTCCTATGCCGAGACCTCCCCTATCCCAGGGCTGACTGGCAACCATATCTGAGTCCCCATCAAACTGGAGCACACTGTTTGCTCCACCCTGGTGATTCCCAGAGACCCCACCCCATCCAATTTGCAGCCCCACCCGATCTGTTTACAGTAGCTTTTCCATATGAATGGCCTGTCCTGGCTCAGGCTTCAGACTTTGCTAAAATCTCTCAAACAAGCTACAGCATGCCCCAAACCTATCAAAAAAAGGCCCAAGACCAGGCACCTGCACCAGCCTGCCTTGCTTCACAGCTGGGCCTCACCTGGGCACTTCCAAACCAGAGACAAAAAGGAGTAATCTGCAGATCTCTCTTTTGCTCCTGCTGGGTGGCCCCAGGCAGTGACTGACTTTGCACCTCCCTGGAGACTCAAAAGCCAGTGCATCTGGTGGACAGTTTCAGACCATATCAGATTACAACTCTACACATCAACAAGTGAAACACTCAAGGGGCAGACTCAGTAAGCACCAAAGCCCTACTGAAGCAAGTCCTGCTTCATAGGGGTTTTTCCTGCACAGCAGATCTCCCACTATAGTCACAGCTGGTCCTTATAGCCAATATTCCTGGAGGTCAATTCTTCTCAGTGACACCAACAGTAATCAAGTCTCAATTACAATAAGACTGTGCATACAGCCCACAAAGGGGCACACCTAGAGTGCCCAGCTCAGGTGACTGGTGAGGTTGAGCCACTGGGCCCTACAGGACACCTACTACACAAGGCCACACTACCAATTCCAGAAGACATAGCAGCTCTACCCAATACATAGACACAAACACAGGGAATCAGCCAAAATGCAGAGACATAAAAAATATGTCACAAATGAAAGAAATGGAAGAAAGCAAACTAATGGATACAGAGTTCAAAATCATGGTTATAAGGTTACTCAACGATCTTCATGAGAGCTTTAAGGGACTTAGTGAGACTTTTAAGTATCTTAGTGAGAATGCCAAAGACATGGCAAAGGACCAGTCAGAAATTAAGCATACGCTAACTGAAATAAAGAATAATTTACAGGGATTCAACAGTAGAGGATTCCCAGAATCAAATAAACAATTTGAAATATGAGGAAGCAAAAAACATCCAATGAGAAGAGCAGAAAAAAAAAGAATCCAAAAATATGAAGATAATGTAAGGAGCCTCTGAGCCAACTTTAAGCATACCAACATTTGCATTGTGGGGTGCCAGAAGAAGAGAGAGAGCAAGATATTGAAAACCTATTTGAAGAAATAATGATAGCCCTGCAGAGGGAGGCTAGCGGCAGTGGCAGGGGGCGGGGCCAGCCGTTGAGCGGGCCACCCCCCAATCACCCCTCGATCACCCCGCCGGGGCAATTTGGGGGTGGGGCCGGCCGTGGGGCCAGCAAGTGGGCAGTGCTAGGCTGACCAAGGCAGGTGCCAGCAGGGCCCCCCGATCGCCCTGCCAGTTGCCCCACAGATCAGCCCTGATCGCTGGCCAGGCCTAGGGACCCTACCCATGCACAAATTTCATGCATCGGGCCTCTAGTCTAGCCTATCTAATAAAAGAGTAATATGCAAATTGACCATCACTCCAACACACAAGATGGCTACCCCCATGTGGTCAAAGATGGCTGCCACAAGATTGCCTGCAGGGGAGGGCAGTTGGGTGGGACCAGGCCTGCAGGGGAGAAAAGTTAGGGGAGACCGGGCCACAGGGGAGGGCATTTGGGGGTGACCGGGCCTGCAGGGAAGGACAGTTAGGGGCAACCAGGCCAGCAGGGGAGGGTAGTTAGGGATGACCAGGCTGGCAGGGGAGGGCAGTTAGGGGCAATCAGGCCAGCAGAGGAGGGCAGTTGTAGGTGACCAGGCCTGCAGTGGAGGGCAGTTAGGGGCGACCAGGCCAGCAGGGGAGGGCAGTTAGGGGCATTCGGGCCAGCAGGGGAGCAGTTAGGCATCAATCAGGCTGGCAGGGTAGTGGTCAGGGGGTGATCAGGCTGGCAGGCAGAAGCGGTTAGAGGCAATCAGGCAGGTAGGCAGGCGAGCGGTTGCGAGCCAGCAGTCCTGGATTGTGAGAGGAATATCTAACTGCCCGTTTAGGCCCGATCCCACCGGGCAGTCGGACATCCCTCAAGGGGTCCCAGATTGGAGAGGGTGCAGGCTGGGCTGAGGGACACCCCCCCCCCCCCGTGCACAAATTTCGTGCACTGGACCTCTAGTCCTATATAATAAAAGAGTAATATGCAAATTGACCATCACTCCAACACACAAGATGGCTGCCTCCATGTGGTCAAAGATAGCTGCCCCCATGTGGACACAAGATGGCCACCACAAGATGGCCAGCAGGGAGGGCAGTTGGGAGGGAGCATGCCTGCAAGGGAGGGCAGTTGGGGGCAATCAGACTGCAGGGAGGGCAGTTGGGAGGTACCAGGTCTGCAGGGGAGGGCAGTTAGGGGTGACCAGGCCTGCAGGGGAGGGCAGTTAGGGGCAAACAGGCTGGCAAGGGAGCAGTTAGGCATCAATAAGGCTGGCAGGGGAGTGGTTAGGGGGTGATCAGGCTGGCAGGCAGGCAAGCAGTTGGGAGCCAGCAGTCCTGGATTGTGAGAGAGATGTCCGACTGCCATTTAGGCCCAATCATACCAGGATCGGGCCTAAACGGGCAGTCAGACATCCCTCAAGGGGTCCCAGATTGGAGAGGGTGCAGGCTGGGCTGAGGAACACCACCCCCCCCCCCGGTGCATGAATTTCATGCATCGGGCCTCTAGTATATATATAAAAGCCTAAGCAACCAAACAACTGGTTGCTATGATGCTCAATGCAGGATCTACCCCCTGATGATCAGTGTGCTCCCACAGCGGGAGTGCCACTCAGCTGACCCAGGGGCACCAGACACCAGGCTCACAGCTGAGGAGCACAGCTGCAGTGGCGTGAGCCCCTCCTGCTTCTGCAGCAGCATTACCAAGCAGTGGTGGCAGGCACAGCGGGGCCGGGATGAGGAGTGGCGCAGCGCCCAGCCCGGGCTTGGGCTCCTCCCCGGCCACCTGCCACTTTGTGCACTAATACATCCCTCGGGGGATGTTGGAACTGCCGATTTCAGTCCGATCCTGGCAGTCCAACATCCCCCAAGGGGTCCCGGATTGCAAGAAGGCGCAGATGAGGCTGAGGGACCCCACCGGTGCACAAATCCATGCACTGGGCCTCTAGTTATTAATAACAAACTACAACGTTCACTAATGACTAATTACTATAATGGTGTTGCATTCATTTCCCTTACAGGCGCACCTTTTCTCTCCACTAATACCAGCAGCGAATATTTTAGCATTCGATTGCCATGTCATTAGTCTTGGACTGACTTGTTTGGTGTGTGCAACAGGAAATATTTTGCTTTTGTAGAACAAGAAAAATAGATTTGTGTTACACTTATTGATTTGTGCAGTTATTCAGTGTCTGGTAAGTTAATGTTCAAGAAAAATATTAATTTTTATTAAAATGTTCTATTATTCTATATTAACGATTACTCATTTATTTCAACCCTTTGTATTCAGCATGTCTCTATTGAAATAAACGTACATTTCTATGAAAATTGGACCTTTTGTTTTTTTGTGGCCCACATAAACTTACACCTTGTTTACCTGGCCCGTGTTAGCCTTTGAGTTTGGCATGCTTGGGCTAGAGGGTTATTGTGAGGACAAATGCGTGTGTTCAGCTGAACTCAGGATGAGGGCTGGCAAGCAACTGAATGAGGTGGGAGCAGGCAGTGCCCAGATGAAGTCTGAGGAAAGTGTGACAACCTTAGCATTTAACTAGGTCTTTGTAAATCTAAGTAAAAGCACACACAGGTTTTTAGAAATGCCGTCTGGTTAATTGAGTTTTGATTAAAAGGATGCCAGATAACAAAGTTTAAGATATTCTTAATCTCGCCACAGGAATTCCACTGTAAGGGATTCCAAAAATGGACAAGGCCCCAAAGAGTCTAATTAAAAAAATTCCAACAGGAATTCTTCTTAATCTCTAATTATACTTTGTTTTTAAAACTGCACATTCCAGGCCAGTCACAAGACCACAGTGGGTCAATCATGGCTCATGTGCACATTAATCATGCTGGGGATGTACAAGTTCAAGTTATTAATGCTTCAGAGTACCTGCCAGATCTATTCATGCTACTCCTCATTACCTCCCAACTAATCCCAGCATGATCTGAGGCAAGAATTTGCATAACTAACCTGATCAGGAGGGTCAGAAGAGAAAGGTGTCAAGGAGTAGGGAAGAATAAATGCGTTAGCAGGACAAACGACAATGAAAAGAAGTCTATCCACCAGGTCAGTAAAAGCTTTCTAGATTTTAGATTACCAGCTTTAATGGTGCACCCAGGAGCCACTTTCTCCCTTGCTGGCTCCCTACATCAGTTAGCACAGAAAACGGCAGCAAACACATTTTGCAGAAAGCCACAAGTAATTCCCATAAACTCTAAACCAAAAGGGGTAAAAAGAGTATACATAGTTTTTCTTCCATCAGCTGCCTGATTTTTATATACTTTATGGCTTCTGTTCCATTAATTCATTTCCATCTAATTCCTCCTAGGGGCTGGGCACTCATTGGCGTTGGTAACCACAATTGCTTTAAGGCTCTTCCAAAACGTGGCTGTGTTCAGTAATTGCTTTCCTCTGGGTGGCGGGGGAGGGTCACATCTGACCTGAGCAGTCATTTCAGCAGATACAAGTTAAATACATGATCAAGAAAAAGGAATCTTAATTACAAAGAGGAAAAAAATAAATTTAAAGCCTGCCTGACCTCCTGATAATATGAAGATAAAATGAGGGTAATAAAGTTGACATCTCACAGGGAAGTTAGGAGAAGAAACTCATAAAAATGACTAGGAGTGCTTTAGATTTACAAAGACCTAATTAAATGCTAAGGATCAGTAATAAGAACCTTAGATTATACACACAGTTCCTTCATTCCTTGAGTTCAAGATGATGTTACTAACCCTCTGGTATTATGATGCAATATACAAATCTAGGTGCCACTAGAGCAGGGGTGGGCAAACTTTTTGACTCGAGGGCCACAATGGGTTCTTAAACTGGACCGGAGGGCCGGAACAAAAGCATGGATGGAGTGTTTGTGTGAACTAATATAAATTCAAAGTAAAGGAGCGGAGGGGAGAGCAAGAGAACCGGATAGAACAGCCGGATCTGGCCCGCGGGCCGTAGTTTGCCCAAGGCTGCACTAGAGTATGGAACAGAGAGAATTGAAGACTGCTTTCTTAAAAATAAAAATGTACTGAATTTATTTTAAGGAAGATAAAAATATCTTCAGGTAGTTTAACCCTATGATGATGTTTTATTTTTAAAATATTTTCTTTATTTTAGAGAGGAAAGGAGAGGGAGAGAGCGATTTGTTGTTCTACTTATGCATTCATTGGTTGTTTCTTATATGTGACCTGACCTGAGATCAAACCCACAATCGTGGCGTGTCAGGATGATGTGCTTACCAACTGAACTATCTGGCCAGGGCTGATGATATGTTTTAAATGATTGCCTATGTACTGATTAGAGGCAAAAGGTAACTGTTCTTTACTGTACTGAGAGCAGGAAAATACACTGAGGCTAGAGGGCTTAGAAATGGTGCTGTTCAAATTCCATGCATGAACTGAAAATTATTTGTGTTTAATGTAAAGCAGTCGAAGCACTAAAGAAGAAGTAGTTAGAGATAATAAGGAGTAACCCAGATGCAGGTAAAAGGGATTTGAGGTGTAAAACAAAAAAGGCCGAACACATTTGAGAGGAAATTAACTAAGGACACAACATCAAGTGGAAAGTCAATATACTAATAAAAAATAGGGGTATTTGCACACACTAATTTGAATATAACTGAAGGTGGCAAGGCAGCTGTCTAATTCTTATCAGTTTAGGTCAGTGTTCGGCAAACTGCGGCTTGCGAGCCACATGCGGCTTGCGAGCTGCGGTTTGCCGCTCTGTTGACTAATGAGTTTGCCCACCACTGGTTTAGGTGTATCAAACCTCCTTGTCAAGCCATCCGCTCAAACTTCTTTTACTCAATTATTTGTTGCACAAGATTCTTGCAATTCTTCATAATGCTTATGACAAAAGTAATTACATAATTTTGTAATTGGTATTTCCCCACTGATTCCCAAACTCCATGTGGACACAGGCCATTGCTACAGAAGTATCTGCAGAAACAAGGAGTTTCTGGCCGATCACAGACCTAATAAATCCAAATGGAACGAGTGCTCTGCGACCCTTTCTAATGCCCCTTTCTGTCATATCTGCAGAGCACTACACTTGCACTTCCCTCTCTAGCTCAGCATGTCTGGATTACTTGGATTACATATCCAAGTAATACCCGCTGCCATTTACTAAGCACTTACTGTGTGCCAGGCATTGTATTAAGCCCTTTCTAGGAATTATTTCTCCTGATGATGAGTACTAATTTGTTAATTCCAAATTTACTGACTTGAGTCCTGTGGGGGCTTTCACAGCTGACATACTCTGCAACCTCATAAGAGCCCCTCCATTTCCTGGAGGAGGAGGGAAGAGGTGCCCATCCCCTCCCATGAGACAGAGGTAATGGGGATGCAGGTTGAAAATTAGAAAACCTAGGTTGTAGACTTGGCTCTCCCACCAATTCCCCGTGTGACTCTAGTCTAGGCGGTCACTAATCTCTCTGATCCTACTTCCTCTTTGCTGAATTGAAACTAACAATAGCTACAGTTGTTGTTTTTTATGGAATAGAGGCTTTAAAGATTTACCACTGAGGCCCTAGCCAGTTTGGCTCAGTGAACAGAGCGGCAGCCTGCAGACTTAAGTCCTGGGTTTGATTCCGGCCAAGGGCACATACCTTGGTAGCAGGCTTGATCCCCAGCCCTGGTCGGAGTGCATGTGGGAGGCAACCAATCGATGTGTCTCTCTCACATCGATGTTTCTGTCTCTACCCCTCCCTTCCACTCTCTTTAAAAATCAATAGAAAAATATCCTAGGGTGAGGATTAACACACACACACACACACACACACACACACACACACACGCAGATTTACCACTGAAGCCTCAGGAACAGTCTTCTGAGGTAGTAATTAGTATGATCTTCAGCTTTTCAGATGAGGATAAAGGCTTGAAGGGTAAGAAACTTGCCCATACATATATCTGAAGTAAATGAAATCATTATCTTAAAAAGATATCTATATTCCCACATCCACTGCATTATTCACAATAGTCTGGACATGGAAACAACCTAAGTGTCCCTAAGTGTCTATCAACAGATGAATGGATAAACAAAAACACACAATGGAATATTATTCAGCCACAAAAAGGAAATCCTCCCATTTGTGAGAACACAAACAGAACTTTATGGCATTATGTTAGTTGAAATAAGACAGAGAAAGACAAATACTATGTGTCACTTATATATATAAAAGTTGAACTCATAGAAACAGTAGAATAATGGTTACCAGGACTGGGGGGTGGAGGGTCAGGATGAGAGATGAGATGTTGGTCAAAGGGTACAAACTTTCAATTATATAGACAGAATAAGTTCTGGGGATCTAATATTCAGCATGGTGACTACAGTTAACAATACTGTAGCAGGGGTCCTCAAACTATGGCCCGCGGGCCACATGCGGCCCGCCGAGGACATTTATCCGGCCCGCCAGGTGCTGCTGCCTGTCCTGCTTAGCAGCCGGCTCCTCCCGGGCCCACAGTGCACATAGGAATTTGTTCATAGCTTTTTTTTAAACTATAGTCTGGCCCTCCAACGGTCTGAGGGACAGTGAACTGGCCCCCTGTTTAAAAAGTTTGAGGACCCCTGCTGTATTATATGATTTAAAATTGCCAAAAGACATCTTTAATGTTCTCACCACACCCAAAAATTCTAATTATGTGAGGTTATGCAGGTATTAACCTTGTTGTTATCATTCACAATATATGCATGTATATATATCATCACAATGTACAGCTTAAAATTACAGGTTACATGCCAATTATCTATCTATCTATATAAGCCTAATTCGTGAGTTCAACTGACTAGGAGTTCCATCGCTCATTATGATGTGCGCTGACCACCAGGGAGCAGTGCGGAATGAAGGAAGGCCCTGGCTGGAGACCCCTAGGGACCCTACCTGTGCACAAATATCGTGCAGTGGGCCTCTAGTATCTCTATAAAGCTGGTAGAAAAAAAAAACAAAAAAAACTGGCTCACAAATGACACTTAAAGGTGGCTGAGCTTCCCAGGGCTTGAGGCTCGGTCTGTGGGGCTCCCACCTGGGTTGGGCTAATGTAATGCAGTGTTCACGTGGCACTTTCACAACTTCAGTCACTCCTGGCACCTGTGGCACTGACTTACCTATTATGTTTTATTTAAATCTACTACCTTTTTACAAGAAATACATCCACGTTAAATGGAAACTTTATGCTGCCACTTATATGGGGAACCACTATCATTTGTCAAAGAGTGAGTAATCTTTCCCCCCAAAAGTGAGAAGAAAACGAAAAGATGTGAATGAAGTCTAGCTAGATACAGAGCCTGCTGAAAGCTCTGAACTTGGGGGCTATCCAGCGTTTCAGGTCTTCGAGACTTTCTAGAAAGCCACGCTGACCCGGATCTTTGTAACCCTAAAGAACTGAAAATGAGAGGATTTCCCGTCAAACCGCCCCCCCCCCCCCACACCCCGCCTCCGGGTCAGCGCTGCTCACAGCCGCGCTGTGGACCCCCCCTGCCAAGGGCTCGGTCCACCTGGGCTGCCACCCACCCAGGTACAGCCAGGGTCGCCCTCGGCGGGCCCCCGCGCGCGTTGGAGCCGCGGTGCTCCCGCCAGCTCGTCGGCCGGGTCCCCGCGCAGGGGCGGCCCTCTCGACCCCAGCCCACTCACAGCGACGGCAGACGGCGCCGGCGCCGCGACAGCGAGAACGGGAAGGGCAGACCTCAAGTGTGCCCGGTACCAGCCCGTCTCGACGGCTCTCAAGCCTTCCAACGGGTCTCCTAGAGCCACTTCCTGGACTCTCTAGGAAGCCCGGAGGTCCTGGCATCTCTATGATGCGCAGGTTTCTCGTCCAGCCTCATCTGTGTTGGGGCTGCAGGTTCACTCCATGAACACCCCCGCGTGCCCAACTCCTCTACTTCAGCGTCGTCGGAGCCCTTACAGAGTCACATCTACGGCTATTCCCACCTCCAATTCCTGCCTTTAGACTTCCACCTCCATCTCTGTGTCCCCTGGCCCCTGGCTCAGCTCAGTCAGTATTGGATGGACCGATGGATGGATGGATGATGGATGAGGCTCCACGGCACTCCTAAATATTTTAGTCTCCATGTATCTTTTAAAGTTTATATTTATCTCTGAGTTTCCACTGATGTATGCTCATATGTTTTCCCGTGTTTCTGATTTTCACTACTTTTTTCCAGTTCCACTTCTGGTCACTGAGCAGGCAATAAGGCCAAGACTAACCTTTGTTGCTGAAGGAAACAAAAACTTTAAACAGCCATGTAAAAAGGAAGGTTGGTATCCTCATTCAGAGGTTTTCCTGAGAGGCCCATCTTTTGTCCCCTCATCAGGAGGCTGGTTCTATGGAAAGTTTTAGGCTCTGTGTGGTAATTTGCTTAAAAGTTGCGGGCGCACTTGTGTGCACCCTCCCCCTCCCATGGCTGGGAGGATTTCATGATGATGCCTCAAAGGATGGAGATTTTGACTTCATATGCTGCTCTTGCTGCATTCAGACTTAAAGAAACTCATATTAGCCATGCCATTTACTGCTGTTTCCATTAAGAACACAAAGTTAGCCGAAACAGGTTTGGATCAGTGGATAGAGCGTCGGCCTGCAGACTGAAGGGTCCCGGGTTCGATTCCGGACAAGGGTATGTACCTTGGTTGAGGGCACATCCCCAGTGGGAGGTGTGCAGGAGGCAGCTGATCAATGTTTCTCTCTCATCGATGTTTCTAGCTCTCTATCCCTCTCCCTTCCTCTCTGTAAAATACCAATAAAATATATTTAAAAAAAAAAAAAAAGAAGAAGAACACAAAGTTAGCCCTAGCTGGTTTGGCTCAGTGGATAGAGCATTGGCCTGCGGATCAAAGGGCCCCAGGTTCAATTCCGGTCAAGGGCACATGCCAAGGGTTGCAGGCAAGATCCCTAGTAGGGGGCGTGCAGGAGGCAGCCAATCAATGATTCTCTCTCATCATTGAT
The DNA here is from genome assembly GCF_963455305.1 of Plecotus auritus. Taxonomy (NCBI): domain Eukaryota; kingdom Metazoa; phylum Chordata; class Mammalia; order Chiroptera; family Vespertilionidae; genus Plecotus; species Plecotus auritus. The sequence goes on from NC_137785.1 coordinate 21,457,845, forward strand.
GTTTCTATCTCCCTCTCCTTCTCCCTTGCTCTCTGAAATCAATAAAAATATATTTTAAAAAAAGAACACAAAGTTACAAGGACAATCCTATCTAATAAAAGAGTAATATGCAAATTGACTGTCACTGCAACACACAAGATGGCTGCCCCCATGTGGACACAAGATGGCCACCCCAAGATGGCCAGCAGGGGAGGGCAGTGGGGGGGACCAGGCCTGCAAGGGAGAGCAGTTGTGGATGATCAGGCCAGCAGGGGAGGGCAGTTGGGAGGGACCAGGCCTGCAAGGGAGGGCAGTTGGTGGCGATCAAGCCTGCAGGGGAGGGCAGTTAGGGGTGACCAGGCTGGCAGAGGAGGGAAGTTGGGGGCAACCGGGCCTGTAGGGAAGGGTAGTTGGGGGGACCAGGCCTGCAGGGGAGGGCAGTTAGGGGCAAACAGGCTGGCAGGGGAGCAGTTAGGTATCAATCAGGCTGGCAAGGGAGTGGTTAGGGGGTGATCAGGCTGGCAGGAAGAAGCAGTTAGGGGTAATCAGGAAGGCAGGCAGGCAAGCAGTTGGGAGCCAGCAGTCCTGGATTGTGAGAGGGATGTTTAGGCCTGGTAGGATCGGGCCTAAACAGGCAGTCGGACATCCCTAATGGGGCCCCAGATTGGAGAGGGTGCAGGCTGGGCTGAGGGACACCCCCCCATGCACGAATTTCGTGCACCGGGCCTCTAGTCGCAATATAAAAATGAATGAAGGCCAGGTGAAGGAAGATAAGTCTCTAGCATTGGCCTCTCTGATCTTGTTCATCTGTCTTGTCCTCAACTGTGATCCAGCCATAAATCTTATGGTTGTACCAAATAGTCTTCTTTTTTTTAAGATTGTGAAGCCCAAATTCATTTCTATTTAAAAATGCTCAAGAGACTTTAAAAAGGCTCAAAGGCACAAAGGTGAAAAAGTTTAATTTAAGATCATTCTGTGGTGATGTCCGTCATTTTCTCCTTTTGTGAGGCATCAATTTGATCCTTGTTAATGAAACACCCAATAATTCTTGTTGGATCATGGAGATTTGCTGTGACTCCCAGTATCTATAATAATAAAAGCATAATAGGACGTCTTTCTGGATGACCTTCTGGATGAAGCTGGCGCTGCTTGGGAAACCCAGGTCCCGGGTGCTAGAGGGAAGCCGGTGATGGCAGCCAGGGAAAGGAAGGCCTACTCTTGCACAAATTTCCTGCATCAGGCCTCTAGTCTGTCATAAAAGGCCATCAGGTTATGAACGATAAGAAACATAATGCCAGAAATAATCATGAAATATTTGCAGATTCTACTTGAATATCCTCTCTGCATTATTCATCACAACCAGGCCCAGATTATCAATTTGAGTGGTGGAGATCATGATGAGTGTTACCTGCACAGACTGGTATTAAATGCAGCTTTGTTCAGAACAGAAACCAGCAAACATCCTTCAAGATGAAACACTCCCAAATAGTCTTAACTAACAGCCTAGCTGTGGCTTCCCACGATGCACAAAAATTAGAATAGGGGAAGAGGAAGGTTAGTGAGGGGGTTGGGAGACCAGCTACATGTTCTTGAGACCAGTAGTCAAAGAAGAAAAGACTCCTCTGAAGATGCAGTATAGAAGACAAACTTCCCTTGGGGATTTCAGATCCTCTGAGGGATGCCCAGATTTATTCCATGTTGGTAGCACATGAGAATAAGTGTGGCAAATTTAAATGTTAATATTCTTGTACCACCAAGGATTCTTTTAAAATCTAAGCACTTACGTTTTAAAGGAAAATTACAAACTTTATAATTACTTCCTTAGTTTCTGCTGCAATTTAGTGAAATTTAGTAGAGTTGATTTTGTAAAGGTCTGAAAAAGAAATCAATGATAGAAATGACCAGAGAAAGAAATTGAGAATGATGGCACAATGGAAACCATGATGTGAATATGATAGTAATTGTCAGCAAGTTCACAATAGTACTGCAACTCTTGAAATTCATTATGGTTCTT